>NC_092009.1:1280000-2621073 GCF_044704955.1 Pristiophorus japonicus
GCTCTCCTACCAACCAACGAGCTCTCCTACCAACCCAAACTCTCCTAACCCCCAAAGCTCTATCAATACCCCAAGAGATTTTTCCCCCTCCAAAGCTGTCCTCCCCCCAGGATCTCATAACCCCCAATCTCTCCTAACCCCCACGCTCTCCTACACCCCCAAGCTCTTCTGCCCCCCAAGATCTCCGAAACCTGCAAGCTCTGCTAATCCTCCCAAATAGTCCAACCCGCCCAAGCTCACGTACCAGCAAGCTCTCCTACCCGGCAAGCTCTCCTACCTCCCAAACTTCAGAGCCCCCTACCTCTCCTACCTCCCAGATTCTCCGAGCCCCCAAGCTTTACTAACCCCCGAAATTCTCCGACCCCTGCAAGCTCTCTGCCCCAAAGCTCTCCTACCCACCAAGCTCTCCGCAACCTCCAAGCTCTACTAACCACCCCAAACCTCCCTACCCGCGCAAGCTCACGAAACCTTAAGATCTGCTTCACCCGAGCTCTCCTACGTCCCCAAGCTCTCTTAGCCCCCCCAAGCGCTCCCACCCCTAAGCAATCCTACCTCCACAAGCTCTCCTAACACCTCAAGCACAACTAGCCCCCAAGATCGCCAAACCCCCTATTTCTCGTACACCCCAAGCTCTGTTTCCCCCCAAACTATTTTATGCCCAAGCTCTCCGACAAACCCAAGCTCTCCTAACCCTCGCTAAGCTCTGCTTCCCCGAAGTTCTCCTACCTCCCCCTAAGCTCTCCTACCCCCTGCACAAGTTCTCCTACCCCCTAATCTCTCCTAACACCTCAACTCTCCTATCCGCGATGTTCTCCTTCCACCGCAAGCTATGCTTCCCCCGCAAGCACTCCTAAACCCGCCAAAGTCTCCTACCCCGCAACCTCACGTACTCGCCTCGCCCAAGCGCTCCTACCGATCCCAAGCTCTCCTACCTTCAAAGTCCTCCGATCACCCAAGATGTCCGAATCCCTAAGCTTTCCTGCGCCGCGAGCGCTCCTACCCCCCAAACTCTACTACCCCCGAACCTCTCCACCGCCCCCAAAGCTCTCCGACCCGCAAAGCTCTCCGAAACCTCCAAGCACTTCTAAACACCCCAAACTTATCTGCCTGCCCAAGCTCACGAACAGCCAAACTCTCCTACACCCCAAGCTCTCCTACACCCAATCTCTCCGACGCCCACAAGCTCTCCTCTCCCCACAAGCTCTCTGAACATCTCAAGCTCTCCTACCCCCTAAGCTCGCCTAACCCCCTAGTTCTCCTGCACCTCAAGCTCTGTCCCCCCACAAGCTCTTCTACTCCCCAAGGTCTCCTACCGGCACAAGCTCGGCTACCTCCTCCACAAGTTTTCCTACGCCTTAATCTCTCCGAACCTCTCAAGCTCTCCTTCCCCCCCAAGCTCTCCTAACCCCGCCAAAGTCTCCTACCCGCCAAGCTCAAGTACTCGCCAAGCGCTCCCTGCCACCCCCAAGCTATCCTACCACCCAAGTCCTCCGATCACGCAAGATCTCCTAATTCCTAAGCTCTCCGGCACCCCGAGCTCCTCTAACCCCCCCCAAACTCTCCCATGGGCCCTAGTCTCCGACCTCCATACTTTCGTGCACGCCAAGCTCTCATACCACCACCAAGCTCTCCTAAACCCCAAGCTCTCCTACCCGGCCAAACTCTCCTACCCCTCCAAGCTTACCTACTGTCCAAGGTCTCCTAACCCCCAAGTTCTCCTACCCCGCAAAGCTCTCCTAACATCCAAAATCTCGTACCCCCAACCACGAGTTGTCCTACCAGCCCCGAACTCTCCTACCCCAACGAGCGCTCCTAAACCCCAAGTTGTCCTACCCCCACAAGCTCTTACCCCCCCAAGCTCTCCTACCTCCCCAATCTCTCCTACACCACCAAGCTCTCAGACAACTCCAAGATCTCCTAACCCCCGGCAAATTCTCCAACCCCCAAGCACACACACCAGCCAAACGCTGATACCCACTCTAAGCTCTCCTACCTGCCCAAAGTTCACCTACACCCCAAGCTGTTATAGCAACCTATGCTCTCCTAGCCCCCGTACTCTCCGACCCTCAAGCTCTCATACCTGCCCAAGCTCTCCTACCACCCTCCGAGCTCTCGTACACACCCAAGCTCTCCTAACCCACAAAGCTCTTCGCACACCCCAAGGTCTCTTGCCTCTAACCTCTCCAACCCGCCCAAGATCTCATAAGCCCCAAGCTCTCCGCTGCCCCAATCTCTCCCACATGCTTCAAGCTCTCCTAACCCAAAATATCGCCGCAACCTGCACGCTCTCCTAACCCTCTCAAATTTTCCTATCCGCCCAAGCTCACGTACCACCAAGCTCTCCTACTCCCAAAGCTCTCCTACACCCCAAGCTCTCCTTCGCACCCCAAGCTCTCTTGCTCCCAAGCTTTCCTAGCAACCTCCGGGCTGTCCTACTCATCCAAGCTCTCCTAACCACCAAAGCTTTCCTAACAGCCCAAGCAGTCTTGCCCCCCAAGCTCTCCAATCCACCAAGCTCTTGTAACCCCCAAGCTCTACTACCCCCCAAGTTCGCTGACACCCCGCAAGCTCTTTATGCCCACAAGATCTACTACACCCAAAGCTCTCCGAAACCTCCAAGCTCGCCTAACCCCCGCGCAAACCTTTCTACATGCCCGAGCTCACGTACCCCAAAGCTCTCCTTCACCTCAAGCTCGCCTATACTCCGAGCTCTCCTACGGCACCAATCTCCCTTACTCCACAAGCGTCGCCACCCCCGCCAAGCAATCCGAACCCCAAAAGCTCTCCTAACTACTCAAGCTCTCCTAGCCCACAAACTGGCAAAACACCCAAGTTCTCATACACCCCAAGCTCTGTTAGCCCCGAACCTCACCTAACCCACAAGCCCTCCTACCCGCAAGCTCCCCTACCCCCCCAACTTCTCCTAACCCTCCACAATTTCTCCGACCCACCAAGCTCTTCTACCCGCGATGCTCTCCTACCACCCTAAGCTCTTCTTCCCCGCAAGCTCTCCTTACCCCGCCAAACTCTCGTACCCAACAAGCTCACGTATTTCCCAAGCACTCCTACCAACCCCAATGCTCTCCTACCTCCCCTAGCTCTCCGACACCAACAAGCTCTCCGACGTCTCCAAGCTCTCCTAACCCCCGACGAAATCTCCTACCCCCAAGCTAAAATACAAGCCAAGCGTTCCGACCCACCTCAAGCTCTCGCTCCTGCCAGAAGCTCATCAACACCCCAAGCTCTCACACACGCCCAAGCTCTCCTACCACCCACAGAGCTCTCCTATGCACCGAAGATCTACTAACCCCCAAAGCTCTCTTAACACCCCAAGATCTCTTGCCTCCAAGCTCTGCAAACCCTTAAGATCTCATAACCCCAAGCTCTCCTATCGCCCAAGCTCTCCTACACCCCTGAAGCTCTCCTACCCGCCAAAATCTCCGAAAACTGCAAGCTGTCCCAACCCACCCAAATTTTCCAACCAGCCCAAGCTCACGTTCCACCACCCACCCCTACTCCCAAGCTATCCTTACCCCGCCAAACTTTCCTACCCCCAAGCTCACCTACTCTGCAAGCGCTCCTACCCAGCCCAAAATCACCGACACCCCGCAAGTCCTGCTAACTCCCAAGATCTCATAACCCCTAAGCTCTCCTTCATCCCGAGCTCTCCAAACGTCCCAAACTCACCCATGACCCCAACTCTCCTCTCTCCAACTCTCCAACAGCACAAGCTCTCACAGCACAGCCAAGCTCTCCTAGCGCTCCATGCTCTCCTATCATGCCAAGCTCTCCTTCCCCTCCAAAGCTCTCCTACCATCCAAGCTCTCCAACACCCCATGACCGATTACCCCGCCAAAAGTTCACCTAAACCTTAGATCTCGTACCAAAAAATCTGAGATGTTCTGACAGCCCCGAGCTCTCCTACCCCACGGAACTCTCCTAAACGCCAATTCTCGTACCCCACTCAAGTTCTCATCCCCCCAACTCTCCTACTTCCCCATCTCTCATTCACCCCCAAGCTCTCCGACTGCACCAAGCTCTGCTAGTACCCCCACAAGCTTTCCTATCCCCTGAGCTCTCCTACCCCGCAAGCACTCCTATACCACCCAACCAACCCTACCACCCCATGCACTCCAAACGCCGTAAGTGCTCCTGCCGATCCAAGCTCTCTTACCCAAACCAAGCTCTCTTACAACCCCAATTTCTCCTACCTGCACCCCAAGCTATCCTATCCCCCGAAGCTCTCCCACCCTCACAAGCTCTGCAACCCCTCAAGCACTCCATGCTCCAAAGCACTCCTACCACCCCAAAGTATTCCCACAAGCAAATTCTCACATCTCAAACTCTCCTACCCACCAAGGTTCTCCTACACCCACAAGCTCTCCCACACCGCCCCCCCGCCAAGCACTCCAACCACCCACAAGCTCTCTTACCACCCCAAAGCTCGACTACCCCCAAGCTCTTCCACCTGCCAGAAGCTTGCCTCCCGCCCAAGTTATTCTACCCGCCATGATCCCCTATGCCACAAGCTCTCCTTCTCCCAGAAGCTCTCCTACTTCCCAAAAGCTCCTTCTAACCCCACAAGCTCACCTACCCCCGCAGCACAAAAGCTCTTTTAACCCCAAAATCTCTCCCACCCAGCCAAGCACCCCAACCCCCCTAACGTTCCTATCCCGCCAAGCATTCCTGCAACCCCAAGCTGTCCTACCCCACAAAATACGCCGACCATCCAAAGATCTCCTCCCCCGCAAGTACTACTTCCCCCACTCCCAAACACTCCACCCCCACAAGCTCTCTCACCCTCAAGCTCTCCTAACCCCCAAAGCTCTCCTTCACCCCAAGGTCTCCGAACACCCCAAGCCCTACTTCCCCACAAGCTCACCTAAGCACCAAGCTCTCCGACCCTCCCAAACTCTCCTATCACCCGAAGCTCTGCTACCCGTCTAAACTCTCCTGCCCCTCAAGTTCTCCTGCCACGACAAGCTCTCGTACTCCTCAAACTCTCTTACTCCAAAAAGCTCATCCACCCCTAAACTCTCCGAGCACCCCAAGAACTCATACTCCGACCAAGCTCTTCTACTCCCCTGCCAGGCTCTCCGGCTTCCACCCGCAAGCTCTCCTACCAATCCCGAGCACTGTTAACCCCCACGTTCTCCTACCCCGCAAGCTCTCCTAACCCGACAAGATCTACTTCCCCACCCAAGCACTCCTACCGCGCCAGGCTCTCCTGCCCCGCGCCACAAGCTCTCCTAACCGCACAGGATTTCCTACCCGGCTCAGCTCTCCTACCCGCCAAAATCTAGTACCCCACCAAGGTCTCGGACCACTCCAAGCTCTTTTACTCACCGAGCACGCCTAACCCCGCGCACTCTCCGAAACCTCAAGCTCTCCGGCCCCTCCTAACACACTTAACCGCCCAAACTCACAAAGCCACCAAGCTCCGGTACCCCGCAAGCGCTCCTATCCCCAGCTCCAAACTCTTCTAACTGCCAGATGCTCGCCTACCCCAGAATCTTTCATCCCCCGCTGAGATCTCCTACCCACCGAGCTCTCCTAACAACTCAGGCTCTCATGTCGCCCAAACTCTCCAACACCTCCAAGCTTTACTACCCCCCAAGCACACCTAACCCCCAAACTCTCCTACCCCATCGCAAACTCTCCTACCCCCGCAAGATCTCCAACACCCCACGCGCTCCGAAGCTCAAGCCGTATTACCCTCACGAAAACTCTCCTATGCGCCAAGCTCTCCTACCCTTCAAACTCTCCAACACCGCCATGCTTTCCAACTTCCCAAATTTCTCCTACCACCCAAGCTCTCCTATCCCCACGCCGAAGCTCTTTAATCAACCCGAGATCTCCTACCCCACCCAGCTCTCCGATGCCTGCAACCTCTCCTAACCCCCACAATCTCGCCAACCCACAAACTCACATACCCGCCAAGCACTCCTACCCAGCCCAACTCACCTACCTGCCGCAGCTCGCCTATCCTCGAAGCTCTCCTACTCCCCCAAGCTCTCCTACCCACCCCAAGCTCCCCTAGACCCGGAGCTCTCCTTCTCTGACACGCTCTCTTAACCACAAGCTTCCATACCCGCCCCTTGCTCTCCGACCCGCACAAAGCTCTCCTGCCCCCAAGCTCTCCAACCACCACTAGCTCTCGCACCCCCAAACTCTCCCAGCCCTCCAACTCTCCTAGCCCCAGAGCTCTCCTCACCCTCGAGCTCTCCAACAACATCCAAGCTCTCAAACCCCCCTAGCTCTCCTACCCCTCCAAGAACACCTAACCCCCAAGCGCTCCGACACCCAACATCCCCTAACACCGCAAGATCTCCTACCCTCCAAGTTCTCCAACCTCTCAAGCTCCCCTACTCTACAAGCTCTCCTCGTCCCACAAGCTCTCCCATCACACAAACTCTCGTACCCTTCCAAGTTCTCCTACTCTCCAAGCTCTCTACCTGCCCAAGCTCTCCTACCCCTCAACCTCTCCCACACCACCAAGCTCTCCTACCCCACTCCATGCTCTCCTACCAACCAGCTCTCCTAACCCGCAGGCAGTCCTGACCCCACAAGCTCTCCTAACCACCAATCTCGTCGACGCCTCCAAGCTCTCCTAACCCCCGAAAATTTCCTTCGTACATGCTCATGTACTCCCCAAGCGCTCTTACCCGCACGCCCAAGCTCTCCAACTGCTCGAAGCTCGTCTACCTACCCCATGCTCTACTTTCCCCCGAGCTCTCCTACCAGCCACATGTTCTCATACCCGCAAACTCTCCTAGCCTCGAAGCTCTTCTAAGCCCCAAGCATTCCTAAGCGACAAGCACTCCTAATGCCGCAAGCATACCTAAGACCCAAGCTCTCCTAACCACCCCCCAAGCTGTCGGAGCCCCGAAGCTCTCCTACCCCAACAAGGTCCCCTAACCCCAAAGCTCTTTTGTCAAGTTCGCTACCGTACCAAGCTCTCCTAATCCATCCCCAAACTTTCGTTCCCCCAGGCTCTCCTAACCGACCCACATGCTCTCCAATGCCCCAAGCTCTCCTACTCTTAAGCTCTCCTAACACCCGAAGTACACCCTTGTCGCAAGCTTTCGTATTCCATCAAGGTCTCCAAACCACATTGCTCTCCGACCACACCGCAAGATCTCCTATGACCCTAACTCTCCGAGCCCCAAGCTCACCTACCCCCAAGCTCTCATACGTCCCCAAGCTCTGCTACCCGCCCAAGCGCTCGTACCACTCCAAGCTCTCGTACCCTGCAAGCACTTATACCAACACAAGCTCTTTTCCCGCCCAAGCTCTCATACTCCTCCAAGTTCTCGTACACTCCCCTCCAAGCTCTCGTACACACAAAAGCTCTCGCAACCGCCTAAACTCTCGTACACCATTAAGCTTTCCTGCGCCCCCTAGCTCTCCTAGCCCTCCATGTTTGCCTCCCCCAAGCTCTCATACACCCCTAACTCTCCTACCAACCCTTGCTCTCCGTCCCAAAATTCTCTCCTACCCCACCAAGTTCTCCTGCCCGCCAAGTTTTCCGACCCCGTCAAGCTCTCCTAATCCCGAAGCTCTACTAATCCTCAAGCTCTCCTACACCCCCAAGCTTTCATAAACGCCTCAAGTACTCCAACCGACCCAAGCTCTCATATCCCACACCAGAGCGCTTCTACCTCTGCAAGTTCTCCTTCCCTACCAACGTCGCCTTCTCCCCAATCTCTCATACACCCCAAAACTTCTCCTAACCCCCATGCTCTCCAACCCTTCCCCAAAGGCACCTACCCCGCAGAACTCTCGTACCCGCCCTGCGTTTACCTACCCCTCAAACTATCCAACCCATGCAACTCTTCGTCATGCTCAAGCTCTCACACACCCCGAGCTCTCCGACAATACCCGTGCTCTCTTACCCACTAAGCTATCCTAACTACCAAGCTCTCCAATCCGCTCAAGGTCTCTGACCCACAAACTCTCCAATCAACCAAGCACTCCTATTCGCAAGCAATCCTGCCTCCCTCCGCAAGTTCTCCGAAGCTCCAAGCTCACTTACTCCCAACCTCTCCAAGTCCCCAAGCTCTTCAAACCCCTATGCTCTCCTACAGCCCCAAGTCATCGAACCCCCCAATTGCTTCTACCTTCGCAAGGTCTGCTATCCTAAGCTCACCTATCGCCGAAGTCGCCTTCCCCCCACGCACTACTCCTTCCTCAAACGCTCCTACATGATCCATCTCAAGGTCTCCTTCGCTCTAAGCTTGCTTACACCCCCCAATCTCTCCTTCCCGCACCACGAGCTCTCCTAACCCACAAGCTCTCCAAATCCCAAGCTCGCCTACCACCGAAGCTCTCCTAACCTTCACAGTTTCCTACTCCCCAAAGTCTCCTACCGTCCGAGATCTCCTACCACCCATTCTCTTCTAATCCCCGCAAGGTAGCCTATGCCCCAAGCTCACGTAAACCCCAATCTCTCCTCCCCCCAAGTGCTTTTCCCCTACAAGTTATCTCCCTCCCTCCCCCCAAGCTCTCCATTCCCTCTCAAGCTCCTCCCCCACAAGTTCACCAAGCTAGCCTGCCCCTCCAAGCACTCTTTTCATCCCAAGCTAATCTACTCCCACAAGCTCTGCGTCCCCGCCCTCCTAGCTCTCCAACACCCCAAGCTCTCCTACCCTACCACCCAAGCTCTCCTATCTCCAAGTTCTCCCACCCCCGCAAGCATTAATAACCCCAAGTCAACGACCTCCCAAGCTCTCCTACCCCCAAGCTATTCCACCCCCAGGCTGTCCTAGCCCCAAGTACACCTCGCCCACAAGTTCACTTCTGCTCCTCCCGCTCTCTTCTAAACCGGCATACTCTCTTCTACTCCCCCTCCAAGCTCTCTTGTACACCCCAAGCTCTCTCTCCCCAACCAATACTCTCGGTCTTCAACTCCAATACCCAAAGTGGCTCTCTTTCTCCTCCTACACAATTCAATCTCTCTCTCACCTCCACCCCCCTCCCGCCCAAGCTTTCTCTCTTCCCCGCTCCATCTCTTTCTTTCCCACCCACCAAAGCTATCTCTCTTCCTGCCATCCAAGCCCTCTCTATTCTCTCTCCACCCAAGCTCTTTCTCCCATGCCCCCGCCAAGCTCACACTCTCCACTTCCGAACAAGCTTGCTCCACCCTAAGCTCTCTCGATCTACTGCCACACCCTAAGCTCTCTCTCCCCCGTGACAAATGCTCTTCTAACTGCCCCCAAGTTCCCTTCTACCCTTCCAAGCTACCTAATGCCCATACATCCTAACTTCTACCCCCGCCCCGCAACGCTCCTCTACCCCTTACAATCTCTTCTACCCACCAAGCTCCTACTCCCTAAAGCACTCCTACGCCACAAGCTCTGCTACAACCCCGATCTTTCCTAACTCCCCAATCTCTCCTACCAATCCCCAATCTCTCCTGCACCTCCAAGCCTAACTATCCACCGAAGCTCTCTGCCCCCAAGCTCTCCTCCTCTCCAAGCAAGCTCCCTGCCCTCAAGGTCTCACCCCCACACAAGCTCTCTTTCCACCCCCAAGCTCCATTCCCCACAAGCTCACTCCCCCAAGCTCACTTTCCACCACATGCTCCCTTCTATCCCCTCCAAACACACTTCTAACCTCCTCCAAGCTAACTTCTACGCACCAAGGCTCTCCTCTACCCAGACACAAGCTGTCTTCTACAACCAACACACTTCTACCCCAATCTCCACTTCTCTTCTCCCCAAGCTCTTCAACCCACCAAGCTCTCCTACTCCCCACAACCTCTTCGACACTCGCAGCACTTCTGCGCCCTAAGCTCTCCCCAAATGTCTCTACACACCAAGCTCTCTCCCCCATCTCTCCAATCCTTGCAAGCATTCCTAACCCCCCAAGCTCTTCTACAAGCCCCCCTGCTATGTTCTCCTACACCCCTCCCCAAGCTGTGAAACTTTCTAAAATTCCTACTTTTCTTCTTTCAGGAGCAAATTCCACAGTTTCTAGACGTTATTCCCATATTACTGGCGCTAACTCCCTTGTTTCTGCGCTAACAATGCACATCGAGCAGCGAATTCGATGCTGCCCATTTTGACCCACTGACCGAGATAACTTTCGAGGCCATACTTTGTAATATTTTGTAGCATGATAAATGTTCCTGCAATGATCAGTGGCTATTCTTTTCACCCCCAAATTGCAAACAGCAATCAAAATAGATCGATGACTCCTGAAAAACGTGTGGCAGTATTCATCATTCTCCAGTCTCTTTAGCATACCTTTGTTCTATCGCACTGTTCAAGTAAATACGAAGGCAGAATATTATCTCAGTGGTGGTAGATTAGGAAAATAAAAGGTGCAACTAAACCTGGATCTCTTGAAAAATCAGTCATTGAAAGTTGGCATGAAGGTATCGCATTCAGTGAAAAATGGCAAATTATATTTTGGCCTTCATACCTAGGGGATTTGTGAATAGGAGCAGGGAGTTCTTACTGTAGTTGTACAGGGCCTTCGTGAGGCCTCATCTGGAATATTTTGTTCAGTTTTGGTATCCTATTCTGAACAACGACGTTCTTGATATTGTGAGAGGGCAGACTGATTCCAGGGATGGCAGGACTGACATGTGAGGAGATAATGGATCGACTGGCCCTGTATTCACTGGAGTTTAGATGGATGTGAGGCGATCTCAATGAAACATATAAAATTCTGAAAGGATTGGACAATTTGATGCAGGAAAAGTGCTCCCGACTTTGGTGAGTCCACAGCCAGAGGACATAGTCTAAGGATAAGGGGTAAGCCATTTAGGACTGAGATGAGGATGTGGCCCTTACGGCTAAAGGAATCAAGCGGTATGGAGAGAAAGCATGAAACAGGTACTAAGATGAATGATCAGACATGATCTTATTGAATGGTGGTGAAGGCTCGAAGGGCCGAATAGCCTACTTCTGCAACTATTTTCTGTGTTTGTATGTTTCTAATTCCCGTGTTCCTGGAGCTCTTACTGGCCCTCTTCCTGCAACTCGCAATTTCCTTGCACCTACATAGAATGCCCCTGCTTCTGTAGCTAATTCAACTGTTTCTGGAGCTAATATCTTTATTTACAGAGAAAATTCCATCGTTTCTGGAAGTCCTAGTCCCCACTTTCTGGAGATTCTAAGTTGTCTGTGGAGCACCAAATTGTCCTTTTCCTGGAGCTCCAAATTGACTGTTTATGAAACACCAATTGTCCTATCTAAGTGACTACTAGTTATATATATGTCTCCGAAATATATATGATGCAACCGCCTAAATCCGCCGCTGCAACGACAGCTACGTCACCTCTTTCTAGAGCTAACTCTGCAATTTCAAAACGGAATTCCCCTGTGGCTGGAACTAATTGCGCTGTTTCTGGTGCTGTTAATTTTCCAGTCTGTGGAGCTCCTAATTCTTCTGTTTTTGGAGCACCTTTCCCCGTTACTGGAACTAAACAACTTGTAACTTTAGCTGAAAAGTCCTCTGCTTCTGGAGCATCTGATTGCCCTTCTTTCTGGAACTAATTGCGATATTTCTGGACATAATTCCCCTCTTTCTGGAGCTCCTAATTCATGTGTTTCAAAAGCAGTTCATTCCCCAATTTGTGGAATTAACTCCAATATTTCTGGAGCCAGTTCCACGAGTTCTGGAATTAATTCCTGTAATTAAAGATATCTCCTTCCCCGTGTTTCTGGAGCTATATCCCTTGTTCCGGGATTAGTTTAAATGTTCTTGGAGCTGCTAAGTCCCAACTTATGGGAGCTCCGAATGCAACTGTTGCTGGAGCTCCGACTACCCCAGGTTAGGCAGGTCCTAGTTCCCCATGTTTCTAAGGATATTTCAGTTGTTTATGGAGAACTTAGTTTCCCTCTTTCTGGATCTTCAAATTGCACTCTTTATAAAGTACCTTATTGTGCTTTTTATGTGGCTACTATTTTCCCGATAAATTTAGCTACGATTTACTCTGCTTATGTTGCGCGCTCCTAATTTCCTTGCGATAGGAATAGCTCGGTACCTGTTCCTTGAGTAAACTCTTCTCTTTCTAAATGCAATTCGTTTGTTTCCTTTGTGTACTGAACAAATTTCAGCGTTTCTGGAGCTCCTAATTCTCCAGTTGCTCCAGTGCCCAATTTGACAGTTTCGGTTACTCCTACGCCTCATCTCTCTCGCTCTAACTCCCGCGTATCTGGCGCTAATACGCTTGTTTCGTAACTAATTCCAGTATTACTAGAACTCCTAGTTCCCCGCTCTGCAGCTCCCAATTCCCGTGTTCCTGGAGCTAATTCCCCTGTTTCTGGAACTCATCTTTTTTCTGGAGTTCCGAATATCCCAGATTGTAGATCTCCTAATCTGTTTCTGGAGCTAACTCCACTGTTTCTGTTGCCAATTCAACTGTTTCTGGAGCTAAACATTTTTTTATCTGGGGAGAATTCCTCTGGAGCTTCACATTTCCATATTTCTGGAGGTCAAAATTGTGTGGTTTATGAAGAACATAATTGTCCTTTTTACGTGTCGAGTAGTTTGCCGATATATATGGCTCCGAATTGTCCTGATAACGGTGCGCTCTCCTAATTACCCTGCAACATGAACAGAAAATTTACCTTTTCTGGAGGTAACTCTCCTCTTTCTAAATATAATTCCCATGCTTCTGGTGCTAATTGTTCTGTACTGTGATTATTCCTGTGTTCCTGGAACTCGTTTCCCCTGTTTCTGAAGCTCTGTATTGCCCTGTTTCTGGAGCTGCTAATTTACCAGCTTCTGTAAATCCAACTTTTCTTCTTTCAAGACCTAATTCCACTGTTTCTAGATCTAATTCCCTTGTTTCTGCGCTAATTTCCGTGTTCCTGGAGCTGCAATTCCCCTCTTTCTGCGACTCCTAATTTCCTCGTTCTTGGAGAGAATTCCCCTGTTTCTGTAGCTAATTCAACTGTTTCTGGTGCTAATACCTATATTTCCGGTAAAAAATTCATAGTTTCTAGAAGTTCTTGTTTCTCTCTTTCTGGAGATTCTGAGTTGTTTATGGAGCTCCTAATTGGCCTTTTTCTGCTGCTCCAAATTGCGACGTTGAGGAAGCACCTAATAGTCCTATTTAGTGTCTACTAATTATATATATATATATATATCCGAAATGTACTGTATATGGTGCGCTCTCCTAAATCCCCTGCTGGAAGAACAGGTAAGTCATCTATTTCGAGAACTCACTCTCCTCTTTCTAAACGCAATTCCCGTGTTTCTGGAGCTAATTATGCTGTTTCTGTAGTGAATGCAACTGTTCGTGGAGCTACTAATTTTCCAATCTATGGACCTCCTAATTCCTCTGTTTCTGGAGCAAATTCCACGGTTTCTGCAGCTAATCACCTTGTTTCTGTAGCTGATAAGTCCATGTATCTGGAGCACCTGATTCTCCATCTTTCTTGATCTAGTCACCATATTTCTGGACATAATTCCCTTCTTTCTGGTGCTTCTAATTTTGTTGTTACTGGAGCACTTAATTCCACAGTTTGTGGATTTTACGCCAATATTTCTGGAGCTAATTCCCCGGTTTATGTAATTAATTCCTTTAATTAAGGATATCCCATTGCCCCTGTTTCTGGAGCTATTTCCCTTGTTCTTGGGTAAATTGCAATGTTCTTGCAGCTGCTAAATTCCACGTAATGGGAGCTCCGAATGCCGCTATTGCTGGAGTTCCTACTATCCCAGGTCATGCAGATCCTTGTTCCACTCTTTCTGGACCTATTTCATTTGTTGGTGAAGAACCTAATTCACCTCTTTCTGGAGCTTCATATTGAGCTGATTATGAAACACCTAATTGTGCTTTATATGATGCTACCATTTCGCTTAAATATTTAGCTCTGAATGAATTGCTTATGGTGCGCTCTCCTAATTCCCCTGCTACAGGAATAGCTAGTTTACCTGTTTCTAGAACCAACTGTTCTCTTTCTAAATGCAATTCCATTGTTTCTGGAGCTAATTCCGCTGTACTGAACACATTCCGGTGTTGCTGGAGCTGCTAATTCTTCAGTTTCTCCAGTGCCCAATTCGGCAGTTTCTGTATCTCCTAACTCTCATCTTTTTAGACATAATTCGCCTGTTTCTGTTGCTAATACTGTTGTCTCCGAATTAATTCCAGAATTTCTGGAATGTATAATTCCCCTCTGTGCAGCTCCAAATTCCCCTGTTCCTGGAGGTAATTCCCCTGTTTCTGGAACTCATGTTTTTTCTGGAGTTCCGAATATCCAAGATTGTGGATCTCTAACGCATTTGTTTATGGAGGTAACTTCCCTTTTTCTGTTTGCTAATTCAACTGTTTCTGGAGCTAATACCTTTTTATCTGGGGAAAGTTCCTGTGAAGCTCCACATTTCCATATTACTGGAACTCCACATTGTGTGGTTTATGAAGCACATATCTGTCCGTTTTACGTGTCTAGCATTTTGCAGTAATATATGGCTACGAATTGTTCTTTTTAAGGAGCGCTCTCCTAATTACTCTCCAACGTGAACAGAAAATGTTTCTTGAGGTAAATCTCCTCTTTCTAAACATAATTCCCCTGTTTCTCAAGCTAATTGCGCTGTACTGCGATTATTCCTGTGTTGCTGCAGCTCCCTTCCGCTGTTTCTGCAGCTCACCATTACCCTTTTTCTGGAGCTAAATCGACTGTTTCTGGAGCTGCTATTATTCGAGTTTCTGTAACTCCAACTTTTCAACTTTCTAGAGGTAATTCCACAGTTTCTATACCTAATTTCCTGTTTCTGAAGCTAATTCCCTTTTTCTGCTCTAATTTCCGTGTTCCTGGAATTCCACCTTTCCTCTTTCTATGACTCTAATTTTCCTGTTCCTGGAGGACATTCTCTGTTTCTGCTGCTAATTGTCCTATTTTAGTGTCTACTAGTTATATATGTATAATCTACGAAACGTCCTGTTCGTGGTGCGCTGTCCTCAATCCCCTGCTGCAGGGACAGCTAAGTCACTTCATTCGAGAGCTAACTCTGCTCTTTCTAAATGCAGTTCCCCTATTTCTGGAGCTAAATGCGCTGTTTCTGGAGCTAATTCCAATATTCCTGCAGCTGTTAATTTCCCAGTCTTGTAGAGCTCCTAATTCTTCTGTTTCTGGATCAACAACCCCTGTTCCTGGAGCTAATTCCCTTGTCTCTGTAGCTGAAAATCCTGTGTTTCTGGAGCACCAGATTCTCACTCTTTCGGAACCTAATCACCATATTTCTGGACATAATTTCCCCACTTTCTGGAGCTCCTAATTCCGGTATTTCTGGAGCACTTAATTCCCCTGTTTGTGGAGTTAACTCGAAAACTTATGGGGCTAATTCCCCGGTTTCTGGAATTAATTCCTGTAATTAAGGATATCCCATTTGCACTGTTTCTGAAGCTATTTATCTTGTTCCGGGGTTAGTTTCAATGTTCCTGGAGCTGCTAACTCCCATCTAATGGGAGCTTCGAATGCCGCTCAAGCTGAAGCTCATATTACCCCAGGTTATGCAGGTCGTTGTTCCCCTAATTCTGGAGATATTTTACTTGCTTGTGGAGAAACTAATTGCCCTTTTTCTAGACCATCAAATTACCCTGTTTATGAAACATCTGATTGTGCTTTTTATGTGGCTACCATTTCCCCAATTTATTTAGGTCCGAATTATTCTGCTTATAGTGCGGTCTCCCAATTCCCCTGCTCCAGGAATAGATAACTTACCTGTTTCTTGAGCCAACTCTTCTCTTTCTAATTTCTTTTTTTCTGGAACTACTTCTGCTGTCCAGAATAATTTTCCGTGTTGCTGGAAATCCTAATTCCGCAGTTTCTGCAGTGCCCAATTCGGCAATTTCTGTAACTCCGAATGCTCATCTTTCTAGTCCTAATGCCCCTGTTTCTGGAGCTCATATCCATGTTCCTGAACTAATTCCAGTATTCCTGGAACTCTTAATCCCCTATCTGTAGCTCCTAATTCCACTGTTCCTGGAGCTAATTTCCCAGTTTCTGGAGGTAATCTTTTTTCTGGCGTTCGAAATATCTCATCTGTTTCTGGTGGTAAATCCCCTGTTTCTGTTTGCTAATTCAACGGTTTCTGGCGCGAATACCTTTTTTTCTGGGGTAAATTACGGTGATGATCCAGATTTTCATATATCTGGAGCTCCACATTGTGCAGATTATGAAGCACATTTTTGTCCATTTTACGTGTGTACTAGGCTGGTAGATATTGCTCCGAATTATCCTGTTTATGGTGCGCTCTCCTAATTACCCTGCAACATGAAAAGAATATTCATCTTTTCTCGAAGTAACTCTCCGATTTCGAAACATAACACCCCTGTTTCCGAAGCTACTTATGCACTACTGTGATTATTCCTGTGTTCCTGGAGCTCGCTTCCCCTGCTTCTGCATTTCCCCCTTGCCCGGTTTCTGGAGTGAATTCCATTGTTTCTGGAGCTGAAAATATTCCAGTTTCCGCACCTCCTATTGTCATCTTTCAAAACGTAATTCCACGGTTTCTGGAACAAATTCCCTTGTTTCTGCGCAAATCCCTGCGTTCCTGAGCTCCTACTTCCCCTCTTTCTGCGACTTCTAATTTCAAAGTTTCTTGAGTGAATTCCCCTCTTTTCTTAGCTAATTCAACTGTTGGTGGAGCTAATAACATTGTTTCCGGAGATGATGGCATGGTTTATGGAAGTCCGAGTTCCCCTCTTTCTGGAGATTCTGATTTGTTTCTGGAGCTACTAATTGTCCATTTTCTCGAGCTACAAATTCCACTGTTTGTGAAGCACGTAATTGTCCCATTTAAGTGTCTATTAGTTTTATATATATATATATATATATATATATTTGTATATCACCGACATGTTCTATTTATGCAGCGCTCTCCTAAATCCCCTGCTGAAGGGACAGCTAAGGCACCTCTTCCTGCAGCTAACTCTGCTCTTCACAAACGTTTCTGGAGCAAATTTCGCAGTTTCTTGCGCTAATATCCCTTTTCCTAGAGGTACTAATTTCCCAGTCTGTGGAGCTCCTAATTCCTCTGTTTCTGGAGCAACTTCCCTTGTTCTTGGAGCTAATCACCTTGTTTCTGTAGCTGAGATGCCCACTATTTCTGGAGCAGCTGATATTCCCACTTTCTGGAGCTAATCATATTTCAGGACATAATTCCCTTCTTTCTGGAGCTCCTAATTTTGGTGTTACTGGAGCAATTAATTCCCCATTTATGGAGTTTACTCCAATATTTCTGGAGATAATTCCCCGCTGATGGAACTAAAGCCTGTAATTAAGGCTATCACATTGCCCCTGTTTCTGCTGTTATTTCGATTGTTTCAGGGTTCGTTGCAATGTTCTTGGAGCTGCGAAATCCCACCTTATGTGAGCTCCGAATGCAGCTGTTGCTGGAGTTCCTACTACCACAGGTTATGCAGGTCCAATTCCCCTGTTGCTGGAGCCATTTCAGATATTTGTGGAGATCACAATTACCTGTTTCGAGAGCTTCAAATTTCGCCGTTTATGAAAAATCTAATTGTGCTTCCATTTACCCGATATAATTCCTTTGCTTCTGGGGCTACGTCCGCTGTACTGTACAATTTTCCCTGTTTCTTGAAATCCTAATTCCACTGTTTCTGCAGCGCCCAATTAGGCAGTTTCTGTGACTTTTGATTTTCCTCATTCGAGGCCTAATTCCCCGGTTTCTGGAGATAATACGCTTCTTTCGGAATTAATTACAGTAATCCTGGAACTCCTAAGTCCCGTCCCTGCAGCTCCCAATTCCACTCTTACTGGAGCTAATCCCTTGTTTCTGAACTTCTACTTTTTTCTGCAATTCCAATATCCCAGATCGTGGACCTCCTACTGCAGTTGTTTCTGGAGCATATTCCCCTTTTTACTTTGCGACTTCAACGGTCTCTGGAGATAATCATTTTTCTGTAGAAATTTCCTGTGGAGCTCCTAATTTCCCTTTTTTGTGGAGCTCCAGGTTGAGCGGTTTATGAAGCCCATCATTGTTCTTTTTACGTGCCTAGTACTTTGCCGAATTGTCCTGTTTATTGTGCACTCTTTTAATTAACCTACAACAAGACATACTTCCACAGTTTCAATACCTAACTCCACTGTTTCTGGCGCTAATTCCCTTTTTTCTGAGCTAATTCACGTCTTCCTGGAGCTCATACTTCCCTTCTTTCTCCGACTCCAAATTCCCCTGTTCCTGGAGTTAATTAGCCTGCTTCTGGAGCTAATGTAACTTTTTTCTGGATATCCTAATTTCCCAGTTTGTGGAGCTTCTAATCCATTTCCGGAGGTAACTTCGCAATTTCGGTAGCTAATTCAACAGTTTCTCGAGCTAATGCCGATGTTGCTCGAGCTAATTCCCAAATATCTGGAGGTCCGATTTCACCTGTATCTGCAGTTCCTAATTCCTCTGATTCTGAGGCTCTCAATTGCCCTGTTTATGTTATATCTAATTGCGCTTTCCATGTGGCCACTCATGATATATATCTCGAACCACAGTATATTGTTTATGATGCGCTCTCCGAATTCCCCGTCTACATGTTCAGCAAATTTACTTGTTTCTGGAGCTGGCTCCACTTTTCCAAGATTCTGGAGCCTTCTTCAGAGGCCCACGTTGATGCTGCCCTCTCCTAATTACCCTCTATCTGGATGAACTAAATCTCTTGTTTCCTTTGCTCCAAATAAATTTGTTTATGGAAACATACTTCCCTCGATTGTGGATCGTATAATTCCACTGTTTTTGCAGCTAATTCCCCTGATTCTGGACATCATAGCACTGCTTCTGGAGATGAGTCCCCTGTTTCTGGAGCTAATTTCCTTGCTTAACAGCTAATTCCCGTCTTCCTGGTACTAATTCCCATGTTTCCAGACGGGATTTAGCTTTTTTCTGAAGCTCCGAATTCCTCAGTTTCTGGAGAGAAAACCCCTGTTTCTGTAGCTATTTCAACGGCTTCTGGAACTAATAATTCTGCCTCTTGAGCTGAATCCATATATTATGGAGGTACTAGTTCCCCTATTACTGGAGAATATATCAGCTGTTTCTGTAGATCGCAATACCCCCGTTTCTGGAGTTAATATTGTGCTCTTTATGGAGCAGGTAATTGTCGTTTTTACATGGTTCATGTCCCATCCACAAGCGCAAGTTCGTGCCCCATTCCATCCCAATTTTCTGCACCATGGCAACCCAAGTTCCTGTCCATTCCCCAGACCATTTCCCAATTTATGGAGCCTGCTCCTAAGTTCAATATTGATGGAGTCCTCTCCTAATTCCCTTGCATCTGGATCTCCTAAAGCGCCTGTAGCTTTTGCTCCAAATTATTTTGTTTATGTAACCATACTTCCCTTTTTTCTGGACTTTATATTTCCCCATTTTCAGAATATAATTCCACATTTTATGGATTAATTCCCCTGTTTCTGAAGATAATGGCCTCATTTCTGAGTTAATTTCCATGTTCCTGGAGCTCCTATTTCTGCAGCTCCCAATTTCCCTGTTTATCGATCTAATACTCTTGATTGTAGAGGTAATTCATATTTTGCTGGACCTCCTAATATCCCAGTTTGAGGAGATCCTAAATCCTCTGTTTCTGGATGTAACTCCTCTGTTTCTGTAGCTAATTAAACTGTTTAAGTAGGTAATACCTCAGTTTCTGGTGCTGATTCCCCAATTTCTGGAAGTCCGGGTACACCTGTTTCTGGAAATGTTTCAATGGTTTGCGGAGTTACTAATATCCCCGTCACTGGAGCTCCAAATTGCGCAGTTTATGAAGCACATCATTGTCCTTTTCTTGAGGCTATGAGTTCCCCTATAGCTCCGAATTGTTCTGTTAATGGTGCGCTCTCCTATTTCCCCTGCTTCAGGAACAGCTAATTCGCCTTTTTCCGGAGCTGTCTCCAAATCTCCCACTTTCTTGTTCCCTCTCCTATGTTCCAGTTTGAAGCTGCAATTTCCTTATTTCCCTGTATCCGGATCTCCGAAATCTCCTTTATATTTTGCTTCAAATTGCATTCTTTATTGAACCATACTTGCCTTGTTTCTGGATCTCGTAATCACAGTTTCTGAAGCTAAACAACCTGAATCTGTAGCTACGATGTCTTCTGTTTCTGGAACTCTTGATCTGCCCCTTGCTGGATCCAATTCCAAAATTTTGCAGGCAATTCCCCTGTTTCGAGAGCTCCGAATACCTGTGTTTCTGGAACTAATTACCTGTTTTGGGGATTCACCTTCTATTCCTGGAGCTGGTATCATCAATGTTTCTGGTGTTCCTAATACTCTAGTTACGAGAGTTCACATTATTCCTGTTTCTGGAGCTATTTCACTTGTTTGTGGATCTCCTCATTGCGCAATTTCAGGAACTCCAAATTGCACTGTTTATGGAGTACTTAATTATCCTTTTTATGTGGCTACTATTTGCCCGATATATATCGTACCGAATTGTCTATTTATGCTGCACTCTCCTAATTCTCCTGCGAAAGGAAAACCCAAGTCGCCTTGTTATAAAGCATTGCCCAATTTCCCAGTTCCTGGCGATGTCTGCTATGTTCCATGTCGATAGGGCGCTCTCCTAATTCCACTCTATCTAGATCTAATAAATCTCCGGTTTATTTTGCTCCAAATTACATTGTTTATGGAACCTAAACTGCTTTTGCTTCTGGATCTCATGATTTCCTTGTTTCTATAGTCGAAATGTCCTCTGATTCTGGAGCACTCGATTTTCTCTCTTTCCCGAGGTAATTACCATATTTCAGGACATAATTCCCCTCTTGCTGTAGCTCCTAATTCCGGGGCTGCTGAAGCACATAATTCCTTGGTTTGTGCAGTAAATACCAGTGTTTATCGAGCTAATCTTCCTCCTTCTGGAATTAATTCATATATTTAAGGAGGTAATATTCAGTCTATTCTGGAGCTAATTCCCTTGTTCTGTGGCTTATTTTTCTGTTCCTGGAACTGTAAATTCTCATCTTTAAGAAGTTCCTAATGCCCCTGTTGCTGGAGCTTCTAATACCGCAGGTTATGTAGATATTTCTCTCGTTGGGGAGATCCTAATTCCCCTGTTTCTGAAGCTGAAATGCACAGTTTACGAAGCGTCTAATTATTTTTTCATGCGGCTAACATTCCCCCGATATATATAGCTCCGAATGGTTCTGCTTATGGCGCGCTGTGCTAATTTCCCTGCGACAGGAACAGCTAATTTTCCAATTTATTACACTAACTCCCTTCTGTCTAAACCCAATTCCCATGTTTCATATATAATTCCGCTGTAATGAGCGAAGTCCTGTGTTCCTGAGCTCCTAATTCCCCAGTTTCAGCAGCATACAATTCTTCTGTTCCTGGAGCTAATTCCACTGTTTCTGGAGCTGCTAATTCACCACTTCTTGTAACTCCTAATTATCATCTTTCTGGACCCAATTCCTCTGTTTATGGAGCTAAGTCCCTTGTTTTGCGCTCATTCCCGGGTTCCTAAAGCTCCTACTTCATCTTTTTACTGGAGGTCCGAATATTACAGTTTGTGAAGCTCCTAAATCCTGTTTCTAGATGTAACTCTCCTGGTTCTGTAGCTAATTGAACTGTTTGGAGCTAAAACTTTGTTGCTGCAAAAAAATCCCCCAGTTTCTGGAACTGTCTCCAAATTTCCTAGTTTGTCGAGCCCTCTCCTAATTTCCATGTTCATGCTGCCCTCTCCTAATTCCCCTGTTTCATATCTGTATCACCTAAATCTCCTCTTTCTTTTGCTCCAAATTACTTTGGTTATTGAACCATACTTTCCTTGTTTCTGTATCTGTTAATTCCCAAGTTTTTGGAGCTAATTCTCCTGATTATGAAGTAATTCGTGTGTTCCTGCAGCAATTCACGAGTTTCCCGAGCTAATTCATCTTTTTTTGGGGAGTTACGAATATCCCAGTTTGTGGAGCCCGAATTCTTCTGTTTCTTCAGGTAACTCCCCTGATTCTGTAGCTATTTTAAATATAATGCAGTTTAAAAATGAGTACACCACTCGATGACTGTTGAATGGCAATGAATCGATTATTCACTTGCAAGGGGAAATCGTGTAGTTCATAATTAGCCCTTCACTGAGCTCTCCGCCCCGATCTCTTCGATAAACGCTTTGACTGGGACAGTTATACATTGCAGCAAATAGTTGTGTACCGTACATTACAGCCATTGTCCTTTTACATGGCCTTTTTCAGTCCGACACAGATTTATGATCTATTTCGCTCATATGATACACCTTGGACTGTTTGGGGGCTTTACTTCTTGAGCATGAGGCTACATCCTTAAGTCTAAGCAGCTGCGAGCGAGGCTTCCTGTAATGCAACACTCGTCTGAAGCATATGAATCTAAATATGGAATTGATGATGTATGTTGCTATCGGCAACTTGAAAACTCTATCATTGCATCAGATACAACGGAGGCCCATGTAGTACTTCAAGTCCCCCTTTTGGTCCTTGATTACTCACCTCAACGTAACCAGCCATTCTAAATTTAACAGTTGCGGGAATAAGCCGAGTGCACATTTGCTATATTATGCCCTCTGTCTCAGTAGGTTACTCTGCTTCTTCACTGTAGCTTTAACCTTGCTTTTATTCCTACAGTTAGACTAAGCTGCACCTGTCTTTACATGCCAGGCTAAGGACAATAACAATTGTAGAGCTGCCAGCACACGAGAGATGATGCTTTAGGATGTGGTAAATTTGTATATTTTCCTTCAGGGGATCGTTTATCTCATTTATGTCGTCTGGGAGACAGGGTTTTGGTACTGAGAGGTGTTCTTCATACAGCCCCAGATCTGCCCTTCATTCGTCCGTTAGATTCAGAGCAATAGCTCACCGTGCATGAATGTAGGTATATGAGTGTCCTATGCTTACACGTAGGATGAAGGTGAAGCAGACGCTGGGGTTAGTAATGTTAGAAAAAAAGGTATTAGCTCCAGAAGCCGTTGAATTAGCTACAGATGCAGGATAGTTACCCCCAGAAACAGATGCATTCGGAGATCCACAACCTGGGATATTAGGAACTCCAGAAAAAACCTGAGCTCCAGAAATAGGGGAGTTAGCTGCAGGAACAGTGATATTAGGAATTGCAGAGAGGGGAAGTAGCAGTTCCAGGAATACTATAATTAGTTCAGAAACAAGGTTATTAGTACCAGAAGCATGGGAATTAGGTCTAGAAACATGACAATTAGGAATTACTGAAACTGCGGAATTGGACACTGTTGAAGCTGGCGAATTAGGAGCTCTAGAAAACGGGAATATGTTCAGTACAGCGGAAGTATCTCCAGAAACAAATGAATTAAATTTAGAAAGAGAAGAATTTGCTCAAGAAACAGGAAACTAGCTATTCCCGTAGCAGGTGACTTAGAAGAGAGCACCATACGCAGGACATTTCGGATATATATGCATATATATATATAATATATATATATATAAAACTAATAGGCACTTAAATATTAAGTGGATAACTAGGACTTCCAGAAACTATGGAATTTTATGCGGCAACAAAGGTATGAGCGAGGTTACTCCAGAAAGAGGTAACTTAGCGGTTTCTGCAGCATGGGAGTTCGGACTGCGCACCATAAGCAGCACATCTCCGATAGTTATATATATATCTAGTCGACACGAAAATAGAACAATTAGCTGCTTCATCAACAGTGCAATTTGGAGCTCCAAAAACAGACGAACAGGGGCTCCACAAACAAAACATAATGTCCAGAAATTGGGGAACTTGGACTTCAAGAAACTATGGAATGTTACACGTAAATAAAGGAATTAGCTCCAGAAACAGTTGAATTAACTGGAGAAACTACAGAAACAGGGACATTCCAGGTAGGTATAGGGAAATTAGGAGTCGCAGAAAGTGGAGCGCCAAGAACATGGGAAATAGAAACATAGAAACATAGAAAATATGTGCAGGAGGAGGCCATTCGGCCCTTCGAGTCTGCACCACTGTTCAAGAAGATCATAGTTAAACAATCATCTCAGTACCCCTTTCCTGCTTTCTCTCCATAACCCTTGATCTCTTTAGCCGTAAGGGCAATATACAAATCCCTCTTGAATACATCTAACGAACCATCATGAACAACTCTCTCCGGAATTGGGTTCCACAGTTTAACAACTCTCTGAGTGAAGAAGTTTCTCCTCAGCTCAACCGTAAATGGCTTACCCCTTATCCTTAGACTGTGTCCACTGATTCTGGACTTCCTCAACATCGCGAACATGCTTCCTGCATCCAAACAATCCAGTCCCGTTAGAATATTATATTTTTCTATGAGTTCCACTCTCATCCTTCTAAACTCCAGTGAATACAGGCCCAGTCGATCCAGTCTCTCCTCATATGTCAGTCCTGCCATCCCGGTAATCAGTCTGGTGAACCTTCGCTGCACTCCCTCAATAGCAAGAACGTCCTTCCTCAGATTAGGAGACCAAAACTGAACACAGTATTCCAGGTGAGGCCTCACCAAGGTCCTGTACAACTGCAGTAATTCCTCCGTGCTCCTCTACTCATATCCCCTCGCTATGAATGCCAACATACCATTTGCCTTCTTCACCGCCAGCTGTACCAGCATGCCAAATTTCAACGACTGATGTACCATGACACCCAGGTCTCGTTGTACCTCTCATTTTCCTAATCTGCCGCCATTCAGAAAATATTCTGCCTTCGTGTTCTCTGGAACAGAGCATTAGATCTAAGGTATCCTAAAGTGATTGGAGAAAAATTAAAACTACACCCTTTTCAGGAGTCATCTATCTTTTTTGACTGCTGTTTGCAATTTAGCAGCGAAAAGAATAGCTACTAATCATTACAGGAAGCATTTTAATGCGACAATATATTATAAGGTATTGCCTGGATAATTATCTCGCACAGTGGTGCAAAATGGGCAGCATCGGATTCGCCTCTAGATGAGCATTGTTAGCACAGAAATAAGGGAGTTAGCGATAGAATCGGGAATTTGGTCTAGAAAGAGGAAAAGTAGATGTTTTAGAAACTGGTAAATTAGCAGCTCCTGAAACAGTGGCATACGCTCCAGAAACAGGGCAATGGGGAGCTGCAGAAATAGGGGAAGCGAGATCCATGAACACAGGAATAATCACAGTACAGAGCAATTAGTTGCAGAAACAGGGTAATTCGGTTGAGAAAGTGGAAAGTTACCTCCAGAAATGCTGAATTTTCTGTTCATGTTTCAGGGTATTAAGGCGAGTGCACCATCAACAGGACAATTCGGAGCAATATATATCGGCAAACTACAAGATACATATGAAGGATAATTATGTGCTTCACAGCTTGGCGGGTAGGAGAGCTTGGCGGTTTAGGAGAGCTTGTTGGGTAGGAGATCTTGGAGGGGGTAGGAGAGTGTGGCGGATAGGAGAGTTTGGGCGGATAGCAGAGCTTGGGGTGTAAGGAGAGCTCTGGGGCATAGGAGAACTTTCGGGGGTAGGAGAGCTTATGGTGTTTCGAGAGTTTTGGGGGGTTGGAGACCTTGCGGAGGGGGCTAGGAGAGCTTAGTCGCATAGGAGAGCTTGGGAGGGTTAGGAGAGCTGGTGGTGTAGGAGAGGTTGGGGGCTAGGCGAGCTTGGGGGGGTAGGAGAGCTTGGGGGGGGTAGGAGAGCTTGGGATGTTCGTAGAGCTTGGGTGGATTGGAGTGCATGGGGGATAGGAGAGCTTTGGGGTGCTAGTAGAGCTTGCGCTGGTAGGAGAGCTTGGGGGCATAGGAGAGCTTGGGGGGTTCGAGAGCTTGGGCGGGTAGGGGAGTTTTGGGGGATAGGAGAGAATGGGAGGCAGGAGAACTTAACTGATGGTAGGAGAGCTATGGAAGTAGAAGTGCGTGCAGAGGAAGGAGAGCTTGGCGGTTACGGGAGCTTGTGGGGAGAAATAGAATTTCGGGGATGAGAGATCTTGGGGGGAGAAGTGCTTGCGGCATGCATAAAAGATAGGGGTTTGAAGAGTATGGGGGTGGAAGGGATTTTCGGGTCGGAGAGCTTGAAGTGGCAGGAGAGTTTGGGGGTAGGTGGACTTGTGGGATAGGAGTCGTTGGGGATTCAGAGTGCTTAATGGGTAGGAGAGCTTGCGGGGGGTTGCAGCGCATGGGGGTTAGGAGAGCTTGGGGGTTATGAGAACGTGGGGGAAGGAGAGATTGGGAGGTAGGAGAGCTTGGGGTGAAACGAGAGCTTGGGGGTTGGCAGAGCTTGAGGGTAGGGGAGTTTGGGAGGCTTGGAGATCTTGGGGTGTAGGAGAGTTTTGGGGGCTTGGAGAGCTTTGGGCTGTAGGACAGATTGGGAGGGGTAGGTGAGCATGGGGGGTAGGAGAGCATGTGGGGAGTAGAGCTTGGGGAGTAGGAGAGCTTGGGAGTTTAGGACAGTTTAGGGGGTAGAAGAGGTTGGTTTGTAGGAGAGGCTGGGGATAGGAGAGCTTGCGGTGGTAGCAGTGCTTGGGAGGGTAGGAAAGCCGAGGTGGTAGGAGATCTTGGGGCGTAGGAGTGCTTGTGACGTTTCGGAGAGTTTGTGGGGTAGGAGATCAAAGGAGGGTAGGAGAGCTTGGGGGGGTATAATAGAGCTTGGGGCTGTAGGAGACCTTGGGGCGTAGGAGTGCTTGTGACGTTTCGGAGAGTATGTGGAGTAGGAGAGCTTGGGGGTAGGAGAGCTTGGGAGTAGGAGAGCTTGGAGAGGTAGCAGAACTTGGCGGCGTAGGAGAGCTTGGTGGAGTAGGAGATCTGGTGGGATAGGAGAGCATGTGGAGTAGGAGAGCTTGGGGGTAGGAGAGCTTGGGGAGGGGGGATAGGAGAGCTTGAGGTTGTAGGACAGCTTGGTGCTGGGTTGGATATTTGGGGGTGTAGGAGAGCTTGGAGGTTTAGAGATCTTGGGGGGATAGGAGAGTTTGAATAGGGTAACAGGAGTGTTTTGGCAGTGTTAGGAGAGCTTGGTGTAGTACGGGAACTTAGGGGGTAGGTGAGATTGGGGGAGGTTGGGGATATAGCGTGGGTAGGAGAGCTTGCAGAGAAAGGAGTGCTTGAGGGGTTGGGACAGCTTGGGGGGTTGGAAAGCTTGGATCGGTAGGCGAGCTTGCATGGTATGAGAGCTTGGAAGGGTAGGAGAGCTTGAGGGGTGGGTACGAGAGTTTTGCGTGGTAGCAGAGCTTGGCGGGTATGAGAGCTTGTGTGGGTAGGAGAGCTTGGGCGGTTGGAGTGCTTGGTTTGTAGGAAAGCTTTGGGGGGGAAGAGAACTTGGGGGGTAGGACAGCTTGGTGTGTAGGAAAGCTTGGTGGGTTAGGAGAGCTTGGAGGTGTAGGAGAACTTGGGGTGAGTCGAGCTTGTGGTAGTAGGAGAGCTTGGGTGATTGGTGAGCTTGTGCAGGTAGGTGATTTGCGGGGGTAGGAGAGCTTGATTGGTAGGCGAGCTTGAGGGGATAGGAGACCTTGTGGAGGTAGAAGCGATTGGGGCGCTGAGGGGAACCTGGGGCATAGGTGAGCTTGGGGGTGTCGGAGAGCTTGGGGCAGTAGGAGTGTCTGGGGGTAGGAGAGCGTTGAGTGGTAGGAGAGTTGAGGTGTAGGAGAGGTTGTGTGTTAGGTGAGTTTGGGATGGAAAGGGAGCTTGGGTGATTCGGAGCGTTTGAGGATTAGGAGAGCTTTCGGGGTCGGAGAGCTTGGGGGGTCGCAGAGCTTGGCGGGTTCGGAGAACTTGGGCGGGGTAGGAGAGCTTGGGCATGTAGTGGACCTTGAGGGATTCGGAGAACTTGGGAGGGTTAGGTGAGCTTCTGGGTTGTAGGAGAACTTGGCGGGGAAGGAGAGCTTGGCAGCGTCGGGGAGCTTGGGGCTCGGAGGAGAGCTTGTGGTGTTGGAGAATTTTCGGGTGTAGGAGAGCTTGGGGGGGTGTAGGAGAGCGTGGGCGTGTAGGACAGCTTGGGGGTGTAGGTGGGCGTCAGGATGGAGGAGACCTTGGGGGTGTAGGTGAGCATGGGGCGAGGTGTGCTTGGTGGGTAGGAGACCTTGGGGGGCGGAGAGTTTGGGGGTAGGAGAGTTTGGGAGGTAGGAGAGTCTGGGGGTAGGAGATCGTTGGGGATTAGGAGAACTAGAGGGGGTAGAAGAGGTAGCGTGTTTAGGAGAGAATGGGCTGGTAAGGGAGCTTGGATGAGTCGGAGGGCTTGATGGTTTGGAGAGCTTGCCTGGTAGGAGAGCTTGCGAATCGAAGAGATTGTGGTTTAGGAGAGCCTGGGGGTGTCGTGGAGCTTGGGCGTGTAGGGAACCTGGGCGGGTAGGAGAGCTTGACGGGTAGGAGAGCTTAGTGGGTAGGAGTGCTTGGGGCGTAAGAGAGCTTGGGGCTGTTGTAGACCATTGCGGTGTAGGAGAACCTATGGAGGGTTTTAGGAGAGCTTTGGGCGAGTATGAGAGCTTGGGTTGGGAGGATATCTTAGGTGGTAGGAGAGGTTGGCGGGTTTAGGAGAGCTTTGGCGGGGTAGGAAAGCTGGGGAGGTAGGAGAGCTGGTGCGGTCGGAGAGCTGGTGGGGTAGGAATGCTTGGGGGATAGGGGAACTTGGGATGTAGGAGACCTTGGTATGTCGGAAAGCTTTGGGGCTAGGAGAGCTTGGGGGATGATGGAGAGCTTGGGATGTATGAGAACTTGGGTCGGTAGGAGAGCTTGTGGTGGTAGTAGAAAGTGGGAGCATAGGAGAGCTTGGGGCTTTGGAGAGCTTGGGGGTGTGTAGAAGAGCTTGGCGTGGTAGTTGAGCTTGGGGGCTTTGGATACTTTGGCGGGGTAGTAGAGTTTGTGAGGGTAGAAGAGTTTTGGGAGTTGGGAGAGCTTGACGGGGTAGGAGAGCTCGGCGGGTAGCAGAGCTTGGGAGCAGGTGAGCATGGAGGGTAGGAGAGCTTGGTGGTTAGGAAAGCTGAAGGGGTGGCAAAACTTGTGAGTAGGAGAACTTAGCGGGGTAGGAATGTTTGGGGGATAGGATAATTTGGGGTGTTGGGTAGCTTGCGAGGTTAGGAGAGCTTGGGGGCGATGGAGAGCTTGGGGGGTTTAGGAGAGCTTGGGCGGTAGGAGAGTTTGGAGCTGTAGGAGAGCGTTGTGGGGTAGGAGAGTTGTGGGGATAGGAGAGCTTGGTTAGATGAGGAGAGCTTGGGTGGGTAGGAGATCTTGGGAGGGGTGTAGCAGAGCTTGGTGTGGTAGGAGAGATTGGATGGGTAGGAGAGCTTGGCGGAGTAGTAAAGTTTATGGGGTTAGGAGACCTTGGCGGCTAGGAGATCTTGGTGGGCTAGGGGAGCTTGCGAAGGTATGAGAGCTTGGGTGGGTAGTACAGCTTGCGGTGTGTAGGAGAGCATGGGGGCGTAGGAGAGATTGTGGGGCAAGAGAGCTTTGAGGGTAGGAGAGATTGCGCATCGGAGAGCTTGCGGGGGAAGGAGAGCTTGGGGTGGATAGGAGAGCTTGGAGGGTAGCTGGGGAGTGGGAGAGCTTGGAGGGGTACGGAGATTTTAGGTGCTAGGAGAGCTTGGCGGGTCAGAGAGCTTGGGAGTAGGTGAGCTTGGGGGGTAGGAGAGCTTGCTGGTTAGGAAGCATGTGGGTTAGGAGAGCTTGTGGGTTAGGAAAGCTGAAGTAGTGGCAACGTTGTTGGGTAGGAGAGCTTTGCGGGGTAGGAATGTTTGGGGGATAGGATCATTTGGGGTGTAGGAGGCCTTAAGTGGTAGGAGATCTTGGGGTGAGGAGATCTTGGGGGCATTGGAGAGCTTGGAGGGTATGAGAATATGGGGGGTAGGAGAGCTTGGGGGTGTAGGAGAGCTTTGCTGAGCTGTTAGGTGTGATTGGAGGGGTAGAAGAACTTCCAGGGGATAGGGGTGCTTGGGTGGGGTTGGAGAGCTTTTGTGGGTAGGAGTGCTTGGGATGTCGGATAGCTTGCGGGGGTAGGAGAGCTTGGGGGCGACGGAGAGCTTGGGGGGTTTAGGAGAGCTTGGGGTGATAGGAGAGCTTGGTGGGGTTAGGAGAGCTTGGTTGGGTAGGAGATCTTGGGAGGTGTGTAGGAGAGCTTGATGCGGTAGCAGAGCTTGGATGGGGTAGAAGAGCTTGGCGTGGTTGGAAATTTTATGGGTTTCGAAGATCTTCGCGGGTAGGAGAGCTTGGTGGGATATGGGAGCTTGCGGAGGTAGGAGAGCTTGCGTGGCTGGGACAGCTTGGGGTGTGTAGGAGAGCATGGGGGCATAGGAGAGATTGACGGGTAGGAGAGCTTCCGCGGGAAGGAGAGCTTGGGGGTGGCTAGGAGAGCTTGGAGGCTAGGAGAGCTGGGGTGTGGGAGAGCTTGGAGGAGTATGAGAGCTTTGCCGGGTAGGGAGATTTTAGGTGCTAGGAGAGCTTGAAGGGCTTGGAGTGCTGGGAGGACGGTCGGAGAGCTTGGAGGGTAGGATAGCTTTGGGGTGGTGGTAGGAGAGCTTGCGGGTTAGGGAAGATTGCGGGGGCAGGAGAGCTTGGCTGACATGAGTGCTTGGGCGGTAGGAGAGATTGGGTGGTTAGGAGAGATTAGGGGAGGTAGGAGAGCTTGAAGGAGTAGGAGAGCTTGGGGTGTTGGAGAGAATGGGGATTCTGAGTGCTTGGGCTTGATGGGTAGGAGAGCTTGCGGGTATGTGAGCTTGCGGTGTAGGAGAGCTTGGGAGTTAGGAGAGCGTGGGGGGTAGGGGAGCTTGGGGGTGTAGCAGAGCATGGGGGTTAGAAGTGCTTGGGGATTAGGACATCTTGGGTGATAGGGGAGCTTTTGGGGTTAGAGAGCTTGGTGAGTAGGAGAACTTGTGCGGTTAGGAGAGCTTGGGCGGGTAGGAGAGCTTGAGGGTTAGGAGAGCTGGGGTGGCACGAGAGCTTGCGAGGGTAGGAGTTGTTGCAGGGGTGTAGGATAGCTTTGGGTGGTAGGAAAGCTTGGGGTGTAGGAGAGCTTGTGGCTGGTAGGAGAGCTTGTGGGGGTTGGAGAGTTTGGGGAAGGGGGATAAGAGAACATGTGAGGTGTCGGAGAGCTTGGGATGGTTGGAGAGCTTGTGGGGGTAGGTGTGCTTAGGGGGATAGGAGAGCTTGGGCGGTAGGATAGCTTGGGCGGTGAGGGAAATAGAACATGCGTGTTTGGCGAGTTGGGGGCAGGAGAGCTTGGGGGACATGAGATCTTGGGGCGGTCGAAGAGCTTGCGCGGGAGGAGAGCTTGGTCGCGTAGGAGATCTTAGGCGGGTAGGAGATCTTGGGGGTTAGGATAGCTGGGGTTAGCAGGAGAACTTGCGGGGGTAGGAGTTGTTGCGGAGTTGTAGGATAGCTTTCTGTGGTAGGAAAGCTTGGGGTGTAAGGGAGCTGGCGCGGGGGTTGGAGAGCTTGGCGGTGAAGGAGTGTTTGGGCGGGGTCGGAGATCTTGGGTGGTGTTGGAGATATTGCAGTGTAGGAGAGCTTATGGGGTAGGTTAGCTTGTGGGGTAGCAATGCTCCGGTTGTAGGACAGCCTGTGGGGTAGGAGAGATTGTGGTTAGGAGAGCTTGGGGGTTAGGAGAGCTTGTGGGTGCTGTAGGATAATTTCAAGGGTAGGAGAGCTTGGGGTGGTAGGAGAGGTTGGCGGGTAGGAGAAATTGGTGGGGTAGGAGAGCTTGGAGGCTAGGAAAGCTTTGGTGGGTAGGACAGCTTGGGGGATTGAGAGCTTGGGGCGGTGGGAGAGCTTGGGCGGTTGGTAGAGCTTGGTGGTTTGGAGAGCTTGGCGGTGCAGGAGAGCTTTGAGGGCGGGGTAGGTGAGCTTGGGTTTGGGTAAGAGAGCTTTGGTGGGTAGGAGAGCTTGCGGGGTAGGAAGCTTGCCCGGGGTTTGCAGAAATTGCGGGGGTAGGAGAGATTGGTGTGGTTGGAGAATTTGTCAAGATAGGAGAGCTTGGGGAGCCGGTAGGAGAGCTTTGGAGGTGTTAGAGAGCTTGGGGATGTAGGAGTGCGTGGGTTGGGTAGAAGTGATTGGCGGGTTTAGGAGAGCATTGGGGATAGGAGAGCTTGGTGGGGTACGACAGCTGGGGCAGTAGGTGAGCTGGGGAGGCAGGAGGGTTGGGGGGGGTTGCGAGAGCTTGGGGGTAGGAGTGCTTGGGGGCAGGAGAGCTTGTGGGTGGGTAGGAGAGCTTGTGGGGGTAGGAGAGTTGGGGTGTTGGAGAGCTTGGGGGTTAGGGGAGCTGGGAATGTAGGAGAGCTGGTGAGGTCGGAGAGCTGGGGTTTGGGAGAGGATGGGGGTAGGTGCGCTTTGGGCGTAGGATAGATGGAGGGGTAGAAGAGCTTCGGGGTTGGTAGCTGAGCTTGCGGGGGTAGGAGAGCTTGGAGTGGGGTGGTTTAGAGACATTGGGAGGACAGGAGAGCTTGTGGGGAAAGGAGAACTTGGAGAGGGGTGGTTTAGAGACATTGGGAGGACAGGAGTGCTTGGGGGTGTAGCAGAGCTTGTGGGGTAGGAGAGCTTGATGGTAGGTGAGCTTGCGGGGGTAGGAGTGCTTGTGAGGGGTAGGAGTGCGTAGGAGATAATAGAGCGTGGGGTGTAGGAGAGTTTGGGGATGTAGGAAGCATGGTTGTTGGGAGAGCATGGGGAGTAGGAGAGCTTGGGCGTAGGAGAGCACCGGGGGTAGGAGAGCTTGCCGGGGTTGGCGCGCATGGGTGAAGTAGGAGATATTCGGGTGATCGGAGAGCTTGATGGTTTGGGAGACCTTGCCAAGGAGTAGGAGAGCTTCGGGAGTGTAGGGGTTCTTGCGAGTCTGGCAGTGCTTGTGGGGTCGAAGAACTTGTGGATGTCGAAGAGTTGTGGGGTTTGGAGAGCGTAGGTGGGGTAGGAGAGATGGAGGGGTAGGTGAGGATAGCGGGCTAGGAGAGCTTGAAGGGGTAGGAGAGCATGGGGAATAGGAGAGCTTGAAGGGGTAGGAGAGCTTGGTGGGTAGGTGAACTTCGGGGCATGGAAGAGCTTGGGTGGGTTTAAGAGCTTGGCAGGGTAGGAGAGTTTGCGGCGGTGGGAGTGCTTGGGGGGTAGGAGAGCTTGGGAGTGGTAGGAGAGCTTGGGAGGGAAGGGGAGCTTGGAAGGTAGGAGAGCATGAGCGGGTAGGAGGGCGTGTGCGTGTAGGAGAGCTTGGGTGGTTCGGTCAGTTCGGAGGTGTAGGATTGCATGGCGGGTTAGGAGAGCTTGGTGGGGTGGTGTAGGAGAGGTTGGTGGGTCGTAGAGCTTGGGGGGTAGGATAGCTTTGGGGTGTGGGGTAGGAGAGCTTGCGGGACATGAGAACTTGTGGCGGTAGGAGAGCTTGGGTGGTTAGGAGAGATTGGGGGAGGTAGGAGAGCTTGGAGGGGTAGGAGAGCTTGGGCTGGAGGAGAGCATGGGGTTTCGGAGTGCTTGGCCGGGTAGGAGAGCTTGATGGGTAGGAGAGCTTTGGGGTATTTGAGCTTGCGGTGTCGGAGAGCTTGGACATAGGAGAGCGTGGCGGGTAGGGGAGCTTGCGGGGTATATGAGAGCATGGGGGTTAGAAATGCTTGGGTATTAGGAGAGCTTGTAGGGTAGGAGAGCTTTGGGGGTTGGAGAGCTTAGTGGGTAGGAGAGCTTGTGCGGTTAGAAGAGCTTGGGTAGCTAGGAGAGCTTGTGTGTTAGGAGAGCTGGAGTGGCACGAGAGCTTGCTGGGGTAGGAGTTGTTGTAGGGGTGTAGGATAGCTTTGTGTGGTAGGAAAGCTTGGGGTGTAGGAGAGCTTGCGGGGGGTTTGGAGAGCTTGGCGGGGAAGGAGAGCTTGGGTGGTGTTGGAGATTTTGCAGGGTCGGAGAGTTACGGGGGTACCAGAGCTTGGGGGGTAGGAATAGGAGAGATTCGGGGGTATGAGAGCTTGGGGCGGTGGGAGATCTTGGGGGCGTTGGGAGAGCTTCTTAGGTAGGTTAGTTGTGGCGATAGCATAGCTGGGGTGGGAGGAGAGCTGGGGCACTGGGTGAGCTTGGGAGGTAGGATAGCTTGGGGGGTAGGAGCGCTTGGGGGTGGTAGGAGAGCTGAGGCGGCAGGAGAGCTGGCGGTGTACGACAGCTGAGTGGGTGAGATCCTTTGGGGGCAGAAGAGCTTGGCGGGTTAAGAGTGCTGTCGGGTAGGAGAGCTTGGGCTGTAGGAGAGCATGACGGGTAGGAGAGCTTGTGGGAGTAGGAGAGCTTTGGATTTAGGATTGCTTGGAGCGGTTGGAGAGTTTGGGGTGTTAGGAGATCTTGGGGAGGGAGGTAGGAAAGCATTCGGTGTGAAGGAAGAGTTTGCGTGGGTCGGAGAGCTTCGGGGGTGTAGGAGAGCTTGGGCTGGATGAGAGTTTGGGGCAGTAGGTGAGCTTGGGGGTGGGAGAGATCGTTGGGGTAGGAGAGCTTGGCGGGTAGGAGTGCTTGTGTATTGAACAGATTGTAGTGTAGGATAGCTTGGGAGTGGGTTGGAGAGCTTGGGGGTAGGAGAGCTTGCGGGGTAGAAGAGCTTGGGAGTGGGTTGGCGAGCTTGTGGGGGTTGGAAAGCATGGTGGTGTTGCAAAGGTTGCTGGGTCGGAGAGCATGGGGGTAAATGAGCTTGGGAGGAATGAGAGCTTGGGGGATCAGAGAGCTTGGGGGGTTAGTAAAGCTTGGGGGTTAGCAGAGATTGAGCGGATAGGAGAGCTTGGGGGTGGTGGTGAGCTTAAATGCGGTAGGGGAGCTTGGGGGAGGAGATCTTGGGGAGGTGGAATGTTGAGGGGGAGGAGATCTTGGGGTTAGGAGCGCTTGGTGCGTAAGAAAGCTTGGGTGGTAGGAGAGCTTGCGGGGTAGGAGAGCTTGGGCGTGTAGAAGACCTTGCGGCGGGTAGGAAAGCTTGGCGGCGGCGGAGAACTTGGGTCGTGTTGGAGAGCTTGGGGTGTAGGAGAGCTTGGGCGTGTAGGAGAGCTTGCGGGGTGTTGGAGAGCTTGGGGGGTTTCGGTGAGCTTGGGCGGGCAGGAGAGATTGGTGTGTTAGGAGAGCTTGGGTGGGGTAGGAGAGCTGGAGTGGTACGTGAGCGTAGGGGGCTAGGAGAGCTTGAAGGGGTAGGAGAGCTTGGGGTTAGTAGTGCTAAGGCGGGTAGGAGGGCTTGGTGGGTGTAGGAGACCTTGTGTGGGTAGGAGAGCGTGGGGCGGTAGGAGAGCTTGTGGGGGTAAGTGACATTGGGGGTAGGAGAGCTTGGCGGTGTAGTAGAGTTTGTGGGGATAGGAGATGTTGGGATGATAGGAGAGCTTGGGGGAAAGAAGAACTTGGGGTGGTGGACGGAGAGCTTGGGTGGAGTTGAAGAGCTTGGCGAGGTAGGATAGTTTGCGGCGGTGGGAGAGTTTGAGGTGTAGGAGAGCTTGGGAGGTGTAGGATAGCTTGGGTGGGTAGGAGAGGTTGGGTGTAGGAGAGTTTGCGGGGTAGGAGAACTTGGGGTGTAGGAGAGCATGGGGATTCGGAGTGCTTCGGCGGGGAGGAGAGCTTGTTGGGTAGGAGAGCTTGGGGGTATGTAGCTTGCGGTATAGGAGAGCTTGGGAGTTAGGAGAGCGTGGGGGGTAGGGGAGCTCAGGGGCTGTAGTAGAGCATGGGGGTTAGAAATGCTTGGGGGTTAGGAGAGCTTGTGGGTTAGGAAAGCTTGTGTGGGAAGGAGTGCTTGGGGTGGTAGGAGAACTTGGGGGAGTAAGAGAGATGAGGGGTTGAGGATCTTGCGTGGTACGAGATTTTGGGGGAAGACAGCTTGGCGGGTAGGAGATGTTTCGGAGGGGTATGAAAGCTTGGGGTGAAGGAGAGCCTGCGGGGGTTGGCGAGCTTGGCGGGGTGGGAAATCCTGGTAGGAAGGAGATATTGGCTCGGTAGGAGAGTCTGGGGTTGTAGGAGTGCTTGGGGGCTAGGAGACCTTAGCGGGGTAGGAGAGCTTGCGGGTTTAGGAGAAGTTGGGGGGGCAAGGAAATTTGGGGGGGTTGGAGAGCTTGGGGCTAGAAGAGCATGGGGGGCTAGAAGAGCTTGGTGGGGTAGGCGAGCTTGAGCGTAGGTCGCAGAGCTTATCGATGGATGAGGGTTTGGGTGTGGTTGGAGAGCTTGGATGATAGAAGAGCTTGGGGAGTTGGGAGAGCTTAGCGGGTGGGAGATCTTGTCGGGTAGCAGAGCTTGGGGGTAGGAGAGATTGTCGGGTGGGTGATGTTGGGAGTGTGCGAGAGCTTGGGGCTAAGAGAGCTTGGGGGAAGGAGAGCTTAGCGGGTAGGTGAATTTGGGGTATAGAAGAGTTTGGGGGAGTAGGTGAGCTTGGGGTGTTGGAGAGCTTGGTGTGTTTGGAGAGCTTGGAGATTTAGTGAGCATCGGGGTAGGAGAGCTTGGCGGGTAGGAGAGCTTTGGGTGGTAGAAGTGCTGGGGGCTGGAGAGTTTACGGGGTAGGAGAGCTTCCGGTGATGAGAGAGCTTGAGGTTGTCGGAGAACGAGGGGGTTGGAGAGCTTGGTGGGGTAGGAGAGCTTGTAGCGTCGGAGAGCTTGGGGTGCTGGAGAGCATGGGGTGGAAGGAGAGCTTGCGGATATGAGTGCTTATGGGGGTAGGAGAACTTTGGGGTGGTAAGAGAGCTTGGGGTGTTGGAGAGCTTGGGGGGTAGGAGTGATTGGGTGGCAGGAGAGCTTGGGTGGACAGGAGAGCTTGAGGGCGTAGGAGAGCTTGGGTTCGAAGGAGAGCTTGGGAGTGTAGGAGGGCACGGAGAGTAGGAGAGCTTGGGGCGGGTAGGAGAACTCGGGGGTGTAAGAGAGCGAGGGCAGGTAGGAGAGCTTTGGGATTTTGGAGAGCTTGAGGGGGTAGGAGAGTTTGCGGGGGTAGGAGAGCTTTGGGAGATAGGATAGCTTTGGGGTGTAGGAGAGTTTGAGGGGTAGGAGAGCTGTGTGGGTTAGGAGAACTTGGCGGGAAGCAGAGCTTGGGCAGTGGGAGAGCTTACGGGTGTAGGAGAGCTTGGGCGGGGTAGCAGTGCTTGCCAGGGGTAGGAGTGCTTGGGGGCTTCGAAGAGTTTGGGGGAAGGAGTGCTTGGGGGATCGTAGAGCTTGGCGGCGTCTTAGATCTTGTGGGGTTAGGAGAGATGGTGGGGTACGAGAGCTTGTGGAGGGTAGGAGCGCTTGGGGTGTAGGAGAGCTTGCGGAGGTACGAGAGCTGTGGGCGTAGGAGAGCTGGGGTGCTTGGAGAATTTTGAGGGTAGGAGAGCTTGGGGTGTTAGGAGAGCTTACGGGGGGTAGGAGAGCTTGGGGGGATAGGACTGTGGGGGGTGGTAGGAATGGTTGGGGGTTAGGATAAATTGCGGGGTTTGGAGATGTTGTGGGGTAGGAGACCATGGCGGGATAGGAGAGCTTGGGGGAATAGGAGAGCTTGTAGGGTAGGAGAGGTCGGGAGCGTAGGAGAGCTTGGGGGGAAGGAGATCTTGGGAGTGTAGAAGAGCTTGTGTGGTAAGAGAGCTTAGGGGGAAGGAGAACTTGGAAGGGTAGGAGAGATTTCGTGAGGCTGGAGAGCTTGGGGGTTAGGTGCGCATCGGGTAGGAGAGCTTGGGGGTAGGAGAGCTTTGGGGGCTAGAAGAGCTGGGGGGCTAGGAGAGTTTACAGTGCAGGAGAGCTTGGGGTGATCGGAGAGCTTGAGGGGGTAGGAGAGCTCGGGGGGTAGGAGAGCTTGGTGGGTTAGGAGAGCTTGTAGCGTAGAAGGGCTTGGGGTTCAGGAGAGCATGGGGTTGGTAGGAGAGCTTGGGGTCGGAGTGCTTGTGGGTGTAGGAGAACTTTAGGGTGGTAAGAGAACTTGCGGTGGTTGGAGAGCTTGTGTCATAGGCATGCTTGGGTGTCAGGAGTGCTCGGGTGGATAGGAGAGATTGGTAGCGCAGGAGAGCTTGAGATGGTAGGAGAGCTTGGGCGAGTAGGAGAGCATGGAGGGTAGGATAACTTGGTGCGGGTCGGTGAGCTTGGGGTTGTAATAGAGCTCGGGCAGGTACGAGAGCTTTGGGATTTAGGAGAGCTTGAGCGGGTAGGCGAGCTTGCGTGGGTAGGAGAGCTTGGGGAGATAGGAGTGCTTTGGGTGTAGGAGAGCTTGAGGGTTAGGAGAGCTGGGTGGGTTAGTAGAACTTGCGGATGGGAGAGCTTGCGGGGTGGGAGAGCTTGCGGGTGTAGGAGAGTTTGGGAGGTGTAGGAGAGTTTGCCGGCGGTAGGAGTGCTTGGGGACTTAGACGAGCTTGTGGGAAGGAGTACATGGGGGGTTAGGAGCGCTTGGGGGGTTGGAGAGCTTGGGGATAGGAGAGCTGGGGGCGTAGGAGAGCTGGGGTGCTTGGAGAATTTGGTGGGTAGGAGAGCTTGGGGTGTTAGGAGAGCGTGAGCTGGTAGGAGAGCTGGGGGTTTAGGAGAGCTTCGCGGGCTAGGACAGCTTACGGCGGGTAGGAAAGCTTGGGGGAGTAGGAGGGCTTGGTGGTTAGGAGAGCTTGGTGGTTTAGGAGAGCTTGGGGAGATAGGACTTGGGTGGGTGATGGGAAAGGTTGGGGGATAGGAGACCTTGCGGGGTTGGAGAGCTTGTGGGTCTAGGAGAGCTTGTGCGGTAGATGAGCTCGGGTGGGTAGGAGAGCCTGCGGGGCAGGAGAACTTGGAGCGTAGGAGATCTTCGAGGTGAGCTGACTTTGCGTTGGTCAGAAAGCTTGGTGGGGTCGGAGAGCTTGGGCGAGTAGAGAGCTTCGTGTGTAGGAGAGCTTGGCAGGGTAGGAGAGCTTGGGGGGTTAGGAGAGCTTAGGGAGGTAGGAGAGCCTGTGGGTGTCGGAAAGCTTGGAGGCGAAGGAGAGCTTGAGTGAGTAGGAGAACTTGGGGGTTGTAGGTGAGCCTGGGCGGTGTAGTAGAGCTTGGTGTGTGTAGGAGATCTTGCGGGGTAGGAGAACTTGGGGTGTAGGAGAGCATGGGGATTCGGAGTGCTTCGGCGGGGAGGAAAGCTTGTTGGGTAGGAGAGCTTGGGGGTATGTAGCTTGCGGTATAGGAGAGCTTGGGAGTTAGGAGAGCGTGGGGGGTAGGGGAGCTCAGGGGCTGTAGTAGAGCATGGGGGTTAGAAATGCTTGGGGGTTAGGAGAGCTTGTGGGTTAGGAAAGCTTGTGTGGGAAGGAGTGCTTGGGGTGGTAGGAGAACTTGGGGGAGTAAGAGAGATGAGGGGTTGAGGAGCTTGCGTGGTACGAGATTTTGGGGGAAGACAGCTTGGCGGGTAGGAGATGTTTCGGAGGGGTATGAAAGCTTGGGGTGAAGGAGAGCCTGCGGGGGTTGGCGAGCTTGGCGGGGTGGGAAATCCTGGTAGGAAGGAGATATTGGCGCGGTAGGAGAGTCTGGGGTTGTAGGAGTGCTTGGGGGCTAGGAGACCTTAGCGGGGTAGGAGAGCTTGCGGGTTTAGGAGAAGTTGGGGGGGCAAGGAAATTTGGGGGGGTTGGAGAGCTTGGGGCTAGAAGAGCATGGGGGGCTAGAAGAGCTTGGTGGGGTAGGCGAGCTTGAGCGTAGGTCGCAGAGCTTATCGATGGATGAGGGTTTGGGTGTGGTTGGAGAGCTTGGATGATAGAAGAGCTTGGGGAGTTGGGAGAGCTTAGCGGGTGGGAGATCTTGTCGGGTAGCAGAGCTTGGGGGTAGGAGAGATTGTCGGGTGGGTGATGTTGGGAGTGTGCGAGAGCTTGGGGCTAAGAGAGCTTGGGGGAAGGAGAGCTTAGCGGGTAGGTGCATTTGGGGTATAGAAGAGTTTTGGGGAGTAGGTGAGCTTGGGGTGTTGGAGAGCTTGGTGTGTTTGGAGAGCTTGGAGGTTTAGTGAGCATCGGGGTAGGAGAGCTTGGCGGGTAGGAGAGCTTTGGGTGGTAGAAGTGCTGGGGGCTGGAGAGTTTACGGGGTAGGAGAGCTTGGGGTGATCAGAGAGCTTGAGGTTGTCGGAGAACGAGGGGGTTGGAGAGCTTGGTGGGGTAGGAGAGCTTGTAGCGTCGGAGAGCTTGGGGTGCAGGAGAGCATGGGGTGGAAGGAGAGCTTGCGGATATGAGTGCTTATGGGGGTAGGAGAACTTTGGGGTGGTAAGAGAGCTTGGGGTGTTGGAGAGCTTGGGGGGTAGGAGTGATTGGGTGGCAGGAGAGCTTGGGTGGACAGGAGAGCTTGAGGGCGTAGGAGAGCTTGGGTTCGAAGGAGAGCTTGGGAGTGTAGGAGGGCACGGAGAGTAGGAGAGCTTGGGGCGGGTAGGAGAGCTCGGGGGTGTAAGAGAGCGAGGGCAGGTAGGAGAGCTTTGGGATTTTGGAGAGCTTGAGGGGGTAGGAGAGTTTGCGGGGGTAGGAGAGCTTTGGGAGATAGGATAGCTTTGGGGTGTAGGAGAGTTTGAGGGGTAGGAGAGCTGTGTGGGTTAGGAGAACTTGGCGGGAAGCAGAGCTTGGGCAGTGGGAGAGCTTACGGGTGTAGGAGAGCTTGGGCGGGGTAGCAGTGCTTGCCAGGGGTAGGAGTGCTTGGGGGCTTCGAAGAGTTTGGGGGAAGGAGTGCTTGGGGGATCGTAGAGCTTGGCGGCGTCTTAGATCTTGTGGGGTTAGGAGAGATGGTGGGGTACGAGAGCTTGTGGAGGGTAGGAGCGCTTGGGGTGTAGGAGAGCTTGCGGAGGTACGAGAGCTGTGGGCGTAGGAGAGCTGGGGTGCTTGGAGAATTTTGAGGGTAGGAGAGCTTGGGGTGTTAGGAGAGCTTACGGGGGGTAGGAGAGCTTGGGGGGATAGGACTGTGGGGGGTGGTAGGAATGGTTGGGGGTTAGGATAAATTGCGGGGTTTGGAGATGTTGTGGGGTAGGAGACCATGGCGGGATAGGAGAGCTTGGGGGAGTAGGAGAGCTTGTAGGGTAGGAGAGCTCGGGAGCGTAGGAGAGCTTGGGGGGAAGGAGATCTTGGGAGTGTAGAAGAGCTTGTGTGGTAAGAGAGCTTTGGGGGAAGGAGAACTTGGAAGGGTAGGAGAGATTTCGTGAGGCTGGAGAGCTTGGGGGTTAGGTGCGCATCGGGTAGGAGAGCTTGGGGGTAGGAGAGCTTTGGGGGCTAGAAGAGCTGGGGGGCTAGGAGAGTTTACAGTGCAGGAGAGCTTGGGGTGATCGGAGAGCTTGAGGGGGTAGGAGAGCTCGGGGGGTAGGAGAGCTTGGTGGGTTAGGAGAGCTTGTAGCGTAGAAGGGCTTGGGGTTCAGGAGAGCATGGGGTTGGTAGGAGAGCTTGGGGTCGGAGTGCTTGTGGGTGTAGGAGAACTTTAGGGTGATAAGAGAGCTTGCGGTGGTTGGAGAGCTTGTGTCATAGGCATGCTTGGGTGTCAGGAGTGCTCGGGTGGATAGGAGAGATTGGTAGCGCAGGAGAGCTTGAGATGGTAGGAGAGCTTGGGCGAGTAGGAGAGCATGGAGGGTAGGATAACTTGGTGCGGGTCGGTGAGCTTGGGGTTGTAATAGAGCTCCGGCAGGTACGAGAGCTTTGGGATTTAGGAGAGCTTGAGCGGGTAGGCGAGCTTGCGTGGGTAGGAGAGCTTGGGGAGATAGGAGTGCTTTGGGTGTAGGAGAGCTTGAGGGTTAGGAGAGCTGGGTGGGTTAGTAGAACTTGCGGATGGGAGAGCTTGCGGGGTGGGAGAGCTTGCGGGTGTAGGAGAGTTTGGGAGGTGTAGGAGAGCTTGCCGGCGGTAGGAGTGCTTGGGGACTTAGACGAGCTTGTGGGAAGGAGTACATGGGGGGTTAGGAGCGCTTGGGGGGTTGGAGAGCTTGGGGATAGGAGAGCTGGGGGCGTAGGAGCGCTGGGGTGCTTGCAGAATTTGGTGGGTAGGAGAGCTTGGGGTGTTAGGAGAGCGTGAGCTGGTAGGAGAGCTGGGGGTTTAGGAGAGCTTCGCGGGCTAGGACAGCTTACGGCGGGTAGGAGAGCTTGGGGGAGTAGGAGGGCTTGGTGATTAGGAGAGCTTGGTGGTTTAGGAGAGCTTGGGGAGATAGGACTTGGGTGGGTGATGGGAAAGGTTGGGGGATAGGAGACCTTGCGGGGTTGGAGAGCTTGTGGGTCTAGGAGAGCTTGTGCGGTAGATGAGCTCGGGTGGGTAGGAGAGCCTGCGGGGCAGGAGAACTTTTAGCGTAGGAGATCTTCGAGGTGAGCTGACTTTGCGTTGGTCAGAAAGCTTGGTGGGGTCGGAGAGCTTGGGCGAGTAGAGAGCTTCGTGTGTAGGAGAGCTTGGCAGGGTAGGAGAGCTTGGGGGGTTAGGAGAGCTTAGGGAGGTAGGAGAGCCTGTGGGTGTCGGAAAGCATGGAGGCGAAGGAGAGCTTGAGTGAGTAGGAGAACTTGGGGGTTGTAGGTGAGCCTGGGCGGTGTAGTAGAGCTTGGTGTGTGTAGGAGATCTTGTGGGGTAGGAGAGCTTGAGGGGGTAGGAGAGCTTGATGGTTTTAGGAGAGTTTGGGGGGTTCGGAGATATTGGTGTGGTAGGAGAGCTTGATGGATAGGAGGGCTTGCGGAGGGATAGGAGAGCTTGGGGGGTGTACTAGAAATTGGGGCGATAGGTGGTAAGAGAGCTTGAGGGGTCGAAGACCTTTGCGGGGTATGAGAGCTTGGGGAGGGTAAGAACGCTTGGTGATTAGGAGAGCCTGGTGAGTGGGAGAGCATGGGTGTGTAGCAGAGCTTAGAGGTGGAGGAAAGCTGGAGTGGGGTGGTGGGAAAGCCTGACGGCTAGAAGAGCTTTGGAAGTGTAGCAGAGCATGGGGGCTAGGAGAGCTTAGTGGCGGGGCTGGTGGTAGGAGAGCTGGGGTGAAACAGAGCTGCTGTGGTAGGAGAGCTCGGGCGGTAGGAGGAGAACTTGGCGGCGGGTAGGTGAGATTTGGATGTTGGGAGTGCTTCGTGGGGGCAGGAGAGCTTGGCGGGGTATTGGAGCGTGGAGTAGGAGAGTTTGGGGGGCTAGAAAGCCTGGGGGTAGGAGAGCTTGGGGAGGTATGAGAGCTTGGGGGTAGAGTAGGAGAGCTAGGGGTGTAGGAGAGCCTGTGTGGGTAGGGGAGCTTGGGGGTTAGGGGAGCTTGGGGTGTTAGGAGACCTTGGGGGCAGGAGTGCTTGGGGAGGGATAGTAGTACTTTGGAGGCGATTACTAAAGCTTGGGATCGTAGGAGAACTTGGGGTTTAGGATAGCATGGGAGGTAGGAGAGTTTGGGGGAAAGAAAGCTTGCGGGGTAGAATAGCTTCGGTGTTCGGGGAGCTTGGGCAGGGTAGGAGAGCTTGCAGGGTGTAGGAGAGCTTGGGGTGGTAGGAGAGCTGGGGATGTGGGGATAGGAAAACTTGGGGATAATAGGTGAGCTTGAATGGGTAGTAGAGCTTGTGGGGCAGTAGAGCTTGGGGGGTTGGAGAGGTTGGGCGGCAGGAGAGCTTTGGGGGGTAGGAGAGCTGAGGTGGTTGCCGAGCTTGGGGGAGATAGGAGAGCGTTCGGGGCTCGGATAACTTGGCAGGGTAGGAGCTGTTGGAGGGGCAGGAGAGCTTGCGGTGTAGTAGAGTTTGCGGGGGTAAGTGAGCATGGGAGTGTCGAAGAGCTTGGCGGTGGGTAGGAGAGCTAGGGCGGTAAGAGAGACTGGGGGGTTGGAGAGTTTGGATGGGTAGGAGAGCTTGGGAAGGGTTAGCAGTGCTTGGCGTGGTAGGGAAGCTTGGGGGTTAGGAGAGCTTGGGGGTTTAGGAGAACTTGGCGGGGCGGCGGGATAGGACAGCTTGTGGGTGTTGGAGAGCTTGCGGGGTAGGAGAGCTTGGTGGGTGGGTCGGGAGCTTGGAGTGGTAGGAGAGCTTGGGGTTAGAAGAGCTGACGGGGTAGCAGAGCATGGGGTGAAGTTGAGGTTGGCGGAGTAGGACAGCTTAGGGTGTCGAAGAACTTGGGGGGTTTATGATAGCTTGGGGGGCTCGGAGATCAGGGGGGGATAGGAGAGCTTTCGGCGTAAGAGAGCTTGGCGGGTAGGAGGGCATGCAGTAGTAGGAGAGCATGGGGTTTGGGGAATTGGCGGGGTAGTAGAGCTTGGCGGTGGTAGAACAGCTTGCGGGTAGGACATCTTGGGGGATAGGAGAGATTGGTGGGTAGGAGAGCATGGGGTGTAGCAAAGCTTGCGGGTTGGAGAGCCTTGAGTGGTAGGAGAGCTTGGGTGTAAGAAATCTTTGGGATGTTTGGAGAGCTTGGGTGCGTAGCAGAGCTTGGGGTGTAGGAGAGTTTAGTGGGTTAGGAGCACCAAGGAGATGTGGGTAGAAGAGCTTTGCGTGTGTAGGAGATCATGCGGGAGCGGGGTAGGAGAGCTTAGGGGTTGTAGGAGAGTTTGGGGGGGTAGGAGAGCTTGGGGCTTAGGAGAGCTTGGGGGTTCGGTGAGTTTGCGGGGTCGGTGTGTTTCGGGGATATGAGAGTTTGGAGGGGTTGCAGAGCTTGCGGGTTTAGGAGAGCTTGGGGGATTGTACCACATGGGATGATAGGAGAGCATGGGGTGTAGGGGAGCTTGGGGTATCGGAGAGCTTGGCAGTGGTAGGAGAGCTTGGTGGAGCGGAGTAGGAGATCTTGGGGTGGTAAGAGAGCTTGAGGGGTAGGAGACATTTGGGGGGTAGGAGAGCTTGGGGGGAAAGAACTCTTGGGAGGTAGGAGAGCTTGGTGATTCGGAGGGCTTGGGTGGGTCGCAGAACTTGTGGGTGTAGGAGAGCTGGGGGGCGGTGTAGGAGAGCCTGACGGCTAGAACAGCTTTGGGGCTGTAGGAGAGCTTGGAGGGTAGGAGCTTAGCGGTTGTAGTAGGGCTTTGGCGGCGGTAGGAGAGATTGGCGGGTTGGAGTGAAATGGGGGGGTCGGAGCGTTTGTGGGGTGGAGAGCATGGGGGGCAGGAGCTTGAGGTGTAGGAGTGTTTGAGGAGTGTAGAGCTTGCGGAGTACGAGATCTTGGTGGGTAGGGCAGCTTGCAGGGTAGTAAAGCTTGGTGGGTAGTGGAGCTTGGTGGGTAGGTAAGCTTGCGGGGTATGCGAGCTTGGTAGGTAGGAAAGCTTGGGTAGTAGCAGTGCTTCCGGGGTCGGAGAGCTTGGGGATTTTGGAGATTATGAGGGGTGAGGAGAGCTTTGGGGGTAGAAGAACTTGGGGAGCAGGAGAGTTCGTGGGGTTTGGAGAGCTTCGGTGCTACGAGATCTTGCGGAGGGGTGGAGGAGAGGTTGGAGGGGAAGGAGAGCTTGGGAGGGTGTCGGAGCGCTTGGGGGGATGGGAGAGCTTGGGGGTGTAGGAGAGCTTTGGATGTAGGTGAGTTTGGAGGGTAGTAGAGCTTGGTGGGGTAGGTGGGCCTGAGGGGTAGGAGAGCTTGCAGGGCGAGGAGTTCTTGGTGGTTAGGACAGCTTGTGGGGTTGTAGAGCTTGGTGGGTAGGAGAGCTTGGTGGGTAGGTGAGCTTGCGACGTATAAGAGCTTGTGGCGTCGGAGAACTTGGAGGGTAGGAGAGCTTGTGGGGTAGGAGAGCTTGGAGATGTAGGAGATTCTGAGGGGGAAGGAAAGCTTTGCGAGGTGGAAGAGCTTGGGGAGCAGGAGAGTTTGGCGGGATTGGAGAGCTTGGGCGGTACGAGATCTTGGGGAGCGGGGTAGGATATGTTAGGAGGGTAGGAGAGCTTTGGAGGCGGTCGGAGATCTTCGGGGAAGGGAGAGCTTGGGAGGTAGGAGAGCGTGCGGGGTAGGAGAGCTTGGGGGGTGTGGTAGGAGAGCTTTTCGGGTCGGAGAGTTTGTGCGGGTAGGAGAGCTTGGGGTGGTGTTGAGCTGCGGGGGTAGGAGTGCTGGGTCTATAGAAGAGCTGGTGGAGGTGGTAGGAGATCTGAGGTGGTCGGAGAGCTGCGGACGAGGAGAGTTTGGGGGGTTGAAGATCTTGGGGTGAATAGGAGAGCGTTGCGGGTAGGTGAGCGTCGGTGTGTCGGAGAGATTGGTGGGGTAGGAGAGATTGGCGGGTATGAGAGATTGGGGTTGTACGAGAGATTGGGGGGATGGAGAGATTGGGGTGTCGGAGAGCTTGGGGTGGGGTAGGAGAGCATGGCGAGTTAGGAGAGCTTGCGCGGTGTTCGAGAATTTGTGGCGGTAGGAGAGCTTGGCGGTATAGGAGAGCTTGAGAGGTAGGAAAGCTTGGGGGCCTATGAGAGTTGGGGGGCAGGAGAGCTTGGGGGTTCTGAGAGCTTTGGCGGGTTGTAGAACTTGGGGCGTGGAAGAGCTTGGCGCGGTAGGAGAGCTTGGCGGGGTAGGAGAGCATGGGGGGCGTAGGAGAGCTTGGGCGGTGAGGATAGCTTTGTCGTGTAGGAGAGCTTGTGAGTGGAGATCTTTGGTTTCGGAAAGCTTAGGGGCGGGGTTAGGAGAGCTTGGAGGGCGTAGGAGAGCTTGGGGGCAGGTAAGCTTGGGGGGTAGCAGAGGTTGTGGAGTAGGAGAGTTTGTGGGGCAGGAGAGCTTGGGGGGGGGTGGTACGAGAGCTAGGAGAGGTAGGACAGCATGTGGTGTTAGGAGAGCTTGGGGGTGCAGAAGCGATTGGAGTGGTAGGAGAGCTTGGGAGGGGCGGAGAGTTTGGCGGGTAGGAGAGCTTGGTAGGCTAGTAGAGTTGGGGGTTTAGAGATCTTTGGGCGTAGGAGAGCTTGGGCGGGGTTGGAGAGCTTGTGGGGTTAGGAAAGCTAAGTGGGGGGCAGGAGAGTTTGGGCAGCGTAGGACAACTTTGTGGCGATAAGTGCTTGGGGTTTAGGCGAGCTTGGGAGGTAATTTCTTTGTACTGTGATTATTCCTGTGTTCTTGCAGCTTGCTTGCCCTGTTTCTGCAGCTCCACAATGCCTGTTTCTGAAGCTTAATCCTCTGTTCCTGGAGCTGCTAATTTACAATTTTCTATGTCCTTGTATTCATCTTTCAAGACCTAATTCCACAATTTCGAGGTTTCGGTCCACTGTTTCCGGAACTAATTCCCGTGTTTCCGGCGCTAATTCGCTTATTTCTGCGCTAAAACCCGCAGTTTCTGGAAGTCCTCGGTTCCCTCTTTCTGGAGATTCTGAGTTGTTTGTGGAGCTCCTAATTGTCCTTTTTCTGGAGCTCCAAATTGCGCTGTTTATGCAGCACCTAATTGTCGTATTTAAGTGTCTACTGGTTATATACATATATCCGAAATGTCCTGTTTATGGTGCGCTCTCCAAAATACCCTGCTACAGGAAAAGCTAAGTCACCTCTTTCTAGAGCTTACTCTGTTCGTTCTAACACCAATTCCCCTGTTTCTGGAGAGAATTGCGTTGTTCTGGAGCTAATTCCAATATTCCCGGGGCTACTAATTTCGCAGTCTCTGAAGCTCCGAATTCCTCTGCGACTGGAGCAAATTCCCCTGTTCCTGGAGCAAATCATTTTGTATCTGTAGCTGAAGTGTCCTCTTTTTCTGGAGCTCCTAATTCTCTCTTTCTGTATATAATCACGATACTTCTGGGCATAATTCCCCTCTCTCTGCAGCTCCTAATTCTCTTGTTTCTGTTGCACTCAATTCCAAAGTTTGTAGAGTTAACTCCAATATTTCTGCAGCTAAATCCCCGGTTTCTGGAATTAATTCCGGTAACTAAGAATATCCCATTCCCACTGTTCCTGGAGCTATTTCTCTTGTTAGGGGTTAATTTCAATGTTCTTGGAGCTGCTAAATCAAATCTTACGAGAGCTCACAATGCCGCTATTGCTGGAGCTCTGACTACCCAAGGTTATGCAGGTTCTAGTTCTCCTGTTTCTGGAGCTATTTCAGTTGTTTGTGGAGAAATTAATTCCCCTGTTTCTGGAGCTTCAAATTGCGCTGTTTATGAAGCACCTCAGTGTGCTTTTTATGTGGCTACCATTTCCCGCTATATTTAGATCTGATGTATTCTGCTTATGGTGCGCTCTCCTATTCCCCGTTACAGGAAAAACTAGTTCATCTGTTTCATGAGACAACGCTTCTCTTTCTAAATATAATTCAGTTATTGCTGGAGCAACTTTCGCTGTATTGATTAAAATCCCATGTTTCTGGAGCTCCTAATTTCCCATTTCTGCAGTGCCCAATTCGGCAGTTTCTGTAACTCCTAATTCACATCATTCTAGACCTAATTCCTCTCTTTCTGGAGCTAATACCCTTGTTGCTGAACTAATTCCAGTATTCCTGAAACGAGTAATTCCCCTCTCTGCAGCTCCTAATTCCCCTGTTGCTGGAACTAATTCCCCTGTTTCTGGAGCTCATCTTTTTCTGGAGTTCCAGATATCCAGATTGTGGATCTCCTAATGCATCTGTTTCTGGAGGTAACACCCCAGTTTATGTTGCTAACTCAACTGTTTCTGAAGAGAATACGTTTTTTTCTGGGCAAAATTCCTGTGGAGATCATAATTTCGCTTTTTATGGAGCTCCAAATTGTGCAATTTATGAAGCACGGAATTTCCCTTTATACCTCTGTAGTTTGCCGGTACATATGGCGTCGAATTTCCCTGTTATGTTGCGCTCCCCTAATTTCCCTGCTAGAGGAAGAGCTAATTCTCTGTTTTTGAATGTAACTATCCTATTTCTAAACACAACTCCCTGTTTCTGGATCTATCTGCGCTGTACTGTGATTATTGCCGTGCTCCTGGAGCCCATGCTTCCCCTGTGTCTGCAGTTCCGGAGAGCCCTGTTTCTGGAGCGAATTCCACTGTTTCTGTAGCTGATAATTCACCACTTCCTGTAACTCTTATTTTCTTCCTTCCAGAGCTAATTCCAGTGTTTCTGGAGTCAATGGCTCTATTCCTGGAGCTAATCCCCTACTTTCTGCGCGAATATCCGTGTTCCGGGAGCTCCAACTTCCCCTCTTTCTGCGGCTCCAAATTTCCCTGTTCCTAGATTTAATACCCCTGTTTCGGTAGCTAATTCTGCTGTTTGTGGAGCTAATGTTTCTGGAGCTAATGTTTCTCCTGAACCTATGTTTCTGGAGCTAATTTACCAATCTCTGTAGTTCCTAGTTCTCCTGTTCCTGCAGCTCCTAATTCTTCTGTTTCTTGGCGTTCGCAATTGCCCTGTTATATTGCACCTAATTGCCCTATTCATGTGGCCACTAGTTATCCGATATATATAGCTCCAAATTGTATTGTTTTTGGTGCGCTCTCCTAATTCCCAATTGACAGGATCAGCTAATTCACTTGTTTCTGGAACTGGCTGCAAATTTCCCACTTTCTGGAGACTGCACCAACGTTCCACGGTGAAACTGCCCTCTCCTAATTACCCTGTAATGGGAAATCCTAAACCTCCTGTTTGTTTTGCTCCAAATGAATGTGTTTATGGAACCAAACTTACCTTCTTTCTGGATCGTATAATTCCCATGTTTTTGGATTTAATTTCCCTGATTCTGAGATGATAGCACTGTTTCTGGAGTTGAGCCCTTGTTTATGGAGTTAATTTCCTTATTTATGAGCTAATTCCGGTGTTCCGGGTGCTAATTCCCATGTTTCCGGAGCTAATTCTTCTTTTTTCTGCAGATCCTAATATCCCAGTTTGTGAAGCTTCGAATTCGTCAGTTTCTGCAGTGAAAGCCCCTGTTACTGTAGCTATTTCAGCTGTTTTAGGGGCTAATAATTCAGCCTCTTGAGCTAAATCCCGAGATTCTGCAGGCACTTGTTCCATTATTACAGCAGATATTTCAGTTGCTTGTGAAGCTCCCAAAAAAACGTATTTAGAACCCTAAATTGCGCTGTTTTTGGAGCACGTGATTGTGTTCGTACATGGTTACTAATTCTTCTATTGAGCAAGCCTCGAATTTTCCTATTTATTGTGCACTCTCCAAACTCCCTGATACAGGAACAGCGAATACACCTGTGTCTAGAGCTGGCTCCAAATGTCCCACTTTCTGGAGCCTGCTCCTAAGTTCCACGTTGATGGAGCCCTCTGATAATTTCCCTGCATCGGTATCATCAAAAACGCCTGTATCTTTTTCTCCAACTTCCCTTGTTTCTGGAACATTTATTTCCCCAGTTTCAGGAATTTTTCTGGAATTAGTTCCTCTGTTTCTGAAGCTAATGCCCTTATTTCCGATCTAATTCCTGTGTTACTGGAGCTCCTCGATCTGCAGCTGCCAATTTCCCTGATTCTGAATCTAATCCACTGATTGTGGAGGTAATTCATATATTTCTGGAGCTCCTGTTATCGCAGTTTGAGGAGATACTAATTCCTTTGTTTCTGGAGGTAACTCCCATGTTTCTGCATCTAATTCAACTGTTTCATAGGTAACACTCTGTTTCTGGTGCTGGTTCCCCAATTTCAGGAGGTCCTAGTCCCTCAGTTCTGGAAATGATTTATTTGATTGTGGAGTTTCTAATGTCGCTGACAATGGAGCTCCATATTTCGCAGTTCATGGTACACATCATTATAGTTTTCTTGTAGCTACATGTTCCCCTATAAATCCGAATTGTCCTCTTAATGGTGCGCTCTCCAATTACCCCTGCTATAGGAACAGCTAATTTGCATTTTTCCGGAGCTGTCTCCACATTTCCCACTTTCTTGTGCCCTCCCCTATGTTCCATGTTGATGGAGCTCTCTCCCAAATTCCCTGCATCTGGATCTCCTAAATCTCCTGTATCTTTTGCTTCAAATTCTTTATGGAACCATAATTGCCTTGTTACTGGATATCGTAATCTCATGCTGCTGAAGCTAAACACCCTGTTTCTTTGCTGCAACGTCGACTGTTTCCGGAACACTTGATTCTGCCTCTTGATCGAGCTAATTCTCATATTTCTAAGGACAATTCACCTGTTTCGGGAGCTGCTAATACTTGTGTTTATGGACTTCCGAATTCCCCGATTTGTGGAGTTAACCAGTGTTTCTGTAATTAATTATCTTGTTCTGGGGCTAATCCTTCTATTCCTGGATCTGCTATCGTCAATGTTTCTGGAATTCCTAATACCCGAATTTCGAGTGTTCCAACTTTTCCTTATTTGTGGTCCCATCATTGCACAATTTCTAGAGCTGCAAATAGCACTGTTTGTGGAACACCTAATTTATGTGGCTACTGTTTCCCCGATATATATATATATATATATATAGCGCCGGATTATCTTGTTTAAGGTGCACTCTCGTAATTCCTCTGCTAAAGGAAAATGTAAGACGCCTTTTTATGGAGCTGTGCCCCTATTTCCCAGTTCTATTTAGATGTGGTGCTCCCCTCATTCCGCTCTATCTGGATCTATAAACATTCTGTTTATTTTGCTCCGAATTACATTGTTTACTGATCCACAACTCTCTTGCTTCTGGATCTCATGATTCCCCTGTTTCTGTAGCCGAAATCCCCGCTGTTTCTGCAGGAACGTATTCTTCCAATGTCTGGAGATAATGACCGTTTTTAGGCATAATTCGTCTTTCTGTTGCTCCTGATTCGGACGTTTCTGAAGCACATAATTCACTGGTTTGTGGAATAAATTCCAGTATTTATGGAACTAATTTTCATGTTTCTGAAATTAATTCATATATTTAAGGCGATACTATTCCCCCTGTTTTTGGAGCTAATTCACTCATTCTGGGGCTAATTTCTCTTCTGGGAGCTGCTAATTCCCATGTTGCTGTACTTTTGTAATTCCACATGTTACGTAGGGCCCAGTTCCCGATTTCTGTAGTTATTTCACTTGTTGTGGAGATTCTAATTCCTATGATTCTGGAGCTACAAATGCACTGTTTATGCAGCGTTTAATTCTGTATTAATATTGCTAATATTCTCCCGATCTATATAGCTCTGAAGTGTTCTGCTTGTGGCGCGCTGCCCTAATTCTCCTGATACAGGAACAGCTAATGTTCCTATTTATTGAGCTAACTCTTCTCTGTCTAAGCGAATTACCATGTTTCTGTAGATAGTTCCGCTGTACTGAGCGAAGTCCTCTGTTCCTGAGCTCCTAATTTCCCTGTATCTGAAGCGCGCAATTCTTCAGTTTCTGGTGATAATCCCACTGTGTCTGGAGCTGCTAATCACCAGTTCCTTTAATTTCTAATTAACCTCTTTTTACACCTGCTTCCACCGTTTCTGGATCTAATTCCACTGTTTCTGGCGCGAATTCCACTGTTCCTGGAGCTGTAAATTTCTCCTTCTTTTTGGAGCTTCTAGTTCCGAAATTCCTGGAGCTGCTAATTCCACTGTTTCTGGAGCTAATTCCACTGTTCTGGGAGCTAATTCCTCTGTTTCTGGAGCTAATTCAACTCAATCTGGAGCTGCTAATTCCACTGTTCCTGGAGCTAATTCCACTGTTTCTGAAGCGAATTCCAATGTTTCCGGAGCTGAAAATTACTCTGTTCTGCAGCTAATTCGACTATTTCTGGAGCTGATTCCACTGTTCACGGAGCGATTTCTTCTGTGTCTGAAGCTGATAATTCCACTTTTTCTGGAACTGCTAATTACACTGTTTCTGGTGCAAATTCCACTATTTCTGGAGCTGGTAATTCCAATATTTATGCATCATATTCCACTGTTTCTGGAGCTGCTAATTCCACCTTTTCTTGGTGCTGTAAATTCCGCTATTTCTGGAGCTAATTCCCCTGCTTCTGAAGTTAATTCCAGGATTTCTGAATATAATTCCCCTGTGTCTGAAGCTGCTAATTCCACTTTTTCTGGATCTGCTGAGTTCTCAGTTTCTGGAGCTAATTCCCCTGTTTCATTAGCTAATTCCTCTGTTTCTAAAGATAATTCCCCTGTTCTTGGAGCTGCTAATTTCTCCCTGTTTCTGAATTTGCTAATTCATGGGCATTAGTACCAGGAAGACGGGAATTAGCTGTTAAGCAAGGAAATTAGCTCCAGAAACAGGGGACTCAACTCCAGAAGCAGTGCTATGATGTCCAGAATCAGGGGAATTAGCTGCAAAAACAGTGGAATTATACGATCCACAATCGAGTGAAGTATGTTTCCATAAACAAATTTATTTGGAGCAAAGGAAACAAGAGATTTAGTTGATCCAGATAGAGGGTAATTAGGAGAGGGCAGCATCAACGTGGGCCTCTGAAGAAGGCTCCAGAATCTGGGAAAAGTGGAGCCAGCTCCAGAAACAAGTAAATTTGCTGAACATGTAGACGGGGAATTCGGAGAGCGCATCATAAACAATATACTGTAGTTCGAGATATATATCATGAGTGGCCACATGGAAAGCGCAATTAGATATAACATAAACAGGGCAATTGAGAGCCTCAGAATCAGAGGAATTAGGAACTGCAGATACAGGTGAAATCGGACCTCCAGATATTTGGGAATTAGCTCGAGCAACATCGGCATTAGCTCGAGAAACTGTTGAATTAGCTACCGAAATTGCGGAGTTACCTCCGGAAATGGATTAGAAGCTCCACAAACTGGGAAATTAGGATATCCAGAAAAAAGTTACATTAGCTCCAGAAGCAGGGCAATTAACTCCAGGAACAGGGGAATTTGGAGTCGCAGAAAGAAGGGAAGTATGAGCTCCAGGAAGACGTGAATTAGCTCAGAAAAAAGGGAATTAGCGCCAGAAACAGTGGAGTTAGGTATTGAAACTGTGCAAGTATGTCTTGTTGTAGGTTAATTAAAAGAGTGCACAATAAACAGGACAATTCGGAAAAGTACTAGGCACGTAAAATGAACAATGATGGGCTTCATAAACCGCTCAACCTGGAGCTCCACAAAAAAGGGAAATTAGGAGCTCCACAGGAAATTTCTAAAGAAAAATACTTATCTCCAGAGACCGTTGAAGTCGCAAAGTAAAAAGGGGAATATGCTCCAGAAACAACTGCAGTAGGAGATCCACGATCTGGGATATTGGAATTGCAGAAAAAAGTAGAGCTTCAGAAACAAGGGATTAGCTCCAGTAAGAGTGGAATTGGGAGCTGCAGGGACGGGACTTAGGAGTTCCAGGATTACTGTAATTAATTCCGAAAGAAGCGTATTACTCCAGAAACCGGGGAATTAGGCCTCGAAAGAGGAAAATCAAAAGTCACAGAAACTGCCTAATTGGGCGCTGCAGAAACAGTGGAATTAGGATTTCGAGAAACAGGGAAAATTGTACAGTACAGCGGACGTAGCCCCAGAAGCAAAGGAATTATATCGGGTAAATGGAAGCACAATTAGATTTTTCATAAACGGCGAAATTTGAAGCTCTCGAAACAGGTAATTGTGATCTCCAGATTATCTGAAATGGCTCCAGCAACAGGGGAATTGGACCTGCATAACCTGTGGTAGTAGGAACTCCAGCAACAGCTGCATTCGGAGCTCACATAAGGTGGGATTTCGCAGCTCCAAGAACATTGCAACGAACCCTGAAACAATCGAAATAACAGCAGAAACAGGGGCAATGTGATAGCCTTAATTACAGGCTTTAGTTCCATCAGCGGGGAATTATCTCCAGAAATATTGGAGTAAACTCCATAAATGGGGAATTAATTGCTCCAGTAACACCAAAATTAGGAGCTCCAGAAAGAAGGGAATTATGATCTGAAATATGATTAGCTCCAGAAAGTGGGAATATCAGCTGCTCCAGAAATAGTGGGCATCTCAGCTACAGAAACAAGGTGATTAGCTCCAAGAACAAGGGAAGTTGCTCCAGAAACAGAGGAATTAGGAGCTCCACAGACTGGGAAATTAGTACCTCTAGGAACAGGGATATTAGCGCAAGAAACTGCGAAATTTGCTCCAGAAACGTTTGTGAAGAGCAGAGTTAGCTGCAGGAAGAGGTGCCTTAGCTGTCCCTACAGCAGGGGATTTAGGAGAGCGCTGCATAAATAGGACATGTCGGTGATATACAAATGTATATATATATATATATATATATATATATATATATAAAACTAATAGACACATAAATGGGACAATTACGTGCTTCACAAACAGTGGAATTTGTAGCTCGAGAAAATGGACAATTAGTAGCTCCAGAAACAAATCAGAATCTCCAGAAAGAGGGGAACTCGGACTTCCATAAACCATGCCATCATCTCCGGAAACAATGTTATTAGCTCCAGAAACAGTTGAATTAGCTAAGAAAAGAGGGGAATTCACTCAAGAAACTTTGAAATTAGAAGTCGCAGAACGAGGGGAAGTTGGAGCTCAGGAACGCAGGGATTTGCGCAGAAACAAGGGAATTTGTTCCAGAAACCGTGGAATTACATTTTGAAAGATGACAATAGGAGGAATATTTTCAGCTCCAGAAACAATGGAATTCACTCCAGAATCCGGGCAAGGGGGAAATGCAGCAGCAGGGGAAGCGAGCTCCAGGAACACAGGAATAATCACAGTAGTGCATAAGTAGCTTCGGAAACAGGCGTGTTATGTTTCGAAATCGGAGAGTTACTTCGAGAAAAGATGAATATTCTTTTCATGTTGCAGGGTAATTAGGAGAGCGCACCATAAACAGGATAATTCGGAGCAATATCTACCAGCCTAGTACACACGTAAAATGGACAAAAATGTGCTTCATAATCTGCACAATGTGGAGCTCCAGAAATATGAAAATCTGGATCATCACCGTAATTTACCCCAGAAAAAAAGGTATTCGCGCCAGAAACCGTTGAATTAGCAAACAGAAACAGGGGATTTACCACCAGAAATAGATGAGATATTTCGAACGCCAGAAAAAAGATTAGCTCCAGAAACAGGGGAATTAGCTCCAGGAACAGTGGAATTAGGAGCTACAGATACGGGATTAAGAGTTCCAGGAATACTGGAATTAGTTCAGGAACATGGATATGAGCTCCAGAAACAGGGGCATTAGGACTAGAAAGATGAGCATTCGGAGTTACAGAAATTGCCGAATTGGGCACTGCAGAAACTGCGGAATTAGGATTTCCAGCAACACGGAAAATTATTCTGGACAGCAGAAGTAGTTCCAGAAACAAAGGAATTAGAAAGAGAAGAGTTGGCTCAAGAAACAGAGCAAGATTGCAAAATTTTCCTTTCTCTTAGCCATGCAGTCTAGGATGGCCAGCCCTCTAGTTGGTTCCTTGAAATATTGGTCTCGAAAAACATCCCAAATACACTCCAGAATATCCTCCTCTACCGCATTGCTACCAGTTTGGTTAGCCCAATCAATATGTAAATTATGTCGCCCATGATAACTGCTTTACCTTTATTGCCCGCATTCCAAATTACTTGTTTGATGCTGTCCGCAACCTCACTGCTATTGTTTGTTGGTCTGTTCACAAGTCTTACTAGCGTTTTCTCTCCTTTGGTATTCTACAGCTACAACCATACCGATTCCACATCATCAAAGTGAATGTTCCTCCTTGCTATTACTTTAATTTCCTCTGTAACAAAAAAAACTGCCGCCTCCGCCTCCTTTTCCTTTCTGTCTATCCTGGCTGAATGTTGAATACATCTGGAAGTTCCGTTCCCAGCCGTGCTAACCCTGGAGCCATGTCTCCATGATGCCAATTACATCATATCCGTTAACAGCAATCTGCGCGGTTAATTCACTCAAGCTCCCCTAGCTCCCAAGCACTCCTCACCCCACAAGCTCTCCTACCCCGCCCCACGCCAAGCTTTCGAACGCTTTACCACCGCAATCGCTCCTACCCCGACAATCTCACCTACCCCGCAATCTCTCCTACACCCCAATCTCTCCTACCCACCAAAACTATCCTACCCCGCAAACTCTTCAACTCTGCAAGCTCTCCAACTCCACAAGCTCTCCTATCCCCGAAGCTCTCCTTCCCCTCAAATCTCTCCTACCCCCTAAGCTCCCCAACCCCCCCATGCTCTGCTTCCGCACCGATGCTCTACTCTCCTCTACACCACCAAACTCTCCTACCCGCAAGATCTGCTTATGTCCCAAGCTCTCGTAACCCCCCAAGATCTCCTACCCCACCGAGCTCTCCGAACCCCAAGTTCCCCTGACCCCCCAAGCTCTCCTACCCCGCCAAGCTCTCTCTTGCCACCCAAGCTCTCCTGCACCCAAGCTCTCCTACCCTACATTCTCTCCTACCTCCCAATCTCTCCTACCACCCCAATCTCTATTACCACCCCAATCTCTCCTACCCCGCCAAGCTATTCTCTGCCCGCAAGTTCTCCTACCTCAAAGCTCTCCTACCACCCAATCACTCCTACCACCGCAAAATCTCTAAGCACCCCAGCTCTCCCAACCCGCAAGCTCTTCTACCACTACACCCAGCTCTCCTACCCCCTCAAGCATTCCAACTCCCCAAGCTCTCCTACCACCACAAGCTCTCCTACACCCCCAAGCTCAAATACACGCCAAGCTCACCAACCCGCCCCCCCAACCTCTCCTACCTCCCAAGGTCTCCAAGCCCCCACAAACTCTCATGTCGCCAATCTCTCCGATCTCCACAGCCTCTCCTACCCCACCAAGCTCCTTACCGTCCCAAGCTCTCCTACCCCGATAGAACTCCTACCCCTCAAGCTCTCCTACCGCCCAAGTCCTCCGACCCCCCAAGCTCTCCTACCCGGCACGCTAACCTCTCGTACCGCCCCAGCTCTTCAACCCTGCAAGCTCTCCTACTCCGGCAAGCTATCATACTCCCAAGGTGTCCTACACCCAAAGTTCTCCGACTGCCACAATCTCTCCTACCCACCAAAGCTCTCCGAAGCCCAAGCTCTTCTACCCTCCAAACTCTCCAACCCTGCAAGCTCTCCTACCCCGGCAAGCTATCATACCCACAAGCTGTTCTACCCCCCAAGCGCTTCTACCCCCGCAAGCTCTCCTAACCCACAAGCTCTCCTACCCTGCACGCTCTCCGATCCCTCCAATCTCTCCTACCCTCCAAGCTCCCCTACCACCGAAAGCTTTCCGACCTCCCAACCTCTCCGAACCCCCAAGCTCTGCAACCCCCAAAGCTCTTCTGTCCACCCAAGCACGCCTACCCCGCAAGCTCCACTACACCTCTCAGCTCTCCTACAGCCGGAAGCTCTCCTACACCGCAAGCTCTGCTACCACCAGGCCAGGTTCGGCTACGCCCCCCAAGTTCTCCTACCTTGCCAAGATCTCTTAACCCCCCCAAGCTCTCCTCAAACCCCAAGCTCTCTCGTACCCCGCAAGCTCTCCTGATCCGCCAAGCTCTCCTACCCCCCAAACTCTCCTGCCACCCGTAATCCCTCCTACCTGCCAAGCTCTCTTACCCAGCCAAGCTCTCCTATCCGCCCAGCTCTACTACTCCAGATAGATCTTCTACCCACCCCAAGCTATCTTACCTCCCAAGCTCTCCTAACCCCCCAAGCCCACCTACCCCCAAAGATCTCCTACCCGCCCCCAAGCTCTCCTACCTCTCCAATCTCTCCTACTCCCTCTCCAATTTCTCCTACAAACACAAGCTCTCCTACGCCCCAAGCTCTCCTACTCCCTCACCCAGCTCACCTAAACCCACCAAGCTCTCCTAACCCCCAAGCTCTCCGACCCCCACAAGCTCTCCTACCCCGGCTAGTTCTCCTACACACAAGCTCTCCTACCCGTCCCGCCAAGGTCTGATATCCGCTCAAGCTCTCCTACAGTCCAAGCTCTCCGAACTCGTCAAGCTCTCGTATCCCCCAAAGCACCCCTATCCACAGCCTTGCCATCCTCGAGCTATTCTACACCCCGATGCTCTCCTACCCGCTCAAGCCCTACTACCCGCAAACTCTCCTAACCCTCCAAGCTCTGCTACCCCTTAAGCTTTGCGACTCCGAAAAGCAATCCGAACACCACCCAAGCTCTCCTACACCTGCCAAGCTCTGCTACCCCTCTGCCAAACTTCCAAACGGGCTCAATCTCTCCCACCGCCCAAACAGTCCTATCCACGCCAACCACTCCTACACCAAAAGCTCTCCAACCCCACAACCTCTCTGACCCCAAGCTTTCCTACCCCATAAGCTCCTCTATCCCCCCAAGCACTCCTACCCCCCCCTCCAAGCTCTACTACCCCATAAGCTCTTCTATCCCCCCCCCAAGCACTCCTACCCCGCCTCCAAGCTCTTCTACACCCCTAGGTTCTCTGACACATGCAGGCTCTCCTAACCACCCAAGCTCTCCTACACCCGTAAGCTCACCTACCCGCTCCCAAGCTCTCCAACCCCAACTTTTCTGTAAGTAACTCACCTATTTCTAAATATAATTCCCATGCTTCTGGTGCTAATTGTTCTGTATTGTGATTATTCCTGTGTTCCTGGAGCTCGTTTCCCCTGTTTCTGCAGCTCTGTATTGCCCTGTTTCTGGAGCTGCTAATTTACCAGCTTCTGTAAATCCTACTTTTCTTCTTTCAAGTCCTAATTCCACTGTTTCTAGCTCTAAATTCCTTGTTTCTGCGCTAATTCCCGTGTTCCTGGAGCTGCTACGTCCCCTCTTTCTGCGACTCATAATTTCCTCGTTCTTGGAGAGCATTCCCCTGTTTCTGTAGCTAATTCAACTGTTTCTCTTGCTAATACCTATATTTCCGGAAAACATTTCATAGTTTCTAGAAGTTCTTGTTCCTCTCTTTCTGGAGATTCTGAGTTATATTTGGAGCTCCTAATTGGCATTTTTCTGCTGCTCCAAATTGCGATGTTGAGGAAGCACCTAATAGTCCTATGTAGTGTCTACTAATTATATATATATATATATATATATATCTCCGAAATGTACTGTATATGGTGCGCTCTCCTAAATCCCCTGTTGGAAGAACAGATAAGTCATCTATTTCGCGAACTAAATCTCCTCTTTCTAAACGCAAATCCCGTTTGTGGAATAAATTCCAGTATTTATGGAAATAATTTTCATGTTTCTGAAATTAATTCATATATTTAAGGCGATACTATTCAACCTGTTTATGGAGCTATTTCATTCATTATGGGGCTAGTTTTTCTGTTCTGGGAGCTGCTAATTCCCATTTTGCTGTACCTTCTAATTACACATCTTATGTAGGGCATCGTTCCCTATTTCTGTCGTTATTTCACTTGTTGTGGAGATTCTAATTCCTATGATTCTGGAGCTACAAATGCACTATGTATGCAGCGTCTAATTCTGTATTAATGTTGCTAATATTCTGCCGATCTATGTAGCTCTGAAGTGTTCTGCTTGTGGCGCGCTGCTCTAATTCTCCTGCTTCAGGAACAGCTAATTTTCCTATTTATTGAGCTAACTCTTCTCTGTCTAACCGAATTACCATGTTTCTGTAGATAGTTCCGCTCTACTGAGCGAAGTCGTCTGTTCCTGTGCTCCGACTTCCCCTGTTTCTGCAGCGCACAATTCTTCAGTTTCTGGAGATAATCCCACTGTGTCTGGAGCTGCTAATCACCAGTTCCTTTAATTTCTAATTAACCTCTTTCTAGACCTGCTTCCACCGTTTCTGGAGCTAATTTCACTGTTTCTGGCGCGAATTCCACTGTTCATGGAGCTGCTAATTTCTCCTTCTTTTTAGAGCTGCTAATTACAAAGTTCCCGGAGCTGCTAATTCCACTGTTTCTTGAGCTAATTCCACTGTTCTGGGAGCTAATTCCTCTGTTTCTGAAGCGAATTCCAATATTTCCGGAGCTGATAATTATTCTTTTCTGCAGCTAATTCCACTATTTCTAGAGCTGATACCACTGTTCCTGGAGCGATTTCTTCTGTGTCCGAAGCCGATAATTCCATTGTTTCTGGAACTGCTAATTACACTGTTTCTGGGGCTAATTCCACTATTTCTGGAGCTGGTAATTCCAATATTTATGCATCATATTCCACTGTTTCTGAAGCTGCTAATTCCACCTTTTGTTGGTGCTGTACATTCTGCTATTTCTGAAGCTAATTCCCCTGCTTCTGAAGTTAATTCCAGGATTTCTGAATATAATTCCCCTGCGTCTGAAGCTGCTAATTCCACTTTTTCTGGAGCTGCTGACTTCTCAGTTTCTGGAGCTAATATCCCTGTTTCTGGAGCTAATTCCTCTGTTTCTAAAGCTAATTCCCCTGTTCCTGGAGCTGCTAATTTCTCCCTTTTTCTGAAGCTGCTAATTCCGATGTTACTGTAGATAATTCCACTGTTTCTGGTGCTAATTCCCCTTTTTCTAGACTGCTAATTCCACTGTATCTGGAGCTAATTGCATTATTTCTGGAGTTGCTAATTCCAGTTTCTGGCGCTAATTCGGCTGTTCATGGAACTGATAATTCCACTGTTTCTGGAGCTAATTCATCTTTTTCTGAAGCAGCTAATTCCACTGTTCTTGTTACAGTACAATCGGGAGCTCCAGAAACAGTGAAATTAGGAGCTCCACAAACAACTGAAATATGACCTTCAGAAACGGTGGCATTTTCTCCAGAAATAAATGTATTTACTGCTGAATCAGCTGAATTAGCTACAGGTACAGGATTATTCCCTCCAGGAACAGGGACGTTATGAGTCGCAGCGAGGGGAAGTAGCGGCTCCAGGAACACGGGAATTAGCGCAGAACCTAGGGAATTAGCGCTAGAAAGAGCATTATTAGTTCTGGAAACTGTGGAATTATGTTTCGAATGCTGGAAAGTAGGATTTACAGAAACTGGTTTATTAACAGCTCCAGAAACAGTGGAAATCGCTTCAGAAACAGGTCAATGGGGAGCTGAAGAAACAGGGGAAGCAAGCTCCATGAGCACAGGAATAATCACAGTACAGCGCAATTAGCTCAAAAAGAGGGGATTTAAGTTTAGAAAGTGGAGAGTTTCTTCCAGAACATGTCAATTTTCTATTCATGTGGCAGGGTAAGTAGGAGAGCGCATCATTAACAGGACAATTGGGAGCTACAGAAACAGGGGAATTAGCTCCAGGGCCCGCGTAATTATGAGCTGCAGAGAGGTGAATTCGGATTTTCAGGAATTCTTGAATTAGTTCAGAAACATGTGCATTGGCAAAATACTAGATACATAAAAAAGACTATTATGTGCTTCATTAACTTCACAATTTCGACCTCCACAAAAAAGGGAAATTAGAAGCACCACAGTAATTTTTCAAAGGAAAAGCCGAGCTCCAGAAACCGTTGAATTACCAAAAGAAACAAGGGAGTTACCTCCAGAAACAGATGCATTAGGAGATCCACAATCTGGGATATTAGGGACTCCAGAAAAAACTGAGCTCCAGAAACTGGGGAATTAGCTCAAGGAGCAGGGAGTTGGAAGCTGCAGAGAGGGAAATTACCTGCATAAACTGGGGTAGCTGGAGCTGCAGCAATAACGGCATTTGGCGCTCCCATAAGATGGGATTGAGCAGCTCCAAGAAAATTGAAACAAACCCTAGAGCAAGGGAAATAGCTGCAGAAAGAGCGGGACTGGGATATCCTTAATTACACAAATTAATCCCATAAAGCGGTGAATTAGTTCCAGAAACAGGACAATAATGTTTAGAAAGAACAGGGGTACCTCTAGAAAGAAGTGTCTATGCAGCAGGGGATTTAGGATAGCGCATCATGAACAGCAAATTTCGGAGCTATATATATATCATTGGGTGCTTCATCAACAATGCAATTTGGAGCTCCAGAAAAAAGACAATTAGGTACTCCACAAACAACTTAGAATACCCAAATTTAGCCGGCACTGCAGCAGCGAATTTAGGAGAGTGCAGCATAAACAGGACTTTTGTAGAATATATATATATATATAACTAGTAGACGTAGACACTTAAGTAGGATAATTAGGTGCTTCATAAACAGCTTAATTTGGAGCTTCAGGAAAAGGATAATGGAAGCTCTACAAACAACTCAGATACTCCAGAAAGAGAGCAACTAGGACTTTCAGCAACTATGGAATTTGCTCTGGAAAAAAGGTAATATTAACTCCAGAAACAGCTGAATTAGTTAGAAAAATAGGAGAATGCCCGACACGCACAGGAAAAGTAGTAGTCGCAGCGAGAAAGCAAGTAGGAGCGCCTGGAACACGGGAATTAGCGCAGAAACAAGGGAATAATCGCCAGAAACAGGGGAATTAGGTCTACAAACTGTGGAATTAGGTCTTGAAAGTTGAATCGTAGAAATGACAGAAACTGATAAATTAGCATTTCCAGAAAGAGTTGAATTCGCTCCAGAAACAGGGCAATGGGGAGCTGCAGAATCACGCAAGGCGATCTCCAGGAACACAGGGATAATCACAGTCCAGCGCAATTAGATCCAGAATCAGGAGAATTATGTTTAGAAAGAGGAGAGTTACCTCCAGAAAAGGTGAATTTTCTGTTCATGTTTGAGGCTAATTGGGAGAGCGTACCATAAACAGGACAATTCGGAGCTATAGATATCGGCAAACTACTGCAAATGTAAAAAGGACAATTTTTTTGATTCACAAACCACTCAATATGGAGCTCCATAAAAAGGGAAATTATTATCTCCATTAATTTTCCCCAAACAAAAATGTATTATTTCCAGAAACAGTTCAATTAGCAACAGAATCAGGGGAGTTACCTCCAGAAATAGAAGCATTAGGAGATTCACAATCTGGGATATTAGGAACCCCAGAAAAAAGATGAGCTCCAGAAACAGGGGAATTAGCTCTAGATGCAAGGAAATTAGCGCCAGGACCCGCGTAATTAGGAACTGCAGAGAGGGGAATTCGGAGTTCCAGGAATACCAGAATTAGTTCAGAAACATGAGTATTAGCTCGAGAAATAGGGGACTTGGGTCTAGAAAGATGAGAATTATAAGATACAAAAACTGGAGAATTGGGCACTGGAGAAACAGAGGAATTCGGAGCTAAAGAAACACAGGAGTTTGTTAAGTACAGAGGAAGTAGCTCCAGAAACAAAATAAATTACATTTAAAAAGATAAGTGTAGGCTCAAGAAACAGGTAAACTATTTATTCCTGTAGCAGGGTGGTTAGGAGAGCGCACAATAAGCAGAATAATTCCGAGATAAATATATCGGGAAATGGCAGACATATAAATAAGCGCAATTTGATATTTCATAAACAGCACAGTTTGACGCTCCGGAAACAGCGGAATTATTATCTCCACAAACAACTGAAATAGCTCCAGAAACAGTGGAACTAGGACCTGCATAACCTGGGGTAGTATGAGCTCCAGCAAAATCGTCAATCGGCGCTGCCGTAAGGTGGGATTTAGCAGCTCCAAGAACATTGAAACTAACCCCAGAATAAGGGTAATATCTCCAGAAACAGGGAGAATAGGTTATTATTCATTAGTGGAATTAATTCCATAAATCGGGGAATAAAGTGCTCCAGAATCACCGGAATTTGGTGCTCCAGAAAGAGAGTAATTACGTCTGGAAATATGTTGATTAGCTACAGAAAGAGTGAGAGTCAGGTGCTCTAAAAACAGAAGGCTTTTCAGCTACAGATAAAAGGCGATTAACTCCAGGAACAGGGGAAGTTGCTCGAGAAACAGTTGAATTAGGAGCTTCACAGACTGGGAAATGTGCAGCCACACGAACATTGGAATTAGCTCTAGAAATAGCACAATTTGCTCCATAAACAGGGGAATTGCTTTTAGAAAGACCAGAGTTAGCTCAACAAAGAGGTGACTTAGTTTTCCCTGCAGCAGATGATTTAGGAGATCGCACCATTAAAAGGACATTTCAGTGAAATATATTGAAAGAGTAGACACTTACATAGGAAATTGCTGCTTCATCAACAGCGCAATTTGGATTTTCAGAAAAAGGAAAATTAGGAGCTCTACAAACAACTCAGGGAAGTTCGAGGAGGCGGAGCAGCGTCTCAAAGGCCGACAGATGGCCCAGCTTTGAGTCGGGAGGCAGCAGAGAGTTCGCGGATGTTGTGCAGCGTCGGAGAGGCATACAAAAGTCCAGGCTTCGAGTCAGGAGGCAACGGGGAGTTCGAGGAAGTGGAGAAACGTCAGAGAGGAGGCCCAGCATCATGTTGGGTGGCAGCTGCGAGTTCGAGGAGGAGAATAAACGCCCGAGATTCTAGGAAAGGCCCAGCGTCGTGTCAGCAGGAAGCGGGGAGTTCGAGGAGGCAGAGCAGCATCGCAGAATGCATAAAAAGGTCCAGAGACGGGTCGAGAGGCAGCGGGGCGTTCGATGACACCCGGAAGCGTCGGCGCGGCCAGAAAAGGCCCAGCGACGAGTTGGGAGGCAGCCTTGAGTTCTGCAAGCTGTCGCAGCGTCGGACAATCGTGAAAAAGGCCCAGCGACGAGTCGGGAGGCAGCGGGGAGTTCGAGAAGGCGGAGCATCGTCAGAGAGGACTACAAAAGTCCCAGAGACGAGTCGCGAAGCAGTGGAGTGTTTGAGGAGGTGGAGCAGCGTCGCAGAGGCCTACAATATGCCTAACTTCCAGCCGGGCGGCCAGCGGGGATTTCGTGGAGGCGGCAGCGTCGGATAGGACAGTTGGTGCAGCTGCAGGGAGTGAAATCAAGAAGAAGTAGAAAGAAATAGAATGCTGACGTCAGAGCCAAGCTGGTAAGCGACTGGCTGGTGATTGGCGAGTAGTTTTTCTTTTTCTTTATCAGTCGGTAAGTTTTAGCATTGCTGTTGCAAAATTACGTTAATCTAAGAGTAAGTCATGGCAAGAGAGCCCAGACCCGTATCATGCTGCTCCTGTGATATGTGGGAAGGCAGGAATGCTTCATGTGCGGGAAGGTTATCCGGTGCATATAGGTGCCAAGGATATCGGTAAAAAACGGAATGAGGGCGGACAAGCCTAATTTAGGGAGCTGGTTCTAAATTAAAAAGTAGAACATCAAAATTAGTAATCTCAAGATTGCGACCAGTGCCACGTGCTCGTCACAGTAGGAATCGCAGGATAGCTCAGATGAATACGTGGCTTGAGGAGTGGTGCAGAAGGGAGGGATTGAGCTTCCTGGGGAATTGGAACCGGTTCTGGGGGAGGTGGGACGAATACAATCTGGACGGTTTGCACCTGGAAATGACTGGAACCCATATCCTTGGGGGAGTGTTTGCTAGTGCTGATTGGAGCGTTTCAACTAATATGGCAGGGGGATGGGAACCTATTCAGGGAGATAGCGGAAAATAGAATAGGGGCAGGAGCAAAAGATAAAAATAAAAAAAAGAAAAGTAGAAGGCAGAGAAACCCAAGGCAAAAATCAAAAAGGCCACATTACTGCAAGTTTCTAGAGAGGCAAACTGTATTAAAAAGACAAGCCTGAAGGCTCTGTGCCTCAATGGATGAGTATTTGTAATAAAGTGGACGAATTATCTGCGCAGATTGCTGTTAACGGATATGATGTAATTGGCATCATGGAGACATGGCTCCAGGCTGATCACGGCTGGGAACTGAACATCCAAGCATATTCAACATTCAGCCAGGATAGACAGAAAGGAAAAGGAGGTGGAGGCGGCGGGCGTTGTTTGTTATAGAGGAAATTAAAGTAATAGCAAGGAGTAACATTCACTTTGATGATGTGGAATCGGTATGGTTGTAGCTACCGAATATCAAAGGAGAGAAAACGCGAGTAAGACTTGTGTACAGACCAACAAACAATAGCAGTGAGGTTGCGGACAGCATCAAACAAGTAATTAGGAATGCGGGCAATAAAGGTACAGCAGTTATCATGTGCGACTTTCATTTACATATTGATTGGGCTAACCAAACTGGTAGCAATGCGGTAGAAGAGGATCTTCTGGGGTGTATTTGGGATGATTTTCGAGACCAATATTTCAAGGAACCAACTAGAGGGCTGGCCATCCTAGACTGCATGGCTAAGAGAAAGGACAAATTTTCAATCTTGCTTTGCGAGGTCCCTTCGGGAAGAGTGACCATAACAGGGAAGAATTCATTATTAAGATGGAGAGTGATGCAGATTATTCAGAGACTAGGGACCTGAACTTAAGAATAGGTAACTTTCCAGTTAGTATGAGGCATGAACTGGCCACAATAGACTGGCGAGTCATGCTTAAAGGGTTGACGGTGAATAGACAATGGCAAATATTTAAAGATCACATTTCAACAATTGTACATCCCTGTCTGCAGTAAAAATAAAATGGGGAAGATTGATTAATCGTGGTTAACAACGGAAATTAAATATAATATTAAATCCAAGGAAGAGCCATAATAATTGGCCAGAAAAAGCAGCAAATCTGAGGATTGGGAGATTTTATAATTCAACAAAGGAGTACAAAGTGTTTAATTAGGAGGGGGTGAAAAGAGTATGAGAGGAAGATTGCTGGGAACTAAAAACCGACCGCAAAAGCTTCGATAGACATGTGAAGAGAAAAAGGATTAGGGAAGACGAACGTAGGTCACTTACAGTCAGATTCTGGTGAAGTTATAAAGGGAACAAAGAAATTGCGGACCAGTTAACCAAATACTTTGGTTCTGTCTTTACGATGGAAGAAACAAATAGCCTTCCGGAAATATTAGGGACCGAGTGTCAAGTGAGAAGAAGGAACTGAAGGAAATCTTTAATAGGGTGGAAATTGTGTTGGGGAAATTGGTAGGATTGCAGGTCGATAATTCCCCGGTGCCTGAAAGTCGGCATCTCAGAGTACTTAAGGCTGTGGCTTTAAAGTTAGTTGATGCATTGGTGATCATTTCCAGCAAACTATCGAATGTAGATCAGTTGCTATGGACTGGAGTGTAGCTAATGTAACACCACCTTTTAAGAAAGGAGGGAGAGACAAAAAGGGTAATTAAAGACCGGTTAGCCTGTCGTCAGTGATGGGGAAATGTTGGAATCAATTATTAAAGAAGAAATAGCAGCGCATTTCGAAAGTAGTGACAGGATAATTCCAAGTCAGCATGAATTTATGAAAGGGAAATGATTTTTGACAAATCTTCTAGAATGATTTGAGGATTTAACTGATAGAGTTGACAAGTGAGGACAAGTGCATATGGTTTATTTAAAATTTCAAAAGGCTTTGACACGATCCCACACCAGGAATTGTTGTGCAAAATTATAGCATAAGGTACTGGGACTAATGTACTGACGCGGATAGAGAACTGTTTGGCAGACAGGATGCAAAAGTCGCGATAAAAGTTTCCTTTTCAGAGAAGCTGGGACCCCAGCTATTTACAATATACATTAATGATTTCGATGAAGGAACTGAGTGAAATATCTCCAAGTTTGCAGATGACACTAAGCTTGGTGATGGAGTGAGCTGTGAGGAGGAGGCTAAAAGGCTGCAGGTTGATTTGGACAGATTAGGTGAGTGGGGAAACGCATGGCAGATGCAATATAATTTGGATAAATGTGAGGTGATCCACTTTGGCGGCAAAAGCACCAAGGCAGATTATTATCTGCGTGTGGCAGATTAGGAAAAGGGAAGGTGCAACGAGTCCTGGGTGTCATGGTACATCAGTCACTGAATTTCTGCATTAAGGTACAGCAGGCGGTGAAGAAGACAAATGGCCTTCTTCGCTTGGAGAATTGATTATAGGAGCAGGGATATCTTATGCAGTTGTACAGGACCTTAGTGAGGCCTCACATGGGACATTGTGTTCATTCAGGTCTCCTAAGCTGAGGAAGGACGTTCTTGTTATTGAGGGATTGCAGAGAAGGTTGACCAGAATGATTCCAGGCATGGCAGGACTGACATCTGAGGAGAAACTGGATCGACTGGGCCTGTGTTTGCTGGAGTTAAGAAGGACGAGAGTGGATCACATAGAAACATAAAAACTCTGACGCGATTGGACAGGTTAGATGCAGGAAGAATGTTCCCGATGTTAGGGCAGTCCAGAACCAGGGGACATAGTCTAAGGATAAGATGTAGAAAATAGGACTGAGATGAGGAGAAACTTCTTCACTCAGAGAGTTGTTAACCTGTAGAATGCTCTGCCATAGTGAGATGTTGATGCCAGTTTATTAGATATATGCAGGTGCGTGTTAGAAATGTCTCTTAGAGCTAAGTTGACCAAGGGGTATGGAGATAAAGCAGGAAAGGGGTACTGAGGGAAAGATCAGTTTTGATCTTATTGAATGGTGGTGCAGGCTCGAAGATCGAATGGCCTACTCCTGCAACTATTTTCTATGTTTCTATGTTTCTATGTTGGGTGAATGAAGAAGAAAGAACACTTCTCCTTAACGTTAGAACGATGACTTCCAGGAGCAAAATCGTTGAGCACGTTTTCATAGAATAGGAATGTTCATCTGGATTCCAGATTCTGGAACATAAGAACATAAGAATATGAGACATAGGAACATGAGTACGCCATTTGGATCCTCTGGCATGCTCCGGCATTGATCAAAATTATGGCTGAACCTCTACCACAACTTGAATTGTGCGCACTATTGACTTATCCCTTGATTCCCTTAATTTCAAAAATCTATTGATTTCCCTCTTGAATGTGTTCAATGACAGAGCCTCATCATCACTCGCCGATAGAGAATTCTAAATATTCACAACTTTCTAAGTTTAGATATTTCTCCTCATCACTGTCCTAAATAGATGACACTAAATTCAGGAAATCCCTCGTTCTAGTCAGGAGTAACATCCCACATACAAAAACACTCTCTGGCCCAGTAAGAATTGTGTATTAGTAAATGAGATCACATCTAATTATTCTAAACTATAGAGAATATAACCCCAGTCTACTTAATCGTTCCTTGTAGGAACACTCACGCCATGACTTAGACAAGGAGTCCAAAACTGTGCACAATTCTCCAGCTGTGCACTCACCAGTGCCCTGTATAATTATAGTAAGACTTCTTCACTCTGACATTGAAGTCCTCTTGTAATAAAGGCGAACATATATTTTCCTCTCGTCATTGTTTGCTCTACATGCATTTTATCTTTCCGTGATTCGTGTACAAAGACACACAGGTCCCTCTGGAGACTAGTAGTTTCCACTCTCTCACCTTTTTTGAAGACGATGTCCCCTAAACCGAGATTCCACAGACAGCGAGAAAAAGGTATCTCTGCTTATACTAACATTTCCTCCTAATATCTTGAATTGATTGGTCAAATCACACCTTATCCTTCTAAATTCAATAGAATACAACTTTAATTTTGTAATCTGGCCTTGGATTCTAGGTCTCATTTCGAAAGTCCTACTCTGCACTCACTCCAAGGTGAATATATTCTTCCTGCATTGTAAATAATAAACAGATACACAGAAATATAAAGCTGGGCTTTGGCGCAAAATCTCTGACGTGGGAATAATTTGAAACATTTTTCTGAGTGTGGCACAGAGACGATGGAATTAATGGCGTATTTTTGAGCGGAATGACTCTGTGCACACTTGTATATAAGATCGGTGGAAAATGCAGCTGTAACTTGGGAGTACTCATGCCTCACATTAACATAGTGTGGCGCTAGTGGCACAACGGGATAGCGTGAAGTACTTACATGATAGTGCAGGCAGATGCAACGCAAAGGTTGTTTAATCTTCGCTAAGATCAGGCAATGATTCGACGTTGAAATGATAATTGGTGTTTCCCTCACATTTTATATACATTTTATTAATGGTTCCTTGTGAGCATTTAGATTCCAAAGAGCCACAATGATTCAGGGGCAGGTGACAGTTCTTTGACAGCACTTTGGTATTAATTGTTTATATTTGAAGGTGTGAGCCGTTTCCATTATGAAACAGGTAAGTATGTTGTTTGTCGTGAGTCGGAGAGGCTGGGGAGGTGCGTCGGAGAGCCCTATAAAAAAGTCCAACGCGTCGCCGAGTCGCGGGAGCTCACGGTGAGTTGGACAGGCCTCGTAACAGGGCCAACGCATCGCTGAGGCTCGGAAGTTGAGTCGGAGAGGCCGATAAAATGGCGCAGCGCGTAGCTGAGGCTCGGGATTTCGTGTTGTTTTGGAGAGCCTCGATAGTTGCGTTGGAGGGGCTTACAAAAAACCCGATGCGTCGCTGAGGCTCGGGACTTCGTAGTGAGTCAGAGAGGCTCGGGAGATGCATCAGAGGGTCCTATAAAAAGGCATAACGCGCCGCTGAGATTCGGGAGTTCGTGGCGAGTCGGTGAGGTTGGGGAGGTGGTCGGAAAAGCCTATAAAAAGGTCCTGCACGACATTGATACTCCGGAGTTCGTAGTGAGATGAGGACGCTCGGGACTTGCGTCGGAGAGGCCTATAAAAAGTCCCAACGCATCGCTGAAGCTTGGAATGCTTGGTGAGTCGGAGAGGCTCCAGAGGTGCGTCGCAGAGGCTTATAAAAAGGCCCAACGTGTCGCTGAGGCTCTGGAGTTCTTGGTGAGTCGCAGAGGCGCGGGAGGTGCGCTGGAGAGGCCCATTAAAAAAACCAACAAGTAGCTAAGGCTGGGGATGTCGTGGTGAGTTGGGGATGGTCGCGAGGTGCGTTGGAGAGGTTTAAAAAAGGCTCAACGCATCGCTGAGGCTCGGGAGTTCGTAGCGAGTCGGAGCGGCTCGCGATGTGCATCAAAGAAACTTATAAAAAGGCCCAACGCATCGCTGAGGCCAACTGGTGCAGCTGCACTGAGAAGGCAAGGAAGATGTGGAAAGAAATTGAAAGGTGATGTCACAGCCAAAGGGGTAAGTGATTGACTGGTGATTGGTCAGTAGTTTTTATTTTTCTTTCATTATCAGTAAGTAACCTTTTAACATTTCTGTTGCCCCATTAAGTTAATCCAAGAGTTAATTCATGGCAGGAGAGCTCGGACACGTTTTATGCTCCTCCTGTACTATATGTGCACTCAGGAACGACCCTGGTGTCCCTGACGACTGTTTGTGCGGGAAGTGCATCCGTCTGCAGTTCATAACAGACCGCATTGCAGCACGAGATTTGCGGCTGGTTTCAGTCTGGAGCATCCACGATGCAGAGAATGACGAGAATAGCACGTTTAGCGAGTTGGTCACATCGCATGAAAAGCCAGATAGGGAACGGGTGACCAACAGGAAGATCAGTGCAAGGAAGTTATTGCAGTGGTCATTTGCGGTCATCCCCCTGCAAAACAGATACACCGCTTTGGGTAATGTTGAGGCGGATGACTCTTCAGGGGAAGGGAGCAGCAGCCATGTTCCTGGCACCATGTCTGGCTCTGCTGCACAGCACGGCAGGAAAAAGCGTGGGAGTGCGATAGCGATAAGAGATTCAATAGGAAGGAGACCGCAACTGAGACTCCAGGATGGTATGTTGGCTTCCTGTTGCAAGGGTCGAGGATTTCTCGGAGCGGGTGAAGGACATTCTGGAAAGGGAGGGTGAAAAGCCACTTGTCCGGGTGCATATACCTACCAACGATATAGGTAAAAAAACGTGATGAATTCCTACGAGACGCAATTAGGAAGCTAGGAGCTAAATTAAAATGTAGTACCTCATAATACTAATCTCAGAATTGCTAACAGTGCCACGTGTTAGACAGAGTAGGAATCGCAGGATAAATCAGAAGAATACGTGGCTGGAGGAGTACAAATATAGATAATAGGTGCAAAATAGGTCATTCAGCCCTGCGAGCCTGCACTGCTATTCAATGAGTTCATGGCTGAACATGCAACTTCAGTACTCCATTCCTGCTTTCTCGCCCTTCCTCTGGATCCACCGATTGGTAAGGACTACATCGAACTACTTTGTGAATATATTTAGTGAATTGGCCTCAACAACTTTCTATGATAGAGAATTCCACTGGTTTACCACTCTCTGGGTAAAGAATTTTCTCCTCATTCGGTACTAAATAGTTTACCCCTTCTCCTTAGACTGTGACCCCTGGTTCTGGACTTCTCCAATATTGGGAACATTCTTCCAGCATCGAACCTGTCTAAACCCGTCAGAATTTAAAAAAGTTTCTATGAGATCCCCTCTCATTCCTCTGAACTCCAGTGAATAAAAACACAGTTGATCCAGTCTTTCTTGATATGTCAGTCCCACCATCCCGGGAATCAGTCTGCTGAACCTTCGCTACACTCTCTCAATAGCAAGAGTGTCCTTCCTCAAGTTAGGAGACGAAATTGTACACGATACTCCAGGTGTGGACTCATCAAAGACCTGTACAACTGTAGTAACACCGCCCTGCCCCTGTACTCAAATCCCCTCGCTATGAAGGCCAATTATCCATTTTCTTTCTTAACCGCCTGCTGTACCTGCATGCCAACACTCAATGACTGATGTACCATGACACCCAGGTCTAGTTGCACCTCCCCTTTTCATAATAGGTCACCATTCAGATAACAGTCTGTCTCTCTGTTTTTACCACCAAAGTGGATAACCTGACATATATCCACATATTGCTTCATCTCCAATGCAATTGCCCACTCACCTAACCTCTCCAAGTCAATCTGAAGCCTCATGGCATCCACCTCCCAGCTCACTCTGCCACCCAACTTAGTGTCTTCCGCAAATTTGGAGATACTTCATTTAATCCCCTTGTCTAAATCAGTATTGTACAATATAAACAGCTGGGGCCTCAGTACAGAACCTTGCAGTGCCACAAACCTCACTGCCTGCCATTCTGAAAAGTACCCATTTACACTTACTCTTTGCTTCCTGTCTGCCAACCAGTTCGCAATCCACGTCAGCACAGTACCCCCAATCCCATGTGCATTAACTTTACACATTAAACTCTCGTGTGGGACCTTGGCGAAAGCCTTCTAATGTCCAAATACACCACATCAACTTCCTTGTCCACTACACTGGAAACATCCTCAAAAGATTCCAGAAGATTTGTCAAGCATGATTTTCCTTTCACAAATCGATGCTGACTTGGACCTATTATGTCACCTATTCTAAATGCGCTGCGATGACATTCTTAATCATTGATTCCATCATTTTACCCACTATCGATTTGATGCTGTGCGGTGTATAATTCCCTTTTTTCTACCTCCCTCCTTTTTTAAAAAGTTGGGTTACATTGGATTCCCTCCACTCCAGAGGAACTGATCCAGATTCTATGGAATGTTGGAATATGACTGTCAATGCATTCGCTATTTCCAAGGCCACCTCCTTAAATACTCTGGGATGCAGACCATCAGACCCTGCGGATTTATCGGTCTTCAATCCCATCAATTTCTGAACACAATTTCTCGACAAATAAGGATCTCCCTCAGTTCCACCTTCTTACTAGACTCTCTGACCCCTTTTATATCCGGAAGGTTGTTTGCATCCTCCTTCGTGAATACCGAACCAAAGTACTTGTTCAATTGGTCTGCCATTTCTTTGTTCCCCGTTAAGACATCCCCTGATTCTAACTTCACGGGACCTACGTTTGTCTTTACGAACCTTTTTCTCTTCACATATATAGAGAAGCATGTGCAGTCCGTTTTAATGTTCCCTGTTAGCTTCCTCTCGTATCTATTTACCCTCCCTTATCAAACCCTTTGTCCTCCTCTGCTGAGTTCTAAATTTCTCCCAGTCCCCGGGTTGGCTGCTATTTCTGGCCAATTTGTATGCCACTTCCTTGGCTTTAATACTGTCCTTGATTTCCCTTAATAGCCACGGTTGCGCCACCTTCCGTTTTTTATTTTTATGCCAGACAGGGATGTACAATTGTTGTCGTTCATCCATGCAGTCTCTAAATGTCTGCCATTGCCCATCCACTAACAACCCCTTAAGTATCATTCGTCAATCCATCCTATCCAATTCACGCCTCATACCTTCAAAGTTAGCCTTCTTTACGTTCGACCATGGTCTCTGAATAAACTGTATCATTATCCATCCTAATGTAGAATTCCACCATTTTATGGTCACTCTTCCCCAAGGGGCCTCGTTCAACGAGATTGCTAAATTATCCTCATCCATTATACAACACCCAGTTTAAGATGGCCTCCCCCCTATTTGGTTCCAGCCGAATCCTTCTTTCAAAAACTGGGACCGTAGCCCTGTACGTTAGGGCAGTTCTATTGCACATCCAGGTCATTTTTAGATAGCGTACAGTCTTCTGCCTATACCACCTTTTCAGGCTGTGGGTTTCACACCTCCATCTTTCTGTGGGTGAAAAAAATCCACTCTGAGTCCCAACTGATTATGTTAATTTTTTCCCTCTTGTTGTTGACCCATATCCTAAGGGTAATAGGTCGTTACTGTCCATTTTATCTAAACCCTCATAATTGTATACACCTCAATGAGTTCACTTCTCAGCATCTGCTACTCTGAAAAAAATGAATCCATCCCATGTAATCTTTCCTGATAGCTAATATCCTCCAATCCAGTCAACATCCTCGTAAATCTGCTCTCAACCAGCTCTCCGGCAATCACCTCGGCCCTGTAATTAAATGAGCAGAACTACACGCAGTTTTCTAGTTTTGGCCCATGTGTCCCATATGCCAGTAAAACAAATTGTCAGAACATGAGAAAATATGAAATATGAGCATGAGTAGGCCATTTGGCCCCTTGATTCTCTAAGATCATGGCTGATGTGGTCTGCTACCTGCAGGCATGTGTTTACCTGCGCTCAAAGCTCCCTTTATTCCTCTACACTTCCAAATGTTCCAACATTTAATGTGCATTCCCTTGCCCTGTTAGCCCTCCCCAAATTCATTTCCCCAAACTTCTTTGGAATAAATTCCCTTTGCCATGCTCCTGTCCACCTGAAAGTAAATTGGCAGATAACAAGAGTTTCTTGCGGTACAAAAGAAGGAAAACTATGGCTAAAGTAAATATTGGTCCCCTAGAGGGCAAGACTAGGGAATTAATAATGGGGAGCCCGGAAATTGCAGAGACGTTGAACAAATATTTCGTAACGGGCATCACGGTAGAAGACACTAAAATATCCAAATTGTGGTTACTCAATGGGTATTCGGGAGGGATGGATCACTATCACGAAAGAAATAGGACTCGGTTAAATAATGGGCATAAAGGCGGACAACTCCCTGCACCTGACGGCTTGCATCCTAGGATTTTAAAAGAAATGGCTAAATTGATAGTGGATGCATTGGTTGTAATCTGACTAATTTTCTAGATTCTGGGAAGCTCCCAGCGTATTGGAAACCCGGAAATGTAACGCCCCTGTGTAAAAACGGAGGCAGACAAAAAGCAGGAAACTATAGATCAGTTTTCCTAACATCTGTCGTTGGGAAAATGCTGGAGTCCATTATTAAGGAAGCAGTAGCAGATCATTTCGAAAAGCATAATTTAAACAATCATGGTTTTATCAAAGAGAATCCATGTTTGACAAATTTGCTGGAGTTCTTTGTGGATGTAACGAGCAGGGTGAATAAGAGGTAACCATTGCATGTGGTGAATTTAGCTTTCCAGAAAGCATTCTATAACATGCAACATAAACGTTTGCTGCACCAGTTAAATACGTGGTCTTGGGTTCGGGGTAATATATTAGCATTGATAGAAGATTGGTTAATTAAAAGAAAATAGAGCGTCGGGAAAAATTGTTCATTGTCCATTTGGCAAACAGTAACTCGTGGGGTGCCGCAGCGATAGGTGCTGCGACCTCCACAACTTACAATCTATAGTATTGATTTGGCTGAAGGAACCGAGTTCAAAGTCGACGATTTATCTGATGAAAAAAAGATGGGTGATAAAGCAAGTTGTGAGTTGAACACAAATAATTTGCAAAGAGTTTTTCCAGGCTAAGAGACTGAGCAAACATTTGGCAGGAGCAGTATAATTTTGGAAAATGTGAGGTTATATACTTTGGAAGAAATGTATAAAAGCAAATTAGTTTTAAATGGAGGAAAATTTCAAAATGCTGCAGTACAGATGGTCCTCCGGGTCCGTGTGCACGAAACACAAAAATTTAGTGTGCAGATAGAGCAGGTAATCAGGAATGCATTTATTGAAAGGGTATTGAGTATAAAAGCCGAGAGTTCCTGCTACAAGTATATATGGTATTGATGAGGCGACACCTAGAGTACTGCGTACATTTTGGGTCAGTAGGTTGCGCCTGTACACATTGGAGTTCAGAAGGATGAGAGGTCAACTTGGTGAAATATATAATATAATGAGGCGGCTCGACAAGGTGGATGCAGAGAGGACGTTTCCGCTCATATTGGAAAAAGAAACCTAGGGGATATAGTCTCAGAACAAGTCGCCAATTATTTAAAACTGAGATGAGGAGGAATTGCTTCTCTCACAAGGTTGTAAATCTTTGCAAATCTCTGCCCCAGAGAGCTGTGGAGGCTGTTTGAATACATTTCAGGCGGATATTAGGAATATTGTGCGATAAGCGGGGTAAAGAATGATGAGGAGCGGGCAAGGAAATGCAGCTGAATCCATGATCAGATCAGCCACGACTTTATTGAACGGTGGAACAGGCTTTATGGACCAAATGGCCTACTCCTGCTCCTATTTCTTATGTTCTTATTTCCTTATATTGTTAGGCAGAATACATTCCCCCTCTTCCCTATTTTAAATGTGCTGCCGCTATTCTGAGACGAAGTCCGCTAGTTTCACTTTCCCTACATTTGCAAATATCCTCTCTGAATTCATCTTTTCGAGCACCTTCATTGACGTATATGTTTCGATCAGAATACCTTTCATTCTTCTGAATTCCAATGTGTATAGGCCCAACCTATTCAACCTTTCTTCACCACGTAGTGAAGCTATTCTGAAGAGCCACCAATGCAAGTATATCCTTCCTAATATATGGAGTCCAGAACTGTATGCAATACTCTAGGTGTGGCCTTCGCAATTCCATGTACAGTGGTAGATCAGCCATGTTCTAATTGAATGTCGAAGCTGGCTCGAGTGGCCAAATGGCTTAATCCTGCTCCAATTTCTTATGTTGTTATGTTCTCATTTAGTTTATGTTCAAAACAAATACTGGACTTCCTTCAGTTCAACCAGAGATTGAAACTGAGATAAACGCAGTGAGTGATAGCAGCAGCATCGGGACAGATGGTGGAATAGACAAGAGAGATGGTTAGATCCAAAACTGCCTCAAACTCCAAAAGGCAATGACAGTGGACTCAGTGAAGGTAAGCTGGTAAAAGCGTGGTTTCGCTGCTTGGCTCAGCTGATCAAAGCGCCTGTCGAGTCAATAATAGATCCTCCATTCGACTCCCCATAAGTCTTTAATCCCTTATCGCTCAAAATTCTCTATGTCGCCTCCTTAAATATATTGAATGACCCAGCCTCCACTCCCTTGGCTTTTTTTCACAACGCTCAAGAGGCTAATTTCATCCCAGGTGAAAGGGCTACAATCCTTTTAAATTTGCCGATGGCTGCAGCATTCTGGATTAACGCTCCAGTCGCTTTCGGATGTGGGTCGAATTCCATTGCTGCTATTATTTCTGGCGGGGCTGATTTTGGCCTCATATAAAGAATCCATCATTTCTAAGAAGTGCTGCGTGTGATGATGTGGTGCGAGCAGCCTTGCGACAGCTGCTGTGCGGCGACGTGATCCTATAATGGTTAGTACTCTGTGTTGTAGCCGCAGCAAACTCGGTTCTAATCAGAGTTACGGCACAGTTTGCTTTTTATCTTTTGTCATCCGCGGCACCTGCTGATCGAACACAGCAAAACATCAATCTGCACTATATGAAACAAATATTATACTGTTTGCGGTAGATATAGTTTTACTAATTCAAACGCGCCTCTTGTCTCAGCTTTTCCTGCTTTCCAGAAAAACATAGCCCTTTGCTTACAATTCTCCTCACCACAATTGTGGCGGCAGCAGTGACTGCATGAGCTGAAGGAAAAGGCGCCGGACGTCGATGCTAACAAAGTCCTGGCGTGGTCGTTTAATTCACCGCGTCAAACGTATTTTCTTTTCTCTGTTCTGAATTTGTTTCACAATCGAACATTTCTGGCGCTCCCTCACCTGAAGCAACGGAAGGCCTTTTACTGACAGACACTAATTGTACACTTTGAATATTGTTGCAACTGGGTGCACGGGCAGCACTAGCGGTGAGTACAGTTTGTAGCTGAGGATTTCAGTTTTGGTTAAAAAAGCAGAAAGCAGATTTAGTGTACATACCAGTAATCCGAGGTAGCCGAATGGTTGAGGCGAAAGTCTGCAAATCCATTGTGCGCTACACGTGCGGATTCGAATATAATCCTCATTGTTATTGTGCTGACCATTTGATGTCTCTGTTTGTTTTGTTAATCACCTTAAGCTTCATGTCCAAATTCACCTTTTACTCCAAGTATGCTACACTCAGCTCATGTCATGTCTCAAACTATTGACATGTATAATAATGGGAAAACATGTGAAGGATTATGGGGAGGCGGACTAATTTGATAGTTCACTCAACGACACAATACAGGCAGGAGGGAGTTCACACTTTCTTCTTTACCGATATTCGATGAGATTTCAATATGCATCGTGTTGCGTTGTATTTTATAGGAGGCTCATTGGTCTAGTGATTCGATTCTGACTTTGGGATTATCAGTGTTGCAATGCGATAGATCCATGGTGCAAATCCAGGACTGTCGATCGCAGTGTTTAGTCATAAACCACCTTCTCACAGCTGAAATGCACTGCAAACAAGATCAATAATTTAAATTAAAAACTTGTGTATTTGCGCCATATTTTGTACATCGTACGAAATCACAGAACTTCACAGGAGCAACATTAAAACGAAACAACTGAGTAAAGTTATAGTTTTCCGGATTTCAGCGGCTCTGTGTCTCATTGCACATCTTAAACACGTGGGAGGTGGGAGGAGCGGCTGTTTAAAGAGGCAGAGCATGAGGAGCGGCTGTTATCAGAGCGGGAGCAGAGAGGAGCGACTGTTTCCAGAGCGGGAGCAGAGAGTAGGGACTGTTTACAGAACAGGAGCAGAGAGGAGCGGCTGTTTACTGAGCGGGAGCGGAGAGGAGCGGCTATTTGCAGAGCGGGAGCAGAGAGCAGCGGCTATTTCCAGAGAGGGAGCAGATAGGAGCGACTTTTTACAGAGCGATAGCAGAGAGGAGCGGTTATTTACAGAGCGGGTGCAGAGAGGAGCCGCTGTTTACAGTGCGCGAGCAGAGAGGAGCGGCGATTTACAGAGCGGAATTGAGAGAAGTGACTATTTACAGAGCAGGAAAAGAGGGGAGAAGCTGTCGACAAAGCGAGAGCAGGGAGGGGCTGCTATTTTCAGAGCGGGAGCAGAGAGGAGCGGCTGTTTACATAGCGGGGGCAGAGAGGAGCGGTTGCTTATAGAGCGGGAGCACAGAGGGGCGGCAATTACAGAGCGGGAGCACAGCTGAGTGGCAGTATCTGGCGCTGGACCTGTGGCATGTCACGAGCAGTTGCTGAATAAATTATTTTTCAGCATCTGAAGAACTTTGCAGTGTTTTATTGCTCTTCACTTTGTATTAACAAATGAAAAAATTAATTGCGATGGCATGAAGAATAAATTTCAAAACAATGTAAGCTTTGGTGGGTCAGGGGTAGAATTCTCGCCTGACCCGCGGGAGACATGAATAACGTGCAAATAATAAACATAAGACACCCCTTAAACATTGTTGGGTTATACAATATAAATTAAATAAAAGCTATGTGGAAAATCTAAATTAAAGAATACTTGATTCTGAGCATACTTATTGCACCAACAATGATCAGCTATTCCTTCAAAGTGAGTCTAGCCCAATGAAAACGTGCGATCTAGACTTGATTGTAACCCGTTTACACTTAACTGAAATCAGAAGCGCTATCATTGCAGCACAAGGTCTAAAGCCGACAAATGCAGCCGCATCGATAGCAAGGATCGAGCACAATGAAGACGCCTGGCCTGGAAATCGGCGCAGTTCCATCTTGCAAGATTATCAGCAGGCCGGTGCACTTGGAGGGAGCAGCTTGCGGCGGCCCGGCCCAGAAATCAGCGCGGTCCCGGCATGCAGGCCGGGGCCTTTGGAGATAGAAGCTTGCAGCCGCATGCCATTGCAGGGAACAGCGCGTGCTGCTGCAGGAGGGCGATGGCTACAAAGCCAGTCACTGATTGCAGTGCGGGCAGGCACAGCAGGAGGGATAGAGGAGCAGCAAGAGTGCATAGATGGAAGTGGCCGAGGCCCAATAGAGGCGTGGATCTGGAGCTCAGAAGACACGAGAGCCCAAGGGCAGCTTGGGCCAACCGCTACAAAGATATGTGTGCGCGCTCGGCCTGCACAGCTGAGCTGTTCTCCAGCTTGACTTGCGTACACCTTGCCATTGGATCAAGACATACCTCTGTCAAACCTGTGTGGTTGCTGGTATGCCACGGCCACCACACGTTAAGAATTCCAAGCACAGGCAAGTTCCACCCTTCACGATATATTTCAGGATCTGGAACATTAGGGCATTCATTAATACACCTGTGTAATCATTGCTTTTTGGCGTGGAAGCTCGTCATCCTCGCTTCAAGAGCCTACCTACGATGATGATAAAAAGAAAATGTTGGAAATAAATAGAAGGTCAGGCAGTATCCGTGGAGAGCGAAACAGAGTTAATGTTTCAGTTCGATGGTGGTTCCTCAAAACTAATCTGGAGGTGGGTGCAATGAGGAAAAGCTGCTTAAATGAGGGAGCAGATAAGACAGGGTTTCGATTCGCGACCAATTGCAATGCCCCGTTTTACGAATGAATTTTCGTAAACAAATTAAATTTAAATTTACATGAAGCGCTGCACAAAGAAAACTCCCATTTGCGGATTTCAGACCGTCATATCTCGGTCTGTGACGTTGCTCCATAGGCCTTGCAATCTCAGTGCTGCAGATATCGGCCCCCTGGGACTATGTTCATCCTAAAAACAGTTGTTGGTTTTCTGGTGACAAGAAACCTAACTGCCCTAATTGCAAAATGCAGCAAAAGGATATATATAAAAATCAGCAATCGACCAATCGGCATTGCTTGATTCCGAAGCTGGGCGGTGTATGTTTCAATTCATTCACAAGATGGCTGGTTTACTGAACCAACAAGATGACTATGTCATTGTCTGGGTTAGGGATCTCAACGAGGTCCGCAACACCCACGCCATGACAGTAGCTGATGACAGCCGGATGAACCATCCTGTTATTAAATAAACGTAGAATCCAAACAGCATCGGGAACAGAAACGGTGGCGCAGGAAAACCAAAGCTGGAGCATTCAAAGAACCTGTTCAGAAAGCGCTATTCCGACAGCGCCCCGAAACCAACTTCAGGAATTCCAGTCAGGCAGAGTGTCCACATTGTCTGGTCTGCCCTGAAGGCCTCTATAGTTACCAGCTGTGCAGAGACGCTTGATAAACCCTTCAGGAAACATCAAGACTGGTTCGCCAAAAATGACCAGGAGATCCAGGAGCAAATAAGCCACAAATGCGAATCATTCTAGAATTGGAAACAGATGCACAATTTCAGAGCAAGAAAGCAGTTCTTTCGACATCTGCAGGCCGCGATCAAAGATAGAACTCGCGACCGAAAGAACAGATGGCGGGGGGGGGGGGGGGGGTAGAATTAGCACAGGAGATCCAGCAATGAGCTGACAAACACGACGTACATACATTAATTAGCGCATTCAAGACCAATTACGTTCAAGCAGTGAAGTTTGTACCCAATCGAGGGCCAGAAACGGAAGTGTAATTATCAAGGAGAGAGAAGCAGTAAATGCCCGCTGGAATGCGTACTTCGAAACCTGCTTATGAGAGACTCTGTCTTCGACATGAGTGACCTCGATTCCATTTCACAGCATGCTAACCGTCACCAACTCAGAAAAATCGCAGCCCGGCACAATGTTCAAAAGGCCTCCCGATAATTGAAGACCAACAAGGACTCAGGAGAACATGGAATTCCCGCCGAAGCACTAAAGCATGGTGCGGAATTACTGTTAGCGCGAATCCATGAACTGATTTATTTTATTTGGAATGAGGAGAGCAGGACTAGAGGATTTCGCAGACGTTGTAATAGGGACGAGCTCCAGCAAAGGCGACAAATCCGTTTGCGGCAATTACAGAGGAGCATCCCTGCTGTCTGCGCCAGGGAAAGTCATGGGAAGAAGCCTCCTGCATCCGCTTCTCGCAGAGCCTGTAAGTCACAGATTCGTAGTACTGATTCTGCCCACTGAGGTGCACAATGGACATGATATTCACCACGCGCCAAATTCAAGAACAATGCATGGAGCAGCGTCGATCAGCGACATATCCAGGCGATTCACTGGATCGTCAGAGACATGGATTGGCAGATTTAGCTGCAATTCGAGATCTTTAGGAGCAACAGGAGTTTGAAAAGCAAGATTTTATGCATGCATAGAGAGGGGACGCGTCTGTGCTTTTCAGTATATAAAACGAGACCTTGCTGCTTCATCACTGTGCCTCACAACGAAGGAGCTGATCTGAATATTTCCAAGGGAAAGTACTGGCTCTGCTGAAAATCCGAAATTCAAACAGCGATTGCTAGACATAATCAGCAGGCCAGAAAACATTTCTGGGGAGCTAAGTAAATTTAACCTGTCACATTGATGACGAATCATCACAACTGGAAATAGTTCGAGTTGGAGCAGGTTTTAAACTGGTTCCGAGGCAGTGAAATGGATGGGCCCTGGGGACGGAACAAATGCGAAGATCTGTGACAGGATGGAAGGCACGAGATGAAATGAATCAAGGGATTGATTGTGCAATGCAAAAGGGATAAAATTGGTCAAATAAAGAAACACAAGATGGGTCTAGTGGATCTTTAAATGGGAACTGCAGAATCATTAACAGCAGGTAGTGTCCAAAAAATTGGAGCAGTGTTTAAGATGAGGCGCCGTTCCTCGAGCTTACATTGAGTTTAATTTCACCAAAAACATCGATCTCAGTAGGGGAGTGCGCCGGAGAATTAAAATAACTTGTGACTGGCTGCTCAGTGTCAAGTTTGCCGCCTGAACCAAGGTGCCCCACAAAGCAATCACCCAATCTGTGTCTGGTCTTCCCAGTGCAGAGGAGACCACATGGTGAGCAGCGAATACAGTATAACACATTGAACGAAATATCACTAAAATAATGTTTTACCTGGAAGGTGTGTTTGGGATCCTGGACAGTGGGTAGTCAGGAGGTAACAATGCAGGTGTTGCATGCACTGCTCTTGCCTGGGAAGATGTCCTGAGAAGGGAAGGCGCTGCTTAGAATGGCTGCGGAATGGACCAGGATGTCGCGGAAGAAGCAGTCTTTTCAGAATGGGAATGGTAAGAGAGGGGAAGAAGAATTTGGTGGTTAAATCACGCTAGAGGAAGCAGACATGGCGGAGTATATTACATTGATTGTTGAGGCTGGTAGGGTGGAAGTTGAGTGCAAGGTTAAACCCTTATTTTTTGTGTGAGAGGGCGAGAATGCGTGAGGGCAGATTTGCGGGAAATAGTACGAACATGTTCGAAGGCAAAGACAACTGAGGTGGAGGGGAATATTCTGTTATGACAAAAGGATGGCCTATTTGAAGCACTGGTATAGAAGATTAAAGCGACAGGGATAGGTGGTCGATTAGGATGGGTTATAGTGATAGCGATAGGCAGTCCAAGGAAGGATTACAGAGATGGAGATAGGGATAGGCAGTGCATGGATGGGTTAGTTATGGATAGGCAGTCGATGGATGGGTTGCAGAGAAAAGGATAGGGATCGGCAGTCCATGAATGGGTTATGTAAATAGGGACAGTAGTTCCATGGTTTTGATACAGGCATGGATTGGAATAAACAGTCTATGAATGGGTTACAGAGAAAGGGATAGGGATAGGCAGTCCATGGTGACATAAAACCAGGGATTGGAATGCAAAGTCCACTGATGTGTTGCAGAGACAGGGATAGGTATTGGCGGTCCATCTATGGGTTACAGCGGCGATTGAGATAGGCATAGGCGGTGCATGAATGGGTTTCAGAGATACGGATAGAGCTGGTGGCCCATGGATGGGTTAGAGCAATATGGATAGGGTTAGGCGGTCCATCGTTGGGTTTCAGAGATAGCGATGGGAATACCCAGTCCTTGGATTAGTTACAGAGGTAGTGATAAAAAAGGAGGGAGAGAGAAAAGAGTGAATTATAGACCGGTCAGCCTGACATCGGTAGTGGGTAAAATGATGGAATCAATTATTAAGGATGTCATAGCAGTGCATTTGGAAAGAGGTGACATGATAGGTCCAAGTCAGCATGGATTTGTGAAAGGGAAATCATGCTTGACAAATCTTCTGGAATTTTTTGAAGATGTTTCCAATAGAGTGGATAAGGGAAAACCAGTTGATGTGGTATATTTGGACTTTCAGAAGGCGTTCGACAAGGTCCCACACAAGAGATTGATGTGCAAAGTTAGAGCACATGGGATTGGGGGTAGTGTACTGACATGGATTGAGAACTGGTTGTCAGACAGGAAGCAAAGAGTAGGAGTAAATGAGTACTTTTGAGAATGGCAGGCAGTGACTAGTGGGGTACCGCAAGATTCTGTGCTGGGGCCCCAGCTGTTTACACTGTACATTAATGATTTAGATGAGGGGATTAAATGTAGTATCTCCAAATTTGCGGATGACACTAAGTTGGGTCGCTGTGTGAGCTGCGAGGAGGATGCTGTGAGGCTGCAGAGCTACTTGGATAGGTTAGGTGAGTGGGCAAATGCATGGCAGATGAAGTATAATGTGGATAAATGTGAGGTTATCCACTTTGGTGGTAAAAACAGAGAGACAGACTATTATCTGAATGGTGACAGATTAGGAAAAGGGGAGGTGCAAAGATACCTGGGTGTCATGGTACATCAGTCATTGAAGGTTGACATGCAGGTGCAGCAGGCGGTTAAGAAAGCAAATGGCATGTTGGCCTTCATAGCAAGGTGATTTGAGTACAGGGGCAGGGAGGTGTTGCAACAGTTGTACAGGGCATTGGTGAGGACACACCTGGAGTATTGTGTACAGTTTTGTTCTCCTAACCTGAGGAAGGACATTCTTGCTATTGAGGGAGTGCAGCGAAGGTTCACCAGACTGATTCCCGGGATGGTGGGACTGACCTATCAAGAAAGACTGGATCAACTGGGCTTGTATTCACTGGAGTTCAGAAGAATTAGAGGGGACCTCATAGAAACATTTAAAATTCTGACGGGGTTAGACAGGTTAGATGCAGGAAGAATGTTTCCAATGTTGGGGAAGTCCAGAACCAGAGGTCACAGTCTAAGGATAAGGGGTAAGCCATTTAGGACCGAGATGCGGAGGAACTTATTCACCCAGAGAGTGGTGAACCTGTGGAATTCTCTACCACAGAAAGTTGTTGAGGCCAATTCACTAAATATATTCAAAAAGGAGTTAGATGAGGTCCTTACTACTAGGGGGATCAAGGGGTATGGCGAGAAAGCAGGAATGGGGTACTGAAGTTGAATGTTCAGGCATGAACTCATTGAATGTCGGTGCAGGCTAGAAGGGTCGAATGGCCTACTCCTGCACTTTTTTTGTTGTTTCTATGTTTCTATGTCAGGTGACCAATGGATGGGTTACAGCGATAGGGATAGGCAGTCATTGCATCAGTCACAGCAATAGGTATAGGAATAGGCGGTCCATTGATGGGTTACAGAAATAGTGATCGGAGCAGGTAGCTCATGGAAGATGTACAGGGATAGGGATCATCAGTCCGTGGATGGCTGTAAGGGATATGGATAAGATTAGGAGGTCCATGGATGAGTTACAGAGATAGGGATAGCAGTAGTCAATCCATGGATATGTGACAGCAGTTGGGATGCAGAAACACTGTGCGTGTATGCGTTACAGCGATAGGGAGAGTTATAGGTAGGCAATGGACGGATCACAGCATTAAATAAGGAATAGCGAGTCCATGGGTGGGTTACAGTGACAGCGTTAAGGATGCGCAATCCATGGATGGATTAAAGAGATAGGCATAGGGATAGGCAGTCCATGCATAGATTGCAGAGATTGGTATAGGACGAGGCGGTCCATGGAGGGCTCACAGCGTTAAGGATAGGAATAGACAGTCCATGGATGGGTTACAGAGATCGGAATAGGAACAGGCAGGCCATGTTGGGTTACAGCGCAAGGGATAGGATTAGACAGTCCCTGGATGCGGTTAAGCGATAGGGACAGGGACAGGCACTCCATGAATTGGTTGCAGAGATACAGATTGGGATATGCAGTCCATGAATGGGCCTCAGCGAAAGCGATGGGGATAGATGGTCCATGGAAGGATTGCAGAGTAAGGTATAGGAATAGACAATCCATGGATGGGTGGATGGGTTACAGTGATGGGGTTAGGTGCAGGTGATCGATGGATGGGTTACAGATAGGGAATGGAATAAGCGGTCTATAGAAGGGTTGCTGCGATAGGGATAGGGGTTGGCAGTCTATACATTGTTTACATAGATAGGGATAGCAATAGGCGGCCCATGGATGGGTTACAACGTTAGTAATAGGGTCAAGCTGTCCAACGACAATGTACAGAGATAGGGATAGGAATAGGCGCTCCATTGATGGGTGACAATGATGGGGATAGGGGTAGGGGGTCTATGGATGAGTTACAGTGATAGGGATAGGGATCGGCGTTCCATGGATGGGTAACAGTGATGGCGATCGGGGTAAGCGGTCAATGGATGGGTTGCAGCCGTAGTGATTGAGATCGGCTGTCCATGGATGGATTATAGCGATAGGGATAGGAATAAGAGTTCCGTGGAGTGGTTGCAGCGGAAGGCATAGGGGTTAGGCTACCGTGGAAGGTTTACAAAGATAGCAATAGGAATAGGCGGTGCATTGGTTGGGTTACAGCGGTAGGGATAGGGATAGGCAGATGACTGCTCTTTCAGAGCACATCCAAGTACTTTTTAAAAATGTGATGATGGTTTCCGCATCTGCCATCCATTCAGACTGTGAGTTCCAGACTCCCAGATCTGTCTTGGTGAAGAACTGCTTCGTTATCAGCCATCTAATCCTTCTACCAACTACATTAAATTTATACCCCGGTCAAATACTCATCTGCTAATATTGGGCGCAAAGAATCATCAGGTAGAGAGGCAAGAGCTCAAAATCTGAAAGCGAGAGACCGGATCAGAGGAACAGTTAATGTTCTGGGGAGTGGACTACAGGACGTGCTGGAAATAAATTGCTGTCAGGTAGAGATAAATTATTCACTCTGGTGCGAGTGTCCAGCTCAATACCGGAAAACTGTAAAATTAGAGATATCACATTCAGTGATGAGTGAGGAATCAGTTTTTCACACAGAAGGTAGCGGAAATCTTGAACTCGCTTCCCTACTAAGCTTTTGAGGCTAAGAATCAAATGACAATTTCAAAATGCAGATTTGTAGAATTTTATTCGGAGAGAATATTAAAATTTATGGAATTATCACGGGCAAATGACATATATCAGCCGTCACATACTTAAATGGCAGAACAGGCGTAAGGGTTGATTGGCCCCCTCCTGTTTCTAATTGCCGATAACTGTAATATGATAGAAATATAACAGCTGCAAATAAACATTGCATTTTATTAATATTTAACAGCAAAAAATCCGTGTAATCCGCAACAAATCCATGGTCAGAGTGAAATTCTCGAAGCTGCTGTGTGACCTTCTTGTGGTTCTATTGATTCACTCTCAAATTCCTCCCACACGTTGACATTTTTAAACGTTGAGAGGTCAAGGTGATGATCTATAAATCATTGTGCTCTGCACGGGTGGCTTCAAATCCCATTTTCGTCATTATTGCATTAAAAATTCGATATTTGTCGTATTTTGTCATTAATCTTAAACCTCATGTCGAAATTCACCTTTATATCGAAAGCATGCTACATTCCACTCATATCACGACTCAAATTATTAATATTTACTTTAAAGGGATAACCTTTGTTGGACCAAGGGGTGTGGGACTCTCAGAGAGCCAGCACAGGCACGATGGGCCGAGTAACATGCTGCAGCTTCTTCAGAATCTGAAATTTCAATCCGCGGTTGCTTTGATTTAGGGGCATGATTCTGCCTTTCGGGATTTTAAAGCTGAGTTTCAAGCAGTCCAGATTCAAACCGCGGACGAACGAGGCTCAAAATTAGTCAAAAATTAGTTTTTCAACTCCGATCGACATTCCAGAAAACATAAATATTTTAAATTAAATTTACGTGATCTCGTGCGATTTTCCCACGTCTACTGAAATCCCAGATCTGCACAGGAGCGATATGAAATTCAACTTACTCAGTTAGGTTAAATGTTTCCAGCTGTATTCGTCTCTGTGTCTCATTGAATGTCTTATACCCATTTTCCATTACGGCCAATGCAGCACCTTGACATTTGGCTTTCTGTATTCATGAGCTCGCTGATTTGGGAGAAACTTACGTTTAGCTTCAAACCTCCATCCTCATGAAACATCGACTGCCGAGAATATCAGTCAGGCTTGTTTTTTCTTGCGCTGAAAAGATGTGAGAAGGTGGCTTTTGTATTGGTCCCATGATTCCGAATACAAACCGTACAGGGTTTTTTATTGGCCAGGAATCAAACCGGCTTGACCAGGCTTCCTGTACTGAGTAAATGGGTTGCGGACCATATCTTTCCATTCGGCACTTTACAACCTTCCGGTCTCAACAGTAAGTTCAATAAATCGTAGCTTAATCTGTGCTCCCGCTCTCGGGCAGCAGATGGAGGAAATATTCTGCTGATCTTACAAACCCTTTCTCTGGAGCATCTTTTGTTTCTTTACTGCCCTATTACCAACCACGTTAGTGTGCATTAAATGCCGGAATATTGAGAAGATAAATCTCTCCCATTACATTAAAGTCAATATTGGGCATTGGCTCAATATGTTGGAAATATTAACAGGTACGGAATAATACCAGTATAGTCACAAGAAAAATCTCTCCCATCTGAAAAATGAATCATTTTCCGGTCATGGGCTGTGCATATTGGAACGTGAATGTTTACTGAGTGTTCAGCAATTATATTCATAGAATGAAACTATCCCATGTAGGGAAATGGCTGTGTATATTGGAAGGTCAGTGGGCACTGTGTGTTAGAGAGAGCAAATGGAGAGGAAAAATCTCCAATACACCGGTAAAGTAGCAGAATTGAGTGTGGGTTAGTTATATTGGAAATATAAAGGTTACTGATGTACAAAATGTAAAACAAAGTATTTTGAGCACATAAACTACCATTCGGCCAATCAGGTCAGTGTCTATGTTTATGCTCCGCAAGGGCCTGCTTCCTCCTATCTGCATCTAACCCCTTCACTGTCAGCACTTTTATGCGTATATATACTTCCTTGAATCCATCTATTTATTTCGGTTTTCCCCTGTTTGTCTCCTCTTAGGCACTCGCTCGCAGTCGAGGATGACTTGCTTCCTCACAATATTTTTTCTCAGGTGAGTGATGAGGAAATGCGAGAACCACAGTCTTTGTCACCAGTTGGGCAGGCGGTGATAGAATGGACGGAAGGGTGTGGTGCTTGGGTTGTCGTGGGCTTCTTCCCCTGTTTGTCCTTGGATTCCGTGTGATTCCAGCGAAGAGACATGAGGTGTTTGGCGTCTTCCAAAATGTTTCTGCCTCACTTTGAGCCGTCTTAGTCCAAAGATTCCCAGATGTCGGTGGGAATGTAATAATTTTTCAAGGATGTTTTGAGAATGTCCTTGAAGAGTTTCTTCTGCCACCATGGACACGCTTGCCCTGTTGGTGCTCTGAGTAGATGCACCTTATTTTGGCAGATTAATATCGACATGAGGACGCAGTCACCTGTCCATCAGAGCTGATGGAGTGTGGTCAATGCTTCCATGCTGGAGGTGTTTGCCTGAGCGAGTATTCTGCCGTTGCTGTTCCTATGCTGCCAATGTATTTGCTGGAACTTGCCGAGGAAGTATTGTTGCTAATTCTCCAGTGATTTGAAGTGCCTGCTCTATAAAGGCTATGCCTGTGAAGCATGGAAGAGGGGGAACATCACTACAGCCCTGCAGGCATTGAGCTTGGTGCCGGGCTTCAGATCCTGGTCATTGAACACTCTCTTCCTCAGGTGACAGAACGTTGCACTGGCACACTGAAGGCGGTGTTGGACTTTGTCTTCGACTTCTTCCCTTGATGACATTATCGTTCCGAGGTATGCAAAATAGTCCACGTTGTCCAAGGCCTCGGCATGGTTCTTGATAATAAGATGGCTGTATTGTATGGCGGTGCAGTTTGGTCGAAAACCTATGGCTTATGGATGGTTAATGCAAGGCCCATGCCCTCGTACGCTTCGCTGCTGGTATTGACAAAGGTATGGAGTTCGACCTTCCACTGTGCACAGACGCAAGCATCCTGTGCATACTATAATTGAATCGCAGATGGTGGGCGACCTTGGATCTGGACTGGAGGTGATGGAGTCTGAACAATTTCACACTTATTCTGTAGATTAGATCAAAAGTAGGGGAGAGCATATTGAGAGTCAGATGGATCATTGCAGAAAGGAAAATCTAGAAGAGCGTTGTTATGATGACTCAACCTTGCTTGACCCCGGTTCGCACGTGTGTGGTGGATCCGTTGTTCAGCATCATGGCTTGCATGTCATCGTGAAGCAGGTGGTGGATAATGAAAACAAATTGAGAGCAGCTGAAGTTGAAGAGGACACTCCATAATCCCTCACCTGTGACGGTGTCGAAGGCCGTTTTGAGGTCAAAGTAGGTCCTGTCCAGTGTTCGATGCTGCTCCCAGCCTTTTTCTTTAAGTTGGCACGCAGTGATGATCGTGACCACTGTGCCCCTTCGTGGGCTGAATCAGCACCACGAAACTTCAGTCACTTGGAGAACGTGATTGTGGAGGATTCTTCGTATGACTTTCCCTTGGTCAGACAGCAGGGAAACTCCTCTGTAAATACCGCAATAGGACTTATCACCTCTCTTGAGGATGGCCATGATTACAACTTCTCCGAGATCCCCTGGCATGCTCTCCGCATTGCAAATGAGAGAAATTATTTCATGCATTCGCGCCAACAGATATTCCCCGCCATTCTTTAGTGCGGCAGCTGGGAATCCATGTGCTCACGATACCTTCTTGTTCTTCAATTATCGGATGGCCTTTGGAACCTCATGCAGGGCTGTGGTTATGCTGAGTTCTAGGTGGGTAGCATGCTGTCGGATTGAATCGAGGACACTTATTTCGAAAAGAGTGTCTCTGTTAAGAGATCTTGAAATACGCCTTCTAGCGGGCACTTACTGCTTCTCTGTCCTTGATAAGTACGGTTCCGATCCTGGCCCTCATTAAGGTGCAAACTTCACTGCTTGGTCCGTAGTTGGTCTTGACTGCGCCAATGAATCCATTCATACCATGTTTATCAGAAAGTTGCTTGATCTCCTGTGTTATTTCTCTTCTTCACCTGTTCATTAGTTTTATCTTGAACCTCGGCCTCCAGATGTCTAAATAACTGCGTTCTTGCTCTCGATTTTTGCATCTGCTTCCAGTTCAAGAATGCCTTGCATTTGTGGTGTGCCTTATTAGCTCCTGGATTTCCTGCTTATTTTTGTCGAACCAGTCTTGATGTTTCCTGGTGGATTTACCAAGCGTCTCGACACAGGTGTTAAGTAGAGAGGCCTTGAACGCATTCCAGGCACTACGGACACTTTGTGCCTCCGGTTGACTGGAATTCCTGAAGTTGGTTATGGGGCGTTGTCTGAATAGGGCTTCCTTAGTAGAGTATTTGAGTGATCAAGCTTTGGTTTTCCTGCGCCAGCGTTTCTGTTCACGCTGCTGTTTTGAGTCTACATTAATTAAGTAACAGAGTGGATTAGCTGTGGCCCATCCAGCAGTCACCAGCTCTTGTCATGGCGTGGGTGATGTGGACGTCGATGCGATCCATCGCCCAGACGATGACATAGTCATTTTGTTGGAACAATAACCCACCAACCCGGTGAAAGAAATGAAACACAGAATGCCCAACTTCGGAATCAAATTATGCCGATTGGTCAAAAGCGGATTTTTATATATATTCTTTTGCTGCATTGAGCAATTATAACAGTCAGCTTTCATAAGATCGACAGCTGAACTGTTTCAGAATGAACATCGTCCCATTCTGGCAGCTATATGCAGCACCGGGATTACATCGCAAATGGAGCAGCGTCACAGACCATGATATGACGGGCTGAAACCCATAAATGAAACTTTTCCTTGCGCAGTGCTTCGTGTAACTTTTTAAATGTAATTTGTTTATTGAAATTCATGAGTAAAACTAGGGATCGGGATTGACCTGGAATCGGACCCGCGTCTTCTCTGCTCCATATTTATACAGCTGCACCTCACTGCACCCTCCTATAGACATGTTCTGAGGGATCATCATGGACCTGAAACATAAACGGTGTTTTGCTCCCCACGGATATTGCCTGACTGTCTGTGAATTGCCAGCATGTCCTGTTTATACCCCTCCTATAGATGCGGTTGCACTTGACGGCTTTGGACCTTGTGCTGCAATGGTAGTGATTCTGATTCCAGATCAGACAGTGGGTTCCAATCACGTCTACATCGCACGTTTTCATTGGGCCAGCATCACTTTGAAAAAAGAGCTATCCATTGTTGGTGAAATAAATATTCTCAGAATCAAGTGATCTGTTCCTATCAATTGCGCACAGTTTTTTTTAAATTTATAGATTATATTTCAACAATAAATAAGGCATGTGTTACGTTTATTGTTTGCACAATAACCATGTCTCCCGCGTGTCAGGCGAGTATTCTTCCCCTGAATCACCAAAGCTTACCTTGTTTTTGTCGTGTACAGAAGAACTCCACGAGTCTTAGTACAGGGAGCTAAACTTAGTGTGTCCTTAGACTTCTTTATTACAACTCCAGAGTGCCTGAGCAACATGCCAGATAACATTTTATACTGGCCCTGCACGTGTTTGAAGGGGACCATTAGGACTCCAAAATTCGCGCCCTCTGTTGGCAAGTATTACATCGTTATATGCATACCATCACTCCCACCTTCGGTACAAGTTATTTACATGTTGAGGCGATCCAGAGCATTTCACCACCTGGTTTATCGTCTAAGGTCAAACCCTGGCCCGTGTGAGTTGGACGGACCATTTCTGCGCTGCAACGCAGCTGCTCTGACCGGACTGTCAGGAACGGTGGATTCATCCTCATGATTGCCAACGAGTTCGATTGCTGGTTGTGTGTATTTTGGTGGATCGTCGATGGTGATGTCCCCTTCAAGTCGTACCTGGCTGTCAGTAAATCGTAACTTGGTCTGATCTAAATGCTTTCTGCACGTTTTGGCATTTAACAGTTTGACTATAAACACACTATTCCCTTCCTTGGCAAAAACTGTGCCAGCAATCCACTTGGAACCATGACCGTAATTCAGGAAAAATCGAGGGTCGTTAACATCAATGTCACGTGAAACAGCCACGTGTTCGTGGTACATGTTCTGCCGGTGTCGCCGAGTTTGCACGTGATAAATTAGATCCAGGTGGACGAGAGAGAGCCTGTTTTTCTTTGCTTTCTGCATTAACAATTCTTTATTGAATCTCCAGAGTGCCTAAACAGCACTCTTGTATACTGGCCCTGCCCTTGTCTGCAGATGACCACTAGGAATCCAGCAGTCGCGTCCTCTGATGGCAAGTATAACATAGTTACATGCATAGCAGCTTTTGTATTTAATCATCAAGCTAGCGCAATTAATCATTGCATTTGTTTTAATACAAAGTGAAGCACAATTATGCACAGCAAAGTAATTCAGATGCTAACAAACAATTTCTTCAGCAACTGCTCGAAAACCTCACAGTTCCAGAACTAGGTACTGACAATCAGCTCTGCTCCTGCTTTTTAAACAGTCGCACCTCTCTGCTCCCGCTCTGTAACTAGCCGATCCTCTCTGCTCCCGCTCTTTGAACTTCCGCTCATCATGCTCTGCCTCTTCACACCTGCCACGTGTGTAACACATTCAATGAGACACAGAGCCGCAGACACCTGCAATCCAATAACTTTACTCAATTGGTTGGTTTTAACATTGCTCCTGTGAAGCTGTGTGATTTCGAACGACGTACAAAATACGTGCAAATTCTTACATTTTAATTTAAATTATTAATCTTTTCTGCAGTGCCTTTCGGCTGTGAAAATGTGATCTTTGACTAAACCCTTGAGACTATAGTCAGGGAATTGCACACAGGATCTGTCGCATTTCAAAGCTGAAAATCCCAAAGCGAGAATCAAATCGGTAGACCAACAAGCCTCCGATAATAAGAAACAACGCAACTCATTACATATTCAAATCTCATATTCTGTCGGTAAAGTTTTAAATTCAAAGCCCATCCTGCCTGTGCTGTGTCCATGAGAGAGCTTTCATATTAGTCCCACTCCCCATAATCCTACAATTTATTTTCCTTTTAATATAAATATTAGTAATTTGTGAAATGTCATGAGCTGATAATAGCATATTTGGAGCAACAGGTGAATGTGGACATTAAGCGTAAGCGATTAACAAAACAAACTGAATCATTAAATGTTGAAGGCAATAACAATGAGGATTTTATTCGCATCCGCGCATGTAGCGCACAATGCATTAGCAGACTTTTGCCTGAACGTGTCGGTCACCACGTTTTGCTGCAAGAGTGTAATCAGTCTCTCAGCTTTCTGATTTTTGCATCCAAACAGCAATCCCTAGCGAAAAACGGAACTCAACGCTTGTCCTGCTGCCGCCATTACAGTTATTGAAGGGAGCATTTTAAGGAAAGGGCTATTGTTTCTGGAAGGCAGAAAAAGCTGAGAAAACAGGCCCGTTTGAAAGGGTATACATGTTTCTACTGGCAACAAAATAATACTTGTTCAAGAAAGTAAAGATTGATGTGCTGCTGTATTCCATCAGCAGTTGCCGGAGAGGACAAAAGGTAAAAAGTAAACTGTACCGCAACTCGGATTTGAACCGAGGTTGCTACTGCTGCAACGGAGAATACTAACCAGTATACGATCACGGCACTCTACATCAGTTACTGCAAGTTTGTTTTGACAAAAACAAAGTCATAAACAGCACTGCTGGATTATATTGATCAAGCAAAAATTAGCCCCACCAGAAATTATGGCACCGGTGGAATTCCAGCGACACCCTACAGCGATTAGAGTGTCAATCCAGAATCGAAACTGGTGCTGCGATAGTTATATTTAAAAACCCTTTCACGCGGGAAGAATTTCGCGCATTGTGCGTAGTGAAAAAAAATGAGGCCACATTGATTGTTGAACCCAAGACTGTCGTGTTAATTAGACAAGTGTTTTGACCACTTAAGTCACGGAGCCAAACCACAACTTTACCGGCTTGCCTGCACTGACTAATTTCAGTCAGCTACCTGTCACTGACTTTTGGATTCGGAGGCTGTTTTGGATCCAACCATCTCTCTTGTCTATTAAACCATCTGACTCGATTCTGCAGCTAACTCTCGCTGCGTTTATCTCAGTTGCAATCTGTGGTTTGATGCTGAAGGAATTCCAAAGTTTCTTTCGAACATGAACAAAATGAGAACGTAGGAACATAAGAAATTAGGGCAGGAGTCGTCCATTTGGCCACACCAGCCAGCTCTGACATTCAATACGATCATGGCTGCTCTGCTTATGGACTCAGCTCCACTTCCCTGCCCGCTCTCCATAATCCTTTAAACCTTTAACATTCAAAAATATGTCTATCTCCGCATTAAATATATTCAATGACCCAGCCTCCACAGCTCTCTGAGGCAGCGAATTCCTCAGATCCACTACCCACTGAAATAAGACATTTCTCCTCACACCAGTTTTCAATGGGCGGCCTCTGATTCTAAGATTATGCCATCTAGATCTAGTCTGCCCGATCAGTGGAAACTTCCTCTCTGCCTCCACCTTGCCAAGCCCCCACGTAATTTCAAACGTTTCGAAAAGCATACCTCTCATTCTTCTAAATCCCACACGAATCAAATTTTCCACATTTGTCTACCTCCTCATCTCTGGAATCAACCTTTTGAAACTTATCTGAACTGCCTCAAAAACGAATATATCCTTTCGAAAATATGGAAAACAAAACTGCACGCATTATTCCATGTGTGGCCTCATAAATAGCCTGTACTACTTTAGCAAGACATCCCAGCTTTTATACTCCAATCGCCTTTGCAAGAAAGGCCAAGATTATATTGGCCTTCCTGATCACTTGCTGCACCTGCACACTTCTCTATTTCTGATTCATGCACAAGTACCCCCAGTTCCGGCTGCACTTTGCAATCATTCTACATTTAAATAAAAAATAGCTCTTAATTTATGCTGCCCTCATACTTTCCAACATTATACTCCATCTGCCAACTCACTTAGCCTGCCTATTTCCTTTTGCATATTTTTTGTGTGCTCTTCACGCATTGCTTTTCCTCCCATCTTTGTATTGTCGGCAAACTTAGCTACGTTACACTCGCTACTTTCCTCAAAGTCGTTAATATAGATTTTAAATAGTTTGAGCCCAGCACTGACCCGTGCAGCACCCCACTGGTTACAGATTGCCATCCTGAGAATGAACCATTTATTCCTACTGTGTGTTTTCTGTACATTAGGCAATCCTCTATCAATGTTACTATATTACCGCCTAGCACGTGGACTTTTATCTTGCGCAGTAATATTTTACGTCGCACGTTGTCAAAGGCTTTCTAGAAGTCCAGATACACCACATCCACTGGTTCCCTTTCATTCACCCTGTTCCTTACGTCCTCAAAGAAATCTAGCCAATGTGCCAAAAATGAATTCCCCTGCATGAATCCATGCTGACTCTGCCTGACACAATTTTGCATCTCCAAATTTCCTGCTGCTGCTTCTTTAATAATGGACTTCAACATCTTCCCATCCACAGAAGTTAGGCTAACTGGTCTATAATTATTTGCGTTTTGATCGGCCGCCTTTTTTAAATAGGTGTGTTACTTTTGCTGTTTTCCAATCTGCTGAGACCATCCCAGAATCCAGGGAATGTTGGTAAATTACAACCAATGCATCCACTATTTCTGCCGCTACTTCTCTTCAGACCGTAGGATGCAAGCCATAAGGTGCAGGGGACTTATCTGCCTTTAGTACCATTAGCTTACTTAGTGCCACATCTTTACTGAATGTGATTGTGTTAAGTTCCTTCCACTCTATAGCCCCTTGACTATCCATTGTTGGAATATTATTAGTGTCCTCTACCGTAAAGAATAATACACTATATTTGTTCAGAGTTTCTGCCATCTCCATGTTTCCCATTAATAATTCCCCGATCTCGTCCTCTTAGAAACCAACATTTAGCCTAGCCACAATTTTCATTTTTATATACCTATAGAAACTCTTGCTATGTGTTTTTATATTTCGTGTTAGTTTACTTTCATAGTCTATCTTCCCATTCTTAATCATTTTTTGTCATTCTTTGTTGGCTTGTAAACGCTTTCCAATCTTCTGCCTCCCACTAGTTTTGGCCATATTGTATGTCATATTTTGAATTGGATACCGTTCTTTATTTCATTAGTTAGACATGGAAAGCTATCGTTATTCTTTCACCGTTTCCTCCTCAGTGGAATATATTTTTCTTGAGAGATGTGAAATACCTCATTTTATGTACACCGCTGTTCGTCAACCATTCATCAACCTAATGATTGGACACGTGGTTTCGTTTTATAAAGTTAAAATATACTAGCGTATAATGCATCCAGGACAAGACTCGAATCTGCAAACTTCAGGTAACTTTCTGATTGACATAAGAATCACAGACCTTATTATTTAAGTCACATAGTACTGCAATTAACATTAATGTAATGACGATAATGATAGATTCAAGCCCCTGATTATATTTATTTCAGTTCCATTATTTACACTCCAACAGCGGATGTGAACCATTCACTGATTGAAATACAAGAAGTCGGGAAGTCGAACCACAATCAAACCGTTTCCTCACCTCCTCCTTTCCAGCTTTTCTGCTGCCCTCGGAAAATCTCTTTGCATCTTGACCTCCACATAAAACCTCCGAATTTAATTAAATTAAACCACAGCTAAGGCTCTTAATCTATGTCGCTGACTGCATTGCACCAACTCCCTCCCCCGTCGGTGCTAAACGTTTGCCCCCATACTGTCTCCTTGAGGAGTATCCCCCATCCTTAACATCACGCTTCACCGCCGCTACCTTCACCCATCAGCTCCTGAAGTCCTGACCATGCCTTCGTTTTTTCTTACTTGTTCATATGGACAAATTTTTGAGCGATAAGAGAGCAAAGGGTTATGGTGCACTTGATGGGAAGTATAGCTTCGTCCATGATCAGATGAGCCGTGATCAAATACATTGGCAAAGTGGGCTCGAGGGCCCAAATGGCCTACTTAGTCTAGTATTTTTTATGTTCTTATGGTATAAAACGATAATTTCATACCGAGGCAGTCCAGGACAAATAAGAATAGATCAGTATATCTCCAACGCACTCCTTACTGGCCTCCCACGATCTACCCTACGTAACTTGAGGTTATCCCAAAACTCTCTGCTGTATCCAAATTCGCATCAATCCCATTCACCCAGCAGCCTGATGCTCGCTCACCGATATTGGCTCGCGCTGAAGCAATGCTTGTATTTCAAAATTTTTATTGTTGTTTTCACATCCCGTCATTTCCTCGCCCCTCCAAATGCTATTAATCTCCTCCATCCCTATTACCACTGGAGATATAGGCAATCTTCTAATTCTGCTATCTTGAGTATCCCTGATTACAATCGTTCAACAATCGCTGGTCATCCCTTCAGCTGCCTGAGCCCGAATCTCTCGAATTCCGAGCTAAACCTTTCCACCTCTCTCCACTACTTTATGGCGCTTTGAAACCTAGCTTTGAGACAAAGCTTTTGCTCATCTATTCTTATTTCCCCTGATGTGGCTCGGTATCAAATTATCGTTTTATACCATAAGAACATAAAAAATATGAGAAGAAGTAGGCCATTTGTCCCCTCGAGCCCACTCTGTCAATGTATTTGATCATGGCTCATCTGCTCATGGACTAAGCTATACTTCCCAGCACGCACGCCATAACCCTTTGCTTTCTTATCGCTCAAACATATGTCCATCCCCGCCTTAAACATGTATGATGACTAAAGCTTCGCAGTTCTCTCGGGCAGAAAATTCCATAGATTTACAACCCTCTGAGAAAAAAAGTTATAATCTCAGTTTTAAATTGGCGGCTCGATATTCTGAGATTATGTCCTCTCGTTTTAGTTTCCCCTATGAGTGGAAATATCCTCTCTGCATCACCTTTTCGACCCCTCTCATTTTGTTACCAATTTCAATATCATCACCTGTCATTTTTCGGAACTGCAATCAGTATAGGTCCAACCTACACAGCCTATCTTCATAAGTCAACGTTCTCATCTCCGAAATCATTCTGGTGAACCATCTCTGTACAGCCTCCAATGCAAGTATATCTTTGTAACTAAGGATACCAAAACTGTGTGCAGTACTCCTGGTGTAGCCTCACTAATAACCTGTAAATTTGTAGCGGGACTTCTCTGCTTTTATACTCTATCCTCCTTGCAATCAACGTGAACATTCCATTTGCACTCTTGATTAATTGCTGTACCTGAATATTAACTTTTTGTGTTTCATACACAAGGCTCTCCACGTCTCTCTGTACTGCAGCACGTTGCCATTTTTCTGAATATAAATTATAATTTGCTTTCCTGTTATTTCTGCAAAAGTGGATAATCTCACAATATCCCACATGATTCGCCACCTGCCAAAGGTTTGCCACTCATTGGCTGTCTATCTCCCTTTGCAGATGTTTTATGTCCTCCTCACAATTTGCATTCCCAACCATCTTGATATCATCAGCAAACTTGGCTAAATTACACTCGGTCCCTTCATCTAATCATTAATACAGACTGTAAATCGTTCAAGTCTTAGTACCCTGACACTGCGGCACCCCACTAGTCAGCTTTGCCAACCGTACAATGCCCCATTTATTCCGAATCTCTGTTTTTTGTTATTTAGCCAATGCTGATACATTACCGCCAAATCAATGAGCTCTATCTTGTGCAGCAATCTATTATGTGGCAGCTAATCGAATGCCTTCTAGAAATATAATTATACCACGTGCACTGGTTCCTCCTTATCCATCTGCTCGTTACATCCTCAAAGAACTCCAGCAAATTTGTCAAGCATGATTTCCCTTTCAGAAAACCATGCCGTCTCTGCTTTATTGTATCAGACTATTCCAAATGTCCAACTAGGTGGGAACAGGTAAGTCAAGGGGAGCAAAATAGAGTTGAAACAGGGAGACATCAGTTCCATAGGGCGCGAACAGGCTGAAGCGATGTTTGTAATTGGTTGGGCGGGTTTGGGGAACTATGAGGTTAGCGGCCATGTGGGAAGATCTCCAGAGGAGATGTGATCAGTGACCTTCTTGGGAACGATGGACTGATGTTCGCTCATGGGCCATAGTCCAGGGTGAGCTTGGACGAAGTGTGAGACTAATGGGAACAATTAATGATTAAACAACGTGATAGTTCTTATTTCCATTTCTTTCAAAACGATATAAGAATTAGAAGCAGGATTCAGCCATTCGGCCCCTCGAGTTTGCTGCGGTATTCAATGAGATCATGGCTGATTTTCTACCTCAAATCTACTTTCCTGCACTGTCCCACATCCCTTACTAGCCTTAATATCCCATAATCTATCGATCGCTCTCATGTATATATTCAAAGACTGAGCCTCCACAGCCCTATGGTGTATATAATTCACAAAATTCACCATCCTCTGAGTGTAAACGTTTCTCCTGATTTCAGTCCTAAATAGCAGATCTTTTATTCTGAGACAGTGCCCCCTGGTTCTCGACTCGCAAGACAGAGTAAAATGTCCTCTCTGCATTTATGCTGTCAAGCACTGTAAGAATGTTGCATATTTCAATGAGTTCACCTCTCATTATTCTAAACTCGAGCGAATATATTCATGGTCTACTCAATCTCTTGTCATCGAACAATCGCAAGATCCCAGGAATCAGTCTGGTGAAACTTCCTTCCTCCCTCCCTATCCTTCCTGAGGTTATGAGACCACAACTGTACACATTCCTTGCACTCCAAACAAATCAACGACTGTGAACTGTTCAATGATTGAGAAACGAGAATTCCAAAGTTAATCTCCATTCCGTGCACTTCCTCCTCGACAGCTTTTATGCTGCCGTCAGGAAGTTTCTTTGCTTCTTGACTTACATCCAAATTCTCCTCAATCCCATAACTTAAATTACAGTCCATTAAACTAAACCGCAGACTGCATGCAACCAAATCATTCCTCGCTGGTTGCCAACCTTTTACCTCTGAGTTATGGAGCATCCCACGGGCGTAACATCAGCTGTCTCAACACGAGCTTCAGCGAGTCTGCTATTAAAATCCTTATCCATGCATTTGTTGCCCCTGGAATGGACTATTCCAATGCACTCCTGGGTGGCCACCCACGTTCTACAGTATGAAAACTTGTGGTCATCCAGAAAATAGACTGCCTGTATCCTAAGTGGCACTCAGCCCTTTCACCCATCGCCCTTGTGCTCACTGATCTACATTCACTCCCGGTTAAGCACCTCATCGAAAATAAAATCTCCTTGCTTTCAAACCGCTCCATTTCTTCGCTCCGCCCTATCTCTGTCTTCTCCTCCAGCTCCATAAATCCTTGACAAATCTTCACTCCTCTAATCCTGTCTCGTTGAGCATCCCTGATTATAATCACTCAACCATTCATGGCCGTATCTTCAGCTGCCTGGGCTGTTGGCTCTGGAATTCCCTTTCTAAATCTCTGAACCTTTCTAACACTTTCTCCTGATAGAATAATAGAAATAATACGACACTAAGTGAAGCCATTTCTCTCATTGCGTCTCTGCCCGCCGACAAATAGCTAACAGCCCTAAACCGACCTTCAACACGAGGCCCGTAGCCCTGTAGGATACGGTTCTTTAAGTGCGCTTCCAAGTACGTTATTAATAATGGTGAGGGGTTGTGCGTCTACCATCCTTTCAGCTAGTGAGTTCCAGACACCCATCATCATCTGGATAAATTTATTCCCCTTATCTCCTTTCTAATCATGATACAAACTAATTGCATCGATGCGCCTGGTTTTTGACCACTCACCTAAGGCAAATACTCTTTCTAATGTCCTTGCTACCCATTCTATCTAGGGCCCTCATAGTTCATGCACTTCAATTCAATCTTTCATCAGCCTCCTCAATTCCAATTAAAATAAAACATAGTTCATCCAATCTTTCCTCATAGCTTCAATTTTCCAGTCTATTCAACATCCTCGTAATGTCCATTGTGCCCTCTCGAGTGCAATCAAATATTTCCTGTAATGTCGTGAATAGAACTGCAGCAGTACCCTCGCTATGCCTTAACTATTGTTTTGCAGTTGTTCCGTAACAACCCTGCTCTTACATTCTATCCTTTGGCTAATAAAGTAAAGGATTCCATAGGTCTTTTGAGCTATATAATCGACCTGTCCTCTAACTTTAAGGATCTGAGGGCATACACTCGAATGTCCCTTTGTTCTTCCATACCTCTCAGTATCCTGCTATTTTGAGTGTATTCCTTTGCCTTGTTGCACCTCACAAATTGTATGAGCTCACACTTCCCTGGAATGATTGCCATGTTTCTCTTTTCTACCCAACTGACTGGTCAATCGATATTTTCCTGCAGTCTAAACTTCCTTCCTCACTGTCAAACACGCAGACAATTTTTGTATCTTTTGTGAACTTCTTTACCATGCTCCCTACATTTATGTCTAAATCATTAATGTGAACTACAGAAAACAAGGTAGCAAGAACTGAACCCTACGAACCCTATTGGAAGTAGCCTTCCATTCGGAAAAGCATACATGAACCATTTTCTTCCTCCCACTGAGCCAATTGTCGATTCGATTTGCCACACTCCCTTAAATACAATGGGCTTTTAGTTATTTGATCAGGCTGCCATGTGAGACTTTGTCAAAAGGTTTGTTAAAATCTATGTGGATTACTTCAAATGCACTGCCCGTATCGGAACTCTTTGTTACCTTCTCAAAAAATTAAATGAAAAAAGTCAGACACGATCTGCCCTTAACAATTCGATGCTTTCAAAATGAAGGTTTATACTGTGCCTTAGCGTTGATTGCAATAATTTTCACATCACCAGGATTAAACTAACTGTCTTTAATTATTCGCTCTTTCACTTTCTCCCTTTTTAAATAATGGTACAACGTTAACAATGATCCGATGTTTTTTTTACCCTCTCCTGCAACAAGGGAGGTTGCTCAAATGATCGTCAGAGCCTCTGCAATTTCGCCATTTGCTTATCTTTCATTGCGTCCTGGAGATTTATTTACATTTGTAGATGCCAAACCCCTTAATCATTGCTCGCTTACAATGTTTATCCAATCCAATATTACATTCTCTTCTTCCTTACCTTTAACGCTGGCATCGTCGCCTTCCTTTATTAAGCCGCTGCAATACTTTCGTTAAGTCCATTCCCACATACTCCACATCCACACATAGATGACCATTTTGGTCGCTAAATGCCATATTCTGCCCGTCGTTATCCACTTGTTATTTATGCAATTGTGAAATATCTCTGGGTTTTCTTGATTCAACGTGCCAGTATTTTTCATGCTTTCTCTTTTCTTTCCAAAATTCATTTTTAATTTCACCTCGGGGCTTTCTGCAGTACTGGGCGCCCGATGGCTGAAAAACGCTTCCTCTCTTTGCCTTATCTTTCACTCTATGCACCTTGTTATCCAGGCGGCTCCAGATGTGGCACTGTTGCCGTTTTTCTTTCCAGGAATATGGTGACACTGAACTGGTATCTCCTTCTTGAATGCCTCCCACTGCTCCGACACTGAGTTACCTTCAATGAGCTGTTTCACGTCCACTTTTTCTATTCATCGTATCATGGAATCACAGTAATGTACAGCACAGAAGGAGGCAATTTCTGCCCGTCGCGTTTAAACCGTCCAATAAAGAGCTATCAAGCATTATCCAACTTTCTACGTCTTGATCCACAGGCCTGTAGGTTACGGCACTTCAGGTACACGTCCGAATACTTTCGAAATGTGGTGACCGTTTTTGCACCTACCACCCTTTCAGGCAGTGCGATCAAGGACAATTCCCCTCTCACGACCCCTCCCCCAATCAGCACCACCATAATCTAGGTGAAGAAATTTCCTCTCACTCCCCACTAAACCACCTACCAATTATTTAAAGATTTGCCTCTTCGTTGTTGACCTCCTCTGCTAAGGGAAAAAGATCCTTCCGATCCACTTTATCTCGGCACCTCCTAATTAAACACGTGAACAACTTCTCCCCTCAGACTCCTATGTTCCAGAGAAAATAAAATCAGACTGCCTAATCTTTCCCCACAGCTACAATTCCCCATTACAAGCTACATCCTGGTAATCTCCTATGTACCCTGTCTCGTGCAATCACGCGTTTCCTGTAATATGGTGACCAGAACTTTACGTAGTACTCCAGCTGTAGCCTAACTGTTTGATACAGTTCAAGTGTAACCTCCCTGCTCTTATATTCTATGCCTCGTCAATTCAAGAAACTATTCCGGATGCCTTCTTAACGCACTTTTCTGCCTGTGCTGCTACATTCATGGGTATGTGGACATACATTAAACATTCCCTTTGTAAGAGTACACTTCTCAGTGACCTACCATTAAATGTGTATTCCCTTGCTGTGTTAGCCATCCCCAAATACATTACCTAATACTTCTCCGTATTAAATTCCATTCACCACGATTCTTCCCACGTGACCACTTCACTGATAACTAGCTGCATTTAAGAACGTTCTTCTTCATTACCATCCACACAGCTAATGGTTGTGTCATTTGAAAACGTTTTAATCATACTTCCTTCATTCACATCTAAATCATTGATGTATACCTCAAAAAGCAAGGAGCCATGAGGAGCCCCACTCGAACAGCCTGTCAGTTTCGAAAATACCTATTACACTTTGCTTGCTGCCCCCAGGAACATTTTGGATCAAACTTGCCACTTTGCATTGGATTTTATATGATTTTACTTTGATGAGCAGTCTGCCATATGTAACCTTGTCGAAAGCCTTGCTACGATCCATTTACACTACCTCAAATGCGCTACGCTTATGGACAATCCATGTCAGAAAATGTAATCAATTTAGTCATGCAGGACCTTACCTGAAAACATCTATGCTGACTTTCCTTGACCAAACCGAGACTTTATAAAAGAATATTTATCCTTTTCCTCAGAAAATTTTCCAATAATCTTTCCACAGCCGAGGTTAGGCTGATTGGTCTGTAATCGATCATCGATCCCTTTCTCCCTTTTTGAACAAAGATACGACAATAGCAGTCCTCCAGTCCTCTGGCACCACACCTGTAGCCAGAGAGTATTATTATGGTCAGACCCTCTGCTATTTCCTCTTTTGCTTCTCTTAACAGCCGGGGTACATTCCACGTGGCCCTGTGGATATTTCCACTTTCAAAGCTGTTAAACCGCATAAGACTTCCTCTCTTACTATGCTTATTTCATTTAATATTTTACGTTCCTCCCCCCAACTACCCCCCGATTGAAACATCTGCATCGCCGCTCTCTTTTATGTAAACAAATGCAAAGTATTCATTGAGAACCATAAAAAAAATATTCCACCTCCGCACATACATTACTTTACGGTCTCTAATGAGCCCTACCCAATCTTTAGATATCGTCTTGCTCTTAATGTATTTATAAAACTTTGGGTTTTCGTTGATTTTACTTGCCAAAATATTTTCATGCACTCACTTTGCTTTCCTAAATTCCTTTTTAATTTCACGTTTGCACTTCCTATAATCTTCTAGTGTTTCTGACGCATTGATGCATCGCAATGGCATAAGCCCCATATTTTCCTTTATCCTACCCTGTAAGCCCCTTGGTTTCAAGGGCTCTCAGAATTTGCAAGTCCAACCATCTTTCTTTAAGGCAACGTACTTGCTCGGAAACCTGAGGATCTGCTCCTTGAATGCATCCCAATGCTCTGGCACAGATTTGTCTTCAAATATCTGTTTCTAGTCAACGTTGGCTAAATCCTATCTCTGCTGAACAGAATTGGCTTTTCCCCAATTGAGAGTATTTATTTCTTGTCTATACATGTATTTTTCCATAACGACACTAAATCTAACTGAATTATGATCACTAGTACCAAAATACTCTGCTACTGATACCCCTTCCATCCGCTCAGCTTCATTAACTAAAACTAAGTCAGAATCGCCCCTCCCTTCTTTGGCTGGCAACAAAACTGCAAATAAGATCTCCTGAATGCATTTTAGTAATTCTGCCCCGATATGTAATTCGCACTAATTCTATCCCAGTTAAGATTAGTGTAGTTGAAATCGACTCCTATTCCTCCCCTATAACTTTGCCAACAATTTTGTTCTTCTCTCTCATTCTGACTGGCAGCGGACGAAATACCCTCCCAGCAGTGTGATCGCCGCGGTTATGTTGTTCAATTGATTCCATCTGTCTAGAATTGATGATCCATCAAGCATATTATCTCTCTTCAGCTGCAATGGTTTCTTTATCAACAATTGGACGTATCTCCTCCCCTCGTTTTTATCCCCCTCTTTCTCCCGCCTAAAAATCATATCAGCAGAAATGTTGACCTACCATACCTGCTCTTATTTCAGCCATGTCTCCATAATAGGTATAAGATCATACTCATCACTGACACGTGGCGTTGGGAGTAATCCGGAAATTACTACTTTTGCGGTCCTGCTTTTTAATCTCTCTCCTAGATCTCTACAATCTTCCTGCAGTGCCTGATCCATCTTTCTTCCGATATCAATGGTACAATAATGGACCATAGCCTTTGACTGTTAACTCACTCCCCCCATCATCCCCTGCAGCCGCTCAGTTAAAACATTGACTCTGCATCATGTTGGCAACATATCATAATGGAATGATGTATGTGGCCTGTCTGCTCCACTGACAAATGAACATTTTACTATTATTGCTCTTACACTCTTCTCCCACAAACCCCGCCCCCCTGTGCAGCTGTGACAGCAGTGGTACTGTGGAATTAGCTATCACTGCATTCCCAGATGAACCATCGCCCCACCAGTGTGGAACAGCTTCTCAATAACTGGATGGAGGATCAGACTGCTGCTGTAACTGTGTCTGGAACAGCTTCTCAATAACTGGATGGCGAAGATTGCTTCTGTAACAGGGTCTGGAACAGCTTCTCAATAACTGGATGGAGAAGATTGCTTCTGTAACAGGGTCTGGAACAGCTTCTCAATAACTGGATGGAGAAGATAGCTTCTGTAACAGGGTCTGGAACAGCTTCTCAATAACTGGATGAAGGAGCAAACTGTTGCTGTAACTGTGTCTCGAACAGCTTCTCAATAACTGGATAGAGAAGCTGACTGCTGCTGTAACTGGGTCTGGAACAGCTTCTGAACAACTGGATGAAGGAGCAGACTGCAGCAATAACATGGTCTGGAACACCTTCTCAATAACTAGATGCTGGAAAACCTTCTCAATAACTGGATGGAGGAGCAGAATGCTGCTGTAACAGGTCTGGAACATCTGCTCAATAACTGGATGGAGGAACAGACTGCTGCTATATCAGGGCAGGTACAGCTGCTCAATAACTGGATGGAGGAGCAGACTGCTGTTATAACTGGGTCTGCACGAGCTTCTCAATAACTGGAATGATGAACACTCTGCTGCTGTAACAGGTCTGGAACAGCTTCTCAATAACTGGATGGAGGAATAGACTGCTGCTGTAACAGGTCTGGAACAGCTTCTCAATTACTGGATGGAGGAACAGACTGCTCCGATAACTGGGTCTGGAAAAGCTTCTCAATAACTGGATGGAGGAGCAGACTGCTGAATCAACTGGGTGTGCAAGAGCTGCTCAATAACTGGATGGAGGAGCAGACTGCTGTTATAACTGGGTCTGCACGAGCTTCTCAATAACTGGAATGATGAACACTCTGCTGATGTAACAGGTCTGGAACAGCTTCTCAATAACTGGATGGAGAAGCAGACTGCTGCTATAATAGTGTCTGGAACAGCTTCTCAATAACTGGATGGGGGAGCAGACTGCTGCTATAACAGTGTCTGGAACAGCTTCTCAATAACTGGATGGGGGAGCAGACTGCTGCTATAACAGGGTATGGAACAGCTGCTCAATAACTGGATGGAGGAGCAGACTGCTGTTATAATTGGACCTGCACGAGGTTCTCAATAACTGGAATGATGAACACTCTGCTGCTGTAACAGGTCTGGAACAGCTTCTCAATAACTGGATGGAGGAATAGACTGCTGCTATAACAGGGTCTGGAACAGCTTCTCAATAACTGGATGGAAGAATAGACTGCTGCTATAACAGGGTCTGGAACACCTGCTCAATAACTGGATGGAGGAATCGACTGCTGCTATAACAGGGTCTGGAACAGCTTCTCAATAACGGGATGGAGGAGCAGACTGCTGAATCAACTGGGTGTGGAAGAGCTGCTCAATAACTGGATGGAGGAGCAGACTGCTGTTATAACTGGGTCTGCACGAGCTTCTCAATAACTGGAATGATGAACACTCTGCTGCTGTAACAGGTCTGGAACAGCTTCTCAATAACTGGATGGAGAAGCAGACTGCTTCTATAATAGTGTCTGGAACAGCTTCTCAATAACTGGATGAGGGAGCAGACTGCTGCTATAACAGTGTCTGGAACAGCTTCTCAATAACTGGATGGGGGAGCAGACTGCTGCTATAACAGGGTATGGAACAGCTGCTCAATAACTGGATGGAGGAGCAGACTGCGGTTATAATTGGACCTGCACGAGGTTCTCAATAACTGGAATGATGAACACTCTGCTGCTGTAACAGGTCTGGAACAGCTTCTCAATAACTGGATGGAGGAATAGACTGCTGCTATAACAGGGTCTGGAACACCTGCTCAATAACTAGATGGAGGAATAGACTGCTGCTATAACAGGGTCTGGAACAGCTTCTCAATAACGGGATGGAGGAGCAGATTGCTGAATCAACTGGGTGTGGAAGAGCTGCTCAATAACTGGATGGAGGAGCAGACTGCTGTTATAACTGGGTCTGCACGAGCTTCTCAATAACTGGAATGATGAACACTCTACTGCTGTAACAGGTCTGGAACAGCTTCTCAATAACTGGATGGAAGAATAGACTGCTGCTATAACAGGTCTGGAACACCTGCTCAATAACCAGATGGAGGAATAGACTGCTGCTATAACAGGGTCTGGAACAGCTTCTCAATAACTGGATGGAGGAGCAGATCGCCTCTGTAACAGGTGTGGAACTGCTTCTTAATAACTAGATGGAGGAGCTTACTGCTGCTGGAACTGGGTCTGCAACAGCTTCTCAATAGCTGGAAGGATGATAACTCTGCTGCTTTAACAGGTCTTGAACAGCTTCTCAATAACTGGATGGAGGGACAGACTGCTGCTATAACAGTGTCTGGAACAACGTCACAATTACAGGATTGAGGAGCAGACAGCTGCTATAACTGGGTCTGGAACAGTGTCTCAATAACTGAAGGGAGGAGCAGACTGCTGCTATAACAGGGTCTGGAACACCTTCTCAATAACAGGATGGAGGAGCATACAGCTGCTATAACTGGGTCTGGAACACATTCTCAATAACTAAATGAAGGGGCAGACTGCTGCTATAACAGGATCCTTTATTAATCTCTCACAGCTGAATTGAATGCACGGAATGTGCAGCTTTGAGATGGAGTTTTTCCACCGGCAGGGCTGCCAACTGGAGGGAGTGAGAAACACTGTGTAGAGTTTGACTGTGTACATAAAAGTGCAGAGAAATCATCAAATGCAGCAGCGTCATGAGACACTGCATTCTCTTAATATTGAATGACGAATATGTATTATTCAATTTGTTCAATCATTAATAGAACACGTTTGCAACATTTTTCCGCCCGGTCTCGAACCGGGGACCTTTCGCGTGTTCGGCGAATGGGATACTCACTACACTACGGAAACGTTGTGGTTGCAGCGCTGTTGGAAACATAACCAGAGCTTTACGCTCAACAGCTTGCCGTCATATCAGGAGCTTGCGTTGTGAGAATAGAATGATGGTGCTGTTGTTAGCAAGGTTTTGAGTGTGGCAGGAATTGATCCCATCTTTCTCTGTCTTTATATAAAGGAACAGGAGTGGCCATTCCTCAGCAAGAGTTTAAAATCTGGAATATGCTGTTTAAAGGATGGTGGAGGCACACTCAATCTTATTTTTCAAAACGGAGTTGGATAAGTATCCGAAGGTATAAAATTGCATGGCTCCAGGTAAATGACAGGGCGGGTGGGACTATTTGAGAGTTGGCATGATCTCTACGGTCCGAATGTGGTACTTCCGTACTGTAACCATCCTTTATTCTGTGATTCTATAAGTTAGTGGCACATTTAATAGTGTGAAGGCCTGTATTATTTTGAGGGTTTGTATCAGTTTGAGGGGCTGTATTAATTTGTGGGACTGTATTAGTTTGATGGACTGTATTAGTTTGATGGACTGTATTAGTTTGAGGCACTCAATTAGTTTGATGGACTGTATTCGTTTGATGGACTGTATTCGTTTGATTGACTGTATTCGTTTGATGAAATTTATTAGTTTGAAGGACTGCATTAGTTTGATGGACTGTATTAGTTTGAGGGACTGTATTAATTTGAGGGACTGTGTTAGTTTGATGCACTGTATTAGTTTGAGGGACTGTATTAGTTTGATGGAGTGTATTAGTTTGAGGGACTGTATTAATTTGAGGGACTGTGTTAGTTTGGTGGACTGTAGTAGTTTGATGGACTGTATTAGTTTGTGGGACTGTATTAGTTTGATAGATGACAATGTCTTTGAGGGAGTACCTGTCATTGTAGGCTATACTGAGTGTGGATCATTAATCGGTTCGGAACATCGTCCCCCAGTGATCATGTATGACTGGTTGTGTCTGTCATTGTCGGATATACTGAGTGTTGGTCACAAATCAGAGTGGAACGCTGGTCGCCAGTGATCATGTATTAGTGGGAATGTGTGCCAGTGTCTCCGTAGGACTGCTCCTGGGCACGGCCAAGGGTGCCATCTGCTGGTCCTGGCAGCGGGCGGCCGAGGGAGTCGTTCAGCCTGACTGCCTGCCTCTCTTCCGTGCCTACATCCGGACCAGGATATCCTTGGAGATGGAGCACGCGGCGGCCACTGGTACGCTCGCGGCATTCCGCGAGAGTTGGGCGCCGGAGGGACTGGAGTACATCATCACGCCCGGCAATCAAATTTTAATTTAATTTTATGATTTAAAGATTAATTTGTTTTAATTGCCGTGGTTTTTAGTGTGCCCGTCCCCTTTTATAGTGTCCACTTGTAAAAAGTTATGATTTTATTGCGCAAACAAAACAACAATAAAAAGTCAAATGACCCCCCGAAAAAACAAAAAAAGGGCAGTTGAAAAATGTTTGTAGTGTCCCCCAGATTGGGGGCCACTTGACTTAATTGGTTAATTTTGTCTCGTATTAAAAGTGTTGTGTGCCAATGTAGGATATCCTGAGTGTGGTCACTAATCGGTGTGGAACACAGAAACCCTGTGACAATGTGTTACGGGGAGTGTCTGTCATTGTCGGAGATACTGAGTGTGGGTCATTAATCAGTGTGGAATACTGTACCCCAGTGTCTATGTATTACTGGGAGTGCGTGTCAATTTAGGTTATGCTGATTGTGGGTCACTAACCGGTGTGAATCACGTACACCAGTGACCATGTATTGTTGAGAGTGTCTTTCACTGCAGGATATACTGAATGTGGGCCACGAACCGATGAGGAACACCGTACCCCAGTGACCATATATTACTGGAAGTGTGTGTCACTGTAGGATATACTGAGTGTGGGTCACTAACCGGTGTGTAACACCATACCGCAGTGACCATGTATTAACGGGAGAGTGTTTCACTGTCCGACCTACTTAGTATGGGTCCCTAACGCGTGTGGACCATTGCACCACAGTGACCATGTATTACTGGGAGTGTGTGTTAGTGTAGGATATACTGAGTGTGGGTCACTAACCCGTGTGGAATACCATGTCCCAGTAACGATGTATTGCTGGGAGTGTGTGTCAGTGTAGGATGTACTGAGTGTGGGTCAAAAACCAGTGTGGAACACCGTCCCCTTTGACCATGTATTACTGGGAGTGTCTGCGCATCTAGGATATACACAGTGTGTGTCAGGAACCGGTGTTGAACACCATACGCCAGTGACCAAGTGTTACTGGGAGTGTCTGTCATTGTAAGCTATACTGAGTGTGGGTCACTAATCAGTGTGGAACTCTGTACCCCAGTATCCATGTATTACTGGGAGTGTATGTCACTGTTGGATATAATCAGTGTGGATCACTAACCATTGCGGAAAACTGTATTGCAGTGACCATGTATTACAGGGAGTTTCTATCACTGTAGGATATGCTGAGTGTGCGTCACTAACCGGTGTGGAATACTGTAGCCCCGTGTCCATACATTACCGGGAGTGTGTGTCACTCTTGGATATACTCAGTGTGGATCACTAACCAGTGTGGAACTCTGTACCGTAGTGAATATGCATTACTGGGAGTGTGTGTCACTGTAGGATATACTGAGTGTGGATCACTAACGGGTGTGAACACTTTACTCCAGTGACCATGTATTAATGGGAGTTGTGTCGTTGTAGGATATACTCAAAGTGGGTCAGTAACCATTGTGGAACACATAACACCAGTGAATATGTATAACTGTGAGTGTGTGTCACTGTAGGATATACTGAATGTGTTTTACTAATCGGTGTGGAACACCATATCACAGTGCCATGTGTAACTGGGAGTGTCTGTCACTGTAGGATACACTGAGTGTGGGTCACTAACCAGTGTGGAACACCGTACCCCAGTGACCATATATTACTGGGAGTGTGCTTCACTCTTGGATATACTGAGTGTGGATCACTAACCTGTCTGAAACACTGTACGCCAGTGACCATGTATTATTGAGAGTGTCTGTCACTGTAGCATCTACTGAATGTGAGTCACCAAATGGTGTGTAACACAGTGCCCCAATGACCATGTATTATGGGAGTATGTGTCACTGTGGGATAAACTAAGTGCGGGTCACTAACCGCTGTGGAACACCGTACCCCAGTGACCATGTATTACTGCGAGTGTGTGTCACTCTTGGATATATTCAGTGTGGGTCACTAATTGGTGCGGAAAACTGTACTCCAGTGACCATTTATTACAGGCAATTTATGTACACTGAGTGTGGGTCACGAACCGGTGAGGAAGACCGTGCCACTGTGATCATGTATACTGGCAGTGTCTGTCCCTCTGAGATATACACAGTGCGTTTCACTAACCGGTGTGGAACACCATACCCCTGTGAACATGTATTACTGGGTGTGTCTGTCTTTGTAGGATATATTGAGTGTGGGTCACAAATCAGTGTGGAACATTGTACCACAGTGACCATGTATTACTGGGAGTGTGTGTCACTATCGGATATACAGAGTGTGGGCCACTAAACAGTGTTGAACACCGTACACCAGTGACCATGTATTATTGAAAGTGTCTGTCACTGTAGGATATCCAGTATGTGGGACACTAACCGGTGTGGAACACCGTACCCCAGTGACCATCTATTATTGAAAGTGTCTGACACTGTAGGTTCTACTGAATGTGAGTCACCAAATGGTGCGGAACACCATACCTCAGTACCATATATTATGGGAGTGTGTGACAATGAAGGATATACTAAGTGTGGTTCACTAACCGGTGTCGAAAACCGTACCCCAGTGGTCATGTATTATTGGGAGTGTCTGTCATTGTAGGATATCCTGAGTATAGGTACTAAGCAGTGTGGAACAGCGTACCTCATTTACCAAGTATTGCTGCGAGTGTGTTTCGCTGTATGATGTATTGAGTGTCGGTCACGAATCAGTGTGGAACAAAGTACCCCAGTGACCATGTTTTCCTGGGAGTGTCAGTCACTTCAGGATATACGAAGTGTGTGTAACTAACCGGTGTGGAACACCATACATCAGTGACCATGTATTACTGGCAGTGTGTGGCTCTGTCGGAAACACTGATTGTGGTTCAATAACCGGTGTGGAACACCCTTTCACAATAACCATGTATTACTAGGAGTGTGTTTCGATGTAGGAGATACTGAGTGTGGGTCACTTACCGGTGTGGAACACCGTAACCCAGTCACCATGTGTTATTGCAAGTGTCTGTCACTGTCAGATATACTCAGTGTGGTTCACTAACCGGTGTGGAACACCGTATCCCAGTGACTATGTATTACTGGGAGTATGTTTAACTTTAGGATAGACTGAGTGTGGTCACTAACCAGTGTGGAACACCGTGTCCCAGTAAACATGTATTACTGGGAGCGTCTATCACTGTAGGATATACTGAGTGTGGGTAAATAACCGGTGTGGAACACTGTACCACAGTGACCATGTATTACTGGGAGTGTGTGTCACTGTAGGATATACTGAGTGTGGGTCACTAACCGATGTGGAACACTTTACCCCAGTGACCATGTATTACTGCGAATGTCTGTCATTGTAGGATTAACTGAGTGTGGTCACTAAACCGTGTGGAACACTGCAGCCCAGTGAACATGTGTTACTGGGAGTGTGTGTCACTCTGGGATATACTCCGTGTGGGTAACTAACCAGTGCGGAATACGGTACGCCAGTGACAATGTATGACTGGGAGTGTGTGTCACTGTAGGATATACTGAGAATGGGTCACTCACCAGTGTGGAACACCTTACCCCAGTTACCATGTATTACTGGGAGTGTCTGTCACAGTATTATATAGTGAGTTTGTTTCACGAACCCGTGTGGAACACCCCACTGCAGTGACCATGTGTCACTGCGTGTGTCTGTCACTTCAGGATATACTGAGTGTGGGTCACTAACAGTTGTGGAGCACCGTACCCCATTGACCATGTATTATTGGGAGTGTCTGTCACTGTAGCATATACTCAGTGTGGGTCACTAACCAATGTGGAACACTGTTACCCAGTTACCATGTATTACTTGGAGTGTGTGTCATGCAGGATATGCTGAGTGTGGGTCAGTAACCAGTGAGTAAAACCGTACCCGAGTGACCATGTAACTGAGAGAGTGTGTCACTGTTGGATATACTCAGTGTGGATCACTAACCGGTGTTGACCACAGTACCCCAGTGACCATGTATTACTCTGTGTTTCTTTCACAGAAGGATATGCTTAATGTGAGTCACCAATCGTGTGGAACACCATATCTCAGTGCCTTCTATAATGGGAGTGTGAGTCACTCTAGTATATACTAAGTGTGGTTCACTAACCGGTGTAGACCACCGTATCCCAGTGACCTTTTATTACTGATAGTGTCTGTCACTGTAGGATATACTGCGTGTGGGTCACGAAACGGTGAGCAACACTGTACCCCAGATACAATATATTACTGGGAGTGTCTGTCTCTGTAGGATATACTGAGTATCGGTCACTGACTGGTGTGGAACACTGCACCCCAGTGACCATGTATTAGTGAAAGTGTCTGTCACTGTAGGTTAGACTGAGTGTGGTTCACCAGCCGGTGTGGAACACCGTACCCTAGTGACCATACATGACTGGGAGTGCCCGTCACTGTTGTAGATACTGAGTATGTGTCACTAAACGTTGTGGACCACCGTACCTATTGACCATGTATTAATTGGACTGTCGATCACTGTAGGATATACTGAGTGTGGGTCACTAACCGGTGTGGAACACTGTACCCCAGTGACCATGTAATAATGGGAGCTTCTGTCACTGTAGGATATATAAAATGTGGTTCACAAACCGGTGTGGAACACCTTTGCAAAGTGACCATGTATTATTGGGAGTTTGTGTCATTGTAGGAAATAATGAGTGTGGATCACTAACCAGTGTGGAACACTGTACCCCAGCGAATATGTATTACTGGGTGTGTGTGTCACTGTAGGATATACCGAGTGTGGGTCAGCAACCGGTGTGGAACACTGTACACCAATGACCATGTATTACTGGGAGTGTCTGTAACTGTAGGAAATACTGAGTGTAGGTCACGAAAAAGTGTGGAACACCATACCCCAGTGACCATGTATTATGGGAGTGTGTGTAACTGTATGATATACTGAGTGGGGGAAAAAACCGGTGTGGAACACTGTACCCCAGTGAACATATATTACTGGGAGTGTCTGTCATGTCGCATATACTGAGTGTGGACAGTAATCGGTATCAAACACTGTACCCCAGTGAACATGTGTTAGAGGGATATCTTTCATTGTAGGATATATTGAGTGTGGGTAACGAACAGTTGTGGAACATCGTACCCAAGTGATCATGTATTACTGGTAGTGTGTCTCACTGTAGTATATGCTGAGTGTGGATCACCAACCGGTATGGAAAACTGTATCCCAGTGACCATGTGTTATGGCAGTATGTGTCACTGTTGGATATACTGAGTGTGGGTCACTAACCATTGTGGATCACCGTACCCAAGTGACCATGTAAGAGTGGGTGTGTATGATACTGTAGGATATATTGAGTGTGGGTCACTAACAGGCGTGGAACACCGTACCCAAGTGATCATGTATTACTGGCAGTGTGTCTCATTGTAGGATGTGCTGAGTCTGGGTCACTAACCCGTGTGGAACACCGTACCCCAGTGACCATGTAATACAGGGTGTGTCTGTCACTGTAGAATATACTGAGTGTGTGTCACTAACCTGTGTGGAACACTGTACCCCAGTGACCATGAATTACTGGGAGTATGTATCACTGTAGGATATACTGAGTGTGGGTCACTAATCCGTGTGGAACACCGTATCCCAGTGACCATGTATTTCTGGTAGATGGTGTCACTCCCGGATGTAATCAGTGTGGGTCACTCAGCGGTGTTGAAAACCGTACCCCTGTGACTATACCATACTGGGAGTGTCTGTCACTGTGGTGTATACTGAGTGTGGGTCACTAACCGGTGCGGAACACCGTACACCAGTGACCATGTATTATTGGAAGTATGTGTCACTATTATACGGAGCGTGGGTCACTAGCCGGTGTGGAACACTGTAGTCCAGTGATCATATATTGCTTGGAGTGTGTGTCACTGTAGGTTATACTGAGTGTGGATCACTAACCGCTGTTAAACACCATACCACAGTGACCATGTGTTACTGGGAGTGTGTGTTACTGTAGGATATACTGAGCTTCGGTAACTAAACGGTTTGGAACACCATACCACAGTGACCGTGTAATACTGGGAGTGTGTGTTACTGAGTGTGGATTCCTAACTGGTGTGGAACACCATACCACAGTGACCATGTAATACTGGGAGTGACTGTCACTTAGGATATACTGAGTGTGGGTGACTAACCGATGTGGAACACTGTACACCAATGAACATGTATTACTGGGAGTATCTGTCACTGTAGGATATAGTGACTGTGGGTCACAACCTGTACAGAACACTGTATCCCAGTGACCATGTATTAATGGGAGTGTGTGTCACTGTTGGATATACTGAGTGTGGGTCACAAACCAGTGTGGAACACTGTACCCCAGTTACCATGTATTACTGGGTGTGTCTGTCACTGTAGGATAAACTGAGTGTGGGTCACTACCCTGTGTGGAGCACCATACCACAGTGACCATGCATTACTGGGAGTGTGTGTCACTGTGGGATATACTGAGTGTGGGTCACTACCCTGTGTGGAGCACCATACCCCAGTGACCATGCATTATTGGGAGTGTGTGTCATTGTGGGATATACTGAGTTTGGGTCCCAAACCAGTGTGGAACACCGTCTCAGATACCATATATTACTGGGTGTGTCTGTCAATGTAGGATAATCTGAGTGTGGGTCACTAACCTGTGTGGAACACTGTACGCCAGTGAACATGTATGACTGGGAGTGTGTGTTCACTGTCGGATACACAGAGTGTGGGTCACTAATCCGTGTGGAGCACCACACTTCAGTGACCATGAATTAATGGGAATGTGTGTTACTGTAGGATATACTGACTGTGATTATTTAACTGGTGTGGAACACCATACACCAATGACCATGTATTACTGCGAGTGTGTGTCAATGTAGGATATACTGAGTGTGTATCACGAGCCGGTGTGCAACGCTCTTCCCCAGTGACTGTGTATTACTGGGAGTGTCTATCACAGTACGATATACTGAATATGGGTCGCTAACCGGTGTGGTTCACTGTATCCCACTGACCATGTATTGCTGGGAGAGTCTGTCACTGTAGATTCTGCTCAGTGTGGGTTACTCAACTGTGGGGAACGCTATATCCCAGTGACCATGCATTACTGGGAGGGTCTGTCACTGTAGGATATACTGACAGTGGGTCACTATCCTGTGTGGAGCATCATACCCCAGTGACCATGCATTCCTGGGAGTGTGTGTCACTGTAGGATATACTGAGTGTGGGTCACTAATCCGTGTGGAACACCGTATCCCAGTGACCATGTATTTCTGGGAGTGGGTGTCACTCTCGGATGTACTCAGTGTGGGTCACTCAGCGGTGTGGAATACCGTACCCCTGTGACTATGTCCTACTGGGAGTGTATGTCACTGTGGAATATACTGAGTGTGGGTCACTAACCTGTGTGGAACACGGTACACCAGTGACCATGTTTTACTGGGAGTGTGTATCACGGTACGATATACTGAGTGTGGGTCACTAATCCGTGTGGAACACCGTATCCCAGTAGCCATGTATTTCTGGGAGTGGATGTCACTCTCGGATGGACTCGGTTTGGGTCACTCAGCGGTGTGGAAAACCGTACCCCTGTGACTATGATCTAATGGGAGTGTCTGTCACTGTGCGATATACTGAGTGTGGGTCACTAACCGGTGCGGAACACCGTACAACAGTGACCATGTATTATTGGAAGTGTGTATCAGTATTATATGGAGCCTGGGTTACTAGCCGGTGTGGAACACTGTATTCCAGTGATCATATATTGCTGGGAGTGTGTGTCACTGTAGGATATACTGAGTGTGGATCACTAACCGCTGTGGAACACTATACAACAGTGACCATGTATTACTGGGAGTGTGTGTTACTGTAGGATATACTGAGCGTGGGTCACGAAACGGTTTGTAACACCATTCCAAAGTGACCTTGTATTACTGGGAGTGTGTGTTACTGTAGAATATACTGAGTGTGAATTCCTAACTGGTGTTAAACAACATACCACAGTGACCATGTAATACTGGGAGAGACTGTCACTGTAGGATATACTGAGTGTGGATCAGTAACCGGTGTGGAACACCACACCCCAGTGACCATGCATTCGTGGGAGTGTGTTTCAATGTAGGATATACTGATTGTGATTCACTAACCGGTGTGGAACACCATACAATAACCATGTATTGATGGGAGTGTGTGTCAATGTAGGATATACTGAGTGTGGGTCACGAGCCGGTGTGCAACGCTCTTCCCCAGTGACCATGTATTACTGGGATTGTATATCACTGTACGATATACTGAATGTGTGTCACTAACCGGTGTGGATCAGTGTATCCCAGTTACCATGTATTGCTGGGAGTGTCTGTCCCTGTAGGTTCTGCTCTGTGTGTCACTAAACTGTGTGGAACACTGTATCCCAGTGACCGTGCATTACTGGAAGTATGTGTCATTGTAGGGTATACTGAGTGTGGGTCAATAATCCGTGTGGAACACCGCACCCCAGTGACCATGAATTAATGGGAGTGTGTGTCACTGTAGGATAAACTGAGTGTGGGTCACTAATCCGTGTGGAAAACTGTAACACTGTGACCATGTCCTACTGGGCGTGTCTGTCAGTGTAGGATATACTGAGTGTGGGTCACTAACTGGTGTGGAACATCGCTCAACAGTGAGCATGTATTATTGGGAATGTGTGTCTCTATTTTACTGAGCGTGGGTCACTAACCGGTGTGGTACACCGTCCTCCGTTGACCTTGTATTACTGGGAGTTTGAGTCAATGTCGGATATACTGAGTGTGACTCCCTAACCGGTGTGGAGCACCATACCATGTGACCATGCATTACTGGGAGTGTGTGTCACTGCATGATATACTGAGTGAGGGTCACTAACCGGTGTGGAGCACCATACCCCAGTGACCATGCAATAGTAGGAGTGTGTGTGACTGTAGAATATACTGAGTGTGGGTCACTAACCTTTGCGGAAAGCCTTATCCCAGTGACCATATATTACTGGGAGTGTCTGTCATGTAGGATATACTGAGTGTGGTTCAGTAACCGGTAAGGAACACTGTACCCCTGTGACCATGTATTACACGGATGTTTGTCATTGTCGGATATACTGAGTGTGGGTCACTAACCGGTGTGCATCACCGTACCCCAGTGACCATCTATTATTGAGTGTGTCTGTCACTGTAGGATAAATTGATTTTGGGTCAGTAACCTGTGTGGAACAGCGTACACCAGTGACCATGTATTATTGGGAGTATGTGTCACTATTTTACGGAGCGTGGGTCACTAGCCGGTGTGGAACACTGTATTCCAGTGATCATGTATTGCTGTGAGTGTGTGTCACTGTAGGATATACTGAGTGTGGGTCACTAACCGGTGTGGAAATCCTTACCCCAGTGACGGTGTATTACTGGGAGCGTGTATTACTGTAGGATATACTGAGCGTGGATCACTAACTGGTGAGGAAAACCATACCACAGTGACCATGTAATACTGGGAGTGACTGTCGCTGTTGGATGTACTGAGTGAGGGTCACTAACCGGTGTGGAACACCATACACGAGTGCTCATTTATTACTGGGTGTGTGTGTTTCTGTAGGATGTACTGATTGTGATTCACTAACCAGTGTGGAACACCATACCCCAAATGCCATGTATTACTGAGAGTGTGTGTCAATGTAGAATACACTGAGTGTGGGTCATGATCCGGTTTGGAACGCTGTTCTCCAATGACATTGTATTACTGGGAGTGTCTATCACTGTGCGATATACTGAATGTAGATCACGAACCGGTGTGGATCACTGTATCCCAGTGACCATGCAATACTGGGAGTGACTTTCACTGGAGGTTAAGCTGAGTGTGGGTAACTAAACGGTGTGGAACACGTGCCCATGTGACCATGTATTGCTGGGATGTCTGTCACTGTAGGTTCTGCTCAGTGTGGGTCACTAAATTGTGTGGAACACTGCACACTAGTGACCATGTGGAACTTGGTGTATCTGTTACTGTAGGCTATAGTGAGTGTGGATCACTAAACTGTGTGGAACACTCTACGCCAGTGACCATGTATTACTGGGAATGTGTATCACTGTAGGATATACTAAGTGTGGGTCACTAATCGGTGTGGAACAACGTATCCCAGTGACCATATATTACTGACCGTGTCTGTCACTGTAGGATATACTGATTGTGGATCATTAACCGGTGTGGAACACCGCACCCCAGTGACCGTATATTACTGGGAGTGTGTGTTACTGTAGGATGCACTGAGTGTGGATCCTTAACCGGTGTCGAACACCGTACCCCAGTGACCGTGTATTACTGGGAATGTGTATTACTGCAAGATATACTGAGCGTGGGTCATCAACCGGTGTGTAATACCGTACCCCAGTGACCATGTATTTCTGGGAGTGTATATCACTGTAGGATGTACTGAGTGTGGGACACTAACTGGTGTGGAGCACCATACCACAGTGACCATGCATTACTGGGAGTGACTCTCACTGTAGGATATACTGATTGCGATTCACTAACCGGTGTGGAACACTGTACCCGAATGACCATGTATTACTGAGAATGTTTGTCATCGTAAGATATACTGAGTGTGGGTCACGAGCCGGTGCGGAACGCTGTACCCCAGTGAGCATGTATTACTGGGAGTGACTGCCACTGTCGGAAAAGCTGTGTGGATCAGTAAACGGTGTGGAACACCGTCCCCAAGTGACCTTTTGTTAGTGGGAGTTTGAATCACTATCGGATGTAGTGAGTGTGAGTCACTTACCAGTGTGGTGCACCATACACCAGTAACCATGCATTACTGGGAGTGTGTGTCACTGTAGGCCATACTGAGTGTGGGTAACTAACCGGTCTGCAACATAGTATCCAGTGACCATGTATTACTGGGAGTGTCTGTCACTGTAGGATAAACTGAGTGTGGATCATTAACCGGTGTGGAACACTGCACCCCAGTTACCGTATATTACTGGGAGTGTGTGTTACTGTAGGATACACTGAGTGTGGATCCTGAACCGGTGTCGAACACCGTACCCCAGTGACCATGTACTGCTGGGAGTGTGCATCACTGTAGGATGTAGTGAGTGTGGGTCACTAACTGGTGTGGAACACCATACCACAGTGACCATGCATTACTGAGAGTGTGTGTCATCCTAAGATATACTGAGTGTGGGTCACTTACCGGTGTGGTGGAACATACCTCAGTAACCATGCATTCCTGGGAGTGTGAATCACTGTAAGCCGTAATGAGTGTGGGTAACTAACCGGTATGCAACATAGTACGCTGTGACCAAGTATTACTGGGAGTGTCTGTCGCTATATGATATACTGAATGTGTGTCATTCACCGGTGTATTACACCATACCCCAGTGACCATGTATTATTGGGAGTGTGTGTCACTTCAGGAGATACTGAGTGTGGATCACCAGCCTGTGTGCAACAAAGTACACCAATGACCATGTATGACTGGGAGTGTGTGTAGCTTTTGGATATAATGAGTGTGGATCACTAACCGATGTGGAACACCCTGCGCGAGTGACCATGTATTAGTCGGAGTGTTTTTCACTGAAGGATATAATAAATGTGGGCCACGAACAATTGTTGAGCACTGTACCCCAGTGACCATATTTTACTGGGAGTGTCTGTCACTGTCGCATACACTGAGTGTGGGTCACTAACCGGTGTCGAACACCGCACCGCAGTGAATACTTATTAATGGAAAGGTGTGTCACTGTTGGATATGCTCAGTGTGAGTCACTAACCAGTGTGGAACACCGTACACCAGTGACCATGTATTACTGGGAGTGTCTGTCACTGTCGGATATGCTGAGTGAGAGTCACTATTCGGTATGCCACACTGTACACCTATGACCATGTATTAATGGGAGTGTATGTCACTGTCGGATATACTGAGCCTGGGACACTAAACGGTGTGGAACACAATACCCCAGTGACCATATATTACTGTGAGTGTGTGTCACTGTAGGATATACTGAGCCTGGGTCACTAGCCGGTGTGGAACACTGTCCGCCAGTGACCATGTATTACTCAGAATGTGTGTCACTGTAAGATATACTGAGTGTGGTTCACTAACTCCTGTAGAACACTCTACCCCACTGACCATGTATTGCTGGGAGTGTGTGTCACTGTAGGATATACTGAGTGTGGGTCACTAACCACTGTGGAACACAGTACCCCAGTGACGATTTATTACTAAGAATGTCTGTCACTGTAGGATATGCGCAGTGTGGATCACTAACCTGTGTACATCAGCATACCAGAGTGACCATGTATTACTGGGAGTGTCTGTCAATGTAGGATATACTGAGTATGTGTCACTAACCGGTGTGGAACACCGTACCCCAGTGACCATGTATTACTGGGAGTGTGTATCACTGTATGTTGTAGTCAGTCTGGGTCACCGAGGTTGTGGAACACAGTGCACCAGTGACCAGAGATTACTGGCAGTGTGTGTCACTTTAGGAGATACTGAGTGTGGATTACCAGCCTGTGTGTAACAATGTACACCAATGACCATGTATGACTGGGACTGTGTGTCACTGCAGGATATACTCAGTGTGGATCACTATCCGATGTGGAACGCCATATCCCAGTGACCATATTTTACTGGGAGTGTCTGTCACTGCAGGATATACTGAGTGTGGTTCACTAACCGTTGCAGAACACCATACTGCAGTGACCACGTATTAATGGCAGTGTGTGTCACTGTTGGATATACTGAGCCTGGGCCACTAACAATTGTGGAGACACTGCATCCCAGTGACCATATTTTGTTGGTTGTGTCTGTAACTGTAGTATATGCTGAGTAGGTGTCACTATTCGGTGTGCCACACTGTACTCCAGTGACCATGTATTATTGGCAGTTCGAGTCACTATCGGATATACTGAGCCAGGTTCACGAACCGGTGTGGAACACCGTACGCCAGTGACAATATATCACTGGGAGTGTGTGTCACTGTAGGATATACTGGGCCTGGGTCACTAACCGGTGTGGAACACCGTACCCCAGTGACCATACATTGCTGGGAGTGTGTGTCACTGTAGGATATACTGATTGTGGGTCACCAACCGGTGTGGAACAACGTACCCCAGTGACCATGTATTACACGGAGTGTTTGTCACTGTAGGATATACTGAGTGTGGTTCACTAACCGCTATAGAAAATTGTACCCCAGTGACCATGCATTGCTGGGAGTGTGTGCCACTGTTGGATATAGTGATTGTTGGTCACTAACAAGTGTGGAACAATGTTCGAAAGTGAACATGTATTGCTGGGAGTGTAATCACTGTTTGATATACACAGTGTAGGTCACTAACCGGTGTGGAACACCGTACCCCAGTGACCATGAATTACAGGACTGTCTGTCACTGTTGGAAATACTGAGTGTGGGTCACTACCGGTGTGGAACACCGGACCGCTGTGACCTTGTATTACTGAGAGCGTGTGTCACTGTAGGATGTACTGAGTGTGGGTCACTAACCTGTCTTGAGCTACGTACCCCAGTGACCATGTATTACTGGGAGTGTCTGTCAGTGTCGGATATACTGATTGTGGATCACCAACCGGTGTGGAACACCGTTCACCAGTGACCATGTATTGCTGGGAGTCTGTGTCACTGTAGTATATATTCAGGATGTTAACTCACCAGTGTGGAACACAATAACCCAGTGACTATGTATTACTGGGAGTGTGTGTCACTGTAGGATATACTGAGTGTGGGCCACTAACCAGTGTGGAACGCTGTACAACATTGACCATATATAAATGGTAGTGTGTGTCACTGTGCCATCTGCTGAGTGTGGGTCACTAACCGATGTGCCCCAGTGACCATGTATTACTGGTAGCGTGTTTCACTGTGGGATTTACTGAGTGTGGTCACTAACCTGTCTGGAACACAGTATCACAGTGACCATGTATTACTGGTTGTGTATGTTACTGTAGGATATACTGAGTGTGGGTAATTAGCCCGTGTGGAACACCGTATCCCTGTGACCATGTATTACTGGTTGTGTATGTTACTGTCGGATATGCACAGTGTGGGTCATTAGCCGGTGTGGAACACCGTATCCCTGTTAACATGTATTACTGCGAGTGTGTGTCACTCTACGATATACTGAGTGTGTGTCACTAACCGGTGTGGAACACTGTACCCCAGTGACCATGTATTACTGGGAGTGTATGTCATGTAGGATGTACTCAATGTTCGTCACTATTTCTGCTACTTCCGCTTCTGATGCGTACCCTCGGAATCGAGGATGACTCGATTCCACGCTAAAAATTAGTTCCCAGAGTGCTGAAGCTCCCAATGCATGACCTACATTCTCTGTCACAAATGGGGCGCACGGCGGATGAACGAACGGTCGTGTTGGGTGCCTGGGTTGTTGCGCGCTCCTTCCGCTATCTACGCCTGGCTTCAGCTTGCTCTGGGCGTTAAGACTCGAGGTGCTCTGCACCGTGCGGATACTTTTACTTCACTTTGGGCTGGCTTGGGCCAGGGATTGCCAGGTGTAGGTGGGGACGTTTCAATTCTTCAAGGAGGTTTTGAGTGTGTCATGGTACGTGTCCTCTGCCCACCTGTGGCTCGCTTGCAAAAACGAATCACCGAGTAGAGCTTTTGCTTTTTGAATCTGATGTGAGGCTATGTTGCCGGTCAACAGAAATGATCGACTGTGGTCAATGCTTCGATGCTGGGGATGTTGGCCTGACAGAGAACACTGATGTTGGTGCGCCACACAGGCCAATTAATTTCCAGGTAATTACGGAGATAGCTTTGGAACTGCTCCAGTGCTTTGAGGTGCCTGCTCTAAAAATTACATTTCTGTGAAGCATATATGATGGCAGGTATCACTCCTACCCTGTAGACCATGAGCCTGGTCCGGGGTTTGAGGTCTTGGTTTTCAAACACTTCTTTCCACAGGCGTCCGAAGGTTGTACTGACAAACTGAAGGCAGTGTTGGAGTTTGCCATCAAAGTCTGCCCTTGTTGACAGTTGGCTCCCGAGGTATGGAAAATGGTCCACATTGTACAATGTAAAGCCTAGTAAACCCGAGCTCCCAGATAAATCTCAGCGGATCACGAGTGTCCCTGCGCCTATCGCCGCTGCTACATGCTGAGGCCCCCATTTACAATTCAATTCACTTGCCATTCTCACTGTAAGTCCTCTCACCCTCACCGGCTTTGGGAAGGGAATGAAAACCCTTGCAGGTTGCTGATCCTGATCCTGATCCGAGTGCCCTGCCCCTGCTGAAAGTACAAGTGATGGACCTCTGGTCTGAACAATTTTCTATCCCCACACTCCAATGGTGTCGGTATGGGAGGTCGGATAGTCCCTAGCTATGCTGCCTTTTCTTGGGATACAGGGAATCTTCGTTGTTCCAATTCTACTCCGGTCCCCTCCTTCACATATTGTTCAGGTATATTGATGACTCTGTTCACGCAATTTCCTTTTCTAGCCATGAACTGGAAAATGTCTTAACTCGCACAAAGTCATGATCACCCATGACCTCAGCCCTATGCTTTCTGTCCTACATTGCCTCCCGGTTAAAGAATGCAACGCTTTTGAAAATTATCATCCTTGTTTACAAATCTCTCCATGGCCTTGCTCCTCCCCACCTATGAAATCTTATACTGCCTCATAACCCTCAAGATATCTCCACTCTTCTAATTCTGCCCTCTCGAACATCCCTAATTATACTGTTCATCCATCGGTGGCCTTATCGTCAGCAGTTTGTGCCCTAAACTCTGGAGGTCCCTCCCTAAACCTACTCGCTTCTCTAAACATCTTTCCATTTTAAAGATATCCTGAAAATCATCCTCTTTTACGAAGCTTTTGGTCAAATGCCTTAATTGTTTCTTTTTTATCCTATGTATTTGTGTTGACCTGTTAACACTGTTCTGAAGCACCTTGATGTCTAACTACAGTAAAGGCATGATATAAATAAAAGTTATTGTTTTTATTATCAATAATATCAGTTATTATTAATATTATTGATAATAATAATTATAAGGATAATTATGAAGTCAACCTTGCTTCTAATTTACGCTGCTCTCTCTCCTTCACATGCTCCGTCTGACCTTACCCTTAATTTCCTCGACATCTCTAAGTCAATTTCCGAGGATAGGGTCTCTACAAATATCTACCATAATCCGGCCGACTCCACCAGCTACCTTGATGACATGACCTCTCACTCAGCTTGCTGGAAGGACTCTATTACATTCTCAAAATGTCGCTGCCTGCGCTGCATCTGTTCCGATGATGCCACCTCCCACACCAGTGCTTACAACATGTCTTCCTTTTTCTGAGCTGAGGATACCCGCCCTCTGTGGTCCTGATCCTGTGGGCCTGTAACCTAGTGTGGAGTGGGTAGGAGAGGAGAGACGAGTCAGAGTCTTGGAGACAGTGACCAGTTGAGTCAATAACTCGGGCTGATGGGCTATAGTAGTGGGGTGGTTCCCCGGTCCCCGACCTCCTCTGGTTAATTATATTCCTGCAGTGACCATGCCCTGTTCAGAGAAGGTTCACCAGGCTGGTTCTTGAGATGAAGGTCTTGTCTTATGAGGAAATGTTGAGCAGGTTTCGCCTATAATCGTTGGAGTCTAGATGAATCAGCGGTGATCTTATTGAAACGTTTAAAATTCTGAGGGGGTTCGACAGGGTAGATGCAGAGAGGGTGCTGCCCCTCGTGGGGGAATCTTGAACTAGGGGACATAGTTTCAGAATGTTCCCGATGTTGGGGATGTCCATAACCAGGGGAGACAGACTAAGGATGAGGAGTAAGCCATTTCGGACCAAGGTGAGGAGAAACTTCTTCACTCAGAGAATTGTTAACCTGTGGAATTCTCTGCTGCAGAGAGTTGTTAATGCCAATTCGTTGGATATATTTAAGAGGGAGTTAGATATGAGCCTTACGGTTGAAGGAATCAAGCGGTATGGAGAGAAAGCAGGAATAGGGTACTGAGGGAATGATCAACCATGATCTTATTGAATGGTGGTGCAGGAGCTAAGGGCCGAATGGCCTACTCCTGCACCTATTTTCGATGTTTCTGTTTCTATTAATATTGCCCCCCCGCCCGCTGAGATGGCTCGGCTTCCCTCCCACTGCCACGTCTCTGCTAAACTGGGAAGCAGCGGGTTGGAGGTAGGTTGGGTTGCGATGATATGCTTTACATGTAAAACCCGACGTCCACTCGGCCGTTTTTGTGCTAAAAGACAGGCCTTACTGTCTGGGCTCGGTCGACGAGAATGTGTGACTAATAATTGACCGTCTCTTTTCCCTTCTGTTTATTACAGTGAATTTAGTGGCGATTGTGGCCCTGTTCCGGGGAAAGTGCGGGCTGTCCACCTGCACCACTCGCTACCTGGTGGCCATGGCAGCGGCGGATCTACTGGTGGTCATCACTGAGGTCATACTGCGGCAGATCAGGCGGTATTATATCCAGGGATCTTTCCTGGATATCACCCCTGTGTGTACTGTTATATATCACCTGTCCCGTGTAGCCACAGACTGTTTTGTCTGGTTCACCATCCCTTTCACCTTTGATCGATTTGTGGCCATTTGTTGCCAGAAGCTGAAAACGAAAATTGCACCGGGAGAACTGCGGCTGTGGTTCTGTCAACAAGCTGCATTCTGCTCTCTTCAAAAAACGTTCCCTTCTACTTTACATTAGAACCTGTGTATATAATCGACAATGTTCCATGGTACTGTGTAGCAATCCCAGCCTATTATACTGAGCCCGGATGGGTGGGATTTGACTTGTTTGATACGGTTTTAACCCCACTGCTCCCATTCACGATAATTTTGTTGCTCAACGCTCCAACAGTCAGACACGTTTTAGTGGCCAGTCGAGTCCGAAAGGGACTGAGGGGTGAGGGCAAGGGAGAGAATGGCAGTGACCCAGAGATGGAGAGCAGGAGGAAGTCTGTGATTTTACTCTTCAACATATCCGGCAGCTTCATAATGCTCTGGCTGGTGTATGTTACACAATTCTTATATTATATCATTGTAGGAATAAATCCCATGATTACAATGTTTCTTTATCTACCTATCGACAAGTCGGATATATTCTACAGAATTTAAGTTGCTGCACAAACACATTTATTTACGGGGTGACGCAGACCAAGTTCAGAGAGCAGTTGAAGACCGCGGTGAAATATCCGGTTCCCTCAATTATACAATTAATTAATAAACAGAACAACTGAGCGCAGCCAGAGGCGGGTCCCAGTGTTTCCAGTACAGGAATATAATATCGAGCCCCAGACTTCCATCCACTGAATTACACCAGGAATGGCTGCTGATCTGATAATACACCCAGCGACGTGTTTAGCTCACGGCACTATATCTGATTGACATTTCTCACCTTGTCTTTCTGGTCAGCAACACGACTTTGTTGCATTGACTTTGTTGCATTCTGTCCCAGCTCTTCTGTAAAGAGTCACTACAGCTATTTAGAGAGGGAATTCATTATAGCTTCCAGCGTGAGAGGCACGTAAAGAGGTAGGTAGGCAAATTGGAGCTGTAGTTCAGAAGATTACGTTACATAGAATCTACAGCATAGAAAAATACACTTCGGCTGTACGAGTCTGTGTTGATGTGTATGCTCCAGACCAGACTCATCCCATTGAAAATACTTCGTCTCAGCCTCTCATCATATCTTTTATTTAATTTTCTCTCATTTACTCGTCTTGTTTCGCTTTGACAGCATCTGACTTATATATCTCAACCACTTCCTTTCGTAGGGAATTCCACATTCTAACCACTCTCCGAGTAAAGAAATTGTTCTTCATTTCCCTATTGTTGTTATTAGTGATTATCTGGCATTTATGGCTCCACAGATTTGGATGCTCCCACGAGTATAAACTTTTCTCTCCCAATCGAACTGCTCCAAAACAATCTTAATTTACAAGACTTCTATCAGGACTCCTCTATGTTCTCTGTCTTCTAAAGGAACCAAGCACAACCTGTTCAATCGTTCCTGATAACTGTTATCTTTCAGTTCTGGTTCCGTCCAACCAACATTTTGTGAATGTACCAGTGGCCCCCGTCACCATCTCCACTGCCCTAACCACCGGCTCCATCCCTCTCCCTGTCACCAGTCTAAGGCTGCCCCAGCCGTTAGCAACCTTGGTGTCTTATTTGAGCAGGAGATGATCTTCCAACACCATATCCCCTCCATTACCAGGATGGCATCTTTGTGCCTCTGTTACATCGCCTGACTCAGTTCATTTGCTGCTAAAAACTTCATCCGTGCCTTTAATTGCTCTAGATATGACTCCTCCAATGCTCTCCTGGGGGCTTCGAATCTCACACCATCCATATACTTGAGCTCATCCAAAACATTGCTGCCTGTGTGCTATCTTGCGCGTTATCGCAATACACTTGTGCTCGCTGACCTACATTGGCTCCCTATCCAACAGCCTCAATTTTAAAATGATCATTTTTCATTTCAAGTCACTTCACGGCCTCTGCAACCTGCACCAGCACTTAGAGCTCCCGAGATCTCTGTGCTGCTCCAAATCTGGCAGATTGCACATCCCAGATTTAAACTGCTCCACCAATGGCAGCCAGGCTTTCAGCTTCCTGGGTCCCAAGCTCTTGGATTCTCTCCCTAACACTCGCCTCCTCGAACTCTCCTCCTCCTTCAGCTTCCTGGGTCCCAAGTTCTGGGATTCTCTCCCTAACCCTCTCCACCTCTAACTCTCCTCCTCCTTCAGCTGCCTGGGTCGCAAGCTCTTGAATTCTCTTCCTAACCCTCTCCACCTCTAACTCTCCTCCTCCTTCAGCTACCTGGCTCCCAAGCTCTGGGATTGTCTTCCTAAACCTTTATTCCTCGCTAACTCTCCTCCTCCTTTAAGATTCCCCTTAAGACAAATATTTGATGAAGATTATTTGCTAAAACCTCCTTTTGTGCCTCGGTGTCAAGGTGACCTCTATTCCCTGTTGGATTTATTAATGGCTGTCTTCAATCTATGTCCATGAGATTTGGTCTCTCTCACATGTGGAAACATCTTTTCTCCCTCTACCCTATCAAAGCCTTTCCTATCCTGAAAGGCACATTCTGACCATCCCTGAGTCTTCTCTTTGTTAAAGAAAAGAGCGACGGCCTGTTCAACATTTCCAGATATATACCCACTCAGTTCTGGTATCATTGCAGGACATACACTTTGCACCTTCTCCAGAGCCTCGCTGTCATTTTATAATATTTACACCAAGGATCCAAACAAGTTTACATAAATTCAATGTTTTACAAGTCTATCCCTCTAGACATGAAAACAAGCCTGTTCTTTGTTTTTTATGGATTGATGAACCTGCATCGCTACATTTAGTGATTGGTGTAAGTGTACTGTCCCAACCCTCTGTTCCTCATTCCTGTTTAGATAATTATGTTCCAAGGAGAATCTCACCTTCATATTCTTCCCACTAAAACGCACCAACTCACACTCCTCTACATTGATGTATTGTGTTCCTAACACAGATGAGACTGCACACAGGGAGGTTAAAGTAACAGTTACCTCAGTCTTTATTAAGAGACTCCAGAGTGAGGAACAAGCCTCAGAGATCGGCTTGTAGACAGTGCTCCCAAGGAATGCTGCGATCCCTTGCGACTTCAGGGGATGCGCTCCCTGCTGGTGGAACATGGGAGTGCATGCTTTAAGGTACACAACAGATATTCGTTTGCCAATTACAAGCCCATTTTGCAAGTTTATTATTGTATTGAATGTTTTTGCCGCTTAGCTCCTCAATGTTAACGACACACGCCCATTGTAAAATGTCACTCCCGATTCCCCAGTCCGAATTGATTATGTAAATGTTGAACAGGAGTGGTACCAGCATCGATGCTTGTGGAACATCACTTCTCACCTTTTCCAGTTTCGCTGCTTTTGATTTAAATTGGCTTACAAATAAACCCTAATTTACTTTTTCATTTGAATCGCTTTGCTGACCTGTGATACAGTTTTTAATGATTTGTTCACCTGAACCACAAGTTCACTTTACTCTTCTGGCCCATTCAGTTTCTTATTTCCAAAGGGGTAGGTGATTGTAGAACCATAGAATTGTACAGCGCAGAGAGATTCCATTCGGCAAATCGTGCCAGCTCTGTCTATTTGGTAGAGCTTTCCAATTAATCCCACTCCTCAGCTCTATCCCCTGTGTCTTTTTTACTTCAAGTATTTTGGCAAATTCCCTTTTGAAAGTTACGATTGAATCTGCTTCCACCTCCCTTTCAGACAGTTCACTCCAGATCACAACAACTCGCCGTTTAAACAAAATCTTCCTTCAGTCAATTCTGGTTCTTTTGTCAATCACATTAAATCTGGGTCCTCTGGTTACCGGCCCACTGTCATTGGAAACACTTGCTCCTTTATTAATTTATTGAAAATATTTAGGACTTTGAAGACGTCTATTGAATATCTTCTTAGCCTTCTCTGCTCTCAGCACAACATACCCAGCTTCTACAATCTCTCCACCTAACTGAAATCCCCCATCCCTGGAGCAATTCTGGTCAATCTCCCGTAACCTTCTCAGCTCAAAGGAGAACAACCCCAGCATCTCCCGTCTCTCCACGTAACGGAAGGACCATATTCAGGGAACCATTCTGGCCAACCTCACATTAACATAAGAACATGAGTACATAAGGAATAGGAACAGGAGCAGGCAATTCGGCCCCTCGAGCCTGCTCCAACCATGCAATAATATAATGGATGATCTGATCCTGGACTCAGCTCCACAATCAAGCCCACTCCCCATAACCCCTTATCTCGTTATCGCTCAAGAAACTGTCTATCTCTGTCTTAAGTGTATTCAATATCCCAGCTTCCACAGCTCTCCGAGAAAGCAATTTCTATTGATTTACAAACCTCTGAGAGACGAAATTCCTCCTCATCTCAGTTTCAAATGTGCGGCCCCTTATTCTAAGACCATGCCCGCTAGTTCTAGTCTCCCGCATCAGTGGAAACATCCTCTCTGCATCCAACTTGTCAAGCCCCCTCATAATCTTATACGTTTCGATAATATCAACTCGCATTCTTTTGAACTCCAAAGAGCAACAGCCAACCTACTCAACCTTTCTTCATAAGTCTACTACAACATCTCCGGAATCAACCTAGTAAACCTTCTTTGAACTTCCTCCAAAGCAAGTATAGCCTTTCTTAAATACGGAAACCAAAACTGCACGCAGTTTTACAGGTGTGGCTTCACCAATACGTTGTCCAACTGTCGCAAGACTTCCCTGCTTTTATAATCCATCCCCTTTGCAATAAAAGCCAAGATACCATTGGGCTTCCTGATAAATATCTTTACCTGCATTCTATCATTTTGTGTTTCATGCACAAGTTCCCCAAGTTCCCGCTGTACTGCAGCACTTTGCAAACTTTTTCCATTAAAAATTATCTTGCTCTTTGATTTTTTTCTGCCAAAGTGCATGACCTCACACTTTCCAACATTATACTCCATTTGCCAATTTTTTGCCCACTCACTCAGCCTGCCTATGTCCTTTTGCAGATTGTATGTGTCCACCTCACACATTGCTTTTTCTTCCACCATTGTATCGTCAGTGAACTTGGCTACGTTACATTCAGTCCCTTCTTCCAAGTCATTAATATAGCTTGTAAATAGTTGGGGTCTCAGCACTGATCCCTGTGGCACCCCACTAGTTACTGATTACCAACCAAAAAATGAACCATTTATCCTGAATCTCTGTTCTCTTTTAGTTAGCCAATCCTCTATCCATGCAAATATATTACACCCAACCCCGTGAACATTTATCTTGTGCAGTACCTTTTATATGCCTCCTTGTCAAATGTCTTCTGGGATTCGAAATACACCACATCCCTTTATCTACTCTGTTCGTTACATCCTCAAAGGACTCCAGCAAATTTGTCAAACATGAATTCCCCTCCTTAAATCCATGCTTACTCGGGCTGACCGAATTTTGCTTATCCAAATGTCCTGCTGCTGCTTCTTTAATAATGGACTCCAACATTTTCCCAAGCACAGATGTTAGGTTAACTGGTCTATAGTTTCCTGCTTTTTGTTTGCCTTCTTTATTAAATAGGGGCGTTACATTTGCAGTTTTCCAATCTGCTGGGACCTCTCCAGCATCCAGGGAATTTTTGTAAATTCAAACAATGCATCCACAATCCTTGCCACTACTTATCTTAAGACCCTAGGATGCAAGCCATCAGGTCCAAGGGGTTTACCTGCCTTTTGTCCCATTATCTTATTGAGAACCACCTCCTTAATGATTTTCATTGTGTTAAGTTCCTCCCCCGCTACAGCCCCATGACTATCCACTGTCGGAATATTGTTTGTATCTTCTACCGTAAAGACTGATAAAAAATAATTGTTCAGAGTTTCTGCCATCTCCATGTTCCCCATTACTAGTTCCCCGGTCTCGTCCTCTCAGGGACCAACATTTACTTTGCCACTTTTTTCATTCATATACCGACCGAAACACCAGACCATCTCTGCTCAAATCAGAACAACACCAGTATATCCATTCAATCCATATAACTGACGTTCCCATTCCTGGTACCATTCTGATCAATCTGCCCTGAACATCCTCTGTTCTAAGGAGAAGAACCACAGTTCTCCAGTGCCTTCACGTAACTGAAGACCATCATCCATGGAACCACTCTAGCCTTTCTCTTCTGTACATGCTCCAGTGCCTTGACATCTTTCCCAACGTGAGGTGCCCTGAAATGAACACCATACCTCAGCTGAAGCCGAAGCTGTGTTTTTTAATATCTTAACATAACATCCTTGCTTTTGTGCTCTATTGCTCTCTTAATGAAGCAAATGGCAGAAAAGGACATTTAACATCCTTTTCAACTTATCCGGCAGCCTTCAAAGATGAGTGTAAATACACCCCCTGGTCGCTATGTCCTTGCTCTCCCTTTAAATTGTACAATTTGGTTCATATTGCCGCTCCTCAATCTTCCTACCAACATACCCTACTTCACAATTCTCTGTGTTAAATTTAAGCTGCCATGTGTCTGCCCATTTGAATCAGAGTTAGGGTTATGCTGTAAGGGAATTGAAACATCATCCTGGAATTGTAGGATCAGGTCATGGGCTGCTCTGTAGCTCTCAGGCCCCCCAGCCTGAATACAGTTGCTGGGCATTTAGGGCCTGTTTAAGGCTCCACTGATAAGTTATTCGATTAATGCAAAATTGGTAAGTAGATTTTCATTTTTCTTTCTCGATCAGTAAATAACCTTTTAGCATTGTAGTTGACAAGTTAAGACATGGCAGGAGAGCTCGGACACGTGTTGTGCTCCTCCTGTACTACGTGGGAAGTCTGGGACGCCTCCGGTGTCCCTGACGACGACGTGTGCGGGAATTGCATCCGCCTCCAGCTCCTGATGGACCGCATTGCGGCACTGGAGCTGCGGGTGGATGAACTCTGGAGTATCCACGATGCTGAGAATGACGTGAAAACACGTTTAGTGTGTTGGTCTTACCGCAGGTAAAGGGTACACAGTCAGATAGTAAATGGCTGACTAGCAGGAAGAGCAGTGCAAGGAAAGTAGTGCAGGAGTCCCTTGCAGTCATTTCGCTGCAAAACAGATACACCACTTTGGGTACTGTTGAGGGGAGTGACTCATCAGGGGAAACAGCAGCAGCCAAGCTCATGGCACTGTGGGTGGCTCTGCTGCACAGGAGGGCAGGAAAAATAGTGGAAGAGCTATAGGGTTAGGGTATTCGATTGTAAGGGGAATAGATAGGCGTTTCTGCAGCCGCAACCGAGACTCCAGGATGGCATGTTGCCTCCCTGGTGCAAGGGTCAAGGATGTCTCGGAGCGTGTGCAGGACATTTCGAAAAGGGAGGGTGAACAGCAAGTTGTCATTGTGCATACAGGTACCAACGATATACGTAAAATACGGATGAGGTCCTCCGAGTCGAATATAGGGAGCTAGGATCTAAATTAAAATGTAGGACCTCAAAGGTAGTAATCTCAGGATTTCTACCAGTGCCACGTGCTAGTCAGAGTAGGAATCACAGGATAGCTCAGATGAATACGTGGCTTAAGGAGTGTTGCAAGAGGGAGGGATTCAAATTCCTTGGACACTGGAACCTGTTCTGGGGAAGGTGGCACCAGTACAAACCGGACGGTCTGCACCAGGACAGGACCGGAACCAATGTCCTAGGGGGAGTATTGTCTAGTGCTGTTGGGGAGGAGTTAAACTAACATGGCACAGCGATGGGAACCTATGCAGGAAGACAGAGGGAAATAAAATGGAGGCAGAAGCAAAAGATGGAAAGGAGAATAGTAAAAGTGTTGGGCAGAGAAACACAAGGCAAATGACAAAGAGGGCCACATTACAGAAAAATTCTAAACGGGCAAAGTGTGTTAAAACAACAAACCTGAAGGGTCTGTGCCTCAGTGTGAGGCGTTTTCGGAAAAAGGTGGAAGAATTAACTGCACAGTCAGCAGTTAACGGATATGATGTGATTGACATCACGGAGACATGGCTCCAGGGTGACCAAGGCTGGGAACTCAACATCCAGGGGTATTCAAAATTTAGGAAGGATAGGCAGAGAGGAAAAGGAGGCGGGGCGGAGTTGCTGGTTAATGAGGAAATTAATGCAATCCTATGGAGGGACATGAGCCTGGGTGATGTGGAATCGGTATGGGTGGAGCTGCGGAATTCCAAACGGCAGAAAACGTTCGTGGAAGTTGTGTACAGACCAACAAACAGTAGTAGTGAGGTTGGGGACAGCATCAAACAAGAAATAAGGGATGTGTGCAATAAAGGTACAGCAGTTATCATGGGCGACTTTAATCTACATATTGATTGGGCTAACCAAACTGGTAGCAATGCGGTGGAGGAGGATTTCCTGGCGTGTATTAGGGATGGTTTTCGAGAACAATATGTCGAGGAAACAACTAGAGAGCTGGCCATCCTAGACTGGGTGATGTGTGATGAGAAGGGACTAATTAGCAATCTTATTGTGCGAGACCCCTTGGGTGACCATAATATGTTAGAATTCTTTATTAATTTGGAGAGTGCCACAGTTAATTCGGAAACTAGAATCCTGAAACTTAAGCAAAGGGAACTTTGATGGTATGAGGCGTGAATTGAGTCGAATAGACTGGCAAAGGATACTTAAATGGTTGGCGGTGGATAAGCAATGGCAAACATTTAAAGATCACATGAGTGAACTTCAGCAATTGCACATCCCTGTCTATAGTAAAAATAAAACGGAGAAGAATGCTCAATCGTGGCTAACAAGGAAAATTAAGGATAATGTTGAAGCAAAGGAAGAGGCAAATACATTGGCTCAAAAAATAGAGTACGAGAGGAAGCTTGCAGGGAACATAAAAACTTACTGCAAAAGCTTCTATAAATATGTGAAGAGGATAAGATTGTTGATGACAAACGTAGGTCCCTTGCAGTCGGATTCAGGTGAATTTATAATGGGGAACAAAGAAATGGCAGACCAATTGAACAAATACTTCGTTTGTGTCTTCACGAAGGAAGACACGACTGTACTAGGGGACAGTTGGTCGAGTGAGAAGGAGGAACTGAAGGATATCCTTATTAAGCGGGAAATTGATTTAGGTAAATTGATGGGATTGCAGGCCGATAATTCCTCGGGGCCAGAGAGTCTGCATCCAACAGTACGTAAGGAAGTGGCACTAGAAATAGCGGATTCATTGGTGATCATTTTCCAACAGTCTATCGACTCTGGATCAGTTCCTATGGACTGTCGGGTAGCTGTTGTAAAACCACTTATTACAAAACGAGGGAGACAGAATATCGCTAATTATTGACCGGTTAGCCTGACAACAGTAGTGGGGAAAATGTTGGAATCAATCATAAAGGATGAAATAGCAGCGCATTTTGAAAGCACTGACAAGATCGGCCCAAGTCAGCATGGATTTATGAAAGGGAAATCATGCTTGACGAATCTTCTGGAATTGTTTGAGGATGTAACTAACAAACTGGACAAGGGAGAACCAGTGCATGTGGTTTATTTGGACTTTCAAAAGGCTTATGACAACGTCCTGCACAAGAGTTTGGTGTGCACAATCAAAGCGCATGGTATTGGGGGTAACTTACTGACGTGGATAGAGAACTGTGGTTAGACAGCAAGCAGAGATTCGGGATAAACGGGTCATTTTCAGAATGGCAAACATTGACTAGTTGGGTGCCACAGGGCTCAGTGCTGGGACCCCAGCTCTTTCCAAAGACATTAACGATTTTGATGAAGGAATTGAGTGTAATATCTCCAAGTTTGCGGATGACACTAAACTGGGTGGCGGTGTGAGCTGTGAGGAGGGCGGTAATAGGCTACAGGGTGACTTGGACAGGTTAGGTGAGTGGGCAAATGCATGGCAGATGCACTATAATGTGGATAAATGTGATGTTATCCATTTTGGGGGCAAAAACACGAAGGCAGAATATTATCTCAATGGTGGCAGATTAGGAAAAGCAGAGGTGCAACAAGACCTGTGTGTCATGGTTCATCAGTCTCTGAAAGTGGGAATGCTGGTACAGCAGCCGGTGAAGAAGGCAAAGGGTATGTTTGCCTTCATAGCGAGAGGATTTGAGTCTTGGAGCAGGGAGGTCTTACTGCAGTTGTACAGGGTCTGGAGGAGACCTCACCTGGAATATTGTGTTCTGTTTTGATCTCCTAATCTGAGGAAGGACGTTCTTGCTATTGAGGGAGTGCAGCGAAGGTTCACCAGACTGATTCCACGGATGGCTGGAATGTCATATGAAAAGAGAATGGTTCAACTGGGCATTAATTCACTGGAGTTCTGAAGAATGAGAGGGGATCTCATCGAAACAGATAAGATTCTGACGGGAGTGGACAGGTTAGATGCGGGAAGAATGTTCCCGATGTTGGGGAAGTCGAGAACCAAGGGACGTTGAGTTAGGATAAGGGGGAGGCCATTTAGGACTAAGATGAGGAGATACTTCCTCACTCAGAGAGTTGTTAACCTGTGGAATTCCGTGCTGCAGAGAGTTGCTGATGCCAGTTCATTGGATATATTCAAGAGAGAGTTAGTTATGGCCCTAACGGCTAAGGGGATCAAGGGGTATGGAGAGAAAGCAGGAAAAGGGTACTTAGGGAATGATCAGCCATGATCTTATTGAATGGCGGTACAGTCTAGAAGGGCCGAATGAGCTACTCTTGCACGATCTTCTATGTTTCTCTGTTTCGATATAGCATTAAACTGAGTGAGGAGATAACTGATATTCAGGAATCAGAGTGAGTTTGAAAATGTGAAATCATTGTCCTTTTTACCAATGATCAGCTTAAACCTTCTCATATTCACTCAGTCAGTCCACACCCTCCTGAAAACTATTACGATTGTCCTCATTATGGACTGCACTTCGTCCTCTTGTATCATCTACAAACTATAAAATGATAACATATATACCCAGATCTTGGGTTCATGAATACATATCTAAAAGACAGTCCTCCTAATACGACTGGAGGGAGCAGTACAGCTCCCTCCATTCTGAACAACAACCAGTCATCAATGCTCTTTGTTATCTGTCTCTGAGCCATTGTCATGTCGATAATGCCCTGGCTCCTCCCCACCCCACCCAACATCCTCAGACCCTCCCCACCCCACCCAATATCTTCAGTCACTCCCCACCCCACCCAATATCCTCAGACCCTACCCACCCCACCCAATATCTTCAGACCCTCCCCACCCCACCCAATATCCTCAGACGCTCCCCACTCCACCCAATATCCTCAGACCCTCCCCACTCCACGCAATATCCTCAGACCCTCCCCACCCAATATCCACAGACACACCCCACCCCAACCAATATCCTCAGACCCTTCCCACCCCACCCAATATCTTCAGACACTCCCCACCCAACCCAATATCCTCAGACCCTCCCCACACCATCCAATAGCGTCAGACACTCCCCACCCAATATCCTCAATCCCTTCCCACCACACCCAATATCCTCACACCCTCCCCACCCCACCCAATATCCTCAGCTCCACCACACCCCACCCAATATCCTCAGACACTCTCCACCCCACACAATATCCTCAGACCCGCCCCACCCCACCCAATATCCTCAGATCCTTCCCACCCCACCCAATATCCTCAGACCCTCCCCACCCAATATCCTCATACACTCCCCACCCCACCCAATATCCTCAGACCCTCCCCACCCCACCAAATATACTCAGACCCTCCCCACCCCACCCAATATTCTCAGACCCTCCCCATCCCACCCAATATCCTCAGACACTCTCCACCACACCCAATATCCTCAGACACTCTCCACCACACCCAATATCATCAGAACCTCCCCACACCACACAACATCTTCACAACCTCCCCACCCCACCCAATATCCTCAGAGCCTCCCCACCCCACCCAATATCCTCAGACACTCCCCACCCCACCCAATATCCTCAGACCCTCCCCACACCATCCAAAAGCCTCAGACCCTCTCCACCCAATATCCTCAGACCCTCCCCACACCATCCAAAAGCCTCAGACCCTCTCCACCCAATATCCTCAGACCCTTCCCATCAAACCCAATATCCTCAGCTCCACCACACCCCACCCAATATCCTCAGACACTCTCCACCACACCCAATATCCTCAGATCCTTCCCACCCCACCCAATATCCTCCCACCCTCCCCACCCCAACCAGTATCCATAGCTCCTCCCCACCCAATATCCTCAGACCCTCCCCACACCACCCAATATCCTCAGACCCTCCCCACCCAATATCCTCATACACTCCCTACTCCACCCAATATCCTCACACCCTCCCCACCCCACCCAGTATCCTTAGATCCTCCCCACCCAATATCCTCAGACCCTCCCAACCCCACCCAATATCCGCACACCTTCCCCACCCCAAACAATATGCTCAGACCCGCCCCACCCAATATCCACAGACACTCCCCACCCCAACCAATATCCTCAGATACGCCCCACCCCACCCTATATCCTCAGAAACTCCCCACCCCACCCAATATCCTCAGCTCCTCCCCACCCCTCCAAATATCCTCAGTTCCTCCCCAACCCACCCAATATCCTCAGACCCTCCCCACCCAATATCCACAGACCCTCCCCACCCCACCCAATATCCTCAGATCCTCCCCACTCCACCCAATATCCTCAGCTCCTCCCCACTCAATATCCTCAGACACTCCCCACCCCACCCAATATCCTCAGATCCTCCCCACCCCACCCAATATCCTCAGATCCTCCACAACCCACCCAATATCCTCAGATCCTCCCCAACCCACCCAATATCCTCAGACCCTCCCCACCCAATATCCACAGACACTCCCCACCCCAAACAATATCTTCAGATCCTCCCCACCCCAGCCAATATCCTCAGACGCTCCCCACCCCAACCAATATCCTCAGATACTCCCCACCCCACCCGATATCCTCAGACCCTCCCCACCTCACCCAATATCCTCAGCTCCTCCCCACTCAATATCCTCAGACACTTTCCACCCCACCCAATATCATCAGACCCTCCCCACCCCACACAATATCCTCAGACCCTCCCCACCCCACCCAATATCTTCAGTCACTCCAAACCCCACCCAATATCCTCAGACCCTACCCACCCCACCCAATATCCTCAGACCCTCCCCACCCAACCCAATATCCTCAGACCCTCCCCACCCAATATCCACAGACACACCCCACCCCAACCAATATCCTCAGATCCTCCCCACCCCACCAAATATCCTCAGACATCTCGCTACTCCACCCAATATCCTCAGACCCTCCCCACCCCACCCAATATCCTCAGATACTCCCCACCCAACCCAATATCCTCAGACCCTCCCCACACCATCCAATAGCCTCAGACCCTCCCCACCCCATATCCTCAATCCCTTCCCACCACACCCAATATCCTCACACCCTCCCCACCCCACCCAATATCCTCAGCTCCTACAACACCCAACCCAATATCCTCAGGCACTCTCCACCTCACACAATATCCTCAGACCCGCCCCACCCCACCCAATATCCTCAGATCCTTCCCACCCCATCCAATATCCTCACACCCTCCCCACCCCAACCAGTATCCATAGCTCCTCCCCACAAAATATCCTCAGACCCTCCCCACCCCACCCAATATCCTCAGACCCTCCCCACCCAATATCCTCATACACTCCCCACCCCACCCAATATCCTCAGACCCTCCCCATCCCACCCAATATCCTCAGACACTCTCCACCACACCCAATATCCTCAGACCCTCCCCACTCCACCCAATATCCTCAGACCCTCCCCACTCCACGCAATATCCTCAGACCCTTCCCACCCAATATCCACAGACACACCCCACCCCAACCAATATCCTCAGACCCTCCCCACCCCACCCAATATCTTCAGACACACCTCACCCAACCCAATATCCTCAGACCCTCCCCACACCATTCAATAGCGTCAGACACTCCCCACCCAATATCCTCAATCCCTTCCCACCACACCCAATATCCTCACACCCTCCCCACCCCACCCAATATCCTCAGCTCCACCACACCCCACCCAATATCCTCAGACACTCCCCACCCAATATCCTCATACACTCCCCACCCCACCCAATATCCTCAGACCCTCCACACCCCACCAAATATCCTCAGACCCTCCCCACCCCACCCAATATTCTCAGACCCTCCCCACTCCACCCAATATCCTCAGACCCTCCCTACCCCACCCAATATCCTCAGACCCTCCCCATCCCACCCAATATCCTCAGACACTCTCCACCACACCCAATATCCTCAGACACTCTCCACCACACCCAATATCATCAGAACCTCCCCACACCACACAACATCTTCACAACCTCCACACCCCACCCAATATCCTCAGAGCCTCCCCACCCCACCCAATATCCTCAGACACTCCCCACCCCACCCAATATTCTCAGACCATCTCCACACCATCCAAAAGCCTCAGACCCTCTCCACCCAATATCCTCAGACCCTTCCCACCAAACCAAATATCCTCAGCTCCACCACACCCCACCCAATATCCTCAGACACTCTCCACCCCACCCAATATCCTCAGATCCTTCCCACCCCACCCAATATCCTCCCACCCTCCCCACCCCAACCAGTATCCAAAGCTCCTCCCCACCCAATATCCTCAGACCCTCCCCACACCACCCAATATCCTCAGAACCGCCCCACCCAATATCCTCATACATTCCCTACTCCACCCAATATCCTCACACCCTCCCCACCCCACCCAGTATCCTTAGAATCTCCCCACCCAATATCCTCAGACCCTCCCAACCCCACCCAATATCCGCACACCTTCCCCACCCCAACCAATATGCTCAGACCCGCCCCACCCAATATCCACAGACACTCCCCACCCCAACCAATATCCTCAGATACGCCCCACCCCACCCTATATCCTCAGAAACTCCCCACTTCCCCCAATATCCTCAGCTCCTCCCCACCCCTCCAAATATCCTCAGATCCTCCCCAACCCACCCAATATCCTCAGACCCTCCCCACCCCACCCAATATCAACAGACAGTCCCCACCCCACCCAATATCCTCAGACCCTCCCCACCCCACCCAATATCCTCAGACCCTCCCCACCCAATATCCTCATACATTCCCTACTCCACCCAATATCCTCACACCCTCCCCACCCCACCCAGTATCCTTAGAATCTCCCCACCCAATATCCTCAGACCCTCCCAACCCCACCCAATATCCGCACACCTTCCCCACCCCAACCAATATGCTCAGACCCGCCCCACCCAATATCCACAGACACTCCCCACCCCAACCAATATCCTCAGATACGCCCCACCCCACCCTATATCCTCAGAAACTCCCCACTTCCCCCAATATCCTCAGCTCCTCCCCACCCCTCCAAATATCCTCAGATCCTCCCCAACCCACCCAATATCCTCAGACCCTCCCCACCCCACCCAATATCCTCAGACCCTCCCCACCCCACCCAATATCCTCAGACCCTCCCCACCCAATATCCACAGACCCTCCCCACCCCACCCAATATCCTCAGATCCTCCCCACTCCACCCAATATCCTCAGCTCCTCCCCACTCAATATCCTCAGACACTCCCCACGCCACCCAATATCCTCAGATCCTCCCCACCCCACCCAATATCCTCAGATCCTCCCCAAACCACCCAATATCCTCAGATCCTCCCCAACCCGCCCAATATCCTCAGACCCTCCCCACCCAATATCCACAAACACTCCCCACCCCAAACAATATCCTCAGATCCTCCCCACCACACCCAATATCCTCAGACCCTCCCCACCCCACCCAATATCCTCATACACTCCCCACCCCACCCAATATCCTCAGACCCTCCCCATCCCACCCAATATCCTCAGACACTCTCCACCACACCCAATATCCTCAGACCCTCCCCACTCCACCCAATATCCTCAGACCCTCCCCACTCCACGCAATATCCTCAGACCCTTCCCACCCAATATCCACAGACACACCCCACCCCAACCAATATCCTCAGACCCTCCCCACCCCACCCAATATCTTCAGACACTCCTCACCCAACCCAATATCCTCAGACCCTCCCCACACCATTCAATAGCGTCAGACACTCCCCACCCAATATCCTCAATCCCTTCCCACCACACCCAATATCCTCACACCCTCCCCACCCCACCCAATATCCTCAGCTCCACCACACCCCACCCAATATCCTCAGACACTCTCCACCCCACACAATATCCTCAGACCCGCCCCACCCCACCCAATATCCTCAGATCCTTCCCACCCCATCCAATATCCTCACACCCTCCCCACCCCAACCAGTATCCATAGCTCCTCCCCACCCAATATCCTCAGACCCTCCCCACCCAATATCCTCATACACTCCCCACCCCACCCAATATCCTCAGACCCTCCACACCCCACCAAATATCCTCAGACCCTCCCCACCCCACCCAATATTCTCAGACCCTCCCCACTCCACCCAATATCCTCAGACCTCCCTACCCCACCCAATATCCTCAGACCCTCCCCATCCCACCCAATATCCTCAGACACTCTCCACCACACCCAATATCCTCAGACACTCTCCACCACACCCAATATCATCAGAACCTCCCCACACCACACAACATCTTCACAACCTCCACACCCCACCCAATATCCTCAGAGCCTCCCCACCCCACCCAATATCCTCAGACACTCCCCACCCCACCCAATATTCTCAGACCATCTCCACACCATCCAAAAGCCTCAGACCCTCTCCACCCAATATCCTCAGACCCTTCCCACCAAACCAAATATCCTCAGCTCCACCACACCCCACCCAATATCCTCAGACACTCTCCACCCCACCCAATATCCTCAGATCCTTCCCACCCCACCCAATATCCTCCCACCCTCCCCACCCCAACCAGTATCCAAAGCTCCTCCCCACCCAATATCCTCAGACCCTCCCCACACCACCCAATATCCTCAGACCCTCCCCACCCAATATCCTCATACATTCCCTACTCCACCCAATATCCTCACACCCTCCCCACCCCACCCAGTATCCTTAGAATCTCCCCACCCAATATCCTCAGACCCTCCCAACCCCACCCAATATCCGCACACCTTCCCCACCCCAACCAATATGCTCAGACCCGCCCCACCCAATATCCACAGACACTCCCCACCCCAACCAATATCCTCAGATACGCCCCACCCCACCCTATATCCTCAGAAACTCCCCACTTCCCCCAATATCCTCAGCTCCTCCCCACCCCTCCAAATATCCTCAGATCCTCCCCAACCCACCCAATATCCTCAGACCCTCCCCACCCCACCCAATATCAACAGACAGTCCCCACCCCACCCAATATCCTCAGACCCTCCCCACCCCACCCAATATCCTCAGACCCTCCCCACCCAATATCCACAGACCCTCCCCACCCCACCCAATATCCACAGATCCTCCCCACTCCACCCAATATCCTCAGCTCCTCCCCACTCAATATCCTCAGACACTCCCCACCCCACCCAATATCCTCAGATCCTCCCCACCCCACCCAATATCCTCAGATCCTCCCCAAACCACCCAATATCCTCAGATCCTCCCCAACCCGCCCAATATCCTCAGACCCTCCCCACCCAATATCCACAAACACTCCCCACCCCAAACAATATCCTCAGATCCTCCCCACCCCACCCAATATCCTCAGACCCTCCCCACCCCAACCAATATCCTCAGATACTCCCCACCCCACCCTATATCCTCAGACCCTCCCCACCCCACCCAATATCCTCAGCTCCGCCACACTCAATATCCTAAGACACTTCCCACCCCACCCAATATCCTCAGACCCTCACCACCCCACCCAATATCCTCAGACCCTCCCCACCCCACCCAATATCTTCAGTCACTCCAAACCCCACCCAATATCCTCAGACCCTACCCACCCCACCCAATATCCTCAGACCCTCCCCACCCAACCCAATATCCTCAGACCCTCGCCACACCACCCAATATCTTCAGACCCTCCCCACCCCAAGCAATATCCTCAGACGCTCCCCACCCAATATCCACAGACACACCCCACCCCAACCAATATCCTCAGATCCTCCCCACCCCACCAAATATCCTCAGACATCTCCCTACTCCACCCAATATCCTCAGACCCTCCCCACCCCACCCAATATCCTCAGATACTCCCCACCCAACCCAATATCCTCAGACCCTCCCCACACCATCCAATAACCTCAGACCCTCCCCACCCAATATCCTCAATCCCTTCCCACCACACCCAATATCCTCACATCCTCCCCACCCCACCCAATATCCTCAGCTCCACCACACCCAACCCAATATCCTCAGGCACTCTCCACCCCACACAATATCCTCAGACCCGCCCCACCCCACCCAATATCCTCAGATCCTTCCCAGCCCATCCAATATCCTCACACCCTCCCCACCCCAACCAGTATCCATAGCTCCTCCCCACAAAATATCCTCAGACCCTCCCCACCCCACCCAATATCCTCAGACCCTCCCCACCCAATATCCTCATACACTCCCCACCCCACCCAATATCCTCAGACCCTCCCCATCCCACCCAATATCCTCAGACACTCTCCACCACACCCAATATCCTCAGACCCTCCCCACCCAATATCCTCATACACTCCCCACCCCACCCAATATCCTCACACCCTCCCCACCCCACCCAATATCCTCAGCTCCACCACACTCCACCCAATATCCTCAGACACTCTCCACGCCACACAATATCCTCAGACCCGCCCCACCCCACCCAATATCCTCAGTTCCTCCCCAACCAATATCCCCATACACTCCCCACCCCACCCAATATCCTCAGACCCTCCTCATCCCACCCAATATCCTCAGACACTCTCCACCACACCCAATATCCTCAGACCCTCCCCACCCAATATCCACATACACTCCCTACCCCACCCAATATCCTCAGACCCTCCCCACCCCACCCAATATTCTCAGACCCTCCCCACCCAATATCCTCATACACTCCCCACTCCACCCAATATCCTCAGACCCTCCCAACCCTACCAATATCCTCAGACCCTCCCCACCCAATATCCACAGACAGTCCCCACCCCACCCAATATCCTCAGACCCTCCCCACCCCACCCAATATCCTCAGACCCTCCCCACCCAATATCCACAGACAGTCCCCACCCCACCCAATATCCTCAGACCCTCCCCACACCACCCAATATCCTCAAACCCTCCCTACTCCACCCAATATCCTCAGATCCTTCCCACCCCACCCAATATCCTCACACACTACCCACCCCAACCAATATCCTTAGCTCCTCCCCACCCAATATCTTCAGACCCTCCCAACCCCACCCAATATCCTCAGACACTCTCCACCCAATATCCTCAGACACTCTCCACCCAATATCCTCAGACACTCCCCACCCCTCCCAATATCCTCACACCCTCCCCACCCCAACCAATATGCTCAGACCCTCCCCACCCAATATCCACAGACACTCTCCACCCCAACCAATATCCTCAGATACGCCCCACCCCACCCTATATCCTCAGACACTCCCCACCACACCCAATATCCTCAGCTCCTCCCAACGCAATATCCACAGACACTCCCCACCCCAACTAATATCCTCAGATAATCCCCACCCCACCCTATATCCTCAGAGCCTCCCCACCCCACGCAATATACTCAGCTCCTCCCCACTCAATATCCTCAGATCCTCCCCACCCCACCCAATATCCTCAGATAATCCCCACCCCACACAATATCCTCAGACCCTCGCCACCCCACCCAATATCCTCAGACCCTCCCTACACCACCCAATTTCCTCAGACATTCCCCATCCCACACAATATCCTCAGACACTCTCCACCACACCCAATATCCTCAGAAGCTCCCCACACCACACAAAATCTTCACACCCTCCCCACCCAACCCAATATCCTCAGAGTCTCCCCACCCCACCCAATATCCTCAGACCCTCCCCACACCAACCAATATCCTCAGACCCTCCCCACCCCACCCAATATCCTCAGACACTCCCCACCCCACCCAATTTCCTCAGACCCTCCCCACACCATCCAAAAGCCTCAGACACTCCCCACCCAATATCCTCAGACCCTTCCCACCACACCCAATATCCTCAGCTCAACCAAACCCCACCCAATATCCTCAGACACTCTCCACCCCACCCAATATCCTCAGACCCGCCCCACCCCACCCAATATCCTCAGATCCTTCCCACCCCATCCAATATCCTCACACCCTCCCCACCCCAACCAGTATCCATAGCTCCTCCCCACCCAATATCCTCAGACCCTCCCCACCCCAACCAATATCCTCAGACCCTCCCCACCCAATATCCTCATACACTCCCTACCCCACCCAATATCCTCAGACCCTCCCCAAACCGCCAAATATCCTCAGACCCTCCCCACCCCAACCAATATCCTTAGACCCTCCCCACTCCACCCAATATCCTCAGACCCTCCCCACCCCACCCAATATCCTCAGACCCTCCCCATCCCACCAAATATCCTCAGAGCCTCCCCACCCCACCCAATATCCTCAGACCCTCCCCACCCCAACCAATATCCTCAGACCCTCCCCATCCCACTCAATATTCTCAGACACTCCCCACCCCACCCAATATCCTCAAACCCTCCTCACCCCATCCAATATCCTCAGCTCCTCCCCACACCAACCAATATCCTCAGACCCTCCCCACCCCACCCAATATCCTCAGACCCTCCCCACACCACCCAATATCCTCAAACCCTCCCTACTCCACCCAATATCCTCACACCCTCCCCACCCCACCCAGTATCCTTAGATCCTCCCCACCCAATATCCTCAGACCCTCCCAACCCCACCCAATATCCGCACACCTTCCCCATCCCAACCAATATCCTTAGACCCTCCCCACCACACCCAATATCCTCAGATCCTCCACACCCCACCCATTATCCTCAGAAACTCACCACACCACCCAAAATCTTCACACCCTCCCCACCCCACCCAATATCCTCAGACCCTCCCCACCCCAACCAATATCCTCAGACCCTCCCCATCCCACTCAATATCCTCAGACACTCCCCACCCCACCCAATATCCTCAAACCCTCCTCACCCAATCCAATATCCTCAGCTCCTCCCCACCCCAACCAATATCCTCAGACCCTCCCCACCCCACCCAATATCCTCAGACCCTCCCCACACCACCCAATATCCTCAAACCCTCCCTACTCCACCCAATATCCTCACACCCTCCCCACCCCACCCAGTATCCTTAGATCCTCCCCACCCAATATCCTCAGACCCTCCCAACCCCACCCAATATCCGCACACCTTTCCCACCCCAACCAATATGCTCAGACCCGCCCCACCCAATATCCACAGACACTCCCCACCCCAACCAATATCCTCAGATACGCCCCACCCCACCCTATATCCTCAGAAACACCCCACCCCACCCAATATCCTCAGCTCCTCCCCACCCCTCCCAATATCCTCAGATCCTCCCCAACCCACCCAATATCCTCAGACCCTCCCCACCTCACCCAATATCCTCAGACCCTCCCCACCCCACGCAATATCCTCAGACCCTCCCCACCCAATATCCACAGACCCTCCCCACCCCACCCAATATCCTCAGATCCTCCCCACCCCACCCTATATCCTCAGACCCTCCCCACCCCACCCAATATGCTCAGCTCCTCCCCACTCAATATCCTCAGACACTCCCCACCCCACCCAATATCCTCAGATCCTCCCCACCCCACCCAATATCCTCAGATCCTCCCCAACCCACCCAATATCCTCAGATCCTCCCCAACCCACCCAATATCCTCAGACCCTCCCCACCCAATATCCAAAGACACTCCCCACCCCAAACAATATCCTCAGATCCTCCCCACCCCACCCAATATCCTCAGACACTCCCCACCCCACCCAATATCGTCAGACCCTCCCCACCCCACCCAATATCCTCAGACCCTCCCCACCCCACCCAATATCTTCAGTCACTCCAAACCCCACCCAATATCCTCAGACCCTCCCCACCCAACCCAATATCCTCAGACCCTCCCCATTCCACCCAATATCTTCAGACCCTCCCCACCCCACGCAATATCCTCAGAACCTCCCCACCCAATATCCACAGACACACCCCACCCCAACCAATATCCTCAGATTCTCCCCACCCCACCAAATATCCTCACACATCTCCCTACTCCACCCAATATCCTCAGACCATCCCCACCCCACCCAATATCCTCAGACACGCCCCACCCAACCCAATATCCTCAGACCCTCCCCACACCATCTAATAGCCTCAGACCCTCCCCACCCAATATCCTCATTCCCTTCCCACCACATCCAATATCCTCACACCCTCCCCACCCTACCCAATATCCTCAGCTCCACCACACGCCACCCAATATCCTCAGACAGTCTCCACCCACACAATATCCTCAGACACGCCACACCCCACCCAATATCCTCAGATCCTTCCCACCCCATCCAATATCCTCACACCCTCCCCACCCCAACCAGTATCCAGAGCTCCTCCCCACCCAATATCCTCAGACCCTCCCCACCCCACCCAATATCCTCAGACCCTCCCCACCCAATATCCTCATACACTCCCCACCCCACCCAATATCCTCAGACCCTCCCCATCCCACCCAATATCCTCAGACACTCTCCACCACACCCAATATCCTCAGACCCTCCCTACACAATATCCTCATACACTCCCCACCCCACCCAATATCCTCACACCCTCCCCACCCCACCCAATATCCTCAGCTCCACCACACCCCACCCATTATCCTCAGACACTCTCCACCCCACCCAATATCCTCAGACCCGCCCCACCCCAGCCAATATCCTCAGATCCTTCCCACCCCATCCAATATCCTCACACCCTCCCCACCCCAACCAATATCCATAGCTCCTCCCCACCCAATATCCTCAGACCCTCCCCACCCCAACCAATATCCTCAGACCCTCCCCACCCAATATCCTCATACACTCCCTACCCCACCCAATATCCTCAGACCCTCCCCAAACCGCCAAATATCCTCAGACTCTCCCCACCCCAACCAATATCCTTAGACCCTCCCCACTCCACCCAATATCCTCAGACCCTCCCCACCCCACCCAATATCCTCAGACCCTCCCCATCCCACCAAATATCCTCAGAGCCTCCCCACCCCACCCAATATCCTCAGACCCTCCCCACCCCAACCAATATCCTCAGACCCTCCCCATCCCACTCAATATCCTCAGACACTCCCCACCCCACCCAATATCTTCAGTCACTCCAAACCCCACCCAATATCCTCAGACCCTCCCCATCCCACCAAATATCCTCAGAGCCTCCCCACCCAATATCCTCAGACCCTCCCCACCCCACCCAATATCTTCAGACCCTCCCCACCCCACGCAATATCCTCAGAACCTCCCCACCCAATATCCACAGACACACCCCACCCCAACCAATGTCCTCAGATCCTCCCCACCCCACCAAATATCCTCACACATCTCCCTACTCCACCCAATATCCTCAGACCATCCCCACCCCACCCAATATCCTCAGACACGCCCCACCCAACCCAATATCCTCAGACCCTCCCCACACCATCTAATAGCCTCAGACCCTCCCCACCCAATATCCTCATTCCCTTCCCACCACATACAATATCCTCACACCCTCCCCACCCTACCCAATATCCTCAGCTCCACCACACCCCACCCAATATCCTCAGACAGTCTCCACCCCACACAATATCCTCAGACACGCCACACCCCACCCAATATCCTCAGATCCTTCCCACCCCATCCAATATCCTCACACCCTCCCCACCCCAACCAGTATCCAGAGCTCCTCCCCACCCAATATCCTCAGACACTCCCCACCCCACCCAATATCCTCAGACCCTCCCTACACAATATCCTCATACACTCCCCACCGCACCCAATATCCTCACACCCTCCCCACCCCACCCAATATCCTCAGCTCCACCACACCCCACCCATTATCCTCAGACACTCTCCACCCCACCCAATATCCTCAGACCCGCCCCACCCCAGCCAATATCCTCACACCCTCCCCACCCCAACCAATATCCATAGCTCCTCCCCACCCAATATCCTCAGACCCTCCCCACCCCAACCAATATCCTCAGACCCTCCCCACCCAATATCCTCATACACTCCCTACCCCACCCAATATCCTCAGACCCTCCCCAAACCGCCAAATATCCTCAGACTCTCCCCACCCCAACCAATATCCTTAGACCCTCCCCACTCCACCCAATATCCTCAGACCCTCCCCACCCCACCCAATATCCTCAGACCCTCCCCATCCCACCAAATATCCTCAGAGCCTCCCCACCCCACCCAATATCCTCAGACCCTCCCCACCCCACCCAATATCCTCAGACACTCCCCACCCCACCCAATATCCTCAAACCCTCCTCACCCCATCCAATATCCTCAGCTCCTCCCCACCCCAACCAATATCCTCAGACCATCCCCACCCCACCCAATATCCTCAGACCCTCCCCACACCACCCAATATCCTCAAAACCTCCCTACTCCACCCAATATCCTCACACCCTCCCCACCCCACCTAGTATCCTTAGATCCTCCCCACCCAATATCCTCAGACCCTCCCAACCCCACCCAATATCCGCACACCTTCCCCACCCCAACGAATATGCTCAGACCCGCCCCACCCAATATCCACAGACACTCCCCACCCCAACCAATATCCTCAGATACGCCCCACCCCACCCTATATCCTCAGAAACACCCCACCCCACCCAATATCCTCAGCTCCTCCCCACCCCTCCCAATATCCTCAGATCCTCCCCAACCCACCCAATATCCTCAGACCCTCCCCACCCCACTCAATATCCTCAGACCCTCCCCACCCCACGCAATATTCTCAGACCCTCCCCACCCCACCCAATATCCTCAGCTCCTCCCCACTCAATATCCTCAGACACTCCCCACCCCACCCAATATCCTCAGATCCTCCCCACCCCACCCAATATCCTCAGACACTCCCCACCCCACCCAATATCCTCAGACCCTACCCACCCCACCCAATATCCTCAGACCCTCCCCACCCCACCCAATATCTTCAGTCACTCCAAACCCCACCCAATATCCTCAGACCCTCCCCACCCAACCCAATATCCTCAGACCCTCCCCATTCCACCCAATATCTTCAGACCCTCCCCACCCCAAGCAATATCCTCAGAACCTCCCCACCCAATATCCACAGACACACCCCACCCCAACCAATATCCTCAGATCCTCCCCACACCACCAAATATCCTCACACATCTCCCTACTCCACCCAATATCCTCAGACCCTCCCCACCCAATATCCTCATACACTCCCCACCCCACCCAATATCCTCAGACCCTCCCCATCCCACCCAATATCCTCAGACACTCTCCACCATACCCAATATCCTCAGACACTCCCTACCCAATATCCTCATACACTCCCCACCCCACCCAATATCCTCACACCCTCCCCACCCCACCCAATATCCTCAGCTCCACCACACCCCACCCAATATCCTCAGACACTCTCCACCCCACACAATATCCTCAGACCCGCCCCACCCCACCCAATATCCTCAGATCCTTCCCACCCCATCCAATATCCTCACACCCTCCCCACCCCAACCAGTAACCATAGCTCCTCCCCACCCAATATCCTCAGACCCTCCCCACCCCACCCAATATCCTCAGACCCTCCCCACCCAATATCCTCATACACTCCCCACCCCACCCAATATCCTCAGACCCTCCCCATCCCACCCAATATCCTTAGACACTCTCCACCACAACCAATATCCTCAGACCCTCCCCACCACACCCAATATCCTCAGACCCTCCCCACCCCACCCAATATCCTCAGACCCTCCCCACCCAATATCCTCATACACTCCCCTCTCCACCCAATATCCTCAGACCCTCCCAACCCTACCCAATATCCTCAGACCCTCCCCAGCCAATATCCACAGACAGTCCCCACCCCACCCAATATCCTCAGACCCTCCCCACCCCACCCAATATCCTCAGACCCTCCCCAACCATTATCCACAGACAGTCCCCACCCCACCCAATATCCTCAGACCATCCCCACACCACCCAATATCCTCAAACCCTCCGTACTCCACCCAATATCCTCAGATCCTTCCCACCCCACCCAATATCCTCACACCCTACCCACCCCAACCAATATCCTTATCTCCTCCCCACCCAATATCTTCAGACCCTCCCCACCACACCCAATATCCTCAGACACTCTCCACCCAATATCCTCAGACACTCCCCACCCCACCCAATATCCGCACACCATCCCCACCCCAACCAATATCCTTAGCTCCTCCCCACCCAATATCTCCAGACCCTCCCAACCCCACCCAATATCCTCAGACACTCTACACCCAATATCCTCAGACACTCCCCACCCCACCCAATATCCTCACACCCTCCCCAACCCAACCAATATGCTCAGACCCTCCCCACCCAATATCCACAGACACTCCCAACCCCAACCAATATCCTCAGATACGCCCCACCCCACCCTATATCCTCAGAAACTCCCCACCCCACCCAATATCCTCAGCTCCTCCCAACGCAATATCCTCAGACACTCCCCACCCCACCCAATACCCTCAGAGCCTCCCCACCCCTCCCAATATCCTCAGATCCTCCCCAACCCACCCAATATCCTCAGACCATCCCCACCCTACCGAATATCCTCAGACCCTCCCCACCCCACCCAATATCCTCAGACCCTCCCCACCCCACGCAATATCCTCAGACCCTCCCCACCCAATATCCACAGACACTCCCCACCCCAACTAATATCCTCAGATAATCCCCACCCCACCCTATATCCTCAGACCCTCCCCACCCCACCCAATATCCTCAGCTCCTCCCCACTCAATATCCTCAGATCCTTCCCACCCAACCCAATATCCTCAGATAATCCCCATCCCACACAATATCCTCAGATCCTCCCCACCCCACCCAGTATCCTCAGATCCTCCCGAACCCACCCAATATCCTCAGACCCTCCCCACCCAATATCCACAGACACTCCCCACTCCACCCAATATCCTCAGACCCTCCCAACACTACACAATATCCTCAGACGCTCCCCACCCAATGTCCACGGACAGTCCCCACCTCACCCAATATCCTCAGACCCTCCCCACCCCACCCAATATCCTCAGACACTCCCCACCCCACCCAATATCCTCAGACCCTCCCCACACCATCCAATAGCCTCAGACCCTCCCCACCCAATATCCTCAGACCCTTCCCACCACACCCAATATCGTCACACCCTCCCCACCCCAACCAATATCCTCAGCTCCACCACACCCTACCCAATATCCTCAGACCCGCCCACCCCACCCAATATCCTCAGACCCGCCCCACTCCACCCAATATCCTCAGAACCTCCCCACCCCACCCAATCTCCTCAGACCCTCCCCACTCCACCCAATATCCTCAGACCCTCCCCACACAATATCCTCAGATCCTTCCCACCCCACCCAATATCCTCAGACCGCCCCACCCCACCCAATATCCTCAGACCCTTCCCACCCCACCAAATATCCTCAGAACCTCCCCACCACACCCAATCTCCTCAGACACTCCCCACTCCACCCAATATCCTCAGACCCTCCCCACCCCACTCAATATCCTCAGACGCTCCCCATCCCACCCAATATCCTCAGACACTCTCCACCACACCCAATATCCTCAGAACCTCCCCACACCACCCAAAATCTTCACACCCTCCCCACCCCACCCAATATCCTCAGAGCCTCTTCACCCCACCCAATATCCTCAGACCATGCCCACCCCACCCAATATACTCAGACCCGCCCCATCCCACCCAATATCCTCAGAAACTCTCCACCACACCCAATATCCTCAGAACCTCCCCACACCACCCAAAATCTTCACACACTCCCCACCCCACCCAATATCCTCAGAGCCTCCCCACCCCACCCAATATCCTCAGACCCTCCCCACCCCAACCAATATCCTCAGACCCTCCCCTTCCCACTCAATATCCTCAGACACTCCACACCCCACCCAATATCCTCAAACCCTCCTCACCCCACCCAATATCCTCAGCTCCTCCCCACCACACCCAATATCCTCAGACCCTCCCCACACCACCCAATATCCTCAAACCCTCCCTACTCCACTCAATATCCTCAGATCCTTCCCACCCCATTCAATATCCTCACACCCTCCCCACCCCACCCAGTATCCTGAGCTCCTCCCCACCCAATATCCTCAGACCCTCCCCACCACACACAATATCCTCAGACACTCTCCACCCAATATCCTCAGACACTCCCCAACCCACCCAATATCCGCACTCCCTCCCCACCCCAACCAATATCCTTAGCTCCTCCCCACCCAATATCTTCAGACCCTCCCAACCCCACACAATATCCTCAGACACTCTCCACCCAATATCCTCAGACACTCCCCACCCCACCCAAGATCCGCACACCTTCCCCACCCCAACCAATATGCTCAGACCCGCCCCACCCAAAATCCACAGATACTCCCCACCCCAACCAATATCCTCAGACACGCCCCACCCCACCCTATATCCTCAGAAACTCCCCACCCCACCCAATATCCTCAGCTCCTCCCCACCCCTCCCAATATCCTCAGATCCTCCCCAACACACCCAATAGCCTCAGACCCTTCCCACCCAATATCCACAGACAGTCCCCACCCCACCCAATATCCTCAGACCCTCCCCACCCCACCCAATATCCTCATAACCTCCCCACCACACGCAATATCCTCAGACACTCCCCACCCAATATCCACAGACACTCCCCACCCCAACCAATATCCTCAGATCCTCCCCATCCCACCCAATATCCTCAGACCCTCCCCACCCCAACCAATATCCTCAGATACTCCCCACCCCACCCTATAACATCAGACCCTCCCCACCCCACACAATATCCTCAGCTCCTCCCCACTCAATATCCTCAGACACTCCACACCCCACCCAATATCCTCAGATCCTCCCCACCACACCCAATATCCTCAGATCCACCCCAACTCACCCAATATCCTCAGACCCTCCCCACCCAATATCCACAGACACTCGCCACCCCAACCAATATCCTCATATCCTCCCCACCCCACCCAATATCTTCAGACCCTCCCCACCCCAACCAATATCCTCAGATACTCCCCACCCCACCCTATATCCTCAGACACTCCCCACCCCACCCAATATCCTCAGCTCCTCCCCACTCAATATCCTCAGACACTCCCCACCACACCCAATATCCTCAGACCCTCCCCACCATACCCAATATCCTCAGACCCTCCCCACCCAATATCCACAGACAGTCCCCACCCCACCCAATATCCTCAGACCCTCACCACCCCACCCAATATCCTCAGACCCTCCCCTTCCCACGCAATATCCTCAGACCCTCCACACCCAATATCCACAGACACTCCCTACCCCAACCAATATACTCAGATCCTCCCCACCCCACACAATATCCTCAGACCCTCCCCACCCCACTCAATATCCTCAGCTCCTCCCCACTCAATATCCTCAGACACTCCCCACCCCACCCAATATCCTCAGATCCTCCCCACCCCACCCAATATCATCAGATCCTCCCCAACCCACCCAATATCCTCAGACCCTCCCCACCCAATATCCACAGACACTCCCCACCCCAACCAATATCCTCAGACCCTCCCCACCCCGCCCAATATCCTCAGACCCTCCCCACCCCAACCAATATCCTCAGATACTCCCCACCCCACCCTATATCCTCAGACCCTCCCCACCCCACCCAATATCCTCAGCTCCTCCCCACTCAATATCCTCAGACACTCCCCACCCCACCCAATATCCGCAGACCCTCCCCACCCTACCCAATATCCTCAGACCCTCCCCACCCAATATCCACAGACAGTCCCCACCCCACCCAATATCCTCAGACGCTCCCCACTCCACCCAATATCCTCAGAGCCTCCCCACCGCACGCAATATCCTCAGACCCTCCGTACCCAATATCCACAGACACTCCCCATCCCAACCAATATCCGCAGATCCTCCCCACCCCACCCAATATCCTCAGACCATCCCTACTCCACCCAATATCCTCAGACCCTCCCCACCCCACCCAATATCATCAGACCCTCCCTACTCCACCCAATATCCTCACACCCTCCCCACCCCACCCAATATCCTCAGACCCTCACCACCCCATCCAATATTCTCAGCTCCTCCCCACCCAATCTCCTCAGAACCTCCCCAGCCCACCCAATATCCTCAGACCCTCGCCCCCCTGACCCAATACCCTCAGACTCTCCCCACCCCACCCAATTTCCTCAGACACTCCCCTCCCCACCCAATATCATCAGAACCTCCCCACACCACCCAATATCCTCAGTTCCTCCCCACCCCACCCAATATCCTCAGACCCTCCCCACCCCACCCAATATACTCAGACGCTCCCCAACCCACCCAATATCGTCAGACCCTCCCCACCCCACCCAATACCCTCAGACCCTCCACACCACACTCAATACCCTCAGACACTCCCCAGCACACCCAATACCCTCAGACACTCCCCCGCAATGTTGCCTCTAATTGTTTGTACTGAGCGGACCAGAAACTCCTTTTAGCGCGAGCTTTTCACCTCTGGGCAAAGTTTACAACAACATTATTTCCAACAGCTTTTACAACACAAACAGCAGCAGCAACCATTTGAAATCATATGTAGAGTTATACGATATTGGCAGCCAACCGTCTCAAGTCATTAGATAATAGGACAAGGTTAGATACAGGGTTTACATAACTTCTCTGCTGTTTAATGATAATCCTCTATAAATGATCTCCAGTGCTCCATTTGCACTTGTATGGCCTTATTATCCTCCATTGCTTCCTTTAGTAACTTTTGCATCTGTACCCAGAGAACCCTTTGCACTTCTACACCATTCGTACCCTTCGTTTCCAAGGGTAGCTTGGGTCATTATCTCTCTGACCAAAATGCTCCAACCCACACTGATCCATCTTGAAAATCGTTTGATATTTACAGGACTCTTATGCATGTTGTTTACGATACAATTAATTAAAAGTTTTTAGTTCCTCAAGTACAAAATCAATTAAAAAATTATAACTGATCAAAAATGAGTGGGATTTAAAACAACTGCATAATAATGCATTAACACTAGAAAACCATTACTCAGTTACACGGTTATGCATCGACAGACAATCCAAATGCCCAAGGTGAGCTGAAAGAGGCTTATATATTCGTGCAATTTGTATTAATTTTAAATTGTCAACCTATTAGCCGCATCTCTCATGTGACCCTAGCAATGGCAGCAGAAGCAGCAGGAACAGTGAGTTTCCTAGGGCGCTGATATCCAGTATGGCCACATAAGTAATTAGAATTTTAATTATAATACAAACAGACAACCAGCACATTAAATTGCCGTAATACTTTACTTCAAGGTATAAAAAGGAATTGAACAAAATGGACCGCAATTTCCAACCGCAACCACTTCCATTAATAACCGTGGCCTTCTTGCACCATGCCATGTAACATGTCAGAAATGAGACACTTATTCACAAGTGCAGAAACACACATACCCACTGTGCATCACCGAATTAAAAACCAAATGCAGGGAGAGCTATGATTTAACTGAAATAAACATTCATCTTTCTTCCTGGCTGGGTCAAACAATCAGTCTGACTTGGAAATGTTGACTAATATGGTGAATTAAAGATGTTAAAATACAAATGTTGCTTTTCATGTTTTTCTTTCAAACATTCGGCACGGTATTAATCCCTGCTCTTATTACTAAAAGTGATGAATAAGTTTAAGTACTTCCCAATTATATAGTGGGAAACAAACGTCATTGTACTCTCAATTTTTATTCTCCTATTTCAATCATATATACAAAATCTAAGTTGTACATTGTCAGTTTATCAAAGTATTTTCTCTGTAGTTGTCAAAAAACAAATAGTGGTTTCTTCTAAACTCGCTTCCTGCTATTTGATACATCATTACATAATTCTTGTTTCTATTAATATTCCATAAAACGTTTAGGAGTAAATCTATATTTACATTTTCCCTGAGACTTGTTTGGACTGTAGAACGTCAGACAAATTAAAATAGTTCACAATCGCAATAAACAGCGGATGCTGAAATCTGAAACTATAACAGAAAATGCTGGAACTACTCAGAAGGTCAGGCAGCTTCTGTAGAGAGAGAAACTAATGTAACCATTTAGGCCTGTGAGATTTCGGTCAGAACTGGAAGAAGTTAGAGATGTAACAGATTTTAACCAGGTGCAGAGGCAGGATTTAACGTCCCCTGTCTTCCACCATAACACAGAGCTTTCCTTTTGTTCTTTCCTCCCTCCCAACTTTCTCTGCCTCTGCACCTGATTTAAATCTGTTACATCTCGATCATTTTACAGTTCTGGTGAAAGTTGACAGACCTGAAACATTAACTCGGTTTCTCTCTCCACAGTTACTGCCTGACCTGCTGGATATTTCCTGCAATTTCTGTTTTTATGTTGTATAAAATAAAAAGGTTTGCGTTTTTAACTTTTTTTGCTTCTCTTCCTAAACGGCTTAACGATACTTTTTAATGTTAATAAAAAGTAACGTGTAACTCCGACATCTCGTCCCCTGCCCTTCCCTCCTCAACAACATGTGGAGCGTGTTTGTGTAAAGCTGCACACTTTATTCAATCGCTCAACATCAAATATTGAAGACCATCAATTTTAAACGTGTTGAGCAATTCGGAGCCTCTTTAGAAGTTTTTGGATTTCAAGACCAGTTTGGGACTTGTTTAGAGGAGGCAAAAACTGATTTTTGCCTGTTTCTTCCGAAATCACCTTCGAAACTTAGGAGGAAACGTGTTTTCAAAGCTTCATTTTGTGAAAGGTTCATTAAAAATCTTAAAACGGTTTCAAGTCTGGTTGTAGCATTGTGAGAATAAACTGCTCCAAGTTTCGTCTCCCACTTCAAGGCTGCCGATAAACACTCAATAGAATAATAAAATAAACGGATTCCAAACAGAGCTCAAATAAGAAGGTGAATAACGTGGTGAAACTTCCTAAGAAGGCGGTGAGTTTATCTTCCCTGAGATTGGTGAGGAGTTGGGATCCGTTTTGGAGAAGTTGTTTTCTCTTTGTCTGCTGCCGTTCCCTCCGTCTCTCACAGACTCTGAGATACAAGCTGGTCTACAAACCCTATCCCGTCTCTCGTAACATGATTGGAATAACACGGAGAAACACTTTCAAAAAGGGGACCAGAAGCGCGCAAAATGTAACTGGACCTGAGCTGGGGACTCGGTGAGCCTAAGGATTGTTGTATTTAGCCTCCTCCCAGCAGCCACACAATATGAGCTGCACCTCCACCTGTGTTGTTCCGGATGAGCAGAAATGTTCTCCAATCGAATATTGCGAATAGCAAACCCATTGATTTCAGTCCCCACCACAAACTCCGTTCCCTAGCTACTGACTCCATCCCTTTCCCCATCTACTGTCTGAGACTGAACCAGGCTGTTCGCAACCTTGCTGTTATATTTGACCCTGAAATTAGCTTTCCACCTCATATCCGCAGCATAACTAAGACCACCTATTTCCAACTCCGTAACATCGCCCGAGACCGCCGCTTGCCTCAGCTCATCCGCTGCTGAAACCCTCGACCATTCCTCCATCACCTCTAGACATGACTATTCCAAAACACTCCTGGTAGGCCTCCCACATTCTCCCCGACATATACTATCGATGATCCTAAACTGTGCTACCCATGACACAACTCGCACCAAATTCCTGTCACCCATCTCCACTGTGCTCGCTGAAATACATTGGCTCCCGGTTAAACAACGCCTCCATTTCAAAATCCTCATTCTGTTTTAAAATCCCTCCATTGCCCTTAACCCCTAGCTATCTATATAATCTCCTCCACCCCACAACCCTAGAGATGTCTTCCACCGGCTAATTCTTCCCTCTTGAGCATCCCAGATTATAATCGCTCCACCATTGGTGGCCGTGACTCCTGTTGCCTGGGCTCCAACTCAGGAATTTGTCCCTTATCCTCTCCACCTCCCGATCTTTTTTTCCCCTTAAAGATGTTCCTTATAAACTTCCTCTTGATCACTTGCACTAATTTCCACTTGTGTGGTTCAGTGTCCAGTTTGTTTTATCTCATCATACACCTATGGAGCACCTTGCGATGTTTCGCCACTTTAAAGCACTATATAAATATAAGGTGTTGTTGTACATCCAACATATGACCACTGTGCAGTCCCCAGGAATGAACGAGACAAACCTCAGTCTCACCATTCTCTCTCAATCTCTCTTTTCGCCTCTTTTGCTGTCTATATCTCTCTCTCCATTTGCGTATGACACTGTCTCGCTGTCTCCTTCGCTCTGTCTGTCCCTCTCCCTCTCTGTCCCTTTCACTGTGTGTCTGTCTGTATCTCTGTCACTGTTTCTCTCAGTCTCTCTCTCACTCACACCACTATCTCTCTGTCCCTCTCCCTCTCTTTCTCTGTCACTCCATATCTGTCTGTGTCTCTGTCACTATTTCTCTCAGTCTCTCTCTCACTCACACCACTATCTCTCTGTCCCTCTCCCCCTCATTCTCTCTGTCACTCTATGTCTGTCTGTGTCTCTGTCACTGTTTCTCTCAGTCTCTCTCTCACTCACAGCACTATCTCTCTGTCCCTCTCCCTCTCTCTCTCTGTCACTCTATGTGTGTCTGTGTCTCTGTCACTGTTTATCTCAGTCTCTCTCTCACTCACAACAATATCGCTCTGTCTTTCTCCCTCTCTCTGTCACTCTATTTCTGTCTGTGTCTCTATCACTGTTTATCTCAGTCTTTCTCTCACTCACAGCACTATGTCTCTGTCCCTCTCCCTCTCTTTCTCTTTCACTCCATGTCTGTCTGTGTCTCTGTCACTGTTTCACTCCGTCTCTCTCTCATTCACACCATTAACTCTCTGTCCTTCTCCCTCTCTCTCTCTCTGTCACTCTATGTCTGTCTGTGCCTCTGTCACTGTTACTCTCAGTCTCTCTCTCACTCACACCACTATCTCTCTGTCCCTCTCCCTCTCTTTCTCTGTCACTCCATGTCTGTCTGTGTCTCTGTCACTGTTTCTCTCAGTCTCTCTCTCACTCACACCAATGTCTCTCTGTCCCTCTCCCTCTCTCTCTCTCTGTCACTCTATGTCTGTCTGTGTCTCTGCCACTGTTTCTCTCAATCTCTCTCTCACTCACACCACTATCGCTCTGTCCCTCTCTCTCTCTGTCACTCTATGTCTGTTTATGTCTCTGCCTCTGTTACTCGCAGTCTCCCTCTCACTCACACCACTACCTCTCTGTCCCTCTCTATCTCTGTCTTACCCCCTCTTCCCGCCAATCTCTCTAGCCCCTCTCTCGATTTCCCTCAGTCATGCTCACTCCGGTATTTCTCTCTCCCAAGTCATTGTCTCTCAATCTCTCCCACTTTCTCTCCTCAATATCATTTAATCCCACTCTATCCCTCTCCCCACTCTCGAATTGCACCAGAGAGATAGTGGTGTGAGTGTGAGATGGACTGAGAGAAACAGAAACAGAGACACAGACAGACATACTGTGACAGAGAGAGGGGGGGAGAGGGACAGAGAGATAGTGGTGTGAGTAAGAGAGAGACTGAGAGTTCCAGAGACAGACACAGACAGACATACGGTTTCTCTCTCCCACTATCTCTCCACCACTGCACCTGATGTTCTCGGGCCAAAAGCATTCAGAGTGCCTATGCGCTTGACAAGATCACCCTCTTTCCAGCCACAATTTGCAGCACAGTATCTGCGTTCGTTTGCTCTTCACATACTCAGTGGCTCAGGGCTCCGGCCTGTAGCAGTTTCCATGTAAGAGGCTTCGAAATAGGACATCCCGCTCGCACCGTAGTTTGCTCCAGCAGGTCTGAGCAGCGAACCTGTGGGATATGATTGTAACTTGTGCCTGCGTGTTGAAGCCAGTGCCATGCAGATGGCACGATAGACAAATCCTGGTGTGGGCAAGCATCGAGGTCAACATACAGCTGCAACATTTGTGGTGGAACAGTGTTTAATACCCATCCAGATACATCACTGAGCTCACTCATACAATCACTACCCATCCAGTTTCAGCACTGACCTCACACATACAGTGAGTACTCATCCAAATACATCACTGATCTCACTCATACTATCACTACCCATCCAGGTATACCACTGAACTCACTCAAACTGTGATTACTCATCCAGATACATCACTGACCTCACTCATACTGTCACGACTCATCCAGGTACATCACTGACCTCACTCATACTGTCACTACTCACCCAGGTACATCACTGACCTCACTCATACTGTCACTACTCATCCAGGTACATCACTGACTTCACTCATACTGTCACTACCCATCTAGATACATCACTGACCTCACTCATACTGTCACTACTCATCCAGATACATCACTGACCTCACTCATACTGTCACTACCCATCCAGATACATCACTGACCTCACTCATACTGTCACTATCTATGCAGATACATCACTGACCTCACTCATACGGTCACTAACCATCCATGTACATCACTGACCTCACTCATACTGTCACTACCCATCCACGTTCATCACTGACATCACTCATATTGTAACTACCCATCCAGATACATCACTGACCTCACTCATATTGTCAAATACCCATCCTGGTACATCACTGACCTCACTCATACTATCACAACCCATCCAAATACATCACTGACCTCACTCCTACTGTCACTTTCCATCCAGGTACATCACTGACCTCACTCATACTATCACGACTCATCCAGATACATCACTGACCTCACTCATATTGTCACTACCCATCCAGATATATCACTGACCTCACTCATACTGTCACGACCCATCCAGGTACATGACTGACCTCACTCATACTGTCACTACACATCCAGATGCATCACTGACCTCACTCAAACTGTCGCTACAATCCAGATACATCACTGATCTCACTCATACTGTCACTACCCATCCAGGAACATCACTGACCACATTCATACTGTCACTACCCATCCAGATACAGCACTGACCTCACTCATACTTTCACGACACATCCAGATACAGCAGTGACCTCATTCATGCTATCACTACCCATCCTGATACATAACTGACCTCACTCATACTATCACTACCCATTCAGATACATCACTGACCTCACTCATGCTATCACTACCCATCCAGGTACATCATTAACCTCACTCATACTATAACTACCCATCCAGATACATCACTGACCTCACTCATACTGTCACTACCCATCCAGGTACATCACTGACCTCACTCATATTTTCAATACCCATCCAGGTACATCACTGACCTCACTCATACTATCACTACCAATCCAAATACATCACTGGCCTCACTCATATTATCACTACCCATCCAGATACATCACTGACCTCACTCATACCGTCACGACCCATCCAGGTACATCACTGACCTCACTCATACTGTCACTATCCATCCAGATACATCACTGGCCTCACTCATACTGTCACTACCCATCCAGATGCATCACTGACCTCACTCATACCGTCACTACCCATCCAGGTACATCACTGACATCACTCATACTATCACTACCCATCCAGATACATCACTGACCTCACTTATACTATCACTACCGATGCAGATACATCTCTGACCTCACTCATACTGTCACTACCCATCCAGGAACATTACTGACCACATTCATACTGTCACTAACCATCCAGATACATCACTGACCTCACTCATATTTTCAATACCCATCCAGGTACATCACTGTCCTCACTTATACTATCACTACCTATGCAGATACATCTCTGACCTCACTCATTCTGTCACTACCCATCCAGATACATCACTAACCTTACTCATACTGTCACTACCCATCCAGGTATATCACTGACCTCACTCATAGTGTCACGACCCATCCAGATACATCACTAACCTTACTCATACTGTCACTACCCATCCAGGAAAATCACTGACCTCACTCATACTCTCACTAGCCATCCAGATACATCACTGAACTCACTCATACTTTCACTTCTCATCCAGATACATCACTGACCTCACTCATACTGTCACTACCAATCCGAATACATCACTGACCTCACTCATACTGTCACTACCCATCCAGGTATATCACTGACCTCACTCATACTGTCACTACCCATCCAGATACATCACTGACCTCACTCATACTGTCACTACCCATCCAGGTACATCACTGACCTCACTCATACTATCACTACCCATCCAGGTACATCACTGACCTCACTCATACTATCAATACCCATGCAGCTACATCGCTGATCTCACTCATACTGTCACTACACATCCAGATACAGCACTGACATCATTCATACTGTCACTACCCATCCAGACACATCACTATCCTCACTGAAATTGTCACTACCAATCCAGATACATCAATGACCTCACTCATACTCTCACTACCCATCCGGATGCATCACAGACCTCATCATAATGTCACTACCCATGCAGATACATCACTAATCTCGCTCATACTGTCACGACGCATCCAGATAAAGCACTGACCTCACTCATACTATCACTACACATCCAGATATATCACTGACCTCACTCATGCAGTCACTACCCATCCAGATACATCACTGACCTCACTCAAACTGTCACGACCCATCCAGATACATCAATGACCTTACTCATACTGTCACTACCCATCAAGATACATCAATGACCTCAATTATAATGTCACTACCCATCCAGATACATCACTGACCTCACTCATGCTGTCACTACCCATCCAGATATAGCACTGACCTCACTCATACTTTCACTACCCATCCAGGAAAATCACTGACCTCACTCATACTCTCACTACCCATCCAGATACACCACTAACCTTACTCATACTTTCACTACCCATCCAGGAAAATCACTGACCTCACTCATACTGTCACTAGCCATCCAGATACATCACTGAACTCACCCATACTTTCACTACTCATCCAGATACATCACTGACCTCACTCATACTGTCACTACCAATCCGAATACATCACTGACCTCACTCATACTGTCACTGCCCATCCAGGTATATCACTGACCTCACTCATACTGTCACTACCCATCCAGATACATCACTGACCTCACTCATACTGTCACTACCCATCCAGGTACATCACTGACCTCACTCATACTGTCACTACCCATCCAGGTACATCACTGACCTCACTCATACTATCAATACCCATGCAGCTACATCGCTGATCTCACTCATACTGTCACTACACATCCAGATACAGCACTGACCTCACTCATACTACCACTACACATCCAGATACATCACTGACCTCACTCAAACTGTCACGACCCATCCAGATACATCAATGACCTTACTCATACTGTCACTACCCATCAAGACACATCAATGACCTCAATTATACTGTCACTACCCATCAAGATACATCACTGACCTCACTCATGCTGTCACTACCCATCCAGATATAGCACTGACATCACTCATACTGACACTACCCATCCAGATACATCACTGACCTCACTCATACTGTCACTACCCATCCAGATACATCACTGACCTCACTCATACTTTCACTACCCATCAAGATACAGCACTGACCTCACTCATAGTGTCACTACCATCCAAATACATCACTGACCTCACTCATACTGTCACTACCCTTCCAGGTACATCACTGACCTCACTCATACTCTCACTATCATCCAGATACATCACTGACCTCACTCATACTGTCAGTATCCATCCAGATACAGCACTGACATCATTCATACTCTCACTACCCATCCAGGTACATCACTGACCTCACTCATACTGTCACTAGCCATCCAGATACATCACTGGCCTCACTCATACTGTCACTACCCATCCAGGTAATCACTGACCTCACTCATACTGTCACTAGCCATCCAGATACATCACAGACCTCACTCATTCTATCTCTACCCATCCAGAAACATCACTGATCTCACTCATACTATCACTACCCATCCAGATGCATCAATGACCTCACTCATACCGTCACTACCCATCCAGGTACATCACTGACATCACTCATACTGTCACTACCTATGCAGATACATCTCTGACCTCACTCATACTGTCACTACCCATCCAGGAACATTACTGACCACATTCATACTGTCACTAACCATACAGATACATCACTGACCTCACTCATATTGTCAATACCCATCCAGGTACATCACTGTCCTCACTTATACTATCACTACCTATGCAGATACATCTCTGACCTCACTCATACTGTCACTACCCTTCCAGGTACATCACTGACATCACTCATACTATCACTACCCATCCAGATACATCACTGACCTCACTTATACTATCACTACCTATGCAGATACATCTCTGACCTCACTCATACTGTCACTACCCATCCAGGTACATCACTGATATCACTCATACTTTCACGACTCATCCAGATACATCACTGACCTCACTCAGACTGTCACTACACATCCAGGTACAGCACTGACCTGACTGATCCTGTCACTACACATCCAGATACAGCAGTGACCTCACTCATACTATCACTACCCATCCAGATACATCACTGACCTCACTCATACTGTCACTATCTTCCAGATACATCACTGACCTCACTCATACTGTCACTACCTCTCCAGGTACATCACTGACATCACTCATACTCTCACTACCCATCCAGATACATCACTGACCTCACTCATACTGTCAGTACCCATCCAGGTACATCACTGATCTCACTCATACTATCACTACCCATCCAAATACATCTCTGACCTCACTCACACTGTCACTACCCATCCAGATACATCACTGACCTCACTCATATTGTCACTACCCATCCAGGTACATCACTGACCTCACTCATACTGTCACTACCGTTCCATATACATCACTGACCTGCCTCATATTGTCACTACCCATCCAGGTACATCACTGACCTCACTCATACAGTCACTCCCCATCCAGATACATCACTGCCCTCACTCATACTGTCACTGCCCATCCAGGTACATCACTGACCTCACTCATACTATCACTATACATCCAGATATATCACTGAACTCACTCATGCTTTCTCAACTCATCCAGATACATCACTGCTCACTCATACTTTCACTGCACATCTAGATACATCACTGACCTCACTCATACTGTCACTACCCATCCAGATACATCACTGACCTCTCTCAAACTGTCACTACCAATCCAGATACATCACTGACATCACTCATACTCTCACTACCCATCCACATACATCACTGACCTCACTCATACTCTCACTACCCATCCAGATATATCACTGACCTCACTCATACTCTCACTACCCATCCAGATACATCACTGACCTCACTCATACTGTCATTACCCATCCAGGTACATCACTGAGTTCACTCATACTGTCACTACCCATCCAGATACAGCACTGACCTCACTCATACTTTCACTACCCATCCAGATACATCACTGACCTCACTCATACTGTCACTACCCATCCAGGTACATCACTGACCTCACTCATGCTGTCAGTACCCATCCGGTACACCACTGACCTCACTCATATTGTCACTACCCATCCAGGTACATCACTGAACTCACTCATACTTTCACTTCTCATACAGATACATCACTGATCTCACTCAAACTGTCACGACCTATCCAGATACATCAATGACTTCACTCATACTTTCACTACCCATCCAGATACATCACTGACCTCACTCATACTGTCACTACCCATCCAGATACATCACTGACCTCATTCATACTGTCCCTACCCATCCAGATATAGCACTGACTTCACTCATACTGACATTACCCATCCAGATACATCACTGACTTCACTCATACTGTCACTACCCATCCAGATACATCACTGACCTCACTCATACTGTCCCTACCCGTCCAGATATAGCACTGACATCACTCATACTGACATTACCCATCCAGATACATCACTTACCTCATTCATACAGTCACTACCCATCAAGATACAGCACTGACCTCACTCATACTGTCCTACCATCCGGATACATCACTGACCTCACTCATACTGTCACTACCCATCCAGATACATCACTGACCTCACTCATACTATCACTACCCAACCAGATACATCACTGACCTCACTCATACTATCACTACACATCCAGATACATCACTGACATCATTCATACTGTCACTACCCATCCAGATACATCACTGACCTCACTCATACTGTCACTACCCATCCAGATACATCACTGACCTCACTCAAACTGTCACTACCAATCCAGATACATCACTGACATCACTCATACTCTCGCTACCCATCCAGATACATCACTGACCTCATTCATACTCTCACTACCCATCCAGATGCATCACTGACCTCACTCATACGCTCACTACCCATCCAGATACATCACTGACCTCACGCATACGCTCACTACCCATCCAGGTACTTCACTGAACTCACTCATACTTTCACTACTCATCCAGATACATTACTGATCTTGCTCATACTATCACTACCCAAGCAGATACATCACTGATCTCCCTCATACTGCCACTACGCATCCAGATAAAGCACTGACCTCACTCATACTATCACTACACATCTAGATACATCACTGACCTCACTCATACTATCACTACCCATCCAGTTACATCACTGACCTCACTCATACTGTCACTACCCATCCAGATACATCACTGAACTCACTCAAACTTTCACTACCCATCCAGATATAGCACTGACCTCACTCATACTGACACTACCCATCCAGATACATCACTGACCTCACCCGTCCTGTCACTACCCATCCAGATACATCACTGACCTCACTCATACTGTCACTACCCATCAAGATACAGCACTGACCGCTCTCATACTGTCACTACCCCTCCAGGTACACACTGACCTCACTCATACTGAGAGTACCCATCCAGATACAGCACTGACCTCACTCAAACTCTCACTACCCATCCAGATACATCACTGACCTCACTCATACTGTCACTAGCCATCCAGATACATCACTGACCTCACTCATACTGTCACTACCAATCCTGGTACATCACTGATCTCACTCATACTATCACTACCCATCCAGATACATCACTGACCTCACTCATTCTATCTCTACCCATCAAGGTACATCACTGACCTTACTCACACTGTCACTGCCCATCCAGATACATTACGGACCTGACTCATGTTATCAATACCTATGCAGATACATCACTGACCTCACTCATACTGTCACTACCCATCCATGTACATCACTGACCTCACTCATACTCTCACTACCAATCCAGATACATCACTGACCTCACTCATACTGTCAATACCCATCCAGGTACATCACTGACCTCACTCATACTATCACTCCCCATCCAGGTACATCACTGACATCACTCATATTGTCACTACCCATCCAGATACATCACTGACCTCACCCATACTGTCACTACCCATCCAGATACATCACTGAACACACTCATACTTTCACGACTCATCCAGATACATCACTGACCTCACTCATATTGTCACTACCCATCCAGATACATCACTGACCTCACTCATACTGTCACTACCCATCCAGATACATCACTCTCCTCACTCATACAGTCACTACCCATCTAGGTACAGCACTGACCTCACTCATACTGTCACTACCCATCCTGGTAAGCACTGACCTCACTCATACTATCACTACCCATCCAGATACATCACTGACCTCACTCAAACTATCACGACCCATCCAAGTACATCACTGACCTCACTCACACTGTCACTACCCATCCAGATACATCACGGGCCTCACTCATACTATCACTACCCATCCAGGTAAATCACTGACCTCACTCATACTGTCACTACCCATCCAGATACATCACTAACCTTACTCATACTGTCACTACCCATCCAGGAAAATCACTGACCTCACTCATACTCTCACTAGCCATCCAGATACATCACTGAACTCACTCATACATTCACTACTCATCCAGATACATCACTGACCTCACTCATACTGTCACTACCAATCCGAATACATCACTGACCTCCCTCATACTGTCACTACCCATCCAGATACATCACTGACCTCACTCAAACTGTCACTACCCATCCAGATACATCACTGACCTCACTCATACTCTCACTACGCTTCCAGATACATCACTGACCTCACTCATACTCTCACTACCCATCCAGATACATCACCGACCTCACTGATACTGTCACTACCATCCAGTTACATCACTGACCTCAGGAGGTGTGGCTACAGTTGTGCAGGGCATTGGTGAGGCCACACATCGAGTATTATGTACAGTTTTGTTCTCCTAACCTGAGTAAGGACATTCTTGCTATTAAGGGATTGCAGCAAACGTTCACCAGACTGATTCCCGGGATGGCGGGACTGACCTATCAAGAAAGACTGGATCAACTGGGCTTGTATTCACTGGAGTTCAGAAGAATGAGAGGGGACTTTATCGAAATGTTTAAAATTCTGACTGGGTTTGACAGCTTCGATGCAGGAAGAATGTTCCCAATGTTGGGTAAGTCCAGAACCAGGGGACACAATCTAAGGATAAGGGGTAAGCCATTTAGGACCGAGATGAGGAGAAACTTCTTCACCCAGAGAGTAGTGAACCTGTGGAATTCTCTACCACAGAAAGTTGTTGAAGCCAATTCATTAAATATATTCAAAAAGGAGTTCGATGAAGTCCTTACTACTAGCGGGATCAAGGGGTATGGCGAGAAAGCAGGAATGGGGTACTGAAGTTGCATGTTCAGCCATGAACTCATTGAATGGCGGTGCAGGTTAGAAGGGCCGAATGGCCTAATCCTGCACCTATTTTCTATGTTTCAAAGTTTCTATATTTCTAGTACTGCGTACAGTTTTGATCTCCGTGTTTATGGAGGGATACACGTGCATTGGAGGCTGTTCAGAGAAAGTTCAATGGTTGGTTCCGGAGTTAAGTGGTTTGACTTATGTGGCTGGCTGAGTAGGGTTAGCCTAGACACATTGAAGTTCAGAAGAATTATAGATGATATGATTGAAACTTATGAGATAATTAGGGGGTTCGACAAGGTGGAGGCCGAGAAGATCTTTCAACTGATGCGGGAATGCTAAATTAGGGGACATAGTCTTAACATAAGCATCAACCTTTTTAATATCTAGATGAGGAGAAATCTTTCTCTCAGATGGTTGTAAATCTGTGTAATTCCTTGCCCGAGAGAGATGTGGAAGCTGGGTCATTGAATATACTTAAGGCGGAGATAGAGTTATTTTTGAGCGATAAGTGTCTATAGTGTTTTGGGGAGCGGTCAGGGAAAAGAGGTGAGCGCATGAGCAGATCAGCCATGATCTAATTGTATGGCAGAGCAGGGCTTGCCGGGACAAATGGCCGACTCCTGTTCCTATTTCTTTTGTTCTTATGAATGGATTTCCTCGAGGGCTTGGAGCTTCAAACTCAGAGGTGAGTGCGCACAAAGCTAATCTACGGAAGACAGATGACGATTCAGCCAACCTTTCAGTGAGTGCTGCAACTCACAGCTCAGTATTGCCAATTCTTCTGATTCGGCAGAAGGAAAGGCTCACTGTTCGTTGGTGTCCTCCTTGATGTTTTTCTTGACTCTCTTCAACCTCCCCTTCGGTTTGTCTGTCTCCTGGACTGTTTGCTGGAGTGTGTTCTCTTCGTCACTTTGAACCGGCTGCTGTGAGACCAATCGAGCTGCCGAGAACGGGCTATCCATTGACTTTCAATTTGCTCTCCCCCATGGTTACACAGACTGACGCTACCAGACAGCCACTAATGTTGACAACGTTTCCCCACCGTGTTTCGATGCCTCCTTCTCTGTAGCTTTGCAGACAGCCTAAATCAGACTTCGGAGTTTGGCCAACATTTCCAGCACGCCTACTTGAACAGTCAGTTTAACTTTTCCTTTGTTGAAATAACACCTTAAAGCAAGGTTTGCTCCATTAGTAGATCAGTAATCCAAGTCTCTAGCCGATGCATTAGTCTCTTGAAAAGCGGTATAGAAATATCCAAAATCCTTCCACGGATTAAAGAATACAGACTATTGCAGGCATTGTGTCCAACACTGAGCAGCTCCGCTGCGAGCAGGATTCAAAAACCAGCGCAGTTAAACAATGGCACTGTACAACATTTTAAATTCTCAAATCTCCCACCCAGCACTGTGTGCTAAATCTCCTCAATGAAAATTGCACTGCATCCGTGATGTTCAATTTGCTGCAAATTCAACAAATAGAAAAGAATCGCAGCGATCAGTAAAATAGTCAAACCCTCCGATATATGAAGCTTATATAACATATTGAGTACAATTGCAATTTCACATTGCTTTTTATTCATATGTGCTGCAATGCAATTTCCAGTTCAGCGATTTGTGGTACCTCAATAAGCCACAGGTACACAGATGAGAATCTATCACCCTATTCTGAATGTACCTGACACTGTACTGGTAATGTTCCAGCAGAAAGGGCTCTTCCTGCAGCTCTTGTCCATGAGTTTAAATCTTCATCATTTTTTCAGCTCAATAAAGACAGAGTTTGGGTAACAATCTTATTCCCTGGGACATTAACAACATAAAGACATAAGAATTATGAGCCGGAGCACGCCACATATTCAATCGAGCGAGCGCCGCTATTCACTAAGGCCATGGCAAATCTTTGACTTCATCTTTTCAACCCGAACCGCTTGTCCTTCAGTCCTTTAGATTCCAAAACATTACTATTGATGAAAAGTTTCTGAGAACTTTTCCACCAATACAGACAATCGAATCTTCGTTACTGAGCCTGACTCCCCCAGTTAAACATTTTAGTTTAGCTATTGTAATCTGATCTGCATCTACTAGGGTTATCCAGTCAGGGAGTTTGTCTATTGAAGCGACGTTGTTTTATGTATTAGTTTGCTGTGAGAGTTTGTCCGTAATAGCTCTATTTAAATATATTCTGTTCCACTGTAACATTAGTGAGAATGAACTCTCACACTGCTATGCCCACCTGACTGGCAATAATGGGATAAAGTAACCTGAGCGTCTAAGTGCAGGTTTCCCTTTGTGTGAGAATCAGGCATCCAGTCAAATGATCATCAGCATCTTCAAGAAGAACAGAGTTCTCCACTTCTCACAGAAAATGCATCCAGATTTGATCGATACGCGCACTAACGTTGGGTTCTACCTTTCGCTATCAAGCTGTCAGGTCAGTAATGCTTCTGGGCTGTCCCTCATTGTGTCAACATGTATATCACGGTAAGATCGCTTCTCTCACGCCTGTTGAGCATTCAGCCCCATTGCTATTTACCTTTCACTGTTTATTCCATGCAATCGCTTTATTCAGACTCGAATATTCTTTGAATTTCCAACATCGGTAATGTGACCAGGTTAATATTTCCAGCCAACACTTAATTACCTCTGAATTAGACCAAGTGCTGGCATCATTTTAGGGCGATGGTTAACTTTAAGGTTTCTCGTTTAGTTAATTGGTACTGGAGCAATTTTTGGATGACGGTCATTTTACATGTGTTGGTTTATATAAAGATGCATTGGTCAGTTTGAGGTTGCTGGGTCAGTTTACATGTGTTGTGTTCGGTGATAGGCAATTGTTCAGTTTGTGACAATGGCTTGGGTTGCCTGGCTCAGTCGAGCGCGATTCTTGTAATGTTTTATTTGTGGGGATTTAACCCCCGTTTGGCGGTTTAGTGCTATGCTGTTTGGGCTGATTTCACAGGCGATCCCGAGCTCTGAATTCATGGCCAAATAGTTCAAGGGATGTTTGATATAAATGTTATTCGGCAACAGTCTCAAGGTATTACTCCCTGATTCGAGATTAACTCCAGAGTCTTGCTGCTAATGATTGCATTTTATTTAATTACACCCGCAGCTCGCGGTCACTTCAGCTCACTGGGACCTCGGGCGGTGTTCCACTCACCACCTATCGGTGCGAAAAATCAACGACTCATTTGTACTGTGTACATTTTTGGTTTCCTTAGCTGACGAAACTTTAAACTTGCTTTTGAGTGGGTGCAATCAAGGTAAACCAGATTGATTCCTTGGATATGAGGGCTGTCCGTTGAGGAGATATTGAGTTAATTGGACCTGTTTATTCTCGTGTTTCTTCTGTCACAAATGGGACAAAGTAACCTGAGCGTCGAAGTGCAATTCCGGACAATGAGAGGCAAACTGATTGAAACGTATTCGGAGTCGTTATGGAGGAAACACAAAAAGTTAGTATGCAGGTACAGTAAGTAATCAGGAAGGCAAATGGAATGTTGGCCTTTATTGCAAGGGGGATGTTTGTGCAGCCATTGCTATGGTGACATGGGGTATGGGCTAATATTTGACATTAACAATTAATACAAATTTACGAATAGATAAGCCCCTTTCGGCTCACCTTGGTCTTTTGGATTGTTTGTCGATGCACAACTGTGTGAGTCACGTTTCTGAAGTACTAATACATTATTATGCAGCCCCTTTGTATACCTCTCATCATTGACATTTTTTAAAAAAACATAGTGTTTATATGACGAAGTAAAAGCTGTTAATTAATTCTATCATAAAAACACTTGAATAATGGGCATGTAAATAACAAACGATTTTCAATATAGATAAGTGTGAGGTGGTGCATTTTGGCACGAGGGATAAGGACTCTACTTATCCTTTGGAAACTGAGAAATAAATGGGGTAGATTTGCAAAGGCATTTTGGGGTACAGTTGCACAAATCACTAAAAGTAGCAACAGAGGCTAATAAGGACATCAACGTGCAAATAAAGCACTCTACTTCAGTTTCAGAGGATCATAATTCAAAAGCAGGGACATTATTTTAAACCTGTATCGAACCTTGTATGATTGTCTCATGGTTTGCGCCAGTGGGGTGCCAATATATCATATCTCTACATATGCTTTTCAGTGGTTGCTGCTGCTGTCGTTGTTGTAAAAGCTGTTGTAAATATTGTTGTTTGAAGCTTTGCCTACTTGTGAAAATGTCGCGCTAAAATGAGTTTCTGACCCATTCAGTAAAAATCGATAGAGGTAAAATTGGTGGGTTGGAGCTGAGGATATTAGATTGGGTTGTGAGTCACGGACAATACTATGTTTTGGTGGGGAGGAGCTGAGGCTATGATGTTGCGTGGAGAGCAGCTCAATATATTATGTGTATTCAGCGCCGTTGTTCCCCAACTTTTACTGTTTATTCCATGTAAAAGCTTTATTCAGAGTTGAATACACTTTGAATTTCCTACATCAGTAATGCAACTCGGTTAATCTGTCCACCTAACACTTAATGATTAGCCCATTTTAGGTGAATGGATAACTTTAAGGTTTTTGGTTAAGTTAATTGGTCCTGGACCAATTTCTGAATGACCGGTCAGTTTACATGTTGGTTTATATAATGGTCACTTGTTCAGTCTCTGTGTGCTGGGTAATTTTGGAAGTGTTAGCTTCGGTTATGGCCAATTGGCCAGATTCTGGGTGAGAGGTCAGCTTACATATGTTGGGCTAAGTGATGGGAAATTGATCAGATTGTGATGATGGCTTGGGCCTGTCTGGCTCGGTCGAGCATGATTCTCTTACTTTCAGAGTCGTGGGGTTTAAACGCCCGTTTGGCGGTGTTGTGCTTTGCAGGTTTAGACTGATTTCAAAGGTGATCCCTGCTCTGAATACATAGCAAATAGTTCAAGGGGTGTTTGATATAAATGTCATTCAACAACAGTTTCAGGGAATCTCTCACTGATTCCGGACTTTCTCCAGCATCTTGATGCTAAAGATATAAATTAATACAATTTCAACCGCAGCTCGGGGTCAGTTCGGCTCACTGCGACTTCTGGCTGTGGCTTCATCCATCACCAATCGGTGGGAGAAAATGAAGAAAAAATTGTACTGTTTACAGTTTTGTTCTCCACACGTCAGGAAACTTAAAACCTTCTTTAGAGGACGTGCAATCAAGTTTCATCAGGTTGAATTATTGGATGTGAGGGCAGTCCGATAAGGAGACATCGGGTTAAATGGACCTCTATAATCTCGTGTTTAGAAGAATGAGAGGCAATCTGATTTAAAATTATGGAATTCATACGGGGCTTGGACCTTCAAACTCAAATGTGAGTGCGCTCCAAGCTGAGCCAAGTAGACAGATAGCGACTGAACCAAACTTTATATTAGTGCGGAACTCGCAGCTCAGAATTGCCAAATCGTCTTCTTCGGGAGACAGGGAGGCTCAATACTCATTAGTTTCCTCCCTGTTGTTTATCTTGACCGTCTTCAAGCTCTCCTTCAAATTGTCTGTCTCCTGGACTGTTTGCTGGAGAGTGTTCTCTTCGTCACATTAGTCCATCTGCTGTGATAACATTCCTGTTGATTAAAATCAGCTTTCTAGTGACTTTGAATGTTCTCTCCCCCTTGTTATACAGACTGACGCTACCAGATAGAAAGTAGTGTTGACAGTGGCTCCCCCCAGCGTCTCGCCGCCTCCTTATCTGTACGTTTCCAAACAGCCCGAATCTCACTTTTGGCATTTGGTCAAGATTCGCAGCACGACTTCTTGAACAATCAATTTAATGTTTTCTTTGTTGAATTAGCATATCTAACCAAAATCTGAGCTTGACTTTCGTAATTGAACAGGTCACTTTACCAAATCTCTTTGGGTTCTCCAGACAGGCAATTTGATGATTGAAGGGACAATGTTTCAATTATTCCGATGCTCTGAGTGTTCCTCTTCAATACCTCAGGTTAAATATATTCTGTTCTATTCTAACCATGAGTTGGAATAATCTATCAAACCTCTGAACCCAGCTGACTATCACTAATAGGATAATGTAACCTGAATGTCTCAGTGCAGGTTTTCTATTGTGTGAGAATCAGACATCCGGTCAAGTGATCAGCAGCCTCTCCATGAACAATAGAATTCAAAACTTCTCACAGAAAATTCAGCCAGGTCTTTTCGACATTAGCACTAATGTTGGTTTCGACCTTTCGGCTTCAACCCTCTGGTCAGTGATGTTTCCGGACAGTCCCTAATAGTGTCAATAGGTATCTCATGATCGGTTCTCTCATGCATGTTTGAGCCGTTATTCTTTAACAGTAACTGTGTATTCCATGTAATCGCTTTATTCAGACTCTAATCTGCTTTGATTTTCCGATTTCCGCAATGTAACTGTTAATGTTAACTGCCAGCACTTATTGATCACTGAATTAGACCCTGCATTGGCATCATGTTATGGTATTGTGTAACTCTTTTGTTTCTGATTCAGTTAATTGGTACTGGAGGAATTTATGGGTGATCAGTCAGTTTACATGTTTTGGTTTAGATAACTATGTCTTGCTCAGTTTGTGGCTGCTGGGTCACTACTATGTGTGCAGGAAGTGTGCCCAGCTGCAGCTTCTGACAGACCACATTGGAGCACTGGAGCTGCACATGGACTCACATTGGATCATCCGCGATGCTGATGATGTCGTGAATAGCATGTTTAGTGAGTGGGTCACACCACAGCTAAAGATTACTCAGGCACATATGGAATTGGTGACTATCAGGCGGAGCAGTAGAAGGAAGATAGTTCCGGAGGACCATGGGTTCATCTCCCCACAAAACAGATACAGCGCTTTGGGTACTGTTGAGGGGGATGGGTCATCAGGGGAAGGCATTAGCAGCCATGTTCATGGCACCATGGGTTGCTCTGCTGCACAGGAGGGCAGGAAAAAGAGTGGGAGAGCTATATTGGCAGGGGATTCTATTATAAGGGGAAAAGATAGGCGTTTCTGCGACGGCGATCGAGATCCAGGGTCGTATGTTGCCTCCCTGGTGCAAGTTCCAAGGATGTCTCGGAGCGGCTGCAGGACATTTTGGAGGTGCAGGTTGAACAGCCATTTTCGTGGTGCATATAGGTAACAACGATTTAGGTAATAAAACAGGATGAGGTCCTACAAGTTGAATTTAGCGAGCTAGGAGTTGAATTAAAAAGGAGGACTTCAAAATTCGTAATCTCAGGATTGCTAACAGTGCCACGTGCCAGGCAGAGTACAAATAGAACGATAGTTAAGATGAATACGTGGCTTGAGAAATGGTGCAAGTGCGAGGGTTTCAAATTCCTGTGATTTTGGAACCTGTTCTGGGGGAGATAGGACCAATAAAAACCTTCGGTCTGCACCTGGGCAGCACCGGAACCAATGTCCTAAGCGGACTGCTTGCTAATGTTGTTGGGTAGAGATTAAAATAATATGGCAGAGGGATGCGAATCTATGGAGGGAGATAGATGGAAGTAAAATGGGGGCAGACGCAAAAGGTAGAATGGAGAAAAGGAAAGGTGGAAGGCAGAAGAATCAAAGGCAAAAATCAAGAAGGGACACATTACAACATAATTCTAAAAGGACAAAGACTGTTTAGGAACAAACCCAAAGTCTTCGTGTCTCAAAGTGAGGAGCATTCGTAAAAAGGTGGAGGAATTAACTGTGCAGAAATAGTTAACGGTTATGACGTAATTGGGATAATGGAGACATGGCTCCAATGTGACCAAGGCTGGGAACTCAACATCCAGGGTTACTCAACATTCAGGAAGGATAGGCAGAAAGGAAAAGGAGGTGCCGTCGCGTAGCTTGTTCAAGTGGAGCTTTAAGCAATAGTAAACTAGGATATTAGCTTAGATGATGTGGAAACTGTGTGGGTAAAGCTACGGAACACCAAAGGGCAGAAAACGCTAGTGGGAGTTGTGTACAGGCCAAGAAACAGCGGTAGTGAGTTTGGGGATGGCATCAAATAGGAAATTAGGGATGCATGCAATAAAGGTACATCGGTTATCATGGGTGACTTTAATCTACATATAGTTTGGGCTAAGCAAACTTGTGGCAACACGGTGGAGGAGGATTTCCTGGAGTGTATAAAGAATGATTTTCTAGACCAATATGTCGAGGAACCAATTGGAGAGCAGGCCATCCAAGACTGGGTTTTGTGTAACGAGAGAGGATAAATTAATAATTTTGTTGTGCGATGCCCCTTGGAGAAGAGCGAGCATAATGTGGTGGAATGCTTCATTTAGATGGAGAGTAACACAGTTAATTCAGACACTAGGGTACTGAACTTAACGAAAGGCAACTTCGATGCAATTTCGATGTTATGAGACGTGAATTGGCTAGGATAGTCTGGAGAATGATACTTAAAGGCTTGACAGTTGATAGGCAATTGTAGACATTTGTACATCCCTGTCTGGCGTAAAAATAAAAAGTCGAAAGTGGCTCAATCGTGGCTAACAAGTGAAATTAGGAATAGTTTCAAATCCAAGGAAGAGGCTTATAAATTGGCCAGAAAACGCAGCAAGCCTGAGGACTGGGATACATTTAGAATGCAGCAAGGAGGAGAAAGGCTTCAATTAGGAGGAGGTGTAGATCGGGAATATAATGTGAGAGTAAGCTTGCAGGGAACATAAATATTGACTGCAAAAGCTTCTATAGATATGCGAAGAGAAAACGATTAATAAAGACAAATATAGGTCCCTTGCAGTCAGAATCTGGCGAATTTATAATGGGGAACAAAGTAATGGCAGACAAATTGAACAAATACTTTGGTTCCGTGTTCACTAAGGAAGATATAAATAATCTTCCAGAAATACTAGAGGACCGAGGGTCGAGCGAAAAAGAGGACTGAAGCAAATCATTATTCGTCGGGAAATTGTGTTAGGGAAATTGATGGGATTGAATGCCGATAAATCCCCAGGGCATGATAGTCTGCATGCCAGAGTACATAAGGAAGTGACCTTAGAAATAGTGGATGCATTGGTGATAATTTTCCAACATTATATAGAGTGTGGATCAGTTGCTATGGATTGGAGTGTAGCTAATGTAATCCCACTTTTTATAAAAGAAGGGAGAGGTAAAATAGGGAATTATAGACCAGTTAGCCTGACATGGGTGGTGGGGAAAATGTTGGAATCAATTATTAAAGGCGTAATAGCAGCGCATTTGGAAAGCAGAGACAGGATCGGTTCAAGTTAGCATGGATTGATGAAGGGGAAATCATGCTTGCCAAATCTTCTGGAATCTTTTGAGGATGTAACTAGTAGAGTGGACAAGGGAGAACCAGTAGATGTAGTGTATTTGGACTTTCACAAAGCTTTTGACAAAGTCCCACACAAGATATTAGTGTGCAAAATTAAAGCACATAGTATTGGGGGTAATGTATTGACTTGAATAGATAACTGGCTGGCAGACAGGATGCAAAGAGCAGTAATAAACGGGGCCTTTTCAGAATGGTAGGCAGTGAATCGTGGTGTAACACAACGTTCAGTGCTGCGACCCCAGCTATTTATAATATGCATTAATGATTGGACGATGGAATTGAATGTAACATCTCCAAGTTTGCTGATGACACTAAGCTGGGTTGCAGTGTGAGCTGTGATGAGGATGCTAAGAAGCTGCAGGGTGACTTCGACAGGCTAGGTGAGTAAGCAAATTCATGGCAGATGCAGTATAATGTGGATAAATGTCAGATTATCCACTTTGGAGTCAGAAACAGGGAGGCAGAATGTTAACTGAAATGATGACAGATTAGGAAAAGGGGAGGTGCAACGAGACCTGGGTGTCGTGGTACAACAGTCATTGGAAGTTGACATGCAATTACAGCAGGCGGTGAAGAAGGCAAATGGTATGTTAGCCTTCACAACGACAGGATTTGAGTGTATGAGAAGGGAGGTCATGCTGCAGATCCATAGGGCTTTGGTGCTGCCATTCCTTGAATATTGTGTACAGTTTTGGTATCCTAATCTGAGGAAGAACATTCGTGCTATTGAGGGAGTGCAGTGAACGTTCACCAGACTGATTCCCGGGATGGCAGGACTGACATAGAAAGAAAGACTGGATCGACTAGGCTTATATTTCCTGGAATTTAGAAGAATGAGATGGACCTCATAGAAACATATAAAATTCTGACGGGATTGGACAGGTTAGATGCAGGGAGAATGTTCCCGATGTTGACGAAGTCTAGAACCAGGGGTCACAGTATATTGATAAGGGGTAAGCCATTTAGCACAGAGAAGAGGAGAACATTATTCACTAAGAGAAATGTGAACCTTTGGAATTTTCCACCACAAAGTTTTTGAGGCCAGCCCATTAGACAAATTCGAAAGTGAGTTCGATGTGGCCCTTAGGGCTAAAGTTTTCAAGGGGTATGGATAGAAAGCAGGAATGGGTTACCGAAGTTGCATGATCAGGCATGATTATATTGAATGGTGTTGCAGGCTCGAAGGGCTGCATCGCCTACTCCTGCACCTAATTTCTATGTTTCTGTGTTTCGAAGTTGACATGTGTTAAGTTCAGTGATTGTCTATTGATCAAGTTCAGGTGATGGGTCAGCTTACATGCGTTGGGTCAGGTGATTGCAATTGTCCAGTTTGTGATAATGGCTTGTGTCTGGATGGCTCAGTCTCGCATGATTCTCTTAATCTTAGAGTCGTCGGGTTTAAAACCCTGTTTGGCGGTTTTGTGCTTTGCATGTTTAGACTGATTTTACTGGCGATGCCCCGCTCTGAATTAATAGGCAAATAGTTCAAGGGATTTTTGAGATAAATGCTAATCGTCAACAGTTTCAGGGAATCTCTCACTGATTCGGGACTCTGTCCAGCAACTTTCTTCTAAAGATGTAAATTAATACAATTTCAAACGTAGCTCGTATTCACTTCGGCTCCTGGAAACTTCGGCTATCTCTCGCTTCATCATTGGTGCGATAAAAGAACGGAGAATTTGTATTGTGTACAGTTTTGTTTCCTTACATAAGGACGTAAATGTACTTTAGAGGAAATATAGAGACATAGAAAATAGTTGCAGGAGAAGGACATTCGGCCCTTCGAGCCTGCACCACTATTCAATAATATCATGGCTGATCACTCACATCAGTAATCTTTTCCTACTTTCTCTCCATAACCCTTGATCACTTTAGCCGCAAGGGCCATATCTGACTCCCTCTTGAATATCTCCAATTAACTGGCATTAACTCTCTGCGGTAGAGAATTGCAACCGTTAACCACACTGAGTGAAGAAGTTTCTCCTCAACTGAGTCCTAAATGGCCTACCCCTTATCCTTAGACTGTGTACACTGGTTCTGGAATTCCCCAACATCGGGAACATTCTTCCTGCATCGAACCTGTCCAGTCTCGTCAGAATTTTATATATTTCTATGAGATCCCCTCAAATCCTTCTAAACTCCAGCGAATACAGACCTTGTTGATCTATTCTTTCCTCATATATTAGGCCTGCCTTCCCGGGAATCAGTCTGGTGAACGTTCGCTGTGCTCGCTCCATAGCAAAAACGTCCTTCCTCAGATTAGGAGACGAAAACTGAACACAATATTCTCGATGAGGCCTCATCAATTCTCTATACAAGTCCAGTAACGCCTCCCTGCTCCTCTACTCAAAACGCCTAGCTATGAAGGCCAACATGCCACTTGCCTAGTTCACCACTTGCTGTACCTACATGCCAACTTTCAATGCCTGATGTACCATGACACCCAGCTTTCGTTGCATCTCCCCTTTTCCTAATCTGCCGCCATTCAGATAATATTTGCCTTCGTGTTTTTGCCACCAAAATCGATAACCTCACATTTATCCACATTATACTGCATCCGCCATGCATTTGCTCACTCACCTTACATGCAAATTCACCCTGCAGCCTCTTAACATCCTCCTCGCAGCTCACACCACCACGCAGCTTAGGGTTATCTGTAAACTTGGAGATATTACACTCAATTGCTTCATCTAAATCATTGATGTATATTGTAAATAGATGGGGTCCAGGCACTGAGCCCTGCGGCACACCGCTAGTCACTGCCTACCATTCTGAAAAGGACCCGTTTATCCCGACCGACTCTCTGTTTCCTGTCTGCCAACCAGTTCTCTATCCACGTCAATACATTATCCCCAAAACCATGTGCTTTAATTTTGCACTCCAATCTCTTGTGTGGGACCTTGTCAAAATCCTTTTGAATGACCAAATACTCCACATCCACTAGTTCTCCCTTGTCTACTCTATGAATTACATCCTCAAAAAATTCTAGGAATTGGTCAAGCATGATATCTCTTTCATAAATCCATGCTGACTTGGACCGATCCTATCTCTGCTTTCCAAATGTGCTGCTAATTCATCTTTAATAATTGATTCCAACATTTTCCCCACTACTGATGTCAGGCTAATCGGTCTATACTTACCCGTTTATTCTCTCCCTCCTTTCTTAATAAGTGGTGTTACTTTAGCTACCTCCAGTCCATAGGAACTGATCCAGATTCGATAGACTGTTTGGAAAATGATCACCAATGCATCTACTATTTCTACGGAGATGCAATCAAGTTTCGCCTGATTGATTCCTGAGAGATGAAGGCTTTCCAATAAGGAGAGAATTTGTTTTAATTTATGCTGATGTTCTCAATTTTAATAGAATGAGCGTTGATCTCATTGAAATGTATAAAATGCTTGGCAGGCGTTAAATCAGAGACAAGTGCGCTTGGCGCTGATCCATGACGGACAGATGGCAATTCAGACAACTGTTAATCTTTAAATCAGTGGTGCAACTTGAAATAACAACAACAAATGTTATTATGTAGCGCTTTGAACTTAGTGAATCGTCCTCAGGCGCTTCACTCTTTTGTGAAATTTTAAACAAATTAACACCGAGCCGCTTATGGAGAAATGAGAGCAGGTGACGAGATACGTTCAAAGAAGCGTGTTGAAGTAGGAAAGAGTGGTAGAGAGGCAGAGATGTTTAGCGAGGGTTGTGCAGATCTTGGGAGTGATTCGGCAACAGAAGACACGGCCAGCAATGGTTGAGCGATTATTATCATGGATAATAAGGGCAGGATCATAGGAGCGCATCATGGGGTTGGAGGAGATTATACAGATAATGAGGGGCGAGGCCATGTAGATATCTGAACAAATGGCTGAGAATTTTGAAATGGAGGCATTGCTTAAGGGGGAGCCACTATAGGCCAGCAAGCAAAGGGATGATGGTTGAGCGGGGCTTGTGCGAGTTGGCATAGGGGTAGCCGAGATTTGCATCACCGCGGGTTGACAAGAGTAAAAAATGGGAGGCCAAACAGGAGAGTATTTTAATAGTCAAGTGTAGAGGTAATGAAGGCATGGATGATTGCTTCAGCAGCGGATGAGCTGAAGCGAGAGTCAAGATGGACGTCGAAATATATGATGTTGGGACTGGTATCTAATATATTCACACAAAACCGATGGACTTGATGCTGTATCTCAGTCTGGTAATTGCTGTGACTCTGTACTGTTAAATAATGTGTTGTTCTATTGTTGCTTATGGAATTGATACACTATCTCAGTCTGGCGCAGTCTGACACAATTAGACTGGTATATAATTTGTAGTTCTGTCGATGCTGTAGTATTTATTATCATCATCCTCAATGTAAGCAGTACATCGAAATCGATTAATATTGCTTTCACTCTAAAAGTGCGTTCTCAGATATTTATACTGCATTTATACACTATTTTTACTGCATGCCAGTCTGACATTTCCTGCCGTTTTTGGACTGGTATAAAATGTGTAGTTCTGTCCGTGCTGAAATATTTATTATCATCATAATCAACATAGGCAGTCCCTTGAAATCGAGGAAGACTTGCTTCCACTTCAAAATTGAGTTCTCAGCAATTTATACTGTATTTATCCAGGATTTATACTGTATGCCAACCTGACACTTCCTGGCAATTTTCGACTTCTATATAATGTGTACTTCTATCTGTGCTCGTGGAATTGATACGGTATCTGAGTCAGACGTTGTCTGAGAATTTTAGACTGGGTCTAAAATGTAGTTCTGCCTGTTCTGATCGAATAGACTGCCAGTGTGAGGTGACTATTTGGACTTCCGTACCGCAGAGGGATTTGGAAATCTCAGGAATGAAATTCGCTTGGTAACGCCGTAATTTAGCGCCAGCAGAGTGCAAGGTAAATATTGCTGTTTGATATATTTCAACCTTTATTTATTCGATGTACCAATTTTAATATCTGCGATTTTTGAACTGGTACATAATGTACAGCTCCATCTGTGCTATTGGAATGTATTGACATCGCAGTCCGATTCTCTATGAAAGTTTTCGACTTGTGCAGGTCAGCCTGTACTAATTGAATAAATACTGGATCTCCGTCTGGGTCTGAGATTTTGATCATACCTAATGTGTGGTTCAGTCTGTTCTCATGTAATTGATGAGATGGAGGATTGTCCTATGAGGGGAAATTGAGCAAAGTCGACATCTATTCTTTAGATTTTAGAAAAATGAGAGGTTATCTTATTGATACTAACACAATTCTTACACGGCTTGACAGGGTAGATGCAGGGAAGATGTTTCTTCTGGCTGAGGAGTCTCGATCCTGGGGTCAGAGTCTCAGAATAAGAGGTCGGTCATTTATGACAGAGAAGGGAAGAAACCTTTTCACTCAGATGGTGGTGAATTTTTGGAATTCGCTACCCCAGAGGGTTGTGGTGGCTCAGTCTTTGGGTATATCAAGACAGAGATTATTATGTCTGTGCTAATCAAACAGATGCTCAGAGGATGGAGAATCTTTGTAATTTGCTTGATAACGCCGCCCGTTAACGCCAGCAGAGAGTAAGCTACGTTTTAATTTCATTCTTCCTTTTGGCATTGATTTATTCGTTGTACCAATGGTGAAGTGTGTGTCGAGGTCGGAGAAATGTTTTACTGTTTTTCTTCCCGTTTTTGCAGCTCGCATGCCGGTAAACCTCTATCACAAAATGCAATAGCCCGTCTGACCTCCCGCCGTGTTGGTGTCCGACGATGAGCGTGTATGGTCACTTTTAGTGCTGCCCTCTCACCTTCGGGTGTCAAAACTCAATTTCGCAGTTTCAGACGGCATCTAACACGGAACACTAAAATGAGCACTCAGGCGTTGACACCGCCTCAAAAAGAGCCATGCCCACTTTCGACCCCTCAGTCTTTGAGAATATTCAAGACAGTTTTTGGTGGAATTTTGGACATCAAGGGATTCAAGGGATATGGGGCTCGTGCAGGAAAGTTGAGTTGAGATAAATGATCAGCCATGATCTCATTAAATGCCGGAGCAGGCCGAATAGCCTCTTCCTGCTCCCTATTCGTATGTGCATATATTATTATATTGTATCTCCTTCTGATTCTCTCTGAGACTCTTGGAATAATATAACATACGTAGTTCAGTCTGTACTACTGGAATTGATGGGATGGGGGATTATCCTTTGAGGGCAGATTGAGTAGAGCAGACCTATGTTTTCTCCACTTTTGGAAGAATGAGAGATGATCTCATTGAAACACGCCACATTTTTACAGAGATTGACAGGGTAGATGCAGAGAGGATGTTTCCTCTGGCAGAGGAATCTATCCCTAGGGGTCGCAGTCTTCGAATAAGGGGTCGGCCATTTAAGATAGAGATTAGCAGAAAACTCTTCATTCACATGGTGGTTAATGTTTGGAATTCGTTACCCAAGAGGGCTGTGGAGGCTCAGTCTTGGAGTATATAAAGACAGAGATCAATGTATGTTTGGATATTAAGCGAATCAAGGGATATGGGAACAGGACAGAAATTTGGTGTTAAGATATAAGATCAGCCTTGATCTCACTGAATACTGCCGGAGCCTCGAGGGTCAGAATGGTCTATTGCTGCTCAAACTTCTTGTGTACTTATTTGCTTGTACTCTATCTCAGTCAGACTCTTTCTGAGATTCTTGAAATGGCATATAATGTGTAGGTCAGTCTGTATTACTTATTGATATGATACCGTTACTCTCGAGATTTTTGGAAAGATATATAATGTATAGCTAAGTCTGGGCTAATGATCTCCATTGACATTGCAATTTGATTCTCTATGAAATTCTTGGACTGGCATATCAGATCAACCTGTCCTAACTGAATTAATGCTGTATCTCTGACTGAGACCGTATCAGACCGTCTCAGATTTCTGGAATAGTATAATGCATGCTAATGGTATTGATGGGATGAAAGATTTCCCTATGGACATAAGAGTATAATAGCTAGGAGCAGGGGTAAGCCATTTGACCTCTCGAGCCTGCTCCGCCCGTCAATAAGTTCATGGCTGATCTGATCCGAGCCTCAACTCCACTTCTCCACCTGTTCCCCATAAACCTTGACTCCATTATCATTGAAACATCAGTCTATCACCACATCAAATATATTCAAAGACCCAGCCTTCACAGCTCTCTGGGGTAGATTATTCCAAAGATTCACGACCCTCTGCGAGAATAAATTCCTCCTCATTTCTGTTTTCAATGGTTGACCACTTATTCTGAAACTATGTACCCTAGTTCAAGATTCCCCCATGAGGGAAAACATGCTTTCTGCATCCAACCCGTGTCAAGCCGCCTCAGTATCTTATACGTTTCAATAAGATTACTTCTCACTCTTCTAAACTTAAAAGAGTATAAGCACAACCAGCTCAATCTTTCTTTTTATGACAACAATTCTTCTCAGGATTCAACCTTGTGCACCTTTTCTGAACTGCCTTCAATTCAAGTATATCCTCTTTAAGGAGACAAAAACTGTATGCAGTACTCGAGGTGTGGTCTTACCAAAGCACTGGACAGTTGGATCAGGTATCCCCTACTTGTATGCTCCATCCCCTTTGCAATTAAGACCAACGTTCCATTTGTCTTCCTCATTATTTGCTCTACCTGCATACTAACGTTTTGAATTTGATGCACAAGAACCGGCAGATCATTTTGTATTATAGCATTTTGTACTAGCTCCAAACATAAATAATAATTTGTTTTTTTATATTTCCGACCAAAACCTCACATTTTCGCACGTTGTATTCCATCTTCCAAATGTTTGCCCACCGACTTAGCCTATCTATATCATTTTGCAGATTCTTTGCATCATCGTCACAACTTGCTTTTCCAGTGATCTTTGTATCATCAGTATTTTGGCTGCATTACACTCGGTTCATTCATCCAGTCATTAATATAGATTGGAAAAAGTTCAATACCCAGCACTGCTCCGTGTGGCACTCCACTAGTTACTGTTTGCCAACCTGAAAATTACCCATTTATCTCAACTCTCTCTGTTCTGTTGTTAGCCAATCCTCTATCCATGCTAATACAAGAACATAAGAACATAAGAAAATGGAGCAGGAATAGGCAATACGGCCCCTCGATCCAGCTCTGCCATTCAATAAGATCATGGCTGATCTGATCATGGACTCAGCTCCACTTCGCTACCCGTTCTCCATTACACCTTATCCACTTATTGTTTAACAAAATGTCTATTTCTGACTGAAATTTATTCAATGTCCCAGATTCCACACCTCTCTGAGGCAGCGAATTCCAGTGAATTACAACCCTCTGAGAGAAGAAATTTCTCGTCTTCTGTTTTAAATGGGCGGCCCATTATTTTAAGATCATGCCCTCTCGTTCTCGTCTCCCCCATCAGTGGAAACATCCTCTCTGCATCCGCCTTGGCGAGCCCCCTCATAATCTTATACGTTTCGATGAAATCACCTCTCCTTCTTCTGAATGCCAATGAAAAGAGGGCCAACCTACTCAAATTTTCCTGATAAGTAATCCCCCTCATCCCTGGAATCAACCTCGTGAATCTTCTCTGAACTGCCTCCAAAGCAAGAATATCCTTTCGTAAATACGGAAACCAAAACTGCACGCAGTGTTCCAAGTGTGGCCGCACCAATACCCTGTATAGCTGTAGCAAGTCTTCCCTGCTTTTATACTCCATCCCTTTTGCAATAAATCCAAGATACCATTGGCCTTCTTGATCACTTGCTGTACCTCCATACTAACCTTTTGTGTTTCATGCACAAGTTCCCCCAGGTCCCGCTGTACAATCTGTCTCCATTTGAATAATAACTTGCTCTTCATTTTTTGCTGCCGAAGTGCATGACCTCACAGTTTCCAACATTATACCATCTGACAAATTTTTGCCCACTCACTAAGCCTGTCTATGTTCCTTTGCAGATTGTTTGTGTCCTCCTCACACATTGCTTTTCCTCCCATTTTTGTATCGTCAGCAAACTTTACACTCCGTCCCTTATTCCAAGTGATTAATATAGAGTGTAAATAATTGGGGTCCCAGCACTGATCCCTGCAGCACCCCACTAGTTACTGGTTGCAAACCATAGAATGAACCATTTATTCCTGCTCACTGTTTGCTGTTCGTTATCCCATCTCCGATCATGCTAATATATTACCCCCAACCCAGTGAACTAAATCAGTTGCTCACAGCTGCATTACTGTTTATTCCCGCTGAAATAATTATAGGATTCAATATATTGAAATATCGAGGAGAGGCAATGGAGACAATCCAATTCTCCAAAAGATCATTTTCTACAAACGTCATATTTGCAAAAATAATCAGTAGGTCATGGTGTACAAGGTAATTTTACTGATGAGCGGACCTGTTTCATGGTTCAGGGACAATGTCTGAATGTAAAGTAATCATTGGATCATGCTGGGCCAGTGATTTTTTGTTATGAATTTCTACTTGTGCATAATATATGTAGATTATAACATACTTTCTGTTCCATATATAAAGTGCCGGACCGGACGAATTAATTTACCCTGTTCAATGACTGGAATTAATGATAGTTTCCAAGGAAAGTGATTGTCTCTGCTCGTTAGTAATTCCTGTTAGATGCAGTCAAAAGGTTCATACAATCTTCTTTACAATGTATATTATGTTGAAATATATATAAAACATATTTCCGATCTCCATATTGCTCAGATCAATACATCACTTCCCATCATTTAATCATTAACCACGCTGAATGTACAAAACTAAACCATCTTAATCTCACTCCGTGAGGTTGGACTGCGGGATTGAATTCACTGTGCAGAATTGAAAATACAAACTTTTGAATAGAGGGTTGCTAAGTAATATCAGAATTTCCAAAATCCAGCAACAGGTTCTCCCATTGTAAGCAAAACATTTCAGGGTTTCACTATTCCTCTTTATAAGTTCAGTCTTTACTGAATCATTACGGAAATCTCCATCCATCCGAATATGGCAGAAACCATACAACACGAGTTCATTGCCGGGAGGGAGACGTAGCTGAACGTATGCCGACAGAGGTTCAAATCTGGATCATATCGTTCAGAGTTCTGGTACTGAGTTCACACTGTCCTACACAAGATCTCTTTGAAAATTACAGCAGTAACAGTGAATCTGAATCCCAGCAAGAAAGAGGACAGGTTATTTTCCCGGCCATGGTTACATATCTTACTTCATTAAATCAGTGATTTTATTGATGGAATTGAAAGGGAGATAGTGCATACTGACTGTTGTCTCTCAGTCCCTCTCCCTCAGGGTGTTATCTGTAGATTGACTGATGTCTCTTAGTCCCTCCCTCTCAGGGAGATATCTGTACTTGACTGGTGTCTCTCAGTCCCTCTCCCTCGGGGTGATATCTGTACAGTGACTGGTTTATCTCAGTCCCTCTCCTTCAGGGAGATATCTGTAAACTGACTGATGTCTCTCAGTCTCTCTGTCTCTGAGGGAGATATCTGCACACTGGTTGGTCTCTCAGTCCCTCTCCCTCAGGGACATATCTTTACACTGACTGGTGTCTCTCAGTCCACTCTCCCTCAGGGAGATATCTGTACACTGAATGGTGTCTCTCAGTCCCTCTCCCTTAGGGACATATCTGTACTCTGACTGCTGTCTTTGATTCTCTCTGTATCTCAGGGAGATATCTGTAGACTGACTGGTGTATTTCAGTCCTTCTCCTTCAGGGAGATATCTGTATACTGACTGGTCTCTCAGTCCCTCTCCCTCAGCGACATATCTGTACACTGCCCGGTGTGTCTCAGTCTCTCTGTGACTCAGGGAGATATCTGTACACAGACTGGTGTCACTCAGTACCTCCCTCTCAGGATGATTTCTGTACACTGACTGCTGTTTCTCAGTCCTTCGCCCTCAGGGTGATATCTGTACACTGAATGATCTCTCTCAGTCTCTATGACTATCAGGGAGATATCTGTACATTGGCTGGTATCTCAGTCGCTCTGCATCAAGGACATATCTGCACACGAGATGGTGTCTCTCATTCACTCTGCCTCAGGAACATATCTGTAAACTGACAGGTCTCTCTCAGTCCCTCTCCTCAGGGAGATATTTTCACACTGACTGGTCTCTCAGTCCCTGTCCCTCAGGGACATATCTGAACACTGACTGTTGTCTCTCAGTCCCTCTCCCTCAGCGACAATACTGTACACTGAGTGGTGCCCCTCCGTCCCACATACTCACGGTGATATTTGTACACTAACTGGTGTCTCTCTATCCCTCTCCCTCAGGGAGATATCTATACACTGAGTTGTGTCTCTCAGTACCTCTCTTTCAGTGCTATATCTGTACACTGAATGGTATATGTCAGTCCCTCTGCCTCAGGGTGATATCTTTACACTGACTGGTGTCTCTCAGACCCTCCCTCTGAGGAAGATATCTGTACACTCACTGGTGTCTTGCAGTCCCTCTCCCTCATATAGATATCTGTACACTGACTGGTTTCTCTCAGTCCCTCCCCCTCAGGAAGATATCTGTACACTGACTGTTGTCTGTCCATCCCTCTCACTCAGCAACATATCTGTATGCTGACCGGTGTCTCTCAGTCGCTCTCTCTCGGGGAGATATCTGTACACAGACTTGTCTCTCTCAGTATCTCCCTCTCAGGTTGATTTCTGTACACTGACTGGAGTTTCGCAGTACCTCGCCCTCAGTATCATATCTGTACACTGACGGGCGTCTTTCCGTCCCTCTCCCTTAGGGAGGTATCGGTACACTGACTGATGTCTCTTAGTCTATATGACTCTCAGGTAGATATCTATACACTGGCTGGTCTCTACGTCCCTCTCCCTCAGAGACATATCTGTACACTGACAGGTGTTTCTCAGTCCCTCTCCTCAGGGAGATATCTGTACACTGACTGTTGTATCTCAGTCCCTCTCCTTCAGATAAATAATTGTACACTGAGTAGTGCCCCTCGGTCCGTCACACTCAGGATGATATCTGTACACTGACTGGTGTAACTCAATCACTCACTCAATAAGATATCAATATACTGACTTATGTATCTCAGTCCCTCTCTTTCCGGGACATATCTGTATACTGACTGGTATCTCTCATTCCTTCTCCCTCAGGTACATCTCTGCACACTGACTGGTGTCCCTCAGTCCCTCCCTCTAAGGAAGATATCTGTACACCCGCTGCTGTCATGCAGTCCCTCTCCCTCAGGGATATATCTGAAAACTGAATGGTGTCTCTCGGTCCCTCTCCCTCACGGAGATGTCGGTACACTGACCGTGCAAATTTGTCCCCTCTCCCTCAGAGAGATATCGGTATACTGACTGGTGTCTCGATGTCCCCAGTATCTCAATGACATATTTGTACACAGACTCGTGTCTCTCAGTCGAATCTCCCTCAGGGAGATATCTGTACACTGACTGATGTCTCTCAGTCCCTCTCCCTCAAGGAAATATCTGTACTCTGACTGATATCTCTCAGTCTCTCAATCTCTCAGGGAGATATCTGCACACTGACCGGTGTGTCTCAGTCCCTCTCCCTCAGGGAGATATCTGCACACAGACTGGTGTCTCTCAGTACATCCCTCTCAAGTTGATTTCTGTACACTGACTAGTGTTTCTCAATCCCTCGCACTCAGGGTTATATCTGTACACTGACTGGTGTCTCTCATTCCCTCTCGTTCAGGGAGATATCTGTACACTGACTGATGTCTCTCAATCTCTCTGACTCTCAGGAAGATATCTGTACACTGGCTGGTCTCTCAGTCCCTCTCCCTCAGGATCGTATATGTACACTGCCTGGTGTCTCTCAGTCCCTCTCCCTCAGGGACATATCTACATTGACAGGTGTCTCTCAGTTCCTTTCCTCAGGGAAATATCTGTATACTGACTGGTCTCTCAGTTCCTGTCGCTCAGGGACATATCTGTACACTGACTGTTGACTCTAGATCCCACTACCTCAGCGAGATAAGTGCACACTGAGTGGTGCCCCTCCGTCCCTCACTCTCATGGAGATATCTGTACACTGACTGGTGTCTCTCAATCCCTCTCCATCAGGGAGATATCGAGATACTGACATGTGTCTCTCTGTCCCTCTCTTTCAGGGACATATCTGTACTCAGACTGGTATCACTCAGTCCCTCTCCTTCAGTGTGATATCTGAACACTGACTGGTGTCTTGCAGTCACTGTCCCTCAGGGAAATATCTGTGCACTGACTGGTGTCTCGCTTTCCATCCCTCTCAGTTAGATATCTTAACACTGACTGGTATCTCACAATCCCTCACTCTCAGGTAGATATCTGCACACTGACTGGTGTCTGTCCGTCCCTCTCCCTCAGCGACATATCTGTATACTGACTGTTGTCTCCCTCAGTATCTCCCTCTCAGGTTGATTTCTGTACACTGACTGGAGTTTCTCAGTCCCTCTCTCTGAGGGAGATATTGGTTCACTGACTGATGTCTCTTAGTCTATATGACTCTCAGGTAGATATCTGTATACTGAATGGTGTCTCGAAGCCCCAATATCGCAATGACATATATGCACACTGACTGGTGTCTCTCAGTCCCTCTCCCTCAGTGCCATATCTGTACACTGACTGGTGTCTCTCAGTCCCTCTCCTCAGGGAGATATTTGTACACTGACTGGTCTCTCAGTCCCTCTACCTCAGGGACACATCTGTACACTGACTGTTGTCCCTCAGTCTCTCTCCCTCAGAGAAATAATTGTACACTGAGTGGTGCCCCACAGTCCCTCACTCTCAGGGATATACCTATACACGGACTTGTTTCTCTCAGTCCCTCTCTTTCCGGAACATATCTGTACACTGAATGGTATCTCTCATTCCCTATCCCTCAGGTACATATACATACACTGACTGGTGTCTCTCAGTCCCTCCCTTTTAGGAAGATATCTGTACACTCGCTGGTGTCTCTCAGTCCCTCTCCCTCACGGAGATATATGTACAATTACCGGTGCCATTCAGTCCTCTGTCCCTCTGGGAGATATCTGTACACTGACTTGTGTCTCTCAGTCCATCTCTCTCAAGGAAATATCTGTACTGTGACAGATATCTCTCAGTCTCTCTATCTCTCAAAGAGATATCTGTACTCTGACTAATGCCTCTCAGTCACTCTGTCTCTCAGGGAGATATGTGTACAATGACCGGTGTGTCTCAGTCCCTCCCCCTCAGGGAGATATCTGCACACAGACTGGTGTCTCTCATTCCTCTCGCTCAGGTAGATATCTGTACACTGACTGATGTCTCTCATTCCCTCTCACTAAGGGAGATATCTGTACACTGGCTCGTCTATCAGTCCCTCTCCCTCATGCAGATGTCTGTATACTGATTGGTGTCTCTCAGTCCCTCCCTCTCAGGAAGATATCCGTACACTCACTGGCCTCTTGCAGTCCCTCTCCCTCAGGGAGATATCTGTACACTGACTGCTCGCTCTCAATCCCTCGCCCTCACGGAGATATCTGAATACTGACATGTGTCTCGAATTCCCAAATCTCTCAGGGACATATGTGAACGCTGACAGGTGTATTTCCGTCCCTCTCCCTCACGGACATATCTTTACACTGACTGGTGTCTCTCACTCGTTCTCCCTCGGGAGATATATGTATACTGACTGGTCTCTCAGTCCTTTTCCCACAGGGACATGTCTGTACACTGACTGGTGTCTCTCAGTCCCTCTCCCTCAGGGAGCGAGCTGTACACAAACTGGAGTCGCTCATTCCTCCATCTCAGGGTGATTTCTGTACACTGTATGATGTCTCTCAGTCCCAGGCCGTCAGATTGACATCTGTACACTGACTGATGTCTCTCAGTCCCTCTCCCTCACGCAGATATCTGTACACTGACAGGTGTCATTCAGTCTCTTCTCCCTCAGGGAGATAGCTTTACACTGACAGATATCTCTCAGTCTCTCTGACTCTCAGGGAGATATCTTTATTCTGGTTGGTCTCTCAGTCCCTCTCCCTCAGGGACATATATGTACACTGACTGCTGTCTCTCATTCCCTCTCCCTCACGTACAGATCTGTACAGTGACAGGTGTATCTCTGCCCCTCTCCTCAGGGAGGTATCTGTACACTGACTGGCCTCTCAGTCCCTGCCCATCAGGGACATATCAATGCACTGCCTGGTGTCTCTCAGTCCCTCCCTCTCAGGAAGTTATCTGTACACTCACTGGTATCTTGCAATCCCTCTCCATCAGGGAGATACCGGTACACTGACTGGTGTCTCTCAGTCGCTCTCCCTCGGGTAGATATCTGTGCACTGACTGTCCCTCGCGAAGACATCTGTACACTGACAGGTGTAATTTAGTCTCTTCTCCCTCAGGGAGATATCTGTACACTGACTGGTATCTCGAATTCCCCAATTTCTCAGGTAGATATCTGCACACTGACTGGTGTCTCTCAGTCCCTCCGTCTCAGGAAGTTATCTGTACACTCACTGGTATCTTGCAGTCCCTCGCCCTCAGGGAGATATCAATCCAATGTATGGTGACTCTCAGTCCCTCCCTCTCAGGGAGATATCTGTTCGCTGACTGGTATCTTTCAGTGCATCTGGAGCAACTAGGGGGGAGGCCATCTTAGACTGGGTGTTGTGTAATGAGAGATGATTATTTAGCAATCTCGTTGTGCGGGGCCCCTTGGGGAAGAGTGACCATAATATGGTGGAATTCTGCATTAGGATGGTGAATGAAACAGTTAATTCAGAGACCATTGTCCATAACTTAACGAAGATTAACTTTGAAGGTATGAGGCGTGAATTGGCAAGGATAGATTGGCGAATGATACTTAAGGGGTTGATTGTGGATGGGCACTGGCACACATTTAGAGTCCGCATGGATTAAATACAACAATTGTACCTTCCAGTCTGGCGTAAAAATAAAAAAGGGAAGGTGGCTCAACCGTGGCTATCAAGGCAAATCAGGGATAGTATTGAAGCCAAGGAAGTGGCAAACAAATTGGCCAGAAATAGCAGCGAACATGCGGACTGGGAGAAATTTAGAAATCAGCAGAAGAGGGCAAAGGGTTTGATTATGGCAGGGAAAATGAAGTAAGAGAAGAAGCTTGCAGGGAACATTAAGACTGATTGCAAAAGTTTCTGTAGATATGTAAAGAGAAATAGGTTAGTAAAGACAAACTGCGGTCCCCTGCAGTCAGAATCAGGGGAAGTCATAACGGGGAACAAAGAAATGGCAGACCAATTGAACAAGTACTTTGGTTCGGTATTCACTAAGGAGGACACAAACAATCTTCCGGATATAAAAGGGGTCAGAGGATCTAGAAAGGAGGAGGATGTTTCCAGTAGAGTGGACAAGGGAGATCCAGTTGATGTGGTCTATTTGGACTTTCAGAAGGCTTTTGACAAGGTCCCACACAATATATTAATGTGCAAAGTTAAAGCACATGGGATTGGGGGTAGTGTGCTGAGATGGATTGAGAACTGATTGTCAGACAGGAAGCAAAGAATAGGAGTAAATGGGTACTTTTCAGAATTGCAGAAAGTGAATAGTGGGGTACCGCAAGGTTTTGTTCAGTGGCACCAGCTGTTTACACTGTACATTAATGATTTAGACGAGGGGATTAAATGTAGTATCTCCAAATTTGCGGATGACACTAAGTTGGGTGGCAGTTTGAGCTGCGAGGACGATGCTATGAGGCTGCAGAGTGATTTGGATAGTTTAGGAGTGTGGGCAAATGCATGACAGATGTCGTATAATGTGGATAAATGTGAGGTTATCCACATTGGTGGTAAAAACAGAAAGACAGACTATTATCTGAATGGTGACAGATCAGAAAAAAAGGAGGTGCAACGAGACCTGGGTGTCATGGTACATCAGTCATTGAAGGTAGGCATGCAGGTACAGCAGGCGGTTAAGAAAGCAAATGGCATGCTGGCCTTCACAGCGAGTGGATTTGAGTACAGGGGCAGGGAGGTGTTGCTAGAGTTGTACAGCGCCTTGTTGAGGCCGCACCTGTAGTATTGTCTACAGTTTTGGTTTCCTAACTTGAGGAAGGACATTCTTGCTATTGAGGGAGTGGAGCGAAGGTTCACCAGACTGATTCCCGGGATGGTGGGAATGACCTATCAAGAAAGACTGGATCAACTGGGCTTGTTTTCACTGGAGTTCAGAAGAATGAGAGGGGACCTCGTAGAAACGTTCAAAATGCTGATGCGTTTAGACAGGTGAGATGCAGGAAGAATGTTCCCCATGTTGGGGAAGTCCAGAACCAGGGGTCACAGTCTAAGGATAAGGGATAAACCATTTAGCACCGACATGTGGAGAAACTTCTTCACCCAGAGAGTGGTGAATCTGTGGAATTCTCTACCACAGAAAGTAGTTGCTGCCAATTCACTAAATATATTCAAAAGGGAGTCAAATGAAGTCCTTACTACTAGGGGGATCAAGGGGTATGGAGCGAAATCAGGAATGGGGTACTGAAGTTGCATGTTCAGCCATGAACCCATTGAATGGCGGTGCAGTTTAGAAGGGCGGAATGCCCGACTGCTGCACCTATTTTTCTCTGTTTCTATCTATGTTTCTATCTCCCTCAGCGAGATATCTGGACACTAACTGGTGTCTCTCACTTCCTCTCCACCAGCAAGATATCTGTCGACTGACTTGTGTCTCTCAATCCATCCCGCTCAAGGCGAAATCTGTACACTGACTGATGTCTCTCAGTCCCTCTCCCTCAGGGATATATCTGTACACTGAGTGGTACCCTCAGTCCATCACTCTCCTGGTGATATCTGTACACTGACTGGTGTCTCTCAGGCCCTTCCCCTCAGCGAGATCGCTATACACTGAGTGGTACCCCTCATGCCCTCACTCTCCGGGGGATATCTGTACACTGACTAGCGTCTCTCAGTCCCTCTCCCTCAGGGTGATATCTGTACACTGACTGATGTCTCTCAGTCTCTATGACTATCTGCGAGATATCTGTACACTGGCTGGTGTCTCAGTCGCTCTGCATCACGCACATATCTGCACATTAACTGTTGTCTCTCAGTCCCTCTCCCTCAGGGACATATCTGTACACTGACAGGTGTCTCTCAGTTCCTCCCCTCAGGGAGATATCGGCACACTGACTGGTCTTTCAGTCCCTGTCCCTCAGGGACATATCTGAGCACTGACTGTTGTCTCTCAGTCCCTCTCCCTCAGCGAGATAACTGTACACTGACTGTTGTCAGTCCGTCCCTCTCCCTCAGCGACATATCTGTATACTGACCGGTGTCTCTCAGTCGCTCTCTCTCGGTGAGATATCTGTACACAGACTTGTCTCTCTCAGTATCTCCCTCACAGGTTGATTTCTGTAAACTGACTGGAGTTTCTCAGTCCCTCGCCCACAGTGTGATATCTGTACACTAACTGGCGTCTCTCAGTCCCTCTCCCTTAGGGAGATATCGGTACACTGACTGATGTCTCTTCGTCCATATGAATCTCAGGTAGATATCTGTACACTGGCTGGTCTCTCAGTCCCTCTCCCTCAGAGACATATCTGTACACTGACTGGTGTCTCTCAGTCCCGCTCCCTCAGTGCCATATCTGAACACGGACAGGAGTTTCTCAGTCCCTCTCCTCAGGGAGATATCTGTACACAGACTGTTGTATCTCAGTCCCTCTCCCTCAGAGAAATAATTGTACACTGAGTGGTGCATCTCAGTCCCTCACTCTCAGGATGATATCTGTACACTGACTGGTGTCTCTCAAACCCTCTCACTCAATAAGATATCAATATACTGACTTGTGTCTCTCAGCCCATCTCTTTCCGGGACATATCTGCACACTGACTGGTATCTCTCATTCCTTCTCCCTCAGGTACATATCTGTAAAATGACTGGTGTCTCTCAGTTCCTCCCTCTAAGGAAGATATCTGTACAACCGCTGGTGTCTTGCAGTCCCTCTCCCTCACGGAGATATCTGTACACTGACTGGTGTCTGTCGGACCCTCTCCCTCACGGAGATATCGGTACACTGACCGTGCAATTCAGTCCCCTCTCCCTCAGGGAGATATCGGTAAACTGACTGATGTCTCGATTTCCCCAATATCACAATGACATATATGTACACTGACTCGTGTCTCTCAGTCGACTCTCCCTCAGGGAGATATCTGTACACTGACTGCTGTCTCTCAGTCCCTCTCCCTCAAGGAAACATCTGTACTCTGCTGATATCTCCCAGTCTCTCTATCTCTCAAATAGATATCTCTATTCTGACGAATGCCTCACAGTCTCTCTGTCTCTCAGCGAGATATCTGTACACTGACAACGTGTCTCAGTCCCTCTCCCTCAGGGAGATATCTGAACACAGACTAGTTGTCTCTCAGTACCTCCCTCTCAAGTTGATTTCTGTACACTCAGGGAGATATCTGTACACTGGCTGGTCTCTCAGTCCCTCTCCCTCAGGATCATATCTGTACACTGCCTGGTCTCTCCCAGTCCCTCTCCCTCAGGTACATATTTGTACAATGACATGTGTCTCTCAGTTCCTGTCGCTCAGACAGATCTGTACACTGACTGGTGTCTCTCAGTCCCTCTCTTTCAGTGATATATCTGTACTCAGACTGGTATCACTCAGTCCTCTCCTTCAGTGTGATATCTGGACAATGACTGGTGTCTTGCATTCACTGTCCCTCAGGGAAATATCTGTACACTAACTGGTGTCTCTCAGTCCCTCTCCCTCATGCAGATATCTGTACACTGACTGGTGTATCTCAGTCACTCTCCCTCATGCAGATATCTGTACACTGACTGGTGTCTCTCAGTCCCTCTCCCTCATGCAGATATCTGTACACTGACTGGTGTCTCGCAATCGCTCGCTCTCAGTTAGATATCTGAACACTGACTGGTATCTCACAATCCCTATCCCTCTGAGTGATATCTGTACACTGACTGGTGTCTGTTAGTCCCTCTCCCTCAGCGACATATCTGTGTACTGACTGTTGTGTCTCAGTCGCTCTCCCTCAGTGAGATATCTGTACACAGACTGGTCTCTCTCAGTATCTCCCTCTCAGGTTGAATTCTGTACACTGACTGGAGTTTCTCAGTCCCTCGCACTCAGTGTGATATCTGTACACTGACTGGCGTCTCTCAGTCCCTCTCCTCAGTGAGATATCTGTACACTGAGATGTGCCCCACAGTCCCTCACTCTCAGCGAGATATCTATACACTGACTTGTTTCTTTCAGTCCCTCTCTTTCCGGAACATATCTGTATACTGAATGTTATCTCTCATTCCCTCTCCCTCAGGTACATATCCATACAGTGACTGGTGTCTTTCAGTCTCTCCCTCTTAGGAAGATATCTGTACACTCGCTGGTGTCTCTCAGTCCCTCTCCCTCACGGAGATATGTGTACACTTACCGGTGCCATTCAGTCCTCTCTCCCTCAGGGAGATATCTGTTCACTGACTGGTGTCTCGAAGTCCCCAATATCTCAATGACATATATGTACATTTACTGCTGTCTCTCAGTCCCTCTCTCTCAAGGAAATATCTGTACTCTGACAGATATCTCTCAGTCTCTATCTCTCAAAGTGATATTTGTACTCTGACTAATCCCTCTCCGTCCCTCCCCCCTCAGGGAGATATCTGCACACAGACTGGTGTCTCTCATTCCTCTCGCTCAGGGAGATATCTGTGCACTGACTGATGTCTCTCATTCCCTCTCGCTAAGCGAGATATCTGTACACCTGCTCGTCTCTCAGTCCCTCTCCCTCAGGGACATATCTGTGCACTGCCTGGTGTCTCTCAGTCCCTCTCCCTCAGGGACATATCTGTACACTGCCTGGTGTTTCTCAGTCCCTCTCCCTCAGGGTGATATCTGCACACTGACTGGTGTCTTGCAGTCCCTCTCCCACAGGGAGATATCTGTACACTGACTGGTGTCTCTCAGTCCCTCTCCCTCATGCAGATATCTGTATACTGATTGGTGTCTCTCAGTCCCTCCCTCTCAGGAAGATATCCGTACACTCACGGTCTCTTGCAGTCCCTCTTCCTCAATGAGATATCTGTACACTGACTGCTGTCTCTCAATCGCTCGCCCTCACGAAGATATATGAATACTGACATGTGTCTCGAATTCCCCAATCTCTCAGGGACATATGTGAACACTGACTGGTGTCTTTCCGTCCCTCTCCCTCACGGACATGTCTGTACACTGACTGGTGTCTCTCACTCGTTCTCCTTCGGGGAGATATATGTATACTGACTGGTCTCTCAGTCCCTTTCCCTCAGGGATATATCTGTACACTGACTGGTGTCTCTCAGTCCCCCACCCTCAGGGAGCGAGCTGTACACAAACTAGAGTCTCTCATACCTCCATCTCAGGGTGATTTCTGTACACTGTATGGTGTCTCTCATTCCCAGGCCGTCAGATTGACATCTGTACACTGACTGGTGTCTCTCAGTCCCTCTCCCTCACGCAGATATCTGTACACTGACAGGTATCATTCAGTCCCTCCTTCCTCAGGGAGATAGCTTTACACTGACTGATGTCTCTCAATCTCACTGACTCTCAGGGAGATATCTTTATTCGGGTTGGTCTCTCAGTCCTTCTCCCTCAGGGACATATATGTTCACTGACTGTTGCCTCTCATTCCCTCTCCCTCACGTACAGATATGTACACTTACAGGTGTCTCTCTGCCCCTCTCCTCAGGGAGGTATCTGTACACTGACTGGTCTCTCAGTACCTGCCCATCAGGGATATATCTGTGCACTGACTGGTGTCTCTCGGTCGCTCTCCCTCGCCTAGATATCTGTGCACTGACTGGTGTCTCTCAGTGCCTGTCCCTCACGAAGACATATGTACACTGACAGGTGTAATTCAGTCTCTTCTCCCTCAGGGAGATATCTGTACACTGACTGGTATCTCGAAGTCCCCAATTTCTGAGGGAGATATCTGTTAACTGACTGGTGTCTCTCAGACCTTCTCCCTCAGGGAGATATCTGTATACTGACTGGCCTCTCAGTCAATATCCCTCAGGGACATATCTGTACAATATCTGGTGTCTCTCAGTACTTCCCTCTCAGGATGATATCTGTACACTTAAAGGTGTCTCTCAGTCCCTCTCCCTCAGAGAGATATCGATACATTGTCTGGTGACTCTCACTCCCTCCCTCTCAGGGAGAGATCTATTCGCTGACTGCTATCTTTCAGTGCGTCTAGACCAACTAGGGGGGAGGCCGTCTTAGACTGGGTGTTGTGTAATGAGAGAGGATTATTTAGCAATGTCGTTGTGCGAGGCCCCTTGGGGAAGAGTGACCATAATATGGTGGAATTCTGCATTTGTATGGAGAATGAAACAGTTAATTCAGAGACCATGGTCCATAACTTAAAGAAGGGTAACTTTGAAGGTATGAGGCGTGAATTGGCTAGGATAGATTGGCGAATGATACTTAAGGGGTTGACTGTGGATGGACAATGTCACACATTTAGAGTCCGCATGGATGAAATACAACAATTGTACCTTCCAGTCTGTCGTAAAAATAAAAAAGGGGAAGGTGGCTCAACCGTGAATATCAGGGGAAGTCAGGCATAGTATTAAAGCCAAGGAAGTGGCATACAAATTGGCCAGAAATAGCAGCGAACCTGCGGACTGGGAGAAATTTAATACTCAGCAGAGGAGGGCAAAGGGTCTTAATAGGGCAGGGAAAATGAAGTAAGAGAAGAAGCTTGCAGGGAACATTAAGACGGATTGCAAAAGTTTCTGTAGATATGTAAAGAGAAAAAAGGTTAGTAAAGACAAACGGAGGTTCCCTGCAGTCAGTATCAGGGGTTGTCATAACGGGGAACAAAGAAATGGCAGACCAATTGAACAAGTACTTTGTTTAGCTATTCACTAAGGAGGACACAAATAACCTTCCGGATATAAAAGGGGTCAGAGTGTCTCGAAAGAAGGAGGAACTGAGTGAATTCCTTATTAGTCGGGAAATTGTGTTGTGGAAATTGACGGGATTGAAGGCTGATAAATCATCAGGGCCTGATGAACTGCATCCCTGAGTACGTAAGGAGGTGGCCTTGGAAATCGCGGATGCATTGACCATCATTTTCCAACATTCCATTGACTCTGGATCAGTTCCGATCGAGTGGAGGGTAGCCAATTTAACCCCCCTTTTTAAAACAGGAGGGAGAGAGAAAACAGAGAATTATAGACCGGTCAGCCTGAACTCAGTAGTGGGTAAAATGATGGAATCAATTATTAAGGATGTCATAGCAGCACATTTGGAAAATGGTGACATGATAGGTCCAAGTCAGCATTGATTTGTGAAAGGGAAATCATGTTTGACAAATCTTCTGGAATTTTTTTGACGATGCTTCCAGAAGAGTGGACAAGGGAGAACCAGTTGATGTGATATATTTGGACTTTCAGAAGGCTTTCGACAAGGTCCCACACAAGATATTAATGTGCAAACTTAAAGCACATGGGATTGGGGGTAGTGTGCTGACATGGATTGAGAACTGATTGTCAGACAGGAAGCAAAGAGTAGGAGTAAATGGGGACTTTTCAGAATTGCAGGAAGTGACTAGTCGGGTACCGCATGGTTCTGTGCTGGGGCCCCAGCTGTTTACACTGTACATTAATGATTTAGACGAGGGGATTAAATGTAGTATCTACAAATTTGCGGATGTCACTAAGTCAGGTGGCATTGTGAGCTCCGAGGAGGATGCTATGAGGCTGCAGATTGACTTGGATAGCTTCGGTGAGTGGGCAAATGCATGGCAGATGTAGTATAATGTTGACAAATGTGAGGTTATCCACTTTGGTGTTAAAAACAGAGAGACAGACTATTATCTGAATGGTGACAGATTAGAAAAAAAGGAGGTGCAACGAGACCTGGGTGTCATGGTACATCAGTCATTGAAGGCTGGCATGCAGGTACAGCAGGCGGTTAAGAAAACAAATGACATGGTGTCCTTCATAGCGAGGGGATTTGAGTTCAGGGGCAGGGAGGAGTTGCTACAGTTGTACAGGGCCTTGGTTAGGCAAAACCTGGAGTATTGTGTACAGTTTTGGTCTCCTAACCCTAGGAAGGACATTCTTGCTATTGAGGGAGCGCAGCGAAGATTCACCAGACTGATTCCCGGGATTGTGGGACTGACCTATCAAGAAAGACTGGATCAACTGGGCTTGTATTCACTGGAGTTCAGAGGAATGAGAGGGTTCCTCATAGAAACGTTTAAAATTATGATGCGTTTAGACAAGTTAGATGCAGGAAGAATGTTCCCAATGTTGGGGAAGTCCAGAACCACGGGTCATAGTCTACGGATAAGGGGTAAACCATTTAGAACCGAGATGAGGAAAAAATTCTTCACCCAGAGAGTGGTGAACCTGTGGAATTCTCTACCACAGAAAGTAGTTGCTGCCAATTTACTAAATATATTCAAATGTGAGTTAGATGAAGTCTTTACTACTAGGGGAATCAAGGGGTATGGCGAGAAATCAGGAATGGGGTACTGAAGTTGCATGTTCAGCCATGAACTCATTGAATGGCGGTGCAAGTTAGAAGGGGGGAATGCCCAACTCCTGCACCTATTTTTCTCTGTTTCTATCTATGTTTCTATCTCCCTCAGCGAGATATCTGGACACAACTGGTGTCTCTCACTTCCTCTCCATCAGCAAGATATCTGTAGACTGACTGGTGTCTCTCAATCCATCCCTCTCAAGGCGATATCTGTACACTGACTGATGTGTATCAGTCCCTCACGCTCAGTGACATATCTGTACACTGAGTGGTGCCCCTCAGTTCATCACTCTCCGGGTGATATCTCTACACTGACTGGTGTCTCTCAGTCCCTCTCCCTCAGGGAGATATCTGTACACTGACTGGCATCTCTCAGTCCCTCCCTCTCAGGGAGATATCTTTTCACTGACATGTGTCTCTCAGTCCCTCTCCCAAATGGATAAATCTGTACATTGACTGGTGTCTCTCAGTCCCTCTCCCTCATGGAGATAACTGTACACTGACTGTTGTCTCTCTGTCCCTCTCACTCAGGACACATCTGTACACTGACTTGTGTTTCTCAGTGTCTCTCCCTCAGGGAGATAAATGTACACTTACTGGTGTCCCTCAGTCCCTGTCTCTCAGGACATATCTGTATACAGAATTGTGTCTCTGTCCCTCTCCCTCAGGAAACATCTGTACACTGAATGGTGTCACTCAGTCCCTCTCCCTCAGGGTGATATCTGTACACTGACTGGTGTCTCTCAGTCCCTCTCCCTCAGGGAGATATCTGTACTCTGACTGATGTCCCCCGTCTCCCTGTCTCTCGGAGATATCTGTACACTGACTGGTCACACTGTCCCTCTCCCTCAGGGACATATCTGCACACTGACTGGTGCTTCTCTATCCGTTTCCCTCAGGGAGATATCTGTACACTGATTGGTGTCTCTCAGTACCTCCTTCTCAGTGTCATATCTGTACACTGACTGGCATCTCTCAGTCCCTCCCTCTCAGGGAGATATCTTTTCACTGACTTGTGTCTCTCAGTCCCTCTCCCTCATGGAGATATCAGTACATTGCATGGTTTCTCTCAGTCCCTCTCGCTCATGGAGATATCTGTACACTGACTGTTGTCTCTCTGTCCCTCTCACTCAGGACACACTTGTACACTGACATGTGTCTTTCAGTGACTCTCCCTCAGGGAGATAAATGTACACTTACTGGTGTCCTCAGTCCCTGTCTCTCAGGACATATCTGTATACAGACTTGTGTCTCTCAGTCCCTCTCTCCCAGCGACATATCTGTACACTGCCTGGTGTCTCACAGTTCCTCCCTCTCAGTTTGATATCTGTACACTGACTGGTGTCTCTCATTACCTCCCTCTCAGGGAGTTATCTGTTCAAAGACTGGTGTCTCTCAGTCACTCTCCCTCAGAGAGATATCTCTACACTGACTGGTGTCTCTCAGTCCCTCCCTCTCAGGGAGTTATCTGTTCACTGACTGGTGACTCTCAGTCACTCTAACTCAGAGAGATATCTGCACAATGACTGATGTCTCCTAGTCCCTCTCCATCAGGGAGATATCTAGAAACTGATTGGTGTCTCAAAGTACCTCCCTCTCAGGGTGATATCTGTACACTGACTGGTGTCTCTCAGTCCCTCTCCCTCAGCGAGATATCTGCACACTGACTGGTGTCTCTCAGTTCCTTCCTCTCAGGGAGATATCTGTACACAGACTGGTGTTTCTCAGTCGCTCACCTTCATGGGAATATCTGTACAGTGACTGGTGTCCCTCAGTTCCTCTCCCTCAGGGTGATATCTGTAGACTGACTGGTGTCTCTCAATCCCACTCCCTCAGAGTGACATCTGTACGCTGATGGTGTCTCGCAGTCCCTCTCCCTCAGGACATATCTATACACTGACTGGTGTTTCTCAGTCCTTCTCCCTCATGGAGATATCTTTACACTGACTGGTGTCTTTCAATACCTCGCTCTCAGGATGATATCTTTGCACTGACTGGTGTCTCTCAGTCCTTCTCACTCTGGGAGGTTTCTGTATACTGACTGGCCTCTCACTGCGATTCACTCAGGGACATACCTCTACACTGACCGATGCTTCACAGTCCCACTTCCTCAAGGAGATATATGTCGACTGACGGGTGTCTCGCAATCTCTCTCCCTAATGGAGATATCTGTATACTGACTGATGTCTCTCAGTCTCTCTGTCTTTCAGGGAGATATATGTGCTCTGACGGGTGTCTCTCGTCCGTCTCCCTCAGGGCGATATCACTATAATGACTGGTGTCTCTCAGTTCCTCTCCCTCATGGTGATATCTGTAAACTGACTGGTGCTTCTCAGTCGCACTCCCTCAGAGAGATATCTGTACACTGACTGATGTCTCTCAGTCCCTCCCTCTCACTGAGATATCTGTACATTGACTGGTGTCTTTCAGTCCCGCTCCCTCACGGAGATATCTCTAAACTGACCCTTGACATTCAGTCCCCTCTCCCTCAGGGAGTTATCTGTATTCCGACTGATGTCTCGAAGTCCCCAATCACACAGGGGGATATCTGAACACTGACTGGTGTCTCTCAATCTTCTCTACCTCAGTGATATATCTGTACAATGACTGGTTTATCTCAGTCCCTCTCCCTCCGGGAGATATCTGTACGCTGACTGATATCTCTCATTCTCTCTGTCTCTCAGGGCGACATCTGCACAGTGACTACAGTCGCTCAGTCATTCTCCCTCAGGGAGATATCTGTATACTGAATGGTCTCTCAGTCCCTCTCCGTAGGCGACATATAATTACACTGACTAATGCCTCTCATTCCCTCTCCCTCAAGGAGATATCTGTACAGTGACTGCTGTCTCTCAGTCATTCTCCCTCAGGGAGATATCTGTATGCTGAATCGTCTCTCAGTCCCTCTCCGTCAGTGACATCTAATTACACTGACTGGTGCCTCTCAGTCCCGCTCCCTCAGGAAATATCTGTGCACTGACAGGTGTATCTCTGTCACTATTCCTCAGGGAGATATCTGTACACTGATTGGTGTCACTCAGTCCCTCTCGCTCAGGACATATCTGTACGCAGACTGTTGTCTCTCAGTCCCTCTCCCTCATGGAGATATCTGTACACGGACTGTTATCTTTCAGTCCCTTAATCTCGGGGTGACATCTGCACACTGACTGGTGTCTCTCAATCCCTCTCAGGAAACTATCTGTACACGGACTGATGTCACTCAGTCTCTCTGTCTCTCAGGGAGATATCAGTGATCTGACTGGTGTCTCTCGTCCGTCTCCCTCAGGGTGATATCTGTATAATGACTGTTGTTTCTCAGTCCCTCTCTCTCAGGGTTATATCTGTACACTGACTGGTGCTTCTCAGTCGCACTCCCTCAGCGAGATATCTGTACACTGAATGATGTCTCTCAGTCCCTCTCCCTCACGAGGATATCTGAACACTGACTGGTGTATCTCAGTCTTCTCTCCCTCATTGATATGTCTGTACAATGACTGGTGTATCTCACTCCCTCTCCCTCAGGGAGATATCTGTACTCTGACTGATGTCTCTCAGTCTCTCTGTCTCTCAGGGAGACATCTGTACAGTGACTGCTGTCTCTCAGTCATTCTCCCTCAGGGAGGTATCTGTATACTGAATGGACTTTCAGTCCCTCTCCGTCAGTGACATATAATTACATGACTGGTGCCTCTCAGTCCCTCTCCCTCAGGGAGATATCTGTGCACTGACTGGTGTCTCTCAGTCCCTGTCCCTCATGGAGATATCTGTACATTGACTGGTGTCTCTAATTCCCCTCCCTCACAGGGAGATATCTGTAAACTGACTGGTGTCTCTCATTCCATCCCTCTCAGGGAGATATCTGTGTAGTGACAGGTGTCTCTCAGTCCCTCTCGCTCAGGACATATCTGTACGCAGATTGTTGTCTCTCATTCCCTCTCCCTCAGGGAGATATCTGTAGAATGATTGGTGTCTCTCAGTAGCCCCCTCTCAGGGTGATATCTGTACACTGGCAGGTGTCTCTCAGTCCCTCTCCCTCAGCGAGATAGCTGTACACTGACTGGTGTCTCTCAGTCGCTCAACCTCATGGGCATATCTGTACACTGACTGGTGTCTCTCAGTTCCTCTCCCTCAGGGTGATATCTGTAGAGGGACTGGTGTCTCTCAATTCCTCTCTCTCAAGGAGATATCTGTACACTGACTGGTGTCTCTTAATCCCACTCCCTCAGGGTGACATCTGTACGCTGATGGTGTCTCGCAGTCCCTCTCCCTCGGAACATATCTGTACACTGACTGGTGTTTCTCAGTCACTCTCCCTCATGGAGATATCTTTACACTGACTGGTGTCTTTCAGTCCCTCGCTCTCAGGATGATACCTGCATACTGACTGGTCTCTCAGTCCCACTCACTCAGGGACATACCTGTACACTGACCGGTGCTTCTGAGTCCCACTTCCTCAAGGAGATATCTGTACACTGACTGGTGTCTCTCTCTGTCCCTCGCCCTCAGGGTAATATCTGTACACTGACTGGTATATCACAATCTCTCTCCTTAATTGAGATATCAGTATACTGACTGATGTCTCTCAGTCCCTCCCTCTCACGGAGCTATCTGTACACTGACTGGTATCTCTCAGTCCCACACTTTCAGGGACATATCTGTATTCTGACTGGCGTCTCTCAGTCCCTCTCCCTCAGGGACATATCTGTACATTGACTTGTATATCTCAGTGCATCACTCTCAGGGTGATATCTGTACACTGACTCTAGTCTCTCAGTCCCTCCCTCACAGGAAGCTATATGGACACTGACTGATGTCTTGCAGTCTCTCTCCATCAGGGAGAGAGCTGTTAACTGACTGCTGTCTCTCAGTACTCTCCCTGAGGGATATATCTGTATACTGACTGGTATCGCGAAATCCGCAATCTCTCAGGCAGATATCTGTACACTGACTGGTGTCGCTCAGTCCACTGTCCCTCAGGGTGATATCTGTACACTGACTGGTAACTCAGTTACTATCCCCAGGGACATATCATCACACTGAATGGTGTCTCTCAGTCCTTCAGCTCAGGGAGTTATCTGTACACTGACTGGTGTCTCTCAGTCCCTCTCCCTCAGGAAGATATCTGCACACTGACTGATATCTCTCATTCCCTCTCCCTCAGTGACATAGATGTACACTTACTGATGTCTCTCAGTCCCTCGCTCTCAGGAAGATAACTTTACACTGGCTGGTCTCGCAGTGCCTGTCCATCAGGGACATATCTGTTCACTGACTAGTGGCTAGCAGTCCATCTCTCTCAGGGAGATATCTGTACACTGAATGGTTTCTCTCAGTCCCTCCCTCTCAGGGTGATATCAGTGAACTGACTGCTGTCTCTCAGTCGCTCAACTTCATGGACAGATCTGTGCACTGACGGGTATCTCTCAGTCCATCTCCCTCAGAGAGATATCTGGACACCGACTGGTGTCTCTCATTCCCTGTCTCTGAGGGTGATATATGTACACTGACTACTGTCTCTCAAATCCTCACTCTCCTGGAGATATCTGTACACTGACTTGTGTCTCTCAGTCGCTCTCCCTCAGGTAGATATCAGTAAACTGACAGGTGTATCTCAGTCCCTCTCCCTCACGACATATTTGTACACTGAATGGTGTCACTCAGTCCCTCTCCCTCAGGGATATATCTGTATACTGACTGGTGTCGCGAGATCCCCAATCTCTCAGGCAGATATCTGTACACTGACTGGTGTCGCTCAGTCCACTGTCCCTCAGGGTGATATCAGTACACTGACTGGCAACTCAGTTACTATCCCCAGGGACATATCATCACACTGAATGGTGTCTCTCAGTCCTTCAGCTCAGGGAGTTATCTGTACACTGACTCGTGTCTCTCAGTCCCTCTCCCTCAGGAAGATATCTGTACACTGACCGATATCTGTCATTCCCTCTCCCTCAGTGATACAGATGTACACTGACTGATGTCTCTCAGTCCCTCCCTCTCAGGAAGATAACTTTACACTGGCTGGTCTCGCAGTGCCTGTCCATCAGGGACATATCTGTTCACTGACTGGTGGCTCGCAGTCCCTCCCTCTCAGGGAGATATCTGTACACTGAATGGTTTCTCTCAGTCCCTCCCTCTCAGGGTGATATCAGTGAACTGACTGCTGTCTCTCAGTCGCTCAACTTCATGGACAGATCTGTGCACTGACGGGTATCTCTCAGTCCATCTCCCTCAGAGAGATATCTGGACACGGACTGGTGTCTCTCATTCCCTGTCTCTGAGGGTGATATCTGTACACTGACTACTGTCTCTCAAATCCTCACTCTCCTGGAGATATCTGTACACTGACTTGTGTCTCTCAGTCGCTCTCCCTCAGGTAGATATCAGTAAACTGACAGGTGTATCTCAGTCCCTCTCCCTCACGACATATTTGTACACTGAATGGTGTCACTCAGTCCCTCTCCCTCAGGGATATATCTGTATACTGACTGGTGTCGCGAGATCCCCAATCTCTCAGGCAGATATCTGTACACTGACTGGTGTCGCTCAGTCCACTGTCCCTCAGGGTGATATCAGTACACTGACTGGCAACTCCGTTACTCTCCCCAGGGACATATCATCACGCTGAATGGTGTCTCTCAGTCCTTCAACTCAGGGAGATATCTGTACACTGACTCGTGTCTCTCAGTCCCTCTCCCTCAGGAAGATATCTGTACACTGACCGATATCTGTCATTCCCTCTCCCTCAGTGATACAGATGTACACTGACTGATGTCTCTCAGTCCCTCCCTCTCAGGAAGATAACTTTACACTGGCTAGTCTCGCAGTGCCTGTCCATCAGGGAGATATCTGTTCACTGACTGGTGGCTCGCAGTCCCTCCCTCTCAGGGAGATATCTGTACACTGACTAGTTTATCTCAGTCCCTCCCTCTCAGGGTGATATCAGTGAAATGACTGCTGTCTCTCAGTCGATCAACTTCATTGACAGATCTGTGCACTGACGGGTATCTCTCAGTCCATCTCCCTCAGAGAGATATCTGGACACGGACTGGTGTCTCTCATTCCATGTCTCTGAGGGTGATATCTGTACACTGACTACTGTCTCTCAAATCCTCACTCTCCTGGAGATATCTGTACACTGACTTGTGTCTCTCAGTCGCTCTCCCTCAGGTAGATATCAGTAAACTGACAGGTGTATCTCAGTCCCTCTCCCTCACGACATATTTGTACACTGAATGGTGTCACTCAGTCCCTCTCCCTCAGGGATATATCTGTATACTGACTGGTGTCGCGAAATCCCCAATCTCTCAGGCAGATATCTGTACACTGACTGGTGTCGCTCAGTCCACTGTCCCTCAGGGTGATATCAGTACACTGACTGGCAACTCCGTTACTCTCCCCAGGGACATATCATCACACTGAATGGTGTCTCTCAGTCCTTCAACTCAGGGAGATATCTGTACACTGACTCGTGTCTCTCAGTCCCTCTCCCTCAGGAAGATATCTGTACACTGACCGATATCTGTCATTCCCTCTCCCTCAGTGATACAGATGTACACTGACTGATGTCTCTCAGTCCCTCCCTCTCAGGAAGATATCTGTACACTGGCTGGTCTCGCGGTGCCTGTCCATCAGGGACATATCTGTACACTGACTGGTGGCTCTCAGTCCCTCCCTCTCAGGGAGATATCTGTACACTGACTGGTTTCTCTCAGTCCCTCCCTCTCAGGGAGATATCAGTGAACTGGCTGCTGTCTCTCAGTCGCTCAACTTCATGGACAGATCTGCACACTGACGGGTATCTCTCAGTCCATCTCCCTCAGAGAGATATCTGGACACTGACTGGTGTCTCTCATTCCCTGTCTCTGTAGGTGATATCTGTACACTGACTACTGTCTCTCAAATCCTCACTCTCATGGAGATATCTGTACACTGATTGGTGTCTCTCAGTCCCTCTCTTTCTGGCACATATATCTACACTGACTTGTGTCTCTCAGTCCCTCTCCCTCAGGGAGATATCTGGACACTGACTGTTGTCTCTCATTCCCTGTCTCTGAGGGTGATATCTGTACACTGACGACTGTCTTTCAAATCCTCACTCTCATGGAGATATCTGTACACAGATTGGTGTCTCTCAGTCCCTCTCTTTCTGGCACATATATCTACACTGACTTGTGTCTCTCAGTCCCTCTCCCTCAGGGAGATATCTGTACACTGATTGGTGTCTCTCAGTACCTCTCTCTCAGGGTGATATCTGTACCCTGACTTGTGTATCTCAGTCCCTCTCCCTAAGGGAGATATCCGCAAACTGACTGGCTTCGCTCTGTCCCGCTCTCAGAGATATCAGTACATTCACAGGAGTCTCTCAGTCCCTCTCACTCAGGGAGATATCTGTGCATACACCGGTTTCATTCAGTACTCTCTCCCGCAGCGAGATATCTGTACACTGACTGTCACACTGTCCCTCTCCCTCAGGGACATATCTGCACACTGACTGGTGCCCTTCTATCCGGCTCCCTCAGGGAGATATCTGTACACTCACTGGTGTCTCTCAGTACCTCCTTCTCTGTGTGATATCTGTACACTGACTGGCGTCTCTCAGTCCCTCTCCCTCAGGGAGATATCTGTACACTGACTGGCATCTCTGAGTCCCTCCCTCTCAGGGAGATATCTTTGCACTGAATTGTATCTCTCAGTCCCTCTCCCTCATGGAGATATCTGTACACTGAATGGTGTCTCGCAGTCCCTCTCCCTCATGGAGATATCTGTACACTGACTGCTGTCTCTCAGTCCCTCTCACTCAGGACACATTTGCACATTGACATGTGTCTCTCAGTGAATCTCCCTCAGGGAGATAAATGTACACATACTCGTGTCCCTCAGTCCCTCTCTCTCAGGACATATCTGTATACAGACTGGTGTCTCTCTGTCCCTCTCTCCCAGCCACATATCTGTACACTGCCTGGTGTCTCACAGTCCCTCCCTCTCAGATTGATATCTGTATACTGACTGGTGTCTCTCATTAACTCCCTCTCAGGGTGATATCTGTACACTGACTGGTGTCTCTCAGTCCCTCTCCCTCACGGAGATATCTGTACACTGACTGGTGTCTCTCAGTCCCTCCCTCTCAGGGAGTTATCTGTTCACTGATTGGTGTCTCTCAGTCTCTCTCACTCAGAGAGATATATGCACAATGACTGATGTCTCCTAGTCCCTCTCCATCAGGGAGATATCTATAAACTGATTGGTGTCTCTCAGTACCTCCCTCTCAGGGTGATATCTGTACACTGACTTGTGTATCTCAGTCCCTCTCCCTCAGAGAGATATCGGTACAGTGACTGCTGTCGCTCAGTCCCTCCCTCTCAGGGAGATATCTGCACACAGACTAGTGTTTCTCAATCGCTCACCCTCCTATCTGTAAACTGACTGGTGTCTCTCAGTTCCTCTCCCTCAGCATGATATCTGTAGACTGACTGTTGTCTCACAATCCCTACCTCTCAAGGAGATATCTGTACACTGACTGGTGTCTCGCAGTCCCTCTCCCTCAGGAAGTATCTCTACACTGGCTGGTTTTTCTCAGTCCCACTTCCTCATGGAGATAACTTTACACTGACTGGTGTCTTTCAATCCCTCGCTCGAAGGATGATATCTGTACACTGACTTGTGTCTCTCAGTCCTTCTCCCTCTGGGAGGTATCTGTATACTGACTGGTCTCTCAGTCCCATTCAATAAGGGACATACTTGTACACTGACAGATGCTTATCAGTCCCACTTCCTCAAGGAGATATCTGTATACTGACTGATGTCTCGAAGTCCCCAAGCTCTCACGGGGATATCTGAACACTGACTGGTGTCTCTCAGTCCCTCTCCCTCACGGAGATATCTGTATACTGACTGATGTATCGAAGTCCCCAATCTCTAAAGGAGATATCTGAACACTGACTGGTGTCTCTCTCTCTCTCAGGGTACCTCTGCACAGTGACTGCTGCCTCTCAGACGTTCTCGCTCAGGGAGATATCTGTACACTGAATGGTCTCTCAGTCCCTCTCCGTCAGTGACAGATAATTTCACTGACTGGTGCCTCTCAGTCCCTCTGCCTCAAGGAGATATCTGTGCACTGACTGATGTCTCTCAGTCCCTCTCCCTCAAAGGAATATATCTGTACACTGACAGGTGTCTCTCAGTCCCTCTCACTCAGTTCATATCTGTACGCAGACTGTTTCTCTCAGTCCCTATCCCTCATGGAGATATCTCGACACTGACCGGTGTCTTTCAGCCCCTCGATCTCGGGGTGACATCTGTACACTGACTGGTGTCTCTCAATCCCTCTCTCTCAGAAAACTATCTGTACACCGACTGATGTCTCTCAGTCCTTCTGGCTCATGGAGATATCTGTATACTGACTGGTCTCACAGTCCCTTTCCCTCAGTGACATATCTGTAAACTGACTGGTGTCTCTCAGTAGCCCCCTCTCAGGGTGATATATGTACACTGACTGATGTCTCTCAGTCCGTCTCCCTCAGGGAGATAGCTGTACACTGACTGGTGTCTCTCAGTCCCTCTCCCTCAGGGAGATATCTGTACACTGACTGGTGTCTCTCAGTCCCTCTCCCTCAGGGAGATATCTGTTCACTGAATCGAGTCTCTCATTTTCTCCCTCTCAGCGAGATATTTGTGCACTGACTGGTGTCTGTCGGTCCCTCTCCCGAAGGGAGATATCTGTACACTGACTGATGTCTCTCATTCTCTCTGTCTCTCAGGGAGACATCTGTGCACTGAGTGGTCTCACAGTCCATTTCCCTCAGGGACATATCTGTACACTGACTGGTATCTCTCAGTCCTTCTCCCTCTGGGAGGTATCTGTATCCTGACTGTCACTCAGTCACACTCACTCAGGGACATATCTGTACACTGACTGATGCTTCTCAGTCCCACTCCCTCAGGGAGATATCTATACACTCTTTGGTGTCTCTCAGTCCCTCCCACTCACGGAGATATCTGTACACTGACTAGTGCCACTCAGTCCCTCTCTTTCAGTGAGATATCTGTACACTGACTTGTATCTGTCATTCCCTCCCTCTATGGAAGATATCTGTACACTCATTGATGTCTTGCAGTCCCACTCTTTCTGGGAGATAGCTGTACACTGATTGATGTCTCTCAGTCCCTCTCCCTCAGGGATATATCAGTATACTGACTGGTGTTTCGAAGTCCCTAATCTTCAGGACGATATCTGTGCACTGATTGGTGTCTCTCAGTCCACTCTCCCTCAGGGAGATATCTGTACACCGACTGGTGTCTCTCAGTTCCTCTCCCTCAGGGAGATATCTGCACTCTGACTGATGTCTCGCAGTCTCTCTATTTCTCATTTTGAGAACTGTGCAATGACTGGTGTCCCTCAGTCCCTCACCCACAGGGAGATATCTGTACACTGACTGGTGTCTCTCAGTCCCTCTCCCTCAGGGAGATATCTGTACACTGACTGGTGTCTCTCAGTCCATCTCCCTTAGGGAGATATCTGTACACTGACTGTTGTCTCTCAGTCCCCCCTCTCCCTCAGGGAGATATCTGTACACTGACTGATATCTCTCAGTCTGTCAGGGAGATATCGGTACACTGGTTGGTCTCGCAGTGCCTGTCACTCAGAGAACTATCGTTCACTGACTGGTGTCTCTCAATCCCTCTCCCTCAGGGACATATCTGTCACTGACTGGTCTCTCAGTCTCTGCCCATCAGGGACATATCTGTGCACTGACTGGTGTCTTTCAGTCCCTCACTCTTAGGAAGATATCTGTACACTCGCTGGTGTCTCTCAGTCCCTCTCCCTCACGGTGATATCTGTACACTTACCGGTGCCATTCAGTCCTCTCTCCCTCAGGGAGATATCTGTACACTGACTGGTATCTCGAAGTCCCCAATTTCTCAGGGAGATATCTGTTAACTGACTGTTGTCTCTCAGACCTTCTCCCTCAGGGAGATATCTGTATACTGACTGGCCTCTCAGTCACTATCCCTCAGGGACATATCTGTACAATGTCTGGTGTCTCTCAGTACTTCCCTCTCAGGATGATATCTGTACACTTAAAGGTGTCTCTTAGTCCCTCTCCCTTAGAGAGATATCGATACATTGTCTGGTGACTCTCAGTCCCTCCCTCTCAGGGAGAGATCTATTCGCTGACTGCTATCTTTCAGTACTTCTAGACCAACTAGGGGGTAGGCCGTCTTAGACTGGGTGTTGTGTAATGAGGGAGGATTATTTAGCAATGTCGTTGTGCGAGGCCCCTTGGTGAAGAGTGACCATAATATGGTGGAATTCTGCATTCGTATGGAGAATGAAACAGTTAATTCAGAGACCATGGTCCATAACTTAAAGAAGGGTAACTTTGAAGGTAAGAGGCGTGAATTGGCTAGGATAGATTGGCGAATGATACTTAGGGGGTTGACTGTGGATGGGCAATGGCACACATTTAGAGTCCGCATGGATGAAATACAACAATTGTACCTTCCAGTCTGTCGTAAAAATAAAAAAGGGAAGGTGGCTCAACCGTGAATATCAAGGGAAGTCAGGCATAGTATTAAAGCCAAGGAAGTGGCATACAAATTGGCCAGAAATAGCAGCGAACCTGCGGACTGGGAGAAATTTAATACTCAGCAGAGGAGGGCAAAGGGTCTTAATAGGGCAGGGAAAATGAAGTAAGAGAAGAAGCTTGCAGGGAACATTATACGGATTGCAAAAGTTTCTGTAGATATGTAAAGAGAAAAAGGTTAGTAAAGACATACGGAGGTTCCCTGCAGTCAGTATCAGGGGTTGTCATAACGGGGAACAAAGAAATGGCAGACCAATTGAACAAGTACTTTGGTTAGCTATTCACTAAGGAGGACACAAACAACCTTCCGGATATAAAAGGGGTCAGAGTGTCTCGAAAGAAGGAGGAACTGAGTGAATTCCTTATTAGTCGGGGAATTGTGTTGGGGAAATTGACGGGATTGAAGGCCGATAAATCCCCAGGGCCTGATGAACTACATCCCTGAGTACGTAAGGAGGTGGCCTTGGAAAAAGCGGATGCATTGACCATCATTTTCCAACATTCCATTGAATATGGATCAGTTCCGATCGAGTGGAGGGTAGCCAATTTAACCCCCCTTGTTAAAACAGGAGGGAGAGAGAAAATAGTGAATTATAGACCGGTCAGCCTGAACTCAGTAGTGGGTAAAATGATGGAATCAATTATTAAGGATGTCATAGCAGCACATTTGGAAAATGGTGACATGATAGGTCCAAGTCAGCATTGATTTGTGAAAGGGAAATCATGTTTGACAAATCTTCTGGAATTCTTTTGACGATGCTTCCAGAAGAGTGGACAAGGGAGAACCAGTTGATGTGGTATATTTGGACTTTCAGAAGGCTTTCGACAAGGTCCCACACTAGATATTAATGTGCAAAGTTAAAGCTCATGGGATTGGGGGTAGTGTGCTGACATGGATTGAGAACTGATTGTCAGACAGGAAGCAAAGAGTAGGAGTAAATGGGTACTTTTCAGAATTGCAGGAAGTGACTAGTGGGGTACCGCAAGGTTCTGTGCTGGGGCCCCAGCTGTTTACATTGTACATTAATGATTTAGACGAGGGAATTAAATGTAGTATCTACAAATTTGCGGATGTCACTAAGTCAGGTGGCATTGTGAGCTCCGAGGAGGATGCTATGAGGCTGCAGATTGACTTGGATAGCTTCGGTGAGTGGGCAAATGCATGGCAGATGTAGTATAATGTTGACAAATGTGAGGTTATCCACTTTGGTGTTAAAAACAGAGAGACAGACTATTATCTGAATGGTGACAGATCAGAAAAAAAGGAGGTGCAACGAGACCTGGGTGTCATGGTACATCAGTCATTGAAGGCTGGCATGCAGGTACAGCAGGCGGTTTAGAAAGCAAATGACATGGTGTCCTTCATAGCGAGGGGATTTGAGTTCAGGGGCAGGGAGGTGTTGCTGTAGTTGTGCAGGGCCTTGGTTAGGCCACACCTGGAGTATTGTGTACAGTTTTGGTCTCCTAACCCGAGGAAGGACATTCTTGCTATTGTGGGAGCGCAGCGAAGATTCACCAGACTGATTCCCGGGATTGTGGGACTGACCTATCAAGAAAGACTGGATCAACTGGGCTTGTATTCACTGGAGTTCAGAGGAATGATAGGGTTCCTCATAGAAACGTTTAAAATTATGATGCGTTTAGACAAGTTAGATGCAGGAAGAATGTTCCCAATGTTGGGGAAGTCCAGAACCACGGGTCACAGTCTAAGGATAAGGGGTAAACCATTTAGAACCGAGATGAGGAAAAAATTCTTCACCCAGAGAGTGGTGAACCTGTGGAATTCTCCACCACAGAAAGTAGTTGCTGCCAATTTACTAAATATATTCAAAAGTGAGTTAGATGAAGTCTTTACTACTAGGGGGATCAAGGGGTATGGCGAGAAATCAGGAATGGGGTACTAAAGTTGAATGTTCAGCCATGAACTCATTGAATGGCGGTGCAAGTTAGAAAGGGGGAATGCCCAACTCCTGCACCTATTTTTCTCTGTTTCTATCTATGTTTCTATCTCCCTCAGCGAGATATCTGGACACAACTGGTGTCTCTCACTTCCTCTCCATCAGCAAGATACCTGTAGACTGACTGGTGTCTCTCAATCCATCCCTCTCAAGGCGATATCTGTACACTGACTGATGTGTATCAGTCCCTCTCGCTCAGTGACATATCTGTACACTGAGTGGTGCCCCTCAGTTCATCACTCTCCGGGTGATATCTGTACACTGACTGGTGTCTCTCAGGCCCTCTCTCTCAGCGAGATATCTATACACTGAGTGGTGCCCCTCAAGCCTTCACTCTCCGGGGTATATCTGTACACTGACTGGCGTCTCTCAGTACCTCTCCCTCAGGGAGATATCTGTACACTGACTGGTATCTCTCAGTCCCTCCCTCTCAGGGAGATATCTTTTCACTGACATGTGTCTCTCAGTCCCTCTCCCTAATGGATATATCTGTACATTGACTGGTGTCTCTCAGTCCCTCTCCCGCATGGAGATATCTGTACACTGACTGTTGTCTCCCTGTCCCTCTCACTCAGGACACATCTGTACACTGACTTGTGTCTCTCAGTGCCTCTCGCTCAGGGAGATAAATGTACACTTATTGGTGTCCCTCAGTCCCTGTCTCTCAGGACATATCTGTATGCAGAATTGTGTCTCTGTCCCTCTCACTCAGGACACATCTGTACACTGAATGGTGTCACTCAGTCCCTCTTCCTCAGGGTGATATCTGTACACTGAGCGGTGTCTCTCAGTCCCTCTCCCTCAAGGAGATATCTGTACTCTGACTGATGTCTCCCGTCTCCCTGTCTCTCGGAGATATCTGTACACTGACTGGTCACACTGTCCCTCTCCCTCAGGGACATATCTGCACACTGACTGGTGCCCTTCTATCCGGCTCCCTCAGGGAGATATCTGTACATGACTGGTGTCTCTCAGTACCTCCTTCTCTGTGTGATATCTGTACACTGACTGGCGTCTCTCAGTCCCTCTCCCTCAGGGAGATATCTGTACACTGACTGGCATCTCTGAGTCCCTCCCTCTGAGGGATATATCTTTTCACTGAATTGTATCTCTCAGTCCCTCTCCCTCATGGAGATATCTGTACACTGAATGGTGTCTCGCAGTCCCTCTCCCTCATGGAGATATCTGTACACTGACTGCTGTCTCTCAGTCCCTCTCACTCAGGACACATTTGCACATTGACATGTGTCTCTCAGTGACTCTCCCTCAGGGAGATAAATGTACACATACTCGTGTCCCTCAGTCCCTCTCTCTCAGGACATATCTGTTTACAGACTGGTGTCTCTCTGTCCCTCTCTCCCAGCCACATATCTGTACACTGCCTGGTGTCTCACAGTCCCTCCCCCTCAGATTGATATCTGTATACTGACTGGTGTCTCTCATTAACTCCCTCTCAGGGTGATATCTGTACACTGACTGGTGTCTCTCAGTCCTTCTCCTTCTGGGAGGTAAATGTATACTGACTGTCACTCAGTCCCACTCACTCAGGGACATATCTGTACACTGACTGATGCTTCTCAGTCCCACTCCCTCAGGGAGATATCTATACACTCACTGGTGTCTCTCAGTCCCTCCCACTGGCGGAGATATCTGTACACTGACTAGTGCCAGTCAGTCCCTCTCTTTCAGGGAGATATCTGTACACTGACTTGTATCTGTCATTCCCTCCCTCTATGGAAGATATCTGTACACTCATTGATGTCTTGCAGTCCCGCTCTTTCTGGGAGATAGCTGTACACTGATTGCTGTCTACTCAGTCCCTCTCCCTCAGGGATATATCTGTATACTGACTGGTGTTTCGAAGTCCCTAATCTTCAGGACGATATCTGTGCACTGATTGGTGTCTCTCAGTTCCTCTCCCTCAGGGAGATATCTGCACTCTGACTGATGTCTCGCAGTCTCTCTATTTCTCATTTTGAGAACTGTGCAATGACTGGTGTCCCTCAGTCCCTCACCCACAGGGAGATATCTGTACACTGACTGGTGTCTCTCAGTCCCTCTCCCTCAGGGAGATATCTGTACACTGACTGGTGTCTCTCAGTCCATCTCCCTTAGGGAGATATCTGTACACTGACTGTTGTCTCTCAGTCCCCCCTCTCCCTCAGGGAGATATCTGTACACTGACTGATATCTCTCAGTCTGTCAGGGAGATATCGGTACACTGGTTGGTCTCGCAGTGCCTGTCACTCAGAGAGCTATCGGTTCACTGACTGGTGTCTCTCAATCCCTCTCCCTCAGGGACATATCTGTGCACTGACTGGTGTCTTTCAGTCCCTCCCTCTTAGGAAGATATCTGTACACTCGCTGGTGTCTCTCAGTCCCTCTCCCTCACGGAGATATCTGTACACTTACCGGTGCCATTCAGTCCTCTCTCCCTCAGGGAGATATCTGTACACTGACTGGTATCTCGAAGTCCCCAATTTCTCAGGGAGATATCTGTTAACTGCCTGGTGTCTCTCAGACCTTCTCCATCAGGGAGATATCTGTATACTGACTGGCCTCTCAGTCACTATCCCTCAGGGACATATCTGTACAATGTCTGGTGTCTCTCAGTACTTCCCTCTCAGGATGATATCTGTACACTTAAAGGTGTCTCTTAGTCCCTCTCCCTCAGAGAGATATCGATACATTGTCTGGTGAATCTCAGTCCCTCCCTCTCAGGGAGAGATCTATTCGCTGACTGCTATCTTTCAGTGCGTCTAGACCAACTAGGGGGGAGGCCGTCCTAGACTGGGTGTTGTGTAATGAGAGAGGATTATTTAGCAATGTCGTTGTGCGAGGCCCGTTGGTGAAGAGTGACCATAATATGGTGGAATTCTGCATTCGTATGGAGAATGAAACAGTTAATTCAGAGACCATGGTCCATAACTTAAAGAAGGGTAACTTTGAAGGTATGAGGCGTGAATTGGCTAGGATAGATTGGCGAATGATACTTAGGGGGTTGACTGTGGATGGGCAATGGCACACATTTAGAGTCCGCATGGATGAAATACAACAATTGTACCTTCCAGTCTGTCGTAAAAATAAAAAAGGGAAGGTGGCTCAACCGTGAATATCAAGGGAAGTCAGGCATAGTATTAAAGCCAAGGAAGTGGCATACAAATTGGCCAGAAATAGCAGCGAACCTGCGGACTGGGAGAAATTTAATACTCAGCAGAGGAGGGCAAAGGGTCTTAATAGGGCAGGGAAAATGAAGTAAGAGAAGAAGCTTGCAGGGAACATTAAGACGGATTGCAAAAGTTTCTGTAGATATGTAAAGAGAAAAAGGTTAGTAAAGACAAACGGAGTTTCCCTGCAGTCAGTATCAGGGGTTGTCATAACGGGGAACAAAGAAATGGCAGACCAATTGAACAAGTTCTTTGGTTAGCTATTCACTAAGGAGGACACAAACAACCTTCCGGATATAAAAGGGGTCAGAGTGTCTCGAAAGGAGGAGGAACTGAGTGAATTCCTTATTAGTCGGGAAATTGTGTTGGGGAAATTGACGGGATTGAAGGCCGATAAATCCCCAGGGCCTGATGAACTGCATCCCTGAGTACGTAAGGAGGTGGCCTTGGAAATAGCGGATGCATTGACCATCATTTTCCAACATTCCATTGGCTCTGGATCAGCTCCGATCGAGTGGAGGGTAGCCAATTTAACCCCCCTTTTTAAAACAGGAGGGAGAGAGAAAACAGTGAATTATAGACTGGTCAGCCTGAACTCAGTAGTGGGTAAAATGATGGAATCAATTATTAAGGATGTCATAGCAGCACATTTGGAAAATGGTGACATGATAGGTCCAAGTCAGCATTGATTTGTGAAAGGGAAATCATGTTTGACAAATCTTCTGGAATTTTTTTGACGATGCTTCCAGAAGAGTGGACAAGGGAGAACCAGTTGATGTGGTATATTTGGATTTTCAGAAGGCTTTCGACAAAGTCCCACACAAGATATTAATGTGCAAAGTTAAAGCACATGGGATTGGGGGTAGTGTGCTGACATGGATTGAGAACTGATTGTCAGACAGGAAGCAAAGAATAGGAGTAAATGGGTACTTTTCAGAATTGCAGGAAGTGGTTAATGGGGTACCGCAAGGTTCTGTGCTGGGGCCCCAGCTGTTTACACTGTACGTTAATGATTTAGACGAGGGGATTAAATGTAGTATCTACAAATTTGCGGATGTCACTAAGTCAGGTGGCATTGTGAGCTCCGAGGAGGATGCTATGAGGCTACAGATTGACTTGGATAGGTTCGGTGAGTGGGCAAATGCATGGCAGATGTAGTATAATGTTGACAAATGTGAGGTTATCCACTTTGGTGTTAAAAACAGAGAGACAGACTATTATCTGAATGGTGACAGATCAGAAAAAAAGGAGGTGCAACGAGACCTGGGTGTCATGGTACATCAGTCATTGAAGGCTGGCATGCAAGTACAGCAGGCGGTTAAGAAAGCAAATGACATGGTGTCCTTCATAGCGAGGGGATTTGAGTTCAGGGGCGGGGAGGTGTTGCTGTAGTTGTGCAGGGCCTCGGTTAGGCCACACCTGGAGTATTGTGTACAGTTTTGGTCTCCTAATCCGAGGAAGGACATTCTTGCTATTGAGGGAGCGCAGCGAAGATTCACCAGACTGATTCCCGGGATTGTGGCACTGACCTATCAAGAAAGACTGGATCAACTGGGCTTGTATTCACTGGAGTTCAGAGGAATGAGAGGGTTCCTCATAGAAACGTTTAAAATTATGATGCGTTTAGACAAGTTAGATGCAGGAAGAATGTTCCCAATGTTGGGGAAGGCCAGAACCACGGGTCACAGTCTAAGGATAAGGGGTAAACCATTTTGAACCGAGATGAGGAAAAAATTCTTCACCCAGAGAATGGTGAACCTGTGGAATTCTCTACCACAGAAAGTAGTTGCTGCCAATTTACTAAATATATTCAAAAGTGAGTTAGATGAAGTCTTTACTAGTAAGGGGATCAAGGGGTATGGCGAGAAATCAGGAATGGGGTACTGAAGTTGCATGTTCAGCCATGAACTCATTGAATGGCGGTGCAAGTTAGAAGGGGGGAATGCCCAACTCCTGCACCTATTTTTCTCTGTTTCTATCTATGTTTCTATCTCCCTCAGCGAGATATCTGGACACAACTGGTGTCTCTCACTTCCTCTCCATCAGCAAGATATCTGTAGACTGACTGGTGTCTCTCAATCCATCCCTCTCAAGGCGATATCTGTACACTGACTGATGTGTATCAGTCCCTCTCGCTCAGTGACATATCTGTACACTGAGTGGTGCCCCTCAGTTCATCACTCTCCGGGTGATATCTGTACACTGACTGGTGTCTCTCAGGCCCTCTCTCTCAGCGAGATATCCATACACTGAGTGGTGCCCCTCATGCCTTCACTCTCCGGGGTATATCTGTACACTGACTGGCGTCTCTCAGTACCTCTCCCTCAGGGAGATATCTGTACACTGACTGGCATCTCTCAGTCCCTCCCTCTCAGGGAGATATCTTTTCACTGACATGTGTCTCTCAGTCCCTCTCCCTCATGGAGATATCTGTACACTGACTGTTGTCTCTCTGTCCCTCTCACTCAGGACACATCTGTACACTGACTTGTGTCTCTCAGTGCCTCTCGCTCAGGGAGATAAATGTACACTTACTGGTGTCCCTCAGTCCCTGTCTCTCAGGACATATCTGTGTACAGAATTGTGTCTCTGTCCCTCTCCCTCAGGACACATCTGTACACTGAATGGGGTCACTCAGTCCCTCTTCCTCAGGGTGATATCTGTACACTGACTGGTGTCTCTCAGTCCCTCTCACTCAGGGAGATATCTGTACTCTGACTGATGTCTCCCGTCTCCCTGTCTCTCGGAGATATCTGTACACTGACTGGTCACACTGTCCCTCTCCCTCAGGGACATATCTGCACACTGACTGGTGCCCTTCTATCCGGCTCCCTCAGGGAGATATCTGTACACTGACTGGTGTCTCTCAGTACCTCCCTCTCTGTGTGATATCTGTACACTGACTGGCGTCTCTCAGTCCCTCTCCCTCAGGGAGATATCTGTACACTGACTGGCATCTCTGAGTCCCTCCCTCTCAGGGAGATAACTTTTCACTGAATTGTATCTCTCAGTCCCTCTCCCTCATGGAGATATCTGTACACTGAATGGTGTCTCGCAGTCCCTCTCCCTCATGGAGATATCTGCACACTGACTGCTGTCTCTCAGTCCCTCTCACTCAGGACACATTTGCACGTTGACATGTGTCTCTCAGTGACTCTCCCTCAGGGAGATAAATGTACACATACTCGTGTCCCTCAGTCCCTCTCTCTCAGGACATATCTGTATACAGACTGGTGTCTCTCTGTCCCTCTCTCCCAGCCACATATCTGTACACTGCCTGGTGTCTCACAGTACCTCCCTCTCAGATTGATATCTGTATACTGACTGGTGTCTCTCATTAACTCCCTCTCAGGGTGATATCTGTACACTTACTGATGTCTCTCAGTCCCTCTCCCTCACGGAGATATCTGTAAACTGACTGGTGTCTCTCAGTCCCTCCCTCTCAGCGAGTTATCTGTTCACTGACTAGTGTCTCTCAGTCTCTCTCACTCAGAGAGATATATGCACAATGACTGATGTCTGCTAGTCCCTCTCCATCAGCGAGATATCTATAAACTGATTGGTGTCTCTCAGTACCTCCCTCTCAGGGTGATATCTGTACACTGACTTGTGTATCTCAGTCCCTCTCCCTCAGAGAGATATCTGTACAGTGACTGGTGTCACTCAGTCCCTCCCTCTCAGGGAGATATCTGCACACAGACTAGTGTTTCTCAATCGCTCACCCTCCTATCTGTAAACTGACTGGTGTCTCTCAGTTCCTCTCCCTCAGCATGATATCTGTAGACTGACTGTTGTCTCTCAATCCCTCCCTCTCAAGGAGATATCTGTACACTGACTGGTGTCTCGCAGTCCCTCTCCCTCAGGAAGTATCTCTACACTGGCTGGTTTTTCTCAGTCCCACTCCCTCATGGAGATATCTTTATACTGACTGGTGTCTTTCAATCCCTCGCTTTAAGGATGATATCTGTACACTGACTTGTGTCTCTCAGTCCTTCTCCCTCTGGGAGGTATCTGTATACTGACTGGTCTCTCAGTCCCATTCAATAAGGGACATACTTGTACACTGACAGATGCTTATCAGTCCCACTTCCACACGGAGATATCTGTACACTGACTGGTGTATCTCAATCTCTCTCCCTAATGGAGATATCTGTATACTGACTGATGTCTCTAAGTCTCTCTGTCTCTCAGGGAGATATCTGTGCCCTGACTGGTGTCTCTCGTCCGTCTCCCTCAGGGTGATATATGTATAATGACTGGAGTCACTCAGTCCCTCTCCCTCAGGATGATATCTGTACACTAACTGGTGCTTGTCAGTCGCAGTCCCTCAGCGAGATATCTGTACACTGACTGCTGTCTCTCAGTAACTCCCTCTAACGGAGATATCTGTATACTGACTGGTGTCCCTCAGTCCCTCTCCCTCACGGAGATATCTGTATACTGACTGATGTCTCGAAGTCCCCAAGCTCTCACGGGGATATCTGAACACTGACTGGTGTCTCTCAGTCCCTCTCCCTCACGGAGATACCTGTATACTGACTGATGTATCGAAGTCCCCAATCTCTCACGGAGATATCTGCACACTGACTGGTGTCTCACAGTCTCTCTCTCTCTCAGGGTACCTCTGCACAGTGACTGCTGCCTCTCAGACGTTCTCGCTAAGGGAGATATCTGTACACTGAATGGTCTCTCAGTCCCTCTCCGTCAGTGACAGATAATTTCACTGACTGGTGCCTCTTTGTCCCTCTGCCTCAAGGAGATATCAGTACACTGACAGGTGTCTCTCAGTCCCTCTCCCTCAGGGAGATAACTGTACACTGACTGGTGTCTCTCAGTCGCTCACCCTCATGGGCATATCTGTACACTGACTGGTGTCTCTCAGTTCCTCTCCCTCAGGGTGATATCTGTAGAGTGACTGGTGTCTCTCAATCCCTCCCTCTCAAGGAGATATCTGTACACTGACTGGTGTCTCTCAATCCCACTCCCTCAGGGTGACATCTGTACGCTGACTGGTATATCTCAATCTCTCTCCTTAATTGAGATATCTGTATACTGACTGATGTCTCTCAGTCCCTCCCTCTCACGGAAATATCTGTACACTGACTGGTATCTCTCAGTCCCACTCTTTCAGGGACATATCTGTATTCTGACTGGCATCTCTCAGTCCCTCTCCCTCAGGGACATATCTGTGCACTGACTTGTATCTCTCAGTGCATACCTCTCAGGGTGATATCTGTACACTGACTCCAGTCACTCAGTCTTTCCCTCACAGGAAGCTATCTGGACACTGACTGATGTATTGCAGTCTCTCTCCGTCAGGGAGAGAGCTGTTAACTGACTGCAGTCTCTCAGTCCCTCACCCCGAGGGATATATCTGTATACTGTCTGGAATCGCGAAATCCACAATCTCTCAGGCAGATATCTGTACACTGACTGGTGTCGCTCAGTCCACTGTCCCTCAGGGTGATATCTGTACACTGACTGGTAACTCAGTCCCTCTCCCCCAGGATCATATCATCACACTTAATGGTGTCTCTCAGTCCTTCAGCTCAGGAAGATATCTGTACACTGACTGGTGTCTCTCAGTCCCCCTCCCTCAGGAAGATATCTGTACACTGACTGATATCTCTCATTCCCTCTCCCTCAGTGACATAGATGTACACTTACTGATGTTTCTCAGTCCCTCACTCTCAGGAAGATATCTGTACACTGACTGGTGTCGCTCAGTCCACTGTCCCTCAGGGTGATATCTGTACACTGTCTGGTAACTCAGTCCCTCTCCCCCAGGATCATATCATCACACTTAATGGTGTCTCTCAGTCCTTCAGCTCAGGAAGATATCTGTACACTGACTGGTGTCTCTCAGTCCCTCTCCCTCAGGAAGATATCTGTACACTGACTGATATCTCTCATTCCCTCTTCCTCAGTGACATAGATGTACACTTACTGATGTTTCTCAGTCCCTCACTCTCAGGAAGATATCTGTACATTGGCTGGGCTCGCAGTGCCTGTCCATCAGGGACATATCTGTAAACTGACTGGTGGCTCGCAGTCGCTCCCTCTCAGGGTGATATCTGTACACTGACTACTGTCTCTCAGTCGCTCTCTCTCAGGGAGATATCAGTACACTGACAGGTGTATCTCAGTCCCTCTCCCTCAGGACATATTTGTAAACTGAATGGTGCCACTCAGTCCCTCTCCCTCAGGGATATATCTGTATACTGACTGGTGTCGCGAAATTCCCAATCTCTCAGGCAGATATCTGTACACTGACTGGTGTCGCTCAGTCCACTGTCCCTCAGGGTGATATCTATACACTGACTGGCAACTCAGTTACTCTCCCGAGGGACATATCATCACACTGAATGGTGTCTCTCACTCCTTCAACTCAGGGAGATATCTGTACACTGACTGGTGTCTCTCAGTCACTCTCCCTCAGGAAGATATCTGTACACTGACCGATATCTCTCATTCCCTCTCCCTCAGTGATATAGATGTAAACTGACTGATGTCTCTCAGTCCCTCCCTCTCAGGAAGATATCTGTACACTGGCTGGTCTCGCAGTGCCTGTCCATCAGGGACATATCTGTATACTGACTATTGGCTCTCAGTCCCTCCCTCTCAGGAAGATACCTGTACACTGACTGGTTTCTCTCAGTCACTCCCTCTCAGGGAGATATCAGTGAACTGACTGCTGTCTCTCAGTCGCTCAACTTCATGGACAGATCTGCACACTGACGGGTATCTCTCAGTCCATCTCCCTCAGAGAGATATCTGGTCACTGACTGGTGTCTCTCATTCCCTGTCTCTGAGGGTGATATCTGTACACTGACTACTGTCTCTCAAATCCTCACTCTCATGGAGATATCTGTCGACTGATTGGTGTCTCTCAGTCCCTCTCTTTCTGCACATATATATACACTGACATGTGTCTCTCAGTCCCTCTCCCTCAGGGAGATATCTGTACACTGATTGGTGTCTTTCAGTACCTCTCTCTCAGGGTGATATCTGAACTCTGACTTGTGTATCTCAGTCCCTCTCCCTAAGGGAGATATCTGCAAACTGACTGGCTTCGCTCAGTCCCGCTCTCTGTGATATATCTGTACATTCACAGGAGTTTCTCAGTACCCTCTCCCGCAGCGAGATATCTGTATACTGAATGGTGTCCCGAAGTACCCAATCTCCCAGGAAGATATCTGCACACTGACAGGTGCATCTCAGTCCACTCTCACTCAGGGAGATATCTGTACACCAACTGGTGTCTCTCAGTCCCTCTCCCTCAGGGAGATAACTGTACTCTGACTGATGTCTCCCGTCTCCCTGTCTCTCAGGGAGATATCTGTACACTGACTGTCACACTGTCCCTCTCTCTCAGGGACATATCTGCACACTGACTGGTGCCCTCCTATCCGGCTCCCTCAGGGAGATATCTGTACACTGACTGGTGTCTCTCAGTACCTTCTTCTCTGTGTGATATCTGTAAACTGACTGGCGTCTCTCAGTCCCTCTCACTCAGGGAGATATCTGTACACTGACTGGCATCTCTGAGTCCCTCCCTCTCAGGGAGATATCTTTTCACTGACTTGTGTCTCTCAGTCCCTCTCCCTCATGGAGATATCTGTACCCTGACTGTTGTCTCTCAGTCCCTCTCACTCAGGACACATCTGTACACTGACATGTGTCTCTCAGTGACTCTGCCTCAGGGAGATAAATGTACACATACTGGTGTCACTCAGTCCCTCTCTCTCAGGACATATCTGTATACAGACTGGCGTCTCTCAGTCCGTCTCTCCCAGCCACATATCTGTACACTGCCTGGTGTCTCACATTCCCTCCCTCTCAGTTTGCTATCTGTACACTGACTGGTATCTCTCAGTCGCGCTCCCTCACGGAGATATCTGTACACTGACTGGTGTCTCTCAGTCCCTCCCTCTCAGGGAGTTATCTGTTTACTGACTGTTGTCTCTCAGTCACTCTCATTCAGAGAGATGTCTGCACAATGACTGATGTCTCCTCGTCCCTCTCCATCAGGGAGATATCTATAAACTGATTGGTGTCTCTCAGTACCTCCCTCTCAGGGTGATATCTGTACACTGACTTGTGTATCTCAGTCCCTTACCCTCAGAGAGACATCTGTACAGTGACTGGTGTCACTCAGTCCCTCCCTCTCAGGGAGATATCTGCACACAGACCAGTGTTTCTCAGTCGCTCACCCTCATATCTGTAAACTGACTGGTGTCTCTCAGTTCCTCTCCCTCAGCATGATATCTGTAGACTGACTGTTGTCTCTCAACCCCTCCCTCTCAAGGAGATATCTGTACACTGACTGGTGTCTCGCAGTCCCTCTCCTTCAGGACGTATCTCTACACTGACTGGTGTTTCTCAGTCCCACTCCCTCATGGAGATAACTTTACACTGACTGGTGTCTTTCAATCCCTCGCTCTCAGGATGGTATCTTTACACTGACTTGTGTCTCTCAGTCCTTCTCCCTCTAGGAGGTATCTGTTTCCTGACTGGTCTCTCAGTCCCATTCACTCTCGGATATACTTGTACACTGACTGATGCTTCTCAGTTCCACTTCCTCAAGGAGATATCTGTACACTGACTGGTGCATTACAATCTCTCTCCCTAATGGAGATATCTGTATACTGACTGATGTATCTCAGTCTCTCTGTCTCTCAGGGAGATATCTGTGCCCTGACTGGTGTCTCTCGTCCGTCTCCCTCAGGGTGATATCTGTATAATGACTGGTGTCACTCAATCCCTCTCCCTCAGGATGATATCTGTACACTGACTGGTACTTGTCAATCGCAGTCCCTCAGCGAGATATCTGTACACTGACTGATGTCTCTCAGTAACTCCCTCTAACGGAGATATCTGTATACTGACTGATGTCTCGATGTCCCCAATCTCTCACGGGGATATCTGAACACTGACTGGTGTCTCTCAGTCTCTCTCTCTCTCAGGGAGACCTCTGCACAATGACTGCTGCCTCTCAGACGTTCTCGCTCAGGGAGATATCTGTACACTGAATGGTTTCTCAGTCCCTCTCCGTCAGTGATATATAATTAGACTGACTGGTGCCTCTCAATCCCTCTGCCTCAAGGAGATATCTGTGCACTGACTGGTATCTCTCAGTCCCTCTCCCTTAGGGAGATAACTGTACATTGACTGGTGTCTCTAATTCCCCTCCCTCAAAGGGATATATCTGTACACTGACTGGTGTCTCTCAGTCCCTCTCACTCAGGACCTATCTGTAGGCAGACTGTTTCTCTCACTCCCTATCCCTCATGGAGATATCTGTACACTGACTGGTGTCTTTCAGTCCCTCTCTCTCAGGAAACTATCTGTACACCGACTGATGTCTCTCAGTCCTTGTTGCTCATGGAGATATCTGTATACTGACTGGTCTCACAGTCCCTTTACCTCAGTGACATAGCTGTACTCTGACTGATGCCTCTCATTCCCTCTCCCTCAGAGAGATATCAGTAAACTGACTGGTGTCTCTCAGTAGCCCCCTCTCAGGGTGATATCTGTACACTGACTGATGTCTCTCAGTCCCTCTACCTCAGGGATGTATCTGTTCACTGACTGGTGTCTCTAAGTCCCCTCACTCAGAGGGAGATATCTGTACAATGACCGGTGTCTCTCAGTCCCTTTCCCTCAAGGATATATCTGTGCACTGACTGGTGTCTCTCAGTCCCTCACTCTCACGGAGATATCTGTACACAGACTGGTGTCTGTCAGTCGCTCACCCTCATGGGCATATCTGTACACTGACTGGTGTCTCACAGTTCCTCTACCTCAGGATGATATCTGTAGACTGACTGGTGTCTCTCAATCCCTCCCTCTCAAGAATATTTCTGTACACTGACTGGTGTCTCTCAATCCCACTCCTTCAGGGTGACATCTGTACGCTGATGGTGTCTCGCAGTCCCTCTCCCTCGGAACATATCTGTACACTGACTGCTGTTTCTCAGTCACTCTCCCTCATGGAGATATCTTTACACTGACTGGTGTCTTTCAATATCTAGCTCTCAGGATGATATGTGTATACTGACTGGTCTCTCAGTCCGACTCACTCAGGGATATATCTGTACACTGACTGGTGCTTCTCAGTCCCACTTCCTCAAGTAGATATCTGTACACTGACTGGTGTCTCTCTGTCCCTCGCCCTCAGGGTAATATCTGTACACTGACTGGTATCTCTCAATCGCTGTCCCTAATGGAGATATCTGTATACTGACTGATGTCTCTCAGTCTCTCTGTCTCTCAGGGAGATATCTGTGCTCTGACTGGTGTCTCTCGTCCGTCTCCCTCAGGGTGATATCTGTGTAATGACTGGTGTCTCTCAGTTCCTCTCCCTCAGGGTGATAGAACATAGAAACATCGAAAATAGTTGCAGCAGTAGGCCATTCGGCCCTTCAAGCCTGCACCGCCATTCAATGAGTTCATGGCTGAACATTCAACTTCAGTACCCCATTCCTGCTTTCTCGCCATACCCCTTGATCCCCCTAGTAGTAAGGACCTCATCTAACTCCTTTTTGAATATCTTTAGTGAATTGGCCTCAACAACTTTCTGTGGTAGAGAATTCCACAGGTTCACCACTCTCTGGGTGAAGAGGTTCCTGCGCATCTCGGTCCTAAATGGCTTACGCCTTATCCTTGGACTGTGACCTCTGGTTCTGGACTTCCCCAACATTGGGAACATTCTTCCTGCATCTAACCTGTCTAACCCCGTCAGAATTTTAAATGTTTCTATGAGGTCCCCTCTCATTCTTTTGAACTCCAGTGAATACAAGCCCAATTGATCCAGTCTTTCTTGATAGGTCAGTCCCGCCATCACGGGAATCAGTCTGGTGAACCTTCGCTGCACTCCCTCAATAGCAAGAATGTCCTTCCACAGGATAGGAGACCAAAACTGTACACAATACTCCAGGTGTGGCCTCACCAATGCCCTGTACAACTGTAGCAACACCTCCCTGCCCCTGTACTCAAATCCCCTTGCTATGAAGGCCAACATGCCATTTGCTTTCTTAACCGCCTGCTGCACCTGCATGCCAACCTTCAATGACTGATGTACCACGACACCCAGGTCTCTTTGCACCTCCCCTTTTTCTAATCTGTCACCATTCAGATAATAGTCTGTCCCTCTGTTTTTACCACCAAAGTGTATAACCTCACATTAACCACATTATACTTCATCTGCCATGCATTTGCCCACTCAGCAAACCTATCCAAGTCGCTCTGCAGCCTCACAGCATCCTCCTCGCAGCTCACACTGCCACCCAACTTAGAGTCATCCGCAAATTTGGAGATACTACATTAAATCCCCTCATCTAAATCATTAATGTACCCCCCCTCCCTCAGGGCACATCTCTACACTGAATGGTGTCACTCAGTCCCTCTCCCTCAGGAAGATATCTGTACACTGACGGGTGTCTCTTTGTCCCACTCCTGCAGGGAGATCTCTGTACAGTGACTGGTGTCTCTCAGTCCTTCCCTCTCAGGGAGATAACTGTACACTGTTTTGTGTCTCTCAGTCCCTCTCTTTGTGGGACATATATCTACACTGACTTGTGTCTCTCAGTCCCTCTCCCTCAGGGCGATATCTGTACACTGACTGGTGTCTCTCAGTCCCTCTACCGAAGGGAGATATCTGCATACTGACTGGCGACGCTCAGTCCCACTCACTCATGGAGATATCTGTACTCTGACTGTTGTATCCCGGCTCCCTGTCTCTCAGGGAGATATCTGTACACTGACTGCTCACACTGTCCCTCTCCCTCAGGGAGATATCTGCAGACTGACTTTTGCCACTCTATCCATCTCCATCAGGGAGGTATCTGTACACTGACTGGTATCTCTCAGTACGTACTTCTCAGTGTGATATCTGTAAACTGACTGGCGTCTCTCAGCCGCTCCCTCTCAGGGAGATATCTTTTCACTGCCTTGTGTCTCTCAGTCTCTCTCCCTCATGGAGATATCTGTACACTGACTGATGTCTCTCAGTACCTCTCACTCAGGGCACATCTGCACACTGCCATGTGTCTCTCAGTGCCTCTCCCTCAGGGAGGTAAATATACACTTACTGGTGTCCCTCAGTCCCTATCTCCCAGCCACATATCTGTACACAGCCTGGTGTCTCACAGTCCCTCCCTTCAGTTTGATATCTGTACACTGACTGGTGTCTCTCAGTAACTCCCTCTAACGGAGATATCTGTACACTGACTGGTGTCTCTCAGTCCCTCTCCCTCACGGAGATATCTGTACACTGACTGAGGTCTCGAAGTCCCCAACCTCACACGGGGATATCTGAACACTGACTGGTGTCTCTCAGTCCCTCTCCCTCACGGAGATATCTGTTTACTGACTGATGTCTCGCAGTCCCCAATCTCTCACGGGGATATCTGAACACTGACTGGTGTCTTTCAGTCTCTCTCTCTCTCTCTCTCAGGGAGACCTCTGCACAGTGACTGCTGCCTCTCAGACGTTCTCGCTCAGGGAGATATCTGTACACTGAATGGTCTCTCAGTCCCGCTCCGTCAGTGACATATAATTACACTGACTGGTGCCTCTCAGTCCCTCTGCCTCAAGGATATATCTGTGCATTGACTGGTGTCTCTCAGTCCCTCTCCTTCAGGGAGATAACTGTACATTGACTGGTGTCTCTAATTCCCCTCCCTCAAAGGGATATATCTGTACACTGACTGGTGTCTCTCAGTCCCTCTCACTCAGGACATATCTGTACGCAGACTTTTTCTCTCAGTCCCTATCCCTTATGGAGATATCTGTACACTGACTGGTGTCTTTCAGCCCCTCGATCTCGGGGTGACATCTGTACACTGAATGGTGTCTCTCAATCCCTCTCTCTCAGGAATCTATCTGTACACCGACTGATGTCTCTCAGTCCTTCTGGCTCATGGAGATATCTGTATACTGACTGGTCTCACAGTCCCTTTCCCTCAGTGGCATAGCTGTACACTGACTTGTGCCTCTCATTCCCTCTCCCTCAGGGAGATATCTGTAAACTGACTGGTGTCTCTCAGTAGCCCCCTCTCAGGGTGATATCTGTACACTGACTGATGTCTCTCAGTCTCTCTTCCTCAGGGAGATAGCTGTAAACTGACTGGTGTCTCTCAATCCCTCTCTCTCAGCAAACTATCTGTACACTGACTGATGTCTCTCAGTCCCACTCTTTCAGGGACATATCTGTATTCTGACTGGCATCTCTCAATCCCTCTCCCTCAGGGACATATCTGGACACTGACTTGTATCTGTCAGTGCATCCCTCTCAGGGTGATATCTGTACACTGACTGTAGTCTATCAGTCCGTCCCTCACAGGAAGCTATGTGGACACTGACTGATGTTTTGCAGTCTCTCTCCGTCAGGGAGAGAGCTGTTAACTGACTGCTGTCTCTCAGTCCCACCCTCTCAGGGAGTTATCTGTTCACTGACTGGTGTCTCTCAGTCACTCTCCCTCAGGGAGATATCTGCACAATGACTGATGGCTCCTAGTTCCTTTCCATAAGGAAGATATCTATAAACTGATTGGTGTCTCTCGGTACCTCCCTCTCATGGTGATATCTGTACAGTGACCGGTGTCTCTGAGTCCCTCTCCCTCAGTAGATCTCTGTACACTGACTGGTTTCTCTCAGTCCCTCCCTCTCAGGTTGATAGCTGTGCACTGACTGGTGTCTCTCAGTACCTCCCTCTCAGGGTGATATCTGTACACTGACTGGTCTCTCTCAGTCCCTTTCCCTCAGGGAGACATCTCTACACTGACTGGTGTCTCTCAGTCCCAATCCCTCAGGATGAAATCTGTACACTGACTGTTATTTCTCAATCCCTCTACCTCACGGAGATATCTCTAAACTGACTGGTGTCTCTCAGTCACTCTCCCTCAGGGATGTACCTGTATCCTTGACTGATGACTCTCAGTCTCTCTGAATCTCAGGGAGATATCTTTAACCTGACTGGTCTCTCAGTCCCTCTCACTCAGGGACATATCTGTACACTGACTGGTGTCTCTCAGTCCCTCTCCATCAGGGACATATCTGTACACTGACTGGTGTCTCTCAGTCCCTCTCCGTCAAGGATATAGCTGTACACTGATTAATGTCTCTCAGTCCCTCCCTCTCAGGAAGATATCTGTACACTTACTGGTGGCTCTCAGTCCTTCTCCCACTGGGAGACATCTGTACACTGACTCTTTTCTCAGTACCTCTCCCTCATGTAGATATTTGTACACAGACCGGTTTCATTCAGTCCCTCTCCCTCAGGGAGATATCAGTACACTGACTAGTGTCTCTCAGTCCCTCTCCCTCAGTAAAATATCTGTACACTCACTGATATATCTCAGTCTCCATGTTTCACAGGAAGATATCTGTACACTGGCTGGTCTCGCAGTGCCTGTCCCTCAGGGACATATCTGTACACTGACTGTTGTCTCTCAGTCCATCTCCCTCAGGGACATATCTGTACACTGACTGGTGTCTCTCAGTCCCTCTCCCTCAGGGACATATCTGTACACTGACTGTTGTCTCTCAGTCCCTCTCCGCCAGAGACATATCTGTATACTGACTGGTGTTTCTGAGTACCTCCCTCTCATTGTGATATCTGTACACTGATTTGTGTCTATCAGTCCCTCTCCCTCAGGGAGATATCAGCACAATGACTGGTGTCTCTCAGTCCTTCTCCCTCAGGGAGTTATCTGTACACTGACTGGTGTCTCTCACCACCTCTCCCTCAGGGAGATATCTGTACAGTGACTTGCGTCTCTCAGTCCCTCCCTCTCAGGGAGATATCTGTTCACTGACTGGTGTCTCTCAGTCCGTCTCCTTCTGGGAGATATCTGTACACTGACTGATGTCTCTCAGTCCCCCTCCCTCAGGGAGATATCTGTACACTGACTGGTGTCTCTCAGTCCCTCTCCCTTATGGAGATATCTGTTCAATGACTGCTGTTTCTCAGTCCACACTCCCTCAGGGAGATATCTGTACACTGAATCGAGTCTCCCATTTTCTCCCTCTCAGCGAGATATCTGTGCACTGACTGGTGTCTGTCGGTCCCTCTCCCGAAGGGAGATATCTGTACACTGACTGATGTCTCTCATTCTCTCTGTCTCTCAGGGAGACATCTGTGCACTGACTGGTCTCACAGTCCATTTCCCTCAGGGAAAGATCTGTGCACTGACTCGTGTCTCTCAGTCCTTCTCCCTCTGGCAGGTATCTGTATACTGACTGTCACTCAGTCCGACTCACTCAGGAACATATCTGTACACTGTCTGGTGCTTCTCAGTCCCACTCCCTCAGGGAGATATCTGCAAACTGAATGGTGTCTCTCAGTCCCTCCCTCTCACGGAGATATCTGTACACTGACTGCTGCCTCTCAGTCCCTCCCTTTCAGGGAGATATCTGTACACTCACTGATGTCTTGCAGTCCATCTCCTTCAGGGAAATAGCTGTACACTGATTACTGTCTCTCAGTCTCTCTCCCTTGACGGATGTATCTGTATACTGACTGGTATCTCGAAGTCCCTAATCTCTCAGGACGATATATTTACACTGACTGGTGTCTCTCAGTCCACTCTCCCTCAGGGAGATATCTGTACAATGACTGGTGTCTCTCAGTCCCTCTACCTCAGGGAGATATCTGCACTCTGATTGATATCTCTCAGTCTCTCTATTTCTCAAGGTGATATCTGTGCAATGACTGGTGTCTTTCAGTCCCTCTCCCTCAGAGAGCTATCTGTACACTGACTGGTGTCTCTCAGTCCCTCTCCCTCAGAGAGATATCGGTACACTGATCGGTGTGTCTCAGTCCCTGTCTCTCAGGTGTCATATCTGTACACTGACTGGTATATCTCAGTCCCTCTCCCGCAGCGATATATCTGTACACTGACTGGTGTCTCTCAGTCCCTCCATCTCAGGGTGATATCTGTACACTGAATGGTATCTCTCAGTCTACTCTACCTCAGGGAGATATCTGTGCACTGACTGGTGTCTCTCAGTATTGCGTCTCAGGGTGATATCTGTGCACTGACTGCTGTCTGTCAGTCCCTCTCCCTCAGGCAGACATCTATACACTGACTGGCGTCTCTCAGTTGCTACCTCTCAGGGAGATATCTGTGCACTGACTGCTGCCTCTCAGTCCCTCCCTTTCAGGGAGATACCTGTACACTCACTGATGTCTTGCAGTCAATCTCCTTCAGTGAAATAGCTGTACACTGATTACTGTCTCTCAGTCCCTCTCCCTTGACGGATGTATCTGTATACTGACTGGTGTCTCGAAGTCCCTAATCTCTCAGGACGATATATTTACACTGACTGGTGTCTCTCAGTCCACTCTCCCTCGGGGAGATATCTGTACAATGACTGGTGTCTCTCAGTCCCTCTCCCTCAGGGAGATATCTCTACACTGACTGGTGTCTGTCTGTTCCTCTCCCTCAGAGAGATATCTGTACAATGACTGGTGTATCTCAGTCCCTCTACCTCAGGGAGATATCTGCACTCTGATTGATTTCTCTCAGTCTCTCTATTTCTCAAGGTGATATCTGTGCAATGACTGGTGTCTTTCAGTCCCTCTCCCTCAGAGAGCTATCTGTACACTGACTGGTGTCTGTCTGTTCCTCTCCCTCAGAGAGATATCTGTACACTGACTGGTGTCTCTCAGTCCCTCCCTCTCAGGGTGATATCTGTACACTGACTGGTATCTCTCAGTCTACTCTACCTCAGGGAGATATCTGTGCACTAACTGGTGTCTCTCAGTATTGCATCTCAGGGTGATATCTGTGTACTGACTGCTGTCTGTCAATCCCTCTCCCTCAGGCAGACATCTATACACTGACTGGCGTCTCTCAGTTGCTACCTCTCAGGGAGATATCTGTGCACTGACTGCTGCCTCTCAGTCCCTCCCTTTCAGGGAGATATCTGTACACTCACTGATGTCTTGCAGTCCATCTCCTGCTGGGAAATAGCTGTACACTGATTACTGTCTCTCAGTCCCTCTCCCTTGACTGATGTATCTGTACACTGACTGGTGTCTCTCAGTCCTTCCATCTCAGGGTGATATCTGTACACTGACTGGTATCTCTCAGTCTACTCTACCTCAGGGAGATATCTGTGCACTGACTGGTGTCTCTCAGTATTGCGTCTCAAGGTGATATCTGTGCACTGACTGCTGTCTGTCAGTCCCTCACCCTCAGGCAGACATCTATACACTGACTGGCGTCTCTCAGTTGCTACCTCTCAGGCAGATATCTGTGCACTGAATGAATTTTCTACGTCTCTCAGTCTCTCAGCGTGATATCTGTGCTCTGACTGGTCTCTCAGTCCATTTTCCTCAGAGATATATATGTACACTGACTGGTGTCTCTCAGTGTTTCTCCCTCTTGGAGATATCTTTATGCTGACTGGTCTCAGTCCCTGTTGGCGCGAAATTTGTCCTGCAAGAATCACTCGACACCCTGGGTCGGTTCCAACGCCAAAACGGCTTTTATTACGCTGGTGGGGAGAGAGCCTCTGGTCCAACTCCAGGCACTCCACTCTCCTACGAACAAAGAAATTCATCGAGATTGATATGTTTTACAATAGTTCATGACTGTTACTCAGCACACTTCGTCTGGACACAATCCAGTCATAAAGATTATAGATTACATATAGGTTTCTTTAACCCAATAGAATTCCCCTGAAACCTCAGGTGCTATATGTTCGGTTTTTTCAGCTCGGGCTGATTAATGACCTCGTTATATGAAGTGGGCCCCCCCTTATCTCTGTTCCTCGGGGCATTGTTGTGCGAAGTCCTTGATTAAGGACATTCCACACCAGGTACTATAATGGCCGTTATAGTTATCTTGTCTCAAGTGGATGATCCAAGGCATTCCCGGTAGTGGGCCTCACTAGTTCATTGCTCGGTCAGCCACAGTCAATAGTGCATTGCTTGACTAACTGAGTTCCCATCATGCTTGGGCAGCCATTTTATATGTGGCCATTTTAAACCTATATATCTGTAGATATATTTAGCAGGTGCCGAATGCCTAGTGTTTTGATATATTCAGCAGGTGCCGAATGCCTACAACAGTCCCTCTCCCTCAGGGACGTATCTGTACACTGACTTGTATCTCTCAGTCCCTCCCTCTCAGGGTGATATCTGTACATTGACTGGTGTCTCTCAGTCCCTCCCTCTCAGGAAGATATCTGTACACTCACTGATGTCCGGCATCCCCTCTCCTTCAGCGAGATAGATGTACAGTGACTGATGTCTTTAACTCCCTCTCCCTCAGGGATATATCTGTATCCTGACTGGTGTCTCGAAGTCCCCAATCTCTCAGGGAGATATCTGTGCACTGACTGGTGCCTCTCAGTCCACTCTCCGTCAGGGAGATATCTGTACTCCGACAGGTGTCTCTCAGTCCCTCTCCCTCAGGGAGATATCTGCACTCTAACTGATGTCTCAGTCTCTCTGTTTCTCAGGGTGATATATGTACAATGACTGGTCACTCACTCCCTCTCCCCCAGGGAAATATCTGTACACTGAATGATGTCCCTCAATCCTTTCCCTCAGGGAGATATCTGTACACTGAATCGTGTCTCTGGGTCCCTCTCCCTCAGGATCGTATCTGTACACTGACTGGTGTCTCTCAGACCCTCTCCCTCAGGAGGATATCTGTACACTGACTGATGTCTCTCAGTCGCTCTCCATCATGGACATATCTGTACATTGACTGCAGTCTCTCAGTCCCACTCCCTCAGGGAGATATCTGTCCTCTGACAGATGTATATCTGTCTCTCTGTCTCTCAGGGAAATATCTGTACACTGACTGGTGTCTGTCAGTTTCTCTCCCTCAGGGAGATATCTGCACTCTGATTAATGTCTCTCAGTCTCTCTATTTCTCATGGTGATATCTGTGCAATGACTGGTGTCTTTCAGTCCCTCTCCCTCAGAGAGATATCTGTACACTGAATGGTGTCTCTCAGTCCCTCTCCCTCAGAGAGATATCGGTACACTGATCGGTGTGTCTCAGTCCCTGTCTCTCATGTGGCATATCTGTACACTGACTGGTAAATCTCAGTCCTTTTCCCGCAGCGATATATCTGTACACTGACTGGTGTCTCTCAGTCCCTCCATCTCAGGGTGATATCTGTACACTGACTGGCGTCTCTCAGTTGTTACTTCTCACGGAGATATCTGTGCACTGACTGAATTCTCTAAGTCTCTCAGTCTCTCAGGGTGATATCTGTGCTCTGACTGGTCTCTCAGTCCATTTTCCTCAGGGATATATATGTACACTGACTGGTGTCTCTCAGTGTTTCTCCCTCTTGGAGATATCTTTATGCTGACTGGTCTCTCAGTCCCTGTTAGCGCGAATGTTTTCCTGCAAGAATCACTCGACACTCTGGGTCGGTTCCAACGCCAAAACGGTTTTTATTACACTGGTGGGGAGAGAGCCTCTGGTCCAACTCCAGGCACTCTACTCTCCAACGAACAAAGAAATTCATCGATATTGATATGTTTTACAATAGTTCATTACTGTTACTCAGCACACTTCGTCTGGACACAATCCAGTCATAAAGATTATAGATTACATATAGGTTTCTTTAACCCAATAGAATTCCCCTGAAACCTCAGGTGCTGTATGTTCGGTTTTTTCAGCTCGGGCTGATTAATGACCTCGTTGTGTGAAGTGGGCCCCCCCTTATCTCTGTTCCTCGGGGCATTGTTGTACGAAGTCCTTGATTAAGGACATTCCACACCAGGTACTATAATGGCCGTTATAGTTATCTTGTCTCAAGTGGATGATCCAAGGCATTCCCGGTCGTGGGCCTCACTAGTTCATTGCTCGGTCAGCCTCAGACAATAGTTCATTGCTTGACTAACTGAGTTCCTATCATGCTTGGGCAGCCATTTTATATATGGCCACTTTAAACCTATATGGGTGTAGATATATTTAGCAGGTGCCTAATGCCTAGTGTTTTGATACATTCAGCAGGTGCCGAATGCCTACAACAGTCCCTCTCCCTCAGGGACGTATCTGTACACTGACTTGTATCTCTCAGTCCCTCCATCTCAGGGTGATATCTGTACACTGACTGGTATCTCGAAGTCCCTCCCTCTCAGGAAGATATCTGTACACTCACTGATGTCTTGAAGCCCCTCTCCTTTAGCGAGATAGATGTACACTGACTGCTGTCTCTCAGTCCCCAATCTCTCAGGGAGATATCTGCGCACTGGATGGTGTCTCTCAGGCCACTCTCCGTCAGGGAGATATCTGTACTCCGACAGGTGTCTCTCAGTCCCTCTCCCTCAGGGAGATATCTGCACTATGACTGATGTCTCAGTTTCTCTGTTTCTCAGGGTGGTATTTCTACAATGACTGGTCACTCACTCCCTCTCCCCCAGGGAAATATCTGTACACTGAATGATGTCCCTCAATCCTTGCCCTCAGGGAGATATCTGTACACTGACTAGTGTCGCTTTGTCCTTCCCCATCAGGGAGCTACCTGTACACAGACCGGTGTCATTCAGTAACCTCTCCCGAAGCGAGATATCTGTATACTGACTGGTGTCTAGATGACCCTATTCTCTCAGGAAGATATCTGTACACTGACTGGTCTCTTAGTCCCTGTCCCTCAGCGAGATATCTATACACTGATTGATCTCTCAGTCGCTCTCCTCAGGGAAATATCTGTACACTGACTGGTCTCTCAGTTCCTCTCCCTCAGGGAGATATCTGTACACTGACTGGTGTCTCTCATTCCCTGCCTCTGAGGGTGATATCTGTACTCTGACTGGTGTCTCCGAATCCCTCACTCTCATGGAGATATCTGTAGATGACTTGTGTCTCACAGTCCCTCTCCCTCAGGGAGATATCTGTACACTGAATGTTGTCTCTCAGGCCCTCTCCCACAGGGAGTTATCTGTACAGTGATTGGTGTCTCTCAGACCCTCTCACTCAGGGAGATATCTGTACACTGACTGGTGTATCACAATACCTCCCTCTCAAGGTGATATCTGTGCACTGACTGGCGTCTCTCAGTCCCTTTCTTTTAGGGAGGTATCTGTTCAGTAACTGGTGTCGTTCAGTCCACTCTCCCTCAGGGAGATATCTGTCGTCTGACTGATGTCTCTCGTTTTCTCTGTCTCTCAGGCAGATATCTGCACACTAACTCGTCAATCAGTCCCTCTTCACCAGGGAAATATCTGTACACTGAATGGTGTCTCTCATTCCCTCTCTCTCAGGGACATATCTGTACACTGAGTGGTGTCTCTCAGTCCCTTTCCCCCAGCGACATATCTGTACACATACTGGTGTCTCTCAGTCCCTCCGTCTCAGGGTGATATCTGTTCATTGACTGGTGTCTCTCAGTCCCTCCCTCTCAGGAAGATATCTGTTCACTCACTGATGTCTTGCAGCCCCTCTCCTTCAGCGAGATAGAAGTACACTGACTGATGTCTCTCAATCCCTCTCCCTCAGGGATATATCTGTGTTCTAACTGTTGTCTCGAAGTCCCCAATCTCTCAGGGAGATATCTGGATACTGACTGGTGTCTCTCAGTCCACTCTCCGTCAGGGGGATATCTTTACTCCGACAGGTGTCTCTCAGTCCCTCTCCCTCAGGGAGATATCTGCACTCTGACTGATGTCTCAGTCTCTCTGTTTCTCAGGGTGATATCTGTACAATGACTGGTCACACACTCCCTCTCCCCCAGGGAAATATCTGTGCACTGAATGGTGTCTCTCAGTCCCTATCCCTCAGGAGGATATCTGTACACTGACTGATATATTTCACTCTCTGTCGCTCAGGGAGATATCTGCACACTGACTGGTATCTCTCAGTCCCTCCCTCTCAGGGAGATATCAGTAAACTGACTGGTGTCTCTCAGTCGCTCTCCCTCTTGGAAATATCTGTACACTGACTGTTGTCTCTCAGTCCCTCGCCCTCAGTACACATTTGAACACTGAATGTTGTCTCTCAGACCCTCTCACCCAGGGAGATATCTGTACACTGACTTGTGTCCCTCAATTCCTCTCCCTCATGGAGATATCTGAACACTGACTGGTGTCTCTCAGTCCCTCCCTCTCAGGGTGATATCTGTACATTGACTGGTGTATCTCAGTCCCTTCTCCCTCAGTGAGATATCTGCACACTGACTGGTGTCTCTCAGTTCCTTTCCCTCAGGCAGATATCTGTACACACACTGGTGTTGCACAGTCCCTCTCCCTCAGGAAGATATCTGTACCCTGACTGATATCTCTCAGTCTCTCTGACTCTCAGGGAGATATCTGTACAATGGCTGGTCTCGCAGTGCCTGTCCCTCAGGGAGATATCTGTTAACTGACTGGTGTCTCTCAGTCGCTCATCCTCAGGGACATATCTGCACACTGACTGGTGTCTCTCAGTCGCTCTCCGTCAGGGAGATATCTGTATACTGACAGGTCTCTCAGTCCCTGCCCCTCAGGGGTATATCTGTAAACTGACTGGTGTCTCTCAGTACCTCCCTCTCAGGGAGATATCAATAAACTGACTGGTGTGTCTCAGTCGCTCTCCCTCATGGTCTTATCTGCACACTGAATGGTGTCTCTCAGTCCACTCTCTGTCAGGGAGATATCTGTACTCCGACAGGTGTCTCTCAGTCCCTCTCCCTCAGGGAGATATCTGCACTCTGACTGACGTCTCAGTCTCTCTGTTTCTCAGGGTGATATCTGTACAATGACTGGTCACTCACTCCCTCTCCCCCAGGGAAATATCGGTAAACTGAATGATGTCCCTCAATCCTTTCCCTCAGGGAGATATCTGTACATTGACTGGTGTCTCTCAGTCCCTCCCTCTCAGGAAGATATCTGTACACTCACTGATGTCTTGCATCCTCTCTCCTTCAGCGAGATCGATGTACATTGACTGATGTCTCTCAGTCCCTCTCCCTCAGAGAGATATTTGCACTCTGACTGATGGCTCAGTCTCTCTGTTTCATAGGGTGATATCTGTACAATGACTGGTCACTCACTCCCTCTCCCCCAGGGTAATATCTGTACACTGAATGATGTCCCTCAATCCTTGCCCTCAGGGAGATATCTGTACACTGACTGGAGTCTCTGGGTCCCTCTACCTCATGGTGGTATCTGTACACTGACTGGTGTCTCTCAGTCCCTCTCCCTCAGGAGGATTTCTGTACACATGACTGATATCTTTCACTCTCTGTCTCTCAGGGAGATATCTGCACACTGACTGTTGTCTCTCAGTTCCTCCATCTCAGGGAGATATCAGTAAACTGACTGGTGTCTCTCAGTCGCTCTCCGTCATGGACATATCTGTACATTCACTGGTGTCTCTCAGTTCCTCTCGCTCAGGAATAGGTATGTACACTGGCGGGTATCTCTCAGTCCACCTCCCGCAAGGAGATATCTGTACACTGTTGTCTCTCAGTCCCTCGCCCTCAGGACACATTTGAACACTGAATGTTGTCTCTCAGACCCTCTCACCCAGGGAGATATCTGTACACTGACTGGTGTCCCTCAGTTCCACTCCTTCAGGGAGATATCTGTACACTGACGGGTGTCTCACAATACCTCCCTCTCAAGGTGATCTCTGTACACTGACTGATGTCTCTCAGTCCCTCTGCCTCAGTCAGATATCTGTGCACTGACTGGCGTCTCTCAGCCACTTTCTTTCAGAAAGGTATCTGTTCAGTAACAGGTTTCGTTCAGTCCACTCTCCCTCAGGGAGATATCTGTCCTCTGACTGATGTCTCTGATTTTCTCTGTCTCTCAGGCAGATATCTGTACACTGAGTGGTCACTCAGTCCCTCTTCCCCTGGGAAATATCTGTACACTGAATGGTGTCTCTCATTCCCTCTCTCTCAGGGACATATCTGTACACTGACTGGTGTCTCACAATACCTCCCTCTCAAGGTGATCTCTGTACACTGACTGATGTCTCTCAGTCCCTCCCTCTCAGGGTGATATCTGTACATTGACTGGTGTATCTCAGTCCCCTCTCCCTCAGGGAGATATCTGCACACTGACTGGTTCCTTCAGTTGCTATCCCTCAGGAAGATATCTGTACCCTGACTGATATCTCTCAGTCTCTCTGACTCTCAGGGAGATATCTGTACATTGGCTGGTCTCGCAGTGCCTGTCCCTCAGGGAGATATCTGTTCACTGACTGGTGTCTCTCAGTCGCTCATCCTCAGGGACATATCTGTACACTGACAGGTGTCTCTCAGTCGCTCTCCCTCAGGGATATATCTGTATACTGACTGGTGTCTCAGTCCCTGCCTCTCAGGGATATATCTGTAAACTGACTGATGTCTCTCAGTCCCTTCCTCTCAGGGAGATATCAATAAACTGACTGGTGTCTCTCAGTCGCTCTCCCTCATTGTCTTATCTGTACATCGACTGGTGTCTTTCAGTTCCTCTCGCTCAGGGATACATATGTACTCTGAATGTACCTTTCAGTCCATCTCCATCAGGGATATATCTGTACAATGACTGGTGTCTCTCATTCCCTGCCTCTGAGGGTGATATCTGTACTCTGACTGGTGTCTCTGAATCCCTCACTCTCATGGAGATACCTGTACATTGAATTATGTCTCACAGTCCCTCTCCCTCAGGGAAATATCTGCACACTGAATGTTGTCTTTCAGGCCCTCTCCCACAGGGAGATATCTGGACACTGACTGGTGTCTCTCAGTCCCTCCTTCTCAGGGAGATATCTGTTCACTGACTGGTGTCTCTTAGTCCCTCTCCCTCAGAGAGATATCTATACACTGACTGGTTTCTCTCAGTCCCTCCCTATCAGAGTGATATCTGTACACTGACTGGTGTCGCTCAGTCCCACTCCCTCAGGGAGATATCTGTCCTCTAACTGGTGTATCTCTGTCTCTCACTCCCTCAGGGAGATATCTGTAAACTGACTGGTCACTCAGTCCCTCTCCCACAGGGAAATATCTGTACACTGAATGGTGTCTCTCAGTCACTCTCTCTGAGGGACGTATCTGCACACTGACTGGTATATCTCAGTCCCTCTACCCCAGCGACATATCTGTACACTGACTGGTGTCTCTCAGTCCCACTCTCTCAGGGTGATATCTGTACACTGATTGGCGTCTCTCAGTCCCTCCCTCTGAGGGAGATATCTTTTCACTGATTGGTGTCTTTCAGTCCACTCTCCCTCAGGGAGATATCTGTCCACAGACTGGTGTCGCTCAGTCCCTCTCCCTCAGTGATATATATATATATATGTCCTCTGACTGGTTTCTCTCAGTCCCTCCCTCTCAGTGTGATATCTGTACACTGTTTGCTGCCTGTCAGTCCCTCTCCCTCAGGCAGACATCTGTACACTGACTGGCGTCTCTCAGTGGCTCGCTCTCAATGAGATATCTGTGCACTGACTGGTCTATCAGTCCATTTCCCTCAGTGGCATCTCTGTACACTGACTGGTGTCACAATTCCCCCTCGCTCAGGCAGTTATCTGTACAGTGACTGGCGTCACTCAGTCCCTCCCTCTCAGGGATATATCAGTTCACTTATTGGTGTCTCTCAGCCCACTCACTCTCAGGGAGATTTTTGTACACTGACTGGTGTCGCACAGTCCCTGCCCATCAGGAACATACCTGTACACTGACTGGTGTCTCTCAGGCCCTCTCCCTCAGGGAGCTATCTGTTCACAGACCGGTGTCATTCAGGACCCTATCACGCTGCGATATATCTGTATACTGACTGGTGTCTAGAAGTCCCCATTCTCTCAGGAAGATATCTGTACACCGACTGGTGTATCTCAGTCCACTCTCACTCAGGCAGATATCTGTACATTGGCTGGTCTCGCAGTGCCTGTCCCTCAGGGAGATATCTGTTCACTGACTGGTGTCTCTCAGTCGCTCATCCTCAGGGACATATCTGCACACTGACTGGTGTCTCTCAATCGCTCTCCCTCAGGGAGATATCTGTGCACTTACTTGTCTCTCAGTCCCTGTCCCTCAGGGACATATCTGTACACTGACTGATGATTCTCAGTCCCACTCTCTCAGGGAGATATCTGTACACTCACTGGTGTTTCTCAGTCCCTCCCTCTCAGGGAGATATAAAAAAACTGACTGGTGTCTCTCAGTTCCTCTCCCTCATGGTCATATCTGTACATTGACTTGTGTCTCTCAGTTCCTCTCGCTCAGGGAGTTATATATATGTATTCTGGCCGATGTCTCTCAGTCTCACTGTTCTCAGGGTGATATCTGTGCACTTGCTGGTGTCTCTTAGTCGCTCTCCCTCAGGCAGACATTTGTACACTGACTGGCGTCTCTCAGTGGCTCCCTCTCAGGGAGATATCTGTGCACTGACTGGTCTCTCAGCCCATTTCCCTCAGGGACATCTCTGCACACTGACTGGTGTCTCTCAGTCCCCCTCGCCCAGGCAGTTATCTCTACACTGACTGGTGTCTCTCAGTCACTCTCCCTCAGGGAGGTACCTGTATCCTTGACTGATGACTCTCAGTCTCTCTGAATCTCAGGGAGATATCTTTAACCTGACTGGTCTCTCAGTCCTCTCACTCAGGGACATATCTGTACACTGACTGGTGTCTCTCAGTCCCTCTCCATCAGGGACATACTTGTACACTGACTGGTGTCTCTCAGTCCCTCTCCCTCAAGGATATAGCTGTACACTGATTAATGTCTCTCAGTCCCTCCCTCTCAGGAAGATATCTGTACACTTACTGGTGGCTCTCAGTCCTTCTCCCACTGGGAGACATCTGTACACTGACTGGTGTCTCAGTACCTCTCCCTCATGTAGATATTTGTACACAGACCGGTTTCATTCAGTCTCTCTCCCTCAGGGAGATATCAGTACACTGACTAGTGTCTCTCAGTCCCTCTCCCTCAGTAAAATATCTGAACACTCACTGATATCTCTCAGTCTCCATGTTTCTCAGGAAGATATCTGTACACTGGCTGGTCTCGCAGTGCCTGTCCCTCAGGGACAAATCTGTACACTGACTGTTGTCTCTCAGTCCATCTCCCTCAGGGACATATCTGTACACTGACTGGTGTCTCTCAGTCCCTCTCCCTCAGGGACATATCTGTACACTGACTGTTGTCTCTCAGTCCCTCTCCGCCAGAGACATATCTGTATACTGACTGGTGTTTCTGAGTACCTCCCTCTCATTGTGATATCTGTACACTGATTTGTGTCTATCAATCCCTCTCCCTCAGGGAGATATCAGCACACTGACTGGTGTCTCTCAGTCCTTCTCCCTCAGGGAGTTATCTGTACACTGACTGGTGTCTCTCAGCACCTCTCCCTCAGGGAGATATCTGTACAGTGACTTGCGTCTCTCAGTCCCTCCCTCTCAGGGAGATATCTGTTCACTGACTGGTGTCTCTCAGTCCCTCTCCCTCAGGGAGATATCTGTTCAATGACTGCTGTTTCTCAGTCCACACTCCCTCAGGGAGATATCTGTACACTGAATCGAGTCTCTCATTTTTTCCTCTCAGCGAGATATCTGTGCACTGACTGGTGTCTGTCGGTCCCTCTCCCGAAGGGAGATATCTGTACACTGACTGATGTCTCTCATTCTCTCTGTCTCTCAGGGAGACATCTGTGCACTGAGTGGTCTCACAGTCCATTTCACTCAGGGACATAGCTGTACACTGACTGGTGTCTCTCAGTCCCTCCCACTCACGGAGATATCTGTACACTGACTAGTGCCACTCAGTCCCTCTCTTTCAGGGAGATATCTGTACACTGACTTGTATCTGTCATTCCCTCCCTCTATGGAAGATATCTGTACACTCATTGATGTCTTGCAGTCCCACTCTTTCTGGGAGATAGCTGTACACTGATTGCTGTCTCTCAGTCCCTCTCCCTCAGGGATATATCAGTATACCGACTGGTGTTTCGAAGTCCCTAATCTTCAGGACGATATCTGTGCACTGATTGGTGTCTCTCAGTCCACTCTCGCTCAGGGAGATATCTGTACTCCGACAGGTGTCTCTCAGTCCCTCTCCCTCAGGGAGATATCTGCACTCTAACTGATGTCTCAGTCTCTCTGTTTCTCAGGGTGATATATGTACAATGACTGGTCACTCACTCCCTCTCCCCCAGGGAAATATCTGTACACTGAATGATGTCCCTCAATCCTTGCCCTCAGGGAGATATCTGTACACTGACTGGAGTCTCTGGGTCCCTCTCCCTCAGGGTCGTATCTGTACACTGATTGGTGTCTCTCAGTCCCTCTCCCTCAGGAGGATATCTGTACACTGACTGATGTCTTTCACTCTCTCTCTCTCAGGGAGATATCTGTACACTGACTGGTGTATCTCAGTCCCTCCCTCTCAGGGAGATATCAGTAAACTGACTGGTGTCTCTCAGTCGCTCTCCGTCATGGACATATCTCTACATTGACTGCAGTCTCTCAGTCCTACTTCCTCAGGGAGATATCTGTCCTCTGACAGATGTATATCTGTCTCTCTGTCTCTCAGGGAGATAGCTGTAAACTGACTGGTCACTCAGTCCCTCTCCCCCAGGGAAATATCTGTACACTGAATCGTGTCTCTCAGTCACTCTCTCTGAAGGACGTATCTGCACACTGACTGGTATATCTCAGTCCCTCTCCCCCAGCGACATATCTGTACAATGACTGGTGTCTCTCAGTCCGTCTACCTGAGGGAGATATCTGTACACTGACTGGCATCTCTCAGTCCCTCCCTCTCAGGGAGATATCTGTTCACTATCTGGTGTCTCTCAGTCCCTCTCCCTCAGGGAAATATCTGTACACTGACTGGTGCTTGTCAGTTTCTCTCCCTCAGGGAGATATCTGCACTGTGATTAATGTCTCTCAGTCTCTCTATTTCTCATGGTGATATCTGTGCAATGACTGGTGTCTTTCAGTCCCTCTCCCTCAGAGAGATATCTGTACACTGAATGGTGTCTCTCAGTCCCTCTCCCTCAGAGAGATATCGGTACACTGATCGGTGTGTCTCAGTCCCTGTCTCTCATGTGGCATATCTGTACACTGACTGGTAAATCTCAGTCCTTCTCCCGCAGCGATATATCTGTACACTGACTGGTGTCTCTCAGTCCCTCCATCTCAGGGTGATATCTGTACACTGACTGGCGTCTCTCAGTTGTTATCTCTCAGGGAGATATCTGTGCACTGACTGAATTCTCTAAGTCTCTCAGTCTCTCAGGGTGATATCTGTGCTCTGACTGGTCTCTCAGTCCATTTTCCTCAGGGATATATATGTTCACTGACTGGTGTCTCTCAGTGTTTCTCCCTCTTGGAGATATCTTTATGCTGACTGGTCTCTCAGTCCCTGTTAGCGCGAATGTTTTCCTGCAAGAATCACTCGACACTCTGGGTCGGTTCCAACGCCAAAACGGTTTTTATTACACTGGTGGGGAGAGAGCCTCTGGTCCAACTCCAGGCACTCTACTCTCCAACGAACAAAGAAATTCATCGATATTGATATGTTTTACAATAGTTCATTACTGTTACTCAGCACACTTCGTCTGGACACAATCCAGTCATAAAGATTATAGATTACATATAGGTTTCTTTAACCCAATAGAATTCCCCTGAAACCTCAGGTGCTGTATGTTCGGTTTTTTCAGCTTCGGCTGATTAATGACCTCGTTATGTGAAGTGGGCCCCCCCTTATCTCTGTTCCTCGGGGCATTGTTGTGCGAAGTCCTTGATTAAGGACATTCCACACCAGGACCTATAATGGCCGTTATAGTTATCTTGTCTCAAGTGGATGATCCAAGGCATTCCCGGTAGTGGGCCTCACTAGTTCATTGCTCGGTCAGCCTCAGTCAATAGTTCATTGCTTGACTAACTGAGTTCCTATCATGCTTGGGCAGCCATTTTATATATGGCCACTTTAAACCAATATTGATGCAGATATATTTAGCAGGTGCCTAATGCCCAGTGTTTTGATATATTCAGCAGGTGCCGAATGCCTACAACATTCCCTCTCCCTCAGGAACGTATGTGTACACTGACTTGTATCTCTCAGTCCCTTCCTCTCAGGGTGATATCTGTACACTGACTGGTATCTCTAAGTCCCTCCCTCTCAGGAAGATATCTGTACACTCACTGATGTCTTGAAGCCCCTCTCCTTTAGCGAGATAGATGTACACTGACTGCTGTCTCTCAGTCCCCAATCTCTCAAGGAGATATCTGCACACTGGATGGTGTCTCTCAGGCCACTCTCCGTCAGGGAGATATCTGTACTCCGACAGGTGTCTCTCAGTCCCTCTCCCTCAGGGAGATATCTGCACTATGACTGATGTCTCAGTTTCTCTGTTTCTCAGGGTGGTATTTGTACAATGACTGGTCACTCACTCGCTCTCCCCCAGGGAAATATCTGTACACTGAATGATGTCCCTCAATCCTTGCCCTCAGGGAGATATCTGTACACTGACTAGTGTCGCTTTGTCCTTCCCCATCAGGGAGCTACCTGTACACAGACCGGTGTCATTCAGTACCCTCTCCCGAAGCGAGATATCTGTATACTGACTGGTGTCTAGATGACCCTATTCTCTCAGGAAGATATCTGTACACTGACTGGTCTCTTAGTCCCTGTCCCTCAGCGAGATATCTATACACTGATTGATCTCTCAGTTCCTCTCCCTCAGGGAAATATCTGTACACTGACTGGTGTCTCTCATTCCCTGCTACTGAGGGTGATATCTGTACTCTGACTGGTGTCTCCGAATCCCTCACTCTCATGGAGATATCTGTAGATGACTTGTGTCTCACAGTCCCTCTCCCTCAGGGAGATATCTGTACACTGAATGTTGTCTCTCAGGCCCTCTCCCACAGGGAGATATCTGTACAGTGATTGGTGTCTCTCAGACCCTCTCACTCAGGGAGATATCTGTACACTGACTGGTGTATCACAATACCTCCCTCTCAAGGTGATATCTGTGCACTGACTGGCGTCTCTCAGTCCCTTTCTTTTAGGGAGGTATCTGTTCAGTAACTGGTGTCGTTCAGTCCACTCTCCCTCAGGGAGATATCTGTCGTCTGACTGATGTCTCTCATTTTCTCTGTCTCTCAGGCAGATATCTGTACACTAACTCGTCACTCAGTCCCTCTTCCCCAGGGAAATATCTGTACACTGAATGGTGTCTCTCATTCCCTCTCTCTCAGGGACATATCTGTACACTGAGTGGTGTCTCTCAGTCCCTTTCCCCCAGCGACATATCTGTACACATACTGGTGTCTCTCAGTCCCTCCCTCTCAGGGTGATATCTGTTCATTGACTGGTGTCTCTCAGTCCCTCCCTCTCAGGAAGATATCTGTTCACTCACTGATGTCTTGCAGCCCCTCTCCTTCAGCGAGATAAAGTACACTGACTGATGTCTCTCAATCCCTCTCCCTCAGGGATATATCTGTGTTCTAACTGTTGTCTCGAAGTCCCCAATCTCTCAGGGAGATATCTGGATACTGACTGGTGTCTCTCAGTCCACTCTCCGTCAGGGGGATATCTTTACTCCGACAGGTGTCTCTCAGTCCCTCTCCCTCAGGGAGATATCTGCACTCTGACTGATGTCTCAGTCTCTCTGTTTCTCAGGGTGATATCTGTACAATGACTGGTCACTCACTCCCTCTCCCCCAGGGAAATATCTGTACACTGAATGGTGTCTCTCAGTCCCTCTCCCTCAGGAGGATATCTGTACACTGACTGATATCTTTCACTCTCTGTCGCTCAGGGAGATATCTGCACACTGACTGGTATCTCTCAGTCCCTCCCTCTCAGGGAGATATCAGTAAACTGACTGGTGTCTCTCAGTCGCTCTCCTTCTTGGAAATATCTGTACATTGACTGGTGTCTCTCAGTTCCTCTCGCTCAGGGATAGGTTTGTACACTGGCGGGTATCTCTCAGTCCATCTCCCTCAAGGAGATATCTGTACACTGATTGTTGTCTCTCAGTCCCTCGCCCTCAGTACACATTTGAACACTGAATGTTGTCTCTCAGACCCTCTCACCCAGGGAGATATCTGTACACTGACTTGTGTCCCTCAGTTCCTCTCCCTCATGGAGATATCTGAACACTGACTGGTGTCTCTCAGTCCCTCCCTCTCAGGGTGATATCTGTACATTGACTGGTGTATCTCAGTCCCTTCTCCCTCAGTGAGATATCTGCACACTGACTGGTGTCTCTCAGTTCCTTTCCCTCAGGCAGATATCTGTACACACACTGGTGTTGCACAGTCCCTCTCCCTCAGGAAGATATCTGTACCCTGACTGATATCTCTCAGTCTCTCTGACTCTCAGGGAGATATCTGTACAATGGCTGGTCTCGCAGTGCCTGTCCCTCAGGGAGATATCTGTTAACTGACTGGTGTCTCTCAGTCGCTCATCCTCAGGGACACATCTGCACACTGACTGGTGTCTCTCAGTCGCTCTCCGTCAGGGAGATATCTGTATACTGACAGGTCTCTCAGTCCCTGCCCCTCAGGGGTATATCTGTAAACTGACTGGTGTCTCTCAGTACCTCCCTCTCAGGGAGATATCAATAAACTGACTGGTGTGTCTCAGTCGCTCTCCCTCATGGTCTTATCTGAACACTGAATGGTGTCTCTCAGTCCACTCTCTGTCAGGGAGATATCTGTACTCCGACAGGTGTCTCTCAGTCCCTCTCCCTCAGGGAGATATCTGCACTCTGACTGACGTCTCAGTCTCTCTGTTTCTCAGGGTGATATCTGTACAATGACTGGTCACTCACTCCCTCTCCCCCAGGGAAATATCGGTACACTGAATGATGTCCCTCAATCCTTTCCCTCAGGGAGATATCTGTACATTGACTGGTGTCTCTCAGTCCCTCCCTCTCAGGAAGATATCTGTACACTCACTGATGTCTTGCATCCTCTCTCCTTCAGTGAGATCGATGTACTTTGACTGATGTCTCTCAGTCCCTCTCCCTCAGGGATATATCTGTATACTGACTGGTGTCTCGAAGTCCCAAATCTCTCAGCGAGATATCTGCACACTGACTGGTGTCTCTCAGTCCACTCTCCATCAGGGAGATATCTGTACTCCGACATGTGTCTCTCAGTCCCTCTCCCTCAGAGAGATATTTGCACTCTTACTGATGGCTCAGTCTCTCTGTTTCATAGGGTGATATCTGTACAATGACTGGTCACTCACTCCCTCTCCCCCAGGGTAATATCTGTACACTGAATGATGTCCCTCAATCCTTGCCCTCAGGGAGATATCTGTACACTGACTGGAGTCTCTAGGTCCCTCTACCTCATGGTGGTATCTGTAAACTGACTGGTGTCTCTCAGTCCCTCTCCCTCAGGAGGATTTATGTACACATGACTGATATATTTCACTCTCTGTCTCTCAGGGAGACATCTGCACACTGACTGTTGTCTCTCAGTCCCTCCATCTCAGGGAGATATCAGTAAACTGATTGGTGTCTCTCAGTCGCTCTCCGTCATGGACATATCTGTACATTCACTGGTGTCTCTCAGTTCCTCTCGCTCAGGAATAGGTATGTACACTGGCGGGTATCTCTCAGTCCACCTCCCGCAAGGAGATATCTGTACACTGTTGTCTCTCAGTCCCTCGCCCTCAGGACACATTTGAACACTGAATGTTGTCTCTCAGACCCTCTCACCCAGGGAGATATCTGTACACTGACTGGTGTCCCTCAGTTCCTCTCCCTCAGGGAGATATCTGTACACTGACTGGTGTCTCACAATACCTCCCTCTCAAGGTGATCTCTGTACAATGACTGATGTCTCTCAGTCCCTCTGCCTCAGTCAGATATCTGTGCACTGACTGGCGTCTCTCAGCCACTTTCTTTCAGAGAGGTATCTGTTCAGTAACAGGTGTCGTTCAGTCCACTGTCCCTCAGGGAGATATCTGTCCTCTGACTGATGTCTCTGATTTTCTCTGTCTCTCAGGCAGATATCTGTACACTGAGTGGTCACTCTGTCCCTCTTCCCCTGGGAAATATCTGTACACTGAATGGTGTCTCTCATTCCCTCTCTCTCAGGGACATATCTGTACACTGACTGGTGTCTCACAATACCTCCCTCTCAACGTGATCTCTGTACACTGACTGATGTATCTCAGTCCCTCCCTCTCAGGGTGATATCTGTACATTGACTGGTGTATCTCAGTCCCCTCTCCCTCAGGGAGATATCTGCACACTAACTGGTTTCTCTCAGTTGCTATCCCTCAGGAAGATATCTGTACCCTGACTGATATCTCTCAGTCTCTCTGACTCTCAGGGAGATATCTGTACATTGGCTGGTCTCGCAGTGCCTGTCCCTCAGGGAGATATCTGTTCACTGACTGGTGTCTCTCAGACGCTCATCCTCAGGGACATATCTGTACACTGACAGGTGTCTCTCAGTCGCTCTCCCTCAGGGAGATATCTGTATACTGACTGGTGTCTCAGTCCCTGCCTCTCAGGGATATATCTGTAAACTGACTGATGTCTCTCAGTCCCTTCCACTCAGGGAGATATCAATAAACTGACTGGTGTCTCTCAGTCGCTCTCCCTCATTGTCTTATCTGTACATCGACTGGTGTCTTTCAGTTCCTCTCGCTCAGGGATACATATGTACTCTGAATGTACCTTTCAGTCCATCTCCATCAGGGATATATCTGTACAATGACTGGTGTCTCTCATTCCCTGCCTCTGAGGGTGATATCTGTACTCTGACTGGTGTCTCTGAATCCCTCACTCTCATGGAGATACCTGTACATTGAATTATGTCTCACAGTCCCTCTCCCTCAGGGAAATATCTGCACACTGAATGTTGTCTTTCAGGCCCTCTCCCACAGGGAGATATCTGGACACTGACTGGTGTCTCTCAGTCCCTCCTTCTCATGGAGATATCTGTTCACTGACTGGTGTCTCTTAGTCCCTCTCCCTCAGAGAGATATCTATACACTGACTGGTTTCTCTCAGTCCCTCCCTATCAGAGTGATATCTGTACACTGACTGGTGTCGCTCAGTCCCACTCCCTCAGGGAGATATCTGTCCTCTAACTGATGTATCTCTGTCTCTCACTCCTTCAGGGAGATATCTGTAAACTGACTGGTCACTCAGTCCCTCTCCCACAGGGAAATATCTGTACACTGAATGGTGTCTCTCAGTCACTCTCTCTGAGGGACGTATCTGCACACTGACTGGTATATCTCAGTCCCTCTACCCCAGCGACATATCTGTACACTGACTGGTGTCTCTCAGTCCCACTCTCTCAGGGTGATATCTGTACACTGATTGGCGTCTCTCAGTCCCTCCCTCTGAGGGAGATATCTTTTCACTGATTGGTGTCTTTCAGTCCACTCTCCCTCAGGGAGATATCTGTCCACAGACTGGTGTCGCTCAGTCCCTCTCCCTCAGTGATATATATATATATATGTCCTCTGACTGGTTTCTCTCAGTCCCTCCCTCTCAGTGTGATATCTGTACACTGTTTGCTGCCTGTCAGTCCCTCTCCCTCAGGCAGACATCTGTACACTGACTGGCGTCTCTCAGTGGCTCGCTCTCAGCGAGATATCTGTGCACTGACTAGTCTATCAGTCCATTTCCCTCAGGGACATCTCTGTACACTGACTGGTGTCACAATTCCCCCTCGCTCAGGCAGTTATCTGTACAGTGACTGGCGTCACTCAGTCCCTCCCTCTCAGGGATATATCAGTTCACTTATTGGTGTCTCTCAGCCCACTCACTCTCAGGGAGATTTTTGTACACTGACTGGTGTCGCACAGTCCCTGCCCATCAGGAACATACCTGCACACTGACTGGTGTCTCTCAGTCCCTCTCCCTCAGGGAGCTATCTGTTCACAGACCGGTGTCATTCAGTACCCTATCCCGCTGCGATATATCTGTATACTGACTGGTGTCTAGAAGTCCCCATTCTCTCAGGAAGATATCTGTACACTGATAGGTGTATCTCAGTCCACTCTCACTCAGGCAGATATCTGTACATTGGCTGGTCTCGCAGTGCCTGTCCCTCAGGGAGATATCTGTTCACTGACTGGTGTCTTTCAGTCCCTCTCCCTCATGGTCATATCTGTACATTGACTTGTGTCTCTCAGTTCCTCTCGCTCAGGGAGTTATATATATGTATTCTGGCCGATGTCTCTCAGTCTCACTGTCTCTCAGGGTGATATCTGTGCACTTGCTGGTGTCTCTTAGTCCCTCTCCCTCAGGCAGACATTTGTACACTGACTGGCGTCTCTCAGTGGCTCCCTCTCAGGGAGATATCTGTGCACTGACTGGTCTCTCAGTCCATTTCCCTCAGGGACATCTCTGCACACTGACTGGTGTCTCTCAGTCCCCCTCGCCCAGGCAGTTATCTCTACACTGACTGGTGTCTCTCAGTCCCAATCCCTCAGGATGAAATCTGTACACTGACTGTTATTTCTCAATCCCTCTACCTCACGGAGATATATCTAAACTGACTGGTGTCTCTCAGTCACTCTCCCTCAGGGAGGTACCTGTATCCTTGACTGATGACTCTCAGTCTCTCTGAATCTCAGGGAGATATCTTTAACCTGACTGGTCTCTCAGTCCTCTCACTCAGGGACATATCTGTACACTGACTGGTGTCTCTCAGTCCCTCTCCATCAGGGACATACTTGTACACTGACTGGTGTCTCTCAGTCCCTCTCCCTCAAGGATATAGCTGTACACTGATTAATGTCTCTCAGTCCCTCCCTCTCAGGAAGATATCTGTACACTTACTGGTGGCTCTCAGTCCTTCTCCCACTGGGAGACATCTGTACACTGACTGGTGTCTCAGTACCTCTCCCTCATGTAGATATTTGTACACAGACCGGTTTCATTCAGTCTCTCTCCCTCAGGGAGATATCAGTACACTGACTAGTGTCTCTCAGTCCCTCTCCCTCAGTAAAATATCTGAACACTCACTGATATCTCTCAGTCTCCATGTTTCTCAGGAAGATATCTGTACACTGGCTGGTCTCGCAGTGCCTGTCCCTCAGGGACAAATCTGTACACTGACTGTTGTCTCTCAGTCCATCTCCCTCAGGGACATATCTGTACACTGACTGGTGTCTCTCAGTCCCTCTCCCTCAGGGACATATCTGTACACTGACTGTTGTCTCTCAGTCCCTCTCCGCCAGAGACATATCTGTATACTGACTGGTGTTTCTGAGTACCTCCCTCTCATTGTGATATCTGTACACTGATTTGTGTCTATCAATCCCTCTCCCTCAGGGAGATATCAGCACACTGACTGGTGTCTCTCAGTCCTTCTCCCTCAGGGAGTTATCTGTACACTGACTGGTGTCTCTCAGCACCTCTCCCTCAGGGAGATATCTGTACAGTGACTTGCGTCTCTCAGTCCCTCCCTCTCAGGGAGATATCTGTTCACTGACTGGTGTCTCTCAGTCCCTCTCCCTCAGGGAGATATCAGCACACTGACTGGTGTCTCTCAGTCCTTCTCCCTCAGGGAGTTATCTGTACACTGACTGGTGTCTCTCAGCACCTCTCCCTCAGGGAGATATCTGTACAGTGACTTGCGTCTCTCAGTCCCTCCCTCTCAGGGAGATATCTGTTCACTGACTGGTGTCTCTCAGTCCGTCTCCCTCTGGGAGATATCTGTACACTGACTGGTGTCTCTCAGTCCGTCTCCCTCAGGGAGATATCTGTACACTGACTGGTGTCTCTCAGTCCCTCTCCCTCAGGGAGATATCTGTTCAATGACTGCTGTTTCTCAGTCCACACTCCCTCAGGGAGATATCTGTACACTGAATCGAGTCTCTCATTTTTTCCTCTCAGCGAGATATCTGTGCACTGACTGGTGTCTGTCGGTCCCTCTCCCGAAGGGAGATATCTGTACACTGACTGATGTCTCTCATTCTCTCTGTCTCTCAGGGAGACATCTGTGCACTGAGTGGTCTCACAGTCCATTTCACTCAGGGACATATCTGTGCACTGACTGGTGTCTCTCAGTCCTTCTCCCTCTGGGAGGTATCTGTAAACTGACTGTCACTCAGTCCTACTCAGTCAGGGACATATCTGTACACTGACTGATGCTTCTCAGTCCCACTCCCTCAGGGAGATATCTATACACTCACTGGTGTCTCTCAGTCCCTCCCACTCACGGAGATATCTGTACACTGACTAGTGCCACTCAGTCCCTCTCTTTCAGGGAGATATCTGTACACTGACTTGTATCTGTCATTCCCTCCCTCTATGTAAGATATCTGTACACTCATTGATGTCTTGCAGTCCCACTCTTTCTGGGAGATAGCTGTACACTGATTGCTGTCTCTCAGTCCCTCTCCCTCAGGGATATATCAGTATACCGACTGGTGTTTCGAAGTCCCTAATCTTCAGGACGATATCTGTGCACTGATTGGTGTCTCTCAGTCCACTCTCCCTCAGGGAGATATCTGTACACCGACTGGTGTCTCTCAGTTCCTCTCCCTCAGGGAGATATCTGCACTCTGACTGATGTCTCGCAGTCTCTCTATTTCTCATTTTGAGAACTGTGCAATGACTGGTGTCCCTCAGTCCCTCACCCACAGGGAGATATCTGTACACTGACTGGTGTCTCTCAGTCCCTCTCCCTCATGGACATATCTGTACATTGACTGGTGTCTCTCAGTTCCTCTGGCTTAGGGATAGATATGTACACTGACGTATATCTCTCAGTCCATTTCCCTCAGGGAGATATCTGTACACAGATCGGTGTCATTCAGCCATCTCTCCCGCAGCGAGATATCTGTATACTGACTAGTGTCTAGAAGTCCCCTATCTCCCAGGAAGATATCTATACAGTGACTGATGCATCTCAGTCCACTCACACTCAGGGAGATATCTGTAAACCGACTGGTGTCTCTGTCCCGCTCCCTCAGGGATATATATGCACACTGGCTGGTGCCTCTCTATCCGTCTTCCTCAGGGAGATATCTGTAAACTGACAGGTGTCTCTCAGTACCTCCTTCTCAGAGTGATATCGATACACTGGCTGGCATCTCTCAGTCCCTCCCTCTCAGAGAGATATTTTTTCACTGACTTGTGTCTCTCAGTCCCTCTCCGCCATTGAGATATCTGTACACTGACTGTTGTCTCTCAGTCCCTCTCCGTCATGGAGATATCTGTACACTGACTGTTGTCTCTCAGTCCCTCTCACTCAGGACACATCTGTACACTGCCTGGTGTCTCTCAGGCCCTCCATCTCAGGTTGATATCTGTAAACTGACTGGTGTCTCTCATTACCTCCCTCTCAGGGTGATATCTGTACACTGACTGGTGTCTCTCAGTCCCTCTCCCTCAGGGAGATATCTGTACACTGACTGGCGTCTCTCAGTATCTCCCTCTCAGGGAGTTATCTGTTCACTGACTGGTGTCTCTCAGTCACTTTCCCTTAGGGAGATATCTGCACAATGACTGATGTCTCCTAGTCCCTCTCCATCAGGGAGATATCTATGAACTGACTTGTGTCTCTTAGTACCTCCATCTCAGAGGGATATCTGTTCACAGACTAGTGGCTCTCAGTAGCTCTCCCTCAGGGAGATATCTGTAAACGGATGGTGTCTCAATCCCTCTCCCTCATGTAGGTATTTCTACGCAGACCGGTGTCATTCAGTCCCTCTCCCTCAGAGTGATATCAGTACACTGACTGTTATTTCTCAATCTCGCTCCCTCACGGAGATATCTGTAAACTGACTGATGTCTCTCAGTCCCTCTCCATCAGGGATATAGCTTTACACTGACTGATGACTCTCAGTCCCTCCCTTTCAGGAAGATATCTGTACACTTACTGGTGGCTCTCAGTCCCTCTCCCTCAGTAAGATATCTGTACACTGATTGATATATCTCAGCCTCTATGTTTCTCAGGGAGATATATGTACAGTGGCTGGTCTCGCAGTGCCTGTCCCTCAGGGACATATCTGTACACCGACTGGTGTCACTCAGACCCTCCCTCTCAGGGAGATACCTGTTCACTGACTGGTGTCTCTCAGTCCCTCTCCCTCAGGGAGATATCTGTACACTGACTGGCGTCTCTCAGTCCCTAACTCTCAGGGAGATATCTGTTCACTGACTGGTGTCTCTCAGTCCAATCTCCCTCAGGGAGATATCTGTACACTGACTGGTGTCTCTCTGTCCCTCTCATTCAGGGAGACATCTGTACACTGAATCGCGTCTCTCATTTGCTCCCTCTCAGGGAGATATCTGTGCACTGACTGATGTCTGTCAGTCCCTCTCCCGAAGGGAGATATCTGTACACTGATTGATGTCTCTCATTCTCTCTGTCTCTCAGGGAGACATCTGTGCACTGACTGGTCTCACAGTCCATTTCCATCAGGGAAAGATCTGTGCACTGACTCGTGTCTCTCAGTCCTTCTCCCTCTGGCAGGTATCTGTATGCTGACTGTCACTCAGTCCGACTCACTCAGGAACATATCTGTACACTGTCTGGTGCTTCTCAGTCCCACTCCCTCAGGGAGATATCTGCAAACTGAATGGTGTCTCTCAGTCCCTCCCTCTCACGGAGATATCTGTACACTGACTGCTGCCTCTCAGTCCCTCCCTTTCAGGGAGATATCTGTACACTCACTGATGTCTTGCAGTCCATCTCCTTCAGGGAAATAGCTGTACACTGATTACTGTCTCTCAGTCTCTCTCCCTTGACGGATGTATCTGTATACTGACTGGTATCTCGAAGTCCCTAATCTCTCAGGAAGATATATTTACACTGACTGGTGTCTCTCAGTCCACTCTCCCTCAGGGAGATATCTGTACAATGACTGGTGTCTCTCAGTCCCTCTCCCTCAGGGAGATATCTGTACACTGACTGGTGTCTGTCTGTTCCTCTCCCTCAGGGAGTTATCTGTACAATGACTGGTGTCTCTCAGTCCCTCTACCTCAGGGAGATATCTGCACTCTGATTGATTTCTCTCAGTCTCTCTATTTCTCAAGGTGATATCTGTGCAATGACTGGTGTCTTTCAATCCCTCTCCCTCAGAGAGCTATCTGTACACTGACTGTTGTCTCTCAGTCCCTCTCCCTCAGAGAGATATCGGTACACTGATCGGTGAGTCTCAGCCCCTGTCTCTCAGGTTTCATATCTGTACACTGACTGGTGTATCTCAGTCCCTCTCCCGCAGCGATATATCTGTACACTGACTGGTGTCTCTCAGTCCCTCCCTCTCAGGGTGATATCTGTACACTGACTGGTGTCTCTCAGTCGCTGTCCCTCATGGACATATCTGTACATTGACTGGTGTCTCTCAGTTCCTCTGGCTTAGGGATAGATATGTACACTGACGTGTATCTCTCAGTCCATTTCCCTCAGGGAGATATCTGTACACAGATCGGTGTCATTCAGCCATCTCTCCCGCAGCGAGATATCTGTATACTGACTAGTGTCTAGAAGTTCCCTATCTCCCAGGAAGATATCTATACAGTGACTGATGCATCTCAGTCCACTCACACTCAGGGAGATATCTGTAAACCGACTGGTGCCTCTGTCCCGCTCCCTCAGGGATATATCTGCACACTGGCTGGTGCCTCTCTATCCGTCTTCCTCAGGGAGATATCTGTAAACTGACAGGTGTCTCTCAGTACCTCCTTCTCAGAGTGATATCTATACACTGGCTGGCATCTCTCAGTCCCTCCCTCTCAGAGAGATATTTTTTCACTGACTTGTGTCTCTCAGTCCCTCTCCGCCATGGAGATATCTGTACACTGACTGTTGTCTCTCAGTCCCTCTCCCTCATGGAGATATCTGTACACTGACTGTTGTCTCTCAGTCCCTCTCACTCAGGACACATCTGTACACTGCCTGGTGTCTCTCAGGCCCTCCCTCTCAGGTTGATATCTGTAAACTGACTGGTGTCTCTCATTACCAACCTCTCAGGGTGATATCTGTACACTGACTGGTGTCTCTCAGTCCCTCTCCCTCAGGGAGATATCTGTACACTGACTGGCGTCTCTCAGTATCTCCCTCTCAGGGAGTTATCTGTTCACTGACTGGTGTCTCTCAGTCACTTTCCCTTAGGGAGATATCTGCACAATGACTGATGTCTCCTAGTCCCTCTCCATCAGGGAGATATCTATGAACTGACTTGTGTCTCTTAGTACCTCCATCTCAGAGTGATATCTGTTCACAGACTAGTGGCTCTCAGTAGCTCTCCCTCAGGGAGATATCTGTAAACGGATGGTGTCTCAATCCCTCTCCCTCATGTAGGTATTTGTACACAGACCGGTGTCATTCAGTCCCTCTCCCTCAGAGTGATATCAGTACACTGACTGTTATTTCTCAATCTCGCTCCCTCACGGAGATATCTGTAAACTGACTGGTGTCTCTCAGTCCCTCTCCATCAGGGATATAGCATTACACTGACTGATGACTCTCAATCCCTCCCTTTCAGGAAGATATCTGTACACTTACTGGTGGCTCTCAGTCCCTCTCCCTCAGTAAGATATCTGTACACTGATTGATATATCTCAGCCTCTATGTTTCTCAGGGAGATATATGTACACTGGCTGGTCTCGCAGTGCCTGTCCCTCAGGGACATTTCTGTACACCGACTGGTGTCACTCAGACCCTCCCTCTCAGGGAGATACCTGTTCACTGACTGGTGTCTCTCAGTCCCTCACCCTCAGGGAGATATCTGTACACTGACTGGCGTCTCTCAGTCCCTAACTCTCAGGGAGATATCTGTTCACTGACTGGTGTCTCTCAGTCCAATCTCCCTCAGGGAGATATCTGTACACTGACTGGTGTCTCTCTGTCCCTCTCATTCAGGGAGACATATGCACACTGAATCGAGTCTCTCATTTGCTCCATCTCAGGTAGATATCTGTGCACTGACTGATGTCTGTCAGTCCCTCTCCCGAAGGGAGATATCTGTACACTGATTGATGTCTCTCATTCTCTCTGTCTCTCAGGGAGACATCTGTGCACTGACTGGTCTCACAGTCCATTTCCATCAGGGAAAGATCTGTGCACTGACTCGTGTCTCTCAGTCCTTCTCCCTCTGGCAGGTATCTGTATACTGACTGTCACTCAGTCCGACTCACTCAGGAACATATCTGTACACTGTCTGGTGCTTCTTAGTCCCACTCCCTCAGGGAGATATCTGCAAACTGAATGGTGTCTCTCAGTCCCTCCCTCTCACGGAGATATCTGTACACTGACTGCTGCCTCTCAGTCCCTCCCTTTCAGGGAGATATCTGTACACTCACTGATGTCTTGCAGTCCATCTCCTTCAGGGAAATAGCTGTACACTGATTACTGTCTCTCAGTCTCTCTCCCTTGACGGATGTATCTGTATACCGACTGGTATCTCGAAGTCCCTAATCTCTCAGGAAGATATATTTGCACTGACTGGTGTCTCTCAGTCCACTCTCCCTCAGGGAGATATCTGTACAATGACTGGTGTCTCTCAGTCCCTCTCCCTCAGGGAGATATCTGTACACTGACTGGTGTCTGTCTGTTCCTCTCCCTCAGGGAGATATCTGTACAATGACTGGTGTCTCTCAGTCCCTCTACTTCAGGGAGATATCTGCACTCTGATTGATTTCTCTCAGTCTCTCTATTTCTCAAGGTGATATCTGTGCAATGACTGGTGTCTTTCAGTCCCTCTCCCTCAGAGAGCTATCTGTGCACTGACTGGTGTCTCTCAGTCCCTCACCCTCAGAGAGATATCGGTACACTGATCGGTGAGTCTCAGTCCCTGTCTCTCAGGTTTCATATCTGTACACTGACTGGTGTATCTCAGTCGCTCTCCCGCAGCGATATATCTGTACACTGACTGGTGTCTCTCAGTCCCTCCCTCTCAGGGTGATATCTGTACACTGACTGGTATCTCTCAGTCTACTCTACCTCAGGGAGATATCTGTGCACTGACTGGTGTCTCTCAGTATTGCATCTCAGGTTGATATCTGTGCACTGACTGCTGTCTGTCAGTCCCTCACCCTCAGGCAGACATCTATACACTGACTGGCGTCTCTCAGTTGCTACCTCTCAGGGAGATATCTGTGCACTGACTGAATTTTCTAAGTCTCTCAGTCTCTCAGTGTTTCTCCCTCTTGGATATATCTTTATGCTGACTGGTCTCAGTCCCTGTTGGCGCGAATTTTGTCCTGCAAGAATCACTCGACACTCTGGGTCGGTTCCAACGCCAAAACGGCTTATATTACGCTGGCGGGGAGAGAGACTCTGGTCCAACTCCAGGCACTCCACTCTCCAACGAACAAAGAAATTCATCGATATTGATATGTTTTACAATAGTTCATTACGGTTACTCAGCACACTTCGTCTGGACACAATCCAGTCATAAAGATTATACATTACAGAAAGGTTTCTTTAACCCAATAGAATTCCCCTGAAACCTCAGGTGCTGTATGTTCGGATTTTTCAGCTCGGGCTGATTAATGACCTCGTTATATGATGTGGGCCACCCCTTATCTCTGTTCCTCGGGGCTTTGGTGTGCGAAGTCCTTGATTAAGGACATTCCACACCAGGTACTATAATGGTCCGTTATAGTTATCTTGACTCACGTGGATGAATCAAGGCATTCCCGCTAGTGGGCCTCACCAGGTCATTGCTCGGTCAGCCTCAGTCAATAGTGCATTGCTTGACTAACTGAGTTCCCATCATGCTTGGGCAGCCATTTTATATGTGACCATTTTAAACCTATATGGGTGTAGATATATTTAGCAGGTGCCTAATGCCTAGTGTTTTGATATATTCAGCAGGTGCCGAATGCCTACAACAGTCCCTCTCCCTCAGGGACGTATCTGTACACTGACTTGTATCTCTCAGTCCCTCCATCTCAGGGTGATATCTGTACATTGACTGGTGTCTCTCAGTCCCTCCCTCTCAGGAAGATATCTGTACACTCACTGATGTCCGGCATCCCCTCTCCTTCAGCGAGATAGATGTACACTGACTGATGTCTTTAACTCCCTCTCCCTCAGGGATATATCTGTATACTGACTGGTGTCTCGAAGTCCCCAATCTCTCAGGGAGATATCTGTGCACTGACTGGTGCCTCTCAGTCCACTCTCCGCCAGGGAGATATCTGTACTCCGACAGGTGTCTCTCAGTCCCTCTCCCTCAGGGAGATATCTGCACTCTAACTGATGTCTCAGTCTCTCTGTTTCTCAGGGTGATATATGTACAATGACTGGTCACTCACTCCCTCTCCCCCAGGCAAATATCTGTACACTGAATGATATCCCTCAATCCTTGCCCTCAGGGAGATATCTGTACAGTGACTGGAGTCTCTGGGTCCCTCTCCCTCAGGGTCGTATCTGTACACTGACTGGTGTCTCTCAGTCCCTCTCCCTCAGGAGGATATCTGTACACTGACTGATGTCTTTCACTCTCTCTCTCTCAGGGAGATATCAGTAAACTGACTGGTGTCTCTCAGTCGCTCTCCGTCATGGACATATCTGGACATTGACTGCAGTCTCTCAGTCCCACTCCCTCAGGGAGATATCTGTCCTCTGACAGATGTATATCTGTCTCTCTGTCTCTCAGGGAGATAGCTGTAAACTGACTGGTCACTCAGTCCATCTCCCCCAGGGAAATATCTGCACACTGACTGGTATATCTCAGTCCCTCTCCCCGAGCGACATATCTGTACAATGACTGGTGTCTCTCAGTCCCTCTACCTGAGGGAGATATCTGTACACTGACTGGCGTCTCTCAGTCCCTCCCTCTCAGGGAGATATCTGTTCACTATCTGGTGTCTCTCAGTCCCTCTCCCTCAGGGAAATATCTGTACACTGACTGGTGTCTGTCAGTTCCTCTCCCTCAGGGAGATATCTGCACTCTGATTGATTTCTCTCAGTCTCTCTATTTCTCATGGTGATATCTGTGCAATGACTGGTGTCTTTCAGTCCCTCTCCCTCAGATAGATATCTGTACACTGACTGGTGTCTCTCAGTTACTCTCCCTCAGAGAGATATCGGTACACTGACTGGTGTTTCTCAGTCCCTCTCCCTCAGGGAGATATCTGTACACTGACTGGTGTCTGTCAGTTCCTCTCCCTCAGGGAGATATCTGCACTCTGATTAATGTCTCTCAGTCTCTATATTTCTCATGGTGATATCTGTGCAATGACTGGTGTCTTTCAGTCCCTCTCCCTCAGAGAGATATCTGTACACTGAATGGTGTCTCTCAGTCCCTCTCGCTCAGAGAGATATCGGTACACTGATCGGTGTGTCTCAGTCCCTGTCTCTCATGTGGCATATCTGTACACTGACTGGTAAATCTCAGTCCTTCTCCCGCAGCAATATATCTGTACACTGACTGGTGTCTGTCAGTTCCTCTCCCTCAGGGAGATATCTGCACTCTGATTAATGTCTTTCAGTCTCTCTATTTCTCATGGTGATATCTGTGCAATGACTGGTGTCTTTCAGTCCCTCTCCCTCAGAGAGATATCTGTACACTGAATGGTGTCTCTCAGTCCCTCTCGCTCAGAGAGATATCGGTACACTGATCGGTGTGTCTCAGTCCCTGTCTCTCATGTGGCATATCTGTACACTGACTGGTAAATCTCAGTCCTTCTCCCGCAGCAATATATCTGTACACTGACTGGTGTCTCTCAGTCCCTCCATCTCAGGGTGATATCTGTACACTGACTGGCGTCTCTCAGTTGTTACCTCTCAGGGAGATATCTGTGCACTGACTGAATTCTCTAAGTCTCTCAGTCTCTCAGGGTGATATCTGTGCTCTGACTGGTCTCTCAGTCCATTTTCCTCAGGGATATATATGTACACTGACTGTTGTCTCTCAGTGTTTCTCCCTCTTGGAGATATCTTTATGCTGACTGGTCTCTCAGTCCCTGTTAGCGCGAATGTTTTCCTGCAAGAATCACTCGACACTCTGGGTCGGTTCCAACGCCAAAACGGTTTTTATTACACTGGTGGGGAGAGAGCCTCTCGTCCAACTCCAGGCACTCTACTCTCCAACGAACAAAGAAATTCATCGATATTGATATGTTTTACAATAGTTCATTACTGTTACTCAGCACACTTCGTCTGGACACAATCCAGTCATAAAGATTATAGATTACATATAGGTTTCTTTAACCCAATAGAATTCCCCTGAAACCTCAGGTGCTGTATGTTCGGTTTTTTCAGCTCGGGCTGATTATTGACCTCGTTATGTGAAGTGGGCCCCCCCTTATCTCTGTTCCTCGGGGCATTGTTGTGCGAAGTCCTTGATTAAGGACATTCCACACCAGGTTCTATAATGGCCGTTATAGAATTCTTGTCTCAAGTGGATGATCCAAGGCATTCCCGGTAGTGGGCCTCACTAGTTCATTGCTCGGTCAGCCTCAGTCAATAGTGCATTGCTTGACTAACTGAGTTCCCATCATGCTTGGGCAGCCATTTTATATGTGGCCATTTTAAACCTATATGGCTGTAGATATATTTAGCAGGTGCCGAATGCCTAGTGTTTTGATATATTCAGCAGGTTCCGAATGCCTACAACAGTCTCTCTCCCTCAGGGACGTATCTGTACACTGACTTGTATCTCTCAGTCCCTCCCTCTCAGGGTGATATCTGTACATTGACTGGTGTCTCTCAGTCCCTCCCTCTCAGGAAGATATCTGTACACTCACTGATGTCCGGCATCCCCTCTCCTTCAGCGAGATAGATGTACACTGACTGATGTCTTTAACTCCCTCTCCCTCAGGGATATATCTGTATACTGACTGGTGTCTCGAAGACCCCAATCTCTCAGGGAGATATCTGTGCACTGACAGGTGTCTCTCAGTCCCTCTCCCTCAGGGAGATATCTGCACTATGACTGATGTCTCAGTCTCTCTGTTTCTCAGGGTGATATATGTACAATGACTGGTCACTCACTCCCTCTCCCCCAGGGAAATATCTGTACACTGAATAATGTCCCTCAATCCTTGCCCTCAGGGAGATATCTGTACACTGACTGGAGTCTCTGGGTCCCTCTCCCTCAGGGTAGTATCTGTACAGTGACTGGTGTCTCTCAGTCCCTCTCCCTCAGGAGGATATCTGTACACTGACTGATGTCTTTCACTCTCTCTCTCTCAGGGAGATATCTGTTTACTGACTGGTGTATCTCAGTCCCTCCCTCTCAGGGAGATATCAGTAAACTGACTGGTGTCTCTCAGTCGCTCTCCGTCATGGACATATCTGTACATTGACTGCAGTCTCTCAGTCCCACTCCCTCAGGGAGATATCTGTCCTCTGACAGAAGTATATCTGTCTCTCTGTCTCTCAGGGAGATAGCTGTAAACTGACTGGTGTCTCTCAGTCCCCAATCTCTCAGGGAGATATCTGCACACTGAATGGTGTCTCTCAGGCCACTCTCCGTCAGGGAGATATCTGTACTCCGACAGGTGTCTCTCAGTCCCTCTCCCTCACGGAGATATCTGCACTATGACTGATGTCTCAGTCTCTCTGTTTCTCAGGGTGGTATTTGTGCAATGACTGGTCACTCACTCCCTCTCCCCCAGGGAAGTATCTGTACACTGAATTATGTCCCTCAATCCTTGCCCTCAAGGAGATATCTGTACACTGACTAGTGTCGCTTTGTCCTTCCCCATCAGAGAGCTACCTGTACACAGACCGGTGTCATTCAGTACCCTCTCCCGAAGCGATATATGTATACTGACTGGTGTCTAGATGACCCTATTCTCTCAGGAAGATATCTGTACACTGACTGGTCTCTCAGTCCCTGTCCCTCAGCGAGATATCTATACACTGATTGATCTCTCAGTCGCTCTCCTCAGGGAAATATCTGTACACTGACTGGTCTCTCAGTTCCTCTCCCTCAGGGAGATATCTGTACACTGACTGGTGTCTCTCATTCCCTGCCTCTGAGGGTGCTATCTCTACTCTGACTGTTGTCTCCGAATCCCTCACTCTCATGGAGATATCTGTAGATGACTTGTGTCTCACAGTCCCTCTCCCTCAGGGAGATATCTGTACACTGAATGTTGTCTCTCAGGCCCTCTCCTACAGGGAGATATCTGTACAGTGATTGGTGTCTCTCAGACCCTCTCACTTAGGCAGATATCTGTACACTGACTGGTGTATCACAATACCTCCCTCTCAAGGTGATATCTGTGCACTGACTGGCGTCTCTCAGTCCCTTTCTTTTAGGGAGGTATCTGTTCAGTAACTGGTGTCGTTCAGTCCACTCTCCCTCAGGGCGATATCTCTCGTCTGACTGATGTCTCTCATTTTCTCTGTCTCTCAGGCAGATATCTGTACACTAACTCGTCACTCAGTCCCTCTTCCCCAGGGAAATATCTGTACACTGAATGGTGTCTCTAATTCCCGCTCTCTCAGGGACATATCTGTACACTGACTGGTGTCTCTCAGTCCCTTTCCCCCAGCGACATATCAGTACACATACTGGTGTCTCTCAGTCCCTCCCTCTCAGGGTGATATCTGTTCATTGACTGGTGTCTCTCAGTCCCTCCCTCTCAGGAAGATATCTGTTCACTCACTGATGTCTTGCAGCCCCTCTCCTTCAGCGAGATAGAAGTACACTGACTGATGTCTCTCAATCCCTCTCCCTCAGGGATATATCTGTGTTCTAACTGTTGTCTCGAAGTCCCCAATCTCTCAGGGAGATATCTGGATACTGACTGGTGTCTCTCAGTTCACTCTCCGTCAGGGGGATATCTGTACTCCGACAGGTGTCTCTCAGTCCCTCTCCCTCAGGGAGATATCTGCACTCTGACTGATGTCTCAGTCTCTCTGTTTCTCAGGGTGATATCTGTACAATGACTGTTCACTCACTCCCTCTCCCCCAGGGAAATATCTGTATACTGAATGGTGTCTCTCAGTCCCTCTCCCTCAGGAGGATATCTGTACACTGACTGATATCTTTCACTCTCTGTCGCTCAGGGAGATATCTGCACACTGACTGGTATCTCTCAGTCCCTCCCTCTCAGGGAGATATCAGTAAACTGACTGGTGTCTCTTAGACGCTCTCCCTCTTGGAAATATCTGTACATTGACTGGTGTCTCTCAGTTCCTCTCGCTCAGGGATAGGTTTGTACACTGGCGGGAATCTCTCAGTCCATCTCCCTCAAGGAGATATCTATACACTGACTGTTGTCTCTCAGTCCCTCGCCCTCAGTACACATTTGAACACTGAATGTTGTCTCTCAGACCCTCTCACCCAGGGAGATATCTGTACACTGACTTGTGTCCCTCAGTTCCTCTCCGTCATGGAGATATCTGAACAATGACTGGTATCTCACAATACCTCCCTCTCAAGGTGATCTCTGTAAACTGACTGATGTCTCTCAGTCCCTCTGCCTCAGGCAGATATCTGTGCACTGACTGGCGTCTCTCATTTCCTTTCTTTTCGGGAGGTATCTGTTCAGTAACTGGTGTCGTTCAGTCCACTCACCCTCAGGGAGATATCTGTCGTCTGACTGATGTCGCTCATTTTCTCTGTCTCTCAGGCAGATATCTGTACACTGACTGATCACTCAGTCCCTCTTCCCCAGGGAAATATCTGTACACTGAATGCTGTCTCTCATTCCCTCTCTCTCAGGAACATATTTGTACACTGATTGGTGTCTCTCAGTCCCTTTCCCCCAGCGACATATCTGTACACTGACTGGTGTCTCTCAGTCCCTCCCTCTCAGGGTGATATCTGTACATTGACTGGTGTATCTCAGTCCCTTCTCCCTCAGTGAGATATCTGCACACTGACTGGTGTCTCTCAGTTTTTTTCCTTCAGGCAGATATCTGTACACACACTGGTGTTGCACAGTCCCTCTCCCTCAGGAAGATATCTGCACCCTGACTGATATCTCTCAGTCTCTCTGACTCTTCGGGAGATATCTGTACAATGGCTGGTCTCGCAGTGCCTGTCCCTCAGGGAGATATCTGTTCACTGACTGGTGTCTCTCAGTCGCTCATCCTCAGGGACATATCTGCACACTGACTGGTGTCTCTCAGTCGCTCTCCGTCAGGGAGATATCTGTATACTGACAGATCTCTCAGTCCCTGCCCCTCAGGGGTATATCTGTAAACTGACTGGTGTCTCTCAGTACCTCCCTCTCAGGGAGATATCAATAAACTGACTGGTGTGTCTCAGTCGCTCTCCCTCATGGTTTTATCTGCACACTGAATGGTGTCTCTCAGTCCACTCTCTGTCAGGGAGATATCTGTACTCCGACAGGTGTCTCTCAGTCCCTCTCCCTCAGGGAGATATCTGCACTCTGACTGACGTCTCAGTCTCTCTGTTTCTCAGGGTGATATCTGTACAATGACTGGTCACTCACTCCCTCTCCCCCAGGGAAATATCGGTACACTGATGATGTCCCTCAATCCTTTCCCTCAGGGAGATATCTGTACACTGACTGGTGTCTCTCAGTCCCTCCCTCTCAGGAAGATATCTGTACACTCACTGATGTCTTGCATCCTCTCTCCTTCAGCGAGATCGATGTACATTGACTGATGTCTCTCAGTCCCTCTCCCTCAGGGATATATCTGTATACTGACTGGTGTCTCGAAGTCCCAAATCTCTCAGCGAGATATCTGCACACTGACTGGTGTCTCTCAGTCCACTCTCCGTCAGGGAGATATTTGTACTCCGACATGTGTCTCTCAGTCCCTCTCCCTCAGAGAGATATCTGCACTCTGACTGATGGCTCAGTCTCTCTGTTTCATAGGGTGATATCTGTACAATGACTGGTCACTCACTCCCTCTCCCCCAGGGTAATATCTGTACACTGAATGATGTCCCTCAATCCTTGCACTCAGGGAGATATCTGTACACTGACTGGAGTCTCTGGGTCCCTCTACCTCATGGTGGTATCTGTACACTGACTGGTGTCTCTCAGTCCCTCTCCTTCAGGAGGATTTCTGTACACTGACTGATATCTTTCACTCTCTGTCTCTCAGGGAGATATCTGCACACTGACTGTTGTCTCTCAGTCCCTCCCTCTCAGGGAGATATCAGTAAACTGACTGGTGTCTCTCAGTCGCTCTCCGTCATGGACATATCTGTACATTGACTGGTGTCTCTCAGTTCCTCTCGCTCAGGAATAGGTATGTACACTGGCGGGTATCTCTCAGTCCACCTCCCGCAAGGAGATATCTGTACACTGTTGTCTCTCAATCCCTCGCCCTCAGGACACATTTGAACACTGAATGTTGTCTCTCAGACCCTCTCACCCAGGGAGATATCTGTACACTGACTGGTGTCCCTCAGTTCCTCTCCCTCAGGGAGATATCTGTACACTGACTGGTGTCTCACAATACCTCCCTCTCAAGGTGATCTCTGTACACTGACTGATGTCTCTCAGTCCCTCTGCCTCAGTCAGATATCTGTGCATTGACTGGTGTATCTCAGTCCCATCTCCCTCAGGGAGATATCTGCACACTGACTGGTTTCTCTCAGTTGCTATCCCTCAGGAAGATATCTGTACCCTGACTGATATCTCTCAGTCTCTCTGACTCTCAGGGAGATATCTGTACATTGGCTGGTCTCGCAGTGCCTGTCCCTCAGGGAGATATCTGTTCACTGACTGGTGTCTCTCAGTCACTCATCCTCAGGGACATATCTGTACACTGACAGGTGTCTCTCACTCGCTCTCCCTCAGGGAGATATCTGTGTACTGACTGGTGTCTCAGTCTCTGCCTCTCAGGGATATATCTGTAAACTGACTGATGTCTCTCAGTCCCTTCCTCTCAGGGAGATATCAATAAACTGACTGGTGTCTCTCAGTCGCTCTCCCTCATGGTCTTATCTGTACATCGACTGGTGTCTTTCAGTTCCTCTCGCTCAGGGATACATATGTACTCTGAAGGTACCTTTCAGTCCATCTCCATCAGGGAGATATCTGTACAATGACTGGTGTCTCTCATTCCCTGCCTCTGAGGGTGATATCTGTACTCTGACTGGTGTCTCTGAATCCCTCACTCTCATGGAGATACCTGTACACTGAATTATGTCTCACAGTCTCTCTCCCTCAGGGAAATATCTGCACACTGAATGTTGTCTTTCAGGCCCTCTCCCACAGGGAGATATCTGGACACTGACTGGTGTCTCTCAGTCCCTCCTTCTCAGCGAGATATCTGTTCACTGACTGGTGTCGCTCAGTCCCACTCCCTCAGGGAGATATCTGTCCTCTAACTGATGTATCTCTGTCTCTCACTCCCTCAGGGAGATATCTGTAAACTGACTGGTCACTCAGTCCCTCTCCCCCAGGGAAATATCTGTACACTGAATGGTGTCTCTCAGTCATTCTCTCTGAGGGACGTATCTGCACACTGACTGGTATATCTCAGTCCCTCTCCCCCAGCGACATATCTGTACACTGACTGGTGTCTCTCAGTCCCACCCTCTCAGGGTTATATCTGTACACTGACTGGCGTCTCTCAGTCCCTCCTTCTGAGGGAGATATCTTTTCACTGATTGGTGTCTTTCAGTCCACTCTCCCTCAGGGAGATATCTGTCCACAGACTGGTGTCGCTCAGTCCCTCTCCCTCAGTGATATATATATATATATGTCCTCTGACTGGTTTCTCTCAGTCCCTCCCTCTCAGTGTGATATCTGTACACTGTTTGCTGCCTGTCAGTCCCTCTCCCTCAGGCAGACATCTGTACACTGACTGGCGTCTCTCAGTGGCTCGCTCTCAATGAGATATCTGTGCACTGACTGGTCTCTCAGTCCATTTCCCTCAGGGACATCTCTGTACACTGACTGGTGTCACAATACCCCCTCGCTCAGGCAGTTATCTGTACAGTGACTGGCGTCACTCAGTCCCTCCCTCTCAGGGATATATCAGTTCACTTATTGGTGTCTCTCAGCCCACTCAGTCTCAGGGAGATTTTTGTACACTGACTGGTGTCGCACAGTCCCTGCCCATCAGGAACATACATGTACACTGACTGGTGTCTCTCACTCCCTCTCCCTCAGGGAGCTGTCTGTTCACAGACCGGTGTCATTCAGTACCCTATACCACTGCGATATATCTGCACACTGACTAGTGTCTAGAAGTCCCCATTCTCTCAGGAAGATATCTGTACACTGACTTGTGTATCTCAGTCCACTCTCACTCAGGCAGATATCTGTACATTGACTGGTGTCTCTCAGTTCCTCTCGCTCAGGGAGTTATATATATGTACTCTGGCTGATGTCTCTCAGTCTCACTGTCTCTCAGGGTGATATCTGTCCACTTGCTGGTGTCTCTTAGTCCCTCTCCCTCAGGCAGACAGTTGTACACTGACTGGCGTCTCTCAGTGGCTCCCTCTCAGGGAGATATCTGTGCACTAACTGGTCTCTCAGTCCATTTCCCTTAGGGACATCTCTGCACACTGACTGGTGTCTCTCAGTCCCCCTCGCTCAGGCAGTTATCTGTACAGTGACTGGCGTCACTCAGTCCCTCCCTCTCAGTGATATATCTGTTCACTTATTGGTGTCTCTCAGCCCACTCTCCCTCAGGGAGATATCTGTACACTAACTGGTGTCGCTTTGTCCTTCCCCATCAGGGAGCTATCTGTACACAGACCGGTGTCATTCAGTACCCTCTCCCGAAGCGAGATATCTGTACACTGACAGGTATCTAGAAATCCACATTCTCTCAGAAAGATACCTGTACACTGACTGGTATATATCAGTCCACTCTCACTCAGGAAGATATCTGTACACTGGCTGGTCTCGCAGAGCCTGCCTCTCAGTGAGATATCTGTCCACTGACTGGTGTCTCTCAGTCGCTCATCCTCAGGAACATATCTGCAAACTGGCTGGTGTCTCTCAGTCGCTCTCCCTCAGGGAAATATCTGTATAGTTACTGGTCTCTCAGTCCCTGTCCCTCAGCGACATATCTATACACTGACTGGTATTTTAGTCCCTCCATCTCAGGGAGATATCAGTAAACTGACTGGTATTTCTCAGTCGCTCTCCCTCATGGTCATATCTGTACACTGACTGGTGTCTCTCAGTCCCTCTCCCTCATGGAGATACCTGTACACTGACTGCTGCCTCTCAGTCCCTCTCCCTCAGGGACATATCTGTACACTGACTGGTGCCTCTCATTCCCACTCCCACAGGGACATGTGTGTACACTGACAGGTTTCTCTCTGTCGCTCCCCATCAGGAAGATATCTGCACACTCTCGGGTGTCACTCAGTCTCTCTCCCTCAGGGAGATATCTGTACACAGACCAGTGCCATTCAGTTACCTCTCCCGAAGTTAGATATCTGTATACTGACTGGTGTCTAGATGTCCCCATTCTCTCAGGAAGATATCTATACACTGACTGGTGTATCTCAGTCCAGTCTCAATCAGGGAGATATCTTTACACTGGCTGGTCTCGCAGTGCCTGTCCCTCAGGGAGATATCTGTTCACTGACTGGTGGCTCTCAGTCGCTCATCCTCAGAGACATATCTGGAAAATGACTGGTGTCTCTCAGTCGCTCTCACTCAGGGAGATACCTGTACACTGTCTGGTCTCTCAGTCCCTGTCCCTTCGGCATATATCTGTACACTGAATGGTGTCTCTCAGTCCCTCCCTCTCAGGGAGATATCAATAAACTGACTGGTGTCTCTCAGTCGCTCTCCCTCATGGTCATATCTGTACATTGACTCGTGACTCTCAGTTCCTCTCGCTCAGGGATACATATGTACACTGACGGGTATCTCACAGTCCATCACCCTCATGGAGCTATCTGTACACTGACTGGTGTCTCTCAGTCCCTCTCCCTCAGGGATATATCTGTACACTGACTGGTGTCTCCGAATCCCTCACTCAAATGGAGATATCTGTACACTGACTTGTGTCTCACAGTCCCTCTCCCTCAGGGAGATATCTGTACACTGAATGGTGTCTCTCAGGCCCTCTCCCACAGGGAGATATCTGTACAGAGATTGTGTCTCTCAGTCCCTCCCACTCAGGGAGATATCTGTTCACTGACTGGTGTCTATTAGTCCCTCTCCCTCCGGGAGATATCTATACAGTGATTGGTTTCTCTCAGTCCCTCCCTCTCAGGGAGATATCTGTTCACTGACTGGTGTCGCTCAGTCCACTCTCCCTCAGGGAGATATCTGTCCGCTGACTGATGTCTCTCTGTCTCGCTGTCGCTCAGGGATTTATCTGTAAACGGACTGGTCAATCAGTCCCTCTCCCCAAGGCAAATATCTGTACACTGAATGGTGGTTCTCAGTCCCTCTCCCCAGCGACATATCAGTACACTGACTGGCGTCTCTCAGTCCCTCCCTCTCAGGCAGACATCTGTACACTGACTGGCGTCTCTCAGTGGCTCCCTCTCAGGGAGATATCAGTGCACTGACTGGTCTTTCAGTCCATTTCCCTCAGGAAGATGTTTGTTCACTGACTGCTTTCTCTGAATCGGCCTCGCTCAGGCAGTTATCTGTACAATGACTGGCGACACTCAGTCCCTCCCTCTCAGGGATATATCTGTTCAATTATTGCTAGCTCTCAGCCCAATCTCCCTCAGGGAGATATCTGTAAACTGACTGGTGTCGCTCAGTCCCTCTCCATCAGGGACATACCTGTACACTGACTGCTGTCTCTCAGTCACTCTTCCTCAGGCACATATCTGTACACTGACTGGTGTCTCTCAATTCCTCTCCATCATGAACATACCTGTACACTGACTTGTGTCGCTCAGTCCCTCCCTCTCAGGGTGATATCTGTACACTGACTGGTGTCTCTCCGTCACTCACCCTTAGGGAGATATCTGTACACAGACTAGTGTCGCTCAGTCCCTCACCCTCAGGGAGATATATATATATGTCCTCTGAATGATGTCTCTCAGTCTCTCTGTCTCTCAGGGAGATATCGGTAAAGTGACTGGTGTCTGTTACTCCCTCTCCCTCAGGGAGATATCTATACACTGACTGGTTTATCTCAGTCCCTCCCTCTCAGGGTGATATCTGCACATTGACTGCTGCCTGTCAGTCCCTCTCCCTCAGGCAGACATCTGGACAATGACTGGCCTTTCTCAGTGGCTCCCTCTCAGGGAGATATCTGTTTCATGACTGCTCTCTCAGTCCATTTCCCTCAGGGACATCTCTGTACACTGACTGGTGTCTCTCAGTCCCCCTCGCTCAGGCATTTATCTGTACAATGACTGGCGTCACTCGGTCCCTCCGTCTCAGGGATATATCTGTTCACTTATGGTTTCTCTCAGCCCACTCTTCCTCAGGGACATATCTGTACACTGACTGGTTTCTCTCAGTTCCTCTCCATCAGGGACATACCTGTACACTGATTGGTGCCTCTCTGTCCCACTCCCACAGGGACATATCTGTGTACTGACTGGTGTCTCTCAGTCACTCCCTCTCAGTAAGATATCTGTACACTCACTGGTGTCTCTCAGTCCCTCTCCCTCAGGGAGATATCTTACACAGACCGGTGTTATTCAGTACCCTCTCCCGCAGCGACACATCTGTATACTGACTGGTGTCTCGAAGACCCCATTCTTTCAGGAACATATCTGTATACTGACTGGTGTATCTCAGTCCACTCTCACTCAGGGAGATATCTGTACACTGGCTGGTCTCGCAGTGCCTGTCCCTCAGGGAGATGTTTTTTTACTGACTGGTATCTCTCAGTCGCTCATCCTCAGGGACATATCTGCACACTGACTGGTTTCTCACAATCGCTCTCCCTCAGGGCGATATCTGTACACTGACTGGTCTCTCAGTCAATGTCCCACAGCGAGATTTCTATAAACTAACTGGTCTCTCAGTCGCTCTCCTCAGGGAGATATCTGTACACTGACTGGTCTCTCATTGCCTGTCCCTCAGGGATATATCTGTACACTGACTGGTGTCTCTCAATCCCTCCCTCTTAGGGAGATACCAGTAAACTGTCTGGTGTTTCTCAGTCGCTCTCCCTCATGGTCATATCTGTACATTGAGTGGTGTCTCCCAGTTCCTGTCGCTCAGCGAAAGATGTGTACACTGAAGGGGATCTCTCAGTCCATCTCCCTCATGGAGATATCTGTACACTGACTGGTGTCTCACAGTCCCTCTCCATCATGGAGATACCTGTACACTGACTGGTGTCTCTCAGTCCCTTTCCCTCAGGGAGCTATCTGTACACAGACCAGTGTCATTCAGTACCCACTCCTGCAGAGATATATCTGTATACTGACTGGTGTCTCGAAGTCCCCATTCTTTCAGGAAGATATCTGTACACTGACTGGTGTATCTCAGTCCACTCTCACTCAGGGAGATATCAGTGCACTGGCTGGTCTCGCAGTGCCTGTCCCTCTAAGAGATATTTGTTCACTGACTGGTGTCTCTCAGTCGCTCATCCTCAGGGGCATATCTGCACACTGAATGATTTCTCACAATCGCTCTCCCTCAGGGACATATCTGTACTGACTGGTCTCTCAGTCGCTCTCCTCAGGGAGATATCTGTACACTGACTGGTCTCTCAGTCCCTGTCCCTCAGGAATATATTTGTACACTGAATGGTGTCTCTCAATCCCTCCCTCTCAGGGAGATATTAGTAAACTGTCTGGTGTTTCTCAGTCGCTCTCCCCCATGGTCATTTCTGTACATGGACTGGTGTCTCTCAGCTCCTGTCGCTCAGGGATAGATATGTACACTGAAGTGCATCTCTCAGTCCATCTCCCTCATGGAGATATCTGTACACTGACTGGTGTCTCTTAGTCCCTCTCCCTCATGGAGATACCTGTACACTGACTGGTGTCTCTCAGTCCCTCTCCCTCAGGGACATATCTGTACATTGACTGGTGCCTCACAGTCACTCCCCATCAGGAAGATATCTGCACACTCACTGATGTCTCTCAGTCCTTCTCCCTCTGGGAGATATCTGTACACAGATCGGTGTCAGTCAGTAACCTCTCCCGAAGCGAGATATCTGTATACTGACTGGTGTCTAGATGTCCGCATTCTCTCAGGAAGATATCTGTACACTGACTGGTGTATCTCAGTCCACTCTCACTCAGGGAGATATATGTACACTGGCTGGTCTCGCAGCGCCTGTCCCTCAGTGAGATATCTGTTCACTGACTGGTGTCTCTCAGTCGCTCATCCTCAGGGACATATCTGCACAAAGACTGGTGTCTCTCATTCGCTCTCCCTCAGAGAGATACCTGTACACTGACTGGTCTCTCAGTCCCTGTCCCTCAGCGAGATATATGTACACTGAATGGTGTCTCTCAGTCCCTCCCTCTCAGGGAGATATCAATAAACTGACTGGTGTCTCTCAGTCCATCTCCCTCATGGAGATATCTGTATACTGACTGGTGTCTCTCATTCCCTGCCTCTGAGGGTGATATCTGTACTCTGACTGGTGTCTCTCTGTCTCGCTGTCTCTCAGGGTGATACCTGTAAACTGACTGGTCAATCAGACCGTCTCCGCCAGGGATATATCTGTACACTGAATGGTGTCTCTCAGTCACTCTCTCTCAGGGACGTATCTGTACACTGACTGGTATATCTCAGTCCCTCTCCCTCAGCGACATATCTTTACACTGACAGGTGTCTCTCAGTCCCTCCCTCTCATGATGATATCTGTACACTGACTGGCGTCTCTCTGACCCTCCCTCTGAGGGAGATACCTGTTCACTGATTGATGTCTCTCAGTCCACGCTCCCTCAGGGAGATATCTGTACACAGACTGGTGTCGCTCAGTCCCTCTCCCTCAGGGAGATATGTATATGTCCTCTGACTGATGTCTCTCAGTCTCTCTGTCTCTCAGGGCGATATCTGTACACTGACTGGTGTCTCTCAGTCCCTCCGTCTCATGGTGATATTTGTACACTGATTGGCGTCTCTCTGACCCTCCCTCTGAGGGAGATATCTGTTCACTGACTGCTGTTTGTCAGTCCCTCTCCATCAGGCAGACATCTGTACACTGACTGGCGTCTCTCAGTCCCTCTCCCTCAGGGTGATATCTGTACACTGACTGATGTCTCTCAGTCACTCAAGGAGAAATATGTGCACTGAATGGTGTCTCATTCCATTTCCCTCAAGGACATATCTGTACACTGATTGGTGTCACTCAGTCCTCCTCGCTCAGGCAGTTATCTGTACACTGACTTGTGTCTCTCAGTTCCTCTCCATCAGGGACATATCTGGACAATAAATGGTGTTTCTCAGTCCCTCCCTCTCAGGAAGATATTTGTACACTCACTGGTGTCATCAGTCCCTCACCCTCAGGCAGATATCTATACACTGACTGGCTTCTCTCAGTCCCTCCCTCTCAGGGTGATATCTGCACACTGACTGGTGTCTCTCAGTCCCCCTCGCTCAGGCAGTTATCTGTACAATGACTGGCGTCACTTAGTCCCTCCCTCTCAGTAATCTATCTGTGCACTGACTGGTCTCTCAGCCCACTCACCCTCAGGGAGATATCTGTACACTGACTGGTGTCGCTCAGTCCCTCTCCATCAATGACATACCTGCACACTGAATGCTGTCTCTCAGTCCCTCTTCCTCAGGGACATAACTGTATACTGACTGGTGTCTCTCAGTTCCTCTCCATCAGGGACATACCTGTACACTGACGGGTGTCTATCAGCCCCTCTCCCCCAGCGACATATCAGTACACTGAGTGGTGTCTCTCAGTCCCTCCCTCTCAGGGTGATATCTGTACACTGACTGGTGTCTCTCCGTCCCTCACCCACAGGCAGATATCGGTACATTAACTGGCGTCTCTCAGTCCCTCCCTTTCAGGGCAATATCTGTTCACTGATTGGTGTCACTCAGTCCACTCTCCGTCAGGGAGATATCGGTACATAGACTGGTGTCGCACAGTCCCTCTCCCTCAGGGAGATATATAAATGTCCTCTGACTGATCTCTCTCTGTCTCACTGTATGTCAGGGAGATATCTGTACACTGACTGGTGTTTCTCAGTCACTCTCCCTCAGGGACATATCTGCACACTGACTGGTGCCTCTCAGTCCCTCCCACAGGGACATATTTGTACATTGACTGGTGTCTCTCAGTCCCTCTCTCTCAGGAAGATATCTGTACACTCACTGATGTCTCTCAGTCCCTCTCCCTCAGGGAGATATCTGTACACAGACCGTTGTCATTCAGTACCCTCTCCCGAAGCGAGATATCTGTACACTGACTGGTGTATAGATGTCCCCATTTTATCAGGAAGATATCTGTACACTGACTGGTATCTCTCAGTCCACTCTCCCTCAGGGAGATATCTGTACACAGACTCGTGTCGCTCAGACACTCTCCCTCAGGGAGATATATATATATATCCTCTGACTGATGTGTCTCAGTCTCTCTGTCTCTCAGTGAGATATCTGTACACTGACTGGTGTCTCTTAACCATCTCCCTCAGGGAGGTATCTATACTCTGATTGGTTTCTCTCAGTGACTCCCTCTCAGGGCGATATCAGTGCACTGACTGGTCTCTCAGTCCAATTCCCTCAGGAACATCTCTGTTCACTGACTGGTGTCTCTCAGTCACCCTCGCTCAGGCAGTTATCTGTACAGTGACTGGCGACACTCAGTCCCTCCCACTCAGGGATATATCTGTTCACTTATTGCTGTCTCTCAGCCCAATCTCCCTCAGCGAGATGTCTGTACACTGACTGGTGTCGCTCAGTCCCTCTCCATCAGGAACATCCCTGTACAATGACTGCTGTCTCTCAGTCCCTCTTTCTCAGGGACATATCTGTACACTGACTGGTGTCTCTCAGTTCCTCTCCATCATGGACATACCTGGACACTGACTGTTGTCTCTCAGTCCCGCTCCCCCAGCGACATATCTGTATACTGACTGGTGTCTCTCGGTCCCTCCCTCTCAGGGTGATATCTGCACACTGACTGGTGTCTCTCCGTCACTCACCCTCAGGGAGATATCTGTACACAGACTGGTGTCGCTCAGTCCCTCACCCTCAGGGAGATATATATATATGTCCTCTGAATGATGTCTCTCAGTCTCTCTGTCTCTCAGGGAGATATCTGTACATTGACTGGTGTCTCTTAGTCCCTCTCCGTCATGGAGATATCTACACAGTGACTGGTTTCTCTCAGTCCCTCCCTCTCAGGGTGATATCTGTGCACTGACTGCTCTCTCAGTCCATTTCCCTCAGGGACATCTCTGTTCACTGACTGGTGTCTCACAGTCCCCCTCGCTCAGGCATTTATCTGTACAATGCCTGGCGTCACTCAGTCCCTCCCTCTCAGGCATTTATCTGTTCACTTATTGGTGTCTCTCAGCCCACTCTTCCTCAGGGACATATCTGTACACTGACTGGTTTCTCTCAGTTCCTCTCCATCAGGGACATACCTGTACACTGTTTGGTGCCTCTCTGTCCCTCTTCCTCAGGGACATATCTGTACACTGACTGGTATCTCTCAGTTCCTCTCCATCATGGACATACCTGTACACTGACTGGTGTCTCTCAGTCCCTCTCCCCCAGCGACATATCTGTACACTGACTGGTGTCTCTCGGTCCCTCCCTCTCAGGTTGATATCTGTACACTGACTGGTGTCTCTCCGTCACTCACCCTCAGGGAGATATCTGTACACAGAATGGTGTCGCTCAGTCCCTCACCCTCAGGGAGATATATATATGTCCTCTGATTGATGTCTCTCAGTCTCTCTGTCTTTCAGGGCGATATCTGTACACTGACTGGTGTCTCTTAGTCCCTCTCCCTCAGGGAGATATCTATACACTGACTGGTTTCTCTCAGTCCCTCCCTCTCAGGATGATATCTGTGCACTGACTGCTCTCTCAGTCCATTTCCCTCAGGGACATCTCTGTACACTGACTGGTGTCTCTCAGTCCCCCTCGCTCAGGCATTTATCTGTACAATGACTGGCGTCACTCTGTCCCTCCCTCTCAGGGATATATCTGTTCATTTATTGGTGTCTCTCAGCCCACTCTTCCTCAGGGACATATCTGTACACTGACAGGTTTCTCTCAGATCCTCTCCATCAGGGAGATACCTGTACACTGATTGGTGCCTCTCTGTCCCACTCCCAGAGGGACATATCTGCACTGACTAGTGTCTCTCAGTCACTCACTCTCAGGAAGATATCTGTACACTCACTGGTGTCTCTCAGTCCCTCTCCCTCAGGGAGCTATCTGTAAACAGACCGGTGCCATTCAGTACCCTTTCCGCAGCGATATATCTGTATACTGACTGGTGTCTCGAAGTACCCATTCTTTCAGGAATATATCTGTACACTGACTGGTGTATCTCAGTCCACTCTCACTCAGGGAGATATCTGTACACTGACTGGTCTCTCAGTCAATGTCCCACAGCGAGATATCTATACACTAACTGGTCTCTCAGTCGCTCTCCTCAGGGAGATATCTGCACACTGACTGCTCTCTCAGTCCCTGTCCCTCAGGGATATATCTGTACACTGAATGCTGTCTCTCAATCCCTCCCAATCAGGGATATACCAGTAAACTGTCTGGTGTTTCTCAGTCGCTCTCCCTCATGGTCATATCTGTACATTGACTGGTGTCTCTCAGTTCCTGTCGCTCAGGGATAGATATGTACACTGAAGGTTATCTCTCAGTCCATCTCCCTCATGGAGATACCTGTACACTGACTGGTGTCTCACAGACCACTCTCACTCAGGGAGATATCTGTACACTGGTTGGTCTCGCAGTGCCTGTCCCTCAGGGAGATATTTGTTCACTGACTGGTGTCTCTCAATCCCTCCCTCTCAGGGAGATACCAGTAAACTGTCTGGTGTTTCTCAGTCGCTCTCCTTCATGGTCATATCTGTACATTGACTGGTGCCTCTCAGTTCCTGTCGCTCAGGGATAGATATGTACACTGAAGTGTATCTCTCAGTCCATCTCCCTCATGAAGATATCTGTACACTGACTGGTGTCTCACAGTCCCTCTCCATCATGGAGATACCTGTACACTGACTGGTGTCTCTCAGTCCCTTTCCCTCAGGGAGCTATCTGTACACAGACTGGTGTCATTCAGTACCCTCTCCTGCAGAGATATATCTGATACTGACTGGTGTCTCGAAGTCCCCATTCTTTCAGGAAGATATCTTTACACTGACTGGTGTACCTCAGTCCACTCTCACTCAGGGAGATATCTGTACACTGGCTGGTCTCGCAGCGCCTGTCCCTCAGTGAGATATCTGTTCACTGACTGGTGTCTCTCAGCTCCTCTCCCTCAGGGACATATCTGTACATTGACTGGTGCCTCTCAGTCCCACTCCCACAGGGACATATCTGTACACTGACTGGTGTCTCTCAGTCATTCCCGATCAGGAAGATATCAGTACACTCACTGATGTCTCTCAGTCCCTCTCCCTCTGGGAGATATCTGTACACAGATCGGTGTCATTCAGTAACCTCTCCCGAAGCGAGATATCTGTATACTGACTGGTGTCTAGATGTCCTCATTCTCTCAGGAAGATATCTGTACACTGACTGGTGTATCTCAGTCCACTCTCACTCAGGGAGATATATGTACACTGGCTGGTCTCGCAGCGCCTGTTCTTCAGTGAGATATCTGTTCACTGACTGGTGTATCTCAGTCGCTCATCCTCAGGGACATATCGGCACAATGACTGGTGTCTCTCAGTCGCTCTCCCTCAGAGAGATACTTGTACACTGACTGGTCTCTCAGTCACTGTCCCTCAGCAAGATATATGTACACTGAATGGTGTCTCTCAGTCCCTCCCTCTCAGGGAGATATCAATAAACTGACTGGTGTCTCTCAGTCCATCTCCCTCATGGAGATATCTGTGTACTGACTGCTGTCTCTCATTCCCTGCTGCTGAGGGTGATATCTGTACTCTGACTGGTGTTTCTCTGTCTCTCTGTCTCTCAGGGAGATACCTGTAAACTGACTGGTCAATCAGTCCCTCTCCCCCAGGGATATATCTGTACACTGAATGGTGTCTCTCAGTCACTCGCTCTCAGGGATGTATCTGTACACTGACTGGTATATTTCAGTCCCTCTCCCCCAGCGACATAACTGTACACTGACTGGTGTCTCTCAGTCCCTGCCTCTCATGGTGATATCTGTACACTGACTGGCGTCTCTCTGACCCTCCCTCTGAGGGAGATATCTGTTCACTGATTGATGTCTCTCTGTCCACTCTCCCTCTGGTGTCGCTCAGTCCCTCTCCCTCAGGGAGATATGTATATGTCCTCTGACTGATGTCTCTCAGTCTCTCTGTCTCTCAGGGCGATATCTATACACTGACTGGTTTCTCTCAGTTCCTCTCCATCAGGGACATACCTGTACACTGATTGGTGCCTCTCTGTCCCACTCCCACAGGAACATATCGGTGCACTGACTAGTGTCTCTCAGTCACTCCCTCTCAGGAAGATATCTGTACACTCACTGGTGTCTCTCAGTCCCTCTCCCTCAGGGAGCTATCTATACACAGACCGGTGTCATTCAGTACCCTCTCCCGCAGCGATATATCTGTATACTGACTGGTGTCTCGAAGTACCCATTCTTTCAGGAAGGTATCTGGACACTGACTGGTGTATCTCAGTCCACTCTCACTCAGGGAGATATCTGTACACGGGCTGGTCTCGCAGTGCCTGTCCCTCAGGGAGATATTTGTTCACTGACTGGTGTCTCTCAGTCGCTCATCCTCAGGGATATATCTGCACACTGACTGGTTTCTCACAATCGCTCTCCCTCAGGGAGATATCTGTACACTGACTCGTCTCTCAGTCAATGTCCCACAGCGAGATATCTATTCACTGACTCGTCTCTCAGTCGCTCTCCTCAGGGAGATATCTGTACACTGACTGGTCTCTCAGTCCCTGTCCCTCAGGGATATATCTGTACACTGACTGTTGTCTCTCAATCCCTCCCTCTCAGGGAGATACCAGTAAACTGTCTGGTGTTTCTCAGTCGCTCTCCCTCATGATCATATCTGCACATTGACTGGGGTCTCTCAGTTCCTGTCGCTCAGGGATAGATATGTACACTGAAGGGTATCTCTCAGTCCATCTCGCTCATGGAGATATCTGTACACTGACTGGTGTCTCTTAGTCCCTCTCACTCATGGAGATACCTGAACACTGACTGATGTCACTCAGTACCTCTCCCTCAGGGACATATCTGTACATTGACTGGTGCCTCTCAGTCCCACTCTCACAGGGACATATCTGTACACTGACTGGTGTCTCTCAGTCGCTCTCCATCAGGAAGGTATCTGAACACTCACTGATGTCTCTCAGTCCCTCTCCCTCTGGGAGATATCTGTACACAGATCGGTGTCATTCAGTAACCTCTCCCGAAGCGAGATCTGTATACTGACTGGTGTCTCGATGTCCCCATTCTCTCAGGAAGATATCTGTACACTGACTGGTGTATCTCAGTCCACTCTCACTTAGGGAGATATATGTGCACTGGCAGGTCTCGCAGCGCCTGTCCCTCAGTGAGATATCTGTTCACTGACTGGTGTCTCTCAGTCGCTCATCCTCAGGGACATATCTGCACAATGACTGGTGACTCTCAGTCGCTCTCCCTCAGAGAGATATCTGTACACTGATTGGTCTCTCATTCAATGTCGCTCAGCGAGATATCTATACACTGACTGGTCTCTCAGTCGCTCTCCTCAGGGAGATATCTGTACACTGACTGGCCTCTCAGTCCCTGTCCCTCAGGGATATATTTGTACAGTGACTGGTGTCTCTGAATCCCTCTACATCAGGGAGATAACTGTAAACTTACTGGTGTCTCTCTATCCCTCCCTTTCAGGAAGATATCTGTACACTTACTGGTTGCTCTAAGACCCTCTTCCTCAGGGAGATATCTGTGCACTGACTGGTGTCTCAATCCCTAACCCTCATGCAGATAATTGTTCACAGACCAGTGTCATTCTGTCCTTCTACCTCAGGGTGATATCAGTAAACTGACTGTTGTCTCTCAGTCACTCTCTCTCAGGAAGATATCTGAACAGTGACTGATATCTCTCAGTCTCTGTATTTCTCAGGGAGATATCTGTACACTGGCTGGTCTCGCAGTGCCTGTCCCTCAGGGACTTATCTGTACACTGATTGGTGTCTCTCAGTCCCTCTTCCTCAGGGACATATCCGTACACTGACTGTTTCTCTCAGTCCCTCTCCCTCAGGACACATCATTACACTGGCTGGTGTCTCTCAGTGCCTCCCCCTCAGGCATGTATCTGTACATATACTGGTGTCCCTCAGTCCCTCTCCCGAAGGGAGATATCTGCATACTGACTGATGTCTCTCAGTCTCTCTGTCTCTCAGGGAGACATCTGTGCACTGACTGGTCTCACAGTCCATTTCCCTCTGGGACATATCTGTACACTGACTGGTGTCTCTCAGTCCTTCTCACTCTGGGCGTTATCTGTATACTGACTGTCACTCAGTCCCACTCCCTCAGGGAGATATCTGTTCACCGACTGGTGTCTCTCTGTTCCGTTCCCCCAGCGGCATGTCTGTACACTGACTGATGTCTCCCTGTCCCTCCCTCTCAGGGAGATATCATTAAACTGACTGGTGTCTCTCAGTCGCTCTCCTCAGGGATATATCTGTCACTGACTGGTCTCTCAGGCCCAGTCTCGCAGGGACATATCTGCACACTGACTGATGTCTCTCAGTCCCTCCCTCTCAGGGAGATATCAGTAAACTGACTGGTGTCTCTCAGTCGCTCTCCCTTATGGACATATCTGTCCATTGACTGGTGTCTCTCAGTTCCTCTCGATCAGGGATAGATATGTACACTGCCGGGTATCTCTCAGTCCATTTCCCTCAGGGAGATATCTGTACACTGACTTGTGTCTCTCAGTCCCTCTCCCTCAGGTAGATATCTATACATTGACTGTTTTCTCTCAGTCCCTCGCCCTGAGGACACATCTGTACACTGAATGGTGTCTCTCAGTCCCCCTCCCTCAGGGAGATATCTTTACACTGACCGGTGTCTCTCAGGGACATATCTATACACTGACTAGTATATCTCAGTCCCTCTACCCCAGCGACATGTCTGTACACTGACTGCTGTCTCACAGTCCATCCTCTAAGGGTGATACCTGTACACTGACAGATGTCTCTCAATCTATTCTCCATCAAGGAGATATCTGTACACTAACTGGTGTCTCTCAGTACCTCCCTCTCAGGGTGATGTCTGTACACTGACAGGTGTCTCTAAATCCACTCTCCCTCACGGAGATATCTGTAAACTGAATGCTGTCGCTCAGTCTCTCTGTCTCTCAGGGAGTTATCTGTACACTGACTGGTGTCTCTCAGTCCCTATCCCTCAGGGAGATATCTGTACACTGCCGTGGCGTCTCTCAGTGACTCTCTCTCAGGGACGTATCTGTACACTGACTGGTATATCTCAGTCCCTCTCCCCCAGCGACATAACTGTACACTGACTGGTATCTCTCAGTCCCTCCCTCTCAAGGTGATATCTGTACACTGACTTGCGTCTCTATGACCCTCCCTCTGAGTGAGATATCTGTTCACTGATTGGTGTCTCTCAGTCCACTCTGCCTCAGGGAGATATCTGTACAAAGACTGGTGTCGCTCAGTCCCTCTCCCTCAGGGAGATATGTATATGTCCTCTGACTGATGTCTCTCAGTCTCTCTGTCTCTCAGGGCGATATCTATACACTGATTTGTTTCTCTCAGTCCCTCCCACTCGATGTGATATCTGTACACTGACTGCTGCCTGTCAGTCCCTCTCCATCAGGAAGACATCTGTACACTGAATGGCGTCTCTCAGTTCCTCTCCCTCAGGGTGATATCTGTACACTGACTGATGTCTCTCAGTCTCTCAAGGGGATATCTGTGCACTGACTGGTCTCTCAGTCCATTTCCCTCAGGGACATATCTGTACACTGATTGGTGTCACTCAGTCCCCCTCGCTCAGGCATTTATCTGGACACTAACTGGTGTCTCTCAGTCCGTCCCTCTCAGGAAGATATTTGTACACTCACTGGTGTATCTCAGTGCCTTTCCCCCAGGGAGATATCTGTACACAGACCGTTTTCATTCAGTACCCCTTCCACATCGAGAGATCTGTATTCTGAGTGGTGTCCATTAGTCCCCAATCTCTCAGGAAGATATCTATACACTGACTGGTGTATCTCAGTCCACTCTCACGCAGGGTGATAGCTGTACACCGACTGGAGCCTCTCGGTCCCTCTCCCTCAGGGAGATACCTATACACTGACTGGTGTCCCTCAGTCCCTCCCCTTCATGCAGATATCTGTACACTGACTGGTGTATCTCAGTCCGTCCCTCTCAGGGAGATATCTGTACACTGACTGTTGTCTCTCAGTCCCTCGCCCTCAGGGGCAGATGTGTACACTGACTGGTATATCTCAGTCCCTCAACCCCAGCGACATATCTGTTCATTGACTGGTGTCTCTCAACCCTCGCTCTCAGAATTATATCTGTACATTGACTAGTGTCCCTCAATCCCTGTCCCTCAGAGAGATATCTGTACACTGACTGGTTCTCTTAGTACCTCCATCTCACGGTGATGTCTGTACAATGACTGGTGTCTCTCAATCCCTCTCCCTCAGGCAGATATCTGTACAATGACTAGCGTCTCTCAGTCCCTCCCTCTCAGGGAGGTATCTTTTCACTAACTGGTGTCTCTCAGTCCACTCTCCCTCAGGGAGATATCTGTACACTGACTGGTGTCTCTCAGTTCATCTCCCCCAGCGACATGTCTGTACACTGACTGATGTCTCTCACTCTCTTTATTTTTCACAGTAATATCTGTACACTGACTGGTGTCTCTCAGTCCCTCTCCCTCAGGAAGATATCTGTACACTGACTGATATCTCTCAGGGAGATATCGGTACACTGGTTGGTCTCGCAGTGCCTATCCCTCATGGAGATATCTGTTCACTGACTGGTGTCTCTCAGTCCCTCTCCCTCAGGGAGATATCTGTACACTGACTGGTGTCTCTCAGTCTCTCTCCTCAGGGAGATATCTGTATACTGACTGGTGCCTCTCAGTACCTCCCTCTCAGGTTGATGTCTCTGCACTGACTGGAGTCTCTCAATCAGCTCTCCCTCAGGGAGATATCTGTACACTAATTATGTCGCTCTGTTCCTCTCCCTCAGGGAGATATCTGTCCTCTGACTGATGTATCTCAGTCTCTGTCTCTCAGGGAGATATCTGTATACTAACTGGTGTCTCTCAGTCCTCTCTCCCTCCGGGAGATATCTGTACACTGACTGGTGTCTCTCAGTCCATCTCACTCTGGGAGGTATCTGTATACTGACTGTCACTCAGTCCCACTCCCTCAGGGAGATATCTGTCCACCGACTGGCGTCTCTCAGTTACTTTCCCCCAGTGACATGCCTGTACACTGACTGATGTCTCCCTGTCCCTCCCTTTCAGGGAGATATCTGTACACTGACTTGTATCTCTCAGTCCCTGCCTCTCAGGAAGATATCTGTACACTCACTGATGTCTTGCAGTCCCTCTCCTTCAGGTAGATATCTGTACATTGATAGCTATCTCTCAGTCCCTCTCCCTCAGGGATATATCTGGATACTGTCTGGTGTCTCGCAGTCGCTAATCTCTCAGGACGATATCTGTACTCTGACTGGTGTCTCTCAGTCCACTGTCCCTCATGGAGATACCTGTACACTGACTGGTGTCTCTCAGTCCCTCTCCCTCAGGGACATATCTGTACATTGACTGGTGCCTCTCAGTCCCACTCCCATAGGGACATATCTGTACACTGACTGGTGTCTCTCAGTCACTCCCCATCAGGAAGATATCTGTACACTCACTGATGTCTCTCAGTCCCTCTCCCTCTGGGAAATATCTGTACACACATCGGTGTCATTCAGTAACCTCTCCTGAAGCGAGATATCTGTATACTGACTGGTGTCTAGATGTCACCATTCTCTCAGGAAGATATCTGTACACTGACTGGTGTATCTCAGACCACTCTCACTCAGGGAGATATATGTACACTGGCTGGTCTCGCAGCGCCTGTCCCTCAGTGAGATATCTATTCACTGACTGGTGTCTCTCAGTCGCTCATCCTCAGGGACTTATCTGCACAATGACTGGTGTCTCTCAGTCGCTCTCCCTGAGAGAGATACCTGTACACTGACTGGTCTCTCAGTCCCTGTTCCTCAGCGAGATATCTGTACACGGAATGGTGTCTATCAGTCCCTCCCTCTCAGGGAGATACCTGTAAACTGACTGGTCAATCAGTCCCTCTCCCCCAGAGATATATCTGTGCACTGAATGGTGTCTCTCAGTCACTCTCTCTCAGGGACGTATCTGTACACTGACTGGTATATCTCAGTCCCTCTCCCACAGCGACATAACTGTACACTGACTGGTGTCTCTCAGTCCCTACCTCTCATGGTGATATCTGTACAGTGACTGGCCTCTCTCTGACCCTCCCTCTGAGTGAGATATCTGTTCACTGATTGGTGTCTCTCAGTACACTCTCCCTCAGGGAGGTATCTGTACAAAGACTGGTGTCGCTCAGTCCCTCTCCCTCAGGGAGATATCTAAATGTCCTCTGACTGATGTCTCTCAGTCTCCCTGTCTCTCAGGGCGATATCTATACACTGACAGGTTTCTCTCAGTCCCTCCCTGTCGATGTGATATCTGTACACTGACTGGCGTCTCTCAGTCCCTCTCCCTCAGGGTGATATCTGTACACTGACTGATGTCTCTCAGTCTCTCAAGGGGATATCTGTGCACTGACTGGTCTCTCAATCCATTTCCCTCAGGGACATATCTGTACACTGATTGGTGTCACTCAGTCCCCCTCGCTCAGGCAGTTATCATAACACTGACTGGTGTCTCTCAATTCCTCTCCATCAGGGACATACCTGGACACTAACTGGTGTCTCTCAGTCCGTCCCGCTCAGGAAGATATTTGTACACTCACTGGTGTCTCTCAGTGCCTCTCCCTCAGGGAGATATCTGTACACAGATCGGTGTCATTCAGTAACCTCTCCCGAAGCGAGATATCTGTATACTGACTGGTGTCTAGATGTCACCATTCTCTCAGGAATATATCTGTACACTGACTGGTGTATCTCAGACCACTCTCACTCAGGGAGATATTTGTTCACTGACTGGTGTCTCTCAGTCGCTCATCCTCAGGGACTTATCTGCACAATGACTGGTGTCTCTCAGTCGCTCTCCCTCAGAGAGATACCTGTACACTGACTGGTCTCTCAGTCCCTGTCCCTCAGCGAGATATCTGTACACGGAATGGTGTCTCTCAGTCCCTCCCTCTCAGGGAGATACCTGTAAACTGACTGGTCAATCAGTCCCTCTCCCCCAGAGATATATCTGTGCACTGAATGGTGTCTCTCAGTCACTCTCTCTCAGGGACGTATCTGTACACTGACTGGTATATCTCAGTCCCTCTCCCACAGCGACATAACTGTACACTGACTGGTGTCTCTCAATCCCTCCCTCTCATGGTGATATCTGTACACTGACTGGCCTCTCTCTGACCCTCCCTCTGAGTGAGATATCTGTTCACTGATTGGTGTCTCTCAGTCCACTCTCCCTCAGGGAGGTATCTGTACAAAGACTGGTGTCGCTCAGTCCTTCTCCCTCAGGGAGATATGTATATGTCCTCTGACTGATGTCTCTCAGTCTCTCTGTCTCTCAAGGCGATATCTATACACTGACTGGTTTCTCTCAGTCCCTCCCTGTCGATGTGATATCTGTACACTGACTGGCGTCTCTCAGTCCCTCTCCCTCAGGGTGATATCTGTACACTGACTGATGTCTCTCAGTTTCTCAAGGGGATATCTGTGCACTGACTGGTCTCTCAGTCCATTTCCCTCAGGGAAATATCTGTACACTGATTGGTGTCACTCAGTCCCCCTCGCTCAGGCAGTTATCTTTACACTGACTGGTGTCTCTCAATTCCTCTCCATCAGGGACATACCTGGACACTAACTGGTGTCTCTCAGTCCGTCCCTCTCAGGAAGATATTTGTACACTCACTGGTGTCTCTCAGTGCCTCTCCCTCAGGAAGATATCTGTACACAGACCGTTTTCATTCAGTACCCCCTTCCACAGCGAGAGATCTGTATTCTGAGTGGTGTCCATAAATCCCCAATCTCTCAGGAAGATATCTATACAGTGACTGGTGTATCTCAGTCCACTCTCACTCAGGGTGATAGCTGTACACTGACTGGAGTCTCTCGGTCCCTCTCCCTCAGGGAGATATCTGTAATCTGACTGATGTCTCCCGTCTCTCTGTCTCTCAGGGAGACATCTGTACACTGACTGGTCACACTGTCCTTCTCCCTCAGCGACATATCTGTACACTGACTGGTGCCTCTCTATCAGTCTCCCTCACGGATATATCTGTACACTGACTGGTGTCTCTCAGTATCTCCTTCTCAGTGTGATATCTGTCCACTGACTGGCGTCTCACAGTCCCTCTGCCTCAGGGAGATATATGTACACTGACTGGCGTCTCTCAGTCCCTCCCTCTCAGGGAGATATCTTTTCACTGACTTGTGTCTCTCAGTCCCTCTCCCTCATGGAGATATCTGTACACTGACTGTTGTCTCTCAGTCCCTCTCACTCAGGACACATCTGTACACTGATATGTGTCTCTCAGTGCCTCTCCCTCTGGGAGATATATGTACACTGACTGAAATCCGTCTGACCCTCTCTCTCAGGACATATCTGTACACAGACTGGTGTCTCTCAGTCCCTCTCTCCCAGCGACATGTCTGTACACTCACTGGTGACTCTCAGTCGCTCCCTCTCAGGTTGATATCTGTACACACTGACTGGTGTCTCTCAGTACCTCTCTCTCAGGGTGATATCTGTACACTGACTGGTGTCTCTGCATCCCGCTCCCTCAGCGAGACACCTGTACACTGACTGGCGTCTCTCAGTCCCTCCCTCTCAAGGAGATATCTGTTCACTGACTGGTGTCTCTCAGTCACTCTCGCTCAGTGAGATATCTGCACAATGACTGATGTCTCCTAGTCCCTCTCCATCAGGGAGATATCTGTAAACTGACTGGTGTCTCTCGGTACCTCCCTCTCAGTGTGATATCTGTGCACTGACTGGTGTCTCTCAGTCCTTCCCTCTCAGGTTGATATCTGTACACTGACTGCTGTCTCTCAGTCCCTCTCCCTCAGGGAGATACCTGTATACTGGACTGATGACTCTCAGTCTCTCTGACTCTCAGGAAGATATCTTTAAACTGACTGGTCTCTCAGTCCCTCTCACTCAGTGATATATCTGTACACTGACTGGTGTCTCTCAGTCCCTCTACATCAGGGAGATAACTGTACACTGACTGGTGGCTCTCTGTTCCTCCCTTACAGGAAGATATCTGTACACTTACTGGTGGCTCTCAGTCCCTCTACCTCAGGGAGATATCTGTGCACTGACTTGTGTCTCAATCCCTAACCCCGATGTAGATAATTGTTCACAGACCGGTGTCATTCAGTCCTTCTACCTCAGGGTGATATCAGTACACCGACTGTTGTCTCTGACTCCCTCTCCCTCAGGATGATATCTGTACACTGACTGATATCTCTCAGTCTCTTTTTTTCTCAGGGAGATATCTGTACACTGGCTGGTCTTGCAGTGCCTGTCCCTCAGGGATATATCTGTACACTGATTGGTATTTCTCAGTCCCTCTCCCTCTGGGACATATCTGTACACTGACTGTTGTCTCTCAGTCCCTCTCCCTCAGGACACATCAATACACTGTCTTGTGTCTCTAAGTGCCTCCCCCTCAGGCAGATATCTGTACATATACTGGTGTCCCTCAGTCCCTCTCTCGCAGGACATATCTGTACACTGACTGGCGTATCTCAGTCCCTCTCCACCAGATACATTTCTGTACACTAACTGGTGCTCCTTTGTACCTCCCTCTCAGGGTGATATCTGTACACTGACTGGTGTCTCTCAGACCCTCCCTCTCAGGGACATATCTGTTCACTGACTGGTGTCTCTCAGTCCACTCTCACTGAGGGAGATATCTGTACACTGATTGATGTCTCTTCGTCCCTCTCCATCAGGGAGATATCTACACACGGACTGGTGTCTCTCAGTTCCTCTCAGTCAGGGAGACATCTGTACACAGGATCGTGTCTCTCATATACTCCCTCAGGGAGATATCTGTGCACTGACTGGTGTCTGTCAGTCCCTCTTCCGAAGGGAGATATCTGTACACACACTGATGTCTCTTAGTCTCTCTGTCTCTCAGGGAGACATCTGTACACTGACTGGTGTCTCTCAGTCCCTCTCCCTCAGGGACATATCTGTACACTGACTGGTGCCTCTCAGTCCCACTCACACAGGGACATGTCTGTACACTGACTGGTGTCTCTCAGTCCCTCCCTCTCAGGGAGATATCTTTTCACTGACTTGTGTCTCTCAGTCCCTCTCCCTCATGGAGATATCTGTACACTGACTGTTGTCTCTCAGTCCCTCTCACTCAGGACACATCTGTACACTGATATGTGTCTCTCAGTGCCTCTCCCTCTGGGAGATATATGTACACTGACTGAAATCCGTCTGTCCCTCTCTCTCAGGACATATCTGTACACAGACTTGTGTCTCTCAGTCCCTCTCTCCCAGCGACATATCTGTACACTCACTGGTGACTCTCAGTCGCTCCCTCTCAGGTTGATATCTGTACACACTGACTGGTGTCTCTCAGTACCTCTCTCTCAGGGTGATATCTGTACACTGACTGGTGTCTCTTAATCCCGCTCCCTCAGCGAGATACCTGTACACTGACTGGCGTCTCTCAGTCCCTCCCTCTCAAGGAGATATCTGTTCACTGACTGGTGTCTCTCAGTCACTCTCGCTCAGTGAGATATCTGCACAATGACTGATGTCTCCTAGTCCCTCTCCATCATGGAGGTATCTATAAACTGACTGGTGTCTCTCGGTACCTCCCTCTCAGTGTGATATCTGTGCACTGACTGGTGTCTCTCAGTCCTTCCCTCTCAGGTTGATATCTGTACACTGACTGCTGTCTCTCAGTCCCTCTCCCTCAGTGAGATACCTGTATACTGGACTGATGACTCTCAGTCTCTCTGACTCTCAGGAATATATCTTTAAACTGACTGGTCTCTCAGTCCCTCTCACTCAGGGATATATCTGTACACTGACTGATATCTCTCAGTCTCTTTTTTTCTCAGGGAGATATCTAGCAGTGCCTGTCCCTCAGGGACATATCTGTACACTGATTGGTATTTCTCAGTCCCTCTCCCTCTGGGACATATCTGTACACTGACTGATATCTCTCAGTCTCTTTTTTTCTCAGGGAGATATCTAGCAGTGCCTGTCCCTCAGGGACATATCTGTACACTGATTGGTAATTCTCAGTCCCTCTCCCTCTGGGACATATCTGTACACTGACTGTTGTCTCTCAGTCCCTCTCCCTCAGGACACATCATTACACTGCCTTGTGTCTCTAAGTGCCTCCCCCTCAGGCAGATATCTGTACATATACTGGTGTCCCTCAGTCCCTCTCTCGCAGGACATATCTGTACACTGGCTGGCGTATCTCAGTCCCTCTCCCCCAGAGACATTTCTGTACACTAACTGGTGCTCCTTTGTACCTCCCTCTCAGGGTGATATCTGTACACTGACTGGTATCTCTCAGACCCTCCCTCTCAGGGACATATCTGTTCACTGACTGGTGTCTCTCAGTCCACTCTCACTGAGGGAGATATCTGTACACTGATTGATGTCTCTTCGTCCCTCTCCATCAGGGAGATATCTACACACGGACTGGTGTCTCTCAGTCCCTCTCACTCAGGGAGACATCTGTACACAGGATCGAGTCTCTCATTTGCTCCCTCACGGAGATATCTGTGCACTGACTGGTGTCTGTCAGTCCCTCTTCCGAAGGGAGATATCTGTACATTGACTGATGTCTCTAAATCTCTCTGTCTCTCAGGGAGACATCTGTACACTGACTGGTGTCTCTCAGTCCCTCTCCCTCAGGGACATATCTGTACACTGACTGGTGCCTCTCAGTCCCACACACACAAGGACATGTCTGTACACTGACTGGTATCTCTCAGTCCCTCCCTCTCACGAAGATATCTGCACACTCACTGGTCTCTCTCAGTCCCTCTCCCTCAGGGAGCAATCTGTACACTGACTGGTGACGTAGTGCCTGTCCCTCTGGGAGATATATGTTCACTGACTGGTGTCTCTCAGTCGCTCATCCTCAGGGACATATCTGCACACTGACTGGTTTCTCTCAATCGCTCTCCCTCAGGGAGATATCTGGACACTGACTGGTCTCTCAGTCAATGTCCCTCAGCGAGATATCTATACACTGACTGGTCTCTCAGTCGCTCTCCTCAGGGAGATATCTGTACACTGACTGGTCTCTCAGTCCCTGTCCGTCAGGGATATATCTGTACACTGACTGGTGTCTCTCAATCCCTCCCTCTCAGGGAGATATCAGTAAACTGACTGGTGTGTTTTAGTCGCTCTCCCTCATGGTCATATCTGTACATTGACTGGTGTCTCTCAGTTCCTCTCGCTCAGGGATAGATATGTACACTGAAGGGTATCTCTCAGTCCATCTCCCTCATGGACATATCTGTACACTGACTGGTGTCTCTCATTCCCTCTCCCTCAGGGACATATGTGTACACTGACTGTTGCCTCTCAGTCCCACTCCCACAGGGACATATCTGTACACTGACTGGTGTCTCTAAGTCCCTCCCCATAAGGAAGATATCTGTACACTCACTGATGTCTCTCAGTCCCTCTCCCTCTGGGATATATCTGTACACAGACCGGTGTCATTCAGTACCCTCTCCCGAAGCGAGATATATACTGACTGGTGTCTCGATGTCCCCATTCTCTCAGCAAGATATCTGTGCACTGACTGGCGTATCTCAGTCCACTCTCACTCAGTGAGTAATCTGTACACTGGCTGGTTTCGCAGTGCCTGTCCCTCAGGGACATATCTGTTCACTGACTGGTGTCTCTCAGTCGCTCATCCTCCGGGACTAATCTGCACACTGACTGATGTCTCTCAGTCGCTCTCCATCAGGGAGATACCTGTACACTGACTGGTCTCTCAGACCCTGTCCCTCAGCGAGATATCTGTACACTGAATGGTTTCTATCAGTCCCTCCCTATAAGGGAGATATCTGTTCACTGATTGGTGTCGCTCAGTCCACTCTCCCTCAGGGAGATATCTGTGCACTGACTGGTATCGCTCAGTCCCTCTCCCTCAGGTAGATATCTATCCTCTGATTAATGTCTATCTGTCTCTCTCTCTCTCAGGGAGATATCTGTAAACTGACTGATCAATCAGTCGCTCTCCCCAGCGAAATATCTGTCAACTGAATGGTTTCTCTCAGTCACTCTCTCTCAGGGACGTATCTGTACACTGACTGGTGTCTCTCAGTCCCTCTCCCCCAGCGACATATCTGTACACTGACTGGTGTCTCTCAGTCACTCCCTCTCAGGATGATATCTGTACACTGACTGGTGTCTCTCCGTCCCTCACACTCAGCCAGATACCTGTACACTCACTGGCGTCTCTCAGTCCCTTTCTCTTAGGGAGATAGCTATTCACTGATTGGTGTCTCTCAGTCCACTCTCCCTCAGGGAGATATATGTACACAGACTGGTGTCGCTAATTCCCTCTCCCTCAGGGAGATATCTATACACTGACTGGTTTCTCTCAGTCCCTCCCTCTCAGGGTGATAGCTGTACACTGACTGCTGCCTGTCAGTCCCTCTCCATCAGGGACATATCTGCACACTAACTGGTGTCTCTCATTCCCCCTCTCTCAGGCTACTATCTGTACCCGACTGGTGTCTCTCAGTTCCTCCCCATCGGGAACATACCTGTGCACTAACTGGTGTCTCTCAGTCCCCCTCTCTCAGGCAGCTATCTGTACACTGACTGGTGTATCTCAGTTCCTCCCCATCAGGAACATACCTGTACACTAACTGGTGTCTCTCACTCCCTCCCTCTCAGGAAGATATCTGTACATTCACTGGTGTCTCTCAGTCCCTCTTCCTCAGGGAGATATCTGTACACAGATGGGTTTCATTCAGTCCCCCCTGCACAGCGAGATATCTGTAACGTGAGTGGTGTCCATAACTCCCCAATCTCTCAGGAAGATATCTATAAACTGACTGGTGTATCTCAGTCCACTTTCACTAAGGGTGATAGCTGTACACCGACTGGAGTCTCTCAGTCCCTCTCCCTCAGGGAGATATCTCTACTCTGACTGATGACTCCCGTCTCCCTGCCTCTCAGGGAGATATCTGTACACTGACTGGTAACACTGTCCCTCTCCCTCAGCGACATTTCTGTACACTGACTGGTGCCTCACTATCCGTCTCCCTCACGGAGATATCTGAACACTGACTGGTGTCTCTCAGTACCTCCTTCTCAGTGTGATATCTGTACACTGACTTGCATCTCTCAGTCGCTCTCCCTCATGGAGATATCTGAACATTGACAGTTGTCTCTCAGTCCCTCTCTCCCAGCGAGATATATGTACACTGACTGAAGTCCCTCAGTCCCTCTCTCTCAGGACATATCTGTACACAGACTGGTGTCTCTCAGTCCCTCTCTCCCAGCGACATATCTACACACTGACTGTTGTCTCTCTGTCCCTCTCCCACAGGACACATCATTACACAGACTGGTGTCTCTCAGTCCCTCCCTCTCAGTTTGATATCTGTACACACTGACTGGTGTCTCTCAGTACCTCCCTCTCAGGGTGATAGCTGTACACTCTCAGTCACTCTCCCTCAGCGAGATATCTGTACACGACTGGCGTCGCTCAGTACCTCCCTCTCAGGGTGATATCTGTACACTTATGGTGTCTCTCAGCCCCTCCCTTTCAGGTTGATATCTGTGCACTGACTGGTGTCTCTCAGAACCTCCCTCTCAGGGTGATATCTGTACACTCACTGCTGTATCTCAGTCCCTCTCCCTCAGCGACATATCTGTACACTGACTGGTGTCTCTACGTTCCTCAACATCAGGGAGATAACTGTAAACTGACTGGTGTCTCTCTGTCCCTCCATTTCAGGAAGATATCTGTACACTTACTGGTTCCTCTAAGTCCCTCTTCCTCAGGGAGATATCTGTGCACTGACTGGTGTCTCAATCCCTAACCCTCATGTAGATAATTGTTCACAGACCAGCGTCATTCAGTCCTTCTACCTCAGGGTGATATCAGTAAATTGACTGTTGTCTCTCAGTCACTCTCCCTCAGGTAGATATCTGAACACTGACTGATATCTCTCAGTCTCTATATTTCTCAGGGAGGTATCTGTACACTGGCTGGTCTCGCAGTGCCTGTCCCTCAGGGACATATCCGTACACTGACTGTTGTCTCTCAGTCCCTCTCCCTCAGGACACATCATTACACTGGCTGGTGTCTCTCAGTGCCTCCCCCTCAGGCAGATAGCTGTACATATACTGGTGTCCCTCAGTCCATCTCTCCCAGGACATACCTGTACACTGACTGGTGTCTCTCAGTCCCTCTCCCCCAGAGATGTATCTGTACACTGACTGGTGTTTCTTTTACCTCCCTCTCAGGGTGATATCTGTACACTGACTGGTGTCTCTCAGTGCCTCCCTCTCAGGGAGATATCTGTTCACTGACTGGTGTCTGTCAGTTCACTCTCACTCAGGAAGATATCTGTACACTGACTGATGTCTCTTCGTCCATCTCCATCAGGGAGATATCTACACACTGAATGGTGTCTCTCAGTCCCTCTCACTCAGGGAAACATCTGTACACTGAATCGAGTCTCTCATATGCTCCCTCTCAGGGAGATATCTGTGCACTGACTGGTGTCTGTCAGTCCCTCCCCGAAGGGAGATAACTGCATACTGACTGATGTCTCTCAGTCTCTCTGTCTGTCAGGGAGACATCTATGCACTGACTGGTCTCACAGTCCATTTCCCTCAGGGACATATCTGTACACTGACTGGTGCCTCTCAGTCCTTCTCACTCTGGGAAGTATCTGCATACTGACTGTCACTCAGTCCCACTCCCTCAGGGAGATATCTATTCACCGACTGGTGTCTCTCAGTTCCTTTCCCAAAGCGGCATGTCTGTACACTGACTGATGTCTCCCTGTCCCTCCCTCTCAGGGAGTTATCAGTAAACTGACTGGTGTTTCTCAATCGCTGTCCTCAGGGATATATCTGTCACTGACTGGTCTCTCAGGCCCAGTCTCGCAGGGACATATCTGCACACTGACTGATGTCTCTCAATCCCTCCCTCTCAGGGAGATATCAGTAAACTGACTGGTGTCTCTCAGTCGCTCTTCCTCATGGCTATATCTGTCCATTGACTGGTGTCTCTCAGTTCCTCTCGCTCAGGGATAGATATGTACACTGACGCGTATCTCTCAGTCCATTTACCTCATGGAGATATCTGTACACTGCCTTGTGTCTCTCAGTCCCTCTCCCTCAGGTAGATATCTGTACACTGACTGTTTTCTCTCAGTCCCTCGCCCTCAGGACACCTCTGTACACTGAATGGTGTCTCTCAGTCCCCCTCCCTCAGGGAGATATCTTTACACTGACCGGTGTCTCTCAGTCCCTGTCTCTCAGGGACATATCTATACACTGACTGGTATATCTCAGTCCCTCTCCCCCAGCGACATGTCTGTACACTGACTAGTGTCTCTCAGTACCTCCCTCTCAGGGTGATGTCTGTACACTGACAGGTGTCTCTCAATCCACTCTCCCTCACGGAGTATCTGTAAACTGAAAGGTGTCGCTCAGTCTCTCTGTCTCTCAGGGAGTTATCTGTTCACTGACTGGTGTCTCTCAGTCCCTCTCCCTCAGGGAGATATCTGTACACTGACTGGCGTCTCTCAGTCCCTCTCCCTCAGGAAGATATATGTACACTGACTGGTGTCTCTCAGTCTCTCTCCCTCAGGGAGATACCTGTACACTGATTGGTGTCTCTCAGTCCCTCTCCCTCATGCAGATATCTGTGCACTGACTGGTGTATCTCAGTCCGTCCCTCTCAGGGAGATATCTGTACACTGACCGGTGTCTCTCAGTCGCTCTCCTCAGGGAGATATCTGTCAATGACTGGTCTCTCAGTCCCAGTCTCGCAGGGACATATCTGTACACTGACTGATGTTTCTCAGTCCCTCCCTCTCAGGGAGATATCAGTAAACTGACTGGTGTCACTCAGTCGCTCTCCCTCATGGACATATCTGTACATTGACGATTATCTCTCAGTCCATTTCCCTCAGGGATTTATCTGTACACTGACTTGTGTCTCTCAGTCCCTCACCCTCAGGACACATCTGTACACTGAATGGTGTCTCTCATTCCCTCTCCCTCAGGGAGATATCTTTACACTGAACGGTGTCTCTCAGATCCTGTCTCTCAGGGACATGTCTGTACACTGACTGGTGTCTCTCAGTCCCTCACTCCTAGGGTGATATCTGTACACTGACTGGTGTCTCTCAGTCTCTTCTCGCTCAGGGAGATATCAGTACACTGACTGGTGCCTCTCAGTACCTCCCTCTCATGGTGATGTCTCTGCACTGACTGGTGTCTCTCAATCAGCTCTCCCTCAGGGAAATATCTGTACACTAAATGCTGTCGCTCTGTTCATCTCCCTCAGGAAGATATCTGTCCTCTGACTGATGTCTCTCAGTTTCTCTGTCTCTCAGGGAGATATCTGTTCACTAACTGGTGTCTCTCAGTCCACTCTCCCTCAGGGATATATCTGTACACTGACTGGTGTCTCTCAGTCCTTCTCACTCTGGGAGGTATCTGTATACTGACTGGCACTCAGTCCCACTCCCTCAGGAAGATATCTGTACACCGACTGGCGTCTATCAGTTCGTTTCCCCCAGCGACATGTCTGTACACTGACTGATGTCTCCCTGTCCCTCTCTTTCATGGAGATATCTGTACACTGACTTGTATCTCTCAGACCCTGCCTCTCAGGAAGATATCTGCACACTCACTGATGTCTTGCAGTCCCTCTCCTTCAGGTAGATATCTGTACACTGATAGCTATCTCACATACCTCTCCCTCAGGGGTATATCTGGATACTGACTGGTGTCTCGAAGTCCCTAATCTCTCAGGACGATATCTATACTCTGACTGGTGTCTCTCAGTCCACTGTCCCTCAGGGAGATATCTGTACACCGACTGGTGTCTCTCAGTTCCTCTCCCCCAGCGTTATGTCTGTACACTGACTGATGTCTCTCAGTCTCTCTATTTTTCACGGTAATATCTGTACACTGACTAGCGTCTCTCAGTCCCTCCCTCTCAGGGAGGTATCATTTCAATAACTGGTGTCTCTCAGTCCACTCTCCCTCAGGTAGATATCTGTACACTGACTGGTGTCTCTCGGTTCCTCTCCCCCAGCGACATGTCTGTACACTGACTGATGTCTCTCAGTCTCTCGATTTTTCACGGTAATATCTGTACACTGACTGGTGTCTCTCAGTCCCTCTCCCTCAGGGAGATATCTGTACACTGACTGGTGTCTCTCAGTCGCTCTCCTCAGGGAGATATCTGTCAATGACTGGTCTCTCAGTCCCAGTCTCGCAGGCACATATCTGTACACTGACTGATGTCTCTCAGTCCCTTCCATCTCAGGGAGATATCAGTAAACTGACTGGTGTCACTCAGTCGCTCTCCCACATGGACATATCTGTACATTGACGATTATCTCTCAGTCCATTTCCCTCAGGGATTTATCTGTACACTGACTTGTGTCTCTCAGTCCCTCAACCTCAGGACACATCTGTACACTGAATGGTGTCTCTCATTCCCTCTCCCTCAGGGAGATATCTTTACACTGAACGGTGTCTCTCAGACCCTGTCTCTCAGGAAGATATCTGAACACTGACTGGTGTCTCTCAGTCCCTCCCTCCCAGTGTGATATCTGTACACTGACTGGTGTCTCTCAGTCCTTTTCCCTCAGGGAGATATCTGTACACTGACTGTTTTCTCTCAGTCCATCGCCCTCAGGACACATCTGTACACTGACTGGTATATCTCAGTCCCTCTCCCCCAGCGACATGTCTGTACACTGACTGGTGTCTCTCAGTCACTGTCTCTCAGGGAGATATCTGTACACTAACTGGTGTCTCTCAGTCCATTTCCCTCAGGGAGATATCTGTACACTGACTGGTGTCTCTCAGTCCTTCTCACTCAGGTAGATATCTTTACACTGACTGGTTTCTCTCAGTCCCTCGTCCTCAGGACACATCTGTACAATGACTGGTATATCTCAGTCCCTCTCCCCCAGCGACATGTCTGTACACTGACTGGTGTCTCTCAGTCCCTGTCTCTCAGGGAGATATCTGTACACTAACTGGTGTCTCTCAGTACATTTCCCTCAGGGAGATATCTGTACACTGACTGGTGTCTCTCAGTCCTTCTCCCTCAGGTAGATATCTGTACACTGACTGTTTTCTCTCAGTCCCTCGCCCTCAGGACACATCTGTACACTGACTGTTATATCTCAGTCACTCTTCCCCAGCGACATGTCTGTACACTGACTGGTGTCTCTCAGTCCCTGTCTCTCAGGGTGATATCTGTACACCGACTGGCGTCTCTCAGTCCCTCTCACTCAGGGAGACATCTGTTCACTGAATCGAGTGTCTCATTTGCTCTCTCTCAGGGAGATATCTGTGCACTGACTGTTGTCTGTCAGTCCCTCTCCCGAAGGGAGATATCTGTACACTGACTGATGTCTTTCAGTCTCTCTGTCTCTCAGGGAGACATCTGTGCACTGACTGGTCTCACAGTCCATTTCCCTCAGGTACATATCTGTACATTGACTGGTGTCTCTCAGTCCTTCTCACTCTGGGAGGTATCTGTATACCGGCTGTCACACAGTCCCACTCCCTCAGGGAGATATCTGCACACCGACTGGTCTCTCTCAGTTCCTTTCCCCCAGCGACATGTCTGTACACTGACTGATATCTTCCTGTCCCGCTCTTTCAGGGAGATATCTGTACACTGACTTGTATCTCTCAGTCCCTGCCTCTCAGGAAGATATCTGTACACTCACTGATGTCTTGCAGTCTCTCTCCTTCAGGTAGATATCTGTACACTGATAGCTATCTCTCAGTCCCTCTCCCTCATGGATCTATCTGGATACTGACTGGTGTCTCGAAGTCCCTAATCTCTCAGGACGATAACTGTACACTGACTGGTGTCTCTTAGTCCACTCTCCCTCAGGAAGATATCTGTACACCGACTGGTTTCTCTCAGTTCCTCTCCCACAGCGACATGTCTGTATTTTGACTGATGTCTCTCAGTCTCTCTATTTTTCACGGTGATATCTGTACACTGACTGTTGTCTCTCAGTCCCTCTCCCTCAAGAAGATATCTGTGCACTGACTGATATCTCTCAGGGAGATATCGGTACACGGGTTGGTCTCGCTGTGCCTGTCCCTCAGGGAGATATCTGTTCTCTGACTGGTGTCTCTCAGTCGCTCTCCTCAGGGACATATCTGCACACTGACTAATGTCTCTCAGTCCCTCCCTCTCAGGGTGAAATCAGTAAACTGACTGGTGTCTCTCCGTCGCTCTCCCTCATGGACATATCTGTCCATTGACTGGTGTCTCTCTGCTCCTCTCGCTCAGAGATATATATGTACACTGACGGGTATCTCTCAGTCCATTTCCCTCAGGGAGATATCTGTACAATGACTGTTTTCTCTCATTCCCTCGCCCTCAGGACACATCTGTACACTGAATGGTGTCTCTCAGTCCCTCTCCCTCAGGGAGATATCTTTACACAGAACGGTGTCTCTCAGTCACTGTCTCTCAGGGACATATCTGTACACTGACTGGTATATCTCAGTCCCTCTCCTCCAGCGACATGTCTGTACACTGACTGGTGTCTCACAGTCCCCCCCTCTCAGGGTGATATCTGTACACTGACTAGTGTCTCTCAGTACCTCCCTCTCAGGGTGATGTCTGTACACTGACAGATGTCTCTCAATCCACTCTCCCTTATGGAGATATATGTAAACTGAATGGTGTCGCTCAGTCCCTCTCCCTCAGGGAGATATCTGTCCTCTGACTGATGTCTCTCACTCTCTCTGTCTCTCAGGGAGTTATCTGTTCACTGACAGGTGTCTCTCAGTCCCTCTCCCTCAGGGAGATATCTGTACACTGATTGTTGTCTCTCGGTCCCTCGCCCCCAGGCCACATTTCTACACTGAATTTTGTCTCTGAGACCCTCTCCCCCAGGGAGATATCTGTACACTGATCGGTGTCTCTCCGACCCTCTCTCTCAGGGACATATCAGTACACTGACTGGTATATCTCAGTCCCTCAACCCCAGCGACATATCTGTACATTGAATGGTGTCTCTCAACCCTCGCTCTCAGAATTATATCTGTACATTGACTGGTGTCCCTCAGTCCCTGTCCCTCAGAGAGTTATCTGTACATTGACTGGTGTCTTTCAGTACCTCCATCTCAGGGTGAAGTCTGTATAGTGACTGGTGTCTCTCAGTCCCTCTCCCTCAGGCAGATATCTGTACACTGACTAGCGTCTCTCAGTCCCTCCCTCTTAGGGAGGTATCTTTTCACTAACTGATATATCTCAGTCCCTCCCCCCAGCGACATGTCTGTACACTGACTGGTGTCTCTCAGTCCCTCCCTCTCAGGGTGATATCTGTTCAGTGACTGGTGTCTCTCAGTCTGCTCTCGCTCAGGGAGATATCTGTATACTGAGAGGTGTCTCTAAGTACCTCCCTCTCAGGGTGATATCTGTGCACTAAATAGTGTCTCTCAATCTGCTCTCCCTCAGGGAGATATCTGAACACTGAATGCTGTCGCTCTGTTCCTCTCTCTCAGGGAGATATCCGTCCTCTGACTGATGTCTCTCAGTCTCTCTGTCTCTCAGGGAGATATCTGTACACTAACTGGTGTCTCTTAGTCCACTCTCCCTCAGGGAGATATCTGTACACCGACTGGTGTCTCTCAGTTCCTCTCCCCCAGCGACATGTCTGTACACTGACTGATGTTTCTCAGTCTCGCTATTTTTCACGGTGATATCTGTAAACTGACTGGTGTCACTCAGTCCCTCTCCCTCAGGAAGATATCTGTACACTGACTGATATCTCTCAGGGAGATATCTGTACACTGGTTGGTCTCGCAGTCCCTCTCCCTCAGGGAGATATCTGTACACTGACTGGTGTCTGTCAGTCGCTCTCCTCAGGGAGATATCTGTCACTGACTGGTCTCTCAGTTCCAGCCTCGCAGGGACATATCTGCACACTGACTGATGTCTCTCAGACCCTCCCTCTCAGGGAGATATCAGTAAACTGGCTGGTGTCTCTCAGTCCCTGTCTCTCAGGGACATATCTGTACACTGACTGGTGTCTCTCAGTCCCTCCCTCTCAGGGTGATATCTGTACACTGACTGGTGTCTCTCAGTACCTTCCTCTAAGGGTGATGCCTGTGCAGTGACTGGTGTCTCTCGATCAGCTCTCCCTCAGGGAGATACCTGTGCACTGTATGCTGTCGCTCAGTCCCTCTCCCTCAGGGAGATATCTGTCCTCTGACTGTTGTATCTCAGTCTCTCTGTCTCTCAGGGAGGTATCTGTACACTAAATGGTGTCTCTTAGTCCCTCTCCCTCAGGGAGATATGTTTACACTGACTGGTTTCTCCCAGTCCCTCCCTCTCGGGGTGATATCTGTACACTGACTGGAGTCTCTCAGTCCCTCTCCCTCAGGTTTGTATCTGTACACTGACTGGCGTCTCTCAGTCCCTCTCCCTCAGGAGGATATCAGTTCACTGACTGATATCTCTCACTTTCTGTCTCTCAGGAAGTTATCTGTTCACGGACTGGTGTCTCTGAGTCCCTCACCCTCAGGGATATATCTGTATACTGACTGGCGTCTCTCAGTCCCTCTCCCTCAGGGAGATATCTGTACACTGACTGGTGTCGCTCAATCCCTCTCCCACAGGGAGATATCTGTACACTGACTGGTGTCTCTCAGTACCTCTTCCCTCAGAGAGATATCTGTACCCTGACTGGTGCCTCTCAGTTCCTCTCGCCCAGCGACATGTGTGTACACTGACTGATGTCTCTCAGTCTCTCGATTTTTCACGGTGATATCTGTAAACTGACTGGTGTCACTCAGTTCCTCTCCTTCAGGAATATATCTGTACACTGACTGGTATCTCTCAGGGAGATATCGGTACACTGGTTGGTCTCGCAGTGCCTATCCCTCAGGGAGATATCTGTTCACTGACTGGTGTCTCGAATTCCCCAATTACTCAGTGAGATATCTGTACACTGACTGATATCTCTCAGTGCTTCCCTCTGAGGGTGATATCTGTACACTGACTGGTGTCTCTCAGTACCTCCCTCTCAGGGTAATATCTGTACACTGACTGGCATCTCTCAGTTGCTCCCTCTCAGGAAGATATCAGTACACTGACTGTTGTCTCAGTCCCTCTCCCTCAGGCTGATATCTGTACACTGACTGGTGTCTGTCAGTCGCTCTCCTCGGGAAATATCTGTCACTGACTGGTCTCTCAGTCCCAGTCTCGATGGAACATATCTGTACAATGACTGATGTCTCTCAGACCCTCCCTCTCAGGGAGATATGAGTAAACTGACTGGTGTCTCTCAGTCGCTCTTCCTCATGGACATATCTGTACATTGACTGGTGTCTCTCAGTTCCTCTCGCTCAGGGAGCGATATGTGCACTGACGGGTATCTCTCAGTCCATTTCCCTCAGGGAGATATCTGTACACTGACTTGTGTCTCTCAGTCCCTTCCCTCAGGTAGATATCAGTACACTGACTGTTTTCTCTCAGACCCTCGCCCTCAGGACACATCTGTACACTGAATGTTGTCTCTCAGTCCCTGTCTCTCAGGGACATATCTGTACACTGACTGGTGTCTCTCAGTCCCTCCCTCTCAGGGTGATATCTGTACACTGACTGGTGTCACTCAGTCTACTCTCGCTCAAGGAGATATTTGTGCACTGACTGGTGTCTCTCGGTACCTCCCTCTCAGGGCGATGTCTGTGCAGTGACTGGTGTCTCTCAATCATCTCTCCCCCAGGGAGATATCTGTGCACTGAATGCTGTCGCTCAGTCCCTCTCCCTCAGGGAGATATCCGTCCTCTGACTGATGTCTCTCAGTCTCTCTGTCTCTCAGGGAGATATCTGTACACTAACTGGTGTCTCTTAGTCCACTCTCCCTCAGGGAGATATTTGTACACCGACTGGTGTCTCTCAGTTCCTCTCCCCCAGCGACATGTCTGTACACTGACTGATGTTTCTCAGTCTCGCTATTTTTCACGGTGATATCTGTAAACTGACTGGTGTCACTTAGTCCCTCTCCCTCAGGAAGATATCTGTACACTGACTGATATCTCTCAGTGAGATATCTGTACACTGGTTGGTCTCGCAGTCCCTCTCCCTCAGGGAGATATCTGTACACTGACTGGTGTCTGTCAGTCGCTCTCCTCAGGGAGATATCTGTCACTGACTGGTCTCTCAGTTCCAGCCTCGCAGGGACATATCTGCACACTGACCGATGTCTCTCAGACCCTCCCTCTCAGGGAGATATCAGTAAACTGACTGGTGTCTCTCAGTCGCTCTCCCTCATGGAATTATATGTACATTGACTGGTGTCTCTCAGTTCCTCTCTCTCAGGGATAGATATGTGCACTGAATGGTGTCACTCAGTCCCTGTCTCTCAGGGACATATCTGTACACTGACTGGTGTCTCTCAGTCCCACCCTCTCAGGGTGATATCTGTACACTGACTGGTGTCGCTCAGTCTACTCTCGCTCAGTGAGATATCTGTACACTGACTGGTGACTCTCAGTACCTTCCTCTAAGGGTGATGCCTGTGCAGTGACTGGTGTCTCTCGATCAGCTCGCCCTCAGGGAGATACCTGTGCACTGTATGCTGTCGCTCAGTCCTTCTCCCTCAGGGAGATATCTGTCCTCTGACTGATGTCTCTCAGTCTCTCTGTCTCTCAGGGAGGTATCTGTACACTAACTGGTGTCTCTTAGTCCCTCTCCCTCAGGGAGATATCTTTACACTGACTGGTTTCTCCCAGTCCCTCCCTCTCGGGGTGATATCTGTACACTGACTGGAGTCTCTCAGTCCCTCTCCCTCAGGTTTGTATCTGTACACTGACTGGCGTCTCCCAGTCCCTCTCCCTCAGGAGGATATCAGTTCCCTGACTGATATCTCTCACTTTCTGTCTCTCAGGCAGTTATCTGTTCACGGACTGGTGTCTCTCAGTCCCTCACCCTCAGGGATATATCTGTGTACTGACTGGCGTCTCTCAGTCCCTCTCCCTCAGGGAGATATCTGCACACTGACTGGTGTCGCTCAGTCCCTCTCCCACAGGGAGATATCTGTACACTGACTGGTGTCTCTCAGTCCCTCTTCCCTCAGAGAGATATCTGTACCCTGACTGGTGCCTCTCAGTTCCTCTCGCCCAGCGACATGTTTGTACACTGACTGATGTCTCTCAGTCTCTCGATTTTTCACGGTGATATCTGGAAACTGACTGGTGTCACTCAGTTCCACTCCCTCAGGAATATATCTGTACACTGACTGGTATCTCTCAGGGAGATATCGGTACACTGGTTGCTCTCGCAGTGCCTATCCCTCAGGGAGATATCTGTTCACTGACTGGTGTCTCGAATTCCCCAATTACTCAGTGAGATATCTGTACACTGACTGATATCTCTCAGTCCTTCCATCTGAGGGTGATATCTGTACACTGACTGGTGTCTCTCAGTACCTCCCTCTCAGGGTGATATCTGTACACTGACTGGCATCTCTCAGTTGCTCCCTCTCAGGAAGATATCAGTACACTGACTGTTGTCTCAGTCCCTCCCTCTTAGGGTGATATCTGTACACTGACTGGAGTCTCTCAGTCCCTCTCCCAAAGGTTGGTATCTGTACAATGACAGGTGTCTCTCAGTCCCTCTCCCTCAGGAGGATATCTGTTCACTGACTGATCTCTCTCACTCTCTGTCTCTCAGGCAGTTATCTGTTCACTGACTGGTGTCTCTTAGTCCCTCTCCCTCAGGGATATATCTGTGTACTGACTGGCGTCTCTCAGTACCTCTCCCTCAGGGAGATATCTGTACATTGACTGTTGTTGCTCAGTCCCTCTCCCACAGGGAGATACCTTTACACTGACTGGTGTCTCTCTCAGTCCCTCGCCCTCAGGACACGTTTGTACTCTGAATGTTGTCTCTCAGTCTCTCTGTCTCTCAGGCAGATATCTGTACACTGACTGCTAACTCAGTCCAGCTTCCGCAGGGAAATATCTGTACACTGAACGGTGACTCTCAGTCCATCTCTCTCAGGGACATATCTGTACACTGACTGGTGTCTCTCAGTTCCTTTCCCACATCGACATATCTGTACACTGACTGGTATCTCTCAGTCCCTCCCTCTCAGGGTGATATCTGTACATTGACTGGCGTCTCTCAGTCCCTCTTCCCTCAGAGAGATATCTCTGCACTGACTGGTGCCTCTCAGTATTTCCCTCTCAGGGTGATGACTGTACACTGACTGCTCTCTCTCAGGCCCTCTCCCTCAGGCAGATATCTATACACTGCATGGCGTCTCTCAGTCCCTCCCTCTCAGGGAGATATCTGTACACTGACTGGTATCTATCATTCCCACTCCCTCAAGGACATATCTCTACACTGACATGTATCTCTCAGTCCCTCACTCTCAGAGTGATATCTGTACACTAACTGCTGTCTCTCAGTCCCTCTCCCTCAGGGATATATCTGTACACTGACTGGTGTCTCTCAGTCCCTCTCCCTCAGAGTGACATCTGTACACTCACTGGTGTCTCTCAATCACTCTTCCGAAGAGAGATATCTGTAAACTGACTTATGTGTGTAAGTCTCTCAGTCTCTCAGGGAGATATCTGTGCACTGACTGGTCTCTCAGTCCTTCTACCTCTGGGAGATACCTCAATACTGACTTGTGCTTCTCAGTCCCACTTCCTCAGGGACACAGAAACATAGAAACATAGAACATTGGTGCAGGAGTAGGACATTCGGAACTTCAAGCCTGCACCGCCATTCAATGTGTTCATGGCTGAACATGTAACCTCAGTGCCCCATTCCTGCTTTCTCGCCATACCCCTTGATTCCCTCTCGTAGTAATGATTACATCTAACTCCTTTTTGAATATATTTAATGAATTGGCCTCAACAACTTTCTGTGGTAGAGAATTCCACAGGTTCACCACTCTCTGAGTGAAGAGGTTTCTACTCATCTCGGTCCTAAATGGCTTACCCATTATCCTTAGACTGTTACCACTGATTCTGGACTTCCCCAACAATGGGAACATTCTTCCTGCATCTAACCTGTCTGAACCCATCAGAATGTTAAACGTTTCTATGAGGTCACCTCTCATTCTTCTGAACACAGTGAATACAAGCCCAGTTGATCCAGTCTTTCTTGATAGTTCAGTCCCGCCATCCTGGGAATCAGTCTGGTGAACCTACGCTGCACTCCCTCAATAGCAAGAATGTCCTTCCTCAGGTTAGGAGACCAAAACTGTACACAATACTCCAGGTGTGGCCTCCCAAGGCCCTGTACAACTGTAGCAACACATCCCTGCCCCTGTACTCAAATCCCCTCGCTATGAAGGCCAACATGCCATTTGCTTTCTTAACCGCCTGCTGTACCTGCATGCCAACCTTCAATGACTGATAACCATGACACCCAGGTCTCGTTGCACCTCCCCCTTTCCTAATCTGTCACCATTCAGATAATAGTCTGTCTCTCTGTTGTTACCACCAAAGTGGATAACTTCACACTTATCCACATTATACTTCATCTGCCATGCATTTGCCCACTCACCTAACCTATCTTAGTCGCTCGGCAGCCTCATAGCATCCTCCTCGCAGCTCACACTGCCATCAACTTAGTGTCATCCGCAAATTTGGAGATACTACATTTAAATCCCCTCGTCTAAATAATTAAGGTACAGTGTAAACAGCTGGGGCCCCAGCACAGACCATGCGGTACCCCACTAGCCACCACCTGCCATTCTGAAATTACCCATTTACTCCTACTCTTTGCTTCCTGTCTTACAACCAGTTCCCAAACCATGTCAGCACACTACCCCCAATCCCATGTGTATAACTTTGCACATTAATCTCTTGTGTGGGACCTTGTCGAAAGCCTTCTGAAAGTGCAAATATACCACGTCAATGGTTCTCCCTTGTCCACTCTACTGAAAACATCCTCAAATTATTCCAGAAGAATTGTTAAGCATGATTTCCCTATCACTAATCCATGCTGACTTGGACCTATCATTTCACCTATTTCCAAATGCGCTGCGATCACATGCTTAATAATTGATTCCATCATCTTACCCACTAACGATGTCAGGCTGACTTGTCGATAATTGCCTGTTTTCTCTCTCCCTCCTTTTTTAAAAAGTGGGGTTACTTTGGCGACCCGACACTCGATAGGAACTGATCCAGAATCAATGGAATGTTGGAAAATGACTGTCAATGCATCCGCTATTTCCAAGGCCACCTCCTGAAGTACTCTGGGATGCAGTCCATCAGGCGCTGGGGATTTATCGGCCTTCAATCCCATCAAATTCCCCAAAACAATTTCCCGACAAATAACGATTTCTCTCAGTTCCTCCTCCTTACTAGACCCTCTGACCCCTTTTATATCTGGAAGGTTGTTGGGGTCCTCCTTCATGAATACCGAACCAAAGGACTTGTTCATTTGGTCCGCCATTTCTTTGTTCCCCGTTATGACTTCCCCTGTTTCTGACTGCAGGGACCTAAGTTTGTCTTTACTAACGTTTTTCTCTTTACATAGCTATAGAAACGTTTGCAATCCGTCTTAATGTTCGCTGCAAACTTCTTCTCGTACTCCATTTTTCCTGCCCTTTGTCTTCTTCTCCTGAGTTCTAAATTTCTCCCAGTCTCCGTGTTCGGTGCTATTTCTGGCCAATTTGTATGCCACTTCCTTGGCTTTAATACAAACCCTGATTTCCCTTGATAGCCACGGTTGAGCCACCTTCCCTTTATATTTTTACGCCAGACAGGAATGTACACTTCTTGTAGTTGTTCCATGCGGTCTCTAAATGTCTGCCATTGCACATCCACAGTGAACCCCTTAAGTATCATTCGCCAATCTATCCTAGCCAATTCACACCTCATACCTTCAAAATCACCCTTCTTTCAGTTCTGGACCATGGTCTCTAAATTAACTGTTTAATTCTCCATCTTAATACAGAATTCCACCATATTATGGTCACTCTTCCCCAAGGGGTCTCGCACAACGAGAAAGCTAATTAATCCTCTCTCATTACACAACACCCAGTCTAAGATGGCCTCCCCCCTATTTGGTTCCTCGACATATTAGTCGAGAAAACCATCCCTTATGCACTCCAGGAAATCAACCTGAACCGTATTGCTTGCAGTTTGGTTAGCCCACTCTTTGTGCATATTAAAATCATCTGTTATAACTGCTGCACCGTTATTGCATGCACCCCTAATTTCCTGTTTGATGCCCTCCCCAACATCACTACTACTGTTTGGATGTCTGTACACAAATCCCACTAACGTTTTTTGCCCTTTGGTGTTCTGCAGCTCTACCATATAGATTCCACATCATCCAAGCTAATGTCCTTCCTAACTATTGCATTAATCTCCCTTTTAACCAGCAATGCTAAACCACCTCCTTTTCCTTTTATTCTATCCTTCCTGAATGTTGAATACCCCTTGATGTTGAGTTCCCAGCCCTGATCATCCTGGAGCCACGTCTCCGTAATCCCAATCACATCATATTTGTTAACATCTATTTGCACAGTTAATTCATCCACCTTATTACGGATACTCCATGCATTATGACACAACGCCTTCAGGCTTTTTTTGTGAACAAAATTTGTCCTTTTAGAATTTTGTTGTAGAGTGGCCCTTTTAGTTCTTTGCCTTGGGTTTCTCTGGCCTCCACTTATCGTCATCTTCTTTCTGTCTTTTGCTTTTGTCTCCTTTTTGTTTCCCTCTGTCTCCCTGCATTGGTTCCCATCCCCCTGCCATATTAGTTTAACTCCTCCCCAACAGCACTAGCAAACACTCCCCCAAGGGCTTTGGTTCCGATCCTGCCCAGTTGCAGACCGTCTGGTTTGTACTGGTCCCACGGCCGCAGAACTGTACACTGCCTGGTGCTTCTCAGTCCAACTCCCTTTGGGTGATATCTTTACACTGACTGGTGTCTCAAAGTCCCTCCCTCTCCCAGAGATATCTGTACACTGACTGGTATCTCTCAGTCCCTCCCTTTCAGGCACATATCTGTACACTGACTGGTGTCTCTCAGCCCCTCTCCCTCAGGGACATATCAGTACACTGACTTGTATCTCTCAGTCCCTCTCTCTCAGAGTGATATATGTACACTGTCTGGTGTCTCACAGTCCCTCCCTCTCAGGAAGAAATCTTCACACTCACTGATGTCTTGCAGTCCCTCTCCTTCAGGGAGATAGCTGTACACTGACTGCTGTCTCTCAGTCCCTCTCCCTCAGGGAGATATCTGTACACTGACTGGTGTCATTCTGTCCCCTCTCCCTCAGGGATGTATCTGAAGACTGAATGGTGTCTCGAAGTCCCCAATCCCTCAACGTAGATATCTGTACACTGACTGGTGTCTCTCAGTCCACTCTCCATCAGGGAGATATCTGTACTCAGACTGGTGTCTCTCAGTCACTCTCCCTCAGGGAGATATCTGCACTCTGGCGGATGTCTCTCAGTCTCTCTGTTCCTCAGGGAGATATCTGTTCGTTGACTGGTGTCTCAAAGTCCCCCACTCTCACGGATATATCTGTACACGGATTTGTATCTCTCAGTCCCTCACCCTCAGCGACATATCGGTACACTGTTTGGTGTGCCTCTGTCCTTCCCCTCAGGGTGATATCTGTACTTTGACTGGTGTCTCTCAGTCCCTCTCCCTCAGGGAGATATCTGTACACTGAATGGTATCTGTCAGTCCCTCCCTCTTAGGGAGATATCTGTACACTGATTGATGATTCTCAGTAACTCCCGCTCAGGGAGATATCTGCACACTGACTGGTGCCTCTCAGTAACTCCTTCTCAGGAAGATAACTGTACACATGCTGGTGTCTCTCAGTCCCTCCCTCTCTTGGAGATATCGGCACAATGACTGTTGACTCTCAGTTCCTCTCCCCTTGGCAGATATCTGTTCACTGATTGGTGTCTCTCAATTCCTCTCCTTAACGGACATATATACAGTGACTGGTATCTCTCAGTACCACCCTCTCAGTGTGATATCTGTACACTGACTGCTGTCTGTCAGTTCTTCTCTTTCAGGGAGAGGTCTGTACGCTGACTGGCGTCTCCCAGTTGCTCAGTCTCAGGGAGATATCTGTACACTGACTGGTGTCTCTCAGTCCCTCCCTCTCAGGGAGATATCAGTAAACTGACTTGTGTTTCTCAGTCGCTCTCCCTTATGGACATGTCTGTACATTGACTGGTGTCTCTCTATTCCTCTCCCTCAGCGATATATAAGTAAACTGAATGGTATCTCTCAGTGAATCTTCATCAGTGCGATATCTGTACACTGACTGTTGTCCCTCATTCCCTGCCTCTGAGGCTGATATCTGTACACTGACTGGTGTATCTCAATCCCTCACTCCCAGCGAGATATCTGTACATTGACTTGTGTCTCTCAGTGCCTCTCCCTCAGGGAGATATCTGTTCACTGACTGGTGTCCCTCAGTGTCTCTGTCTCTCAGGGAGATATCTGTTCACTGACTGGTGTCTCTCAGACCCCCTCCCAAAGGAAGATATCTGTACACTGACTGATATCTCTCAGTGTCTCTGTCTCTCATGGAGATATCCGTCCACTGACTGGTTTCTCTCAGTCCCTATCCCTCAGGGAGATATCTGTATACTGATTGGTGTCTCTCATTTCCTTCCTATGAGGGAGATAACTGTACACTGACTCGTGTATCTCAATCCATGTCTCTCATGGAGATATGTGTACACTGACTGTTGTCTCAAAGTCCCTCTCTCTTACGGACATATCTGTACACGGACTTGTATCTCTCAGTCCCTCTCCCTAAGCGACTGTTAGGTGTGCCTCAGTCCCACCCTCTCAGGGAGATATCAGTACACTGAAATGTGTCGCTCAGTCCCTCTCCCTCAGGGAGATATCTGTACACTGAAATGTGTCTCTCAGCCTTCTCTCTCTCAGGGAGATATCTGTACACTGACTGGTGCCTCTCAGTAAATCCATTTCAGTGAGATATCTGTACACTGACTGGTGCCTTTCACTAACTCCCTCTCAGGGAGATATCTGTACACTGACTGTTGCCTCTCAGTAAATCCATTTCAGTGAGATATCTGTACACTGACTGGTGCCTTTCAGCAACTCCCTCTCAGGGAGATATCTGTACACTGACTGTTCCCTCTCAGTCCCTCTCCCTCTGGCAAATATCTGTTCACTGATTAGTGTCTCTCAGTTTCTCTCCCTAACGGACATGTATGTACACTGACGGGTATCTCTCAGTCCCTCTCCATTAATGAGATATCTGTTTACGGACTGGAGTCTATCATTCTCTGCCTCACAGGGAGCTATGTTTGCACTGACTGCTGTCTCTCAGTTCCTCTCCCTCAGGGAGATACCTATACACTGACTGTTGTCTCTCATTCCCTCCCTCTCAGGGAGATATCTGTTCACTGACTGGTGTCTCTCAGTCCACTGTCCCTCAGCGACATATCTGTACACTGACTAGAGTCTCTAAGACCCTCTCCCTCAGAGAGATATCTGTTCTCAGTCTGATATCTCCCAGTCCCCTCTCCCTCAGTGAGATATCTGTACACTGACTGGTGTCTCTCAGTACCACCCTCTAAGGGTGATATCTGTACACTGACAGCTGTCTGTCAGTTCCTCATCCTCAGGGAAATATCTGTACACAGACTGGTGTCTCTCAGTCCCTCTCCCTCAGGATGATACCTGTACACTGACTGGTGTCTCTCAGTCTCTCTCTCTCAGGATGATATATGTACACTGAATGGTGTCTCTCAGTCCCTCCCTCTCAGGGAGAAATCTGTACATTGACTGGTGTCTCTCAGTTGCTCCCTCTCAGAGAGATATCTGTACACTGTCTGGTGTCTCTCAATACCTCTCCCGAAAGGAGATATCGGTACACTGACTGAAGTCTCTCAGTCTATCTGTCACTCAGGGATATGTCTGTGCACTGACATGTCTCTCAGTCCATTTCCCTAAGGGAAATATCTGTACACTGACTGGTGTCTCTCAGTACATCTCCCTCTGGGATATATCTTTAAACTGAGAGGTCTCTCAGTCTCTCTCCCTCAGGAAGATATCTGTACACTGACTGGTGCTTCTCAGTCCTTCTCCCTCTGGGAGATAGCGTAAAACTGAGAGGTCTCTCAGTCCCTCTCCCGCAGGAAGATATCAGTACACTGGCTGGTGTTTCTCAGTCCCACTCCCTCCGGGAGATGTCTGTGCACTGACTGGTGTCTCTCAGTCCCTCTCCCTCAAGGAGATATCTGTCCACTGACTAATGTCTCTCAGTCCCTCTCCCTCAGGGAGATATCTATATACTGACTGGTGTCTCCCAGTTGCTCCCTCTTCGGGAGTTATCTGTAAACTGACTGGTGTCTCTCATTCCTTCTCCCTCAGGATTATATCTGGACACTGACTGGTGTCTCTCAGTCCCTCGCCCAAAGGGAGATATCATTATTTTGACTGGTGTCTCTCAGTCGCTCTCCCTTATGGACATGTCTGTACATTGACAGTTGTCTTTCAATTGCTCTCCCTCAGCGATATATATTTACACTGAAGGGTAGCTCTCAGTGAATCTCCATCAGTGCGATATCTGTACACTGACTGCTGACTCTCATTCCCGGCCTCTCAGGGTGATATCTGTACAATAACTTGTGTATCTCAGTCCCTCACTCTCATGGAGACATCTGTACATTGACTTGTGTCTTTCAATTCCTCTCCCTCAGGGAGATATCTGCACACTGACTGGTGTCTCAAAGTCCATCTCTCTCACGGACACATCTGTACACGGACTGGGGATTCTTAGTCCCTTCCCCTCTGGGACACATCTGTACACTGACTTGTATCTCTCAGTCCCTCCCTCTCAGTTGCTATATGTTCAGTGACTGGTGTCTCGAATTCCCCAATTTTTCAGTGAGATATCTGTACATTGACTGGTATCTCTCAGTCCTTCCCTCTCAGGGTGATATCTGTACACTGACTGGTGTCTCTCAGTACATCCCTCTCAGGGTAATATCTGTACACTGACTGGCGTCTCTCAGTTGCTCCCTCTCAGTGAGATATCAGTAAACTGACTCTTGTCTCTCAGTCCCTCGCCCTCAGGGTGATATCTGTACACTGACTGGTGTCTCTCAATCCCTCTCCCTGAAGGAGATATCGGTACACTGACTGATCTCTCTCAGTCTTTCTGTCTCTCAGAGATATATCTGTGCACTGACTGGTCTCTTAGTCAATTTCCCTCAGGAAAATATCTGTACACGGACTGGTGTCTCTCAGTCCGTCTTCCTCTGGGAGATAGCTTTAAACTGAGTGGTCTCTCAGTCCCTCTCCCTCAGGAAGATATCTGTACACTGACTGGTGCTTCACAGTCCGACTCCCTCCGGGAGATATCTGTGCACTGACTGGTGTCTCTCAGTCCCTCTCCCTCAAGGAGATATCTGTCCTCTGAGGGAGATATGTGTACACTGCCTGGTGTCTGTCAGTCCCTCTCCCTCAGGGACATATCTATATACTGACTGGTCTCGCTCAGTACCTTCAACTCAGGGAGATATCGGAACACTTCTGGTGCCTCTCAGTCCCTCTCCCTCCGGCAGATATCTGTTCACTGATTGGTGTCTCTCAGTTCTTCTCCCTAACGGATATATATGAGCACTGACGGGTATCTCTCAGTCCCTCACCATCAATGAGATATCTGTACATGGACTGGTGTCTCTCATTCTCTGCCTCACAGGGAGATATATTTGCGGTGACTGGTCTCTCTCAGTCTCTCTCCGTCAGGTGATATCTATACACTGACTGGTGTCACTCAGTACCTGCATCTCAGGGAGATATCTGTTCACTGACTGGTGTCTCTCAGTCGCTCTCCTCAGGGAGATATCTGTCACTGACTGGTCTCTCAGTCCCAGTCTCGCAGGGACATATCTGTACACTGACTGATGTCTCTCAGTCCCTTCCATCTCAGGGAGATATCAGTAAACTGACTGGTGTCACTCAGTCGCTCTCCCACATGGACATATCTGTACATTGACGATTATCTCTCAGTCCATTTCCCTCAGGGATTTATCTGTACACTGACTTGTGTCTCTCAGTCCCTCAACCTCAGGACACATCTGTACACTGAATGGTGTCTCTCATTCCCTCTCCCTCAGGGAGATATCTTTACACTGAACGGTGTCTCTCAGACCCTGTCTCTCAGGAAGATATCTGAACACTGACTGGTGTCTCTCAGTCCCTCCCTCCCAGTGTGATATCTGTACACTGACTGGTGTCTCTCAGTCCATTTCCCTCAGGGAGATATCTGTACACTGACTGGTTTCTCTCAGTCCCTCGCCCTCAGGACACATCTGTACACTGACTGGTATATCTCAGTCCCTCTCCCCCAGCGACATGTCTGTACACTGACTGGTGTCTCTCAGTCCCTGTCTCTCAGGGAGATATCTGTACACTAACTGGTGTCTCTCAGTCCATTTCCCTCAGGGAGATATCTGTACACTGACTGGTGTCTCTCAGTCCTTCTCCCTCAGGTAGATATCTGTACACTGACTGTTTTCTCTCAGTCCCTCGCCCTCAGGACACATCTGTACACTGACTGGTATATCTCAGTCCCTCTCCCCCAGCGACATGTCTGTACACTGACTGGTGTCTCTCAGTCCCTGTCTCTCAGAGTGATATCTGTACACTGACTGGCGTCTCTCAGTCCCTCTCACTCAGGGAGACATCTGTTCACTGAATCGAGTGTCTCATTTGCTCTCTCTCAGGGAGCTATCTGTGCACTGACTGTTGTCTGTCAGTCCCTCTCCCGAAGGGAGATATCTGTACACTGACTGATGTCTCTCAGTCTCTCTGTCTCTCAGGGAGACATCTGTGCACTGACTGGTCTCTTAGTCAATTTCCCTCAGGAAAATATCTGTACACGGACTGGTGTCTCTCAGTCCGTCTTCCTCTGGGAGATAGCTTTAAACTGAGTGGTCTCTCAGTCCCTCTCCCTCAGGAAGATATCTGTACACTGACTGGTGCTTCACAGTCCGACTCCCTCCGGGAGATATCTGTGCACTGACTGGTGTCTCTCAGTCCCTCTCCCTCAAGGAGATATCTGTCCTCTGAGGGAGATATGTGTACACTGCCTGGTGTCTGTCAGTCCCTCTCCCTCAGGGACATATCTATATACTGACTGGTCTCGCTCAGTACCTTCAACTCAGGGAGATATCGGAACACTTCTGGTGCCTCTCAGTCCCTCTCCCTCCGGCAGATATCTGTTCACTGATTGGTGTCTCTCAGTTCTTCTCCCTAACGGATATATATGAGCACTGACGGGTATCGCTCAGTCCCTCACCATCAATGAGATATCTGTACATGGACTGGTGTCTCTCATTCTCTGCCTCACAGGGAGATATATTTGCGGTGACTGGTCTCTCTCAGTCTCTCTCCGTCAGGTGATATCTATACACTGACAGGTGTCACTCAGTACCTGCATCTCAGGGAGATATCTGTTCACTGACTGGTGTCTCTCAGTCGCTCTCCTCAGGGAGATATCTGTCACTGACTGGTCTCTCAGTCCCAGTCTCGCAGGGACATATCTGTACACTGACTGATGTCTCTCAGTCCCTTCCATCTCAGGGAGATATCAGTAAACTGACTGGTGTCACTCAGTCGCTCTCCCACATGGACATATCTGTACATTGACGATTATCTCTCAGTCCATTTCCCTCAGGGATTTAGAAACATAGAAACATAGAAAATAGGTGCAGGAGCAGGCCATTCAGCCCTTCTAGCCTGCACCGCCATTCAATGAGTTCATGGCTGAACATGAAACTTCAGTACCCCCTTCCTGCTTTCTCGCCATAACCCTTGATCCCCCGAGTAGTAAGGACTTCATCTAACTCCCTTTTGAATATATTTAGTGAATTGGCCTCAACTACTTTCTGTGGTAGAGAATTCCACAGGTTCACCACTCTCTGGGTGAAGAAGTTTCTCCTCATCTCGGTCCTAAATGGCTTACCCCTTATCCTCAGACTGTGACCCCTGGTTCTGGACCTCCCCAACATTGGGAACATTCTTTCTGCATCTAACCTGTCTAAACCCGTCAGAATTTTATATGTTTCTATGAGGTCCCCTCTCATTCTTCTGAACTCCAGTGAATACAAGCCCAATTGATCCAATCTTTCTTGATAGGTCAGTCCCGCCATCCCGGGAATCAGTCTGGTGAACCTTCGCTGCACTCCCTCAATAGCAAGAATGTCCTTCCTCAAGTTAGGAGACCAAAACTGTACACAATACTCCAGGTGTGGCCTCACCAAGGCCCTGTACAACTGTAGCAACACCTCCCTGCCCCTGTATTCAAATCCCCTCGCTATGAAGGCCAACATGCCATTTGCTTTCTTAACCGCCTGCTGTACCTGCATGCCAACCTTCAATGACTGATGTACCATGACACCCAGGTCTCGTTGCACCTTCCCTTTTCCTAATCTGTCACCATTCAGATAATAGTCTGTCTCTCTGTTTTTACCACCAAAGTGGATAACCTCACATTTATCCACATTATACTTCATCTGCCATGCATTTGCCCACTCACCTAACCTATCCAAGTCACTCTGCAACCTAATAGCATCCTCCTCGCAGCTCACACTGCCACCCAACTTAGTATCATCCGCAAATTTGGAGATACTGCATTTAATCCCCTCGTCTAAATCATTAATGTACAATGTAAACAGCTGGGGCCCCAGCACAGAACCTTGCGGCACTCCACTAGTCACTGCCTGCCATTCTGAAAAGTACCCGTTTACTCCTACTCTTTGCTTCCTGTCTGACAACCAGTTCTCAATCCACGTCAGCACACTACCCCCAATCCCATGTGCTTTAACTTTGCACATTAATCTCTTGTGTGGGACCTTGTCGAAAGCCTTCTGAAAGTCCAAATATACCACATCAACTGGTTCTCCTTTGTCCACTTTACTGGAAACATCCTCAAAAAATTCCAGAAGATTTGTCAAGCATGATTTCCCTTTCACAAATCCATGCTGACTTGGACCTATCATGTCACCATTTTCCAGATGCACTGCTATGACATCCTTAATAATTGATTCCATCATTTTACCCACTACTGAGGTCAGGCTGACCGGTCTATAATTCCCTGTTTTCTCTCTCCCTCCTTTTTTAAAAAGTGGGGTTACATTGGCTACCCTCCACTCCATAGGAACTGATCCAGAGTCAATGGAATGTTGGAAAATGACTGTCAATGCATCCGCTATTTCCAAGGCCACCTCCTTAAGTACTCTAGGATGCAGGCCATCAGGCCCTGGGGATTTATCTGCCTTCAATCCCATCAATTTCCCCAACACAATTTCCCGACTAATAAAGATTTCCCTCAGTTCCTCTTCCTTACTAGACCCTCTGACCCCTTTTATATCCGGAAGTTTGTTTGTATCCTCCTTAGTGAATACCGAACCAAAGTACTTGTTCAATTGATCCGCCATTTCTTTGTTCCCCGTTATGACTTCCCCTGATTCTGACTGCAGGGGACCTACGTTTGTCTTCACCAACCTTTTTCTCTTTACATACCTATAGAAACTTTTGCAATCCGCCTTAATGTTCCCTGCAAGCTTCTTCTCGTACTCCATTTTCCCTGTCCTAATCAAACCCTTTGTCCTCCTCTGCTGAGTTCTAAATTTCTCCCAGTCCCCAGGTTCGCTGCTATTTCTGGCCAATTTGTATGCCACTTCCTTGGCTTTAATACTATCCCTGATTTCCCTAGATAGCCACGGTTGAGCCACCTTCCCCTTTTTATTTTTACGCCAGACAGGAATGTACAATTGTTGTACTTCATCCATGCGGTCTCTAAATGTCTGCCATTGCCCATCCACAGTCAACCCCCTAAGTATCATTCGCCAATCTATCCTAGCCAATTCTCGCCTCATACCTTCAAAGTTACCCTTCTTTAAGTTCTGGACCATGGTCTCTGAATTTACTGTTTCATTCTCCATCCTAATGCAGAATTCCACCATATTATGGTCACTCTTCCCCAAGGGGCCTCGCACAATGAGATTGCTAATTAATCCTCTCTCATTACACAACACCCAGTCTAAGATGGCCTCCCCCCTAGTTGGTTCCTCAACATATTGGTCTAGAAAACCATCCCTTATGCACTCCAGGAAATCCTCCTCCACCGTATTGCTTCCAGTTTGGCTAGCCCAATCTATGTGCATATTAAAGTCACCCATTATAACTGCTACACCTTTATTGCATGCACCCCTAATTTCCTGTTTGATGCCCTGTACACTGACTTGTGTCTCTCAGTCCCTCAACCTCAGGACACATCTGTACACTGAATGGTGTCTCTCATTCCCTCTCCCTCAGGGAGATATCTTTACACTGAACGGTGTCTCTCAGACCCTGTCTCTCAGGAAGATATCTGAACACTGACTGGTGTCTCTCAGTCCCTCCCTCCCAGTGTGATATCTGTACACTGACTGGTGTCTCTCAGTCCATTTCCCTCAGGGAGATATCTGTACACTGACTGGTTTCTCTCAGTCCCTCGCCCTCAGGACACATCTGTACACTGACTGGTATATCTCAGTCCCTCTCCCCCAGCGACATGTCTGTACACTGACTGGTGTCTCTCAGTCCCTGTCTCTCAGGGAGATATCTGTACACTAACTGGTGTCTCTCAGTCCATTTCCCTCAGGGAGATATCTGTACACTGACTGGTGTCTCTCAGTCCTTCTCCCTCAGGTAGATATCTGTACACTGACTGTTTTCTCTCAGTCCCTCGCCCTCAGGACACATCTGTACACTGACTGGTATATCTCAGTCCCTCTCCCCCAGCGACATGTCTGTACACTGACTGGTGTCTCTCAGTCCCTGTCTCTCAGGGTGATATCTGTACACTGACTGGCGTCTCTCAGTCCCTCTCACTCAGGGAGACATCTGTTCACTGAATCGAGTGTCTCATTTGCTCTCTCTCAGGGAGCTATCTGTGCACTGACTGTTGTCTGTCAGTCCCTCTCCCGAAGGGAGATATCTGTACACTGACTGATGTCTCTCAGTCTCTCTGTCTCTCAGGGAGACATCTGTGCACTGACTGGTCTCACAGTCCATTTCCCTCAGGGACATATCTGTACATTGACTGGTGTCTCTCAGTCCTTCTCACTCTGGGAGGTATCTGTATAACGACTGTCACTCAGTCCCACTCCCTCAGGGAGATATCTGCACACCGACTGGTCTCTCTCAGTTCCTTTCCCCCAGCGACATGTCTGTACACTGACTGATGTCTCACAGTCACTCTATTTTTCACGGTGATATCTGTACACTGACTGTTGTCTCTCAGTCCCTCTCCTCAAGAAGATATCTGTGCACTGACTGATATCTCTCAGGGAGATATCGGTACACGGGTTGGTCTCGCAGTGCCTGTCGCTCAGGGAGATATCTGTTCTCTGACTGGTGTCTCTCAGTCGCTCTCCTCAGGGATATATCTGTCACTGACTGGTCTCTCAGGCCCAATCTCGCAGGGACATATCTGCACACTGACTGATGTCTCTCAGTCCCTCCCTCTCAGGGAGAAATCAGTAAACTGACTGGTGTCTCTCCGTCGCTCTCCCTCATGGACATTTCTGTCCATTGACTGGTGTCTCTCTGCTCCTCTCGCTCAGAGATAGATATGTACACTGACGGGTATCTCTTAGTCCATTTCCCTCAGGGAGATATCTGTACAATGATTGTTTTCTCTCATTCCCTCGCCCTCAGTACACATCTGTACACTGAATGGTGTCTCTCAGTCCCTCTCCCTCAGGGAGATATCTTTACACAGAACGGTGTCTCTCAGTCCCTGTCTCTCAGGGACATATCTGTACACTGACTGGTATATCTCAGTCCATCTCCTCCAGCGACATGTCTGTACACTGACTGGTGTCTCACAGTCCCTCCCTCTCAGGGTGATATCTGTACACTGACAGATGTCTCTCAATCCACTCTCCCTTATGGAGATATATGTAAACTGAATGGTGTCGCTCAGTCCCTCTCCCTCAGGGAGATATCTGTCCTCTGACTGATGTCTCTCACTCTCTCTGTCTCTCAGGGAGTTATCTGTTCACTGACAGGTGTCTTTCAGTCCCTCTCCCTCAGGGAGATATCTGTACACGGATTGTTGTCTCTCAGTCCATCGCCCACAGGCCACATTTCTACACTGAATTTTGTCTCTGAGACCCTCTCCCCCAGGGAGATATCTGTACACTGATCGGTGTCTCTCCGACCCTCTCTCACAGGGACGTATCAGTACACTGACTGGTATATCTCAGTCCCTCAACCCCAGCGACATATCTGTACATTGAATGGTGTCTCTCAACCCTCGCTCTCAGAATTATATCTGTACATTGACTGGTGTCCCTCAGTCCCTGTCCCTCAGAGAGATATCTGTACACTGACTGGTGTCTTTCAGTACCTCCATCTCAGGGTGAAGTCTGTATAGTGACTGGTGTCTCTCAGTCCCTCTCCCTCAGGCAGATATCTGTACACTGACTAGCGTCTCTCAGTCCCTCCCTCTTAGGGAGGTATCTTTTCACTAACTGGTATATCTCAGTCCCTCCCCCCAGCGACATGTCTGTACACTGAATGGTGTCTCTCAGTCCCTCCCTCTCAGGGTGATATCTGTTCAGTGACTGGTGTCTCTCAGTCTGCTCTCGCTCAGGGAGATATCTGTATACTGAGAGGTGTCTCTAAGTACCTCCCTTTCAGGGTGATATCTGTGCACTAAATAGTGTCTCTCAATCTGCTCTCCCTCAGGGAGATATCTGAACACTGAATGCTGACGCTCTGTTCCTCTCCCTCAGGGAGATATCCGTCCTCTGACTGATGTCACTCAGTCTCTCTGTCCCTCAGGGAGATATCTGTACACTAACTGGTGTCACTCAGTCCCTCTCCCTCAGGAAGATATCTGTACACTGACTGATATCTCTCAGGGAGATATCTGTACACTGGTTGGTCTCGCAGTCCCTCTCCCTCAGGGAGATATATGTACACTGACTGGTGTCTGTCAGTCGCTCTCCTCAGGGAGATATCTGTCACTGACTGGTCTCTCAGTTCCAGCCTCGCAGGGACATATCTGCACACTGACTGATGTCTCTCAGACCCTCCCTCTCAGGGAGATATCAGTAACCTGGCTGGTGTCTCTCAGTCGCTCTACCTCATGGAATTATATGTACATTGACTGGTGTCTCTCAGTTCCTCTCGCTCGGGATAGATATGTGCACTGAATGGTGTCAGTCAGTCCCTGTCTCTCAGGGACATATCTGTACACTGACTGGTGTCTCTCAGTCCCTCCCTCTCAGGGTGATATCTGTACACTGACTGGTTTCGCTCAGTCTACTCTCGCTCAGTGAGATATCTGTACACTGACTGGTGTCTCTCAGTACCTTCCTCTAAGGGTGATGCCTGTGCAGTGACTGGTGTCTCTCGATCAACTCTCCCTCAGGGAGATACCTGTGCACTGTATGCTGTCGCTCAGTCCCTCTCCCTCAGGGAGATATCTGTCCTCTGACTGATGTCTCTCAGTCTCTCTGTCTCTCAGGGAGGTATCTGTACACGAACTGGTGTCTCTTAGTCCCTCTCCCTCAGGGAGATATCTTTACACTGACTGGTTTCTCACAGTTCCTCCCTCTCGGGGTGATATCTGTACACTGATTGGAGTCTCTCAGTCCCTCTCCCTCAGGTTTGTATCTGTACACTGACTGGCGTCTCTCAGTCCCTCTCCCTCAGGAGGATATCAGTTCACTGACTGATATCTCTCACTTTCTGTCTCTCAGGCAGTTATCTGTTCACGGACTGGTGTCTCTCAGTCCCTCACCCTCAGGGATATATCTGTGTACTGACTGGCGTCTCTCAGTCCCTCTCGCTCAGGGAGATATCTGTACACTGACTGGTGTCGCTCAGTCCCTCTCCCACAGGGATATATCTGTACACTGACTGGTGTCTCTCAGTCCATCTTCCCTCAGAGAGATATCTGTACCCTGACTGGTGCCTCTCAGTTCCTCTCGCCCAGCGACATGTTTGTACACTGACTGATGTCTCTCAGTCTCTCGATTTTTCACGGTGATATCTGTAAACTGACTGGTGTCACTCAGTTCCTCTCCCTCAGGAATATATCTGTACACTGACTGGTATCTCTCAGGGAGATATCGGTACACTGCTTGGTCTCGCAGTGCCTATCCCTCAGGGAGATATCTGTTCACTGACTGGTGTCTCGAATTCCCCAATTACTCAGTGAGATATCTGTACACTGACTGATATCTCTCAGTCCTTCCTTCTGAGGGTGATATCTGTACACTGACTGGTGTCTCTCAGTACCTCCCTCTCAGGGTGATATCGGTACACTGACTGGCATCTCTCAGTTGCTCCCTCTCAGGAAGATATCAGTACACTGACTGTTGTCTCAGTGCCTCTCCCTCAGGCTGATATCTGTACACTGACTGGTGTCTGTCAGTCGCTCTCCTCGGGAAATATCTGTCACTGACTGGTCTCTCAGTCCCAGTCTCGCTGGAACATATCTGTACAATGACTGATGTCTCTCAGACCCTCCCTCTCAGGGAGATATGAGTAAACTGACTGGTGTCTCTCAGTCGCTCTTCCTCATGGACATATCTGTACATTGACTGGTGTCTCTCAGTTCCTCTCGCTCAGGGAGCGATATGTGCACTGACGGGTATCTCTCAGTCCATTTCCCTCAGGGAGATATCTGTACACTGACTTGTGTCTCTCAGTCCCTTCCCTCAGGTAGATATCAGTACACTGACTGTTTTCTCTCAGACCCTCGCCCTCAGGACACATCTGTACACTGAATGTTGTCTCTCAGTCCCTGTCTCTCAGGGACATATCTGTAGACTGACTGGTGTCTCTAAGTCCCTCCCTCTCAGGGTGATATCTGTACACTGACTGGTGTCACTCAGTCTACTCTCACTCAAGGAGATATTTGTGCACTGACTGGTGTCTCTCGGTACCTCCCTCTCAGGGTGATGTCTGTGCAGTGACTGGTGTCTCTCAATCATCTCTCCCCCAGGGAGATATCTGTGCACTGAATGCTGTCGCTCAGTCCCTCTCCCTCAGGGAGATATCCGTCCTCTGACTGATGTCTCTCAGTCTCTCTGTCTCTCAGGGAGATATCTGTACACTAACTGGTGTCTCTTAGTCCACTCTCCCTCAGGGAGATATCTGTACACCGACTGATGTCTCTCAGTTCCTCTCGCCCAGCGACATGTCTGTACACTGACTGATGTTTCTCAGTCTCGCTATTTTTCACGGTGATATCTGTAAACTGACTGGTGTCACTCAGTCCCTCTCCCTCAGGAAGATATCTGTACACTGACTGATATCTCTCAGGGAGATATCTGTACACTGGTTGGTCTCGTAGTCCCTCTCCCTCAGGGAGATATCTGTTCACTGACTGGTGTCTCGAATTCCCCAATTACTCAGTGAGATATCTGTACACTGACTGATATCTCTCAGACCTTCCCTCTGAGGGTGATATCTGTACACTGACTGGCATCTCTCAGTTGCTCCCTCTCAGGAAGATATCAGTGCACTGACTGTTGTCTCAGTCCCTCTCCCTCAGGCTGATATCTGTACACTGACTGGTGTCTGTCTGTCGCTCTCCTCGGGAAATATCTGTCACTGACTGGTCTCTCAGTCCCAGTCTCGCTGGACCATATCTGTACAATGACTGATGTCTCTCAGACCCTCCCTCTCAGGGAGATATGAGTAAACTGACTGGTGTCTCTCAGTCGCTCTTCCTCATGGACATTTCTGTACAGTGACTGGTGTCTCTCAGTTCCTCTCGCTCAGGGAGCGATATGTGCACTGACGGGTATCTCTCAGTCCATTTCCCTCAGGGAGATATCTGTACACTGACTTGTGTCTCTCAGTCCCTTCCCTCAGGTAGATATCAGTACACTGACTGTTTTCTCTCAGACCCTCGCCCTCAGGACACATCTGTACACTGAAAGTTGTCTCTCAGTCCCTGTCTCTCAGGGACATATCTGTACACTGACTGGTGTCTCTCAGTCCCTCCCTCTCAGGGTGATATCTGTACACTGACTGGTGTCAATCAGTCTACTCTCGCTCATGGAGATATTTGTGCACTGACTGGTGTCTCTCGGTACCTCCCTCTCAGGGTGACGTCTGTGCAGTGACTGGTGTCTCTCAATCATCTCTCCCCCAGGGAGATATCTGTGCACTGAATGTTGTCGCTCAGTCCCTCTCCCTCAGGGAGATATCTGTCCTCTGACTGATGTCTCTCAGTCTCTCTTTCTCTCAGGGAGATATCTGTACACGAACTGGTGTCTCTTAGTCCCTCTCCCTCAGGGAGATATCTTTCCACTGACTGGTTTGCCACAGTCCCTCCCTCTTAGGGTGATATCGGTACACTGACTGGAGTCTCTCAGTCCCTCTCCCAAAGGTTGGTATCTGTACAATGACTGGTGTCTCTCAGTCCCTCTCCCTCAGGAGGATATCTGTTCACTGACTGATCTCTCTCACTCTCTGTCTCTCAGGCAGTTATCTGTTCACTGACTGGTGTCTCTTAGTCCCTCTCCCTCAGGGATATATCTGTGTACTGACTGGCGTCTCTCAGTCCCTCTCCCTCAGGGAGACATCTGTACATTGACTGGTGTTGCTCAGTCCCTCTCCCACAGGGAGATATCTTTACACTGACTGGTGTCTCTCTCAGTCCCTCGCCCTCAGGACACATTTGTACTCTGAATGTTGTCTCTCAGTCTCTCTGTCTCTCAGGCAGATATCTGTACACTGACTGGTAACTCAGTCCAGCTTCCGCAGGGAAATATCTGTACACTGAACGGTGTCTCTCAGTCCATCTCTCTCAGGGACATATCTGTACACTGACTGGTGTCTCTCAGTTCCTTTCCCACATTGACATATCTGTACACTGACTGGTGTCTCTCAGTCCCTCCCTCTCAGGGTGATATCTGTACATTGACTGGCGTCTCTCAGTCCCTCTTCCCTCAGAGAGATATCTCTACACTGACTGGTGCCTCTCAGTATTTCCCTCTCAGGGTGATGACTGTACACTGACTGCTCTCTCTCAGGCCCTCTCCCTCAGGCAGATATCTATACACTGCATGGCGTCTCTCAGTCCCTCCCTCTCAGGGAGATATCTGTACACTGACTGGTATCTATCATTCCCCCTCCCTCAAGGACATATCTGTACTCTGACATGTATCTCTCAGTCCCTCACTCTCAGAGTGATATCTGTACACTAACTGCTGTCTCTCAGTCCCTCTCCCTCAGGGATATATCTGTACACTGACTGGTGTCTCGAAGTCCCCAATCTCTCAGGGAGTTAGCTATACAGGGAACGGTTTCCCTCGGTCCCTCCCTCTCAGAGTGATATCTGTACACTGACTGGCGTCTCTCAGTTGCCACCCTCTCAGGGAGATATCTGTGCAATAACTGGTGTCTCTCAGTCCCTCTCCCTCAGAGTGACATCTGTACACTCACTGGTGTCTCTCAATCGCTCTTCCGAAGAGAGATATCTGTAAACTGACTTATGTCTGTAAGTCTCTCAGTCTCTCAGGGAGATATCTGTGCACTGACTGGTCTCTCAGTCCTTCTACCTCTGGGAGATACCTCAATACTGACTTGTGCTTCTCAGTCCCACTTCCTCAGGGAACAGAGAAACATAGAAACATAGAACATTGGTGCAGGAGTAGGCCATTCGGAACTTCAAGCCTGCACCGCCATTCAATGTGTTCATGGCTGAACATGTAACTTCAGTGCCCCATTCCTGCTTTCTCGCCATACCCCTTGATTCCCTCTCGTAGTAATGATTACATCTAACTCCTTTTTGAATATATTTAGTGAATTGGCCTCAACAACTTTCTGTGGTAGAGAATTCCACAGGTTCACCACTCTCTGAGTGAAGAGGTTTCTACTCATCTCGGTCCTAAATGGCTTACCCATTAACCTTAGACTGTTACCACTGATTCTGGACTTCCCCAACATTGGGAACATTCTTCCTGCATCTAACCTGTCTAAACCCATCAGAATGTTAAACGTTTCTATGAGGTCCCCTCTCATTCTTCTGAACACAGTGAATACAAGCCCAGTTGATCCAGTCTTTCTTGATAGTTCAGTCCCGCCATCCTGGGAATCAGTCTGGTGAACCTACGCTGCACTCCCTCAATAGCAAGAATGTCCTTCCTCAAGTTAGGAGACCAAAACTGTACACAATACTCCAGGTATGGCCTCCCAAGGCCCTGTACAACTGTAGCAACACATCTCTGCCCCTGTACTCAAATCCCCTCGCTATGAAGGCCACATGCCATTTGCTTTCTTAACCGCCTGCTGTACCTGCATGCCAACCTTCAATGACTGATAACCATGACACCCAGGTCTCGTTGCACCTCCCCCTTTCCTAATCTGTCACCATTCAGATAATAGTCTGTCTCTCTGTTGTTACCACCAAAGTGGATAACTTCACACTTATCCACATTATACTTCATCTGCCATGCATTTGCCCACTCACCTAACCTATCTTAGTCGCTCGGCAGCCTCATAGCATCCTCCTCGCAGCTCACACTGCCATCAACTTAGTGTCATCCGCAAATTTGGAGATACTATATTTAAATCCCCTCGTCTAAATCATTAAGGTACAGTGTAAACAGCTGGGGCCCCAGCACAGACCATGCGGTACCCCACTAGCCACCACCTGCCATTCTGAAATTACCCATTTACTCCTACTCTTTGCTTCCTGTCTTACAACCAGTTCCCAAACCATGTCAGCACACTACCCCCAATCCCATGTGTATAACTTTGCACATTAATCTCTTGTGTGGGACCTTGTCGAAAGCCTTCTGAAAGTGCAAATATACCACATCAATGGTTCTCCCTTGTCCACTCTACTGAAAACATCCTCAAATTATTCCAGAAGAATTGTTAAGCATGATTTCCCTATCACTAATCCATGCTGACTTGGAGCTATCATTTCATCTATTTCCAAATGCGCTGCGATCACATCCTTAATAATTGATTCCATCATCTTACCCACTAACGATGTCAGGCTGACTTGTCGATAATTGCCTGTTTTTTCTCTCCCTCCTTTTTTAAAAAGTGGGGTTACATTGGCGACCCTACACTCGATAGGAACTGATCCAGAATCAATGGAATGTTGGAAAATGACTGTCAATGCATCCGCTATTTCCAAGGCCACCTCCTTAAGTACTCTGGGATGCAGTCCATCAGGCGCTGGGGATTTATCGGCCTTCAATCCCATCAAATTCCCCAAAACAATTTCCCGACAAATAACGATTTCTCTCAGTTCCTCCTCCTTACAAGACCCTCTGACCCCTTTTATATCTGGAAGGTTGTTGGGGTCCTCCTTCATGAATACCGAACCAAAGGACTTGTTCATTTGGTCCGCCATTTCTTTGTTCCCCGTTATGACTTCCCCTGTTTCTGACTGCAGGGACCTAAGTTTGTCTTTACTAACGTTTTTCTCTTTACATAGCTATAGAAACGTTTGCAATCCGTCTTAATGTTCGCTGCAAGCTTCTTCTCGTACTCCATTTTTCCTGCCCTTTGTCTTCCTCTCCTGAGTTCTAAATTTCTCCCAGTCTCCGTGTTCGGTGCTATTTCTGGCCAATTTGTATGCCACTTCCTTGGCTTCAATACAAACCCTGATTTCCCTTGATAGCCACGGTTGAGCCACCTTCCCTTTATATTTTTACGCCAGACAGGAATGTACACTTCTTGTAGTTGATCCATGCGGTCTCTAAATGTCTGCCATTGCACATCCACAGTCAACCCCTTAAGTATCATTCGCCAATCTATTCTAGCCAATTCACACCTCATACCTTCAAAGTCACCCTTCTTTCTGTTCTGGACCATGGTGTCTAAATTAACTGTTTAATTCTCCATCTTAATGCAGAATTCCACCATATTATGGTCACTCTTCCCCAAGGGGCCTCGCACAACGAGAAAGCTAATTAATCCTCTCTCATTAAACAACACCCAGTCTAAGATGGCCTCCCCCCTATTTGGTTACTCGACCTATTAGTCTAGAAAACCATCCCTTATGCACTCCAGGAAATCAACCTGCACCGTATTGCTTGCAGTTTGGTTAGCCCACTCTTTGTGCATATTAAAATCATCTGTTATAACTGCTGCACCGTTATTGCATGCACCCCTAATTTCCTGTTTGATGCCCTCCCCAACATCACTACTACTGTTTGGATGTCTGTACACAAATCCCACTAACGTTTTTTGCCCTTTGGTGTTCTGCAGCTCTACCATATAGATTCCACATCATCCAAGCTAATGTCCTTCCTAACTATTGCAATAATCTCCCTTTTAACCAGCAATGCTAAACCACCTCCTTTTCCTTTTATTCTATCCTTCCTGAATGTTGAATACCCCTGGATGTTGAGTTCCCAGCCCTGATCATCCTGGAGCCACGTCTCCGTAATCCCAATCACATCATATTTGTTAACATCTATTTGCACAGTTAATTCATCCACCTTATTACGGATACTCCTTGCATTATGACACAACGCCTTCAGGCTTTTTTTGTTAACAAAATTTGTCCTTTTAGAATTTTGTTGTAGAGTGGCCCTTTTAGTTCTTTGCCTTGGGTTTCTCTGGCCTCCACTTATCGTCATCTTCTTTCTGTCTTTTGCTTTTGTCTCCTTTTTGTTTCCCTCTGTCTCCCTGCATTGGTTCCCATCCCCCTGCCATATTAGTTTAACTCCTCCCCAACAGCACTAGCAAACACTCCCCCAAGGGCTTTGGTTCCGATCCTGCCCAGTTGCAGACCGTCTGGTTTGTACTTGTCCCACGGCCGCAGAACTGTAAACTGCCTGGTGCTTCTCAGTCTAACTCCCTCAGGGTGATATCTTTACACTGACTGGTGTCTCACAGTCCCTCCCTCTCCCAGAGATATCTGTACACTGACTGGTATCTCTCAGTCCCTCCCTTTCAGGCACATATCTGTACACTGACTGGTATCTCTCAGCCCCTCTCCCTCAGGGTCATATCAGTACACTGACTTGTATCTCTCAGTCCCTCTCTCTCAGAGTGATATATGTACACTGTCTGGTGTCTCACAGTCCCTACCTCTCAGGAAGAAATCTTCACACTCACTGATGTCTTGCAGTCCCTCTCCTTCAGGGAGATGGCTGTACACTGACTGCTGTCTCTCAGTCCCTCTCCCTCAGGGAGATATCTGTACACTGACTGGTGTCATTCTGTCCCCTCTCCCTCAGGGATGTATCTGAATACTGAATGGTGTCTCGAAGTCCCCAATCCCTCAACGTAGATATCTGTACACTGACTGGTGTCTCTCAGTCCACTCTCCATCAGGGAGATATCTGTACTCAGACTGGTGTCTCTCAGTCACTCTCCCTCAGGGAGATATCTGCACTCTGGCGGATGTCTCTCAGTCTCTCTGTTCCTCAGGGAGATATCTGTTCGTTGACTGGTGTCTCAAAGTCCCCCACTCTCACGGATATATCTGTACACGGATTTGTATCTCTCAGTCCCTCACCCTCAGCGACATATCGGTACACTGTTTGGTGTGCCTCAGTCCTTCCCTTCAGGGTGATATCTGTACTTTGACTGGTGTCTCTCAGTCCCTCTCCCTCAGGGAGATATCTGTACACTGAATGGTATCTGTCAGTCCCTCCCTCTTAGGGAGATATCTGTACACTGACTGATGATTCTCAGTAACTCCCGCTCAGGGAGATATCTGCACACTGACTGGTGCCTCTCAGTAACTCCCTCTCAGGAAGATAACTGTACACATGCTGGTGTCTCTCAGTCCCTCCCTCTCTTGGAGATATCGGCACACTGACTGTTGACTCTCAGTTCCTCTCCCCTTGGCAGATATCTGTTCACTGATTGGTGTCTCTCAATTCCTCTCCTTAACGGACATATATACAGTGACTGGTATCTCTCAGTACCACCCTCTCAGTGTGATATCTGTACACTGACTGCTGTCTGTCAGTTCTTCTCTTTCAGGGAGAGGTCTGTACGCTGACTGGCGTCTCCCAGTTGCTCAGTCTCAGGGAGATATCTGTACACTGACTGGTGTCTCTCAGTCCCTCCCTCTCAGGGAGATATCAGTAAACTGATTTGTGTTTCTCAGTCGCTCTCCCTTATGGACATGTCTGTACATTGACTGGTGTCTCTCTATTCCTCTCCCTCAGCGCTATATAAGTAAACTGAATGGTAGCTCTCAGTGAATCTTCATCAGTGCGATATCTGTACACTGACTGTTGTCCCTCATTCCCTGCCTCTGAGGCTGATATCTGTACACTGACTGGTGTATCTCAATCCCTCACTCCCAGGGAGATATCTGTACATTGACTTGTGTCTCTCAGTGCCTCTCCCTCAGGGAGATATCTGTTCACTGACTGGTGTCCCTCAGTGTCTCTGTCTCTCAGGGAGATATCTGTTCACTGACTGGTGTCTCTCAGACCCCCTCCCAAAGGAAGATATCTGTACACTGACTGATATCTCTCAGTGTCTCTGTCTCTCAGGGAGATATCCGTCCACTGACTGGTTTCTCTCAATCCCTATCCCTCAGGGAGATATCTGTATACTGATTGGTGTCTCTCATTTCCTTCCTATGAGGGAGATAACTGTACACTGACTCGTGTATCTCAATCCCTGTCTCTCATGGAGATATGTGTACACTGACTGTTGTCTCAAAGTCCCTCTCTCTTACGGACATATCTGTACACGGACTTGTATCTCTCAGTCCCTCTCCCTAAGCGACTGTTAGGTGTGCCTCAGTCCCACCCTCTCAGGGAGATATCAGTACACTGAAATGTGTCGCTCAGTCCCTCTCCCTCAGGGAGATATCTGTACACTGAAATGTGTCTCTCAGCCCTCTCTCTCTCAGGGAGATATCTGTACACTGACTGGTGCCTCTCAGTAAATCCATTTCAGTGAGATATCTGTACACTGACTGGTGCCTTTCAGTAACTCCCTCTCAGGGAGATATCTGTACACTGACTGGTGCCTCTCAGTAAATCCATTTCAGTGAGATATCTGTACACTGACTGGTGCCTTTCAGTCCCTCTCCCTCTGGAAAATATCTGTTCACTGATTAGTGTCTCTCAGTTTCTCTCCCTAACGGACATATATGTACACTGACGGGTATCTCTCAGTCCCTCTCCATCAATGAGATATCTGTTTACGGACTGGAGTCTATCATTCTCTGCCTCACAGGGAGCTATGTTTGCACTGACTGGTGTCTCTCAGTTCCTCTCCCTCAGGGAGATACCTATACACTGACTGGTGTCTCTCAGTACCTCCCTCTCAGGGAGATATCTGTTCACTGACTGGTGTCTCTCAGTCCACTGTCCCTCAGGGACATATCTGTACACTGACTAGAGTCTCTAAGACCCTCTCCCTCAGAGAGCTATCTGTTCTCAGTCTGATATCTCCCAGTCCCCTCTCCCTCAGTGAGATATCTGTACACTGACTGGTGTCTCTCAGTACCACCCTCTAAGGGTGATATCTGTACACTGACAGCTGTCTGTCAGTTCCTCATCCTCAGGGAAATATCTGTACACAGACTGGTGTCTCTCAGTCCCTCTCCCTCAGGATGATATCTGTACACTGACTGGTGTCTCTCAGTCTCTCTCTCTCAGGATGATATATGTACACTGACTGGTGTCTCTCAGTCCCTCCCTCTCAGGGAGAAATCTGTACATTGACTGGTGTCTCTCAGTTGCTCCCTCTCAGAGAGATATCTGTACACTGTCTGGTGTCTCTCAGTTGCTCCCTCTCAGAGAGATATCTGTACACTTACTGGTGTCTCTCAATACCTCTCCCGAAAGGAGATATCGGTACACTGACTGAAGTCTCTCAGTCTCTCTGTCACTCAGGGATATATCTGTGCACTGACATGTCTCTCAGTCCATTTCCCTAAGGGAACTATCTGTACACTGACTGGTGTCTCTCAGTACATCTCCCTCTGGGATATATCTTTAAACTGAGAGGTCTCTCAGTCTCTCTCCCTCAGGAAGATATCTGTACACTGACTGGTGCTTCTCAGTCCTTCTCCCTCTGGGAGATAGCGTAAAACTGAGAGGTCTCTCATTCCCTCTCCCTCAGGAAGATATCTGTACACTGGCTGGTGCTTCTCAGTCCCACTCCCTCCTGGAGATGTCTGTGCACTGACTGGTGTCTCTCAGTCCCTCTCCCTCAAGGAGATATCTGTCCACTGACTGATGTCTCTCAGTCCCTCTCCCTCAGGGAGATATCTATATATTGACTGGCGTCTCCCAGTTGCTCCCTCTTCGGGAGTTACCTGTAAACTGACTGGTGTCTCTCAGTCCTTCTCCCTCAGGATGATATCTGGACACTGACTGGTGTCTCTCAGTCCCTCGCCCTCAGGGAGATATCATTATTCTGACTGGTGTCTCTCAGTCGCTCTCCCTTATGGACATGTCTGTACATTGACAGTTGTCTGTCAATTGCTCTCCCTCAGCGATATATATTTACACTGAAGGGTAGCTCTCAGTGAATCTCCATCAGTGCGATATCTGTACACTGACTGCTGACTCTCATTCCCGGCCTCTCAAGGTGATATCTGTACAATAACTTGTGTATCTCAGTCCCTCACTCTCATGGAGATATCTGTACATTGACTTGTGTCTTTCAGTTCCTCTCCCTCAGGGAGATATCTGCACACTGACTGGTGTCTCAAAGTCCATCTCTCTCACGGACACATCTGTACACGGACTGGGGACTCTTAGTCCCTTCCCCTCTGGGACACATCTGTACACTGACTTGTATCTCTCAGTCCCTCCCTCTCAGTTGCTATATGTTCAGTGACTGGTGTCTCGAATTCCCCAATTTTTCAGTGAGATATCTGTACATTGACTGGTATCTCTCAGTCCTTCCCTCTCAGGGTGATATCTGTACACTGACTGGTGTCTCTCAGTAGCTCCCTCTCAGGGTCATATCTGTACACTGACTGGCGTCTCTCAGTTGCTCCCTCTCAGTGAGATATCAGTAAACTGACTGTTGTCTCTCAGTCCCTCGCCCTCAGGGTGATATCTGTACACTGACTGGTGTCTCTCAATCCCTCTCCCTGAAGGAGATATCGGTACACTGACTGATCTCTCTCAGTCTTTCTGTCTCTCAGGGATATATCTGTGAACTGACTGGTCTCTTAGTCAATTTCCCTCAGGAAAAAATCTGTACACGGACTGGTATCTCTCAGTCCGTCTTCCTCTGGGAGATAGCTTTAAACTGAGTTGTCTCTCAGTCCCTCTCCCTCAGGAAGATATCTGTACACTGACTGGTGCTTCACAGTCCGACTCCCTCCGGTAGATATCTGTGCACTGACTGGTGTCTCTCAGTCCCTCTCCCTCAAGGAGATATCTGTCCTCTGAGGGAGATATGTGTACACTGCCTGGTGTCTGTCAGTCCCTCTCCCTCAGGGACATATCTATATACTGACTGGTCTCGCTCAGTACCTTCAACTCAGGGAGATATCTGTACACTGACTGGTGCCTCTCAGTAACTTCCTCCCTGGGAGATATCGGAACACTTCTGGTGCCTCTCAGTCCCTCTCCCTCCGGCAGATATCTGTTCACTGATTGGTGTCTCTCAGTTCTTCTCCCCAACGGATATATATGAGCACTGACGGGTATCTCTCAGTCCCTCACCATCAATAAGATATCTGTACATGGACTGGTGTCTCTCATTCTCTGCCTCACAGGGAGATATATTTGCGGTGACTGGTCTCTCTCAGTCTCTCTCCGTCAGGTGATATCTATACACTGACTGGTGTCACTCAGTACCTGCATCTCAGGGAGATATCTGTTCACTGACTGGTGTCTCTCAGTCCACTATCCCTCAGGGACATATCTGTACACTGACTTGAGTCTCTAAGTCCCTCTCCCTCAGGGAGATATCAGTCGTCAGGCAGATGTCTCTCAGTCCACTCTCCCACAGTGAGATATCTGTACACTGAATAGTGTCTTTCAGTACCATCCTCTCAGGGTGATATATGTACACTGACTGCTTTCGGTAAATTCCTCACACTCAGGGAGATATCTGTACACTGACTGGTGTCCCTCATTCCCTCTCCCTCAGGATGATATCTGTACATTGACTGGTGTCTCTCAGTCTCTCTCCCTCAGGATGATATCTGTACACTGACTGGTGTCTCTCAGTCCCTCCCACTCAGGGTGATATCTGTACACAGACTTGTGTCTCTCAGTCTCTCCCTCTCAGGGAGAAATCTGTACACTGACTGGTGTCTCTCAGTTGCTCACTCTCAGGGAGATATCTGTACACTGACTGGTGTCTCTCAATGCCTCTCGCTAAAGGATATATCTGTCCTCTGACTGATGTCTCTCAGTCTCTGTCTCTCAGGGAGATATCTGTACACTGCCTGGTGTCTCACAGTCCCTCTCCGTCAGGGAGATATCTATATACTGACTGGTCTCGCTCAGTTCCTCCCTCCCTGGGAGATATCGGAACACTTCTGTTGCCTCTCAGTCTCTCTCCCTCTGGCAGATATCTGTTCATTGGTTTGTGTCTCTCAGTTCTTCTCCCGAACGGATATAAATGTACACTGACGGGTATCTTCAGTCCCTCTCCATCAATGAGATATCTGTACACGGACTGGTGTCTCTCATTCTCTGCCTCACAGGGAAACATCGTTGCGGTTACTGGTCTCTTTCAGTCTCTCTCCGTCAGGTGATATCTATACACTGACTGGTGTGTCTCAGTACCTCCCTCTCAGGATGATATCTGTACACTGACTGGTGTCTCTCAGACCCTTTCCCTCCCGGAGATATCTGTACACTGACTGGGATCTGTTATTCCCTCCCTCTAAGGGAGATATCTGATCACTGATTGGTGTCACTCAGTTCACTGTTCCTCAGGGACATATCTGTACACTTACTTCTGTATCTCAGTCTCTCTCCCTCAGTGAGATATCTGTCCTCACACTGATGTCTCATGTCCCCTCTCCCTCAGGGAGATATCTGTACACTGACTGGTGTCTCATTCCCATTCCCTGAGGGAGAAATCTATACACTGACTGGTATCTCTCAGTCCCTCTCCCTCAGAGAGATATCTGTACACTGACTGGCCTCTCTCAGTACCACTCTCTCAGGGAGATATCTGTACACTGACTGCTTTTTCTCATTCCCTCTCCCTCAGGGAGACATCTGTACACTGACTGGTGTCTCCCAGTTGCTCCCTCTTCGGGAGTTATCTGGAAACTGATTGGTGTCTCTCAGTCCTTCTCCCTCAGGATGATATCTGTACAATGACTGGTGTCTCTCAGTCCCTCTTCCTCAGGGAGTTATCATGAAACTGAATGGTGTCGCTCTCAGTCGCTCTCCCTTAAGGACATGTCTGTGCATTGACTGTTTTCTGTCAATTGCTCTCCCTCAGCGATATATATGTACACTGAAGGTAGCTCTCAGTGAATCTCCATCAGTGCGATATCTGTGCACTGACTGCTGACTCTCATTCCCTGCCTCTGAGGGTGATATCTGTACAATAACTGGTGTATCTCAATCCCTCACTCTAATGGAGATATCTGTACATTGACTTGTGTCTCTCAGTGCCTCTCCCTCAGGGAGATATCTGCACACTGACTGTTGTCTCAAAGTCCATCTCTCTCACGGACACATCTGTACACGGACTGGGGACTCTTCGTCCCTTCCCCTCTTGGACATATCTGTAAACAGACTTGTATCGCTCAGTCTCCCCCTCTCAGGTGATATATGTTCACTGAATGGTGTCTCGAATTCCCCAATTACTCAGTGAGATATCTGTACACTGACTGATATCTCTCAGTCCTTCCCTCTGAGGGTGATATCTGTACACTGACTGGTGTCTCTCAGTACCTCCCTCTCAGGGTGATATCTGTACACTGACTGGCATCTCTCAGTTGCTCCCTCTCAGGAAGATATCAGTACACTGACTGTTGTCTCAGTCCCTCTCCCTCAGGCTGATATCTGTACACTGACTGGTGTCTCTCAAACCCTCTCCCTAAGAGAGATATCGGTACACTGACTGATCTCTCTCAGTCTCTCTGTCTCTCAGGGATATATCTGTGCACTGACTAGTCTCTCAGTCCATTTCCCTCAGGGAAATATCTGTACACTGACTGGTGTCTCTCAGTCCTTCTCCCTCTGGGAGATAGCTTTAAACTGCGTGGTCTCTCAGTCCCTCTCCCTCGGGAAAATATCTGTACACTGACTGGTGCGTCACAGTCCCACTCCCTCCGGGAGATATCTGTGCACTGACTGGTGTCTCTCAGTCCCTCCCCCTCAAGGATATATCTGTCCTCTGACTGATGTCTCTCAGTGTCTCTGTCTCTCAGGGAGATATCAGTACACTGCCTGGTCTCTCTCAGTCCCTCTCCCTCAGGGAGATATCTATATACTGACTGGTCTCTCTCAGCACCTTCAACTCAGGGAGATATCTGTACACTGACTGGGGCCTCTCAGTAACTCCCTCCCTGGGGGATATCGGAACACTTCTGGTGCCTCTCAGTCCCTCTCCCTCTGGCAGATATCTCTTCACTGATTGGTGTCTCTCAGTTCTTCTCCCTAACGGATATATATGAGCACTGACGGGTATCTCTCAGTCTCTCACCATCAATGAGATATCTGTACACGGATTCGTGTCTCTCATTCTCTGCCTCACAGGGAGATATCTTTGCGGTGATTGGTCCCTCTCAGTCTCTGTCCGTCAGGTGATATCTATACACTGAGTGGTGTCTCTCAGTACCTCCCTCTCAGGGTGATATCTGTACACTGACTGGTGTCTCTCAGTACCTTTCCCTTCGGGAGATATCTGTACACCGACTGGCGTCTGTCAGTCTCTCATCCTCAGGGAGATATCTGATCACTGATTGGTGTCTCTCAGTTCACTGTTCCTCAGTGACATATCTGTACGCTGACTTCTGTATCTCAGTCCCCTCTACCTCAGGGTGATATCTGTACACTGTCTGGTGTCTCTCATTCCCTCTCTATCAGGGAGAGATCTATACACTGACTGGTATCTCTAAGTCCCTCTCCCTCAGGGAGATATCTGTACACTGACTGGTCTCTCTCAGTACCACTTTCTCAAGGTGATATCTGCACACTGACTGCTGTCCGTCAGTTCCTCTCCCTCAGGGAGACATCTGCACACTGGCGTCTCCCAGTTGCTCCCTCTTCGGGAGATATCTGTAAACTGACTGGTGTCTCTCAGTCCCTCTCCCTCAGGTTGATATCTGTACACTGACTGGTTTCTATCAGTCCCTCCCTCTCAGGGAGATATCAGTAAATTGGCTGGTGTCTCTCAGTCGCTCTCATTTATGGATATGTCTGAACATTGACTGTTGTCTCTCAATTGCTCTCCCTCAGCGATATATATGTAGACTGAAGTGTAGCTCTCAGTGAATCTCCAATTGTGCGATATCTGTTCACTGACTCTCATTCCCTGCCTCTAAGGGTGATATCTGTCCAATAACTGGTGCATCTCAATCCCTCACTCTCATGGAGATATCTGTACATTGACTTGTGTCTCTCAGTGCCTCTCCCTCAGGGAGATATCTGCACACTGACTGTTGTCTCAAAGTCCATCTCTCTCACGGACACATCTGTACACGGACTGGAGACTCTTAGTCCCTTCCCCTCTGGGACATATCTGTACACTGACTTGATATCTCAGTCCCTCCCTCTCAGGGTGATATCTGTTCACTGACTGGTGTATCGATTTCCCCAATTTCTCAGTGAGATATCTGTACACTGATTGGTGTCTCTCAGTACTTCATTCTCAGGGAGATTTAAGTACACTGACTGTTGTCTCTGAGTACCTCTCCCTCAGGGTGATATCTGTACACTGACTGGTTTCTCTCATTCCCTCTCCTGAAAGGAGATATCGGTACACTAACTGATCTCTCTCAGTCTCTCTGTCTCCCAGGCATATATCTGTGCACTGACTGGTCTCTAAGTCCATTTCCCTCAGGGAAATATCTGCACACTGACTGGTGTCTCTCAGTCCTTCTTCCTCTGGGAAATAGCTTTAAACTGAGTGGTCTCTCAGTCCCTCTCCCTCAGGAAGATATCTGTACACTGACTGGTGCTTCACAGACCCACTCCCTCCGGGAGATATCTGTGCACTGACTGGTGTCTCTCAGTCTCTCTCCCTCAAGGAGATATCTGTCCTCTGACCGATGTCTCTCAATCTCTCTGTCTCTCTGGGAGATATCTGTACACCGCCTGGTGTCTCTCAGTCCCTCTCCCTCACGGAGATATCTATACACTGACTGGTCTCTCTTATTACCTCCAAATCAGGGAATATCTGTACACTGGCTGGTGTCTCTCAGTCCCTCCTTCCCTGGGAGATATCCGTAGACTGACTGGTGGCTCTCAGTCCCTCTCCCTCTGGAAGATATCTGTTCACTGATTGGTGTCTCTCAGTTCCTCTCCTTAACGGACATATATGTACACTGACGGGTATCTCTCAGTCCCTCTCCATCAATTAGATATCTGTACACGGACTGGTGTCTCTCATTCTCTGCCTCACAGGGAGATATCTTTGCGCTTACTGGTGTCTCTCAGTCCCTCTCCCTCAGGGAGATATCTATACACTGACTGGTATCTCTCAGTACCTCCCTCTCAGGGTGATATCTGTACACTGACTGGTGTCTCTCAGTCCCTCTCCCTCATTGAGATATCTGTACAATGACTGGTCTCTCTCAGTACCACTCTCTCAGGGTGATATCTGTACACTGACTACTGTCTGTCAGTTCCTCTTCCTCAGGGAGACATCTCTACAGTGACTGGCGTCACCCAGTTGCTCCCTCTTCGGGAGATATCTGTAATCTGACTGGTGTCTCTCAGTCTCTCTACCTCAGAATGATATCTGTACACTGACTGGTGTCCCTCAGTCCCTCCCTCTCAGAGAGATATCAGTAAACTGACTGGTGTCTCTCAGTCGCTCTCCCTTATGGACATGTCTGTGCATTGACTGTTGTCTCTCAATTTCTTTCCCTCAGCGATTATAGGTACACTGAAGGGTAGCTCTCAGTGAATCTCCATCAGTGCGATACCTGTACACTGACTGCTGTCTCTCATTCTCTGCCTCTGAGTGTGATATCTGTACACTGACTGGTGTATCTCAATCCCATACTCTCATGGAGATATCTGTACATTGACCTGTGTCTCTCAGTGCCTCTCCCTCAGGGACATATCTGCGCACTGACGGGTGTCTCAAAGTCCATCTCTCTCACGGACACATCTGTACATGGACTGGGGACTCATCGTCCCTTCCCCTCAGGGACATAACTGTACACTGACTTGTATCTCTCAGTCCCTCCCTCTCAGGGTGATATCTGTTCACTGACAGGTGTCTCGAATTCCCCAATTTCTCAGTGAGATATCTGTACACTGACTGTTGTCTCTCAGTACCTCCCTCTCAGGGTGATATCTGTACACTGACTGGAGTCTCTCAGTTGCTAGCTCTCAGGCAGATATCAGTACACTGACTGTTGTCTCTCAGTTCCTCTCCCTCAGGGTCATATCTGTACACTGACTGGTGTCTCTCAATCCCACTCCATAAGGAAGATATCGGTACACTGACTGATCTCTCTCAGTCTCTCTGTCTCTCAGGGATATATCTGTGCACTGACTGGTTTCTCAGTCCATTTCCCTCAGGGAAATATCTGTACACTGACTGGTTACTTTCAGTCCTTCTCCCTCTGGGAGATAACTTTAGACTGAGTGGTCTTTCAGTCACTCTCCCTCAAGGAGATATCTGTCCCCTGACTGATGTCTCTCAGTCTCTCTGTCTCTCAGGGAGATATCTGTACACTTCCTGGTGTCTCTCAATCCCTCTCAATCACGGATATATCTATACACTTACTGGTCTCTCTTAGTACCTTCCTCTCTGGGTGATATCTGTACACTGGCTGGTGTCTCTCATTCCCTCTCCCTCAGGGAGATATCTATACACTGACTGATGTCTCTCAGTCCCTCTGCCTCAGGACAAATTTGTACACTGACTGGTCTCTCTCAGTACCACGCTCTAAGGGTGATATCTGTACACTGACACTGTCTGTCAGTTCCTCCCCCTCTGGGAGATATCTGTACACAGACTGGTCACTCTCAGTACCACCCTCTCAGGGTGATATCTGTACACTGACTGCTGTCTGTCAGTCCCTCTCTCTCAGGGAAATATATGTACAATGATTGGTGTCTCTGAGTCTCTCTCCCTCAGGATGATATCTGTACACTGACTGGTATCTCTCAGTCCCTCTCCCTCAGGGAGATATCAGTAAACTGACAGGTGTCGCTCAGTCACTCTCTCTTATGGACATGTCTTTGCATTGACTGGTGTCTCTCAATCCCTCTCCCTAAGAGAGATATCGGTACACTGACTGATCTCTTTCAGTCTCTCTGTCTCTCAGGGATATATCTGTGCACTGACTGGTCTCTCAGTCCATTTCCCTCAGGGAAAGATCTGTACACTGACTGGTGTCTCTCAGTCCTTCTCCCGCTGGGAGATATCTTTAAACTGAGTGGTCTCTCCAACCCTCTCCCTCAGGAAGATATCTATACACTGACTGGTCTCTCTTAGTACCTCCAACTCAGGGAGAAATCTGTACACTGACTGGTGCCTCTCAGTAACTCCATCTCAGTGAGATATCTGCACACTGGTTGGTGTCCCTCAGTCCCTCCCACCCTTGCAGATATCCGTACACTGACTGGTGCCTCTCAGTCCGTCTCCCTCTGGTAGATATCTGTTCACTGATTGGTGTCTCTCAGTTCCGCTCCCTAACGTACATATATGGACACTGACAGGTGTCTCTCAGTCCCTCTCCATCAATGAGATATCTGTACACGGACTGGTATCTCTCATTCTCTGCCTCACAGGGAGATATCTCTGCGCTGACTGGTGACTCTCAGTCCCTCTCCCTCAGGAGATATCTATACACTGACTGGTGTCTCTCAGTACCTCCCTCTCACGGTGATATCTGTACACTGACTGGTGTCTCTCAGACCATTTACCTCAGGGAGATATCTGTACACTTACTGGCGTCTGTCAGTCCCTCCCTCTCAGGGAGATATCTGTTCACTGACTGGTGTCTCTTCTTCCACTTTCCCTCAGGGTCATATATGTACACTGGCTTTTATATATCAGTCCCACTCGCTCGGGGAGATATCTGTACACTGACTGGTGTCTCTCATTCCCTCTCCCTCAGGGAGATATCTATACACTGACTGGTGTCTCTCAGTCCCTCTCCCTCAGGGAGACATCTGTACACTGACTGCCGTCTCCCAGTGCTCCCTCTGAGGAAGATATCTGTACACTGACTGGTGTCTCTCAGTCCCTCCCTTTTGGGGGGCTATCAGTAAACTGACGGGTGTCTCTCAGTCGCTCTCCCATATGGACATGTCTGTACGTTGACTGGTGTCTCTCAGTACCTCTCCCTCAGCGATTATATGTACACTGAAGGGTTGCTATCAGTGTATCTGCATCAGTGCGATATCTGTACACTGATTATTGTCTCACATTCCCTGTCTCTGAGGGTGATATCTGTACACTGACTGGCGTACCTTAATCCCTCAATCTCATGGAGATATCTGTACATTGACTTGTGTCTCTCAGTGCCTCTCACTCAGGAAGATATCTGTACGCTGACTGGTGAATCCAAGTCCATCGCTATCACGGACACATCTGTACACGGACTTGGGATTCTTAGTCCCTTCCCGTCGGGCACATATGTGCACACTGACTTGTTTCTCTCAGACCCTCCCTCTCAAGGTGATATCTGTTCACCGACTGTTGTCTCGAATTCCCCAATTTCTCAGTGAGATATCTGCGCACTGACTGGTGTCTCTCAGTACCTCCCTGTCGGGGTGATATCTGTACACTGACTGGCGTCTCTCAGTACCTCCCTCTCACGGTGATATCTGTGCACTGACTGGCGTCTCACAGTTGCTCCTTCTCAGGGAGATATCAGTACACTGACTGTTGTCTCTCAGTCCCTCTCCCTCAGGGTGATATCTGTACACTGACTGGTGTCACTCAATCCCTCTCCCTAAGGGAGATATCGGTACACTGACTGATATCTCTCAGTCTCTCTGTCTCTCATGCTTATATCTGTACACTGACTGGTGTCTCTCATTCCTTCTCCCTCTGTGAGATATATTTAAACTGAGTGGTCTCTCAGACCCTCTCCCTCAGGTAGATATGTGTACACTAACTGGTGCTTCTCAGTCCCACTCCCTCCGGGAGATATCTGTGCACTGACTGGTGTCTCTCAGTCCCTCTGCCTCAGGGAGATATCTGTCCTCTGACTGATGTCTCTCAGTCTCTCTGTCTCTCAGGGACATATCTGTACACTGCCTGGTGTCTCTCAGTCTCTCTCGCTCACTGAGATATCTATATACTGACTGCTCTCTCTCAGTACCTCCAACTCAGGGTGATATCTGTGCAGTGACTGGCGTTTCTCAGTTGCTCCCTCTCAGGGAGTTATCTGTACACTGACTGGTGTCTCTCAGTCCCTCTCCCTCAGCGAGATATCTGTACACTGACTGGTGTCTCTCATTCCTTCTCGCAAAGGGAGATATCAGTAAACTGACTGATATCTCTCATCACTCTCATTGAGGGAGATGTCTGTACACTGATTGTTGTCCTCCAGTCCTTCATCCTCAGTGAGTTCCCTGCAAACTGAATGATCGCTCCCAGTTCTTTTTCTCACAGTGATATCTGTACGCCGACTGGTTTCTCATAATCACTCGCTCTTTGGGAGATATTTGTACACTGAATGGTGTCTCGCAGTCCCATCTTCCTCAGGGTGACATCTGTACACAGACTGGTGTATCCCAGTCCCTCTCCCTCAGGATGATAGCTCTACACTGAATGGTCTATCTCTGTGCCTCTCTCTCATGGAGACATCTGTACACTGACTGGTGTCTCACAATCCTTCTCCCTCATGGAGATATCTGTAGACTGACTGGTTTCTCCCAGTTCCTCTCCCTCAGGGAGATATCTGTACACTGACTGGTGTCTCTCAGTCCCTCTCCCTGTGGGAGATACCTGTACACTGACTGGTGTCTCTCAGTCCCTCTCACTGCGATAGATACATGTACACGGACTGGTATCTCTCAGTTCCTCTGGCAAAGGGAGATTACTGTGAACTGATTGGTGTATCTCAATACCTCTCGCTCAGGGAGATATCTATACTCAGACAGGTGTCAGTCAGTCCCCTCTCTCAGGGAGAAATCTGTATGCTGACTACTGGGTCATGGGGAGAAATATGTGCACTGTCTGGTATCTCTCATTGCTTCTCTTTAAGGGAGATATCAGTAAACTAACTGGGGTCTCTCAGTCCCTTTCCATGAAGGAAATATCTTTACAATGATTGTCTCTCTGTGCCTATCCCTCACGGGGATATCGGTTCACTTTCTGTTATCTCTCACCTCCTCTCCCTCTGTGTGATATCTGTACACTGACTGGTGTCTCTCAATCTCTCTCTCTCAGGGAGATGTCTTTTGACTTTATTTTGACTCTCGGGGAGATGTATCTACACTTACTGGTATCTCTCAGTCCTCTCTCGCTCAGGGAGATGTCTGCTCAATTAGTGGTGTCTCCCTCACCATCATTCTCTTTGCACTGACTGGTGTCTCACAAGGAGATATATGTACGCTGACTGGTATCACTCAGACTCTTATCCTCAGGGAGTTTTCTGTACAATGAATGGTGTCTCCCAGCCCCTCTCCATCCGGGATATAACTGTACACTGAATGTTCACTCTTTGAGCCTCTCATAGGGAAGAAATCTGTACACTTACTATTGGCTTCCAGTCCCTCTCCTTCAGCGAGATATCTGTAAACAGACAGGTGTCTCTCAGTCCTCTGTCTCGGGGAAGTATCTGTCCACTGACTGATGCCTCTCAGTGATGTTATCACATGGAGGTATCAGTAAAGGGACTGGTGTCTGTCAGCACCCTCTCGAAGGGAGATGTCTCTACACTGACTGACGTCTTTCTGTGCCATTCCCTCACAATGATATCTGTACAATGAATAGTTTCTCTCAGTCACACCTCCCCCTGAGAGATATGTGTACACTGAATTGTGTCTCACACGTAAATATCTGTGCACTGACTGGTGTCTCTCAGTCCCCTCTCCCTCAGGGAGATATCTGTGCACTGACGGGTGGCTTCAGTCCCTCGACCTCTGGGTGATATCTATACACTAAATGGTGTATCTCAGCCCCTCGCCCTCAGGGAGATATCGGTATACTGACTGGTATCTCTCATTCTCCCCTCCCTCAGGTTGATATCTGTAAACTGACGGTTCTCTCTCTGTCCCTCATCCTCAGGGAGGTATCTGTACAGTAACTGGTGTCTCTCTGTGCCTCTTCATGATGCGGATATTTGTACACGTTCTGATGTCTCTCAGCATCTCACCCTCAGGGATGTATTTATACACTGACTTTTGTCTCTCAGAGCTCTCTCCCTCTGGAAGATAAATTTATATGCACTAATGTCTCTCGTTCCCTTTCTCTCACGGAGATAACTGTGCACTGACTGTTTTCTCTCAGCCCCTCGCGCTGAGGGAGATATTTGTACACTTGATAGATGTCTCACAGACCGCTCTTTCTCAGGGAGATATCTGTAAACTGACTGGTGTCTCTCCATACTCGCTCAGGGAGATGTATGTGCACTGACTGGGACTCACATTCCCCTCTTTCTCAGGGAGATATCAGTACACTAACGTGTCTCTCCGATTCGCTCAGGGAGATGTCTGTACACTGTCTGGTGTCTCTCAGGCACCTTTCTCAGCGAGTTATCTCTAAGCTAACTTGTGTCTCTCTCTACTCTTTCAGGGCGATGTTTGAACACTGACTGACGTCTCTCAATCCCTCTACCTAGGGGAGAAGTCTGTACACTGACTGTTTTCTCTCAGTCCCTCTAACTAGTCGATATGTCTGTACACTAACTGGTGTCCCACAATCTTCCTTCTCTCGGGGAGCTATCTGTATACAGACGGGAGGGATGCATATGTAAACTGAGCAACTACAGAGTCTTCAAACACAGAAAGAAACAAGATGGTGGAATATACAAAACCTGAGGTCCTAGACATGTTTGAATGGAAATAGAAACAGAATCTGCTGGAACACGCAGCAAGTGAACAGGGAGGTGTGGACTCACAGTCTATTTGTGTATCTGTGTGGTCGTAGCACAACCATTGTCAGATTTCGTGAGATGGTGCTGATGTTGCTCATTACATCAATACCGTAGACAATGATATTCAAAACACGATTTCAATTCCACCATTGGCTCTCGTGAAAATGGATTCTCTTTAGTTTTCAAATAAGAAATACAACTGGAATAAAATAATTCCCGAAAATGGAACGATTCATTCCCCTCTGCAACTTTAAAGCCCATGTGTGTCTCACTGTCAGATCCTGTACATGTGAAGTACAATAACGGGTAAGCCGGCTGCAGCACAGTTTACATACAGAGTAAAACTACCCTACAGTGTCCCATCAAACAGTCCTAAGACATGTACAGCACGGCTTAGATCCAGAGTAAAGCTCCCTCTACACTGTCCCATCAAAATCTCCAATGGCAGATGCAGCACGGGTCAGATACAGAGTAAAGCTCCATCTACATAGTCTCATCAAACACTCCCAGGGACAGTACAGCACGAGTTAGATACAGACTAAAGCTCCCTCTACATTGTCCCCATGAAACATTGCCAAGGCAGGTTCTGCATAGAATCATTGTATGTTTACACCACAGAACAAGCTCTTTCGGCCTGTCGAGCCCGTGCCGAATCTCAGCTCGTCCCACTCTCCTGTCCCTTCACCATAGCCCTGCGATTTTTTTTCCACAGTTACTTATCCAACTTTCTTCTGGAAAGATAAGATTGAGTCGAACTCCAACGCGCTTTCAGACAGCGCATTGCAGTTCTTAACAACACGCTGCAGAAACAAATCATTCGAATCTTTTGCTCATCACCTTAAATCTGTGCCTTCTGCATTTTGCCTGTATTGCCAATTTCTCTCGAACTTCTCTGTCCAGACCCATCATGAATTTGAACACTTCTATCAAATCTCCTCTAAATCTTCTCTGCTCCAAGCAGAACAACACCAGCTTCATCAATCTATCCATGTAACTGAAGTCCCCCATCCCTGAAATCATTCTGCATCTTCTCCAAGGCCTTCACAAAGTTCACATTTTTCCCAAAGAGAGGTGCCAAGAATTGGACACAATACTCCAGTTGGGGCCAAACCATTTTATTAACAGGTTCAACATAATTTCCAAACTTGTGTACTCTATACCACTGTTTATGAAGCACAGGATCCCATAAGCACGTTTAATTGATTATTATACCTGTTCCTCCTGTTCATGCACGCACTTTAGGATTGTATATATAGCTTTATAATTCCTCTTATTCTTCCTTCCAAACTGTATCAATTCACACTTTACTGCGTTAAATTTCAGCCCACTTCACGAGGCTGCCTATTTCTTCCTGAAGTCAATCACTCTCCTCCTCACTGTTTACAATACTTATACATTTTCTGTCATCTGCAAATTTTGCTAATTTGCCCTGTACATGCACGTTCAAATCATTAATATATATCAAGAAAAGCAGTGGTCCTAGTAACGAACCCTGGGGAACACCACTGTATACCTTCCTCAAGCCCAAAGAAACAACCGTTCACCACGACTCTCTGTTTCCTGTCGCATAGCCAATTTTCAATCCATGCTACCACTGCCCCTTTTAATCCATGGGCTTTAACTTTGCTGGAAAGCCGATTATGTGGCACTTTGCCGAACGTCTTTTATAAATCCATGTGCATTACGTCAACCGCATTGTCCTCAGCAACCCTCCCAGTTACCTCATCAAAAATCTCTATAAATTTGCTTACACATGATTTACCATTAATAAATCTCTGCTGGCTTTCTTTAATTAAGCCACGCTTGGCCAAGTGACTGTTAATTTTATCCTAGATTACTGTTTCTAAAAGGTGAAAGGCCTGTGGTTGCTGGGTTTTTTGGTACACCATTTCCTGAACAATAGTGTAACATTTGCAATTCTTCTGCCCTCTTGCACCACACACATACCTATGGAGGTTTGGAATAATATTGTCAGAATCTCCGCAATTTCCTCTCTCATATCCGTCAACATTCCAGGATGCATCCCATCCACTCCTGCTCATGTATCTACTTTAAATTCAGCCAGCATTCCAATACCTCTTATTTATCCATTTTTACCAACACGTCACCTCTACCCCCTCCTTCCCTATGTCTATGGCAGCATCTTCTTCCTTGTTGAAGAGAGATGCCATCATCTATGCTTCTATGCATAGAAACATAGAACCTTAGAAAATAGGGGCAGGAGTAGGCCATTTGGCCCTTCTAGCCTGCACCGCCATTCAATAGGATCATGGCTGATCATTCCCTCAATAACCCTTTCCTGATTTCTCTCCATATATATCCAATGAACTGGCATCAACAACGCTTTGCGGTAGGGAATTCCACATGTTGACAACTCTCTGAGTAAAGAAGTTTCTCCTCATCTCAGTCCTCAATGGCCCATTCCTTATCCTAAGATTATGTCCTCTGGTTCTGGACTTCCCCAAAATCGGGAACATTCTTCGCGCATCTAACCTGTCCAGTCCTGTCAGAATCTTATACGTTTCTATGAGATCCCCTCTCATCCTTCTAAACTCAAGTGCATAAAGGCCCAGTCGATTCAGTCTCTCCTCATATATCAGTGCAGCCATCCCTGGAATCAGTCTGGTGAACCTTCGCGGCACTCCCTCAATATCAAGAACGTCCTTCCTCAGATTAGGAGACCAAAACTGAACACAATATTCCAGGTGAGGCCTCGCCAAGGCCCTGCACAACTGCAGTAAGACCTCCCTGCTCCTATATTCAAATCCCCTTGCTCTGAAGGCCAAACTAACATAGGTCTCCTTGTTGTTGCCGAATCGGCTCCACCCCTCTTCTGACTACCCTTTTGCTATAAGTATTTATATAGAAGACGTTTAACTTACATTTTATGTTGACTAGCATTCTATTTGCATACCCTCTCATTGCCCCTATTATTTTCTGTTTCACTTCGCTGATCTTTCTATATACAGTCTGATTCTCAGATGTATTTCCAACCTGACATCTGTCATACACGTTCTTTTTCTGCTTCATCATAATCTCTGTCTGTTTCATCATCCAGGGAGCTCTGACTTTAGTTGCCCGACTGTATGTCGCGGCAAAGAATTCCTTCAAATCTTCACCAGCTAAATAATTACTCAGATTGGTTCCTCCGTTTATTGATTAAAAAAACTGCATGGGAGACACATTTATGCTTTTGCTCCAGTTACTGTTGGTCTTTGTTAGTGGACGAGCATTTTATAATGCCCAAGGTGGAGCCAATTGCCCCGACCCCCACCCCTCACTCCCCCGTGTATGTGTGCGTGTGGTTATTAACTGCAGAATACTCTCCACGTCAAAGTAAAGAGTTTCTGCACACCAGCCATCTCATTGTAACTCTGAGGTTCTCACCGAAAAACGTTGGAAGCACTGCTCTTGAACAGAAGGAGGCAATTCAGCCCCTCGAGCCTGGTCCACCATTCGATTAGGTCATGGCTGGCCTGTAACATAACTCCATCTAGCTCCTTTGTTTATTAAAACCCTTACGCGACAATTATCTGTCCATTACAGTGTTACCATTTTCAATTCACGCTCGGAGTGCACAGTATTTTGGGGGAGAGATTCCCAGATTCCTACTGCCCTTTGTGTGACGAAGTGCTTCCTGATATCACGGCAGAATGGCCAGGCTCCAATTCTAAGGATGTGACACTTGTTCCGGGCTTCACACCCTTCTGCCCCCCACACCACAGGCACACCTTCACCCCTGAGCAAAATAACAAAGTGACTGACTTCAATCCGACTTTCAGATCCGTCCAACATTCCCGGCAGAAGGCAACGTTAATTCAGGCTCCGTTTGATGTGGAGGACCTGCGACCCCAGAACCTGGAAAATTGCTATCCGAATAATGGGCCGTGCTCAGAATTATAACTAAAGGGAACTTTACTCTATATCCAACCCATGCTGTACTCGCCCTGAGAGTGTTTGATGGGACAGTGTAGAGGCAACATTACTCTATATCCAACCCATGCTGTACCCGTCCTGGGAGTGTTTGATGGGACATTGTCGAGGGAACTTTACTCCGTATCCAACCCATGCTGTCCGAATAATGGGCCGTGCTCAGAAATATAACTAAAGGGAGCTTTACTCTATATCCAACCCGTGTTCTACCTGTCCTGGGAGTGTTTTATGGGACAGTGTAGAGCAAGTTTTACTCTGTATCAAATCCATTCTGTACCCGGCCTGGGTGTGTTTGATGGGGCAGTGTTTGAGCCAGCTTTACACTGTATCTAACCCGCTGGACCTGTCCTGGGAGTTTTGATGGGACAGTATAGAGGAAGCTTTACTCTGTATCTAACCTGTGCTGTGCTGTACCTGTCCTGGGAGTGTTTGATGGGACAGTGTAGAGGGAGCTTTATTCTCTGTCTTACCCGAGATCGATATGTACTGGGAGCATTCGGTGGGGCAGTGTGGAGGGAGCTTTACTCTGCATCTAACCCGTGCTGTGCCTACCCTGGGAATGTCTGATGGGACAGAGTTGAGCGAGTTTCATTATGTACCTAACCTGGGAGTGTTTGATGGGAATATCTAGGTACGCGTGGGGAGAGGCCCAGGTATGGTGGGTTCGCGGGTTATGGCGACACTCGGGGTTTGTGTAGGGAAAGACCACATGCCGGTGGGTCCAAGAGTTAAGGAGACTCTCGGGGTATGTGTGGGGAAAGGCCTATGTCTCTCAGGGGCGCTAGATGTATTCAAGCCTCCTTTTGGCTAGGTGATCATCAGTATGAGTGGACATACCCCAAACATATATCTACACTTAGCATAAATAAAAATACCTCACATATTTAACATTAATTAAAATGGCATTTCATTCAATATTTAAGGGAAAGCATTTTTTAGAAATATTAATGAACATTTTTTTAAGGGTCTAAAACGACACTTGTAAAAGACCGTAAATTCCGGGTTTTAGTGCCAATTACGGACCATTATTGAATTTGCTTCACTCACATATTAAGGCTTTGCATTCCAGATGAAAACTCGCTGCATAAAACACATTCTCCTCATCTTCCCTCTGTTTTTTTGCCAATTATCTTAAATCAGTCTCTTTTGGTTATCAACCCATCAGCCACCGGGAACAGTTTCTCTTCATTTACTCTAGTCAAACCGCTCATAAACTTGAACAACTCTGCTAAATCTCTGCTTAATCTTCTCTGCTGTAAGGAGAACAACCCTAGCTTCTGCAATCTGTCCATACAACTGAAACGTCTCATTTCTGGTACCATTTCAGTAAATCTGGTCTACGCCTACTCCAAGGCCTTGACATCCTTCATTAAATGTGATTCTCAGAATTGGACACAATAGTCCAGTTCAGGACTAAACAGTGTTTTATAAAGGTTTAACAAAATAACATTGCTTTAAAAGCTAAAGATCCTGTATTCGTTTAAAAGCCTTCCCAACCTGTCGTGTCACCTCCAAGGATTAGTGTCCGATAACTGCCAGGTCTCTCTCCAAAGATTAGTGTCCGATAACTCCCAGGTCTCTCTCCAAAGATTAGTGTCGGGTGAGAAAGTAGTGTCTCAAACGAGCGTACTATGCTTGACAAAGGGGAGTACAGAGTGATGAGGGCAGAGTTGGCTAAAGTAGACTGGAAACACATACTAAATGGTGGCACAATTTAGGAACAGTGGAAAACTTTTAAGGAGCTCTTTCATAGTGCTCAACAAAAATACATTCAAGTGAAAAAGAAGGGCATTAAAGAAGGGATAACCAGCCGTGGATAACCAAGGAAATAAAGGAGAGTATCAAATTAAAAACCAATGCATGTAAGCTGGCCACGATTAGTGGGAAAGTAGAAGATTGGGAGAATTTTAAACGACAGCAAAGAATGACAAAGAAAGTAATAAAGAAAGGAAAGATAGATTACGAAAGTAAACTTGCGCAAAACATAAAAAAAGATAGTAAAAGCTTTTAAAGATATATAAAACGGAAAAGAGTGACTAAAGTAAATGTTGGTCCATTAGAAGATGAGAAGGGAGATTTAAGAATGGGGAATAGTGGAAATGGCTGAGACATCAAACAAATATTTTACTTCGGTCTTCACAGTGGAAGATAAAAAAACCATGCCAAAAATTGCTGGTCACAGAAATGTGGGAAGGGAGGACCTTGAGACAATCACTATCACTAGGGGGGTAGTGCTGGACAGGCTAATAGGACTCAAGGTAGACAAATCCCCTGGTCCTGAAGAAATGCATCGCAGGGTATTAAAAGAGATGGCAGAAGATATAGCAGATGCATTTTTAACAATCTCCCACATTTCTCTGGACTCTGTGGAGGTACCAGCGGATTGTAAAGCAGCTAATGTAACCTCTCTCTTTAAAAAAGGGGGCAAACAAAAGGCAGGTAACTATAGGCTAGTTAGTTTAACTTCTCTAGTGGGGAAAATGATTGAAACTATCATTACGTAAGAAATAGCGGGACATCTAGATAGGAATAGTGCAATCAAGAAGACCCAACATGGATTCATGAAGGGGAAATCATGTTTAACTAATTTGCTGGAATTCTTTGAGGATATAACGAGCATGGTGGATAGAGGTATTCAGATGGGTGTGGTGCATTTAGATTTCCAAAAGGCATTCGATAAGTTGCCACACAAAAGGTTACTGCAGAAGGTAAACTTACGTGGAGTCAGAGGAAATGTATTGCATGGGTAGAGAATTGGCTGGCTATCAGAAAGCAGAGAGTCAGGATAAATGGGTCCTTTTTTGCTGGAAAACGGTGGTTATTGGTGTGCCAAAAGGATCGGTGCTGGGACCACAACTTTTTACAATATACATAGATGGCCTGGAAGAGGGGACAGAGTGTAGTATAACATAATTTGCTGCTGACACAAAGATTAGTGGGAAAGCAGGTTGTGTAGAGGACACAGAGAGGCTGCAAAGAGATTTAGATAGGTTAATCGAATGGGCTAAGGTTTGGCAGAAGGAATACAATGTCGGAAAATGTGAGGTCATCCGCCTTGGAAAAAAAACAGCAAAAGGGAATATTATTTGAATGGGGAGAAATTACAACATGCTGCGGTGCAGAGGGACCTGGGGGTCCTTGTGCATGAATCCCAAAAAGTTAGTTTGCAGGTGCAGCAGGTAATCAGGAAAGCGAATGTAATGTTGGCCTTCATTGTGAGAGGGATGGAGTACAAAAGCAGGGATGTCCTGCTGCAAATGTATAGGGTATTGGTGAGGCCGCACCTGGAGTACTGCGTGCAGTTTTGGTAACCTTACTTAAGGAAGCATATACCAGCTTTGGGGGGTTACAGAGACGATTCACTAGGCTGATTATGGAGATGAGGGGTTTCCCTTATGATGATAGATTGAGTAGACTGGATCTTTACTCGTTGGAGTTCAGAAGGATGAGGGGTGATCTTACAGAAACATTTTAAATAATGAAAGTGATTGACAAGATAGAGGCAGAGAGGTTGTTTCCACTGGTCTGGGAGACTAGAACTAGGGGGAACAGCATTAAAATACGGTGGAGCCAATTTAAAACCGAGTTGAGAAGGAATTTCTTCTCCCAGAGGGCTGTGAATCTGTGCAATTCTCTGCCCAAGGAAGCAGATGAGGCTAGCTCATTGAATGTATTCAAATCACAGATAGATAGATTTTTAACCAATAAGGGATTTTAGGGTTATGGGGAGGGGGCAGGTAAGAGGAGCTGAGTCCACGGCCAGATCAGCCATGATCTTGTTGAATGGCGGAGCAGGCTCGAGGGGCTAGATGGCCTACTCTTGTTCCTAAGTCTTATGTCTTGTGTTCTTATATTCTAACTCCCAGGTCTCTCTGTACCTGCACTCCCTTTAAAATTGCATAATTTAGTTTATATGGCCTCTCCTCATTTTTCCTCCCAAAATGTATCACTTCACACTTTTTTATGTTAAATTTTAACTGCCTTGTTTCTGCCCATTTCCCCGGTCTCTCGATGTGTTCCTGAAATCTGCTACTCTCCTTACTGTTTGCTGCATTGCTGAGTTTCATACCATCTGCAGACTATGAAACACGCCCTTTAGACAACTCCAGGCCATTAATTTCTATCAAACAGGGCATTGGCCCTTATATCGATCACTGGGCGACATCACTCTATACTACCTTACCGTCAGAAAAACAACCCTTCAAAATATTCTCTGTTACCTGTCCGTTAGCCAATGTTGTATCCACACAATCAGTGTCCCTTTATTTCCATGGGTTTCCATTTCCCGATTAAATCTATTATGTGGCACTGTAGCATGCCCCGTTTGAAAGTCCATATTCATAACATCAACTGCACTACACACATCAACCCTCTCCGTTACTTCATCAGAACATTCAATCAAGTTTATCAGACATACGTTGTCTTTGAAGCAATTTGTGCAGGTTGTCATTCATTAATTCATGCTTTTCCAAGTGACAGATAATTTTAGCCTGGAATAAGGCCTCTAGAATTTTCCCCAGCACCGAAGCTAGGTTGACAGGCCTGTAGTTATAGGGTTCAACCAAATCTCCTTTTTTAAACTTGCTGTAATATTTGAAAACCTACAGTCTTCTGACACCACTCCCATATACAAGGAGGATTGAAAGAGTCCAGCCATAGCCTGCTCTATTTCCACCATTGCTTCCCTCTGCAACCCTCATACATCCCATTCTGACCGGGTAAATGTTAGAACATTTTGTGGTACAAAAACTGTTGGATTCAAAGGAGTTAACTGAAGTTGTTTGTGCAGTGACTGTAATTAATGTCAGTCTCTATGGGTGAACTGAAGCTGTTTGTTCCGTGACTGTAATTAATATCAGTCTCAATGGAGCCTAATTGTATCAGTGCAGGGTTCCTCTCTTCTATTATTAAGAGATTCCTTCAATATGTACTCCCATAGTGTCAGTGAGAGCTTCGCCTCCAGCACTAACAGGGAACCTGAGAACAATAGATTGCTACATCACATCAAAGGATCGGAATCTAAGAACAGTGGATTGGAATGTAACATCAATGGATCATAATCTAAGAACAGTAGCTTGGAATGCTACATCAATGGATCAGAATCTAAGCACATTGGGTTGGAATGTTACAACAATGGATAGGGATTTGGAATGGGATTTATTCATCTATACTATAGTTTTTGATTATTCGCCAATACATAGTAAGATGACTCTCATAATTCGGCTTATTCAATACTTTTACTATCCTGTCCTTGCTGTTATTGGTGTTTCTGGTAAGTTTCTATATCCAGTTTTTATCTTTACAAATCAGGTTTAACTGTGTTACTGTTTTCATAACTTACTCATCTTTGCCACTTCTGTTGTTCCAGGTAAGTTTCTGTATCCAGCTATTAACTCTACTAACTTTTACTGACTGTATTACTGTTCTTGTAATTTCCTCTGCCCTCTGCTGCTTTTGGTATTCCAGGTATGTCTCTCCACCCAGCTATTAACTCTGCACTGTTGATAACTGCATTACTCGTCCAGAATTTACTCTCTCATCTTTGAAGCTGTTAGTATCACTGCTACATCTCTTAATCAATCAACAAATCTGTAAAACACGTTTCACTGTATTACTACTTTTGTCATTTAAATCTTGGGAAGACCAAAGCCATTACCGTTGGTCCTCGTCACAAAATCTGTATCTATCTACCAACTCAGTTCCCCTCCCTTGCCAGTGTCTGAGGCAGAACCAGATTGTTCGCAACAATGGCAATCTCTATGAATCTTAGCTGAGTTCCAATCTGAAACACTGTGAATCACCAGTCTTGTCGACGACCACCTCCATGATATCGCCCCTGTCTGCCTCTGCTCAACAATTCCACTGCATAAACATTTATCCACGCCTTTGTAAAATCGAGCCTAGGTTTTTCCAATGCTCTCCTCGTCATCCCCCCAGTTACAAGCTTGCATATACTTCAGCTCATTCAAAACTCTGCTGCCCATATCCTAACTCACACCAAGTCCCGTTCACACATCACCGCTGTGATGACTGACCTACACTGAGTGCGGATCCAGCAACACATTTATTTTAATATTCATATCCTTCTCTTCCAATCCCACCATGGCCTCACCCCTCCATTTAGTCTAAGTCCCGTGTTCTTTCCCCATTGTCCTGCAAAAATGTTCGCCTTCAAATATTTATCCAATTCCACTTTTCAATCTAATTTATTTTCCTCTGAACCTCTCCCAGTCTGTCCGTCTCGATTTTTCTTTATTGCTTAATCTTTGTCCCTCTTTCTCTCTCTCCCAGTTGTCCCTCTCAATCTCTTGTTCATAGAGTCAATAATGATACTTTTCGGCCACCGCGTCCCTGTGTCATTTGCAAAGATCTATCTATTGGTCATTCTCTTTATCATGATCGCTGTAATTTTTCCACTTCAACTAATAATCTTATCCTCTGTCGAAAGTGACTGTTGAATCTGCATCCAACACCTTCTGAGAAAGTGCATTACAGATCACATTTCACTGCATCAAGAAAATCTGCTCATCTCTCCTCTGGTTCTTTTGCCAATCAACTTCAGTTTGTGTCCTTTGGTTACACAGCGTTCTGCCATTGGGAAGAGTTTTGATTCCACTGCACTATCAGAAACCATTATGATTTTGAACATTTGTATTAAATTTCCCATTATTTGAAAGCACAAAGATAGACCAGGTGTAAAAATTTTCAATGGGGAAAAGGCCAATTTTACTAAGCTGAGATGGGATTTTACAGAAGTGGACTGGAAGCAGCTACTTGAAGGGAAATCTGTGTTAGAGCAGTGGGAAGCCTTCAATTAGGAGACAGTGAGGGTCAGAGCAAATAACACGGGAGGACCTCAACATATAGAGCCATATGGATGTTAAGGAGCATCGGGGATAGGATAAGGAAAAAAAGAGAAGCATTTGTCATATACCGAAAGTTTATTACGACACAAGCCCGAGAGGATTATAGAAAGTGAAGAGTTGCAATTAAAAAAATGAAATTACAAAGGCGCACAAAAGGCATGAAAAATACTGACAAGTAAAACCGCGAAAAACCCAGAAATATTACATCACTTCATAAAGAAGAAAAGGATAACTAAGGAAAGAGTAGGGCCTATTTGGGACTAAAGAGTTAATCTATCTGTGAAGGAGGAAGATGTGGGTTTGCTTCTGAAGAAACACATTGTGTCTGTTTTCATAGAAGAGAGGGGACGATACTGACATTATAGTTAAGTAGGAGGAGTGTCAATTATTAGTTGAAGTAAATATAGTGAGAGAAGTATTAACGGGATTAGCAGCTTTGAATATTGTTAAATTTCGAGGCGTGGCTGAAATGTATGCAAGATTATTAAGAGACCAAGGGAGGAAATAGCAGAGGCTTTGGCTATAATGTTCCAATTGTCCCTGGCTACAGGTCTGGTGCCAGAGGACTGGAGGGCTGCTAACGTAGTACTGTTATTTAAGAAGAGAGTTCACCATCATTATTCATCGTCAGTGTTGCAGGCCAGTCAGCTGTGGGTAAAGTAACGGAAAAATTCTGACAGCCAGTAGAGCGGCATTTAGCAAGCCATGGGTTAATCAAAGGAATCCAGCATGGATTTTTAAGCGAAGACTGTGTCTCACTAATTCGATTGAGGACGTACCGAGGAGCGCTAATGATGGCAGTGCATTTGATGTAGTCTACTTAGATATTAGCAGGGCCTTTTACAAGTTCACAAATTACAGGTTGGTCAACAATATAGAAGTGCATGGGATCCAGGGGAATGTGACAATTTGGATCAAAAATTGTGTCAGAAGCCAGACACAAAGATTAGTGGGCAATAGGTGTTCAAGGCTGTATCCACTAATGTTCCGCAGGGCTCTATATTGTGTCCATTGCTTTTTGTGGTATAAATCAGTGATGTAGGGGATCTGATTAAGAAGTTTGCAGCTGATAAAAAAATTACTGTGCAGTCCAAATGAAGAAGACATTTTTAGACAGGAGGAAGATATCAATGGATTGTTCAGGTGGGCATAAAATTGGTGAACGGAATTCAATCACGAGAACTGTGAGGTAATGTATTTTGGGAGGGCTAATAAGACAAGGGAATACACGTTAAATGGTACGATACTGAAAAGTGTCGAGGAACAAAGGAGTGCATGCCCACAGATTACTGAAGATTGCAGCCAGGTAAATAAGGTAACTTGGAATGAATACGGGATCCGTTTCTTTACGAGACAAATCATTTAATATAATGCAGGGAGGTTATGCATGAAATGTACAAAACACTATCGACACATCTGTAGTCCCAAAATCCATGGATCCTTGTTTTAAAAAATAAAATAAAGCATTCCGGCTCTTCTTGAAATCCCAAGGAGTTAATTGTATAACATGCAGTGCGCAGACATATGGGGGGGGGGGGCACAGCCAGTTATTGTACACCATGTATTGAGCACTCAAAGAGGGGGTTGAGCCATCGTTTGGGCCCATCACACAGGTTGTTTGTAGAGCCAGGACCAGTTACACCAGTGAGTTTGAAGGAGAGAGGAAACAAGCAGGAAAAAAAGGGTAAAAATCAAATGTAAAGGCACTTTGTATAAATGCACGTAGCATTTGTCACACAATAGATCAGTGGACAGCAGAAATAGATAAAAATGGGTTTCATTCGATAGCCATTACATAGACGTGGCTGCAAGGTGACCAGGACTGGGAATTTAATATCCGAATTACTTGACAATCCGGAAGGACAAACAGAAAAGAAAATGAGTTGGGGTAGCTCTAGGGATAATCGATGGAATCACTGCAACAGTGAGAAATTATATTGGCTCAAATGATAATGAATGTGCAAACAAATTGGGTGGAGATAATGAATAATTAGGGGAAGAAGTCACTGGTGGGAGTAATGTATAGGTTCCCGAACAGTAGCAACTCTGTTGGTCGGAGTATAAACCAGGAAATAGTGGGGGATTGTAAAAGGGAACCACAATAATCATGGGTGATTTCAACCTTCATATTAATTGGACGAATCACATTGGTCAGGGGAGCCTTGAGGAAGAGTTCATAGAGTGAAGGCAGAGATTACGTGAGCAGTCTGTAATGGAACCAACCAGGTGGCAGGCTATCTGCGATCTGGACCTGTGCAATTAGACAGGATTAATAAGCAATCTACGAGTAAATGATCCTCTTGGAACGAGTGATCATAGCATGGTTGAATTTCAAATTCAGATGGAGGGTAAGAAAGTTAGATCTCAAACCAGCGTACTATGCTTAAATAAAGAAGACTGTCAAGGTATGAGGGCAGAGTTGGTTAAAGTGGACTGGGAAAATAGATTGAAGTATAGGGCGGTTGATGAATAGTAGCGTATATTTAAGGAGATATTTCATAACTCCAAGAAATTTTTATTCCAGTGAGGATGAAAGGGTGTAAAAGAAAAGATCGCCATCCGTGGCTAATGAAAGACATAAAGGACAGTGTCCAATTAATAACAAGGGCATACAAAGTGGCCAAATCTAGTGGGAGGTCAGAAGATTGGGAAGCATTTAAAAGCCAGCAAAAAATGACTGAATCAATGATTAAGAAAGGGAAGATAGAATATTAAAGTAAACTGGCACGAAATACAAAACAAATAGCAAGAGTTTCTACAGAGGTAATTAAAAAGTAAAACAGTGGCTAAAGTAAATGTTGGTCCCTTAGAGGACTAGACAAGAGAATTAGTACTGGGGAGCATGGAGATGGCAGATACTCTGAACAAATATGTTTTATCAGTCTTTATGGTAGAGGACACAAACAATATCCCAACAGTGGATAATCAAGGGGCTATGGCGAGGGAGGGAGGAACTTTACACAATCACAATCACTAAGGAGGTGGTACTCATTACGATAATGGGACTAAAGTCGAACAAATCCCCTGGTCCTGATGGCTTGCATCGTAGGGACATAAGAGAAGTAGTGGCAGGGATTGTGTATGCATTGGTTGTAATTTACTCAAATTCTCTGGATTCTGGGGCAGTCACAGCAGATTGGAAAACGACAAATGTAACGTGCCTATTTAAAAAACAGGCAGACAAAGAGAAGTAAACTATAGACCAGTTAGCCTAACATCTGTTTTTGGGAAAATGTTGGAATCCATTATTAAGGAAACAGTGGCAGGATATTTTGAAATGCATCATTCGGTCAGGCAGAGTCAGCATGGATTTATGAAGGGGAAGTTACTTTTGACATATTTGCTGGAATTATTTGAGGATGTAACGAACAGGGTGGATAAAGGGGAACCAGCGGATGTGGTGTATTTGGACTACCATAAGGCATTTGGCAATGCCACATAAAAGGTTACTCCACAAGCTACACGTTCCCGGGGTTCCGGCTAATATATTATTATGGGTAGAGTATTTGGTAATTTAAAGAAAACGGAGCGTCAGGATAATTGGTTCATTATCGCATTGGCAATCAGTATCAAATGGGGTGCATCAGTGCTGAGATCCCAACTACTTACAATCTATATTAAAGAATTGGAAGAAACGACCTAGTGTAATGTCGCTAAGTTTGCTGACAATACAAAGATGGGAGTCAAAGCAATGAATGAGGAGTTCACAAAAAATCGGGAAATGGACAGAGACAGGCTAAGTGAGTGGAGTATAATGTTGGAAATGGTGAGGTCATGCACTTTGGCAGAAAAAAATCAAAGAGCAAGTTATTATTTAAATGGAGAAAGATTTGCAAAGTTCTGCAGTGCAGTGGGACCTGGTGGTAGTATGCAGGTACTGCAAGTGATCAGGAAGGCCAATGGAATCCTGGTTTTTATTGCAAAAGGGTTGGAGTATAACAGCAGGGAAATCTTGATACAGTTATACAGCATATTCGTGAGTCCACTCCTGGAATGCTGGGTACAGTTTTGCTTTCCAAATTGACGAATGGATATACTTGCATTGGAGACAATTCAGAGAAGGTTCACTCGGTTGATTCCGGAGATGAGGGGGTTGAGTTATGATGACAGGTTGAGTAGGTAGCGCCTCTACTCATTGAAATTCAGAAGAATAAGGGGTGATCTTATCAAAACGTATAAGATTATGAGGGGGCTTGACAAGGTAGATGCAGAGAGGATATTTCCACTGATAGGGCAGACTAGAACTAGGGGGAATAATGTTAGAATAACTGGCGCCCATTTAAAACTGAAATGAGGAGGAATTTCTTCTCTCAGAGGGTTGTGAATGTTTGGAATTCGCTGCCTCAGAGAGCTGTGGAAGCTGGGTCATTGATTGGATTTAAGACAGCGATAGTTTGCTTCTTAATTGACAAGGGAATAAGGGGGTATGGGGAGCAGGCAGGCAAGTGGAGCTGAGCCCATGATCGGATTTAATGGCGAAGCAGGCTTGAGGGCCCTACTCCTGCTACTCTTGCTCATGTTGTTATGTTCACAGGCTGTGTATTGAGACAGGCCCCGTCACATGGGCAGTTTACAGAGACAGGACCTGTCGCAGAGGCTGCTGATAGAGACAGGACCTGCTATGCAGGCTGCTTAAAGAGACAGGCCCGTCATGCAAGTATATATAGCAGCAAATATGTCCGCAAATTACTGTCAACTACAGGCACCAGAGAGTAGTAAGTATAGTAGACTTTAACTATGCTAATATTGATTGGGATAAATATAGTGTGAAGCTTATAGAGGGTGCGTAATGCTTAAATTGCATTCAAAAGAAGTTTTTTAGTCGGTATTGAACAAGCCCAACGCGAGAGGGGGCGATTTTGGATTTCGTTGTGTGGAACGAAGTTGGGCAAGTTAGTGGGAGTGCACTTGGGTGCCACTGACTATAATTCTGTCACATTGAAGTTAGTTATGGATAAGGACAGGGGTAGGCCAGGAATAAAAGTCTTAAATTGGAGAAAGTCTTACTTTATATGCTGAGGTTTGATTTGGCCATCGTGGACTGGAAAAAGCTACTTGTCGGAACAGTGGGAGGCATTCAAGGAGGATATCCGGAAGGCTCAGGCTAAACATGTGCCCGTAAAGATAAAGGGTGTGTAAAAGAATTCTAGGGCCCGCTGGATGTATAGGAACTTACAAGGGAGGATAAAGAAAAAAAGGGCAATACCGACCGCTATATACTATAGAATCTTTGGAGGAATATCGAAAGTTAAGCGGTAAAATTAAAAAGGATATTAGGAATGCTAAGAGAGAGCATGAAAATCTTTTGGCTAGTAAAATATAGGAAAACACAAAGCTGTTCTACAAATTCATTAAGAGCATGAGAGTAAATAAAGAAATGCTACAGCCTCTTAGCGACCATGAGGGTAATCTTTGTTTGGAGGTGGAAGATGTATGTATGGTTCTCAATAAACATTTTGCATCTGTTTTCAAAAAGAAAAGAGGAAATGCAGATACCGCTATCGAGGAGGAGTGTGAAATTCTAAATGAAATAAACATAGTTAGAGAGGAGATATTAAGGGGCTTCGAAGCTTTTAAAGTAGATAAATCCATAGGCCCAGATAAAATGCACCCGAGGCAGTTGAGCAAAGTAAAAGAGGAAATAGCAGAGGCATTGCCATCATTTTCCAGTCCTTTTTAGATTTGGGCATGGTGCCAGAGGACTGGAGTACTGCTAATGATGAGCCATTCTTTGCTGGCTTTTAACATTTTCCCAATCTTCTATCCTCACAGTAGTTTCGGCCACTTTGTATGCCTTTGTTTTTAATTGGATACCGCCTGTATTTCTTTAGTTATCCAGGGATGGCTATTTTTCTTTTACACCCTTTTCTCCTCACTGGAATATATTTTTCTTGAGAATTGTGAAATATCTCCTTAAATGTACGCCACTGTTCATCAACCATCCTACACTTTAATCTGTTTTCCCAGTCCACTTTTGCCAACTCTGCCCTCATACCTTTGTAGTCGCCTTTATTTAAGATTAGTACGCTGGTTTGAGATCCACCTTTTTCATCCTCCATCTAAATTTGAAAATTAACCATCACTCGTTCCAAAAGGGATCCATTACTGGGAGATTATTTATTAATTATGTCTCATTACACAGAATCAGATATAAGATAGCCAGCCCCCTGGTTGGTTCCGTTACATACTGCTCAAGGAACCCATCCCGTATGCACTCTATGAGCTCTTCCTCAATGCTACCCTGACCAATCTGACAAGTGTAATCAATATGGAGGTTAAAATCATCCACACATATTGCTTTTCCCTTTTTACAAGCCACGTCTATTTCCTGGTTTATAATCCGACCAACAGAGTTGCTACTGATATGGGTCGTATAAACTGCGCCCACCAGTGATATTTTCCCCTTATTATTCCTTATCTCCAGCAAAACTGTTTCGACATCCTGATCATTTGAGCCAATATTATTTTGCAATATTGTAGTAATTCCATCCTTTATCAATGTAGCTAACAACCTCCTTTTCCTGTCTGGCTGTCCTTCCGGATTGTCAAGTACCGCTGAATATTTATTTCCCAGTCTTGGTCACCTGGCAATCACGTCTCTTTAATGGTTATCAAATCACACTGACTTGGATCTATTTGTAACACATTTTATTTCCCCAATTGGCCTGTGTTTTAAATGTTTTTTGCCTCTCCCAGGAGATCGCATGGCTCCAGCTTGAGTGTAGTGCAGAATGTTTCAGTATGAGGGGTGTCGCAGTTGTGTGGGGCGGACGGGTTGGGCTGGGTGCTCTTTACCTTTCTGCCATTGTTCATTGTTCATTGGTTTAAATTTAACCTTCAGGGCTGCTGACCAAGGGTCGTGAGGCTCTTTTATCGGCCGGCGTGGACACGATGTGCCGCAATGGCCTTCTTCTGCGCTGTAAATTTCTATATCATTATGTTTCTATGATTATAGGGACAGAAGCAGTTACACAGAATGTTGATAGAGACAGGACACGTCACACAACTGTTGATAGAGAAAGGACCCGTCACACAGGCTGTGTATAGAGACAGGACCAGTTATACAGACTGTTTATAGTTGGGTTGGAAATCGGTGGTTAGTGGTGTGCCACAGGGATCGCTGCTGGGACCACAAATGTTTACAATATACATAGATGACCTGGAAGAGGGGACAGCGTGTAGTGTAACAACATTTGCAGATAAAACTTATATTAGTGGGAAAGCGAGTTGTTTAAAGGACACAGAGAGGCTGCAAAGAGATTTAGACAGGTTAAGCGAATGGCTAAGGTTTGGCAGAGGGAATACAATGTCGGAAAGCGTGAGGTCATCCACTTTGGGAAAAAAAACAGTAAAAGGGGATATTATTTGAATGGGGAAAGATTACAACATGCTGCGGTGCAGAGGGACCTGGGGGTCCTTGTGCATGAATCCCAAAAAGTTAGTTTGCAGGTGCAGCAGGTAATCAGGAAGGCGAATTGAATGTTGGCCTTCATTGCGAGAGGGATGGAGTACAAAAGCAGGGAGGTACTTCTGTAACTGTATAGGGTATTGGTGAGGCCGCAGCTGGAGTACTGCGTGCAGTTTTGATCACCTGACTTAACGAAGGATATACTAGCTTTGGAGGGGGTACAGAGACGATTCACGATGCTGATTCCGGAGATGAGGGGGTTACCTTCTGATGAGAGATTGAGTAGACTGGGTCTTTACTCTTTGGAGTTCAGAAGAATGAGGGCTGATCTTAGAGAAATATTTAACATAATGAAAGGGATAGACAAGATAGAGGCAGAGAGGTTCTTTCCACTGGTCGCGGAGACTAGAACTAGGGGGCACAGCCTCAAGATGCGGGGGAGCCAATTTAAAACCGAGTTGAGAAGTAATTTAGTCTCCCACAGGGTTGTGAATCTGTGGAATTCTCTGCCCAAGGAAGCAGTTGAGGCTAGCTCATTGAATGTATTCAAGTTACAGATAGATAGATTTTTAACCAAAAAAGGAATTAAGGGTTCCGAGGAGCGGGCGGGTAAGTGGAGCTGAGTCCACGGCCTGATCAGCCATGATCTTGTTAAATGGCGGAGCAGGCTCGAGGGGCTAGATGGCCTACTCCTGTTCATAATTCTTATGTTCTTATGTTCTTGTGTAACACAGAGTGTTTATAAAGACAGGACCAGTTACACAGGGTGTTTATAAAAACAGGGCGAGCCACACAGACTGCTAATATAGACAGGTCCCGTCACACAGACAGTTTCTAGAGACAGGACACGTCACACAAACTGTTTTCGAGACAGGAAAAGCTACACAGGCTGTTTATAGAGACAGGTCCAGTTACAAAGACTGTTTATAGAGACAGGACCAGTTACAGATGCTGTTTATAGGGACATGTCCATCACACAGACTGTTTATAGAGACCTGACCCGTCACACAGACTGTTTATAGAGACAGGACCCATCACACAGACTATTTATAGAGACAGGACCAGATACATAGGCTGTTCTTGAGACAGGACCAGATAGACAGACTGTTTATAGAGACAGGTCCCGTCACACAGACTGTTTCTAGAGACAGGACCCGTCACACAGACTGTTCATCGAGACAGGACCTGTCACGCAGACTGTTTTCGAGAGAGGAACAGCTGCACAGGTTGCTTATAGAGTCTGGTCCAGTTGCAAAGACTGTTTATTGAGACAGGACACGTCACACAGACTGTTTATAGAGACAGGACCAGTTACACAGGCTGTTTATAGAGACAGGACCAGTTACACGGGCGGTTTATAGAGACAGGACCAGTTACACAGACTATTTATAGAGAAAGGAACAGTCACACAGACTGTTTATAGTGACAGGACTAGTTACACAGACTGTTTATGGAGACAGGACCCGTCACACAGACTGTTTATTGAGACAGGACCAGTTACACAGACTGTTTATGGAGACAGGACCCGTCACACAGACTGTTTATTGAGACAGGACCAGTTACACAGACTGTTTATAGATAGAGGACCCGTCACACAGACTGTTGAAAGAGGCAGGACCCATCACACAAACTGTTTATAGAGACAGGACAAATTACACAGACTGATTTTGGAGACAGGACCCGTCACACAGACTGTTTATAGAAACCTGACCCGTCACTCAGACTGTTTATAGAGACAGGACCCATCACACAGGCTTTTCTTGAGACAGGACTAGTTACACAGACTGTTTATAGAGAAAGGACCATTTACACAAGCTCTTTACAGAGACAGGACCAGTTACACAGACTGTTTATAGAGACAGGACCCGTCACGCAGACTGTTCATCGAGACAGGACCTGTCACTCAGACTGTTTACGAGAGAGGAACAGCGACACAGGTTGTTTACAGAGACAGGTCCAGTTACAAAGACTGTTTTTAGAGAGAGGACCCGTCACACAGACTGTTTATAGAGACAGGACCAGTTACACAGACTGCTGATAGAGACAGGACCAGTCACAGAGACTGTTTATAGACACAGAACCAGTTACACAGGCGGTTTATAGAGACAGGACCATTTACACAGATTGTTTATGGAGAAAGGACCCATCACACATACTGTTTATAGAGACAGCACCAGTTACACAAACTGATTATAGAGACAGGACCAGTTACACAGACTGTTTATAGAGACAGGACCCTTCACATAGACTGTTTATAGAGACAGGACCAGTTACACAGTCTGTTTATAGAGACAGGGCCTGTCACACAGACTGTTTATAGAGACAGGAACAGTTACACAGGCTGTTTATAGAGACAGGACCCATCACACAGACTTTTTATTGTCACCTGACCCGTCACATCGACTGTTTATAGAGACACGACCCATCACACGGACTATTTATAGAGACAGGACCAGTTACACAGGCTGTTCTTGAGACAGGACCATTTACACAGATTGTTTATAGAGACAGGTCCCTTCACACAGACTGTTTCTAGAGACAGGACCCGTCACACAGACTGTTCATCGAGACAGGACCTGTCACACAGACTGTTTTCGAGAGAGGAACAGCTACACAGGTTGTTTATAGAGACAGGTCTTGTTACAAAGACTGTTTATAGAGACAGGACCCGTCACGCAGACTGTTTATAGAGACAGGACCAGTTACACAGGCGGTTTATAGAGACAGGACCAGTTACACAGACTGTTTATAGAGACAGGATCAGTCACACAGACTGTTTATTCTGAAAGGACCAGTTACACAGACTGTTTATGGAGACAGGACCCGTCACACAGACGGTTTATTGAGACAGCACCAGTTACACAGACTGATTATAGAGAGTGGACACGTCACACAGACTGTTGTAAGAGACAGGATCCATCAAACATACTGTTTATAGAGACAGGACCAGTTACACAGAATGGTTATAGAGACAGGACCCATCACAGAGACTGTTTGTAGAGACTTGACCCGTCGCACAGACTGTTTATAGAGACATGACCAGTTACACAGACTTGTAAAAGTGACTGGGCCAGTTACACAGACTGTTTATGGAGACAGGACCCGTCACACAGACTATTTATAGAGACAGGTCCAGTTACACAGACTGTTTATAGTGACAGGACCCGTCACACAGACTGTTTATAGAGACAGGACCAATTACACAGGCTGTTTATAGAGACAGGGTCCGTCATACAGACTGTTTATAGAGACCGGAACAGTTACACAGGCTGTTTATAGAGACAGGACCCATCACTCATACTGTTTATAGAGACAGGACCAGTTACACAGACTGATTATAGAGAACAGGACCCGTCACGCAGACTGTTTATACAGACCTGACCCGTACAAAGACTGTTTATAGAGACAGGACCCATCACACAGACTGTTTATAGTGACAGGACCAGTAACACGGACTGTTTTTAGAGACAGAACCAGTTACACAGACTGTTTATAGAGACAGGACCAGTTACACAGGCTGTTTATAGAGACAGGACCCATCACACAGACTGTTTATAGAGACAGAACCCATCACACAGGCGGGTTATAGAGACAGGATCCGTCACACAGATTGTTTATAGAGACAGGACCAATTACACAGGCTGTTTATAGAGACAGGACCAATTACACTGATTGTTTACAGAGACAGGACCAGTTACAAATACTTTTTATAGAGACAGCTCCCTTCACATAGACTGTTTATAGAGACAGGACCCGTCACACAGACTGTTTATAGAGACAGGACCCGTCATACAGACTGTTTATAGAGACAGGACCCGTCACACAGACTGTTTATAGAGACAGGACCCGTCACACAGACTGTTTATAGAAACAGGACCAGTTACACAGACTGTTTATAGAGACAGGACCAGTTACACTTACTGTTTATGCAGACATGACCAGTTACACAGACGGTTGAAGGAGACAACACCCATCACTCAGACTGTTTATAGAGACAGGACCATTACACAGACTGTTTATAGAGACAGGATCAGTTACACAGGCTGTTGATAGAGACAGGACCAATTACACAGGCTATTTATAGAGACAGGACCAGTTACACAGACTGTTTGTAGAGACAGGACCAGTTACACAGGCTGTTTATTGAGAGAGGACCAGTTTCACAGACTTCTTATAGAGACAGGACCCGTCACACAGGCTGTTTATAGACACCGGAACGATCACACAGACTGTTTATAGAGACAGGACCAGGTACACAGACTGTTTATAGAGACAGGACAAGTTACACAGTCTGTTTATAGAGAAAGTACCCATTACACGGAGTGTTTATAGTGACAGGACCCGTTACGCAGGCTGTTAATAGAGACAGGACCAGTTACACAGCCTGTTTATAGAGACAGGACCAGTTATACAGGCTGTTTATAGAGACAACACCCATCACACAGACTGTTTATGGAGACATGACCAGGTACACAGACTGTTTATAGAGACAGGACAAGTTACACAGACTGTTTATAGAGACAGGACCCGTCACCCAGACTGTTTATAGAGACAGGACCCTTCACACAGGGTTTCTATTGAGACAGTACCAGTTACACAGTTTGTTTATAGAGACAGGACACATCACACAGACGGTTTATTGAGACAGGTCAAGTTACAGTGACTATTTATAGAGACAGGACCAGTTACACAGACTGTTTATAGAGACAGGACCCATCACACAGATTGTTTATAGAGAGAGGACCCTTCACTCAGATTGTTTAGAGAGACAGGACCAATTACACAAAACTTTTTATAGAGAGAGGACGAGTTACTCAGACTGTTTATAGAGACAGGACCATTCACACTGGCTGCTTATAGAGACAGGACGCGTCACACAGACTCTTTATTTATAAGACAGGACCAGTTACAAAGACTGTTTATAGAGACAGTACCACTTTCACAGTCTGTTTATAGAGTCAGGACCCGTCACACAGGCTGTGTATAGTGACAGGATCCGTTACACAGGCTGTTTATAGAGACAGGTCCAGATGCACAGACTGTTTCTGGAGACAGGACCAGTTACACAGACTATTTATAGAGACAGGACCAGTTACACAGACTTTTTATAGAGATAGGACCAGATACACAGATTGTTTATAGATAAAGGACACGTTCTCCAGACAGTTTACAGAGCCAGGACCAGTCACATAGATTGTTTATAGAGAGAGGACCAGTTACACAGACTGTTTATAGTGACAGGACCCGTCACACAGGCTGTTTATAGGGACAGGACCAGATACACAGGCTGTTTATAGAGACAGGACCAGTTACACAGATGTTTATAGAGACAGGGTCCCTCACACATACTGTTTATAGAGACAGGACCAGTTACACAGACTGTTTATCGAGACAGGACCAGTTAACCAGACTGTTTTCGAGACAGGACAAGTCACACAGAATTTTTCTAGAGACAGGACCAGTTACACAGACTGTTTTTAGAGACAGGACCCATCACACAGACTGTTTATATCGCACGGCCAGTTACACAGACTGTTAAAAGAGAAAGGACCAGTTTCACAGACTGTTTATAGAGACAGGACCAGTTGCACAGACTGTTTATCGAGACAGGACCTGTAAAACAGATTGTTTATAGAGAAAGGACCCGTCACACAGACTGTTTATAAAGACAGGACCAGTTATACAGACTGTTTATAGGGACAGGACCAGTTACACAGACTGTTTATAGAGACTGGACCCATTACAAAGGCTGTTTATATTGACAGGACCCGTTACACAGTCTGTTTATAGTGACAGGACCAGTTACACAGAATGTTTATAGAGGCAGGACCATTTACACAGGCTGTTTATAGTGACAGGACCAGTTACACAGAATGTTTATAGAGACAGGACCCATCACACAGAGCGTTTTTCGAGACAGGATCAGTTACACAGACTGTTTATAGAGACATGTCCCGTTACACAACTGCTTATGGAGACAGGACCCGTCACACAGCCTGTGTATACAGAGAGAGCCTGTCACACAGGCTGGTTCTAGCGACAGGACCGGGCACATAGGCTCTGTTTTGAGGACAAATTACATAGCCTGTTTGTAGAGACAAATCCAGACTCAGGTTTCAAAGAGACCAGACCAGTCCCATATCTTTTAAAAAATAGAACCCGTCAATCACAGGTTTCAGATTGACTGGACATGTCATAACTACGTGTTAGAGAGATAGATCCAGTCACACAGGCTGTTTAAGACGGAAAACGCTTAAATCAGGAGAGATAGAAATTCCTCTCTATCGGTGGCACAGAACAGATGTCTTCAGAACGGAAAAATGGGTCCGAAATTCTAGGACCTCATATCTGTCCTACAGGTTCATTTCCATTAATGTTAATTCCCAGTTTCTAACCTTGTCCTAACATGACCACATCGAGCTTGTTTATTTTGCAATCACTTAGTTTTAACATGTGTAAATCCTTAATATTGAGAAATGTTGAATAAAGTTATGAGATAATAATAGGATATTTCCCACATGTCCTATCTCAGTCTACAGATAGTGTACCATAACACACTTGACTTGTGCTTGTAGGCGTTGGAGCTGTTGTGCCGTGTGAGAAGGTGACTGCAATGTTTTAAGAACAAAGGAAGATAAGGGATAGGAGCAGAGCCGCCTCCACCTTTCAAATAAGATCATGACTGAACTGATCTTGGCGTGAACTCCACTTCTCTGTCGGCTCCTCATAACCCTTGACTCCCTTATTGTTCAAAATGTGATTTGCTCCAAGGGTCCTTTCCTTAAAATTTCATACAACATACTGCTATTAAGAACTACTTGAATTATTAGGATAAAGTTTAACGTTCCCAATACACATTACCAGTTCATCCACCAGGTTCACACCTGCTAAATGGTGGGTTCCCTTAACCCAACTGGCTGGAGTTTTATTGAGGCTTGTGAATATCACTCTCACTCACCAGCTCACAAACCCGTGAACATGCATTATATTGCTTCTCTTTTATTTGAGAAGCAAGGTATTTATAAAATATTTTGAAGGATTGCTTATGCTAACAACTACTGAGCCATGAGTATGATATTGTAAGCTTTTAGATTTATCCTGCTCCGACCTCCATTTCCTTGCATTTGGCTGGCTGTGCCCATTTTCTATATTCTCATTTGACTTCAGAGACCGTCTTGGAGAATTTCTGTAGTCAAGACGTGTAGCCCAGGATTCCTGATTTGTATTTTCCTGTGTCCTCTTGAGTTTCCTTGAAATAATTTCATCTGTCCTTGTGTTTGCTTTCTTCATACGATCTTGATATTCCCATGTATCAATTTCCTGTCTGGTTGGTATGCATTTCCTCGTTGACCTTCAGAACTGAACCCAAACTTCAATTTCCCCCCTGAAGATACTGAGTATCTGCAAGATTGTCCCATTGCCGCAGAACCGTTTCAGTCGGCTGCATCTGAGTTGGTGGTGAGATGGACACTGTGACTGTTTTGTCCATTGGAGTACTTTGACCTACCAGCTGACTCTGATCATCGTCCAAGTTAGATTCATCATTATTTCCTAGTGATACCGAAGGTGCGTCACTCGCTAGCAACATTTGGTCCACATGAACCTACATGATATATTCACTAATTTGACCAGTTATTGTTTGATGATACATCCTCGAATAATTGTAAAATATCCCATTTGTCTGCATTTGAAATTTTTGATAGATTGAGAAATGTGACCTGATCACCCTCCTGAGAGCACTGCTCTTTTGAACCGGAATATGACGTTTCTGCACCGCTTGTGCTTTTCTACCTCATCAGGCAAGTTTGGTTGCAGTCAGCTCGAAGCATCCTCAGCCAAAGCTTAATCAATAATTCAGCAGCTGTGTGCACTGTTGTAGAATGACGTGCAGTTTTGTATTTGAGAAGAACATTTGCTCACCGATGATCCAGTCTGTAGAACTTGTTTCTGCAAAGCCTCTGACAATCCTGACCAACCTTTAACCTGCACCATTCTAAACAGGATGATATGGTGCTACCTTTGTGTTTGTTACCGTTGTGTCCCGCAAAACTAGCAAATTTCATGGACTAAAATTGCCGAGCATTATCTGACACCATTTATTCGGGCAGGCCATGGCATGCAAAAAATGTCCTGCAATGTATCCAATGTATGATCTGAGATTGTAGATGACCTCACATGCCATACCTCCAGCATTTCGAATGGGTATCGATTAGAACCAGAAAATTATTATTGCCCATCTTGCCGAAAGCAACATGTATTCTTAGGATTGATTTTCTTTGCCAAATCCATGTTTCCAGCCGCCTTTAAGCTGGCATGGTCCAGCAATCTTGACAGTTAATATACTTACTTATTAATTCTTCTAAGGCTTTATACAAACCAGGCCAATAAACAAAACATCAGGCCACCACTTTCATGCCTACAATGCCAGTATGCTCACCGTGAAATTCCGAGAAATCGCTGGCCCAAAGTGAGCAAGGAATGATTACTGTCAGGCCCCATTTTAGACAGACCTCTTCCCTTGATAATTCGTGCCAGCGATGATAAGAGGGCTTTATCACTTTAGCTAAATGCGTCTGATCTTCAGACTATCCTCGCAGGGTGTGTTCAAAGGCCCACTGTAACTTGGAATATTTCTGTGCATGCGCTGCAATATCAGAGGCAGTGACCTGAATGTCATTATCAACGACATCTAGAGTGTAGATTGACTGATCGTAGCCAATTCCAGAATCTTCATGAGGCAAGTTTGAAAGAGCATCCTCCACCGTATTCTGCTTCAAAGTGCGATACTTGATTTTGTAATCATACGGAGACAACAAAATATCCTGCCTTTTCAACCTGGAAGCCGTTACGCGTGGAACTGCCACTTAGGATAGCTAGTAAACGTTTGTGGTCGGTTAGTAACGTGAATTGGCGTAGCAAAATAAACTGGAAGAAAATTGTTTTAGTGAAATTGATGGGATTGAAGGCCGATACATCCCCGGAGCCTGAGAGTCTGCATCGCAGAGTAATTAACGAAGTAGCCCTAGAAACAGTGGATGCATTGGTGATCATTTTCCAACAGTCTATCGACTCTGGATCAGTTCCTATGGACTGGAGGGTAGCTAATGTAACACCACTTTTTAAGAAAGGAGGAAGAGTGAAAATGGATAATTATATACCATTTAGCCTGACATCGGTGGTGGGGAAAATGTTGAAATCAATTATTAAAGATGAAATAGCAGCTCATTTGGAAAGCAGTGATGGGATCGGTCCAAAGTCAGCATGGATTTATGAAAGGGAAATCCTGCTTGACAAATCTTCTGGAATTATTTGAGGATGCAACTCGCTGAGTGGACAAGGGAGAACCAGTGGATGTGTCGTATTTGTACTTTCAAAATTCTTTGACAAGGTCCCACACAAGAGATTGGTGTAAAAAATTAAAGCACATAGTATTGCGGGTAATGTACTGACGTGGATAGAGAACTGGTTGGCAGACAGGAAGCAGAGATAAACGGGTCCTTTTCAGAATGGCCGGCAGTGAATAGTGGGGTGCCGCAGGGCTCAGTGCTGGGACCCCAGCTATATAAAATATATATTAATGATTTGGATTAGGGAATTTAGTGTAATATCTCCAAGTTTGCAGATGACATTAAGCTGGGTGGCGGGTTGAGTAGCGAGAAGGACGTTAAGAGTCTGCAGGGTGACTTGGACAGGTTCGGTGAGCGGGCAAACGCATGGCAGATGTAGTATAATGTGGAAAAATGTGAGGTTATCCACTTTGGTGGCAAAAACACGAAGGCGAATATTATCTGAATGGCAGCAGATTAGGAAAAGGGGAGGTTTAACGAGACCTGGGTGCCATGGTACATCAGTAATTGAAAGTTGGCATGCAGGTACAGCAGGCAGTGAAGAAGGCAAATGGTATGTTGTCCTTCATAGATCGTGGATTTGAGTATAGGAGCAGGGAGGTCTTACTGTAGTTGTACAGGGCCTTAGTAAGGCCTCAACTGGAATATTGTCTTCAATTTTGGTCTCATAATCTGAGGAACGTCGTTCTTGCTATTGAGGGTGTGCAACGAAGGTTCACCAGACTGAATCCCGGAATGGCACGACTGACATATGAGAAGAGACTGGATCGACTGGGCCTGTATTCACTGGAGTTTTGAAGCATGAGAGGGGATGGCATTGAAACATATAAAATTCTCACGGTACTGGACAGGTTAGATGCAGGAAGAATGTTCCCGATGTTGGAGAAGTCCAGAACCAGGAGACATCATCTAAGGATAAGGGGTAAGCTATTTAGGACAGAAATGAGGAGAAACTTCTTCACTCAGAGAGGTGTTAATCTGTGGAATTCCCTGCCGCAGAGAGTTGTTGATGCCAGTTCATTGGATATATTCAAAAGGGAGTTAGATATGGCCCTTATGACTAATGGGATCAAGGGGTATGGAGAGAAAGCAGGAAAGGGTTACTGAGGGAATGATCAGCCATGATCTTATTGAATTGTGGTGCAGGCACGCACAGCCGACTGGCCTCCTCCTGCACCTATTTTCTATGTTTCTATGTTTCAAACATAATCACGAAAGCATCTTACTCATTTTGGCATAATTGTGTTTGCTTTTGTTGAGCAACCGTGATGCAAAATCAATCGGTTTTCCTACCCATCATTCATAATGTGGCGGATCACTGAATCCCATACTAGTCTCAGTTCATTAGTCAGATTAAAATGGACGAGAAGAGCTCCACTGCTCAATTGTTGCTTGCATGTGCCTTATGCATTTTTCTGCTTTTTGTCCCATATCCAATGCACCCCTTTCTTTAATAAATAATGGAGTGGTGCGACCAGTGTTGCTAGTTCTGGAAGAAAACGTGCATAATATTAGACCATTCATAAAAAAACAATCGTAATTCAGTACCCTTTTCCATATCCGGAGGCAACATAATACTCTACTTAACTGGTTGGAGACCATTTTTATCAACCCATAATCCTAGATAAACGACCTCAAGCTGTATGAATGCACATGTACTCCTCTTCATCTTCAGATGATGCTCAATGAGTCCTCTGAATTCTTCTAACAATTTCAGGGTTTTCCCTCTCTGGGCCAGTGGCTATCAAAACATCATCATGGTTGCACTAATCATTCCCTCGAAGATCTGATCCATGGTAGCTTGAAATATCTTTGGTCAGGACTTGATAACCAAAGGAAACTTACTGTTTGATTTTAAACCTTTGTGTGTGTCGACTGTCAGAAACTGCTGACTAACCTTGTCAATGTTGAGTTGAGCATAGGCTTGTGATGGATCCAGTTTTATGAAGACTTTGGCTCATGCCATTTCTGCATACACATTCTGTGATGTCGGTAAAGGGTACTGTTCGTCATCATCTGCTTGATTCAGCGTAATTTTGTAATCCTCACAGAGCCAGACCATTTTGGTTGCCTTCAGAACTACAACTAACGGGCTGGCCCAATAACTTCTATCAGTCTTCAATAAAACTCATTTTTTCTCCAACGTAGCAAGCTATCGCTCACCTGCGACTGAAATGATATGGTACTTGTCTACAAAAATAGCTTTGACATCCTACCTAATCTGAATGTGTGCATTGTTTCCCTTGATGCCCTTGCACGTGTGAAAGAAAGAAAGACTTGGATTCATATAGCATATTTCATGACTACAAGATGTATCAAAGCGCGTTACAGCCAATGAAGTACTTTTTGGGGTGTAGGCACTGTTGTAGTGTAGGCAGCCAATTTGCGAACGAACAAGCTCCTACAAGCAGCAATGTGACAATGGCCAGATGATGTTTCTTTGCTTTGTTGATTGAAAGATAAATATTGAAGAGCAGTGCTGAAATAAGTTAGCATATTTCTCCAGCAGAGTTTCTTGATGAGACCTAAGCATTTCTGTACTACATACGCTGTACCAATCCAAATGAAACACGCTTAGGCAATCCTTGCCCACGTGTATCAGCAAATTGACGTATGTTGCTACAATAATAGGTAATCTTGCTTGTATACACTCCATTTGTCCAAGTGTCTGCAATTTTCCCTGAATGTTTTCAGCTCTGCTGAGCTGGTTTTTAGTGATATTTCTCTGAAATTCTTGTATTACGTATCCTGACATTATTGAGCAATCAGCCGCTGTATATAATCATGTTAATCCATCGATTATTAATCATTGCTAACGTTCTGAAATCCTGACAAAAAGAATATACTGCCCTGCACTTCACTGCATATACACCAAATCCTAAACTGTTCTGATTGGTTTCCTCCCAGTGAAGTCTTTGATTATCGCTGAGCCTGTCCTTGGATTTACATTTGGCTGCACCGGTAGCATCTTGCCCACTTGAAGGCAAACTGTTTTGTGATATGATTGCCATTACACCTATGACATCTATTCTTCTTGGTTTCATAACTCTCCCTCTGACAAGGAATCACCCTTTTCTCCGTTTATCAAGCACTGTGGCTGTGAACTGCTACTACTGCTGGTAATGGGTGAAATTGCTTAATATGTTGTCCTGCTATCTTCATGGAGTTGGATATCTTACAAGCTTTCTTAAAAAAAGATCATCCATACCTAACGTCTTTCATTGGAGCCTTTCATCTGTCACATACAAATTTATCTCGAAGAGCACTAGCAAGGAATTCTCCTATTTTGCAGTGGATACAGATAATTTTCGTATGGCAACAATGTATTAACTCGTGGCTTCATTGGGTCTTTGGTTTCTCATTGCGACCTTACAGGACTCTGCTATTTCTAAAAGCTGTGGATCCGCAGAGGGTGTAGAAATTGCTCTCAGCTGGAAATGTGGCCCACCTACACTTTCTGAAGTGTTGTAGCCGCCGCATCCCCTGCAGTAGCCTATCAAGCGAAATTCAGCACATCTGCATTTTTTTTCCACTGGGGCAAAATTGGATTATCATGGTGGTGAAGTGGAAGTGAGCCTCACTGGCTGTGTGGAAGTGGGTTGGCAAGGGGTGTCCAAGACACCGCTCCACTCCTGAGGAAGGGCAATTTATAAAATGGCATCCCTCCACAGAGAGTGGGCGGATATTCCGCGCCACACCGTAGCCGCCAATTTTCCACAATTTCAGCCCCTTCATTTTCTCGCGCGATGATTGATTGCTTAATTGCCAATCTGTCACACCTGCTGAGACTTCATTGATGTAATTCGCTCTAAAAAATCAATTACAGTCTTGTAGCATTTAAACGATTTATTATTCCTGTCAAAAGGCTCCCAAATTACTCTCTCATCTATATTGCCTTCTTGGCTTATTAGCTTTTAATTACTCTGAATAATCTTGAATTGTATTTTAATGAATTTAGATGGCTTTCCATAAGCTCTTTTTGTCAGATCAACACTGTTCCATACTCACAAAAAATGGTACTGCCAGACTCTCATTTGGAACCACACTGCCAGTATATCTCCTTGCTCTGTTCCACTTGCATTTGTCTTCTCATCAAAGGAAATTCCACCAATATTTCTTCAGAAAGAATCTCCCATCCTCGTCGCCATTTTGTAAAGTATTTGTTTCGTGGGTTCTTTGCTTATGAATTCAAAGCAACATGTTGCTATTAATAACTAGCTGGTTTATTAGCAAAGGATTAACAATCACTCTATACATTACCAATTCATCCAACAGGCTTGCAACCACCTGCCTGATTGTGGATTCCCCAACCCCAACTGGCTGGGGTTTTATTGAGACTTGTGAACATCATGTGACTGGCTAAGCCACTCCCACTCAACAGCTCGACAACTATTTTTGATATAACTGTAATTCAGGTGCCCCTTTTTATAAGGGCAATAAAATCTGCCAATTAAATAATAAACATTAAAGTGAACCTTGACAAATCAAATGCAATTCAAATTTTGTTCCCTGTTAAAATGATGTACTCCAGTCTATCCAGTGCTCAGCTCTCGTGGAATGCCAGGAACGGACCGGCATTAAAAGCTCCACAAATGTTGCAGTCGAGTATCCCACATTTGGGGACATCGCAGGAGTCAGCACACCCCAAGTGTAATGGGCTAGCAAGCCTGTGAGCATCCTCACAGGTTCATACATCACAGTGGGTTATTCACTGAAGAATACCCTGCCTCTGATGATAATGACACCAGAGCTGAGGGATTTCAGCTGTGTTCGGAGACTAGATTAGCTGGGATAGTTCTCCTTATAGCAGAGAGGTTTCGGGGGTATGAGTGTCTTCGTACTCTTAGGATCATATTGGGATCTGGAATACACTGTTTGAATGGACGGTGGAGTCAGAGTCAATTGTAGCTTTTAATGGGAATTAGGTAAGTACAGGAAGTGAAACACATGCAGAGCTACGGGGAAAGGGCGGGGGAGGGGGGCGGTGTGACTAGCTGAAGTGCTCTTGTAGAAGGCCGGCATGGGTTCGACGGGCCAAATGTCGTCCTTCGATACTTCAAAATTTCTATGATGTACAAAATATTTACTATCCCCTCCTTGGTGTTGCTGCTGAAAGTATCTATGTCCAGTTATTAATTCTATAAACGATGTTGCACGGTAATCCTATTGTTGCTATTTACCAGATACAGAGTTATTAATCATGAAGTTAATCATTAATCATTAATCAAGCTGTGTCTTTGTTAATGCATGGTTTGTTGTTTACAAATACTGGAGCATGCTCTCTGTTCTTGGTATCCCTGGTAAATCTCTGTATCCAGCTATTCATTCGAAAAGTAATGTTTAATTGTGATTCTCACCATATCCCTCCCCATTCCATCTGCCGTGCTGAAGGCTATTGATTCTGAACTTGACACATTGTCACCAAGATTTACATGTTCCATGTTCAACTGAGGAAACGATATTATACGACCCTCTTTATTTAACACATTTCAATCTGCTCTCTCCACTGAATGTTTGTAACATAGCAGAATAATATTGTTTTGGTTTAGAAGTCTTTTTATCTGATGGCGAAAGGTCATCGACCTGAAATGTTAAATCTGTTTCTTGTTCCACCGAAGCTGCCTGACCTGCTGAGAATTTCCATTTTCTCTTTCCATTTCTGATTTCCAGCACCCGCAGTATTTTGCTGTTGTATTCACCGAAAGCTCGGAATGTTCCTGACAGAGTCACAGGAACAAAACCTGCCAGTTCACATACACAACGTTAAATTTCTGAAATATACGCAAATTATTCAGTTCCAGTCAGTGTCCCGTTTTGCACCATCTCTATTTCTGCTTCTTATGGTTGGAATAGGCTGCTTAAGATAAATTATATTCTTACAAAATGTTCATTCAGTCGGCTTTCACTTCATTTATTTCCAATCTCCGTCTTGAATTTACAATTGGATTCCATGCCCGTATTTCACAATTCAGTGGATTTCTCAGGAACTCCCAGAGTGATTCCGTATCAGCTCCTCTTGTACTTCATGATAAACAATCCCAACTGATTGTAGCTGAATTACCGAGAATAAGGAAATCATTTCATATTTTCTCATCTAATGTTCTCTGCGCAAGTGGAAACCAACAGGTGAAAAAGTACAAAGATAAACGTCTTCCATTTGTGCTCAAAAATACTTTACAAAAACATTCGGCGGCTCTTTGCCTTTGGGATCAGTCTTTTGATTTTGATGCGAATGAATGCATTTATTGGGACTTTCCCTGGTCAATGATAACTATTTATTTTAATTCAGTGGGATCTATTCTTTGCAATGTTATTCAGAATATCTTCGTTTCAATGAGCTACAAGATGGGTATTTCTACAAAAACAAAGACATAACAGATTTCTTACGGCCCAGTTATCCTTATAACTGCAATCCATTATATTTATTATCGGAGCATTGTGATATTACATCCATACATTTTAAATAGATTTAACTGCACTCATTGCATGTCAAGGATGCAAATTCTGTATGTTGCTGTTAGGTTCTGTTTCAGTTGTAAATATAATGGATTTTCTAACCAGGAGCAGGAATCCAAGTGGGATTTCCCGTTCCAACCACAGGGGTGCAGAAGCGAATTGCAACGCTCCAAATGCTGACTGATTCCGGGATAGAAGGCTTCCTGAGAACTTCTGGTCCTTTGTGTCCCTGGTACCTCGGGAAGAGCTTTTATCTGCTGGGATAAAGGTAGATCTATTATTTAATCTCTCACTGATCAAACATCTGTTACTGTCCTGTTGTATTTAGCCACATTTCATTTGCCGATTCAACAATGTTTTCCCGATTATTCTTTCAATAAGCCATGTATTCAGCTCCACGGGTTAACAAATAATTTAATGACGGTGATAAATTGCAGATTTCATCCCGAATTCCATCAAGTTGCTTCTCTTGCCCCCAGCATGATGTATAATTTCCCTGTTTATTTTCCTTCCTCACAGTGAACTTAGTGACGATTGTGATCCTGTCCCGGGGCAAGTGCGGTCTCTCCAAATGTGTGACTCGCTACCTGATCGCCATGGCAGCAGCGGATCTCCTGGTCGTTATCCTGGACGTGATATTGAAGCAGCTTCCGATTAGTTACAGGAAAGCATTTGAATTTCTTCAGTCCATGCGCATGTGTAATATCCACGCTGGCCTGCTTCATGCAGCCACAGACTGTTCTGTCTGGTTCACTGTCACTTTCACATTTGATCGATTTGTGGCCATTTGTTGCCAGAAGCTGAAAACCAAATATTGCACCGAGAGAACCGCAGCTGTGGTCCTGGGAACAGTGACTGCGTTGACTGGCTTAAAGAACATTTTCTGATGTTTTATGTTCGAAGGTTATTATAGATTCTCGAACCTCCACTGGTTTTGTTTTAGAGGCTATTACCTTGATAGAGCAGTCTTTACAGTACTGGAGATCCTTCATTCTATTCTCACCCCGTGTATCGCATTTGTTCTGATCCTGCTGCTCAATACGCTCACCGTCGGACACATTTTGGTGGCCAGCAAATCCCGCAGGAGACTCCGGGGTCCCAACACTGAGGAGAGTCCCAGAGACACCGAGATGGATAGCCGCAGGAAATGTATCATTTCAATGTTCGTAATCTCGGGGAATTTCATCCTGTTATGGGCGTTGTATATATTGCAGTCTATATATCTACGAGTGTTTTATTCCATTGGAGATCTATCTATATATCTACATGTATACGTCATGGAACTGGGTGCAATGCTGCAGCTCCTAAGTTGCTGTACAAACACGGGTATTTATGTTGTGACACAGACTAAGTTCAGAGGGCAGTTGCAGGATGCGGGGAACTATACATTTACCCAGTTTGTGAAATTCATTAAACCATGAGAAAAAGCAAAGACTTTGCAACCTCAGACTCCCTGCATTAAGATGGCGAAGCTGGATCCCTGCACAAACATGCAGGCACTGGGTCACTGCACTAAGCTGACGGCTCTGCATTCCTGCACAAAGATGGTGGCGTGGGGATACAGCAGTCTTTTTTTACTACACTAAACGTGATGGGGGTGTGGGTTATATCAGTGTTACATTGAGGGGTGTGGGATATATTAATGTTACAGTGAGGGGTGTGGGGTATATCAGTGTCACAGTGAGGGGCATGGGGTTTATCAGTGTTCCAGTGAGGGGTGTGTGGCATATTAGTATTACAGTGAGGGGTGTAGGGTATATCGGTGTTACAGTGAGGGGTGTGGGGAATATCAGTGCTACAGTGAGGTGTGCAAGTTTATCAGTGTTATAGTGAGATGTGTGGGGTATATCAGTGTGTTACAGTGAGGGGTGTGGGTTTTATCAGTGCTACAGTGAGGTGTGTGGGGTATATCAGTGTTACAGTGAGGGGTGTGGGATATATCAGTGTTAAAGTGAGGGGTGTGGGGTATAACGGTGTTACAGTGAGCAGTGTGGGGTATATCAGCGTTACAGTGAGAGGTGTGCGGTATATCAGTGTTACAGTGAGGGCTGTGGGATATATCAGTTTTACAGTGAAGGTTGTGGGGTACATCACTGTTACATTGAGGAGTGTGGGATATATCAGTGTAATATTGAGGGCTGTGGTGTATATCAATGCTAAAGTGAGGGTTGTGGGGTATATCAGTGTTACATTGAGTGCTGCGGGGTATATCAGTGTTACAGTGAGGGGTGCGGGGAATATCAGTGTTACAGTGAGCGGTGTGTGGTATATCAGTGTGACAGTGAGGGGTGTGTGGTATATTGGTGTTGCAGTGAGGGGTGTAGGGAATATCAGTGTTACAGTGAGGGGTGCGGGCTATATCAGTATAACAGTGAGGGGTGTGGGGTTTTTCAGTGTGTTACAGTGAGGGGTGTGAGGTATATCAGTATTGCCGTGAGGTGTGTGGGGTATATCAGTGTAACAGTGCGGGCTGTGGGGTATATCAGTGTTACAGTGAGGGGTGCGGGGTATATCAGTGATACAGTGAGGGGTGTGAGGTATATCAGTGTTACAGTGAGGGGTTTGGGGTATATCTGTTTTACAGTGAGGGGTGCGGGGTATATCAGTGTTACAGTGAGCCGTGTGGGGTATATCAGTGTTACAGTGAGGGGTGCTGGGTATATCAGTGTTACATTGAGGGTTGTGGATATATCAGTGTTAGAGTGAGGGATTTGGGGTATATCGGTGTTACAATGAGGGGTACGGGGTAGCTCAGTGTTACAGTGAGGTGTGTGTGGCATATCAGTGTGTGACAGCGAGGGGTGTGAGGTATATCAGTGTTACAGTGATGGGCGTGGTGTATATCAATGTTACAGTGAGGGGTGCGGGGTATATCAGTGTAACAGTGAGGGTTGTGGAGAATATCAGTGTTACAGTGAGTGGTGTGCGATATATCAGTGTTACAGTGAGGGGTGTGGGGTATATCAGTATTGCCGTGAGGGTGTGGGGTAAAACACTGTTACAGTGAGGGGTTTGTGGTATAACCTTGTTACTGTGAGAGGTGTGTGGTATATCAGTGTTACAGTGAGTGGTGCGGGGCTGTTCTGTGTTACAGTGAGGGTTGTGGAGTATATCAGTGTTACATTGAGGGGTGTGAGGTATATTAGTGTTACAGTGAGGGGTGTGCGATATATCAGTATTGCCGTGAGGGTTGTGGGGTATATCAGTGTTACAATGAGGGTTGTGGGGTATATCAGTGTTACAGTGGAGGGTGCGGGGTATATCAGTGTTAAAGTGAGGGGTGCGGGCTAAATAAGTATTGCAGTGAGGTGTGCCGGGTCATATCAGTGTTACAGTGAGGGGTGTGGGGTATATCAGTGTTACAGTGAAGAGTGCAGGGAATATCAGTGTTACAGTGATGGGTGTGTGGTATATCAGTGTTAGAGAGACGGATTTAGGGTATATCGGTGTTACAGTGAGGGGTGCGGGGTATATCAGTGTCACAGTGCGTGCTGTGGGGTATATCAATTTTACAGTGAGGGGTGCGGGGTATATCAGTGTTACAGTGAGGGGTGTGAGGTATATCAGTGTTACAGTGAGGGGTGTGGGGTATATCAATTTTACAGTGAGTGGTGCGGGGTATATCAGTGTTACAGTGAGCCGTGTGGCGTATATCAGTGTTACATTGAGGGTTGTGGGGTATATCAGTGTTAGAGTGAGGGATCTGGGGTATATCGATGCTACAGTGAGGGGTGCGGTGTAGCTCAGTGTTACAGTGAGATGTGTGTGGCATATCAGTGTGTTACAGTGAGGGGTGTGAGGTATATCAGTGTTACAGTGAGGGGTGTGGGGTATATCAATTTTACAGTGAGGGGTGCGGGGTATATCAGTGTTACAGTGAGCCGTGTGGGGTATATCAGTGTTACATTGAGGGTTGTGGGGTATATCAGTGTTACAGTGAGGGATTTGGGGTATATCGATGCTACAGTGAGGGGTGCGGTGTAGCTCAGTGTTACAGTGAGGTGTGTGTGGCATATCAGTGTGTTACAGTGAGGGATGTGAGTTATATCAGTGTTACAGTGAGGGTTGTGGAGTATATCAGTGTTACAGTGAGAGGTGTGAGATATATCAGTGTTACAGTGAGGTGTGTGTGGCATATCAGTGTGTTACAGTGAGGGGTGTGAGTTATATCAGTGTTACAGTGAGTGCTATGGTGTATATCAGTGTTACAGTGAGCAGTGTGGGGTATATCAGCGTTACAGTGAGGGGTGTGCGGTATATCAGCGTTACAGTGAGGGCTGTGGGATATATCAGTTTTACATTGAAGGTTGTGGTGTACATCACTGTTACATTGAGGGGTGTGGGATATATCAGTGTAACAGTGAGGGCTGTGGTGTATATCAATGCTACAATGAGGGGTGTGGGCTATATCAGTGTTACATTGAGTGTTGGCGGGTATAACAGTGTTACAGTTAGGGGTGCGGGGAATATCAGTGTTACAGTGAGCGGTGTGTGGTATATCAGTGTGACAGTGAGTGGTGTGTGGTATATCAGTGCTACAGTGAGTGGTGCGGGGAATATCACTGTTACAGTGAGGGTTGTGGAGAATATCAGTGTTACAGTGAGGGGTGTGAGGTATATCAGTGTTACAGTGAGGGGCGTGAGGTATATCAGTATTGCCGTGAGGTGTGTGGGGTGTATCAGTGTAACAGTGCGGGCTGTGGGGTATATCAATGTTACAGTGAGGGGTGCGGGGTATATCAGTGTTAATGTGAGGGGTGTGAGATATATCAGTGTTACAGTGAGGGGTGTGGGCTATATCCGTTTTACAATGAGGGGTGTGGGGTATATCAGTGTTAGAGTGAGGGATTTGGGGTATATCGGTGTTACAGTGAGGGGTCCGGGGTAGCTCAGTGTTACAGTGAGGTGTTTGTGGCAAATAAGTGTGTTACAGTGAGGGGTGTGAGGTATATCAGTGTTACAGTGATGGGTGTGGTGTATATCAATGTTACAGTGAGGGGTGCGTGGTATATCAGTGTAACAGTGAGGGTTGTGAGGTATATTAGTGTTACAGTGAGGGGTGTGCGGTATATCAGTATTGCCGTGAGGGTTGTGGGGTATATCAGTGTTACAATGAGGGCTGTGGTGTATATTAATGTTACAGTTTGGGGTGCGGGGTATATCAGTGTCATAGTGCGGGGTGTGAGGTATATCAGTGTTACAGTGAGGGGTGTGGGTTATATCAGTGTTACAATGAGGGATGCGGGAATAGCAGTGTTCCAATGAGCCGTGTGGGGTATATCAGTGTTACAGTGTAGGGCGCTGGGTATATCAGTGTTAAAGTGAGGGGAGCGGGCTAAATAAGTATTACAGTGATGTGTGTGTGTCATATCAGTGTTACAGTGAGGGATTTGGGGTATATCGGTGTTACAGTGAGGGGTGCGGGGTCTATCAGTGTTACATTGAGGTGTGTGGGGTATATCATTGTTAAAGTGAGTGCTATGGGGTATATCAGTGTTACAGTGAGGGGTGTGGGGTATATCAGCGTTACAGTGAGGCATATGGGGTATATCAGTGTAACAGTGAGGGCTGTGGTGTATATCAATGTTACAGTAAGGGGTGTGGGGTGTAGCAGTGTTACATTGAGGGTTGCGGAATATTTCAGCGTTAAAGTGAGGGGTGCAGGCTAAATCATTGTCACAGTGAGGGGTGCGGGGAATATCATTGCTACAGTGAGGGGTGGGGGAATATCAGTTTTATAGTGATGGATGTGCGTTATATCAGTATTGCCGTGAGGGGTGTGAGGTATTCCAGTGTGAAAGAGAGGGCTTGGGGTATATCAGTGTTGCAGTGAGGAGTGCGGGGTATATCACTGTTACAGTGAGTGGTTTGGGTTATATCAGTGTTAAAGTGAGGGGTGTTGGTTATAAAGGTGTTACAGTGAGCCATGTGGGATATATCAGTGTTACAGTGAGTGATGCAGGATATATCAGTGTTACAGTGAGGTTTGTGGAGTATATCAGTGTTACATTGAGGAGTGTGAGGTATATCAGTGTTACATTGAGGGGAGTGCGGTATATCCGTATTGCCGTGAGGGGTGTGGGGTATATCAGTGTTAGAGTGAGGGCTGTGGTGTATATCAGTGTTACAGTGAGGGGTGTGTGGTATATCAGTGTTACAGTGAGGGGTGTGGGGTATATCAGTGTTACAGTGAGCCGTTTGGGATATATCAGTGTTACAGTGAGGGGTGTGGGGTATATAAGTGTTACATTGAGGGCTGCCTTGTATATCAGTGTTAAAGTGAGGGGTGCGGGGTAAATCAGCATTACAGTGAGGGGTGTGTGAGGTATATCAGTGTGACAGTGAGGGGTGTGGGGTATATCAGTGTTACAGTGAGGGGTGCGTGGAATATCAGTGTTACAGTGAGGGTTGTGTGGTATATCAGTGTTAGAGTGAGGGATTTGGGGTATATCGGTTTTACAGTGAGGGGTGCGGGGTATATCAGTGTTACTGTGAGGGGTGTGCGGTATATCAGTGTGTTACAATGGTGGTGTGGGGTATATCACTGTTACAGTGATGGGTGTTGTGTATATCAGTATTACAGTGAGTGCTATAGGGTACATCAGTGTTACTGTGAGGTGTGTGGGGTATATCAGCGTTACAGTGAGGGGTGTGGGATATATCAGTGTAACAGTGAGGGCTGTGGTGTATATCAATGCTACAGTGAGGGATGTGGGGTATATCAGTGTTACAATGAGTTTGCGGGTTATATCAGTGTTACCGTGAGGGGTGCGGGGAATATCAGTGTTACAGTGAGCGGTGTGTGGTATATCAGTGTGACAGTGAGAGGTGTGTGGTATATCGGTGTTGCAGTGAGGGGTGTAGGGAATATCAGTGTTACTGTGAGCGGTGCGAGCTGTATCAGTGTTACAGTGAGGGATGCGGGAATAGCAGTGTTCCAATGAGCCGTGTGGGGTATATCAGTGTTACAGTGTAGGGCGCTGGGTATATCAGTGTTAAAGTGAGGGGAGCGGGCTAAATAAGTATTACAGTGAGGTGTGTGTGTCATATCAGTGTTACAGTGAGGGGTGCGGGGTCTATCAGTGTTACAGTGAGGAGTGTGGGGTATATCATTGTTAAAGTGAATGCTATGGGGTATATCAGTGTTACAGTGAGGGGTGTGGGGTATATCAGCGTTACAGTGAGGCATGTGGGGTATATCAGTGTAACAGTGAGGGCTGTGGTGTATATCAATGTTACAGTAAGGGGTGTGGGGTGTAGCAGTGTTACATTGAGGGTTGCGGAATATTTCAGTGTTAAAGTGAGGGGTGCGGGCTAAATCATTGTTACAGTGAGGGGTGCGGGGAATATAATTGCTACAGTGAGGGGTGGGGGAATATCAGTTTTATAGTGATGGATGTGCGTTATATCAGTATTGCCGTGAGGGGTGTGAGGTATATCAGTGTGAAAGTGAGGGCTTGGGGTATATCAGTGTTGCAGTGAGGAGTGCGGGGTATATCACTGTTACAGTGAGTGGTTTGGGTTATATCAGTGTTAAAGTGAGGGGTGTTGGTTATAAAGGTGTTACAGAGAGCCATGTGGGATATATCAGTGTTACAGTGAGTGATGCAGGGTATATCAGTCTTACAGTGAGGTTTGTGGAGTATATCAGTGTTACATTGAGGAGTGTGAGGTATATCAGTGTTACATTGAGGGGAGTGCGGTACATCAGTATTGCCGTGAGGGGTGTGGGGTATATCAGTGTTAGAGTGAGGGCTGTGGTGTATATCAGTGTTACAGTGAGGGGTGTGTGGTATATCAGTGTTACAGTGAGGGGTGTGGGGTATATCAGTGTTACAGTGAGCCGTTTGGGATATATCAGTGTTACAGTGAGGGGTGTGGGGTATATCAGTGTTACATTGAGGGTTGCCTTGTATATCAGTGTTAAAGTGAGGGGTGCGGGGTAAATCAGCATTACAATGAGGGGTGTGTGAGGTATATCAGTGTGACAGTGAGGGGTGTGGGGTATATCAGTGTTACAGTGAGGGGTGCGTGGAATATCAGTGTTACAGTGAGGGTTGTGTGGTATATCAGTGTGTTACAATGGTGGTGTGGGGTATATCACTGTTACAGTGATGGGTGTTGTGTATATCAGTATTACAGTGAGTGCTATAGGGTATATCAGTGTTACTGTGAGGTGTGTGGGGTATATCAGCGTTACAGTGAGGGGTGTGGGATATATCAGTGTAACAGTGAGGGCTGTGGTGTATATCAATGCTACAGTGAGGGGTTTGGGGTATATCAGTGTTACAATGAGTTTGCGGGTTATATCAGTGTTACCGTGAGGGGTGCGGGGAATATCAGTGTTACAGTGAGCGGTGTGTGGTATATCAGTGTGACAGTGAGGGGTGTGTGGTATATCGTTGTTGCAGTGAGGGGTGTAGGGAATATCAGTGTTATTGTGAGCGGTGCGAGCTGTATCAGTGTAACAGTGAGGGGTGTGGGGTTTTTCAGTGTGTTACAGTGAGTGCTATGGGTTTATCAGTCTTACAGTGAGTGCTGTGTGGTATATCAGTGTTACAGTGAATGCTGCGGGGAATATCACTGTTACAGTGAGGGTTGTGGAGTATATCAGTGTAAAAGTGCGGGCTGTCGGGTATATCAGTGTTACAGTCAGGGTGCGGGGTATATCAGTGTTACAGTGAGGGGTGTGAGATATATCAGTGTCACAGTGAGGCGTGTGGGGTAATTCTGTTTCACATTGAGGGGTGCAGCGTATATCAGTGTTGAAGTGAGCCGTTTGGGGTATGTCAGTATTACAGTGAGGGATGCTGGCTATATCAGTGTTACATTGATGGTTGTGGGGTATATCAGTGTTAGAGTGAGGCATTTGAGGTATATCGGTGTTACAGTGAGGGGTGCGGGGTAGCTCAGTGTTACAGTGAGGTGTGTGTGGCATATCAGTGTGTTACAGTGAGGGGTGTGAGGTATATCAGTGTTACAGTGATGGGTGTGGGGTATATCAATGTTACAGTGAGTGGTTCGGGGTATATCAGTGTAACAGTGAGGGTTGTGGAGTATATCAGTTTTACAGTGAGGGGTGTGAGATATATCAGTGTTACAGTGAGGGGTGTGGGGTATATCAGTATTGCCGTGATGGGTGTGGGGTATATCAGTGTTACAGTGAGTGCTATGGGGTATATCAGTGTTACAGTGAGGGATGTGGGGTATGTCAGCGTTACAGTGAGCGGTGTGTTGTATGTCAGTTATTTACCTTGAAGCGTGTGAGGAATATCGGTGTTACAGTGAGGGTTGTGTGTGTATTAGGATATCACAGTGAGGGGTGTGGACTAAGTCAGTGTAACAGTGAGAGGCGTATTGTATATCAGTGTTGCAGTGAGGAGAGTGGGTCTATCAGAATACCACAGTGAGGGTTCTGGGGTATATCAGTTTTACAGTGAGGGGCGTGGGGTAAATCAGTGTTACATGAGGAGTGTTGGGTATATCAGTGTTACAGTGAGGAGTGTGGGGTATATCAATGTTACAGTGAAGGGTGTGATGTATATCACTGTTATAGTGTGGGGTGTGGGGTACATCTGTTACAGTGAGGTGTGTGGGGTATATCAGTGTTACAATGAGGGATGTGGAGTATATCAGTGTTAAAGTGAGGAATGTGGGGTATATCAGTGTTACAGTGAGGGGTGTGAGGTATATCAGTGTTACAGTGAGATGTATGGGGTATATCAGTGTTAAAGTGAGGAATGTGGGGTATATCAGTGTTACAGTGAGCGGTGTTGGGTATATCAGTGCTACTGTGGGGAGGGGTATATCAGTGTTACAATCAGTGGTATATGAGCACTTCAACCTGACGTGTGTGGGTTATATCAGTCTGACAGTGAGGGTTTTGGGGTGCATCTGTGTGTTACAGTGAGGTATGTGGGGTATATCAGTGTTACAGTGAGCGGTGTGTTGTATGTCAGTTATTTACGTTGAGGCGTGTGAGTAATATCGGTGTTACAGTGAGGGTTGTGGGTATATCAGGATATCACAGTGAGGGGTGTGGACTAAGTCAGTGTAACAGTGAGAGGCGTGGTGTATATCAGTGTTACAGTGAGTAGAGTGGGTCTATCAGAATACCACAGTGAGGGTTGTGGGGTATATCAGTGTTACAGTGAGGGGCGTGGGGTAAATCAGTGTTACAGTGAGGATTGTGGGGTATATCGGTGTTACAGTGAGGGGTGTGGGATATATCAGTGTTACAGTGAGGAATGTGGGGTATATCGGTGTTACAGTGAGGAATACGGGGCATATCGTTGTTACAGTGAGGGGTGTGGGGTATATCAGTGTTACATTGAGCGGTGTGGGTTATATCAGTTTCACAATGAGGGGCGTGGGGTATATCAATGTTACAGTGAAGGGTGTGAGGTATATCAGTGTTATTGTGACTGGTGTGGGGTACATCTGTTGCAGTGAGGTTTGTGGGGTATTTCAGTGTTACAGTGAGCAATGTGGGGTATATCAGTTTTACAGTGACCGGTGTGGGGTATATCAGTGCTAAAGTGCGGGGGGCGGGTATATCAGTGTTACAATCAGTGGTATATGACCGCTTCAACCTGAGTTGTGTCGGGTATATCAGTCTTACAGTAAGGTGTTTTGGGTGCATCTGTGTGTTACAGTTAGGTATGTGGGGTATATCAGTGTTACAGTGAACGGTGTGTTGTATGTCAGTTATTTACCTTGAGGCGTGTGAGGAGTATCGGTGTTAGAGTGAGGGTTGTGGGTATATCAAGATATCACAGTGAGGGGTGTGGACTATGTCAGTGTAACAGTAAGAGGCGTGGTGTATATCAGTGTTACAGTGAGCAGAGTGTGTCTATCAGAATAGCACAGTGAGGGTTGCGGGGTATATCAGTGTTACAGTGAGGGGCGTGGGGTAAATCAGTGTTACAGTGAGGAGTGTGGGGTATATCGGTGTTACAGTGAGGGGTGTGGCATATATCAGTGTTAAAGTGAGGGATGTGGGGTATATCGGTGTTACAGTGAGGAGTACGGGGCATATCGGTGTTACAGTGAGGGGTGTGGGGTATATCAGTGTTACATTGAGCGGTGTGGGATATATCAGTGTTGCAGTGAGGTGCAAGGGGTATATCAGTGTTACAGTGAAGGGTGTGAGGTACATCAGTGTTATAGTGAGGGGTGTCGGGTACATCTGTTAAAGTGAGGTGTGTGGGGTATGTCAGTGTTGGAGTGAGCGGTGTGGGATATATCAGTGTTTCAGTGAGAGGTGTGGGGTATATCAGTGTTACAGTGAGCGGTGTCAGTTGCATCAGTGTGTTAGAGTGCAGCGTGTGGGTCTTAGCTGAGTGGTTCACTGTCGGATGAGTGGGATATCAGTGTTACAGGGAGGCGTGGGGCGGTATATCTGTGTGGTACAGTGAGTGCTGCGGCGTATATCAGTGTTACATTGAGGGGTGTGGGGTATATCAGTGTTACAGTGAGGGGTGTGGGGTGTATCAGTGTTACAGCAAGGGATGTGGGGTGTATCAGTGTTACAGTGAGGGGTGTGAGGTGTATCAGTGTTACAGTGAGGGGTGGTGGGTATATCAGTGTTACAGTGAGGGATGTGGGGTATAACAGTGTTACAGTGAGTGGTGTGGGGTACATCTGTTACAGTGAGTTGTGTGGGGTATATCAGTGTTACAATGAGTGATGTGGGATATATCTTTGTTAAAGTGAGGAATGTGGGGTATATCATTGTTACAGTGAGGGGTGTGAGGTATATCAGTGTTACAGTGAGATGTTTGGGGTATATCAGTGTTAAAGTGAGGAATGTGTGTTATATCAGTGTTGCAGTGAGCGGTTTGGGTTATATCAGTGTTCCAGTGAGGGGTGTGAGGTATATCAGTGTTACAGTGAGATGTATGGGGTTTATCAGTGTTAAAGTGAGGAATGTGGGGTAAATCAGTGTTACAGTGAGCGGTGTGGGGTATATCAGTGCTAGAGTGGGGAGGGGTTTATCAGTGTTACAATCAGTGGTATATGAGCACTTCAACCTGAGGTGTGTGGGTTATATCAGTCTTACAGTGAGGGGTTTGGTGTGCATCTGTGTATTACAGTGAGGTATGTGGGGTATATCAGTGTTACAGTGAGCGGTGTGTTGTATGTCAGATATTTACCTTGAGGCGTGTGAGGAATATCGGTGTTACAGTGAGGGTTGTGGGTATATCAGGATATCACAGTGAGGGGTGCGGACTAAGTCAGTGTAACAGTGAGAGGCGTGGTGTATATCAGTGTTACAGTGAGGAGAGTGGGACTATCAGAGTACCACAGTGAGGGTTGTGGGGTATATCAGTGTTACAGTGAGGGGCGTGGGGTAAATTAGTGTTACATGAGGAGTGTGGGGTATATCAGTGTTACAGTGAGGAGTGTGGTGTATATCGGTGTTACAGTGAGGGGTGTGGGATATATCAGTGTTACAGTGATGAATGCGGGGTATATCGGTGTTACAGTGAGGAGTACGGGGCATATCGTTGTTACAGTGAGGGGTGTGGGGTATATCAGTGTTACATTGGGCGGTGTGGGTTATATCAGTGTTACAATGAGGGGCGTGTGGTATATCAATGTTACAGTGAAGGGTGTGAGGTATATCAGTGTTATAGTGAGTGGTGTGGGGTACATCTGTTGCAGTGAGGTGTGTGGGGAATTTAGTGTTACAGTGAGGGGTGTGGGGTATATCAGTGCTACAATGGGGGGGTGGGGTATATCAGTTTTAAAGTGAGGAATGTGGGGTATATCAGTTTTACAGTGACCGGTGTGGGGTATATCAGTGCTACAGTGCGGGGGGGCGGGTATATCAGTGTTACAATCAGTGGTATACGACCGCTTCAACCTGAGTTGTGTCGGGTATATCAGTCTTACAGTGAGGGGTTTGGGGTGCATCTGTGTGTTACAGTGAGGTATGTGGGGTATATCAGTGTTACAGTGAACGGTGTGCTGTTGTCAGTTATTTACCTTGAGGAGTGTGAGGAATATCGGTGTTAGAGTGAGGGTTGTGGGTATATCAGGATATCACAGTGAGGGATGTGGACTATGTCAGTGTAACAGTGAGAGGCGTGGTGTATATCAGTGTTACAGTGAGGAGAGTGGGTGTATCAGAATACCACAGTGAGGGTTGCGGAGTATATCAGTGTTACAGTGAGGGGCGTGGGGTAAATCAGTGTTACAGTGAGGAGTGTGGGGTATATCGGTGTTACAGTGAGGGGTGTGGCATATATCAATGTTACAGTGAGGGATGTGGGGTATATCGGTGTTACAGTGAGGAGTACGGGGCATATCGGTGTTACAGTGAGGGGTGTGGGGTACATCAGTATTACATTGAGCGGTGTGGGGTATATCAGTGTTGTAGTGAGGGGCAAGTGGTATATTAGTGTTACAGTGAAGGGTGTGAGGTATATCAGTGTTATAGTGAGGGGTGTCGGGTACATCTGTAAAAGTGAGGTGTGTGGGGTATGTCAGTGTTGCATTGAGCGGTGAGGGAGATATCAGTGTTACAGTGACCGGTGTCAGGTTCATCAGTGTTTTAGAGTGCAGCGTGTGGGTCTTAGCTGAGTGGTTCACTCTCGGGTGAGTGGGATATCAGTGTTACAGGGATGCGTGGGGCGGTATATCTGTGTGGTACAGTGAGTACTGCGGCGTATATCAGTGTTACAGTGAGGGGTTTGGTGTATGTCAGTGTTACAGTGAGTGATGTGTGGTATATCAGTGTTACATTGAGGGGTGTGGGGTATATCAGCGTTACAGTGAGGGGTGTGGGGAGTATCAGTGTTACAGCGAGGGATGTGGGGTGTATCAGTGTTACAGTGAGGGGTGTGAGGTGTATCAGTGTTACCGTGAGGGGTGGTGGGTATATCAGTGTTACAGTGAGGGATGTGAGGTATAACAGTGTTACATTGAAGGGTGTGGGGTGTATCATTTTTACAGTGAGGGGTGTGGGGTATATCAGTGTTGCAGTGCGGGGTGTGGAGTATTTCACTATTACAGTGAGGGGTTTGGGGTATATCGTTGTTACAGTTAGGGGTATGGGGTATATCGGTGTTACAGTGAGGGGTGTGGGGTATATCAATATTACAGTGAATGTTGTGAGGTATATCAGTGTTACAGTGAGGGGTGGTGGGTATATAATTGTTACAGTGAGGGGTGTGGGGTATGTCAGTTTTACAGTGAGGGGTGTGGGGTATATTGGTGTAAGAGTAAGGGGTGCGTGTTATATCAGTGTTACAGTGAGGGGTGTGGGCTATGTCAGTGTTGCAGTGAGCGGTGTCGGTACATTAGTGGGTTAGAGTGTAGCGTGTGGACCTTAGCTGAGTTGTTCACTGTGGTGTGAGTGGTATATCAGTGTTACAGGGAGGCGTGCGGGTGTATATCAGTGGGTTACAGTGTGTGGTGCCCGGTATATCAGTGTTACAGTGAGGGGTTTGGGGTATATCAGTGTTATAGTGAGTGATGTATGGTATATCAGTGTTATATTGAGGGGTGTGCGGTATATCAGTGTAACAGTGAGAGGTGTGGGGTCTATCAGTGTTACAGTGAGAGGTGTGGGGCATATCAGTGTTACAGTGACGGATGGTGGGTATATCAATGTTACAGTGAGGGGTGTGGGGTATAACAGTGTTACAGTGAGGGGTGTGGGATGTATCAGTGTTACAGTGAGGGGTGTGGGGTATATCAGTGTTACAGTGCGGGGTGCGGAGTATTTCAGTGTTACAATGAGGGGTGTGGGGTACTTCGATGTTACAGTTAGGGGTATGTGGTATATTGGTGTTACAGTGAGGGGTGTGGGGTATATCAATATTTCAGTGAAGGGTGTGAGCTATTTCAATTTACAGTGAGGGGTGGTGGGTATAGCAGTGTTACATGAGGAGTGTGGGGTATATCAGTGTTACAGTGAGGAGTGTGGGGTATATCATTGTTACAGTGAAGGTTGTGATGTATATCACTGTTATAGCGTGGGGTGTGGGCTACATCTTTTACAGTGAGGTGTGTGGGGTATATCAGTTTTGCAATGAGGGATGTGGGGTACATCAGTGTTAAAGTGAGGAATGTGGGATATATCAGTGTTACAGTGAGGGTTGTGAGGTATATCAGTGTTACAGTGAGATGTGTGGGGTATATCAGTGTTAAATTGAGGAATGTGGAGTATATATGTTTTACAGTGACCGGTTTGGGGTATATCAGTGCTACAGTGCGAATGGGCGGGTATATCAGTATTACAATCAGTGGTATATGACCGCTTCAACCTGAGTTGTGTCGGGTATATCAGTCTTACAGTTAGGGGTTTGGGGTGCATCTGTGTGTTACAGTGAGGTATGTGGGGTATATCAGTGTTACAGTGAACGGTGTGTTGAATGTCAGAATACCACAGTGAATGGTGTGGGGTATATCAGTGTTATGGTGAGGGGCGTGGGCTATATCAGTGTTACAATGAAGGATTTGAGGTATATCAGTGTTACAGTGAGTGGTGTGGTGTATATCAGTGTTACAGTGAGGGGCATGGTTTTTACCTGAATTTTAGAGTGAGGGGTATGGGGTGTTTAAGTGCATTACAGTGAGGGGTGTGGTATATATCGATGCGTTAAAGTAAGTGGTGTCGGGTATATCAGTGTTCCAGTGAGTGGTGTGTGCTTTATCGGTGTGTTGCAGTTATGGGTGTGGGCTCTATGATTGTTACATTGAGGGGTGTGGGGTATATCAGTGTTACAATTAGGGGTGTGGGCTATATCAGTGTTATAGTGAGGGGTGTGGGGTATATCATTGTTGCAGTGGGTGGGGGGTGGGAATTATCAGTGTTACAGTGAGGAGTTTGGGGTGTATCTGTATGTTACAGTGAGGTATGTGGGGGACATCAGTGTTACAGTGAGGGGTTTGGGGTGCATCTGTGTGTTACAGTGAGGAATGTGGGGTATATCAATTTTACAGTGAGCGGTGTGTTGTATGTCAATAAGTTACCTTGAGATGTGTGAGGTATATCATTGTTCCAGTGAGGGTTTTGGGTATATCAGGATATTACAGTGAGGGGTGTGGACTATGTCAGTATTACACTGAGGGATGTGGGATATATCGGTGCTGCAGCGAGCGGTGTGTGCTATATCAGTGTTGCGTGAGTGGTGTGGGGTGTATCATTGTTACAGTGAGTGGTGTGTGGTATATAAGAGTCTTACAGTGAGGGTGTAAATGTGGATTATTTTCTCTCAATCTGGTTCTGCAAAAATTCTGAAACGAATACCGCTTGTGCTTTAAACAAAGCAAGCTTTTATTTAAAAAGCAAATCCAGATCGGGGACCTTATCAGACAGAAGGAATGCAACTCTGATAGATCGCACCCACTTCCTACGGACAAAGTGACGTTACATTGTAAAGGGACGACGGTTCTACATTCTCGGCAAAAGATAACAAGATAGGACTAGAGTGACATCCTAGTTCAGCCTATCCCTTTTGATCCCTCTTTCCCTTTGTCCACTCATAAGCCGACCAAAGTATGGTCTGATTTTAAACAAAGACCTTCTGTTAATGTTTCAGGTTAATAACATGATTTAATAAGACCTTGAGGTTTTTCTGCAAGCTGTGGGTTTTGTTTCAATATGTGTTAGTGTTGTAAAATTTCGCAGTCTCGAGTCTGAGATGTCATGGCTATTCCACCATGAATTTTTTGTTAGCTTATACTGTCCCTATACAATTCCCACGTTCTCAATTTCAATGTCACTATACATTTTTAAACATTCACATGCCCCCCTTTTATCATTCCATGATAACACTTAGGAGCATTCTAAGAGTATCGAATTCATCCATTCACACTCTATTTCCTGAATCATACTGTTGTTAGTGTCGAGTAGTTCTTTAGTTCGTTGGATCATAACTCGGGAGCCCTTGTCCACGAGAGTTTGCTAACCTTGCCATCAAACCTCCACTTGTTTTATTCGGAAGGTGAGAGAGGATGGTGACGCGTGCACCTGTGGTGATGTTGAGACTGTGTTGGCATTTGCTGTACCCTATGATATGTCCCTTGTTACTGGTGTAATTTCGGGTTAGACATATGTCCCCGGTTGGCCTCCCAATACGCGAGGTATTGGTCAGGGCTAAGAATGGGGGTTCCTTTCCACGGTCGTAGGTTGTTTGGTACCATCCCTGGAATGTCTCGCTAATTGTATTGGCCCCCCTCCTTTCGTGATAGTTTGGCTCTGAATCCATCTGACAGTCTCTGTTAGGGTTAGTGGAACGGGGCGCAAAGTCATTCCCCTTTGGAATGTATAGGGAGATGTGAACACACCCAACATCTAGAAAAGTTCCCATTTTGCGCATAAACATAAGACATGTACAAAAAGGTGCTTACATGGAACTCTCTTCTCTGTCTCCCCTCCCATGCGCTGAAACTGTCATATATCAAAACTATTATACAGGCTGTGGCATACAGACACAGTTGCATCTTATGACTCAGGATTCAGATAAATAGTGCAATTATTTTGCTGAATAAAAGAGTTCAGTTTACCCGTCTCTCTTCTCAGGTCACCGTCGGTGTAGCTGGCTGTCTATCACTATGGGTAAAAGTTCAAACTGGTGACGTTCCAATTCGGATACCAACGGAGAAGAGGAGGTCTGGAACAGAAACAGGAGTTAGAATAACCAGTAAAATAGGTTCGTTAGAGGGTGGTGAGCTTGCAGTGATGCAGGTGAACCCAGGCACTTTTCCCCTCAACCTTGGCTGCAGTGGGGGTAGTGAGTAACACCTGAAAAGGCCCCTCCTATTGTGGCTCTAATCCCTTCCAAATCCATACTTCCCTGGTGCCACGAGGGACAATTCGGGTAAAACTGAGAGGTCGAGGTGAGCATCTTGAACCTGGTTGTGAGCTAGTCACAGAGCCTGAGTCAAAGAAAGAACATAGGTGGTCATCAGTCGAGCTGAGATACCATATCTAGGAACAATTTCCCTCATTAACACCGTAACAACAGTTTGAGCCTTATTATCCAGGGTAGGGTAGGCTTCAATCCATCTGCTAAACACATCTGCTATTACTAACACATATTTGTAACACTGAACTTCTGCAACTCAATGTAGTCCAACTGAAATGTCTCAAAGGGACTTTCGGGTATGGGCATTTTACCCCAATCAAAGGGGTCTCCCTTCCCTGGATTATGTTGCTGGCAAACCAGGCAACGACTACTGATGTTCTGGGCGAGCGCCTGGAGTCTGGGGTGCCACCAAGTAGCCAAAAGTGTATCACTCGTGGTCCTTGCTCCACAATGAGTCGCAAAATGCACACATTCAATAACCCATAGAGCCAACTCGTCAGACATGCGAGTCTATTCCGCGGGAGTGGTCCAGAGTTTAGAAACATTGCCATACGTACATCCATAATATTTCCACAACAGTTTATCTTTTTCAGGAGCGTCCTCATGTGCTTTTATAACATCTTGGATGGTTGGCATTGGTTTTTCCGAGGCTAACTTATCCTTCAAGGGTTTTTAGTCTGACTCATCATTTTGGGCACTAACATCTGTTGGTCACGAGAGGCCTGTTTAGCCTCGTTGTCAGCACAGTGGTACCCTATATCAACCGGAGATTTTCCGGTGGTGTGGGTGGTACATTTAACAACGGAAATACACTTGGGGAGCATGAGCGCTTGCAACAAATCAGATACTAGTTGCTCATGGGATATCTCATTCGCCTGTGAGGTTTGGAATCCCCTATTTTTCCATAATTGTCCGAAATCATGGGCCACCCCAAAGGCATACCTAGAGTCGGTGTAGATATTGACTTTGATGTCTTTGGCCAAGATACAGGCTCGGGTGACGGTGAATAGTTCAGCTTGTTGGGCAGAAAAGGCGGTTTCAAAAGCGGCAGATTCCAAGACCTGATTCTCCTGGTTTACTATGGCGTATCCTGAGATTAATAGAAGAACTTCCGTCAACATACATAATACAGTCTGGATCTTCAGTTGGTACATCAACTAAATCTTCCCTGACTGATGTGGCCTCTTGAATTAAAGATAAACAATCATGACTGGGTTCTTCCTCATCTTGGGGCGGCTCAGTAAGAAAATAGGCCGGATTAATTGCAGTACAGAGCCGAAAGGTCAGCTTAGGATTGTTTAGTATGTAGATCTCAGATCTGCTTTGCCTGGCCATGGTAAGGTGTTGAGTCTGCAGTTGGCCCAGGAGGGCAGCTACTGAGTGAGAAGTGTTAAGACAACGGTAGCACAGTCTTTCAGAATTGTTCAATACAGTTGAAAGGGCCGGTCATAGAGGGGCCGGCCCAAAGCCGGAGCTTGCAGCAGGGCTGTCTTTAGTTCCTTAAAGGCTTGGACGTCTGCGGTTTCTATTTCAAAGCTGCCTTACTTATTTGTATACGGGGTGAGGTGCTTCGTCATCAGGGCAACATTAGGGATCCAGGGTCTGCAGTAATTGATCAACCCCAACCACTGTCGCATTTATTTAGCCGTGCTAGGGACTGGAAACTGGCAAATTGGTTCGACTCGGCTAGTCTCCAAAGCTCGGTGGATACTCGGTATTGCCTGTGATTTCAGTGGGTACTGTCCACATTGCACTGCACTGGGATCTCAATCGGATCAATGGGAGTACAACCCACTTGGGAGGGGTCCTCTGCCCACACATGAGGATCCACATAGTCAGGTATGTCAGAGCCAGTATGATGCTGCAGAATCGTTAAGACCTTCTCGGGGTCTCCGTTAAATTGGACTGTTCGGCCATGTTTTACAATTTGCACATCCCGGCTGGAAGGGTCAGCCTCGTCTATAGCCTGGCACACCATAACTCCCAAATCATTAGCGTGGTGAGGAGGTAATACTTCGAGTAATATGTGGTGCCACTGTTGGGGGCTGTCCATTTCCACAAAATCTGCCTTCCCTTCCTGTCCAGTCACTCTAGCCCTTAATAGAATTTCCTTCACTTCCCCTTCGTGATCCTGATAAAAGGTCTGCAGGTCCTGATTCTTTCCACTGGGATCGCGTGCTAGGGTCACGTGTGAGGGTGCCTGCGGCAGGTCCAGAGACCACCACTTAGTGATTCTAGTGGTATTATACTGCTGCTTAAGGGTTCCCTGTTTTACAATAATCCCATCATCTCCACACTCCAAATGCAACTGGAATTTGCAAAGGAGGTCTCTAGCCATCAAGTTACAGTCCAGAATGGTTGTGATAACAAATCGATTTTCCACCAATTCTTCCTGGTAACCCATTTTAACCGGTTCTGACACCGGGAATGTCGAGACTTGTCCCAGGAATCCTGACAGTCCTTTGTTTCAGTGAAGGCGGGGAGTTTAAGCTTTGATTCGACAGAAGACATGAAAGCTCCCATATCTATCAAGAAGGGTTGCCACTCATTCCGAATTTTTAACAATATCATCGGTTCGTCATCCGGAGACGGTCCCTGCGTAGTCAATACGAATAGAGGGACGGTTGGCCAAAGGGGTTGTTCTGGGAGAAGTTAATGTAAGATCCCCGTCCTCTCCCCCCTTGCCACCCTCCTCTTCCTCCTCTTCCTTTTTCGTGCCGATGGGAGGGACAATTTCTATTCCAATGTCCTTTTTGCCCACAAATAAAGCATCCATCTCGTTTTCCGCGACCCTACCTCTTCACATACCATGCCGGGGACAGTAGGGCGGTCCGTAATTAGCAGGGCACGGGCCATTTGGCTGTTTGATATAACCGTTTACCCGTTTATCCACCCAACTCTGCACGCAATACTGCAGTTCCATCTGGTATCCCCTTGGGTCGGGTTTTGGTCCTTCCACCCGAGGCGGCTCCATACTGATGGGCTTCTGAAGGGTCGTGGTGAAAGCATTAAATATAGAGTTTAGGCGATCCTGGACATCGTTAGGGTGAGCAACCACCAATCAGCATGAGTAGCCCGTCCTAGGTGAGTTAGAAATCGGGCATGCTCAGTTGGGCTCAGGGTTTGCTTTACCAGGGCCGACAGGTCCCTTGATTCTGCATTATATCCGTGTATGTCGAGGTCACTCCGTGAAATCTGAGGTCAGGGTTAAGTTGGGTTTATGGATTCCTTTCAACTTATTTATCTTAGCCTTTTAACTCTTCAATTTGTTTTGTTTGAGTATCTATTTCTTTATTGTATCAGGCAAGTATTATTACATAAGCTAGTTCTGTTTTTATTTTTATTCTGACTATCGCACCATTCCTCTGTTAGGTGAGTCTTTTTTCTAGTAAGAAATACTAATTGATAATGTTCAGTATGAAATGGCTTTCAATGGAAAGGGTTAACTCCTTTATAGATTTGTAAGAAGACCTGATGTCATTACGTGACTTCACGTAACCATGTGGAAAAAACAATCTTTTCATCAGGAAAGGCAGCATTTGATTAAACTCCAAAATTTTTTAACTTCTTATTCAAGTACTTGCCAAAGATATATATATTTTTTTAATTGATTTAAAACGAGACCACACATTTGTTTACTGAAATTCAATTTCGTCATCAGCCTCGGTCAACGCAAAGCCAGCCATTTTAACTAAGTCGTCTATCGATACATTTCTCAGAGGTCCCAGTGGAACTCTGAGTACGTTTCTCGTGCGTGCACTCTTTCTTTAAGACGTCTACGGTTTTTAATATGTCCTCCTTCTGTCAATGAAAGCCCTAATTTAATGGAGTTTTTCTGCCAACTGGACAGGTGTGATTTTATTTTAAGACTGCAGTGGAATTTTTCTCATAATTTAAAATCTCAGAACATTTTTTTTTCTTTCAGCACCTATTTAGTACGCTACTTTTTTTTTGTCTTTTCCATAAATAGAGAGAAGTCTGGCACGTAGGCTGTGGACTGCTTTTCGTTATCTCAATTGTTCCAGCCTCAAGGTCGTGTTATTTAATATAATATTTTTTTTGAATCCTTTTGAATCCATCTCAGTTGTTTTGCTGTGCCTTCTCTGAATGTTTTCTTTCAACAAGTAAGTGAGCATGTCAAATCCTTTGTTTTTTAACCACCGGGACCATGTATTTTTTTCTTTTTTTTTTACTCAACAAACCTATCCTTTGTGCATTTCCTGGCTCCGTAACTTATCATCCTAATATACGTAATTCAATCAGGTTCACACTCTTAAACTTCCCACATACAGGACAACACTACAAAGGGTTAAAATAAACTTTCATTCTGTTTGAAAAAGTGGGTGGAGCTAAAACAAACCACAACTCCCCAGCTTTTTTTTTTACACAGTACAAATCACACAAGCATTTCTCATTTAAAACAAGCGTTCATAAGAGTCTCTTTTCTTTCCTATTAATTTTGGGATCCATGATTGTTCATCTATCCCTATTTAGCTCTAACTATCCCTACTTTCCGTGTCGCCGCACGGATCAACTGGGCCTCGAACCCAGAGAGACACTGGGTTTCGAACCCAGGCAGGCTCTGGGCCTTGAACCCAGGCAGACTTACCTATTCTAACCTATCTTTCCAAGTCGCCTCTTGGTTTGCGTCACTGTGCAATTTCCCGACCTCTATCTCTATTCTAAGTTAGAAAGGTATTCACCAGATTGTCCTGGATGTCGTTCAGACACTATCTGAGAACCAGCGAGTGGCTAAACTTTCCTCAGACTTTTGAAACGAGGGGAAACTGGAGCAGTATTGAAATCATACTCACTCCAGTGGCCACTTTCCCCTCGTCTTGTCCAAGGCTCGTCTGGCTCTTAATTCGAAAATTTTCGGCAGTCGTCCGTTGAGATCCCACTTCTGACACCAAATGTAAATGTGGATTATTTTACCTCAATCTGCTTCAGCAAAATTACTGAAACGGATACCGTTTGTGCTTTAAACAAAGTAAGCTTTTATTTAAAAAGCAAATCCCGATCGGGAACCTTATCAGACAGAAGGAATGCAAGTCTGTTTGAACGCACCCACTACCTACGGACAAAGTGACGTTACATTGTAATGGCACGACGGTTATACATTTTTGGCAAAAGATAACAAGATAGGGATAGAGTGACATCCTAGTTCAGCCTATCTCTTTTGATCACTGTTTCCCTTTGTCCACTCATACGCCGACCAAAGTATGGTCTGATTTTAAACAAAGGCCTGTTAATGTTTCAGGTTAATAACATGATTTAATAAGACCTTGAAGTTTTTCTGCAAGCTGTGGGTTTTGTTTCAATATGTGTTAGTGTTGCAACATTTCGCAGTCTCGAGTCTGAGATGTCATGGCTATTCTCCATGAATTCTTTGTTAGCTTATAATGTCCCTATACAATTTCCACGCTCTCAACTTCAATGTCTCTATACATTTTTAAACATTCACATTGTGCTGACGTGGATTGAGAACTGGTTGTCAGACAGGAAGCAAAGAGTAGGAGGAAATAGGGACTTTTCAGAATGGCAGGCAGTGACTCGTGGGATATCGCAAGGTTCTTTGCTGGGGCCCCAGCTGTTTACACTGTACATTAATGATTTAGACGAGGGGATTAAATGTAGTATCTCCAAATTTGCGGATGACACTAACTTGGGTGGCAGTGTGAGCTGCGAGGAGGATGCTATGAGGCTGCAGAGCGACATGGATAGGTTACGTGAGTGGGCAAATGCATGGCAGATGAAGTATAATCTGGATAAATGTGAGGTTATCCACTTTGGTGGTAAAAACAGAGAGACAGACTATTATCTGAATGGTGACAGATTAGGAAAAGGGGAGGTGCAAAGAGACCTGGGTGTCATGGTACATCGGTCATTGAAGGTTGGCATGCAGGTACAGCAGGCGGTTAAGAAAGGAAATGGCATCTTGGCCTTCATAGCGCGGCGATTTGAGTACAGGGGCAGGGAGGTGTTGCTACAGTTGTACAGGGCCTTGGTGAGACCACACCTGCAGTATTATGTACAGTTTTGGTCTCCTAACCTGAGGAAGGACATTCTTGCTACTGAGGAAGTGCAGCGAAGGTTCACCAGACTGATTCCCGGGATGGCGGGACTGACCTATCAAGAAAGACTGGATCAATTGGGCTTGTATTCACTGGAGTTCTGAAGAATGAGAAGGGACCTCATAGAAACGTTTAAAGTTCTGATGGGTTAGACAGGTTGGATGCAGGAGGAATGTTCCCAATGTTGGGGAAGTCCAGAACCAGGGGACACAGTCTAAGTTTAAGGTGTAAGCCATTTTAATCCGAGATGAGGAGGAACTTCTTCACCCAGAGAGTGGTGAACCTGTGGACTTCTCTACGACAGAAAGTTGTTAAGGCCAATTCAATAAACATATTCAAAAAGGAGTTAGATGAAGTCCTTATGACTAGGGGGATCAAGGGGTATGGCGAGAAAGCAGGAATGGGGTATTGAAGTTGCATGTTCAGCTATGAACTCATTGAATGGCGGTGCAGGCTAGAAGGGCCGAATGGCCTACTCCTGCACCTATTTTCTATGTTTCTATGTTTCTATTAATAGCAGATTCGAACCCCTGCAGTCACTTGTGAACTCGCTGGTGGCTCAGCAGGTTGGATGAGGTCGTGAATCCCATCCCACATTCGGAGCAGGTGAACGGCCTCTCCACAGTGTGAATTCGCTGGTGTATCAGTAGTTCGGATAAGCAAGTGAATCTCTTTCCACATTCAGAGCAGGGGAATGGTCTCTCCACAGCGTGAACTCGCTGCTGTGTCAGCAGGTGGTATGACAGAGTGAAACCCTTCCCACGGTCAGAGCAGGTGAACGGCCTCTCGCCAGTGTGAACTCGCTGGTGTGTCCGCAGGTCGGATGAATGAGTGAATCCCTTCCCACTGTCTGAGCAGGTGAACGGCCTCTCCCCAGTGTGAACTCGCTGGTGTGTCCGCAGGTCGGATGAATGAGTGAATCCCTTCCCACTGTCAGAGCAGGTGAACGGCCTCTCCCCAGTGTGAACTCGCTGGTGTGTCCGCAGGTCGGATGAATGAGTAAATCCCTTCCCACTGTCGGAGCAGGTGAACGGCCTCTCCCCAGTGTGAACTCGCTGGTGTGTCCGCAGGTCGGATGAATGAGTGAATCCCTTCCCACTGTCGGAGCAGGTGAACGGCCTCTCCCCAGTATGAACTCGCTGGTGTGTCCGCAGGTCGGATGACACAGTGAATCCCTTCCCACAGTCGGAACAGGTGAACGGCCTCTCCCCAGTGTGACCTCGCCGATGTGTTTCCAGCTGGGACTGGGAGTTGAAACGTCTGCCACAATCCCCACATTTACACGGGTTCTCCCCAGTGTGACTGAACTTGTGTCTCTCCAGTTTGGACGATCGGCTGAAGCCTTGTCCACACACAGAGCACGTGTACCGTTTCAGCTCACTGTGAACGGTGCCTTCTGCTTCCATGGTCAAAAGCTGATGATATTCCAGTCGCGATGTAGCGAGTGACTGTCAGATCTTGAGGTGATGTTTGGTTTGAGCTTCCAGTGACACATCCTCCCCTTTTAACACGCTGTAAAATGAATTTCAAACAGGAAAAAGGGAGTGTGAGAGAGAACCCACAAAAACACAAAGGCAGATTGTGAAATTGAGCTTAATGAATCTGGTCACTTGTGGGGCAGGCACAAGAAAAAAGTGACCATGAAAGCTGCCGGATTGTCGTAAAAACACATCTGGGTCAGTACTGTCCTTCAGGGAAGGGAACACACCTCCCTCGACAGGCCCACATGGGAAATTGTTGTTCCCACTGGGCCCAGAAGTACTGGGGGTGAAACCCAGCAGCTTCTCCCCCCTCTGCATCCAGCTCAAACTGATGTAACAACAGACCCAAACAGGAGGCCAGTGAGTGACTTCCACATCCAGCGCCCACCTGATACAGAGCGGCTGGGAATTGCTGGGCATGCTGTATAAATGTCAGTTGTTGTTTTCCTGGTGTGGGGGAGGTGCTGCCTCAGGGGTTGCTGGTGCCGGGCCCAGTGGCTCTGACTCAGGGCCCGAGAGCCGCACTCGGTGTTGCCCGGGGCCTGAGAGCCGCACTCGGTGTTGGCCGGGGACCGAGAGCCGCACTCGGTGTTGCCCGGGGCCCGAGAGCCGCGCTCGGTGTTGCCCGGGTCCCGAGAGCCGCACACGGTGCTGCCCGGGTCCCGAGAGCCGCACTCGGCGTTGCCCGGGGACCGAGAGCCGCACTCGGTGTTGCCCGGGGACCGAGAGCCGCACTCGGTGTTCCCCGGGGCCTGAGAGCCACACTCGGTGTTGCCTGGGGACTGAGAGCCGCACTCGGTGTTGCCCGGGGACTGAAAGCCGAACTCGGTATTGCCCTGGGATTGAGAGCCACACTCGGTTAAAAAGGAGGCAGACAAAAAGCAGGAAACTATAGACCAGTTCGCCTAACATCTGTGGTTGGGAAAATGTTGAAGAGTTCATTCTTAAAGAAGCAGTAGCACGACATTTGGAAAAGCATAATTCGGTCAGGCAGTCAGCATGGATTTATGAAGGGGAAGTTAAGTTTTACAAATTTGCTGGCATTCTTTGAGCATGTAATGAACAGGGTGGATAAAGTGGGTGTGGTGTATTTGGACTCCCAGAAGGCATTTGACAAGGTGCCACATAAAAGGTTACTGCACAAGATAAAAGTTCACGGGGCTGGGGATAATATATTAGCATGGATAGAGGATTGGCTAACTAACTGAAAACAGAGAGTGGGGATAAATGTTCATTCTTGTGTTGGCAATCAGTAACTAGTGGTGTGCCGCAGGAATCAGTGCTGGGACCCCAACTATTTACAATCTATATTAACGACTAGGAAGAAGGGACCGACTGTAACGTAGCCAAGTTTGCTGCCGATATAAAGATGGGAGGAAAAACAATGTGTGAGTAGAACACACATAATCTGTAAAAGGACATAGACAGGCTAAGTGAGTGGGCAAAAATTTGGCAGATGGAGTATAATGTTGGAAAGTGTGAGGTCATGCATTATGGCAGAAAAAAATCAAAGAGCAAGTTATTATTTAAATGGAGAAAGATTGCAAAGTGCTGCAGTACAGCAGGAGTTGGGGGTACTTGTGCATGAAACACAAAAGGTTAGTATGCAGGTACAGCAGGTGATTAGGAAGGCCAACTGAATCTTGGCCTTTATTGCAAAGGGGCTGGAGTATAAAAGCAGGGAAGTCTTGCTACAGTTATACAAGTTATTGGTGAGGCGACACCTGGAATATTACGTGCAGTTTTGGTTTCCACATTTATGAAAGTATATACTTGCTTTGCAGGAAGTTGAGAGAAGGTTCACTGGGTTGATTCCGGAGATGAGGGGTTGACTTATGAGAAAAGATTGAGGAGGTTGGGCCTCTACTTATTGAATTCAGAAGAACGAATGAGAGGTGATTTATCGAAACGTATCAGATAACAAGGGGGCTTGACAAGGTGGTAGCAGAGCGGATGTTTTCACTGATCGTGGAGACTAGTACTAGGGGGCATAATCTTAGAATAAGGGGCCCCCCATTTAAAACTGAGGTGAGGAGTAATTTCTTCTCTCATAGGGTTATAAAGCTGTGGAATTCGCTGCCTCAGAGACCTGTGGAAGCTGGGACATTGAATATATTTAAGACAGAGATAGACATTGTCTTAACTGATAAGGGAATAAGGGGTTATGGGGTGCGGGCAGGGAAGTGGTCCTGAGTCCATGATCGGATCAGCCAAGATCGTATTAATTGGTGGAGCAGGCTCGAGGGGCCGTATGCCTAATCCTGCTCCTATTTCTTTTGTTCTTATTTTCTTATATAGTGGGTGTCTGGTATGGGAGTGTGGATTTGCCTCTGTAGCTGTCCATCTCTGGTATGTGGATGAGGGTTTTACTCTGCATGTTAGTTTCTGATACGAGAGGTGGATTTTATCCTGTACCTGTCAATTTCTGTTAATTGCCTGTGTGTTTCATTCTGTATCAAAAAGGGCCACATTACAACATAATTCTAAAAGAACAAAGAGTGTTTAAAAAACAAAAGCCTGAAAGCTCTGAGTCTCAAAGCAAGAAGCATTCGTAATAAGGTGGACGAATTAACTGCACAGATAGCTGTTAACGGATATGATGTAATTGGGATTACAGAGACATGGCTCCAAGATACCAAGGCTGGGAACACTACATTCTGTGGTATTCAATATTCAGAAAGGATAGCCAGAAATGAAAAGGAGGTGGGGTAGTGTTAATGGTTAAAGAGAAAGTTAATGCAATAGTAAGGAAGGAATTGGCTAGGATGATGTGGAATATACATGGGTAGAGCTGCGAAACACCAAAGGGCAGAAAACGTTCGTTGGGGTTGTGTACAGACCACCAAACAGTAGTAGGGAGGTTGGTGATGGCATCAAACAGGAAATTAGTGACGCGTGCAATAAGGGTACAGCAGTTATCATGGGTGACCATAACCTAGATATTGATTGTGCTAACCAAACTTGTAGCAATACTGTGGAGGAGCATTTTCTGGAGTGTATAAGGGATGGTTTTCTAGACCAATATGTCGAGGAACCAACTGGAGAGCCGGCCATCCTAGACTGGGGCTTGTGCAACGAGAGAGGATTAATTAGCAATCTGGTCACGCGTGGCCCCTTGGGGAAAAGTGACCATAATATGGTAGAATTCTTCATTAAGCTGGAGAGCGACACAGTTAATTCAGAGACTAGGGTCCTGAACTTAAAGGAAACTTCAATGGTATGAGACATGATTTGGCTAGGATAAACTGGCGAATTATACTTAAAGGGTTGACGGTGGATAGGCAATGGCAGACATTTAAAGATCATATGGATGAATTATAACTACTGTACATCCCTGTCTGGCATAAAAATAAAACCGAAAAGGTGGCTCAATCGTGGCTATCAAGGGAAATTAGGGACAGTGTTAAATCCAAGGAAGAGGCATATAAATTGGCCTGAAAAAGCAGCAAACCTGAGGACTGGGAGAAATTTAGAATTCAGCAGAGGAGGACTAAGTGTCTAATTAGGAGAGGGAAAATAGACTATGAGAGTATGCTTGGAGGGAACATTAAAAACTGACTGCAAAAGCTTCTATAGATATGTGAAGAGAAAAAGATTAATTAAGACAAATGTGGTCCCTTGGAAGTCAGAATCAGGTGAATTCATAATGGGGAACAAGGAAATGGCAGACCAATTGAACTAATACTTTGGTTCTGTCGTAACTAAGGAAGACACAAATAACCTCCCGAGGATCTAGCGGGAATGAGGAACTGAGGGAAATCCTTATTAGTCAGGAAATGGTTGGAGGGAAACTAATGGGACTGAAGGCCAATAAATCCCCAGGGACTGATAGTCGGTATCCCAGAGTAGTTAAAGAAGTGGCCCTAGAAATGGTAGATGCATTGGTGTTCATTTTCCAGAATTCCATGGACTATGGATCAGTATCTATAGATTGGAGGGTAGCTAATGTAACCCCACTTTAAAAAAAAAGGACGAGGAGAGCAAACAGGGAATTATAGCCTGACATCGGTGGTGGGGAAAATGCTGGAATCAATTATTAAAGATGTAATAGCAGATCATTTGAAAAAGCAGTGACAGGATTGGTCCAAGTCAGCTTGGATTTATGAAAGGGAAATCATGCTTGACAAATCTTCGAGAGTTTTTTGAGGATGTAACTAGTAGAGTGGATAAGGGAGAAGCAGTGGAATTTCAAAAACCTTTCGACAAGGTCCCACACAAGAGATTATTGTGCAAAATGAAAGCACAATGTACTGGGGGTAATGTATTGACGTGGATAGAGAACCGGTTTTCAGACAGGAAGCAAAAAGTAGGAATAAACGGGTCTTTTTCAGAATGGCAGGCAGTGACTAGTGGGGTGCCGCAAGGTTCAGTGCTGGGATCCCATATATTTACAATATATATTAATGATTTAGATGATGGAATAGAAGGTAATATCTCCAAGTTTGCAGATGATACTAAGCTGGGTGGCAGTGTGAGCTGTGAGTAGGATGCTAAGAGGCTGCAGGGTAACTTGGACACGTTAGGTGAATGGCAAATGCATGGCAGATGCAGTATAATGTGGATAAATTGAGGTTATCCACTTTGGTGGCAAAAACAGGAAGGCAGATTATCAGAATGGTGACAGATTAGTAAAATGGGAGGTGCAAAGAGACCTGGATGTTATGGTACATCAATTCACTGAAGGTAGGCATGCAGGTACAGCAGGCAGTAAAGAAAGCAACTGGCATGAAGGCCTTCATAGCGAGGGGATTTGAGTGTCGGAGAAGGGAGGTCTTACTGCAGTTGTAGAGGGCCTTGGTGAGACCACACCTTGAGTATTGTGTACAGTTTTGGTCTCTTATTCTGAGCAAGGACGTGCTTGCTATTGAGGGACTGCAGCGAAGGTTCACCAGACTAATTTCCGGGATGGCAGGACTGACATATGAAGAAAAACTGGATCGGCTAGGCTTACACTCACTGGAATTTAGAAGAATGAGAGGGTATCTCATAGAAACATATAAAATTATGACAGGACTGGACACGTTAGATGCAGGAAGAATGTTCCTGATGTTGGGGAAGTCCAGAATCAGGGATCACAGTCTAAGGATAAGGGGCAAGCCATACCGGACTGAAATGAGGTGAAACTTTTTCACCCAGAGAGTGGTAAACCTATGCAATTCTCTACCACAGAAAGTTGTGGAGTCCAGTTCGTTGGACATACTCAAGAGGGAGTTAGATGTGGCCCTTACAGCTAAGAGGATCAAGGGATAGGGAGAGAAAGCGGGAGTGGGGTATTGAAGTTGCATGATCAACCATGATCATATTGAATGGCGGTGCAGGCTCGAAGGGCCAAATGGCCTGCTCCTGCACCTATTTTCTATGTTTCTTTCCATTCTTGGTGTGTGATGTGTATTTTGCGCTGTATCTGTCCATCTCTTATGTGAATGTGAGCTCTACTCCAGACCCGTCATTCTCCAGTATATTAGTATTGTTTTACTGTGTACCACCAATTCCTGATAGAGTATTCGTTTTACTTTTTAACTGTCAATTTGTGTTATGGAGGTGAGTGTTTATGCTGACTCGGTCGGTCTCTGGTAAATGAGTCTGAGTTTCACTCTGCATCTATCTGTCTCTGCTATGAGTGTGGATCTTTCTCTGTATCTCTGCATTTCTGTTATGGGTGTCTGGGTTTTATTCTGTACCTGTGACGTTCTGACATGTGATTGTGGGCCTCACTCTATACCTGCCAGTTTCTGCTTAATTATGAGTGGACTTTCCTTTGTACATGTCAGTTTCTGGAATGAAAGAGAGCTCTTTACCCTGTACCTGTCAATTACTGGTTTGAGAGTCTGGGCATGTCACTGTATGTCAATTTATGTTATGGGAAAATGGATTGTAATATGTCAGCCTCTGATATGTGAGTGTGGGTTTTATACTGTACCACTCAGTCTCTGATATGCAAGTGTGTATATTTTTCTGTAACTGTCAGGTTTTGGCGTGTGTTGAGGTTTAATCTGTGCATCTCAGTTTCTGTTATGTTAGATTGTACCTATTTGTTCCTGCTACTTGATTGTGTGTTTTAGACTATACCTGTCAGTTCCTGCTATGTGAGTGTGGAATTTACTCTGTATTTGCCAGTCTCTGGTGTGTGAACATGAGAATCAATTTTACTTTTAATCTGTATTTCTCTGATATGTGAGTGAAGATTTTGCCTTCTCCATGTCATTTTTTCTGATGTGTGGTTGTGGGTTTTGATCTGTCCCTATCAGTTTCTGCGATGCAGGTAACAATTTTCCTTACTGCCTTTCAGATTTCCGATATGTGCATATAGGATTTACACTTTACCTGTCACTCTCCGGTATGCAAGTGGGGATTTTATTCTGTTACTGTCACTTTCATATATGTGTGTGTGTGTTGTATACTGTATCTGTCAGTCTGTGGTACAAGAATGTGGCGTTTATTCTGCACCTGCCATCTTCTGGTATGTTCGGGGGGTTTAAATACTGAATCCGTCAGATTCTGAAACGTGAATATGGCTTTTGCTCTGTACCCATCAGCTTCTGATATGCGAGTGTGGTTTATACGTTCTATTGGACATTTTTTCTGATAGATGATTGTCTTTTATTCTCTACCTGCCAGTTTCTGGCAAGTGTCAGTTTTTAATGTACCGTCAGTATGATCTGTTTCAATGGTGAAACAGCATGTGTTTATACTGCTCCATGTGGCTGTAAGATTCGCAATGTAACTCTGCCACTTCGGATCACTGTGGAACTGACAGCTTCTGCTGCTTGTAACAACAGGATTGAGGCCAGTTATGTGTCTCTGCACACTGTGAGTGATAATCTACTTACTGTGTGTGAGAAGGAGCTGCCTGCACTGTTCCTTGTGTTCCGGGTGGAGGAAAGCTCACATTTGTTCTGGCTGAAGAATTTTGCTCTGAGAATAATAATTCGAGAACATTATTAGTTCTAAGAGGTGGATGCGGGGGAGAATATGAGGGAGCAACAATGTATCTCTCGACCACCAGCAACATGGTTCTGGAGAACTCAGCTCACCGAAACAATATAACTGGTCTTTAAAATATCTTCTCCCACACTCCTCTCCTGGTGCCTGCAAAAGATGCACTTTGTGAAATTCCCCACATCCTCACTGTCAGGCTGTGTTTCCACTGCTCACTATCCAAGAAACAGACACGGTTAGATTGGAACTGAATCAGGAACATTCACTACTGATTTGGGGAAAGAAAGCAGCAATGATTTGAAAGACCGAGATGATTTACTTTCTCTTCTACCTTACACTGTTCACACAAAGCCCGAGAATGGCCTCCGCTTCCCCCACTCACACCATGTCCCTGAACTAGTTCCTGCTCCACTCTGCCCCTTACACACAGCCCCCGATGGAACTAAAACAGGAACGTTCATGACTGGTTTGGAGAGAGAAAGCAGCAGATTGTAAATAGCAGATTCTGCCCATTCTGTGTCCCTTACCCTGGACACACACTATCCACACACAGCGCGAGAATGGACTCTCCCTTCCCCCACTCACAGATACTGATTCTTGGTCCACTCTGCCTCTTACACACAGCCGCTGACACTCCCTGAACTCCCCCCGGACTCAGTGCCGATCTCTGAGCCGATCTGCGGACACGTTCCCAAAGCACGGCGCAGCTTTAAGGAGGCTGCTGCTCACTGCCTTACCCCGGGGCCGCGATGTCTCCATTCCTGGCTGTTTTAAACCATCTTCTTCCGCTCACTGAGTGAATGGCGATCACAGGCAGGTCTGGGGGAGGGGAGGGCGCTCACTGGAAATTGACACAGGGGGCGGTGCTGAACCGCGCATGCGCAGATCTCTGCAATAATTCAATCTTTCAAAACCAAAGTGCACTTTTCCCAATTTACTTTTATCAGAATATGGAACTGGGCCTGGGGGGAAAGGACAGAGAATGATTAAAGCTGCAAGCCTTGTTCCTTGGAGATGATCAATTTGGGATCATTCCGTGCATGATGTTTCTCTCCATGAGACCGTCTTCACAAAGCAATCCTGCAGCAACATCGGAGGGACGAGGGAGTGGGATTGTTTGCTGGGACCGTGCAGAAGTTAATATCTGACAGAAACAGTCCGAGATCAGTTTAATTAGAGTAAAACACTCGGTCACTGAGAGTAATACCGAAGTGGATAATCAATGGGCTATAGTGAGGGAAAAAAATTAATTCAATAACTATTCATAATGAAGTAGTACTCGGTAAAATAATGGGACTAAAGGCAGACAAGTCACCTTGCCCTGATGGTTTACATCGTAGGGTCATAAGAGAAGTGGCTGCAGAGATAGTGGACACATTAGTTGTAATCTACCAAAATTCCCTGGATTCTGGGGCAGTCCCAACAGTTTGGAAAACTGCAAATGCAACGCCTCTCTCTAAAAAAGGAGGCAGTCAAAAAGCATGAAACTATAGACTAGTTAGCCTAACATCTGTTATTGGGAAAATGCTGTAGTGCATTATTAAGGAAGCAGTAGCGGGACATTTGGAAAAGCATGATTCAATCAAGCAGAGTCAGTATGGCTTTATGAAAGGGAAATCATGTTTGACAAATTTGCTGGAATTCTTTGAGAATGTAATGACCAGGGTGGATAAGGCGGAACCAGTGGATGTGGTGTATTTGGATTTCCAGAAGGCATTTGATAAAGTGCCACATAAGAGATTACTGCACAAGATAAAATCTCATCAGGTTGGGGGCAGTATATTAGCATAGATAGAGATTTGATTAACAAACAGAAAACAGAGAGTCGTGATAAATTGGTCTTTTTCCAGTTGGCAAATGGTAACCAGTGGGGTGCCGCAGGTATCGATGCTGGGTCCTCAACTATTTACAATCTATATTACTGACTTGGAAGAAGGACCGAGTGTAATGTAGCCAAGTTTGCTGATGATACAAAGATGGGTGAGAAAGCAAATTGAGGATACAAAAAATCTGCAAAGGGCTATAGACAGGGTAAATGAGTGGGCAAAAATTTGTCAGAGGGAGTATACTATGGGAAAAGGTGACGTTATCCATGTTGGCAGAAATAATAGAAAAGCAAATTATAATTTAAATGGAGAAAAATTGCAAAGTGCTACAGGACAGAGAGACCTGAGGGTGTTTGTGCATAAAACACAAAAAGTTAGTCTGCAGGTTCAGGTAGTCAGGAAGGCAAATGTAATGTTGGCCTTTATTGTAAGGGGGATAGAATGAAAAAAAGAGGAGTCCTGCTACAAGTGTGCAGGGTATTGGTGAGACCACACCTGGAATACTGTGTATTTAAGGAAGGATATACTTACACTGGAGGCTGTTCAGAGGCTGATTCCGGCGAGGAGGGGGTTCTCTGATGAGGACAGGTTGAGAAGATTGTGACGATACACTATGGAGTTCAGAACAATGAGAGATATCCGAGGTTTCGAGAATAACATAACTCAGCTGTTACTTTACCAAGATGGCCGCGCATGCGCTTTGCTGCTCACTGATCCAAGATGGCGGAGGACTGACCCTGCCTTCCTGTACAAAGATGTCCGCCGTTACCCCGGGCCTTTGACCGGGAAAAAGCCTCGAGGCTGCAGTCGTCGATATGCCGGGTTATTATTCCGGGCTTCCGGCGGGCACCAGTTGTTTGTGAAGCCTCCCCGGCTACCCGCTGGTCCATGACTCAATTCCGCCCCGCGGAGATTGAGCTGCTTTGCGGAGCACATTTCAACAGAGCCGCTCCGCCATTACAAGCACCGCGCATGCTCCAAATACAGCCAGATCGCGCGCCTGCGCACTGGACCCCTGTTGTCTGGGCTCGGCACATCTCCATCGCGGGGAATGCTGGGTAAATACCCAAGACCACTTCAATGAATGGGACAGGATATACTGGGCTCCCATTGGCCACTGAACCATGTTCATTCTGGCACTTAGACTTTGTTTCTGCTGCTCTGAATAACCCTGTACCTGAGCTGGAGATTTATGTTCTGTATAAATATTGTTTCAAACATGGTGTGTCCAATATTTCATTTCTCCAGAATAAGAGACTAATTAATGTTTCCTTCCCTTCCATTTTGGGCCTTTTCTTACTCTGGATTGATTCACCTCTCACGCAGTTCATCTTTTCCCAAATCAAATCCCAAACTTGTTTCGTTTGAGTGTACGGCTTGTGGTTGTCATGGAATGAACCAGCGTGTCTCAAGTTACAATCATTTGTAATTGTCTTTGCTAATGTTGATGGGTTAGTTGATTACAATTACTTGTTACAAACATACCTTGCAGTATTTTTTGCAGCAAAATAATTGTTTAAACACTTCCTTTATCAGCTCTTCAGCTTCCCCACTGATCTCTGTTTCATCTTGTGAGAGGAATCTAGAGCATGGTGGCAAAGTCTGAGCATTAGGGGTCGCCCTTCTCTGAGGATCGTGAATCTTTGAAATTCTCTGCACCAGAGAGCAAAGGAGGTTGGATCATTGAATATATTTAAGTGGCAGATAGACTGATTTTTGAAAGATAGCGGAGTCAAGGTTTATGGGGAGAGGGCAGGGAAGTGGAATTGAGGCCAAGATTAGATCAGCCATGATCTTATTGAATGGCAGAGTGGTCTCAAGGGGCCAGATGGCCTACGTCTGCTCTTATTTCTTATCTTCTTAGCCTTCGGCTGCTTAAAATGTAGGTTTAGGGGTTAGTGAGTGTGGTTTGTGCTTATTTGTTGGGATTGGGATCAGTGATTGGGATAGTCAATAGGATATTTGGCTTAGGATATAGTGATTAACTTAGAAAGCACTATTGGCAATACAAGTGTCACTGGACGTGCCCGTTTCCATTTCATGTTTTTAACCTCACACAGACGAGTCACTAAACAGCCTCACAATGTGTTCATTCAAGGAACCTTCTTTCCTGCAAGCCTCATTTCCTCCCTTCTTTCACATCTGTACAGTTATCACAGCAAAATAAATTAGTGACGATACATTTGGGGATTTTTGGAAAAGATCAGATGGATACAATTATTGCGCTGGTTATATCTAATCATCTTACTGCCTGAAAAGGGCTTCTGACAATAATTTGTCACCATGCCCCACCAGTCTGATTTTTCCATCATATTTTTATTCATTACCCACCTTTCCCCCTAATTGGAGCTGGTTTCACCGGCATGACCAGTCCCCATACTGAGGCTCTCTAATTCCTGAGCAGAGCATAAACACCAGCATGGACTCATTCATCTGAATGACCCATTTCTGTGCTGTATATCCTATGTAATGTTGTGGACTCAGTGTAAGTTGTCCCTGGATTTGATGTCACAGTATTAATAATCCCTCAATTTGGTGTCATGATGTAATTCATCGTGGATTTGATGTCTCATTGTAACTGGTCCCTGGATTTGGTGCCTCAGTGTAAGTAGCCCCTGGATTTGGAGTCACAATGTAAGTGGTCCCTGGATTTGGAGTCACAATGTAAGTGGTCCCTGAATTTGGAGTCACAATGTAAGTGGTTCCTGGATTTAAAATCAACAGCACCTCGTCACTGGGACTGAGGGCAAACCCGCAGCCCAGCAATGCATTCAGCACAGAATGATCCCACACAAATCTATTCCCAATTAACACGGCCCACATTGTTTCACCAGAAACTGCCCAGTGCCTGCAAGGAACTGCAGCCCCACGTCTAACTTCAGTGAAACACACCATACAAAACATTTTAACGGAAAGATAAACCCCATCATAGTTTAATAGAGGCAATTAATGGGCAATAAATCCCACTCACTCATCCATCATTTTCACTCCAACTCTCCAACTCCCCCTCCCCAACTCATCTTGCAACCCTACTCACCAAACCCCTCACCCCAACTCCTCTATCACCCCCTTTCTCTCAAACCCTCATCCCAACTCCTCTTTCAACGCTACTCTCCAAAACGCCCTCACCCAAATCAATTTTTACCTCAAGAATTTAATTTTAAACATCACTTACACAAGTCATCCACACTGGAGGTAAATCTGAGGAGCTTCTGTGTGATGGTGAGGTGATCACTGGTCAATAAAACACAGAGACTGGTGGGTGGCTGCTCATTACCCTCGCTGAGATTTAATCCCCTTTCCCACTGAATGCTGCAGACAGATGGTCACCTTGGTAACGGAATGGTCATTGATACATCAATTTCAAAACGAGAGCACTCAAGACAATGAGTCATCAATAAATGGTAAAGTGATTAAATACTCTGCAATTACCTTGTAAATAAAAGGAAATAAAATGCTGGAAAATAACTGGCGAAGATAATAGCTTATCTATGTAGGATACACTAGTAAACATTAAGAATGTTGTGTTTTATTTACACACACACACACACACACACAAGACTTTGTGTGTGCACTTTTCAGTTGTTGTGCTTAACCTGATGCGAAAATTTTGTTCGGGCTTCAGGACCCTGCGGGAGCCCAACCGGCGGTGCTTGCTGTGTGATCCCGCGAACTGACCATCATCTCACCAACGAACATTCGAGGACATTGATAACAGACTTTCTCCGGTGATATAAAGATTACGCGCGCTGTTGCTCCTCCCACACCTGAGGGAATGGGCGGATATTTAAAGTGACAGGGACTCCCTATTGTCTGCATATTTATACTTAAAGGAACAGTCCAGTTTATCTCGGAGTGTCGGAGGACTTCACAAACCGAGCTCCCATTAACAGTCGTTCCCTTCTGTACTGTGCAGTGATTGTAAAGCTGTCTATTTCAGTGATTTGCTCCTTTCTAAAATGTCTCATCTTTGTGATGATCCATTTGACTTGAATTTGGAAAGACTTCAGAATTGTGCAGTGTGACGAAGGTTTTGTTTAAAGCTGGAGCAAAATGTGTTTCAAAATATTAATTTCTAACCCTCCCCCAAGCTCCCAAATTTTAGAACACTCTGCAATACTGACTGGGAAGTTCCCAAGTTCGATCCTTGATCTGGGCTGTTATTTGATCTCAGACAAGGCAGCAGTTCAGGGGTTATAATTGTCCTCGGTACCAGTGGGCAAAATATGATTAAAAATTAGCCAGTGACCCTGCTCTTAATACTGATCCAATGGCCTCAACTGGGAAATGACCTCAACTGGGAAGTGTGTGAATGTCATTTGAGGGCAGGATTGGACTCGACTCTGATGCCTATCTCAGTGGAAATTCCTATCCTGTACTTAAAGTAATAACGTTTGTAACCGCTATTTGCAGGGTATTAGAAAGGGAGGGTCTACAGCTGGGAAACTGAAACCAAACATCACGTCAAGATTTGAGAGATTCACCGGATTCATCAGGATCACCTTTTCATCAGCCTTTGGAAAAACACCAATCACAGCGGTGAGAAACAGGACACATGTTCTGTGTGTGGATGCACCTTCAAGCAATCGTCTAGCCTGTGAGACTCGTGTGCCCAGCTGACTGAACACTGTAAATGTGGGGACAGTGGGAATGGGTGCAGATGTGCGTTGGGTGGAAACATATCAGGGAGATACCGTTTACCAGCTGAATGTGGAAAGAGATTCACTCTCTCATCGCACCAACTGACATTCGAGGACTTAGATAACATACATTCTCCTGTGAATATAGAGCTGGGTTATTGGGCCGTGATGTTTTTACTTGTTCATCTTGTTGACTGTAAACCTTTGACAGTTACTTGATGTGATGGGTTTACATGTACATTTTTTCTTTAAATACATTTACTGGGTGGATTCAAATTTAAATTGAAACCAGATTTGCACGATGCTCTATTCACACATTGAAGGCGAGAGAAATACTGCCAGGAACGCAATAAGTCCTGTTGCTGAAAGGGATTAACAGACTTTTTTTGTGTTTAGTGATCCCAGGCGTGATAGCTATCCCTACTCTGGACACCAAGGCAAAGAGAGGCATACTGGAAGGTATAAGGAACTGAGACTTGTCCCTGAGAGTACCCAAAGTTCAGAGAACTAAAACAATCTAAAATTAGAAAGGAAAAAAGGACCAAATGTAACAGGATATCAATTAGTCTCCTCTTATCATGGATATGTCAAATATAGACACATTGTATTATTTGAAATATCAAAATATTAAACTCCATCCCAGTTTTCGCGGTTAGTAATATCAGCAGAAACAAATCCCAACTGAGACAACGAACACGATTCAGTCAGGATGTGATTAACAGCAGTAATAATAGTAGAACATAACCCCTGCAGTCACTTGTGAACTCGCAATTCAGATGACTGAGTGAATCACTGCCCACACACAGAGCAGTTGAATGGCCTCTCTTTGGTGTGACTGCGACAATAAATTTCTTGATCAGACTGGGAACTGAATCCCTTTCCACAGTCTACACATTCCCACGGTTTCTCCATGATGCAGGTGTCCTTTGTCTCTCCAGGTTGGACAATCAGTTGAAACCTCCTCCACACACAGATCACGTGTAGTTTCTCCCCGCTATGAATGGTGCAATGTTTTTCCAGGCTGTGCAACTGGTTGAAGCTCTTTCCACAGTCAGTGCACTGGAAGACTCTCACTTGGACGTGTGTGTGCTTTTCCAGTCACACTGATGTTTGAAATATTTTACCACAGACAGAACAGACAGATATTGATCCTTCGACATTCAAAGGCCGATGATGTTCATCATTTCGACCTTACATGTTTGGGTTCAGACCTGCACCCACTGTGCGCAGAATGAGAATAAAATCAATCAGCTATTAATTTTCTCTGCTGGTCACTGGCCCTTTTGTACCACCGCAATAGGGTGAGACTGTGCTGGTCGAATAGGGTGAGACCGGGCTGTTCCAACAGGGTGAACCTAGGCTGACCCAATAGCATGAGCCTGTGCTGGCACGATAGGACGAGACTGGGCTGGCCCAATAGGCTGAGCCCCGGCTGACCCAATCGTATCAGCCTGTGCTGACCCAATAGGGTGAGCCTGTGCTGGCCCAAAGGTCTGAGCCCGGGCTGGCCCAATAGGATCAGTCGGGCTGGCCCAATATGGTGAGACCCGGCTGGCCAATAGCATGAGCGTGTGCTGATCCAATAGAGTGAGCCTGGGCTGGCCCAAAAGGCTGAGCCTAGGCTGGCACAATAGGGTGAGACCCGGCTGAATCAAAAGCATGAGCTGTGCTGGCCCAATAGGGTGAGCCTGATATGGTCCAATAGTGTGAGCCTCTACTCGCCCAATATGGTGAACCTGGGCTGGCCCAATAGTGTGAGCCTTTGCTGGCCCAATAGGGTGAGCCTGGGCTCGCCCAATACGATGAGCCCCGGCCCAGTGTCACCAGAAAACAATCAGAACAACAAGACACCCTTTCAGGTGTCACTGACCTGCGCACAAAAATGTGACCAATCAAACCGATAGAAACCCTAAAGCACCGCCCACACTTTGTCCCTGCACAATGGGCCGCTCATGTGCCGTCAGACCCACCCTGACCAAGGTAGCTGAGCCCGTTCCCCTGGGCGCCCTGCCCAAGATGAAGGCCATTGAACCTCCTCCCACCTGCGGGGAAAACAGTTACGGCCAAGAAAGGCGCCAAGTTTCCACCAGTGTCTGCAACCACTCCTCCCCCAGTGTCTGCATCCACCCTCCCCCAGTGTCGGCAGCCACTGATCCCCCGTGTCTGCACCCACCCCTCCACCAGTGTCTTCACCCACCTCTCCCGCAGTATCTGCACCCACCCATCCCCCAGTGTCTGCAACCACCCCTCCCCCAATATCTGCACCCAACTCGCCCCCAGTGTCGGCACTCACCCCTCCACCAGTATCTACACCCACCCCTCCCCCAGTATCTGCACCCACACTTCCCCCAGTGTCTGCATCCACACCTCCCCAGTGTCGGCACCCGCCCCTCCCCGAGTGTCTGCACGCACACTTCCCCCAGTGTAAGCACCCTCCCCTCCCCCAGTGTCTGCACCCACCCTTCCCCAGTTTCTGCACCCACCCCTCCCCAAGTGTCTGTACCCACCCCTCCCCTAGTGTCAGCACCCTCCCCTCCCCCAGAATGAGTAACCTACAGGATTAGGGACAGAAGAGCGGGCTGTTTGGGATTAAGCACAGCCGCTGTGTCAAAGAGCCAGCAGATAAAATGGGCCTTCGGCTGCAACGTGGTGGTATTTGGGGAGATCTGTCCTCTGTGGCATTTGAATTCAAAATGGATCGAATTACACTTTGGAAATCCTTGGGCGATTCCAGTTACACATTCCAGATGAACTACAGGGTGTATCTTCTCCTCCAAGGCGACCAATTAGCAACAGATCATGTGATAATGGCGAGCCAATCAGAGAAACGGCTGCCTTTTTCAGTTCGTACAAATAAATGCATCAGTCAGAAAAAGGCTCCTGCCAAGAAGACCAAGGCCTCCCAAAAGATCAACGCTGTAACGTTAAACGCCAAAACCTAAGAAAAAGCCAAAAGCCCCAAAAAGAAGTAAAATAAAAGATCGCAACTTGTAAACACCAGAACCAAAACGCTCTTTTCAGAGCCAGCAAATCCTCTCAGGAAAGAGCGGTGACCGCAATTAAATGTCACCTGTCCCACGGCCGGGCCCCTTCTCCACAGAAATCAGTTCACAAATAAAGAGACGAGGATGTCTGGCAGAGTCAGTGTGAGAAGGTGCAGCGGATCTCGGGCCTGATCTACGAGGGGACCCGCGGGGTGCTGAAGGTTTTCCTGGAAAATGTGATCAGGGAACCTGTCACCTACAGCGAGCCCGCCGAGGGCAAGGCAGTCACTCTCCGGGGTGTGCTGTACACTCTGAAACTCTCTATGGATTCGGCGGCTGAACAACTCGACGCTTTCGTGCAGAACACAACAGCCACCCACCGCCTCACAGAGAGAGCAGTGACCTGGGACCGGGGATAGAGTGTGGATTCACGTTGTGTTGGGTTTTGGTATTTTAGTACAAAGTTGCACTGGGTGTGGAGTAGAGAGCGCCTACTTTATGCTCTGAATAACTATATGGCCTTGCTAGACTTAGAGAGGATAATAGGTGCTCTAGGTTTTAATGATGGTGGCAGGATGCATAGGGAGTACAGAGGGAGGGTGGACCATTTGGTGGGTTTATGATTATTAAAGGTGTTGATGTGGTGGATACAATTTGCTCGGATTGTGGAGTAGAGAACATGCAGGCATAAACTTAAGAGCCAGTTGATGCGGTGAAGGGTCCCGAGGATTCTGTGCGAGGAAGGGTTAGACGGCAGAGTGGCCCCTTCTCTCTCTATTGATAAAATGTTCAATGTTTTTGTTAAATCGGTCAGTCCTGCAGTGAAATTAACAGATTTGTGAAAATGATGCTCAATCCCAGTTCAGCCAATCAGTGGCCAGTACTTTCCACCGCTTAGTTCCCTCATATTTGATTGGATTGAAGCTGGAAGGGCGCTCGGCGCCAGCCAATCACTGCTGGGGGCGGTCCCTCACAGGTTAAAATGACAGGGTTTCATCCAGGTTTGAATGTGATTGGGATGCCCAATATACCGATAACTCCCGCCAATGTGGGCGGAAACTCTCAGTGGGAGATCTGATAGTGAACTGATCCCACTGCACATATCTAAATTCGGTATCTCACCTTTAACACAGCTCTTAATGTGGGGACAGGTGGGATACTCTTTGTAATATTTTGATTTAACCATAGCTGTAATTCTAGTTCCCTCCTGTATGCAAATTCAACGGCGAAAATCTGCATGGACCACTGTGATCATGGATTTATATCCTTCAGCCTATTGAATTACTTCCCCAATAATGGACGGTGAGCCCATTAACAGTACATTCCCTTTATACTCGGCTCTTAACATCCGTTCATATTCGGCTCTCCCAACAACGTGCACAATGACGGGCGGTCTCACGTTCATGTCCTGTCGGTTGTGTTTCCCTGAAGCCAGTCCCTCTCTATATTGATTCACTGATCTGAAGATCCGCTGCAGTGTTTGGCGATCGAGATTTCTACATTTTCATCATGTTCCTAATTGAGAATATCTGTGGCTAATTTCTGATCAAGAAATTCTCGGCGTAATTACGGAGATATAATATGTTAAATTAAATCTGGGATAATTGAGATGCATAGAACAGCAAGCAGCCCTTTCACAGATATTGTTAGTGAGTTTGAAAAGAGCGTTTGGGTTATTAGATTAAATCCTGTCCGCTATACTTGCTCTTGGACACACTGGTGGTTTCCTTGGGCAGCAGCACAGCCTGGATATTGGGCAGCAACGCGCCCTGAGCGATGGTCACCATTCCCAGCAGCTTGTTGAGCTCCTGGTCGTTGCGGATAGCCAGCTGCAGGTGGCTGGGGATGATGCGGATATTCTTGTTGTCGAGGGCTGCGTGGCCGACCAGCTCCAGGATTTCAGCCGGTCAGATACTCGAGCACAGCAGCCATGTAGACCGGGGCTCCGGCACCCACACGCTCAGCGTAGTTCCCCGTCCGCAGGAGCCTGTGAACACGGCCCACAGGGAACTGCAGTCCGGCCCGGGAGGGGCGAGACTTGGCCTTGGCCCGAGCTTTACCGCCGGTTGTGCCTCTACCAAATATTTGCACAATCTACAAGTTCAGAGAAAGAATGAGAAATTCCTCCAACATCTGCCTTTCTTGTACCGTATATCAGCAAGCCGAGACCATTAGATGGAGCAGCGTGCAGCAGGGTACCATTGCAGGGAGCAGCGCTTGCTGCTGCAGGAGGGCTGCTGTGAAGCCTGGTCGCTGATTGCAGTGCGGGCAGGTACAGCTGGAGGGACAAAGGAGCGGCCAGAGATTGTAGAGACTTGTGATCGGTACCCGGGAGAGACGTGAGCTCAGGGCCCAGAAGAGCCGAAGGCCCAGGGACAGCACGGGCCAGCCCACAGTGAGATATGTGTGCACTAGGTCCGTGCAGCAGAGCTGGTCTCCAGGTCGTATTGGGTAATGCTTGCCGCAGGACCAAAACCTAGTTCTGTCAAGCCTGTGTGGTGGCTGGTGTACAACGGCAACCACATGTTAAATTAATCCCCGCACAGGCATCTTCCACCCTTCAATATGTAGTTCGTAATCTGGTATATTAGGTCCTTCATTAAAACACCTGGGAACTTTTCCGATGACCAATTACTATCTCCAACCGTCAGAACATAAGAATTAGGAACAGGAGTAGGCCATCTAGCCCCTCGAGCCTGCTCCGCCATTTAACAAGATCATGGCTGATCTGACCGTGAACACAGCTCCACTTACCCGCCCGCTGCCCGTAACCCTTAATATACTGATTGGTTAAAAATCTATCGGTCAGTGACTTGAATACATTCAATGAGTTAGCCTCAACTGCTTCCTTGGGCAGAGAATTCCACAGATTGACAACTCTCTGGGAGAAGAAATTCCTTCTCAACTCGGTTTTAAATTGGCTCCCCCGTATTTTGAGCCTGTGCTCCCTAGTTCAAGTCTCCCCGACCAGTGGATACAACCTCTCTGCCTCTATCTTGTCTATCCCTTTCATTATTTTAAATGTTTCTATAAGATCACCCCTCATCCTTCTGAACTCCAACGAGTAAAGACCCAGTCTACTTAATCTATCATCATAAGGTAACCCCCTCATCTCCGGAATCAGCCTCGTGAATCGTCTGTGTACCCCCTCCAAAGCTAGTCTATCCTTCCTTAAGTAAGGTGACCAAAACTGCACGCAGTACTCCAGGTGCGGCCTCATCAATATCCTATATAGTGGCAGAAGGACCTCTCTGCTTTTATACGCCAATCCCCCCCAAATGAAGGCCAACATGCCATTCGCCTTCCTGATTACCTGCTGCACGTACAAACTAACTTTTTGGGATTCATGTACAAGGATCACCAGGTCCCTCTGCACCGCAGCATGTTATAATTTCTCCCCATTCAAATAATATTCCTTTTTACTGTTTTTTCCCCAAGGTGGATGACCTCACACTTTCCGACATTGTATTCCATCTGCCAAACCTTATCACATTCGTTTAACCTATCTAAATCTCTTTGCAGCCTCTCTGAGTCCTCTACACAACCCGCTTTCCCATTAATCTTTGTGTCATCTGCAAATTTTGTTGCACTATACTCTGTCCCCTCTTCCAGGTCATCTATGTATACTGTAAACAGTTGTGGTCCCAGCACTGATCCCTATGGCACACCACTAACCACTGATTTCCAACCCGAAAAGGACCCATTTATCCCGAATCTCTGCTTTCTGTTCGCCAGCCAATTCTCTATCCATGCTCATAGATTTCCTATGACTCTGCGTACCGTTATCTTCTGCAGTAACCTTTTGTGTGGCACCTTATCGAAAGTCTTTTGGAAATCTAAATACACCACATCCATCGGTACACCTCTATCCACCATGCTCCTTATATCCTCAAAGAATTCCAGTAAATTAGTTAAACATGATTTCCCCTTCATGAATCCATGCTGCGTCTGCTTGATTGCACTATTCCTATCTAGATGTCCCGCTATTTCTTCCTGAATGATAGTTTCAAGCATTTCCCCACTACAAGCTAACGTATTTTTAATTTCAAAAAACGCACCAAGAAATGCGGATTAATAAAGTCAAGGTTTGTCAAAGATTTCGCAACACGTTTTAATTCCTTTTGTCTTATTCCATACTTCCCTTGCAAGTTCCTGACTGTTACAATCAAGATTAAATTATATTTCAAACTATCTGTAATGGGCGGGAATCAATCCCCACTGATTCTGTAATGGAACACCTTCCAGCTCAATCTTTGTAAATGTGGGCTTTTATAGATTATCGATCGATCCCCCAGAAAGGCAGGAGTGAGACCAGAACGGGGAGTCCTTCTGTGAAAAGAGAAGAGGGACAGAGTGTTCAAACTGTCCCGGTTCTGGCCTCTGTAAAAACTCTCATTCTGGGTTGTTACACTGCGGGGAGTGTCGGGTTAATAAATAGTTTGACCCCTAATAAGAATTTTTTTAATTTAAAGGAGGCATGAGAGAAAACGAGATGGCTAAAGTCTTGGGTCTCACCCCAAAAACAAGCTCTTAATTCATCGGCAGGGAGTGTAAATGAACGGGTCTGAGAGCAAAGGGAAAGCGCGACCAGGGACCCTGTTTGAGTTTGGTGGGAAATTCAACAGCGATGCTAAGGTTCATCCGGAGAGTGAAGCTGCTGATCTGATAATTCCAAGCTGCAGCTTTAACATCAACGGTTGTCCTGCACACGTGCTCGGGAAATAATTACTGTAAATTGATTTTAAAGGTTTGTCCAGCTCAGTAAGGTTGTGGTGGCTCATGTTTAGCGGTTTGATCTCCCAGGACAGCGTGCAGTTTTACTTGGAGCTGGTGTACTTGGTCACCACCTTTGTCCCTTCCGACACGGCGTGCTTGGCCAGCTCCCCGGGCAGCAGCAGGCGCACGGCGGTCTGGATCACCCGGGAGCTGATGTTGCGGCGCTTGTTGTAATGGACCAGGCGGGAAGCCTCCCCCACGATGTGCTCCAAAATATCGTTCACAACCGAGTTCATGATGTCCATGGCCTTGGAGGAGATGCCGGTGTCGGGGTCAACCTGCTTCATCACTTTGTGGATGTAGATAGTGTAACTTTCCTTCCTCGATTTTACCCGCTTCTTGCCGCCATTCAGTGGCGCTTTGGTGATCGTTTTCTTGGCGCCTTTCTTGGCAGTAACTCTTTTCCCCGCCGGTGGGTGTTTATCAGCTGTCGCCATTTGGGCAGGGCACCCAGAGAGCGTGCTCACCGTCACCATCTTGGTTAGGGCGGGTCTCACAGCGCATGCGCGGCCTTTTGTGCAGGGACAAAGTGTGGGCGGGGCTTCAGGGTGCGCGAAATTATGATTGATCAGGGTCCCTGAAAGGAAGCCTTGTAGTTCTCATTGTTATTTGGTGACCCTGGGCCCGGACTCATCCTATTGAGCCAGCTCAGGCTCACTCTTTTGGGCCAGCCCGGTCTCACCCTATTGGACCAGCTCATCCTATTGGGCCAGCTCAGTCTCGCCCTATCGGGCCAGCCCAAGCTCACACCAACAGGCCAGTCCAGGCTCACCCGATTGTCCCAGTCCGGTCACACCCTGTGGGCCAGCCTAGGCTCACGCTATCGGGCCAGCACAGGGCTCACCCTATCGGGCAAACACAGTCTCACCCTATCGAGCCAGCGCAGGCTCACCCTATTGGGCTGGCACAGGCTCACCCTATTGGGCCGGCTTGAAAGGCTCAGTGACCAGCAGAGAAAATCAGCATCCGATTGATTTTATTCTCACTCTGCGCACAGCGGGTGCAGGTTTGAACCCAAACATCTTAGCTGGAAATGATGAACATCGTCTGCCTTTGAATGTGAAAGGAGCAATGTTTGTCTTTCTGTCTGTGAGAAAATATTTCAAACATCAGTGTGACTGGAAACACACACACACAATCGAGTGAGAGTTTTCCAGTGCACTGACTGTGGAAAGAGCCAGCCTGAAAAAACATCGCACCATTCACAGCGGGGAGAAACTGCACGTGTTCTATGTGTGGAGCAAACTTCAACTGAGCATCCAACCTGGGACACAAAAGGACACCTGCATCATGGAGAAACCATGGGAATGTGGAGACTGTTAATCAGTTTCGAGTCCGATCTCGAAAGGCATCGTCGCCGTCACACCGGGGAGATGCCGTTCACCTGCTCTCTGTGTGGGCAGGGTTCACTCAGTCATCCAACCTGCTGAAACTCCAGCGAGTTCACACTGGGGAATTGTGGGGAGGGATTCACTCAGTCATCTGAATTGCGAGTTCTCAAGTGACTGCAGGGGTTGTGTTCTAATGTTATTACTGCTGTTAATCGCATCCTGACTGACTAGTGTTAATTCTGTCAATTGGGATTTGTTTCTGCTGATGTTAATAAATCCTAAAAGTGGGCAAGAGTTTAATATTTTAACAGTGTGTCGATATTGGTATCTCCATGATATTTGATATCCTGTCACTGACTGCTTCATGTTGCCCCTTTTCTCCTTTCTAGCTCTAGATTGTTTCAGTTCTCATGTCTTTGATTATTCTAAGGGACAAGTCCCAGTTTCCCATACCGTCCAGAGTGCCACTCTTAGCTATACCTACCCTGGACATCAAGGCAAACAGGCCCGAGATCACTAAACAAAAAACAACAAACAGTCTGTTACTAACTTTCAGCTACAGGACGTAGCGTGTACCCCACAGGATCTCTCTAATATTCGATGCGTGAATAGAGCATCAAGCCTGCAAAGCTGGTTTCAATTTGAATTTGATTCCACTGACTAAATGCAATGAAAAAAAATATGTGCAGATAAACGGATCATATGAAACAATTGGCAAAGATTTACAGTCAACAAGATGAATAAGTAAAAACATCACGGCCCAATAACACAGCTCTATACTCACAGGTGATAGTCTGATATCTAAGTCCTCGAATGTCAGTTCATGAAATGAGAGAGTGAATCTCTTTCCACACTCAGCTGGTAAATGGTCTCTCCCTGATACGTTTCCTCCCAACGCGCATCTGCATCCATTCCCACTGTCCCCACATTTACAGTGTTCAGTCAGCTGGGAACACGAGTCTCACAGGCTAGACGATTGGTTAAAGGTGCATCCACACATAGAACATGTGTCCTGTTGCTCCCCGCTGTGATTAGTGTTTTCCAAAGGCTGATGATAAGGTGATCCTGATGAATCCGGTGAACCTCTTTAATCTTGACGCGCTGTTTGGTTTCAGTTTCCCAGCTGCAGACCCTCACCTTCTAATACCCTGCAAATGGAGGTTACAAAAGTTGTACTTTAAGTACAGGATAGAAGTTCAGAACCGACAATTCTAGATTCTATAGAACATTCTTCCCCTCCTAAGCTGTAAATCCCATATTCTCGACATTCTCCCTCCATCCTTACAGTCTAAAATCAATATTAATTTAATCGTCTGTGAGTTATTTTCTCCAGAAAGTGCTGAATCTGGCTGGGTGCAATGCCAGAGACATTTATTTACCTCTGGTGCCTCACCATCAATCGACTCAGTGAGTGTCAGCTGCATTTCCACTGTGGTCGGCATCAGAGCTGAGTCCAAACCTGCCTTCAATGACATCCACACACTTCCCAGTTGATGTCACTGGATCGGTATCAAGAGCAGGGGCAGTGGATAATTTTTGCTCATATTTAGTCCAGTGTTACTCAGGGCAACTGTAATCCCTGAACTGCTGCCTTGGCTGAGATCAGCGAACAACCCAGATCAAGGATCGAAATTGGAAACATCCCAGTCAGTATTGCAGTGCTTTTAAATTTTAAGGAGTGGGGGAAGGTTAGAAAGAATAATTTGAAACCAATTTTTTCCACCTTTTAATAAAACCTTCGTCACACTGCACAATTCTGAAATCTTTTCAAATTAGACAAGGAAGTAAAATGGATCATAGAGACAATGAGACAGCTTTACAATCACTGCACAGTACAGAAAGGAGCGACTGTTACTGGGAGATCCGTTCGTGAAGTCCTCCGACACTCCGAGGTAAACTGGATTGTTCCTTTAAGTATAAATAGACAGTGAAAAGGGAGAACCTGTCCCTTTAAATATCTGCTCTATTTCCCCCAGGCAGTGGCAGGAGCAACAGCGGTCGGTCTCTTTATATGCTGACACAGCAAGCACCGCCGGATGGACTCCCGCAGGTTCCTAAAGACCTTAGAAAATAAAACGCTTCAGGCTAAGCAGAACAATTGAAAAGTGTGCACACAAAGTCTTTGCAATTATCTCTACATATATATGTCTGTGTGTGTAAATAAAACACATCATTCTTAATGTTTGCTAGCCAATTCCACAGAGATAAGTTATTATCATCACCTGTTATTTTCCAGCATTTTATTTCCTGTTATTTTCAATTACATTGTAGAATATTTAATCCCTTTACCATTTATTGATGACCCATTGCCTTCTACGCTCTTGGTTAGAAAGTGATGTCACAATGACAATTACTTTACCAAGGTGACCATCTGTCCACAGTATTCAGTGGGTAAGGGGATTAAATCTCACCGAGCGTAATGAGAAGCCACCCATCAGTCTCTGCACTTTATTGTCCAGTGATCACCTCACCATCACACAGCAGCTCCGCAGTTTTACCTCCAGTGTGGATGACTTGTGTAAGTGATGTTGAATGTGAAATTGTAGGTTTAAAAGAGGAGTTGGGTGAGGGGTTTGGAGAGTAGGGGTGAAGGAGGTGTATGAGTGTGGGAGATTTATTGCCTATTAATCAGCTCCGTTCAAATATGATGGGGTTCATTTTTCCTTCAAAATGTTTTTATCGTGTGTTTCACTGAAGTTAGACGTGTGGGGTTGCAGTTCCTTGCAGGCACTGGGCTGGTTCTGGTGAATTAATGTGGGATCATTCTATGCTGAATGCGCTGCTGGGCGTCGGGTTTGCCCTCAATCCCAGTGGCGAGGTGCTGTTGACAACAAATCCAGGATCCACTTACATTGTGACATCAAATCCAGGGAGAGCATAGAGTGTGACACCAAATCCAAGGACCACATGCATTGTGACACCAAACCCAGGGACCACTTACATTGTGACACCAAATCCAGCGACCACATACATTGTGGCACCAAACCCAGGAACCACATACATTATGAAACGAAACCAGGGACCACTTACACGAAGTCATCAAATCCAGGGATCCCTTAAACTGAGGCATCAAATCCAGGAACACATACCGTAATCCCAATCCAGGGACTCGTTACAATGAGACATCAAATCCAGGATTAACTGCATTGTGACAACAGATTGAGGGATTATTAATACCGTGACAAGAAATTCATGGACCAGTAACATTGAGGGATCAAATTCATTGATCACTTACACTGAGACTGCATAATTACTTCAGATATACGGCACAGAAATCGGCCATTCGGACGAACCAATCCGTGCCGGTGTTTATGCTCTGCTCGGGAATTAGAGAGCCTCAGTATGGGGAATGGCCATGACAGTGAAAGCAGCTCTCGTTAAGGCGAAAGGTGGGTAATGAATGAAGATATGATGGTGGAATCACATGGCGACTTGTGGCGCCTGGTGACAGATTATTGTCAGAAGCAATTTTTAGGCAGGCTGATGATTAGATGTAACCATCGTCATCATAGGCAGTCCCTCGGAATTGAGGAAGACTTGCTTCCATTGCTGAAATAAGTTCTTTGGTGGCTGAACAGTCCAATACGAGAGACACAGACTCTGTTACGGGTGGGACAGATAGTCGTTGAGAGAAGGGGTGGTTGGGAAAAGTTTTCCGCACGCTCCTTCTGCTCTCTGTTCTTGATCTCTGCACGCTCTCGGCGTTGAGACTCGAGGTGCTCAGCGCCCTCTTGGATTCATTTCCTCCACTTAGGGCGGTCTTGGGCCAGGGACTCCCAGGTGTCAGTGGGGATGTTACACTTTATCAGGTAGGCTTTGAAAGTGCTCTTGTACCGTTTCCCCTGCCCACCTCTGGCTCATTTGCCGTGAAGGAGCTCCGAGTAGAGCACTTGCTTTGGGAGTCTCGTGTCTGGTATGCAGACTATGTGGCCTGCCCAACCGAGCTGATCGAGTGTGGTCAGTGCTTCAATGCTGGGGATGCAAGCCTGAATGAGTACACTGATGTTGGTACTTCTGTCCTCCCAGGGGATTTGTAGGATCGTGCGGAGACATCGTTGGTGATATTTCTCCAGCAACTTGAGGTGTTTACTGTACATAGTCCATGTCTCTGAACCATACAGGAGGGCAGGTACTTCTACAGCCTTGTAGACCATGAGATTGGTGGCAGATTTGAGGCCTGGTCTTCAAACACTCTTTTCCTCAGGCGGGCGAAGGCTGCACTGGCGCACTGGAGGCGGTGTTGAATATCGTTGTCAATATCTGCTCTTGTTGATAAGAGGCTCCCGAGATATGGGAATTGGTCCACTTTGTGCAGGGCTGCGCCGTGGACTTTGATGCTGGTGTAACCGACACAACAACTGTATCTATCTGTTCTTGTCCCAAAATGCCCAAATGTAAGGTCACTAATTTATTTTTCTGTGATAAATGTACAGATGTCAAAGAAGGGAGGACATGAGGCTTGCACAGTAAATAAGGTTCCTTGAATGAACGAATTGTGAGGCTGTTTTGTGACTCTTTGTGCGAGGTTCAAAACATGAAATGGAAAAGGGCAAGTCCAGTGACATTTCTATTGCCAATAATGCTTTCTTATATAATCACTATATCATAAGCCAAATATCCTACCGACTACCTCAACCACCATACACAATCCTAACAAATGAACACAAACCACACCCACTAACCAATAAACGTACGTCTAAACCAATTCCCTAACTGTTATGTATGAATAAAGAGTCTGACCAGGTACTGTGAGCTTAAAGTAAAGTGTGACCTTTGTCTTTTATTACAGGTCTCCAGAGTGCCTCTCAGCCTGTGAGGCCTCCTAAAGTACAGGTCCTCCCAAGGGATTGTGGGATCGCTTGGAACTCCAGGGGATGAGCCTTCTGATAGTTGAACAAGGTATTTACAGGTTTACATATATAACAACACTCCCTCTCAAAGTCAATAGTGTAACTATTTACAAAGTGAGTCGATCTGCCGCCTTACTTTCCCTGGTTGATCGTCTCTGTACAAATGCTGGTTTTGGTGAGTCATTTGTTGGGCTTTCACTGGGCTGCTGTGCAGCTGGCCTTGCTGGGCTGCTTGGTGTGGTGAGTCCTGCTATGATGCTGCTGGTGATGTGTTCTGTTTCGTGGTTAAAAGCTGTGCCGGTTGCCACTGGTGTCTGTGTTGGTGGGTCGGAAAAGTTAGGGTCAAAAGTGGGTTGCTCTGGATAGGCCGTGAATCTGATTTTGGTTTGGTCGAAGTGTTTCCTGTAGATGAATCCATTTGAATGTTTGACCTGAAACACCCGACTACCCTCTTTGGCCACGGCAGTGCCGGGAAGCCATTTGGGACCTTGTCCATAGTTCAACACAAATACAGGATCATTAATTTCAATTTCGCGTGACACATTTGCGCTCCCATGATATGTACTTTGTTGAAGCCACCTGCAGTCCACCTGTTCATGTAGATCAGGATGGACTAACGAGAGCCTCGTCTTAAAAGCCCTTTTCATGAGCAGTTCAGCGGCTGGAAACCCAATGAGCGAGTGTAGTCTCATGTGCTAACTAAGCAGGACTCGCGATAGGCGAGTCTGCAGTGAGCCTTCAGTTACACTCTTCAAGCTCTATTTCATTGTTTGCACGACTCTCCCTGCCTGATAATTGGGTGCTGGTTTGAACGGGGCAGATGTTACATGTTTCATTCCATTGCACGTCATTAACTCTTTGAACTGGGCACTGGTGAAACATAGCCCGTTGTCACTCACAAGGACATCAGGCAGACCGTGCATGGCAAAAATGGCCCGCAGGCTTTCAGTGGTGGTCTGCAGGTCTGCAGGTCCTGATTCTTTCCACTGGGATCGCGTGCTAGGGTCACGTGTGAGGGTGCCTGCGGCAGGTCCAGAGACCACCACTTAGTGATTCTAGTGGTATTATACTGCTGCTTAAGGGTTCCCTGTTTTACAATAATCCCATCATCTCCACACTCCAAATGCAACTGGAATTTGCAAAGGAGGTCTCTAGCCATCAAGTTACAGTCCAGAATGGTTGTGATAACAAATCGATTTTCCACCAATTCTTCCTGGTAACCCATTTTAACCGGTTCTGACACCGGGAATGTCGAGACTTGTCCCAGGAATCCTGACAGTCCTTTGTTTCAGTGAAGGCGGGGAGTTTAAGCTTTGATTCGACAGAAGACATGAAAGCTCCCATATCTATCAAGAAGGGTTGCCACTCATTCCGAATTTTTAACAATATCATCGGTTCGTCATCCGGAGACGGTCCCTGCGTAGTCAATACGAATAGAGGGACGGTTGGCCAAAGGGGTTGTTCTGGGAGAAGTTAATGTAAGATCCCCGTCCTCTCCCCCCTTGCCACCCTCCTCTTCCTCCTCTTCCTTTTTCGTGCCGATGGGAGGGACAATTTCTATTCCAATGTCCTTTTTGCCCACAAATAAAGCATCCATCTCGTTTTCCGAGACCCTACCTCTTCACATACCATGCCGGGGACAGTAGGGCGGTCCGTAATTAGCAGGGCACGGGCCATTTGGCTGTTTGATATAACCGTTTTCCCGTTTATCCACCCAACTCTGCACGCAATACTGCAGTTCCATCTGGTATCCCCTTGGGTCGGGTTTTGGTCCTTCCACCCGAGGCGGCTCCATAATGATGGGTTTCTGAAGGGTCGTGGTGAAAGCATTAAATATAGAGTTTAGGCGATCCTGGACATCGTTAGGGTGAGCAACCACCAATCAGCATGAGTAGCCCGTCCTAGGTGAGTTAGAAATCGGGCATGCTCAGTTGGGCTCAGGGTTTTCTTTACCAGGGCCGACAGGTCCCTTGATTCTGCATTATATCCGTGTATGTCGAGGTCACTCCGTGAAATCTGAGGTCAGGGTTAAGTTGGGTTTATGGATTCCTTTCAACTTATTTATCTTAGCCTTTTAACTCTTCAATTTGTTTTGTTTGAGTATCTATTTCTTTATTGTATCAGGCAAGTATTATTACATAAGCTAGTTCTGTTTTTATTTTTATTCTGACTATCGCACCATTCCTCTGTTAGGTGAGTCTTTTTTCTAGTAAGAAATACTAATTGATAATGTTCAGTATGAAATGGCTTTCAATGGAAAGGGTTAACTCCTTTATAGATTTGTAAGAAGACCTGATGTCATTACGTGACTTCACGTAACCATGTGGAAAAAACAATCTTTTCATCAGGAAAGGCAGCATTTGATTAAACTCCAAAATTTTTTAACTTCTTATTCAAGTACTTGCCAAAGATATATATATTTTTTTAATTGATTTAAAACGAGACCACACATTTGTTTACTGAAATTCAATTTCGTCATCAGCCTCGGTCAACGCAAAGCCAGCCATTTTAACTAAGTCGTCTATCGATACATTTCTCAGAGGTCCCAGTGGAACTCTGAGTACGTTTCTCGTGCGTGCACTCTTTCTTTAAGACGTCTACGGTTTTTAATATGTCCTCCTTCTGTCAATGAAAGCCCTAATTTAATGGAGTTTTTCTGCCAACTGGACAGGTGTGATTTTATTTTAAGACTGCAGTGGAATTTTTCTCATAATTTAAAATCTCAGAACATTTTTTTTTCTTTCAGCACCTATTTAGTACGCTACTTTTTTTTTGTCTTTTCCATAAATAGAGAGAAGTCTGGCACGTAGGCTGTGGACTGCTTTTCGTTATCTCAATTGTTCCAGCCTCAAGGTCGTGTTATTTAATATAATATTTTTTTTGAATCCTTTTGAATCCATCTCAGTTGTTTTGCTGTGCCTTCTCTGAATGTTTTCTTTCAACAAGTAAGTGAGCATGTCAAATCCTTTGTTTTTTAACCACCGGGACCATGTATTTTTTTCTTTTTTTTTTACTCAACAAACCTATCCTTTGTGCATTTCCTGGCTCCGTAACTTATCATCCTAATATACGTAATTCAATCAGGTTCACACTCTTAAACTTCCCACATACAGGACAACACTACAAAGGGTTAAAATAAACTTTCATTCTGTTTGAAAAAGTGGGTGGAGCTAAAACAAACCACAACTCCCCAGCTTTTTTTTTTACACAGTACAAATCACACAAGCATTTCTCATTTAAAACAAGCGTTCATAAGAGTCTCTTTTCTTTCCTATTAATTTTGGGATCCATGATTGTTCATCTATCCCTATTTAGCTCTAACTATCCCTACTTTCCGTGTCGCCGCACGGATCAACTGGGCCTCGAACCCAGAGAGACACTGGGTTTCGAACCCAGGCAGGCTCTGGGCCTTGAACCCAGGCAGACTTACCTATTCTAACCTATCTTTCCAAGTCGCCTCTTGGTTTGCGTCACTGCGCAATTTCCCGACCTCTATCTCTATTCTAAGTTAGAAAGGTATTCACCAGATTGTCCTGGATGTCGTTCAGACACTATCTGAGAACCAGCGAGTGGCTAAACTTTCCTCAGACTTTTGAAACGAGGGGAAACTGGAGCAGTATTGAAATCATACTCACTCCAGTGGCCACTTTCCCCTCGTCTTGTCCAAGGCTCGTCTGGCTCTTAATTCGAAAATTTTCGGCAGTCGTCCGTTGAGATCCCACTTCTGACACCAAATGTAAATGTGGATTATTTTACCTCAATCTGCTTCAGCAAAATTACTGAAACGGATACCGTTTGTGCTTTAAACAAAGCAAGCTTTTATTTAAAAAGCAAATCCCGATCGGGAACCTTATCAGACAGAAGGAATGCAAGTCTGTTTGAACGCACCCACTACCTACGGACAAAGTGACGTTACATTGTAATGGCACGACGGTTATACATTTTTGGCAAAAGATAACAAGATAGGGATAGAGTGACATCCTAGTTCAGCCTATCTCTTTTGATCACTGTTTCCCTTTGTCCACTCATACGCCGACCAAAGTATGGTCTGATTTTAAACAAAGGCCTGTTAATGTTTCAGGTTAATAACATGATTTAATAAGACCTTGAAGTTTTTCTGCAAGCTGTGGGTTTTGTTTCAATATGTGTTAGTGTTGCAACATTTCGCAGTCTCGAGTCTGAGATGTCATGGCTATTCTCCATGAATTCTTTGTTAGCTTATAATGTCCCTATACAATTTCCACGCTCTCAACTTCAATGTCTCTATACATTTTTAAACATTCACATTGTGCTGACGTGGATTGAGAACTGGTTGTCAGACAGGAAGCAAAGAGTAGGAGGAAATAGGGACTTTTCAGAATGGCAGGCAGTGACTCGTGGGATATCGCAAGGTTCTTTGCTGGGGCCCCAGCTGTTTACACTGTACATTAATGATTTAGACGAGGGGATTAAATGTAGTATCTCCAAATTTGCGGATGACACTAACTTGGGTGGCAGTGTGAGCTGCGAGGAGGATGCTATGAGGCTGCAGAGCGACATGGATAGGTTACGTGAGTGGGCAAATGCATGGCAGATGAAGTATAATCTGGATAAATGTGAGGTTATCCACTTTGGTGGTAAAAACAGAGAGACAGACTATTATCTGAATGGTGACAGATTAGGAAAAGGGGAGGTGCAAAGAGACCTGGGTGTCATGGTACATCGGTCATTGAAGGTTGGCATGCAGGTACAGCAGGCGGTTAAGAAAGGAAATGGCATCTTGGCCTTCATAGCGCGGCGATTTGAGTACAGGGGCAGGGAGGTGTTGCTACAGTTGTACAGGGCCTTGGTGAGACCACACCTGCAGTATTATGTACAGTTTTGGTCTCCTAACCTGAGGAAGGACATTCTTGCTACTGAGGAAGTGCAGCGAAGGTTCACCAGACTGATTCCCGGGATGGCGGGACTGACCTATCAAGAAAGACTGGATCAATTGGGCTTGTATTCACTGGAGTTCTGAAGAATGAGAAGGGACCTCATAGAAACGTTTAAAGTTCTGATGGGTTAGACAGGTTGGATGCAGGAGGAATGTTCCCAATGTTGGGGAAGTCCAGAACCAGGGGACACAGTCTAAGTTTAAGGTGTAAGCCATTTTAATCCGAGATGAGGAGGAACTTCTTCACCCAGAGAGTGGTGAACCTGTGGACTTCTCTACGACAGAAAGTTGTTAAGGCCAATTCAATAAACATATTCAAAAAGGAGTTAGATGAAGTCCTTATGACTAGGGGGATCAAGGGGTATGGCGAGAAAGCAGGAATGGGGTATTGAAGTTGCATGTTCAGCTATGAACTCATTGAATGGCGGTGCAGGCTAGAAGGGCCGAATGGCCTACTCCTGCACCTATTTTCTATGTTTCTATGTTTCTATTAATAGCAGATTCGAACCCCTGCAGTCACTTGTGAACTCGCTGGTGGCTCAGCAGGTTGGATGAGGTCGTGAATCCCATCCCACATTCGGAGCAGGTGAACGGCCTCTCCCCAGTGTGAATTCGCTGGTGTATCAGTAGTTCGGATAAGCAAGTGAATCTCTTTCCACATTCAGAGCAGGGGAATGGTCTCTCCACAGCGTGAACTCGCTGCTGTGTCAGCAGGTGGTATGACAGAGTGAAACCCTTCCCACGGTCAGAGCAGGTGAACGGCCTCTCGCCAGTGTGAACTCGCTGGTGTGTCCGCAGGTCGGATGAATGAGTGAATCCCTTCCCACTGTCTGAGCAGGTGAACGGCCTCTCCCCAGTGTGAACTCGCTGGTGTGTCCGCAGGTCGGATGAATGAGTGAATCCCTTCCCACTGTCAGAGCAGGTGAACGGCCTCTCCCCAGTGTGAACTCGCTGGTGTGTCCGCAGGTCGGATGAATGAGTAAATCCCTTCCCACTGTCGGAGCAGGTGAACGGCCTCTCCCCAGTGTGAACTCGCTGGTGTGTCCGCAGGTCGGATGAATGAGTGAATCCCTTCCCACTGTCGGAGCAGGTGAACGGCCTCTCCCCAGTATGAACTCGCTGGTGTGTCCGCAGGTCGGATGACACAGTGAATCCCTTCCCACAGTCGGAACAGGTGAACGGCCTCTCCCCAGTGTGACCTCGCCGATGTGTTTCCAGCTGGGACTGGGAGTTGAAACGTCTGCCACAATCCCCACATTTACACGGGTTCTCCCCAGTGTGACTGAACTTGTGTCTCTCCAGTTTGGACGATCGGCTGAAGCCTTGTCCACACACAGAGCACGTGTACCGTTTCAGCTCACTGTGAACGGTGCCTTCTGCTTCCATGGTCAAAAGCTGATGATATTCCAGTCGCGATGTAGCGAGTGACTGTCAGATCTTGAGGTGATGTTTGGTTTGAGCTTCCAGTGACACATCCTCCCCTTTTAACACGCTGTAAAATGAATTTCAAACAGGAAAAAGGGAGTGTGAGAGAGAACCCACAAAAACACAAAGGCAGATTGTGAAATTGAGCTTAATGAATCTGGTCACTTGTGGGGCAGGCACAAGAAAAAAGTGACCATGAAAGCTGCCGGATTGTCGTAAAAACACATCTGGGTCAGTACTGTCCTTCAGGGAAGGGAACACACCTCCCTCGACAGGCCCACATGGGAAATTGTTGTTCCCACTGGGCCCAGAAGTACTGGGGGTGAAACCCAGCAGCTTCTCCCCCCTCTGCATCCAGCTCAAACTGATGTAACAACAGACCCAAACAGGAGGCCAGTGAGTGACTTCCACATCCAGCGCCCACCTGATACAGAGCGGCTGGGAATTGCTGGGCATGCTGTATAAATGTCAGTTGTTGTTTTCCTGGTGTGGGGGAGGTGCTGCCTCAGGGGTTGCTGGTGCCGGGCCCAGTGGCTCTGACTCAGGGCCCGAGAGCCGCACTCGGTGTTGCCCGGGGCCTGAGAGCCGCACTCGGTGTTGGCCGGGGACCGAGAGCCGCACTCGGTGTTGCCCGGGGCCCGAGAGCCGCGCTCGGTGTTGCCCGGGTCCCGAGAGCCGCACACGGTGCTGCCCGGGTCCCGAGAGCCGCACTCGGCGTTGCCCGGGGACCGAGAGCCGCACTCGGTGTTGCCCGGGGACCGAGAGCCGCACTCGGTGTTCCCCGGGGCCTGAGAGCCACACTCGGTGTTGCCTGGGGACTGAGAGCCGCACTCGGTGTTGCCCGGGGACTGAAAGCCGAACTCGGTATTGCCCTGGGATTGAGAGCCACACTCGGTTAAAAAGGAGGCAGACAAAAAGCAGGAAACTATAGACCAGTTCGCCTAACATCTGTGGTTGGGAAAATGTTGAAGAGTTCATTCTTAAAGAAGCAGTAGCACGACATTTGGAAAAGCATAATTCGGTCAGGCAGTCAGCATGGATTTATGAAGGGGAAGTTAAGTTTTACAAATTTGCTGGCATTCTTTGAGCATGTAATGAACAGGGTGGATAAAGTGGGTGTGGTGTATTTGGACTCCCAGAAGGCATTTGACAAGGTGCCACATAAAAGGTTACTGCACAAGATAAAAGTTCACGGGGCTGGGGATAATATATTAGCATGGATAGAGGATTGGCTAACTAACTGAAAACAGAGAGTGGGGATAAATGTTCATTCTTGTGTTGGCAATCAGTAACTAGTGGTGTGCCGCAGGAATCAGTGCTGGGACCCCAACTATTTACAATCTATATTAACGACTAGGAAGAAGGGACCGACTGTAACGTAGCCAAGTTTGCTGCCGATATAAAGATGGGAGGAAAAACAATGTGTGAGTAGAACACACATAATCTGTAAAAGGACATAGACAGGCTAAGTGAGTGGGCAAAAATTTGGCAGATGGAGTATAATGTTGGAAAGTGTGAGGTCATGCATTATGGCAGAAAAAAATCAAAGAGCAAGTTATTATTTAAATGGAGAAAGATTGCAAAGTGCTGCAGTACAGCAGGAGTTGGGGGTACTTGTGCATGAAACACAAAAGGTTAGTATGCAGGTACAGCAGGTGATTAGGAAGGCCAACTGAATCTTGGCCTTTATTGCAAAGGGGCTGGAGTATAAAAGCAGGGAAGTCTTGCTACAGTTATACAAGTTATTGGTGAGGCGACACCTGGAATATTACGTGCAGTTTTGGTTTCCACATTTATGAAAGTATATACTTGCTTTGCAGGAAGTTGAGAGAAGGTTCACTGGGTTGATTCCGGAGATGAGGGGTTGACTTATGAGAAAAGATTGAGGAGGTTGGGCCTCTACTTATTGAATTCAGAAGAACGAATGAGAGGTGATTTATCGAAACGTATCAGATAACAAGGGGGCTTGACAAGGTGGTAGCAGTGCGGATGTTTTCACTGATCGTGGAGACTAGTACTAGGGGGCATAATCTTAGAATAAGGGGCCCCCCATTTAAAACTGAGGTGAGGAGTAATTTCTTCTCTCATAGGGTTATAAAGCTGTGGAATTCGCTGCCTCAGAGACCTGTGGAAGCTGGGACATTGAATATATTTAAGACAGAGATAGACATTGTCTTAACTGATAAGGGAATAAGGGGTTATGGGGTGCGGGCAGGGAAGTGGTCCTGAGTCCATGATCGGATCAGCCAAGATCGTATTAATTGGTGGAGCAGGCTCGAGGGGCCGTATGCCTAATCCTGCTCCTATTTCTTTTGTTCTTATTTTCTTATATAGTGGGTGTCTGGTATGGGAGTGTGGATTTGCCTCTGTAGCTGTCCATCTCTGGTATGTGGATGAGGGTTTTACTCTGCATGTTAGTTTCTGATACGAGAGGTGGATTTTATCCTGTACCTGTCAATTTCTGTTAATTGCCTGTGTGTTTCATTCTGTATCAAAAAGGGCCACATTACAACATAATTCTAAAAGAACAAAGAGTGTTTAAAAAACAAAAGCCTGAAAGCTCTGAGTCTCAAAGCAAGAAGCATTCGTAATAAGGTGGACGAATTAACTGCACAGATAGCTGTTAACGGATATGATGTAATTGGGATTACAGAGACATGGCTCCAAGATACCAAGGCTGGGAACACTACATTCTGTGGTATTCAATATTCAGAAAGGATAGCCAGAAATGAAAAGGAGGTGGGGCAGTGTTAATGGTTAAAGAGAAAGTTAATGCAATAGTAAGGAAGGAATTGGCTAGGATGATGTGGAATATACATGGGTAGAGCTGCGAAACACCAAAGGGCAGAAAACGTTCGTTGGGGTTGTGTACAGACCACCAAACAGTAGTAGGGAGGTTGGTGATGGCATCAAACAGGAAATTAGTGACGCGTGCAATAAGGGTACAGCAGTTATCATGGGTGACCATAACCTAGATATTGATTGTGCTAACCAAACTTGTAGCAATACTGTGGAGGAGCATTTTCTGGAGTGTATAAGGGATGGTTTTCTAGACCAATATGTCGAGGAACCAACTGGAGAGCCGGCCATCCTAGACTGGGGCTTGTGCAACGAGAGAGGATTAATTAGCAATCTGGTCACGCGTGGCCCCTTGGGGAAAAGTGACCATAATATGGTAGAATTCTTCATTAAGCTGGAGAGCGACACAGTTAATTCAGAGACTAGGGTCCTGAACTTAAAGGAAACTTCAATGGTATGAGACATGATTTGGCTAGGATAAACTGGCGAATTATACTTAAAGGGTTGACGGTGGATAGGCAATGGCAGACATTTAAAGATCATATGGATGAATTATAACTACTGTACATCCCTGTCTGGCATAAAAATAAAACCGAAAAGGTGGCTCAATCGTGGCTATCAAGGGAAATTAGGGACAGTGTTAAATCCAAGGAAGAGGCATATAAATTGGCCTGAAAAAGCAGCAAACCTGAGGACTGGGAGAAATTTAGAATTCAGCAGAGGAGGACTAAGTGTCTAATTAGGAGAGGGAAAATAGACTATGAGAGTATGCTTGGAGGGAACATTAAAAACTGACTGCAAAAGCTTCTATAGATATGTGAAGAGAAAAAGATTAATTAAGACAAATGTGGTCCCTTGGAAGTCAGAATCAGGTGAATTCATAATGGGGAACAAGGAAATGGCAGACCAATTGAACTAATACTTTGGTTCTGTCGTAACTAAGGAAGACACAAATAACCTCCCGAGGATCTAGCGGGAATGAGGAACTGAGGGAAATCCTTATTAGTCAGGAAATGGTTGGAGGGAAACTAATGGGACTGAAGGCCAATAAATCCCCAGGGACTGATAGTCGGTATCCCAGAGTAGTTAAAGAAGTGGCCCTAGAAATGGTAGATGCATTGGTGTTCATTTTCCAGAATTCCATGGACTATGGATCAGTATCTATAGATTGGAGGGTAGCTAATGTAACCCCACTTTAAAAAAAAAGGACGAGGAGAGCAAACAGGGAATTATAGCCTGACATCGGTGGTGGGGAAAATGCTGGAATCAATTATTAAAGATGTAATAGCAGATCATTTGAAAAAGCAGTGACAGGATTGGTCCAAGTCAGCTTGGATTTATGAAAGGGAAATCATGCTTGACAAATCTTCGAGAGTTTTTTGAGGATGTAACTAGTAGAGTGGATAAGGGAGAAGCAGTGGAATTTCAAAAACCTTTCGACAAGGTCCCACACAAGAGATTATTGTGCAAAATGAAAGCACAATGTACTGGGGGTAATGTATTGACGTGGATAGAGAACCGGTTTTCAGACAGGAAGCAAAAAGTAGGAATAAACGGGTCTTTTTCAGAATGGCAGGCAGTGACTAGTGGGGTGCCGCAAGGTTCAGTGCTGGGATCCCATATATTTACAATATATATTAATGATTTAGATGATGGAATAGAAGGTAATATCTCCAAGTTTGCAGATGATACTAAGCTGGGTGGCAGTGTGAGCTGTGAGTAGGATGCTAAGAGGCTGCAGGGTAACTTGGACACGTTAGGTGAATGGCAAATGCATGGCAGATGCAGTATAATGTGGATAAATTGAGGTTATCCACTTTGGTGGCAAAAACAGGAAGGCAGATTATCAGAATGGTGACAGATTAGTAAAATGGGAGGTGCAAAGAGACCTGGATGTTATGGTACATCAATTCACTGAAGGTAGGCATGCAGGTACAGCAGGCAGTAAAGAAAGCAACTGGCATGAAGGCCTTCATAGCGAGGGGATTTGAGTGTCGGAGAAGGGAGGTCTTACTGCAGTTGTAGAGGGCCTTGGTGAGACCACACCTTGAGTATTGTGTACAGTTTTGGTCTCTTATTCTGAGCAAGGACGTGCTTGCTATTGAGGGACTGCAGCGAAGGTTCACCAGACTAATTTCCGGGATGGCAGGACTGACATATGAAGAAAAACTGGATCGGCTAGGCTTACACTCACTGGAATTTAGAAGAATGAGAGGGTATCTCATAGAAACATATAAAATTATGACAGGACTGGACACGTTAGATGCAGGAAGAATGTTCCTGATGTTGGGGAAGTCCAGAATCAGGGATCACAGTCTAAGGATAAGGGGCAAGCCATACCGGACTGAAATGAGGTGAAACTTTTTCACCCAGAGAGTGGTAAACCTATGCAATTCTCTACCACAGAAAGTTGTGGAGTCCAGTTCGTTGGACATACTCAAGAGGGAGTTAGATGTGGCCCTTACAGCTAAGAGGATCAAGGGATAGGGAGAGAAAGCGGGAGTGGGGTATTGAAGTTGCATGATCAACCATGATCATATTGAATGGCGGTGCAGGCTCGAAGGGCCAAATGGCCTGCTCCTGCACCTATTTTCTATGTTTCTTTCCATTCTTGGTGTGTGATGTGTATTTTGCGCTGTATCTGTCCATCTCTTATGTGAATGTGAGCTCTACTCCAGACCCGTCATTCTCCAGTATATTAGTATTGTTTTACTGTGTACCACCAATTCCTGATAGAGTATTCGTTTTACTTTTTAACTGTCAATTTGTGTTATGGAGGTGAGTGTTTATGCTGACTCGGTCGGTCTCTGGTAAATGAGTCTGAGTTTCACTCTGCATCTATCTGTCTCTGCTATGAGTGTGGATCTTTCTCTGTATCTCTGCATTTCTGTTATGGGTGTCTGGGTTTTATTCTGTACCTGTGACGTTCTGACATGTGATTGTGGGCCTCACTCTATACCTGCCAGTTTCTGCTTAATTATGAGTGGACTTTCCTTTGTACATGTCAGTTTCTGGAATGAAAGAGAGGTCTTTACCCTGTACCTGTCAATTACTGATTTGAGAGTCTGGGCATGTCACTGTATGTCAATTTATGTTATGGGAAAATGGATTGTAATATGTCAGCCTCTGATATGTGAGTGTGGGTTTTATACTGTACCACTCAGTCTCTGATATGCAAGTGTGTATATTTTTCTGTAACTGTCAGGTTTTGGCGTGTGTTGAGGTTTAATCTGTGCATCTCAGTTTCTGTTATGTTAGATTGTACCTATTTGTTCCTGCTACTTGATTGTGTGTTTTAGACTATACCTGTCAGTTCCTGCTATGTGAGTGTGGAATTTACTCTGTATTTGCCAGTCTCTGGTGTGTGAACATGAGAATCAATTTTACTTTTAACCTGTATTTCTCTGATATGTGAGTGAAGATTTTGCCTTCTCCATGTCATTTTTTCTGATGTGTGGTTGTGGGTTTTGATCTGTCCCTATCAGTTTCTGCGATGCAGGTAACAATTTTCCTTACTGCCTTTCAGATTTCCGATATGTGCATATAGGATTTACACTTTACCTGTCACTCTCCGGTATGCAAGTGGGGATTTTATTCTGTTACTGTCACTTTCATATATGTGTGTGTGTGTTGTATACTGTATCTGTCAGTCTGTGGTACAAGAATGTGGCGTTTATTCTGCACCTGCCATCTTCTGGTATGTTCGGGGGGTTTAAATACTGAATCCGTCAGATTCTGAAACGTGAATATGGCTTTTGCTCTGTACCCATCAGCTTCTGATATGCGAGTGTGGTTTATACGTTCTATTGGACATTTTTTCTGATAGATGATTGTCTTTTATTCTCTACCTGCCAGTTTCTGGCAAGTGTCAGTTTTTAATGTACCGTCAGTATGATCTGTTTCAATGGTGAAACAGCATGTGTTTATACTGCTCCATGTGGCTGTAAGATTCGCAATGTAACTCTGCCACTTCGGATCACTGTGGAACTGACAGCTTCTGCTGCTTGTAACAACAGGATTGAGGCCAGTTATGTGTCTCTGCACACTGTGAGTGATAATCTACTTACTGTGTGTGAGAAGGAGCTGCCTGCACTGTTCCTTGTGTTCCGGGTGGAGGAAAGCTCACATTTGTTCTGGCTGAAGAATTTTGCTCTGAGAATAATAATTCGAGAACATTATTAGTTCTAAGAGGTGGATGCGGGGGAGAATATGAGGGAGCAACAATGTATCTCTCGACCACCAGCAACATGGTTCTGGAGAACTCAGCTCACCGAAACAATATAACTGGTCTTTAAAATATCTTCTCCCACACTCCTCTCCTGGTGCCTGCAAAAGATGCACTTTGTGAAATTCCCCACATCCTCACTGTCAGGCTGTGTTTCCACTGCTCACTATCCAAGAAACAGACACGGTTAGATTGGAACTGAATCAGGAACATTCACTACTGATTTGGGGAAAGAAAGCAGCAATGATTTGAAAGACCGAGATGATTTACTTTCTCTTCTACCTTACACTGTTCACACAAAGCCCGAGAATGGCCTCCGCTTCCCCCACTCACACCATGTCCCTGAACTAGTTCCTGCTCCACTCTGCCCCTTACACACAGCCCCCGATGGAACTAAAACAGGAACGTTCATGACTGGTTTGGAGAGAGAAAGCAGCAGATTGTAAATAGCAGATTCTGCCCATTCTGTGTCCCTTACCCTGGACACACACTATCCACACACAGCGCGAGAATGGACTCTCCCTTCCCCCACTCACAGATACTGATTCTTGGTCCACTCTGCCTCTTACACACAGCCGCTGACACTCCCTGAACTCCCCCCGGACTCAGTGCCGATCTCTGAGCCGATCTGCGGACACGTTCCCAAAGCACGGCGCAGCTTTAAGGAGGCTGCTGCTCACTGCCTTACCCCGGGGCCGCGATGTCTCCATTCCTGGCTGTTTTAAACCATCTTCTTCCGCTCACTGAGTGAATGGCGATCACAGGCAGGTCTGGGGGAGGGGAGGGCGCTCACTGGAAATTGACACAGGGGGCGGTGCTGAACCGCGCATGCGCAGATCTCTGCAATAATTCAATCTTTCAAAACCAAAGTGCACTTTTCCCAATTTACTTTTATCAGAATATGGAACTGGGCCTGGGGGGAAAGGACAGAGAATGATTAAAGCTGCAAGCCTTGTTCCTTGGAGATGATCAATTTGGGATCATTCCGTGCATGATGTTTCTCTCCATGAGACCGTCTTCACAAAGCAATCCTGCAGCAACATCGGAGGGACGAGGGAGTGGGATTGTTTGCTGGGACCGTGCAGAAGTTAATATCTGACAGAAACAGTCCGAGATCAGTTTAATTAGAGTAAAACACTCGGTCACTGAGAGTAATACCGAAGTGGATAATCAATGGGCTATAGTGAGGGAAAAAAATTAATTCAATAACTATTCATAATGAAGTAGTACTCGGTAAAATAATGGGACTAAAGGCAGACAAGTCACCTTGCCCTGATGGTTTACATCGTAGGGTCATAAGAGAAGTGGCTGCAGAGATAGTGGACACATTAGTTGTAATCTACCAAAATTCCCTGGATTCTGGGGCAGTCCCAACAGTTTGGAAAACTGCAAATGCAACGCCTCTCTCTAAAAAAGGAGGCAGTCAAAAAGCATGAAACTATAGACTAGTTAGCCTAACATCTGTTATTGGGAAAATGCTGTAGTGCATTATTAAGGAAGCAGTAGCGGGACATTTGGAAAAGCATGATTCAATCAAGCAGAGTCAGTATGGCTTTATGAAAGGGAAATCATGTTTGACAAATTTGCTGGAATTCTTTGAGAATGTAATGACCAGGGTGGATAAGGCGGAACCAGTGGATGTGGTGTATTTGGATTTCCAGAAGGCATTTGATAAAGTGCCACATAAGAGATTACTGCACAAGATAAAATCTCATCAGGTTGGGGGCAGTATATTAGCATAGATAGAGATTTGATTAACAAACAGAAAACAGAGAGTCGTGATAAATTGGTCTTTTTCCAGTTGGCAAATGGTAACCAGTGGGGTGCCGCAGGTATCGATGCTGGGTCCTCAACTATTTACAATCTATATTACTGACTTGGAAGAAGGACCGAGTGTAATGTAGCCAAGTTTGCTGATGATACAAAGATGGGTGAGAAAGCAAATTGAGGATACAAAAAATCTGCAAAGGGCTATAGACAGGGTAAATGAGTGGGCAAAAATTTGTCAGAGGGAGTATACTATGGGAAAAGGTGACGTTATCCATGTTGGCAGAAATAATAGAAAAGCAAATTATAATTTAAATGGAGAAAAATTGCAAAGTGCTACAGGACAGAGAGACCTGAGGGTGTTTGTGCATAAAACACAAAAAGTTAGTCTGCAGGTTCAGGTAGTCAGGAAGGCAAATGTAATGTTGGCCTTTATTGTAAGGGGGATAGAATGAAAAAAAGAGAAGTCCTGCTACAAGTGTGCAGGGTATTGGTGAGACCACACCTGGAATACTGTGTATTTAAGGAAGGATATACTTACACTGGAGGCTGTTCAGAGGCTGATTCCGGCGAGGAGGGGGTTCTCTGATGAGGACAGGTTGAGAAGATTGTGACGATACACTATGGAGTTCAGAACAATGAGAGATATCCGAGGTTTCGAGAATAACATAACTCAGCTGTTACTTTACCAAGATGGCCGCGCATGCGCTTTGCTGCTCACTGATCCAAGATGGCGGAGGACTGACCCTGCCTTCCTGTACAAAGATGTCCGCCGTTACCCCGGGCCTTTGACCGGGAAAAAGCCTCGAGGCTGCAGTCGTCGATATGCCGGGTTATTATTCCGGGCTTCCGGCGGGCACCAGTTGTTTGTGAAGCCTCCCCGGCTACCCGCTGGTCCATGACTCAATTCCGCCCCGCGGAGATTGAGCTGCTTTGCGGAGCACATTTCAACAGAGCCGCTCCGCCATTACAAGCACCGCGCATGCTCCAAATACAGCCAGATCGCGCGCCTGCGCACTGGACCCCTGTTGTCTGGGCTCGGCACATCTCCATCGCGGGGAATGCTGGGTAAATACCCAAGACCACTTCAATGAATGGGACAGGATATACTGGGCTCCCATTGGCCACTGAACCATGTTCATTCTGGCACTTAGACTTTGTTTCTGCTGCTCTGAATAACCCTGTACCTGAGCTGGAGATTTATGTTCTGTATAAATATTGTTTCAAACATGGTGTGTCCAATATTTCATTTCTCCAGAATAAGAGACTAATTAATGTTTCCTTCCCTTCCATTTTGGGCCTTTTCTTACTCTGGATTGATTCACCTCTCACGCAGTTCATCTTTTCCCAAATCAAATCCCAAACTTGTTTCGTTTGAGTGTACGGCTTGTGGTTGTCATGGAATGAACCAGCGTGTCTCAAGTTACAATCATTTGTAATTGTCTTTGCTAATGTTGATGGGTTAGTTGATTACAATTACTTGTTACAAACATACCTTGCAGTATTTTTTGCAGCAAAATAATTGTTTAAACACTTCCTTTATCAGCTCTTCAGCTTCCCCACTGATCTCTGTTTCATCTTGTGAGAGGAATCTAGAGCATGGTGGCAAAGTCTGAGCATTAGGGGTCGCCCTTCTCTGAGGATCGTGAATCTTTGAAATTCTCTGCACCAGAGAGCAAAGGAGGTTGGATCATTGAATATATTTAAGTGGCAGATAGACTGATTTTTGAAAGATAGCGGAGTCAAGGTTTATGGGGAGAGGGCAGGGAAGTGGAATTGAGGCCAAGATTAGATCAGCCATGATCTTATTGAATGGCAGAGTGGTCTCAAGGGGCCAGATGGCCTACGTCTGCTCTTATTTCTTATCTTCTTAGCCTTCGGCTGCTTAAAATGTAGGTTTAGTGGTTAGTGAGTGTGGTTTGTGCTTATTTGTTGGGATTGGGATCAGTGATTGGGATAGTCAATAGGATATTTGGCTTAGGATATAGTGATTAACTTAGAAAGCACTATTGGCAATACAAGTGTCACTGGACGTGCCCGTTTCCATTTCATGTTTTTAACCTCACACAGACGAGTCACTAAACAGCCTCACAATGTGTTCATTCAAGGAACCTTCTTTCCTGCAAGCCTCATTTCCTCCCTTCTTTCACATCTGTACAGTTATCACAGCAAAATAAATTAGTGACGATACATTTGGGGATTTTTGGAAAAGATCAGATGGATACAATTATTGCGCTGGTTATATCTAATCATCTTACTGCCTGAAAAGGGCTTCTGACAATAATTTGTCACCATGCCCCACCAGTCTGATTTTTCCATCATATCTTTATTCATTACCCACCTTTCCCCCTAATTGGAGCTGGTTTCACCGGCATGACCATTCCCCACACTGAGGCTCTCTAATTCCTGAGCAGAGCATAAACACCAGCATGGACTCATTCATCTGAATGACCCATTTCTGTGCTGTATATCCTATGTAATGTTGTGGACTCAGTGTAAGTTGTCCCTGGATTTGATGTCACAGTATTAATAATCCCTCAATTTGGTGTCATGATGTAATTCATCGTGGATTTGATGTCTCATTGTAACTGGTCCCTGGATTTGGTGCCTCAGTGTAAGTAGCCCCTGGATTTGGAGTCACAATGTAAGTGGTCCCTGGATTTGGAGTCACAATGTAAGTGGTCCCTGAATTTGGAGTCACAATGTAAGTGGTTCCTGGATTTAAAATCAACAGCACCTCGTCACTGGGACTGAGGGCAAACCCGCAGCCCAGCAATGCATTCAGCACAGAATGATCCCACACAAATCTATTCCCAATTAACACGGCCCACATTGTTTCACCAGAAACTGCCCAGTGCCTGCAAGGAACTGCAGCCCCACGTCTAACTTCAGTGAAACACACCATACAAAACATTTTAACGGAAAGATAAACCCCATCATAGTTTAATAGAGGCAATTAATGGGCAATAAATCCCACTCACTCATCCATCATTTTCACTCCAACTCTCCAACTCCCCCTCCCCAACTCATCTTGCAACCCTACTCACCAAACCCCTCACCCCAACTCCTCTATCACCCCCTTTCTCTCAAACCCTCATCCCAACTCCTCTTTCAACGCTACTCTCCAAAACGCCCTCACCCAAATCAATTTTTACCTCAAGAATTTAATTTTAAACATCACTTACACAAGTCATCCACACTGGAGGTAAATCTGAGGAGCTTCTGTGTGATGGTGAGGTGATCACTGGTCAATAAAACACAGAGACTGGTGGGTGGCTGCTCATTACCCTCGCTGAGATTTAATCCCCTTTCCCACTGAATGCTGCAGACAGATGGTCACCTTGGTAACGGAATGGTCATTGATACATCAATTTCAAAACGAGAGCACTCAAGACAATGAGTCATCAATAAATGGTAAAGTGATTAAATACTCTGCAATTACCTTGTAAATAAAAGGAAATAAAATGCTGGAAAATAACTGGCGAAGATAATAGCTTATCTATGTAGGATACACTAGTAAACATTAAGAATGTTGTGTTTTATTTACACACACACACACACACACACAAGACTTTGTGTGTGCACTTTTCAGTTGTTGTGCTTAACCTGATGCGAAAATTTTGTTCGGGCTTCAGGACCCTGCGGGAGCCCAACCGGCGGTGCTTGCTGTGTGATCCCGCGAACTGACCATCATCTCACCAACGAACATTCGAGGACATTGATAACAGACTTTCTCCGGTGATATAAAGATTACGCGCGCTGTTGCTCCTCCCACACCTGAGGGAATGGGCGGATATTTAAAGTGACAGGGACTCCCTATTGTCTGCATATTTATACTTAAAGGAACAGTCCAGTTTATCTCGGAGTGTCGGAGGACTTCACAAACCGAGCTCCCATTAACAGTCGTTCCCTTCTGTACTGTGCAGTGATTGTAAAGCTGTCTATTTCAGTGATTTGCTCCTTTCTAAAATGTCTCATCTTTGTGATGATCCATTTGACTTGAATTTGGAAAGACTTCAGAATTGTGCAGTGTGACGAAGGTTTTGTTTAAAGCTGGAGCAAAATGTGTTTCAAAATATTAATTTCTAACCCTCCCCCAAGCTCCCAAATTTTAGAACACTCTGCAATACTGACTGGGAAGTTCCCAAGTTCGATCCTTGATCTGGGCTGTTATTTGATCTCAGACAAGGCAGCAGTTCAGGGGTTATAATTGTCCTCGGTACCAGTGGGCAAAATATGATTAAAAATTAGCCAGTGACCCTGCTCTTAATACTGATCCAATGGCCTCAACTGGGAAATGACCTCAACTGGGAAGTGTGTGAATGTCATTTGAGGGCAGGATTGGACTCGACTCTGATGCCTATCTCAGTGGAAATTCCTATCCTGTACTTAAAGTAATAACGTTTGTAACCGCTATTTGCAGGGTATTAGAAAGGGAGGGTCTACAGCTGGGAAACTGAAACCAAACATCACGTCAAGATTTGAGAGATTCACCGGATTCATCAGGATCACCTTTTCATCAGCCTTTGGAAAAACACCAATCACAGCGGTGAGAAACAGGACACATGTTCTGTGTGTGGATGCACCTTCAAGCAATCGTCTAGCCTGTGAGACTCGTGTGCCCAGCTGACTGAACACTGTAAATGTGGGGACAGTGGGAATGGGTGCAGATGTGCGTTGGGTGGAAACATATCAGGGAGATACCGTTTACCAGCTGAATGTGGAAAGAGATTCACTCTCTCATCGCACCAACTGACATTCGAGGACTTAGATAACATACATTCTCCTGTGAATATAGAGCTGGGTTATTGGGCCGTGATGTTTTTACTTGTTCATCTTGTTGACTGTAAACCTTTGACAGTTACTTGATGTGATGGGTTTACATGTACATTTTTTCTTTAAATACATTTACTGGGTGGATTCAAATTTAAATTGAAACCAGATTTGCACGATGCTCTATTCACACATTGAAGGCGAGAGAAATACTGCCAGGAACGCAATAAGTCCTGTTGCTGAAAGGGATTAACAGACTTTTTTTGTGTTTAGTGATCCCAGGCGTGATAGCTATCCCTACTCTGGACACCAAGGCAAAGAGAGGCATACTGGAAGGTATAAGGAACTGAGACTTGTCCCTGAGAGTACCCAAAGTTCAGAGAACTAAAACAATCTAAAATTAGAAAGGAAAAAAGGACCAAATGTAACAGGATATCAATTAGTCTCCTCTTATCATGGATATGTCAAATATAGACACATTGTATTATTTGAAATATCAAAATATTAAACTCCATCCCAGTTTTCGCGGTTAGTAATATCAGAAGAAACAAATCCCAACTGAGACAACGAACACGATTCAGTCAGGATGTGATTAACAGCAGTAATAATAGTAGAACATAACCCCTGCAGTCACTTGTGAACTCGCAATTCAGATGACTGAGTGAATCACTGCCCACACACAGAGCAGTTGAATGGCCTCTCTTTGGTGTGACTGCGACAATAAATTTCTTGATCAGACTGGGAACTGAATCCCTTTCCACAGTCTACACATTCCCACGGTTTCTCCATGATGCAGGTGTCCTTTGTCTCTCCAGGTTGGACAATCAGTTGAAACCTCCTCCACACACAGATCACGTGTAGTTTCTCCCCGCTATGAATGGTGCAATGTTTTTCCAGGCTGTGCAACTGGTTGAAGCTCTTTCCACAGTCAGTGCACTGGAAGACTCTCACTTGGACGTGTGTGTGCTTTTCCAGTCACACTGATGTTTGAAATATTTTACCACAGACAGAACAGACAGATATTGATCCTTCGACATTCAAAGGCCGATGATGTTCATCATTTCGACCTTACATGTTTGGGTTCAGACCTGCACCCACTGTGCGCAGAATGAGAATAAAATCAATCAGCTATTAATTTTCTCTGCTGGTCACTGGCCCTTTTGTACCACCGCAATAGGGTGAGACTGTGCTGGTCGAATAGGGTGAGACCGGGCTGTTCCAACAGGGTGAACCTAGGCTGACCCAATAGCATGAGCCTGTGCTGGCACGATAGGACGAGACTGGGCTGGCCCAATAGGCTGAGCCCCGGCTGACCCAATCGTATCAGCCTGTGCTGACCCAATAGGGTGAGCCTGTGCTGGCCCAAAGGTCTGAGCCCGGGCTGGCCCAATAGGATCAGTCGGGCTGGCCCAATATGGTGAGACCCGGCTGGCCAATAGCATGAGCGTGTGCTGATCCAATAGAGTGAGCCTGGGCTGGCCCAAAAGGCTGAGCCTAGGCTGGCACAATAGGGTGAGACCCGGCTGAATCAAAAGCATGAGCTGTGCTGGCCCAATAGGGTGAGCCTGATATGGTCCAATAGTGTGAGCCTCTACTCGCCCAATATGGTGAACCTGGGCTGGCCCAATAGTGTGAGCCTTTGCTGGCCCAATAGGGTGAGCCTGGGCTCGCCCAATACGATGAGCCCCGGCCCAGTGTCACCAGAAAACAATCAGAACAACAAGACACCCTTTCAGGTGTCACTGACCTGCGCACAAAAATGTGACCAATCAAACCGATAGAAACCCTAAAGCACCGCCCACACTTTGTCCCTGCACAATGGGCCGCTCATGTGCCGTCAGACCCACCCTGACCAAGGTAGCTGAGCCCGTTCCCCTGGGCGCCCTGCCCAAGATGAAGGCCATTGAACCTCCTCCCACCTGCGGGGAAAACAGTTACGGCCAAGAAAGGCGCCAAGTTTCCACCAGTGTCTGCAACCACTCCTCCCCCAGTGTCTGCATCCACCCTCCCCCAGTGTCGGCAGCCACTGATCCCCCGTGTCTGCACCCACCCCTCCACCAGTGTCTTCACCCACCTCTCCCGCAGTATCTGCACCCACCCATCCCCCAGTGTCTGCAACCACCCCTCCCCCAATATCTGCACCCAACTCGCCCCCAGTGTCGGCACTCACCCCTCCACCAGTATCTGCACCCACCCCTCCCCCAGTATCTGCACCCACACTTCCCCCAGTGTCTGCATCCACACCTCCCCAGTGTCGGCACCCGCCCCTCCCCGAGTGTCTGCACGCACACTTCCCCCAGTGTAAGCACCCTCCCCTCCCCCAGTGTCTGCACCCACCCTTCCCCAGTTTCTGCACCCACCCCTCCCCAAGTGTCTGTACCCACCCCTCCCCTAGTGTCAGCACCCTCCCCTCCCCCAGAATGAGTAACCTACAGGATTAGGGACAGAAGAGCGGGCTGTTTGGGATTAAGCACAGCCGCTGTGTCAAAGAGCCAGCAGATAAAATGGGCCTTCGGCTGCAACGTGGTGGTATTTGGGGAGATCTGTCCTCTGTGGCATTTGAATTCAAAATGGATCGAATTACACTTTGGAAATCCTTGGGCGATTCCAGTTACACATTCCAGATGAACTACAGGGTGTATCTTCTCCTCCAAGGCGACCAATTAGCAACAGATCATGTGATAATGGCGAGCCAATCAGAGAAACGGCTGCCTTTTTCAGTTCGTACAAATAAATGCATCAGTCAGAAAAAGGCTCCTGCCAAGAAGACCAAGGCCTCCCAAAAGATCAACGCTGTAACGTTAAACGCCAAAACCTAAGAAAAAGCCAAAAGCCCCAAAAAGAAGTAAAATAAAAGATCGCAACTTGTAAACACCAGAACCAAAACGCTCTTTTCAGAGCCAGCAAATCCTCTCAGGAAAGAGCGGTGACCGCAATTAAATGTCACCTGTCCCACGGCCGGGCCCCTTCTCCACAGAAATCAGTTCACAAATAAAGAGACGAGGATGTCTGGCAGAGTCAGTGTGAGAAGGTGCAGCGGATCTCGGGCCTGATCTACGAGGGGACCCGCGGGGTGCTGAAGGTTTTCCTGGAAAATGTGATCAGGGAACCTGTCACCTACAGCGAGCCCGCCGAGGGCAAGGCAGTCACTCTCCGGGGTGTGCTGTACACTCTGAAACTCTCTATGGATTCGGCGGCTGAACAACTCGACGCTTTCGTGCAGAACACAACAGCCACCCACCGCCTCACAGAGAGAGCAGTGACCTGGGACCGGGGATAGAGTGTGGATTCACGTTGTGTTGGGTTTTGGTATTTTAGTACAAAGTTGCACTGGGTGTGGAGTAGAGAGCGCCTACTTTATGCTCTGAATAACTATATGGCCTTGCTAGACTTAGAGAGGATAATAGGTGCTCTAGGTTTTAATGATGGTGGCAGGATGCATAGGGAGTACAGAGGGAGGGTGGACCATTTGGTGGGTTTATGATTATTAAAGGTGTTGATGTGGTGGATACAATTTGCTCGGATTGTGGAGTAGAGAACATGCAGGCATAAACTTAAGAGCCAGTTGATGCGGTGAAGGGTCCCGAGGATTCTGTGCGAGGAAGGGTTAGACGGCAGAGTGGCCCCTTCTCTCTCTATTGATAAAATGTTCAATGTTTTTGTTAAATCGGTCAGTCCTGCAGTGAAATTAACAGATTTGTGAAAATGATGCTCAATCCCAGTTCAGCCAATCAGTGGCCAGTACCTTCCACCGCTTAGTTCCCTCATATTTGATTGGATTGAAGCTGGAAGGGCGCTCGGCGCCAGCCAATCACTGCTGGGGGCGGTCCCTCACAGGTTAAAATGACAGGGTTTCATCCAGGTTTGAATGTGATTGGGATGCCCAATATACCGATAACTCCCGCCAATGTGGGCGGAAACTCTCAGTGGGAGATCTGATAGTGAACTGATCCCACTGCACATATCTAAATTCGGTATCTCACCTTTAACACAGCTCTTAATGTGGGGACAGGTGGGATACTCTTTGTAATATTTTGATTTAACCATAGCTGTAATTCTAGTTCCCTCCTGTATGCAAATTCAACGGCGAAAATCTGCATGGACCACTGTGATCATGGATTTATATCCTTCAGCCTATTGAATTACTTCCCCAATAATGGACGGTGAGCCCATTAACAGTACATTCCCTTTATACTCGGCTCTTAACATCCGTTCATATTCGGCTCTCCCAACAACGTGCACAATGACGGGCGGTCTCACGTTCATGTCCTGTCGGTTGTGTTTCCCTGAAGCCAGTCCCTCTCTATATTGATTCACTGATCTGAAGATCCGCTGCAGTGTTTGGCGATCGAGATTTCTACATTTTCATCATGTTCCTAATTGAGAATATCTGTGGCTAATTTCTGATCAAGAAATTCTCGGCGTAATTACGGAGATATAATATGTTAAATTAAATCTGGGATAATTGAGATGCATAGAACAGCAAGCAGCCCTTTCACAGATATTGTTAGTGAGTTTGAAAAGAGCGTTTGGGTTATTAGATTAAATCCTGTCCGCTATACTTGCTCTTGGACACACTGGTGGTTTCCTTGGGCAGCAGCACAGCCTGGATATTGGGCAGCAACGCGCCCTGAGCGATGGTCACCATTCCCAGCAGCTTGTTGAGCTCCTGGTCGTTGCGGATAGCCAGCTGCAGGTGGCTGGGGATGATGCGGATATTCTTGTTGTCGAGGGCTGCGTGGCCGACCAGCTCCAGGATTTCAGCCGGTCAGATACTCGAGCACAGCAGCCATGTAGACCGGGGCTCCGGCACCCACACGCTCAGCGTAGTTCCCCGTCCGCAGGAGCCTGTGAACACGGCCCACAGGGAACTGCAGTCCGGCCCGGGAGGGGCGAGACTTGGCCTTGGCCCGAGCTTTACCGCCGGTTGTGCCTCTACCAAATATTTGCACAATCTACAAGTTCAGAGAAAGAATGAGAAATTCCTCCAACATCTGCCTTTCTTGTACCGTATATCAGCAAGCCGAGACCATTAGATGGAGCAGCGTGCAGCAGGGTACCATTGCAGGGAGCAGCGCTTGCTGCTGCAGGAGGGCTGCTGTGAAGCCTGGTCGCTGATTGCAGTGCGGGCAGGTACAGCTGGAGGGACAAAGGAGCGGCCAGAGATTGTAGAGACTTGTGATCGGTACCCGGGAGAGACGTGAGCTCAGGGCCCAGAAGAGCCGAAGGCCCAGGGACAGCACGGGCCAGCCCACAGTGAGATATGTGTGCACTAGGTCCGTGCAGCAGAGCTGGTCTCCAGGTCGTATTGGGTAATGCTTGCCGCAGGACCAAAACCTAGTTCTGTCAAGCCTGTGTGGTGGCTGGTGTACAACGGCAACCACATGTTAAATTAATCCCCGCACAGGCATCTTCCACCCTTCAATATGTAGTTCGTAATCTGGTATATTAGGTCCTTCATTAAAACACCTGGGAACTTTTCCGATGACCAATTACTATCTCCAACCGTCAGAACATAAGAATTAGGAACAGGAGTAGGCCATCTAGCCCCTCGAGCCTGCTCCGCCATTTAACAAGATCATGGCTGATCTGACCGTGAACACAGCTCCACTTACCCGCCCGCTGCCCGTAACCCTTAATATACTGATTGGTTAAAAATCTATCGGTCAGTGACTTGAATACATTCAATGAGTTAGCCTCAACTGCTTCCTTGGGCAGAGAATTCCACAGATTGACAACTCTCTGGGAGAAGAAATTCCTTCTCAACTCGGTTTTAAATTGGCTCCCCCGTATTTTGAGCCTGTGCTCCCTAGTTCAAGTCTCCCCGACCAGTGGATACAACCTCTCTGCCTCTATCTTGTCTATCCCTTTCATTATTTTAAATGTTTCTATAAGATCACCCCTCATCCTTCTGAACTCCAACGAGTAAAGACCCAGTCTACTTAATCTATCATCATAAGGTAACCCCCTCATCTCCGGAATCAGCCTCGTGAATCGTCTGTGTACCCCCTCCAAAGCTAGTCTATCCTTCCTTAAGTAAGGTGACCAAAACTGCACGCAGTACTCCAGGTGCGGCCTCATCAATATCCTATATAGTGGCAGAAGGACCTCTCTGCTTTTATACGCCAATCCCCCCCAAATGAAGGCCAACATGCCATTCGCCTTCCTGATTACCTGCTGCACGTACAAACTAACTTTTTGGGATTCATGTACAAGGATCACCAGGTCCCTCTGCACCGCAGCATGTTATAATTTCTCCCCATTCAAATAATATTCCTTTTTACTGTTTTTTCCCCAAGGTGGATGACCTCACACTTTCCGACATTGTATTCCATCTGCCAAACCTTATCACATTCGTTTAACCTATCTAAATCTCTTTGCAGCCTCTCTGAGTCCTCTACACAACCCGCTTTCCCATTAATCTTTGTGTCATCTGCAAATTTTGTTGCACTATACTCTGTCCCCTCTTCCAGGTCATCTATGTATACTGTAAACAGTTGTGGTCCCAGCACTGATCCCTATGGCACACCACTAACCACTGATTTCCAACCCGAAAAGGACCCATTTATCCCGAATCTCTGCTTTCTGTTCGCCAGCCAATTCTCTATCCATGCTCATAGATTTCCTATGACTCTGCGTACCGTTATCTTCTGCAGTAACCTTTTGTGTGGCACCTTATCGAAAGTCTTTTGGAAATCTAAATACACCACATCCATCGGTACACCTCTATCCACCATGCTCCTTATATCCTCAAAGAATTCCAGTAAATTAGTTAAACATGATTTCCCCTTCATGAATCCATGCTGCGTCTGCTTGATTGCACTATTCCTATCTAGATGTCCCGCTATTTCTTCCTGAATGATAGTTTCAAGCATTTCCCCACTACAAGCTAACGTATTTTTAATTTCAAAAAACCCACCAAGAAATGCGGATTAATAAAGTCAAGGTTTGTCAAAGATTTCGCAACACGTTTTAATTCCTTTTGTCTTATTCCATACTTCCCTTGCAAGTTCCTGACTGTTACAATCAAGATTAAATTATATTTCAAACTATCTGTAATGGGCGGGAATCAATCCCCACTGATTCTGTAATGGAACACCTTCCAGCTCAATCTTTGTAAATGTGGGCTTTTATAGATTATCGATCGATCCCCCAGAAAGGCAGGAGTGAGACCAGAACGGGGAGTCCTTCTGTGAAAAGAGAAGAGGGACAGAGTGTTCAAACTGTCCCGGTTCTGGCCTCTGTAAAAACTCTCATTCTGGGTTGTTACACTGCGGGGAGTGTCGGGTTAATAAATAGTTTGACCCCTAATAAGAATTTTTTTAATTTAAAGGAGGCATGAGAGAAAACGAGATGGCTAAAGTCTTGGGTCTCACCCCAAAAACAAGCTCTTAATTCATCGGCAGGGAGTGTAAATGAACGGGTCTGAGAGCAAAGGGAAAGCGCGACCAGGGACCCTGTTTGAGTTTGGTGGGAAATTCAACAGCGATGCTAAGGTTCATCCGGAGAGTGAAGCTGCTGATCTGATAATTCCAAGCTGCAGCTTTAACATCAACGGTTGTCCTGCACACGTGCTCGGGAAATAATTACTGTAAATTGATTTTAAAGGTTTGTCCAGCTTAGTAAGGTTGTGGTGGCTCATGTTTAGCGGTTTGATCTCCCAGGACAGCGTGCAGTTTTACTTGGAGCTGGTGTACTTGGTCACCACCTTTGTCCCTTCCGACACGGCGTGCTTGGCCAGCTCCCCGGGCAGCAGCAGGCGCACGGCGGTCTGGATCACCCGGGAGCTGATGTTGCGGCGCTTGTTGTAATGGACCAGGCGGGAAGCCTCCCCCACGATGTGCTCCAAAATATCGTTCACAACCGAGTTCATGATGTCCATGGCCTTGGAGGAGATGCCGGTGTCGGGGTCAACCTGCTTCATCACTTTGTGGATGTAGATAGTGTAACTTTCCTTCCTCGATTTTACCCGCTTCTTGCCGCCATTCAGTGGCGCTTTGGTGATCGTTTTCTTGGCGCCTTTCTTGGCAGTAACTCTTTTCCCCGCCGGTGGGTGTTTATCAGCTGTCGCCATTTGGGCAGGGCACCCAGAGAGCGTGCTCACCGTCACCATCTTGGTTAGGGCGGGTCTCACAGCGCATGCGCGGCCTTTTGTGCAGGGACAAAGTGTGGGCGGGGCTTCAGGGTGCGCGAAATTATGATTGATCAGGGTCCCTGAAAGGAAGCCTTGTAGTTCTCATTGTTATTTGGTGACCCTGGGCCCGGACTCATCCTATTGAGCCAGCTCAGGCTCACTCTTTTGGGCCAGCCCGGTCTCACCCTATTGGACCAGCTCATCCTATTGGGCCAGCTCAGTCTCGCCCTATCGGGCCAGCCCAAGCTCACACCAACAGGCCAGTCCAGGCTCACCCGATTGTCCCAGTCCGGTCACACCCTGTGGGCCAGCCTAGGCTCACGCTATCGGGCCAGCACAGGGCTCACCCTATCGGGCAAACACAGTCTCACCCTATCGAGCCAGCGCAGGCTCACCCTATTGGGCTGGCACAGGCTCACCCTATTGGGCCGGCATGAAAGGCTCAGTGACCAGCAGAGAAAATCAGCATCCGATTGATTTTATTCTCACTCTGCGCACAGCGGGTGCAGGTTTGAACCCAAACATCTTAGCTGGAAATGATGAACATCGTCTGCCTTTGAATGTGAAAGGAGCAATGTTTGTCTTTCTGTCTGTGAGAAAATATTTCAAACATCAGTGTGACTGGAAACACACACACACAATCGAGTGAGAGTTTTCCAGTGCACTGACTGTGGAAAGAGCCAGCCTGAAAAAACATCGCACCATTCACAGCGGGGAGAAACTGCACGTGTTCTATGTGTGGAGCAAACTTCAACTGAGCATCCAACCTGGGACACAAAAGGACACCTGCATCATGGAGAAACCATGGGAATGTGGAGACTGTTAATCAGTTTCGAGTCCGATCTCGAAAGGCATCGTCGCCGTCACACCGGGGAGATGCCGTTCACCTGCTCTCTGTGTGGGCAGGGTTCACTCAGTCATCCAACCTGCTGAAACTCCAGCGAGTTCACACTGGGGAATTGTGGGGAGGGATTCACTCAGTCATCTGAATTGCGAGTTCTCAAGTGACTGCAGGGGTTGTGTTCTAATGTTATTACTGCTGTTAATCGCATCCTGACTGACTAGTGTTAATTCTGTCAATTGGGATTTGTTTCTGCTGATGTTAATAAATCCTAAAAGTGGGCAAGAGTTTAATATTTTAACAGTGTGTCGATATTGGTATCTCCATGATATTTGATATCCTGTCACTGACTGCTTCATGTTGCCCCTTTTCTCCTTTCTAGCTCTAGATTGTTTCAGTTCTCATGTCTTTGATTATTCTAAGGGACAAGTCCCAGTTTCCCATACCGTCCAGAGTGCCACTCTTAGCTATACCTACCCTGGACATCAAGGCAAACAGGCCCGAGATCACTAAACAAAAAACAACAAACAGTCTGTTACTAACTTTCAGCTACAGGACGTAGCGTGTACCCCACAGGATCTCTCTAATATTCGATGCGTGAATAGAGCATCAAGCCTGCAAAGCTGGTTTCAATTTGAATTTGATTCCACTGACTAAATGCAATGAAAAAAAATATGTGCAGATAAACGGATCATATGAAACAATTGGCAAAGATTTACAGTCAACAAGATGAATAAGTAAAAACATCACGGCCCAATAACACAGCTCTATACTCACAGGTGATAGTCTGATATCTAAGTCCTCGAATGTCAGTTCATGAAATGAGAGAGTGAATCTCTTTCCACACTCAGCTGGTAAATGGTCTCTCCCTGATACGTTTCCTCCCAACGCGCATCTGCATCCATTCCCACTGTCCCCACATTTACAGTGTTCAGTCAGCTGGGAACACGAGTCTCACAGGCTAGACGATTGGTTAAAGGTGCATCCACACATAGAACATGTGTCCTGTTGCTCCCCGCTGTGATTAGTGTTTTCCAAAGGCTGATGATAAGGTGATCCTGATGAATCCGGTGAACCTCTTTAATCTTGACGCGCTGTTTGGTTTCAGTTTCCCAGCTGCAGACCCTCACCTTCTAATACCCTGCAAATGGAGGTTACAAAAGTTGTACTTTAAGTACAGGATAGAAGTTCAGAACCGACAATTCTAGATTCTATAGAACATTCTTCCCCTCCTAAGCTGTAAATCCCATATTCTCGACATTCTCCCTCCATCCTTACAGTCTAAAATCAATATTAATTTAATCGTCTGTGAGTTATTTTCTCCAGAAAGTGCTGAATCTGGCTGGGTGCAATGCCAGAGACATTTATTTACCTCTGGTGCCTCACCATCAATCGACTCAGTGAGTGTCAGCTGCATTTCCACTGTGGTCGGCATCAGAGCTGAGTCCAAACCTGCCTTCAATGACATCCACACACTTCCCAGTTGATGTCACTGGATCGGTATCAAGAGCAGGGGCAGTGGATAATTTTTGCTCATATTTAGTCCAGTGTTACTCAGGGCAACTGTAATCCCTGAACTGCTGCCTTGGCTGAGATCAGCGAACAACCCAGATCAAGGATCGAAATTGGAAACATCCCAGTCAGTATTGCAGTGCTTTTAAATTTTAAGGAGTGGGGGAGGGTTAGAAAGAATAATTTGAAACCAATTTTTTCCACCTTTTAATAAAACCTTCGTCACACTGCACAATTCTGAAATCTTTTCAAATTAGACAAGGAAGTAAAATGGATCATAGAGACAATGAGACAGCTTTACAATCACTGCACAGTACAGAAAGGAGCGACTGTTACTGGGAGATCCGTTCGTGAAGTCCTCCGACACTCCGAGGTAAACTGGATTGTTCCTTTAAGTATAAATAGACAGTGAAAAGGGAGAACCTGTCCCTTTAAATATCTGCTCTATTTCCCCCAGGCAGTGGCAGGAGCAACAGCGGTCGGTCTCTTTATATGCTGACACAGCAAGCACCGCCGGATGGACTCCCGCAGGTTCCTAAAGACCTTAGAAAATAAAACGCTTCAGGCTAAGCAGAACAATTGAAAAGTGTGCACACAAAGTCTTTGCAATTATCTCTACATATATATGTCTGTGTGTGTAAATAAAACACATCATTCTTAATGTTTGCTAGCCAATTCCACAGAGATAAGTTATTATCATCACCTGTTATTTTCCAGCATTTTATTTCCTGTTATTTTCAATTACATTGTAGAATATTTAATCCCTTTACCATTTATTGATGACCCATTGCCTTCTACGCTCTTGGTTAGAAAGTGATGTCACAATGACAATTACTTTACCAAGGTGACCATCTGTCCACAGTATTCAGTGGGTAAGGGGATTAAATCTCACCGAGCGTAATGAGAAGCCACCCATCAGTCTCTGCACTTTATTGTCCAGTGATCACCTCACCATCACACAGCAGCTCCGCAGTTTTACCTCCAGTGTGGATGACTTGTGTAAGTGATGTTGAATGTGAAATTGTAGGTTTAAAAGAGGAGTTGGGTGAGGGGTTTGGAGAGTAGGGGTGAAGGAGGTGTATGAGTGTGGGAGATTTATTGCCTATTAATCAGCTCCGTTCAAATATGATGGGGTTCATTTTTCCTTCAAAATGTTTTTATCGTGTGTTTCACTGAAGTTAGACGTGTGGGGTTGCAGTTCCTTGCAGGCACTGGGCTGGTTCTGGTGAATTAATGTGGGATCATTCTATGCTGAATGCGCTGCTGGGCGTCGGGTTTGCCCTCAATCCCAGTGGCGAGGTGCTGTTGACAACAAATCCAGGATCCACTTACATTGTGACATCAAATCCAGGGAGAGCATAGAGTGTGACACCAAATCCAAGGACCACATGCATTGAGACACCAAACCCAGGGACCACTTACATTGTGACACCAAATCCAGCGACCACATACATTGTGGCACCAAACCCAGGAACCACATACATTATGAAACGAAACCAGGGACCACTTACACGAAGTCATCAAATCCAGGGATCCCTTAAACTGAGGCATCAAATCCAGGAACACATACCGTAATCCCAATCCAGGGACTAGTTACAATGAGACATCAAATCCAGGATTAACTGCATTGTGACAACAGATTGAGGGATTATTAATACCGTGACAAGAAATTCATGGACCAGTAACATTGAGGGATCAAATTCATTGATCACTTACACTGAGACTGCATAATTACTTCAGATATACGGCACAGAAATCGGCCATTCGGACGAACCAATCCGTGCCGGTGTTTATGCTCTGCTCGGGAATTAGAGAGCCTCAGTATGGGGAATGGCCATGACAGTGAAAGCAGCTCTCGTTAAGGCGAAAGGTGGGTAATGAATGAAGATATGATGGTGGAATCACATGGCGACTTGTGGCGCCTGGTGACAGATTATTGTCAGAAGCAATTTTTAGGCAGGCTGATGATTAGATGTAACCATCGTCATCATAGGCAGTCCCTCGGAATTGAGGAAGACTTGCTTCCATTGCTGAAATAAGTTCTTTGGTGGCTGAACAGTCCAATACGAGAGACACAGACTCTGTTACGGGTGGGACAGATAGTCGTTGAGAGAAGGGGTGGTTGGGAAAAGTTTTCCGCACGCTCCTTCTGCTCTCTGTTCTTGATCTCTGCACGCTCTCGGCGTTGAGACTCGAGGTGCTCAGCGCCCTCTTGGATTCATTTCCTCCACTTAGGGCGGTCTTGGGCCAGGGACTCCCAGGTGTCAGTGGGGATGTTACACTTTATCAGGTAGGCTTTGAAAGTGCTCTTGTACCGTTTCCCCTGCCCACCTCTGGCTCATTTGCCGTGAAGGAGCTCCGAGTAGAGCACTTGCTTTGGGAGTCTCGTGTCTGGTATGCAGACTATGTGGCCTGCCCAACCGAGCTGATCGAGTGTGGTCAGTGCTTCAATGCTGGGGATGCAAGCCTGAATGAGTACACTGATGTTGGTACTTCTGTCCTCCCAGGGGATTTGTAGGATCGTGCGGAGACATCGTTGGTGATATTTCTCCAGCAACTTGAGGTGTTTACTGTACATAGTCCATGTCTCTGAACCATACAGGAGGGCAGGTACTTCTACAGCCTTGTAGACCATGAGATTGGTGGCAGATTTGAGGCCTGGTCTTCAAACACTCTTTTCCTCAGGCGGGCGAAGGCTGCACTGGCGCACTGGAGGCGGTGTTGAATATCGTTGTCAATATCTGCTCTTGTTGATAAGAGGCTCCCGAGATATGGGAATTGGTCCACTTTGTGCAGGGCTGCGCCGTGGACTTTGATGCTGGTGTAACCGACACAACAACTGTATCTATCTGTTCTTGTCCCAAAATGCCCAAATGTAAGGTCACTAATTTATTTTTCTGTGATAAATGTACAGATGTCAAAGAAGGGAGGACATGAGGCTTGCACAGTAAATAAGGTTCCTTGAATGAACGAATTGTGAGGCTGTTTTGTGACTCTTTGTGCGAGGTTCAAAACATGAAATGGAAAAGGGCAAGTCCAGTGACATTTCTATTGCCAATAATGCTTTCTTATATAATCACTATATCATAAGCCAAATATCCTACCGACTACCTCAACCACCAATCACAATCCTAACAAATGAACACAAACCACACCCACTAACCAATAAACGTACGTCTAAACCAATTCCCTAACTGTTATGTATGAATAAAGAGTCTGACCAGGTACTGTGAGCTTAAAGTAAAGTGTGACCTTTGTCTTTTATTACAGGTCTCCAGAGTGCCTCTCAGCCTGTGAGGCCTCCTAAAGTACAGGTCCTCCCAAGGGATTGTGGGATCGCTTGGAACTCCAGGGGATGAGCCTTCTGATAGTTGAACAAGGTATTTACAGGTTTACATATATAACAACACTCCCTCTCAAAGTCAATAGTGTAACTATTTACAAAGTGAGTCGATCTGCCGCCTTACTTTCCCTGGTTGATCGTCTCTGTACAAATGCTGGTTTTGGTGAGTCATTTGTTGGGCTTTCACTGGGCTGCTGTGCAGCTGGCCTTGCTGGGCTGCTTGGTGTGGTGAGTCCTGCTATGATGCTGCTGGTGATGTGTTCTGTTTCGTGGTTAAAAGCTGTGCCGGTTGCCACTGGTGTCTGTGTTGGTGGGTCGGAAAAGTTAGGGTCAAAAGTGGGTTGCTCTGGATAGGCCGTGAATCTGATTTTGGTTTGGTCGAAGTGTTTCCTGTAGATGAATCCATTTGAATGTTTGACCTGAAACACCCGACTACCCTCTTTGGCCACGGCAGTGCCGGGAAGCCATTTGGGACCTTGTCCATAGTTCAACACAAATACAGGATCATTAATTTCAATTTCGCGTGACACATTTGCGCTCCCATGATATGTACTTTGTTGAAGCCACCTGCAGTCCACCTGTTCATGTAGATCAGGATGGACTAACGAGAGCCTCGTCTTAAAAGCCCTTTTCATGAGCAGTTCAGCGGCTGGAAACCCAATGAGCGAGTGTAGTCTCATGTGCTAACTAAGCAGGACTCGCGATAGGCGAGTCTGCAGTGAGCCTTCAGTTACACTCTTCAAGCTCTATTTCATTGTTTGCACGACTCTCTCTGCCTGATAATTGGGTGCTGGTTTGAACGGGGCAGATGTTACATGTTTCATTCCATTGCACGTCATTAACTCTTTGAACTGGGCACTGGTGAAACATAGCCCGTTGTCACTCACAAGGACATCAGGCAGACCGTGCATGGCAAAAATGGCCCGCAGGCTTTCAGTGGTGGCAGCGCCCTCTCAGCCTTAGACAGACGTGTGGATGCATCAGCAACCGGTTGCAATTTCCCAAATTCATTAGCTTGTTGCAAGACACACCCGACACCGTATGAGGACGCATCACATGCCAGTACCAAACGCATACATGGATCATACAGCACAAGCAATTTGAGCATAACAGTTTTCTCGCTTTTACAAAGGCATGTTCTTAGCTTTGACCCCATACCCATTCGTCTCCTATACGCAGTAAGGCGTGCAGTGGTTCTAACCGTGTGCTGAGACCCGATAGGAAGTTACCAAAGTAGTTCAGGAGTACGAGAAACGAACGCAGCTCCGTCACGTTCTGTGGCTTTTGTCCGTTCTCGATTGCCTCTGTCTTCGAATCTGTTGGCCTGATACCGTCCACTGCAATTCTTCTCCCCAAGAACTCCAGTTCAGGTGCCAGGAAAATGCACTTCGAGCGTTTTAAGCTGAGCACCACGGGATTAAACCGATGAGGAACCTCCTCCAGGTCCTAAAATGCTCCATTGTGTCCCGACCTGCAACCACGATGTCATCCTGGAAGAACACGGTGCTTGGGGCAGATTTCAGTAAACTTTCCATGTTTCTCAGGAATATCGCCGCAGCTGATCGACTCCCAAACGGGCATCTGTTGTAAATGAAGAGACCTTTGTGCATGTTGATGCAGGTGAGGCCCTTCGATAATTCCTCCAGCTGCTGTATCAGTTAGGCCAAGATCGATTCCATGTACATGAACATCTTTCCTCCCGCCAGTGTCAGAAAAAGGTCGTCTGCCTTTGGAAGTGACTATTGATCCTGCAGGGTTAAACGATTGATAGCTACTTTGTAATCAGCACAGATTCTGAGTGTGCCATCTCCCTTGAGGAATGGAACAATCGGACTGGCCCGCTCATTGAAATCGATCCGTGAAATGATGCCCTCTCATTGCAGCCGGTCCAGCTCAACCTCCACCTCCTCTCTCATCATGTTAAGTACTGCTCGCACCTTGTAGTGAAAGGGTTGCGCCCCCGGAATTATGTGGATCTGCACTTTTGCTTCTTGGAACTTCCCGATGTCTGGTTCAAACAGCAAGCGGAACTTGTTTAAGACCTCGGCACATGGAGTGTTGTTGACGGACGAGAGTGCTTGGACGTTGTCCCAGTTCCAGCGTAGCATCCCCAGTCAGCTCCTGCCGAGCAGCTTGGGACCATCGCCCGGTACCAGCCAGAGTGTGAACTTGTGCACCGCTCCATCGTAGGAGAGCTTTACAGTAGCACTGGCGATTACGATTTCCAGTTCCTTTGTGTAACTTCTCAGTTTAGTGTGAATGGGAGTCAGGTCTGGCCTTGAGGCCTTGCTGCATCTCAATTTATCGGAAGTCTTTTTGCTCATAATGGACTCGCTCGCACCCGTGTCCAGCTCCATTGACACCGACAGTCCATTAATTCAACCTTCAGCTTTATCGGGGACTCATTGTGGTAAATGTGTGCACCGTATATACCTCTGCTTCCTCATTCTGAGGCTTTGGTTCATCGTGATCCACCATGGATCTGTCCTCCTCTCAACATGGTGGTTTGCAGGATTAGCAGGGTTTGCAACTCACCTGCACATACGTTGGAGGTGTCCCATTGTTCCACAGCACTTGCAAACGTAGTCACTGAAGTGGCATGAAAGGAAATGATGATCACCACCGCAGCGCCAACAAGATGTTAATGGCCCAGCATTCATCACCCTTGATGGTGGACTCTGAGACATGCAATCAGAGTCATCATCATAAGCAGTCCTTCGAAGCGAGGATGACTTGTTTCCACGCCAAAAAGGAATGAGTTCACAGGTGTTTCAAAGAAGGACCTAATATTGGAGATCACAAATTACATCTTAGAGGGTGGAAGATGCCTGTGCTTGGAATTTTTTTAACGTGTGGTGACCGTTGCACACCAGCTTGACGGAGCTAGGTCTTGGTCCAGTGGCAAGGTTAACCAAGACGACTGGAGACCAGCTCTACTGCACGGACGGAGTTCCCTCGCCTCTTCTGGGAAACAGACTCACGCCGTTCATGGGCACCAGTCACTTCCTTGTACAAACTCTTACCGCTCCTGTTCCCCTCCTGCTGTACCTGGCCGCACTGCATTCAGTGATCTGACTTGGCAGCCGTCGCCCTCCTGCAGTGATATGGCGCCGCACGCTGCTCCCTCTGATGACCCCGGCCAGCTGATGGTCTTGCAGGCCGGTTCCGCGCCCATTTCCGGGCTGGGCCGCCGCACGCTGCTCCCTCGAATGAAGCCCTTCAATCATAGTAAATCCTCGCATAGTCACTAACGTGGCCTTTCAATGGCGGTTTATTTAACCAGCATTCCCCGCGGCGGAGAATGTGCTGCACCCTGACGACAGGGGTCCAGTGCGCATGCGCGGTAGCAGGCTGAGTTTGGAGCATGGGAAGTGCGTGTAATGGCGGAGTGCATGCTTTGAACATCTGCTGCGTAAAATAATTATTTTCCAGCGGGGCAGAGGGGAGTAATGGACCAGCGGGTTGGCGGGGAGGCTTCATAAACAACTGGTGCCCGCCGTAAGCCCGGAATAATAACCGGAATATCGGCGGAGGCAGCCTCGAGGCTGTCTCCCGGTCACAGGCCCAGGGTAACGGCGGCCATCCTTGTACAGGAAGGTAAGTTCAGCGGCCTGCCATCTTCATTCAGTGAGCAGCAACGCGCATACGCGGCCATCTTGGTGCAGGAGCAACGTGTGTAGCGTTGTTGTCTTTTTCCCACCGGTCCTCCAGAGTAAAGCAACAATTAGTCATTTCATGCTCACTCCACACCTCGGATTTTTCATCATCTCTCCCAAAGCCGCTGCTCAGTGCTAAGCTTCCGGTTTACATTCCAGACAATTGTAACAGGAAAGCCCCAGAGCTGTTCACTCCAAGGGTTAGAGTCGCCATGTACAGTCCCAGGGTTAGAATACCCATGTACAGTCCCAGGGTTAGAATCCCCATGTACTGTCCCAGGGTTAGAATCCCGATGTACAGTCCCAGGGTTAGAATCCGCATTTACAGTCCCAGGGTTAGAATCCCCATGAACAGTCTCAGGGTTAGAATCGCCATGCACAGTAACAGGGTTAAAATCCCCATTTACAGTCCCAGGGTTAGAATCCCCATGTACAGTCCCAGGATTGGAATCCCTGTGAACAGTCCCAGGGTTATTAGCTCATAAGAACATAAGAAATTGGAGCAAGAAGAGGTCATATGGCACCTCGAGCCTGCTCCGCCATTCAATAAGATCATGGCTGACCTGATCATGGACTAAGCTCCACTTCCCCGCCCGCTCCCCATAACCCGTCATTCCCTAATCACTCAAAAATCTGTCTACCTCTGCCTTAAATATCTTCAATGACCCAGCCTCCACAGCTCTCCGGGAAAGAGAATTCCATAGATTAACATCGCTCTGAGTGAAGAAATTTCTCCCCATCTCAGTTCTAAATGGGCGGGCCCTTATCCTAAATCATGCCCTCTGGACCTAGTGTCCCCCACCATTGGAAATATCCTCTCTACATCCACCTTGTCGAGGCTCCTCGTTATCTTGTATGTTTTGATAAGATCACCTCTCATTCTTCTGAACTCCAATGTGTATAGGCCCAACCTACACAACCTATCCTCAGAAGACAACCTGATTCATCTCTGGAATCAACCTCTGAACAGCCTCCACATCCATTGGTCCCCCTTATCCACACTGCTTCTTGCATCGTCAAAGAACTCCTGTAAATTTGTCCAACATGATTTCCCCTTTCATAAATCCATGCTGACTCTGCTTGATTAAATCATGCTTTTTCAAATGTTCCGCTGCTGCTTCTTTAATAATGGACTCCAGCATTTTCCCAACGACAGATGTTAGGCTAACTGGTCTATAGTTTCCTGCTTCTTGTCTGTGTTCTTTTTTTTAAATAGGCATTAAATTTGCGGTTTTCCAATCTGCTGGGACTGCCCCAGAATCCAGGAAATTTTGCTAGATTACAACCAATGCATCCACTATTTCTACAGTCACTTCTCTTAAGACCCGAGGATGTAAGCCATCAGGTCCAGGTGACTTGTCCACCTTCATTCCCATTATATTACCGAGTACTACTTCATTAGGGATAGGGATTGTATTATGATCCTGCCTCCCTCGAGCCGCTTGATTATCCACTTAGAAATATAGAAACTTAGAAAATAGTTGCAGGAGTAGGCCCTTAGAGCCAGCACCACCATTCAATAAGATCATGGCTGATCATTCACCTCAGTACCCATTTCCTGCTTTCTCTCCATACCTATTGATCACTTTAGCCATATGGACGACATCTAACTCCTTCTTGAATGTATCCAATGAACTGCCATCAACAAATCTCTGCGGTAGGCAGTTCCACAGGTTGACAACTCTGAGTAAATATATTTCTCCTCGTCTCATTCCTAAACGGTTTACCCCTTATCCTTAAACTGTGTCCCCTGGTTCTGGACTTCCCCAACATCGGGAACATTATTCCTGCATCTAACCTGTCCAGTCCTGTCAGAATTTTATATATTTCTCTGAGATCCCATCTCATCCGTCTAAACTCCAATGAATACAGGCCCAATCAATCCAGTCACTCCTCAAACGTCTGTCATGCCATCCCGGGAATCAGTCTGGTGAACCTTCGCTGCACTCCCTCAATAGCAAGAACGTCCTTCCTGAGATTAGGAGAACAAAACTGAACACAATATTCCAGGTGAGGCCTCACTAAGGCCCTGTACAACTGCAGTAAAACTTCCCTGCTCCTATACTCAAATCCCGTAGCTATGGAGGCCAACATAACATTTGCCATCTTCACTACCTATTATACCTGCATGCCAACTTTCAATGACTGATGTACCATGAAACACAGATCTCGTTGCACCTTCCCTTTTCCAAACCTGCCGCCATTCAGATAATATTGTGCCTTCATGTTTTTGCCACCAAAGTGGATAACCTCACATTTATCCATATTATAATACATTTGCCATGCGTTTACATACTCACCTAACCTGTTCAAGTCACCCTGCAGCCTCTTAGCGTCCTCCTCACAGCTCACACCACCACCCAGTTTCGTGCCATCTGCAGGCTTGGAGATATTCCACTCAATTCCTTCATCCAAATCATTGTCAAGAGCTGGGGTCCCAGTACTGGGCCCTGATGCCCCCCACTAGTCACTGCCTAACATATTGAAAAGGACCCGTTTATCCTGACATTCCGCTTCCTGTCTGCCAACAAGTTCTCTATCCACGTCGGTACATTACCCCCAATACCATGTGCTTAAATTCTGCACCCTAATCTCTTGAGTGGGACCTTGTCAAAAGCCTTTTGAAAGTCCAATACACCACATCCACTGATTCTGCCTTGTCCACTCTACTAGTTAGATTTTCAAAAAATTCTAGAAGATTTGTCAAGCAACCTTTCATTAATCCATGCTGACTTGGACTGATACCATCACTGCTTTCCAAATGCGCTGCTATTTTATCTTTAATAATTGATTCCAACATTTTCCATACTACTGATGTCAGACGTTTTCTCTCTCCCTCCTTTCTTAAAAAGTGGTGTTACATTAGCTGACCTCCAGTCCATAGGAACTGATCCAGAGTCGATAGACAGTTGGAAAATGATCACCAATGTATCCACTATTTCTAGAGCTACTTGTTTAAGTACACTGGGATGCAGACGATCAGGCCTTGGAGATTTATTGGTCTTTAATCCCATCAATATCCCTAACACAATTTCCTACCAAATAAGGATTTCCTTCTGTTCCTCCTTCTCACTAGACCCTCGGTCCCTTAGTACTTCCGGAAGGTTACTTGTGTCTTCCTTTGAAGCAAAGTATTCGTTTAACTGGTCCGCCATTTCTTTGTTCCCCATTATAAATACACCTATATCTGATTGCAAGGGATCTACATTTGTCTTCACTAATTTTTTTCTCTTCAAATAGCTTCAGAAACTTTTGCAGTCAGTTTTTATGCTCCCAGCAAGCTTCCTCTCATACTCTATTTTCCCCCTCCTAATTATACACTTTGTCCTCTTCTGCTGTATGATAAAATTCTGCCAGTTTTCCGGTTTGCTGCTTTTTCTGGTCAATGTATATGCCTCTTCCTTGGATTTAACACAATCCTTAATTTCCCTTGAGAGCCACAGTTGAGCCACCTTCCCCATTTTATTTTTACTCCAGACAGGGATGTACAATTGTTGAAGTTCATCCATGTGATCTTTAAATGTTTGCCATTGTGTATCCACCGTCAACCCTTTAAGTATCAGTCGCCATTGTATTCTAGCCCATTCACGTCTCATACCTTCAAAGTTACCTTTCCTTAAGTTCACGACCAGTGTCTGAATTAACTGTGTCACTCTCCACCTTAATAAAGAATTCTACCATATTATAGTAACTCTTCCCCAAGGGGCCTCGCACAACAAGATTGGTAATTAGATCTTTCTCATTACACATCACCCAGTCTAGGATGGCCAGCCCTCTAGTTGATTCCTCGATATATTGGTCTAGAAAACCATCCCAAATACATTCCAGGAAATCTTCCTCCACCGCATTGCTACCAGTTTGGTGAGCCCAATCTATATGTAAATTAAAGTCGCGCATGATAACTGTTGTACCTTTATTGCACTCATCTCTAATTTCTTGTTTGATGCTGTGCCCAACCTCACTACCACTGTTTGGTAGTCTGTACATAACTCCCACTAGCATTTTCTGCCCTTTGGTATTCCGTATTCCGTAGCTCCACCCATACATTGGTATTACTCTCAGTGACCGAGTGTTTTACTCTAATTAAACTAATCACAGACTGTATCTGTCTAATATTAACTCCTGCACAGTCCGAGGAAACACTCCCACTCCCTCGTCCCTCCGATGTTTCTGCAGGATTGTGTTGTGAAGACGGGCACATGGACAGAAACATCCTGCATGGAACGATCCCAAATTGAGCATCTCCAAGGGACAAGAATCCCAGCTTTAAACATTATCTGTCCTTCCGCCCGCCCTCCAGGCCCAGTTCCTTTGCTCAGATTCTGATAAGAATAAATTGGGAAAAGTGCGCTTTGATATTTACAGGCTGAATTATTGCAGAGAGCTGCACATGCTCGGTTCAGCCCCGTCCCCTGTGTCGATTCCCAGTGAGCAGAAGAGCACATGCGCCCTCCCCTCCCCCAGCCCTGCCTGTGATCACCATTCACTCAGTGAGTGGAAGATGATGGTTTAAAACAGCCGGGAATGGAGACACCGTGACCCCGGGGTAAGGCAGCGAGCAGCAGCCTCCTTACAGCAGCAAAACGCTTTGGGAGCGTGTCTGCAGATGGGCTCAGAGATCGGCATTGAGTCCGAGGGGAGTTCAGGGAGAGTCGGGGCTGTGTGTAAGAGGCAAATTGGAGCAAGAACCAGTCTCAGTGCGTGGTGTGAGTGGGGGAATGGAGAGGCCATTCTCGGGTTGTGTGTGGACAGTGTGTGACCAGGGTAAGGGAGACAGAATGGTGAGAATCACCTATTTACAATCTGCTGCTTTCTCTCTCCAAACCAGTAGTGAACGTTCCTGGTTTAGTTCCCTCGGGGGCTGTGTTTAAGAGGCAGAGTGGAGCAGGAACTAGTTCTGGAACATGATGTGAGTGGGGGAAGGGAGAGGCCATTCTCGGGCTGTATGTGGACAATGTAAGGTAACAGAGAAAGTAAATCACCTCGCTCTTTCAAATCATTGCTGCTTTCTTACCCCAAAACAGTAGTGAATGTTCCTGATTCAGTTCCAATCTCATCGTGTCTGTTGTTCTTGGGCAGTGAGCAGTGCAAACACAGCCTGACAATGAGGATGTGAGGAGTTTCACAAAGTTCATCTATTTCAGGCACCAGGTGAGGAGTGTGGGAGAAGATATTTTAAAGATGGGTTATATTGTTTCGGTGAGCTGAGTTCTCCAGAACCATGTTGCTTGAGATCGAGAGATACATTGTCACTACCTCAGCTACACCATATTCTCCCCGAATCCATATCTTAGAACGAATAATGTTCCCGTATTATTATTCTCAGAACAGAATTCTTTATCCAGCCTGAACAAATGTGATCTTTCCTCCACCCGGAACACAAGGAACAGTGCAGGCAGCTCCTTCTCACACACAGTAAGTAGATTATCACTCACAGAGCGCAGAGACACAGAACTGGCCTCAATCCTATTGCCACAGGCAGCAGAAGCTGTCAGTCCCACAGTGAACCGAAGTGGCAGAGTTACATTGTGAATCTTACAGCCACATGGAGCAGTAGAATCAGATGCTGTTTCACAATTGAAACAGATCACATTTACAGGTACATTAAACACCCACACTCACTTGCCAGAAACTGACAGGTAGAGAATAAAAAACACAATCGCCGATTGGAAAACATGTCGAACAGAAAGTATAAACCACATTCGCATATCAGAAGCTGATGGGTACAGAGCAAAAGCCATATTCATGTTTCAGAATCTGATGGATTCAGTATTTAACCCCTCGAACACACCAGAAGATGCCAGGTGCAGAATAAACCCCACATTCCCGTACTATAGACTGACAGATACAGTATACAACACACACCCAAATATATGAAAGTGACAGTAATAGAATAAAATCCCCACTTGCATACCAAAGAGTGACAGGGAACGTGTAAATCCCATGGGAACATATCGGAAAACTGAAAGGCAGTACGTAAAATTGTTACTTGCATTGCAGAAACTGATAGGGGCAGAGTAAAACCCACACACACATCAGAACAATGACAGGTAGAAGGCAAAATCTTCACTCACATATCAGAAATACACCTAAAATATAAAATTGATTCTCACGTTCAGATACCAAAGACTGGCAAATATAGACTAAACCCAGACCACCATAGCAGAAACTGACATGCACAGATTAAACCTCAACATACAACAAAACCTGACAGTTACATAAAAACACAGACACATGCATATCAGAGATTGAGTGATACAGTATAAAACCCACACTCACATATCAGAGACTGACATATTAAAATCCATATTCCCATAACATAAATTGACAGATACAGTGACATGCCCATACTCACTCACTAGTAATCAGTACAGGTTAAAGACGTCTCTTCCACACCAGAAACTGACAGGTACAAACGAAAGTACACTCTCAATTAAGCAGAAAAAGGCAGCAATAAAGGAAGGCCCATAAACACCTCTCAGAACTTGAAAGGTACAGAATAAAACCGAGACTCCCACAACAGAAATAGAGATAGGGAGAAAGTCCCACACTCACCCACCTGAAACAGAGTAAAACTCAGACTCATTTCCCAGAGACTGACAGATTCAGCGTAAACACTTAAATGCATAACAAAAATTGACAGTGAGAAAGTAAAATGAATACTCTATCAGGAATTGATGGTACAATGTAAAACAACATTAACACACTGGAGAATGATGTGTATGGAGTCGAGCTCCCATTCAGATAACAGAGATGGACAGATACAGCACAAAACACACATTCACACACCAGGAATGGAAAGGTACGGAATGAAACCCACAGTCAATTAACAGAAATTGAAAGGTATAGGATAAAACCCACGCTCTTGTTTCAGAAACTGATATATAGAGATGTGCAGATACAGGTTCAAATCCACCATAGCAGATACCCACAATATTAATTCTATATTTACCTGTCAATAGAACAGCGAGTGAAAGAGTCAGTATCTATCCTATAATCACCAGTCATTCCCACACTGACACTGCACCGGAGGTTGAAAGTGGCAATGTCCAGTTTACACTCATCAGTCAATCAGAATCTGTCATATAGTATCAGAGAATGAGAGAGGCAGTATCTATCCAACACTCACCTGTCACATAATGTCAGAGAATGAGAGAGGCAGTATCTATCCAACACTAAGCTGTCACATAGTTTCAGAGAATGAGGGACAGTATCAATCCAACACTCACCTGTCACACTGTCTCAGACAATGAGAGATGCAGTATCTATCCAAAACTTACCTGTCACATAGTGTCAGAGAAAGAGAGATGCACTAATCTATCCAACACTCTTCTGTCACGTTGTATCAGAGAATCAAACTGGCAGGATCGATCCAAAACTCACCTCTCACACAGTGTCAGAGAATGAGAGAGGCAGCATCTATCCAACACTCACCTGTCACACAGTGTCAAAGAATGAGAGAGGTAGTATCTATCCAACACTCACCTGTCGCACAGTTTCAGATAATGAGGAAGGCAGTATCTATCCAACACTCACCTGTCACACAGTTTCAGAGAATGAGAGAGGCAGTATCAATCCAACACTCACCTGTCACACAGTCTCAGTGAATGAGAGAGGCAATATCTATCCAAAAGTCACTTGTCACACAGTGTCAGAGAATGAGAGAGGCAGTATCTATCCAACACTTACCTGTCACATCTTGTCAGAGAATGAGAGAGGCAGTATGTATACAACACTTACATGTCACATAGTGTCAGAGAAAGAGAGATTCACTAATCTATCCAACACTCACCTGTCAAATTGTGTGAAAGAATGACAGGGGCAGTATCTATCCAACATTCACCTGTCACATTGTGTCAGAGAATGTGAGTGGCAGTATCTATCCTACACTCACCTGTCACTTCGTGTCAGAGAATGAGAGAGGCAGTATCTATCCAACACTCACCTGCCACACAGTGTCAGAGAATGAGAGAGGAAGTATCGATCCACGCTTACCTGTCACATTGTGTCAGAGAATGAAAGTGGCAGTATTTACCCAACATTCACCTGTCACACAATGTCAGAGAATGAGAGAGGCAGTATCTATCCAACACTCACCTGTCAAAAAGTGTCTGAGAATGAGAGAGGCAGTATCTCTCCAACTCTCACCTGTCACATAGTGTCAGAAAATGAGAGAGGCAGTATCTATCCTACACTCACCTGTCACATTGTGTCAGAGAATGAGAGTGGCAGTATCTATCCAACACTCACCTGTCACATATTGTCAGAGAATGAGAGTGGCAGTATCTATCCAAAACTCACCTGTCACATTGTGTCAGAGATTGACAGTGGCAGTATCTTTCCAACTCTCACCTGCCACATTGTGTCAGAGAATGTCAGTGGCAGTATCTATGCAAAACTCACCTGTCACACAGTGTCAGCGAATGAGAGAGGCAGTATCTATCCAACACTCACCTGTCACATAGTGTCAGAAAATGAGAGAGGCAGTATCTATCCAACACTCAACTGTCACATGGTATCAGAGAATTTGAGGGGCAGTATCTGTCCAACACTCACCTGTAACATAGTGTCAGAGAATGAGAGAGGCAGTATCTATCCTATACTCACCTGTCACATAGTATCAGGGAATGAGAGAGGCAGTATCTATCCAACAATCACGAGTCGCATAGTCTCAGAGAATGAGAGAGGCAGTATCTATCCAATACTCAACTGTCACATGGTATCAGAGAATTTGAGGGGCAGTATCTATCCAACACTCACCTGTAACATAGTGTCAGAGAATGAGAGAGGCAGTATCTATCCAACACTCACCTGTCACACAGTTTCAGAGAATGAGAGAGACAGTATCTATCCAACACTCACCTGTCACATAGTGTCAGAGAATGAGAGCCGCAATATCTATCCAACACTCACCTGTCACACAGTTTTAGAGAATGAGAGAGGCAGTATCTATCCAACACTCAGCTGTCACACAGTCTCAGTGAAAGAGAGATGCAATATCTATCCAAAAGTCACTTGCCACACAGTGTCAGAGAATGAGAGTGGCAGTATCTATCCAACACTAACCTGTCACATCTTGTCAGAGAATGAGAGAGGCAGTATGTATACAACACTTATCTGTCACATAGTGTCAGAGAAAGAGACATGCACTAATCTATCCAACACTCACCTATCACATTGTGTGAAAGAATGACAGGGGCAGTATCTAACCAACATTCACCTGTCACATTGTGTCAGAGAATGAGAGAGGCAGTATCTATCCAAAACTCACCTGTCACTTCGTGTCAGAGAGTGAGAGAGGCAGTAACTATCCAACACTCACCTGTCACACAGTGTCAGAGAATGAGAGAGGAAGTATCGATCCATGCTTACCTGCCACATTTTGTCAGAGAATGAGAGTGGCGTTATTTATCCAACATTCACCTGTCGCACAGTGTCAGAGAATTAGAGAGGCAGTATCTATCCAAAACTCACCTGTCCGAAAGTGTCTGAGAATGAGAGAGGCAGTATCTCTCCAACACTCACCTGTCACAAACTGTCAGAGAATGAGAGAGGCAGTATCTATCCTACACTCACCTGTCACATAATATCAGCAAATGAGAGAGGCAGTATCTATCCAACAATCACGTGTCAAATAGTCTCAGAGAATGAGAGAGGCAGTATCTATCCAACACTCAGCTGTCACATGGTATCAGAGAATGAGAGGGCCAGTATCTATCCAACACTCACCTGTCACATAGTGTCAGAGAATGAGAGAGACAGTATCTATCCAACACTCGCCTGTCACATAGTCTCAGAGAATGAGAGAGGCAGTATCTATCCAACACTCATCTGTCACATGGTATCAGAGAATTAGAGAGGCAGTATCTATCCAACACTCATCTGTCACATGGTATCAGAGAATGAGAGAGGCAGTATTTATCAACACAAAATATCACATAGTGTCAGAGAATGAGAGGCAGTATCTATCCAACACTCACCTGTCACATAGTATCAGAGAATGAGAGTGGCAGTATCTATCCAACACTGACCTGTCACTCTGTATCAGAGAATGAGAGAGGCCGTATCTTTGCAACACTTACCTTTCACATAGTGTCAGAGAAAGAGAGATGCACTAATCTATCCAACACTCACCTGACACATTGTGTGAAAGAATGACAGGGGCAGTAACTATCCAACATTTAACTGTCACATTGTGTCAGAGAATGAGAGTGGCAGTATCTATCCAAAACTCACCTGTCACATTGTGTCAGAGATTGACAGTGGCAGTATCTTTCCAACACTCACCTGCCACATTGTGTCAGAGAATGACAGTGGCAGTATCTATGCAAAACTCACCAGTCACACAGTGTCAGCGAATGAGAGAGGCAGTATCTATCCAAAACTCACCTGTCACATCGTGCCTGTGAATGAGAGATGAAGTATCTATCCAACACTCACCTGTCACATAGTGTCAGAGAATGTGAGAGAGAGTATCTGTATCACACTGAATTGTCACTTCGTGTCAGTGAATGAGAGAGGCAGTATCTATCCAACACTTACCTGTCACGTAGTGTCAGAGAATATAAGAGGCAGTTTCTCTTCAAGACTCACCTGTCAGAAAGTATCAGAGAATGAGAGAGACAGTATCGATCCAACATTTACCTGTCATATAGTGTCAGAGAAAGAGAGAGGCAGTATCTATCCAACACTCAACTGTCACATTGTGTCTGAGAATGAGAGAGACAGTATCTCTCCAACACTCACCTCTCACATAGTGTCAGAGAATGAGAGAGACAGTTTCTATATCACACTGAACTGTCACTTCGTGTCTGAGAATGAGAGAGGCAGTATCTATCCAACACTTACCTGTCACATAGTTTCAGAGAATGTGAGAGGCAGTATCTTTCTAACACTTACCTGTCATAAAGTATCAGAGAATGAGAGAGCAAGTATCGATCCACGCTCACCTATCACATTGTGTCACAGAAAGTGAGATGCACTAATCTATCCAACACTCACCTGTCACATAGTGTCAGAGAATGAGAGAGACAGTATATATCCAACACTCACCTGTCACACAGTGTCAGACAATGAGAGAGGCTGTATCGATCCACGCTCATCTGTCACATACTGTCAGAGAAAGCGAGAGGCAGTATCGATCCAACACTCACGTGTCACATAGTGTCAGAGAATGACAGAGGCAGTATCTATTCAACACTCACCTGTCACACTGTATCAGAGAACGGGAGAGGCAGTATCTATCCAACACTCATCTGTCACATAGTGTCAGAGAATGAGAGAGGCAGTATCTATCCAAAATTTACCTGTCACATCTTGTCAGAGAATGAGAGAGGCAGTATCGATCCAACACTTATCTGTAACATAGTGTCAGAGAATTACAGAGGCAGTATCTATCCAACACTCACCTGTCACACAGTATTAGAGAATGCGAGTGGCAGTATCTATCCTCCACTCACCTGTCACATAACGTCAGAAAATGAGAGAGGCAATATCTATCCAACACTTAGCTGTCACATAGTGTCAGAGAAATACAGAGGCAGTATCTATCCTCCACTCACCTGTCACATAACGTCAGAGAATGAACGAGGCACTATCTATCGAACACTCTCCTGTCACACAGTGTCAGAGAATGACAGACGCAGTATCTATCCAAAACTCTCATGTCACATAGTGTCAGAGAAAGAGAGATGCACTTATCTATCCAACACTCACCTGTCATATTGCGTGAAAGAATGACAGCGGCAGTATCTATCCAACACTCAGCTGTCACATAGTGTCAGAGAATGAGAGAGACAGTATCTATCCAACAATTACCTTTCACACAGTCTCAGTGAATGAGAGAGGAAATATCTATCCAAAAGTTAATTGTCACACAGTCTCAGAGAATGAGACAGGCAGTTTCTATCCAACACTTTCCTGTCACATCTTGTTCGAGACTGAGAGAGGCATTAACTATAGAACACTTACCTGTCACATCGTGTCAGTGAAAGAGAGATGCACTAATCTATCCAACACTCACCGGTCACATTGTGTGAAAGAATGACAGGGGCAGTATCACTCCAAAACACACCTGTCACACAGTGTCAGAGAATGACAGAGGCAGTATCTATCCAACACTCACCTGTCACACTGTATCAGAGAATGAGAGAGGCAGTATCTATCCATCACTCATCTTTCACATGGTATCAGAGAATGAGAGAGGCAGTATCTATCCAACACTTACCTGTAACATAATGTCAGAAAATTAGAGACGGCAGTATCTATCCAACAATTAGCTGTCACATAGTATCAGAGAATGAGAGGCAGTATCTATCCAACACTCACCTGTCACATATATCAGAGAATGAGAGAGGCAGTATCTATCCAATACTCACCTGTCACACAGTGTCAGAGACTGGGAGACGCAGTACCTATCCAAAACATACCTGTAACAGTATCGGAGAATGAGAGAGGCAGTATCTATCCAACACTCACCTGTCACATAGTGTCATGGAATGAGAGAGGCAGTATCTATCCAAAACTTAGCTGTCACAAAATCTCAGAGAATGACAAAATCAGTATCTATCCAACCCGCACCTGTCAGCTCATGTCGGAGAGTGAGAGATGCAGTATCTATCCAATACTTCGCTGTCACAAAGTGTGAAAGAATGAGAGAGGCAGTATCTATCCAACACTCACCTGTCACATCATGTCAGAGAATGAGGGAGGCAGTATCTGTCCTCCACTCACCTGTCACATAGTATCAGAGAATGAGAGGCAGTATCTATCCAACACTCACCTGTCATATAGTATCAGAGAATGAGAGAGGCAGTATCTATCCAACACTTACCAGTAACAAAATGTCAGAAAATTAGAGATGGCAGTATCTATCCAACAATTAGCTGTCACATAGTATCAGAGAATGAGAGGCAGTATCTATCCAACACTCACCTGTCACACAGTGTCAGAGACTGGGAGCCGCAGTACCTATCCAACACATACCTGTAACAGTATCGGAGAATGAGAGAGGCAGTATCTATACAACACTCACCTGTCACATAGTGTCATGGAATGAGAGAGGCAGTATCTATCCAAAACTTAGCTGTCACAAAATCTCAGAGAATGACAAAATCAGTATCTATCCAACCCGCACCTGTCAGCTCATGTCGGAGAGTGAGAGATGCAGTATCTATTCAATACTTCGCTGTCACAAAGTGTGAAAGAATGAGAGAGGCAGTATCTATCCAACACTCACCTGTCACATCATGTCAGAGAATGAGAGAGGCAGTATCTATCCTCCACTCACCTGTCACATAGTATCAGAGAATGAGAGGCAGTATCTATCCAACACTCACCTGTCACATAGTATCAGAGAATGAGAGAGGCAGTATCTATCCAACACTCACCTGTCACACTCTATCAGAGAATGAGAGAGGCCGTTTCTATGCAACAATTACCTTTCACATAGTATCAGAGAATGAGAGAGGCAGTATCTATCCAACACTCACCTGTCACATTGTGTGAAAGAATGACAGGGGCAGTATCTATCCCAAACTCACCTGTCACATCGTGTCAGAGAATGAGAGAGACAGTATCTATCCAACACTTACCTGTCACACAGTCTCAGTGAATTAGAGAGGCAATATCTTTCCAAAAGTCACTTGTCAGACAATGTCAGAGAATGAGACAGGCAGTATCCATCCAACACTTACCTGTCACATCGTGTCAGAAACTGAGAGAGACAGTATCTATACAACACTTACCTGTCACATAGTGTCAGAGAAAGAGAGATGCACTAATCTATCCAACACTCACCTGTCACATTGTGTCAGAGAATGAGAGTGGCAGTATCAATCTAAAACTCTCCTGTCACACAGTGACAGTGAATGAGAGAGGCAGTATCTATCCAAAACTCACCTGTCACATTGTGTCTGAGAATGAGAGAGGCAGTATCTATCCAACACTTACCTGTCACATAGTTTCATAGAATGTGAGAGGCAGTGTCTATACAACACTTACCTGTCACATAGTGTCAGAGAAAGAGAGATGCACTAATCTATCCAACACTCACCTGTCTGATTGTGTGAAAGAATGAAAGGGGCAGTATCTATCCAACATTCACCTGTCACATTGTGTCAGAGAATGAGAGTGGCAGTTTCAATCTAAAACTCACCTGTCACAAAGTATCAGAGAATGAGAGAGGTAGTATCTATCCAACACTCACCTGTCACATAGTGTCAGAGAATGAGAGAGACAGAACATATCCAAAACTCACCTGTCACACAGTGTCAGACATTGAAGGAGGCTGTATCGATCCACGCTCATCTGTCACATAGTGTCAGAGATAGAGAGAGGCAGTATCTATCCAACGCTACCTGTCACACAGTGTCAGAGAATGTGAGAGGCTGTATCTATTCAACACTCACCTGTCACACAGTTTCAGAGAATGAAAGCGGCAGCATCTATCCAACACTCACCTGTCACACTGTATCAGAGAATGAGAGAGGCAGTATCTATCCATCACTCATCTTTCACATGGTATCAGAGAATGAGAGAGGCAGTATCTATCCAACACTTACCTGTAACATAGTGTCAGAGAATTACAGAGGCAGTATCTATCCAACACTACCTGTCACATAGTGTCAGAGAATGTGAGAGCCAGTATCTATCCAAAACTACCTGTCACACAGTGTCAGAGAATGAGAGAGGCAGTATCTATCCAACACACACCTGTCACAATATCGGAGAATGAGAGATTCAGTAACTATCCAACACTCACCTGTCACATAGTGTCAGAGAATGAGAGAGGCAGTATCTATCCAAAATTTAGCTGTCACATAGTTTCAGAGAATGACAAAATCAGTATCTATCCAAGCCACTCCTGTCAGCTCATGTCGGAGCGTGAGAGATGCAGTGTCTATCCAATGCTTCGCTGTCACAAAGTGTGAAAGATTGAGAGAGGCAGTATCTATCCAACACTCACCTGTCACATCGTGTCTAAGAATGGGAGAGGCAGTATCTATCCGATCACATAGTGTCAGAGAATGAGAGAGGCAGTATCTATCCTACACTCACCTGTCACATCGTATCAGAGAATGAGAGTGGCAGTATCTATCCAATACTCACCTGTCACACCGTGTCAGAGAATGAGAGAGGCAGTATCTATCCAAAACTGAAATGTCACTTCGTGTCAGAGAATGAGAGAGGCAGTATCTATCCAACATTTACCTGTCATATAGTTTCAGAGAATGTGAGAGGCATTATCTATCCAACACTCACCTATCACATAGTGTCAGAGAATGAGAGAGACAGTATAAATCCAACACTTACCTGTCACACGGTGTCAGACAATGAGAGAGGCTGTATCGATCCGAGCTGACCTGTCACATAGTGTCAGAGAAAGAGAGAGAGGCAGTATCTATCCAAGACTCACCTGTCACATAGTGTCAGAGAATGACAGAGGCAGTATCTATCCATCACTCATCTTTCACATGGTATCAGAGAATGAGAGAGGCAGTATCTATCCAACACTTACCTGTAACATAGTGTCAGAGAATTACAGAGGCAGTATTTATCCAACAATACCTGACACAGAGTGTCAGAAATTGTGAGAGGCAGTATCGATCCAACACTCACCTGTCACACAGTGTCAGAGAATGACAGAGGCTGTATCTATCCAACACTCACATGTCACACCGTATTAGAGAATGAGAGAGGCAGTATCTATCCATCACTCATCTTTCACATGGTATCAGAGACTGAGAGAGGCAGTATCTATCCAAGACTCACCTGTCACATAGTGTCAGAGAATGACAGAGGCAGTATCTATCCATCACTCATCTTTCACATGGTATCAGAGAATGAGAGAGGCAGTATCTATCCAACACTTACCTGTAACATAGTGTCAGAGAATTACAGAGGCAGTATTTATCCAACAATACCTGACACAGAGTGTCAGAAATTGTGAGAGGCAGTATCGATCCAACACTCACCTGTCACACAGTGTCAGAGAATGACAGAGGCTGTATCTATCCAACACTCACATGTCACACCGTATTAGAGAATGAGAGAGGCAGTATCTATCCATCACTCATCTTTCACATGGTATCAGAGACTGAGAGAGGCAGTATCTATCCAACACTTACCTGTAACATAGAGTCAGAGAATTACAGAGGCAGTATCTATCCAACACTACCTGTCACACAGTGTCAGAGAATGTGAGAGGCAGCAACTATCCAACACACACCTGTCACAGTATCAGAGAATGAGAGAGGCAGTATCTATCCAACACACACCGGTCACAGTATCAGAGAATGAGAGAGGCAGTATCTAGCCAACACTCAGATGTCACAATGTGTCAAAGAATGAGAGAGGCATTATCTATCCGACACTGACCTGTCACATAGTGTCAGTGAATGAGAGAGGCAGTATCTATCCTACACTCACCTGTCACATAGTATCAGAGAATGAGAGAGGCAGTATCTATCAACACTCACCTGTCACATCGTCTCAGAGAATGAGAGAGGCAGTATATATCCTACACTCACCTGTCACATCATATCAGAGAATGAGAGAGGCAGTATCTATCCAACAGTCACCTGTCACATAGTGTCAGAGAATGAGAGAGGCAGCATCGATCCAACACTTACCTGTCACATAGAAACATAGAAACATAGAAAATAGGTGCAGGAGCTGACCATTCAGCCCTTCTAGCCTGCACCGCCATTCAATGAGTGCATGCCTTTACTTGAAACCTCAGTACCCCATTCCTGCTTTATCGCCATTACCAGTGATCCCCCGAGTAGTAAGGACTTCATCTAACTTCGCTTTTGAATATATTTAGTTAATTGGCATCAACTACTTTCTGTGGTAGAGAATTTCACAGGTTCCCCACTCTCTGGGTGAAGAGGTTTCACCTCATCTCGGTCCTAAATGGCTTACCCCGTATCCTCAGACTGTGACCCCTGTTTCTGGACTTCCCCAACATTGGGAACATTCTTCCTGCATCTAACATGTCTAAACCTGTCAGAATTTTAAACGTTTCCATGAGGTCCCCTCTCATTCTTCTGAACTCCAGTGAATACAAGCCCAGTTGATCCAGCCTTTCTTGATAGGTCAGTCCCACCATCCCGGGAATCAGTCTGGTGAATCTTCGCAGCACTCCCTCAACAGCAAGAATGTCCTTCCTCAAGTTAGGAGACCAAAACTGTACACAATAATCCAGGTGTGGCCTCACCAAGGCCCTGTACAACTGTAGTAACACCTCTATGCCCCTGTACTCAAATCCCCTCGCTATGAAGGCATACATGCCATTTGCTTTCTTAACTGCCTGCTAAACCTGCATGCCAACCTTCAATGACTGATGTACCACGACAACCAGGTCTTGTTGTACCTTCCCTTTTCCGAATCTGTCACTATTCAGTTAATAGTCTGTCTCTCTGTATTTACCACCAAGGTGGATAACCTCACATTTATCCACATTATACTTCATCTGCCATGCATTTGCCCACTCACCTAACCTATCCAAGTCCCTCTGCAGCCTAATAGCATCCTCCTCAAAGCTGACACTGCCACCCAACTTAGTTTCATGCGCAATGAGATTGCTAATTAATCCTCTCTCATTACACAACACCCAGTCTAAGATGACCTCCCCCCTAGTTGGTTCCTCGACATATTGATCTAGAAAACCATCCCTTATGCAGTCCAGGAAATCCTCCTCCACCGTATTGCTTCCAGTTTGGCTAGCCCAATTTATGTGCATATTAAAGTCAACCATTGTAACTGCTACACCTTTATTGCATGCAGCCCTAATTTCCTGTTTGATGCCCTCCCCAACATCCCTACTACTCTTTGGAGGTCTGTACACATCTCCTACTAACGTTTTTTGCCCTTTAGCGTTCTGCAGCTCTACCAATATAGATTCCTCATCATCCAAGCTAATGTCTTTCCTAACTATTGCATTAATCTCCTCTTTAACCAGCAATGCTACCCCACCTCCTTTTCCTTTTATTCTATTCTTCCTCAATGTTGAATACCCCTGGATGTTGAGTTCCCAGCTCTGATCATCCTGGAGCCACGTCTCCGTAATCCCAATCAAATCATATTTGTTAACATCTAATTGCACAGTTAATTCATCCACCTCATTGCGGATACTCCTTGCATTAAGACACAAAGCCTTCAGGCTTGTTTTTTTAACACCCTTTGTCCTTTTAGAATTTTGCTGTACAGTGGCCCTTTTTGTTCTTTGCCTTGGGTTTCTCTTCCCTCCACTTTTCCTCAGCTCCTTTCTGTCTTTTGCTTTTGCCTCCTTTTTGTTTCCCTCTGTCTCCCTGCATTGGTTCCCATCCCCCTGCCATATTAGTTTAAGTCCTCCCCAACAGCACTAGCAAACACTTCCCCTAGGACATTGGTTCCGGTCCAGACCAGGTGCAGACCGTCCGGTTTGTACTGGTCCCACCTCCCCCAAAACCGGTTCCAATGCCCCAGGAATTTGAATCCCTCCCTGTTGTACCACTGCTCAAGCCACGTATTCATCTGCGCTATCCTGCGATTCCTACTCTGACTAGCACGTGGCACTGGTAGCAATCCCGAGATTACTACTTTTGAGGTCCTACTTTTTAATTTAGCTCCTAGCTCCTTAAATTCGTTTCGTACGACCTCATCCCTTTTTTTTACCTATATCGTTGGTACCAATGTGCACCACGATAACTGGTTGTTCTCCCTCCCATTTCAGAATGTCCTGCACCCGCTCCGAGACATCCTTGACCCTTGCACAAGGGAGGCAACATACCATCCTGGAGTCTCGGTCGCGGGCGCAGAAACGCCTATCTATTCCCCTCACCATTGAATCCCCTATCACTATCGCGCTCCCACTATTTTTCTTGCCCTCCTGTGCAGCAGAGCCAGCCACGGTGCCATGAACTTGGCTGCTGCTGCCCTCCCCTGATGAGTCATCCCCCCCAACAGTACTCAAAGCGGTCTATCTGTTTTGCAGGGGGATGACCACAGGGGATCCCTGCACTACGTTCCTTGCACTACTCTTCCTGCTGGTCTTCCATTCCCTATCTGGTTGTGGACCCTTTCCCTGCGGTAAGACCAACTCACTACTCGTGCTACTCACGTCATTCTCAACATCGTGGATGCTCCAGAGTGAATCCACCCTCAGCTCCAATTCCACCTCGAGGTGGATACACTTCCCGCACACGTAGTCGCCAGGGACACCGGAAGTGTCCCTGAGATCCCACATGGTACAGGAGGAGCATAACACCCGACCGAGCTCTCCTGCCAAGACTTCACCCTTCGATACACTTCAATTGTCAACAGTTACTGACTAATATAAGAAGAAAAAGAAAAACTACTCACCAATTACCAGCCAATCACTTACCCCCTAGGCTGTGACGTCACCTTTCTGTTTCTTTCTACTTCTTTTTTGCCTTCTCCATGTCGCTGCACAAGTATGCCTCTCGCCGACTCGCGCTGCTCCGAGCTCCCGCCTCCTCGACTGACTGCTTGAACTGCTCGACTCCCGCTGTCCTTTATAGGCCTCTCTCCGACCCCGGACTCACGCTGCTCCGAGCTCCCGCCTCCTCGACTGACTGCTCGAACTGCTCGACTCCCGCTGGCCTTTATCGGCCTCTCGCCGACCCCGGACTCACGCTGCTCCGACCACCCGCCTCCTCGACTCTCATAGTGTCAGAGAGAGTGAGATGCACTAATCTATCCAACACTCACCTGTCACATAGTGTCAGACAGTGAGAGAGGCTGTATCGATCCACGCTCACCTGTCACATAGTGTCAGAGAAAGAGAGAGGCAGTATCTCTCCATCACTCATCTTTCACATGGTATCAGAGAATGAGAGAGGCAGTATCTATCCAACACTTACCTGTAACATAGTGTCAGAGAATTACAGAGGCAGTATCTATCCAACACTACCTGTCAAACAGTGCCAGAGAATGTGAGAGGCATTATCTATCCAACACACACCTGCCACAGTATCAGAGAATGAGAGAGGAAGTATCAATCCAAAACTCACCTGTCACATAGTGTCAGAGAATGAGAGAGGCAGTATCTATCCAAAACGTAGCAGTCACATAGTCTCAGACAAAGACAAAATCAGTATCTATCCAACCCGCACCTGTCAGATCATGTCGGAGAGTGAGAGATGCAGTATCTATCCAATACTTCGCTCTCACAAAGTGTGAAAGAATGAGAGAGGCAGGATCTATCCAACACTCACCTGTCACATAGTGTCAGAGAAAGAGAGTGGCAGTATCTATCCAACAATCACCTTTCACATATTGTCAGAAAATGAGAGAGGCAGTTACTAACCAACACTCATCTGTCACATAGTGTCAGAGAATGTGAGAGACAGTATCTATCCAACACTCACCTGTCACATAGTGTCAGAGAATGAGAGAGGCAGTATCTATCCAATACTTCGCTCTCACAAAGTGTGAAAGAATGAGAGTGGCAGGATCTATCCAACACTCACCTGTCACATAGTGTCAGAGAATGGGTGAGGCAGTATCTATAGAACACTTACCTGTCACATCTATTCAGATAATGAGAGAGGCAGTATCTATCGAATAATCATCTGTCACATAGTGTCAGAGAATGAGAGAGGCAGTATCTATCCAACACTCACCTGTCACATAGTATCAGAGAATGAGAGAGGCAATATCTATCCAAAAGTCACTTGTCACACAGTGTCAGAGAATGAGAGAGGCAGTTTCAATCCAACACTCACCTGTCACATAGTGTCAGAGAATGAGAGAGGCAGTATCTATCCAACAATCACCTGTCACATAGTGTCAGAGAATGAGAGAGGCAGTATCTATCCAAAATTTACCTGTCACATCTTGTCAGAGAATTACAGAGGCAGTTTCTATCCAACACTACCTGTAACACAGTGTCAGAGAATGTGAGAGGCAGTATCTATCCAACACTACCTGTCACACAGTGTCAGAGAATGATAGAGACAGTATCTATCCAACACACACCTGTCACAGTATCAGAGATTTAGAGAGGCAGTATCTATCCAACACTCAACTGTCACAAAGTGTCAGAGAATGAGAGAGGCAGTATCTAACCAAAACTGAGCTGACACATAGTCTAAGATAATGACAAAATCAGTATCTATCCAACCCGCACATGTCAGATCATGTCGGAGAGTGAGAGATGCAGTATCTATCCAATACTTCGCTGTCACAAAGTGTGAAAGAATGAGAGAGGCAGTATCTATCCAACACATACCTGTCACAGTATCAGAGAATGAGAGAGGAAGTATCTATCCAACACTCACCTGTCACATTGTGTCAGAGAATGAGAGAGGCAGTATCTATCCAAAACGTAGCTGTCACATAGTCTCAGAGAATGACAAAATCAGTATCTATCCAACCCGCACCTGTCAGATCATGTCGGAGAGTGAGAGATGCAGTGTCTATCCAATACTTCGCTCTCACAAAGTGTGAAAGAATGAGAGAGGCAGTATCTATCCAACACTCACCTGTCACATAGTGTCAGAGAATGAGAGTGGCAGTATCTATCCATCAATCACCTGTTACGGAGTGTCAGAGAATGAAAGAGGCAGTATCTATCCTGCACTCACCTGTCACATAGTGTCAGAGAATGAGAGAGGCAGTATCTATCCAAACTTTACCTGTCACATCTTGTCAGAGAATGAGAGAGGCAGTATCTATCCAACACTTACCTGTCACATCGTGTCAGAGAATGAGAGAGACAGTATATATCCAACACTCACCTGTCACACAGTGTCAGACAATGTGAGAGGCAGTATCTACCCAACACTCACGTGTCACACAGTGTCAGACAATGAGAGAGGCAGTATCGATCCAACACTAACCTGTCACGTAGTGTCAGAGCATGAGAGAGAGAGTATCTATCCAACACTAACCTGTCACGTAGTGTCAGAGAATGAGAGAGGCAGTATCTATCCAACACTTACCTGTCACATAGTTTCAGAGAATGAGAGGCAGTATTTATCCAACACTCACCTGTCATAAAGTATCAGAGAATGACAGAGGCAGTATCTATCCAACACTCACCTGTCACACTGTATCAGAGAATGAGAGAGGCCGTAGCTATGCAACACTTAAATGTCACATAGTATCAAAGAATGAGAGAGGCAGTATCTATCCAACACTCTCCTGTCACACAGTGTCAGAGAATGAGAGAGGCAGTATCATTCCAACACTTTACTGTCACAAAGTGTGAAAGAATGAGATAGGCAGTATCGATCCAACACTCACCTGTCACATCATGTCAGAGAATGAGAGAGGCAGTATCTATCCAACACTCACCTGTCACATAGTGTTAAAGAAGGAGAGAGGCAGTAGCTATCCTCCAGTCACCTGTCAAATAGTGTCAGAGAATGAGAGAGGCAGTATCAATCCTACACTCACCCGTCACATAGTGTCAGAGAATGAGAGCGGCAGTATCTATCCTACACTCACCTGTCACATAGTGTCAGGGGATGATTAAGGCAGTATCTATCCAACCCTCACCTGTCACATAGTGTCAGAGAATGAGCGAATCAGTATTTATCCAACACTCATCTGTCACATGGTATCAGAGAATGAGAGGGGCAGAATGAATCCTCCACGCACCTGTCACATAATGTCAGAGAATGAGAGAGGCAGTATCTATCCAAAACTTCTCTGTCACAATGTCTCAGTGAATGACAAAATCAGTATCTATCCAACCCGCACCTGTCAGATCGTGTCGGAGAGTGAGAGATGCAGTATCTATCCAACACTTAACTATCACAAATTGTGAAAGAATGTGAGAGGCAGTATCTATCCAACATTCACCTGTCACATTGTGTCAGAGAATGAGAAAGGCAGTATCTATCCAACACTCTGCTGTCACACAGTATCAGAGAATGAGAGAGGCAGTATCTATCGAACACTCACCTGTTACATAGTGTCAGAGAATGAGTGACGCAGTATCTATCCAACACTCACCTGACACACAGTCTCAGTGAATGAGAGAGGCAATATCTATCGAAAAGTCACTTGTCACACAGTGTCAGAGAATGAGAGAGGCAGTTTCAATCCAGCACTCATCTGTCACACTGTATCAGAGAATGAGAGAGGCAGTATCTATCCAACACTCACCTGTCACACAATATCAGAGAATGAGAGAGGCAGTATCTATCCAACACGCTCCTGTCACACAGTTTCAGAGAATGAGAGCGGCAGTATCTATCCAACACTCACCTGTCACATCGTGTCAGAGAATGAGAGAGGCAGTATCTATCCAACACTCACCTGTCACATAGTTTCAGAGAAAGAGAGGCAGTATCTATGCAGCACTTAAATGTCACATCGTATCAAAGAATGAGAGAGGCAGTATCTATCCAACACGCTCCTCTCACACAGTTTCAGAGAATGAGAGCGGCAGTATCTATCCAAAACTCACCTGTCACATAGTATCAGAGAATGAGAGAGGCAGTGTCTATCCAACACTCACCTGTCACACTATATCAGAGAATGAGAGAGGCAGTATCTATCCAACACTCTCGTGTCCCACAGTGTCAGAGAATGAGAGAGGCAGTATGTATCCAACACTTACCTGTCACATCTTTTCAGAAAATGAGAGAGACAGTATCTATCCAACACTAACCCGTAACGTAGTGTCAGAGCATGAGAGAGACAGTATCTATCCAACACACACCTGTCACAGCATCAGAGAATGAGAGAGGCGGTATCTATCCAAAACTTCGCTGTCACAAAGTCTCAGAGATTGAAAAAATCAGTATCTGTCCAACCCGCACCTGTCAGATCGTGTCGGAGAGTGAGAGATGCAGTATCTATCCAATACTTTACTGTCACAAAGTGTGAAAGAATGAGAGAGGCAGTATCTATCCAACACTCACCTGTCACATCGTGTCAGAGAATGAGAGAGGCAGTATCTATCCTACACTCACCTGTCACATAGTGTCAGAGAATGAGAGAGGCAGTAGCTATCCTCCAGTCACCTCTCACGTAGTGTCAGAGAATGAGAGAGGCAGTATCAATCCTACACTCACCCGTCACATAGTGTCAGAGAATGAGAGCGGCAGTATCTACCCTACACTCACCTGTCACATAGTGTCAGGGGATGAGAGAGGCAGTATTTATCCAACCCTCACCTGTCACATCGTGTCAGAGAATGAGAGCGGCAGTATCTATCCAAAACTCACCTGTCACATAGTATCAGAGAATGAGAGAGGCAGTATCTATCCAAAACTCACCTGTCACACTATATCAGAGAATGAGAGAGGCCGTATCTATGCAGCACTTAAATGACACATCGTATCACAGAATGAGAGAGGCAGTATCTATCCAATACTCTCGTGTCCCACAGTGTCAGAGAATGAGAGAGGCAGTATGTATCCAACACTTACCTGTCACATCTTTTCAGAAAATGAGAGAGACAGTATCTATCCAACACTAACCCGTAACGTAGTGTCAGAGCATGAGAGAGACAGTATCTATCCAACACACACCTGTCACAGCATCAGAGAATGAGAGAGGCGGTATCTATCCAAAACTTCGCTGTCACAAAGTCTCAGAGATTGAAAAAATCAGTATCTGTCCAACCCGCACCTGTCAGATCGTGTCGGAGAGTGAGAGATGCAGTATCTATCCAACACTTTACTGTCACAAAGTGTGAAAGGATGAGAGCGGCAGTATCTATCCTACACTCACCTCTCACGTAGTGTCAGAGAATGAGAGAGGCAGTATCAATCCTACACTCACCCGTCACATAGTGTCAGAGAATGAGAGCGGCAGTATCTATCCTACACTCACCTGTCACATAGTGTCAGAGGATGAGAGAGGCAGTATTTATCCAACCCTCACCTGTCACATCGTGTCAGAGAATGAGAGAGGCAGTATCTATCCAAAACTCACCTGTCACATAGTGTCAGAGAATGAGAGAGGCAGTAGCTATCCTCCAGTCACCTCTCACATAGTGTCAGAGAATGAGAGAGGCAGTATCAATCCTACACTCACCCGTCACATAGTGTCAGAGAATGAGAGAGGCAGATACTATCCACCAAACACCTGTCACATAGTATCAGAGAATGAGAGAGTCAGTATTTATCCAACACTCATCTGTCACATGGTATCAGAGAATGAGAGGGGCTGTATGAATGCTCCACTCACCTGTCACATAATGTCAGAGAATGAGAGAGGCAGTATCTATCCACCACTCACCTGTCACATAATGTCAGAGAATGAGAGAGGCAGTATCTATCCAAAACTTCGCTGTCACAATGTCTCAGTGAATGACAAAATCAGTATCTATCCAACCCGCACCTGTCAGATCGTGTCGGAGAGTGAGAGATGCAGTATCTATCCAACACTTAACTATCACAAAGTGTGAAAGAATGAGAGAGGCAGTATCTATCCAACATTCACCTGTCACATTGTGTCAGAGAATGAGAGAGGCAGTATCTATCCAACACTTAGCTGTCACATCGTGTCAGAGAATGAGAGAGGCAGTATCTATCCAACACTCTCCTGTCACATAGTGTCAGAGAATGTGAGAGGCAGTATCTATCCAACACTCACATGTCACAAAGTATCAGAGAATGAGAGAGGCAGTATCGATCCAAAAGTGACCTGTCACATAGTGTCAAAGAAAGTGAGATGCACTAATCTATCCAAAACTCACCTGTCACATAGTGTCAGAGAATGAGAGAGACAGTATCTATCCAACACACACCTGTCAGACAGTGTCAGACAATGTGAGAGGCAGTATCTACCCAACACTCACGTGTCACACAGTGTCAGACAATGAGAGAGGCAGTATCTATCCAACACTAACCCGTAACGTAGTGTCAGAGCATGAGAGAGACAGTATCTATCCAACACACACCTGTCACAGTACCTGAGAATGAGAGAGGCAGTATCTATCCAAAACTTCGCTGTCACAAATTCTCAGAGATTGAAAAAATCAGTATCTATCCAACCCGCATCTGTCAGATCGTGTCGGAGAGTGAGAGATGCAGTATCTATCCAACACTTTACAGTCACAAAGTGTGAAAGAATGGGAGAGGCAGTATCTATCCAACACTCACCTGTCACATCGTGTCAGAGAATGAGAGAGGCAGTATCTATCCGACACTCACCTGTTACATAGTGTCAGAGAATGAGAGAGGCAGTAGCTATCCTCCAGTCACCTCTCACGTAGTGTCAGAGAATTAGAGAGGCAGTATCAATCCTACACTCACCCGTCACATAGTGTCAGAGAATGAGAGAGGCAGTAACTATCCAACAAACACCTGTCACATAGTATCAGAGAATGAGAGAGTCATTATTTATCCAACACTCATCTGTCACATGGTATCAGAGAATGAGAGGGGCTGTATGAATCCTCCACTCACCTGTCACATAATGTCAGAGAATGAGAGAGGCAGTATCTATCCAACACTCACCTGTCACATAATGTCAGAGAATGAGATAGGCAGTATCTATCCAACACACACCTGTCACATGGTATCAGAGATTGAGAGAGTCAGTATTTATCCAGCACTCATCTGTCACATGGTATCAGAAAATGAGAGGGGCTGTATGAATCCTCCACTCACCTGTCACATAATGTCAGAGAATGAGAGAGGCAGTATCTATCCAAAACTTCGCTGTCACAATGTCTCAGTGAATGACAAAATCAGTATCTATCCAACCCGCACCTGTCAGATCGTGTCGGAGAGTGAGAGATGCAGTATCTATCCAACACTTAACTATCACAAAGTGTGAAAGAATGAGAGAGGCAGTATCTATCCAACATTCACCTGTCACATTGTGTCAGAGAATGAGAGAGGCAGTATCTATATTACACTTAGCTGTCACATCGTGTCAGAGAATGAGAGAGGCAGTATCTATCCAACACTCTCCTGTCACATAGTGTCAGAGAATGTGAGAGGCAGTATCTATCCAACACTCACCTGTCACAAAGTATCAGAGAATGAGAGAGGCAGTATCGATCCAAAAGTGACCTGTCACATAGTGTCAAAGAAAGTGAGATGCACTAATCTATACAAAACTCACCTGTCACATAGTGTCAGAGAATGAGAGAGACAGTATGTATCCAACACACACCTGTCACACAGTGTCAGACAATGTGAGAGGCAGTATCTACCCAACACTCACGTGTCACACAGTGTCAGACAATGAGAGAGGCAGTATCTATCCAACACTAACCCGTAACGTAGTGTCAGAGCATGAGAGAGACAGTATCTATCCAACACACACCTGTCACAGTATCAGAGAATGAGAGAGGCTGTATCTATCCAAAACTTCGCTGTCACAAAGTCTCAGAGATTGAAAAAATCAGTATCTATCCAACCCGCACCTGTCAGATCGTGTCGGAGAGTGAGAGATGCAGTATCTATCCAACACTTTACACTCACAAAGTGTGAAAGAATGTGAGAGGCAGTAGCTATCCTCCAGTCACCTCTCACGTAGTGTCAGAGAATGAGAGAGGCAGTATCAATCCTACACTCACCCGTCACATAGTGTCAGAGAATGAGAGCGGCAGTATCTATCCTACACTCACCTGTCACATAGTGTCAGGGGATGAGAGAGGCAGTATCTATCCAACCCTTACCTGTCACATCGTGTCAGAGAATGAGAGAGGCAGTATCTATCCAACATTCACCTGTCACATAGTGTCAGAGAATGAGAGAGGCAGTAGCTATCCTCCAGTCACCTCTCACATAGTGTCAGAGAATGAGAGACGCAGTATCAATCCTACACTCACCCGTCACATAGTGTCAGAGAATGAGAGAGGCAGTTACTATCCAACACACACCTGTCACATAGTATCAGAGATTGAGAGAGTCAGTATTTATCCAGCACTCATCTGTCACATGGTATCAGAAAATGAGAGGGGCTGTATGAATCCTCCACTCACCTGTCACATAATGTCAGAGAATGAGAGAGGCAGTATCTATCCAAAACTTCGCTGTCACAATGTCTCAGTGAATGACAAAATCAGTATCTATCCAACCCGCACCTGTCAGATCGTGTCGGAGAGTGAGAGATGCAGTATCTATCCAACACTTAACTATCACAAAGTGTGAAAGAATGAGAGAGGCAGTATCTATCCAACATTCACCTGTCACATTGTGTCAGAGAATGAGAGAGGCAGTATCTATCCAGCACTTAGCTGTCACACAGTGTCAGAGAATGAGAGAGGCAGTTTCAATCCAGCACTCATATGTCACACTGTATCAGAGAATGAGAGAGGCAGTATCTATCCAACACTCACCTGTCACACAGTATCAGAGAATGAGAGAGGCACTATCTATCCAACACGCTCCTGTCACATAGTTTCAGAGATTGAGAGAGGCAGTATCTGTCAAACACTCACCTATTACATAGTGTCAGAGAATGACAGGGACAGTATCTGTACAACACTCAGCTCTCACACAGTCTCAGTGAATGAGAGAGGCAATATCGATCCAAAAGTCACTTGTCACATAGTGTCAGAGAATGAGAGAGGCAGTATCTGTCCAACACTCACATGTCTCATAGTGTCAGAGAATGAGAGAGACAGTATATAGCCGGCACTCACCTGTCACGTAGTGTCAGAGAATGTCAGAGGTAGTATCTATCCTCCACTTACCTGTCTCACTGTATCAGAGCATGAGAGAGGCAGTATGTATCCGATCGTCACATGTCACATTGTGTCAGAGAATGACAGAGGCAGTATATATCCAACACTCACCTGTCACAAAATGTCAGAGAATGAGAGAGGCAGTATCTATCCAAAAACACGTGTCACTTAGTGTCAGAGAATGAGAGAGGTAGTATCTATCCAACACTTACATGTCACATTGTGTCAGAGAATGAGAGAGGCAGTATCTATCCAACACTCACTTGTCACTTAGTGTCAGAGAATGAGAGAGGCAGTATCTGTCCAACACTTACCTGTGAGATGGTGTCAGAGAATGAGAGATGCACTAATCTATCCAACACTCATCTTTCACATAGTGTCAGAGAATGGGAGAGGCAGTATCTATCCAACACTCACATGTCTCATAGTGTCAGAGAATGAGAGAGGCAGTATCTATCCAACACTCACTTGTCACTTAGTTTCAGAGAATGACAGAGGCAGTATCTAATCAACACTCACCTGTCACATCGTGTCAGAGAGTGAGAGGGACAGTTTCTATATCACACATCCCTGTCAATTAGTGTCAAAGAATGAGAGAGGCTGTATCTATCCAACACTCACCTGTCACATTGTATCAGGGAATGAGAGAGGCAGTCTCTATCCAACATTTACCTGTCACATATTGTCAGAGAATGAGAGAGGCAGTTACTATCCGACACTCACCTGTTAAATAATCTCAGAGAATGACAGAGGCAGTATCTAATCAACACTCACCTGTCACATCGTGTCAGAGAGTGAGAGGGACAGTTTCTATATCACACATCCCTGTCAATTAGTGTCAAAGAATGAGAGAGGCTGTATCTATCCAACACTCACCTGTCACATTGTATCAGGGAATGAGAGAGGCAGTCTCTATCCAACATTTACCTGTCACATATTGTCAGAGAATGAGAGAGGCAGTTACTATCCGACACTCACCTGTTAAATAATCTCAGAGAATGAGAGAGAGAGTATCTATCCAACACTCATCTGTCGCACAGTCTCAGTGAATGAGAGAGGCAATATCGATCCAAAAGTCACTTGTCACATAGTGTCAGAGAATGAGAGAGGCAGTTTCAATCCAACACTCACATGTCACATCGTGTCAGAGAATGAGAGAGGCAGTGTCTATCCAACACTCACCTGTCACATAGTTTCAGAGAATGAGAGAGGCAGTATCTATCCTACACTTACCTGTCACATAGTGTCAGAGAATGAGAGAGGCAGTATCTATCCCACACTCACCTGTCACACTGTATCAGACAATAAGAGAGGCAGTATCTATCAAACACTCATCTATCACATAGTGTCAGAGAGTGAGAGAGACAGTTTCTATATCACACATCACTGTCACTTAGTGTCAAAGAATGAGAGAGGCTGTATCTATCCAACACTCACCTGTCACATAGTGTCAGAGAATGTGAGAGGCAGCATCTATCCCACAACATCCTGTCGCACTGTATCTGACAATGAGAGAGGCAGCTTCTATCCCACACTTACCTGTCGCACTCTATCAGACAATGAGAGAAGCAGTATCTATCCAACACTCACCTGTCACAAAATGTCAGAGAATGAGAGAGGCAGTATCTATCCAAAACGCACGTGTCACATAGTGTCAGAGAATGAGAGAGGTAGAATCTATCCAAAACTTACCTGTCACAAAGTGTCAGAGAATGAGAGAGGCAGTATCTATCCAACACTTACCTGTGAGGTGGTGTCAGAGAATGAGAGATGCACTAATCTATCCAACACTCACCTGTCACATAGTGTCAGAGAATGAGAGAGGCAGTATCTATCCCACACTCACCTGTCATGTAGTGGCAGAGAATGTCAGAGGTAGTATCTATCCTCCACTCTTCTGTCTCACTGTATCAGAGCATGAGAGAGTCAGTATCTATCCGACCGTCACCTGTCACATTGTGTCAGAGAATGAAAGTGGCAGTATCTATTCAACACTCACCTGTCACATCGTGTGAGAGAGTGAGAGAGACAGTTTCTATATCACACTTCCCTGTCACTTAGTGTCAAAGAATGAGAGAGGCTGTATCTATCCAACACTCACCTGTCACATTGTATGAGGGAATGAGAGAGGCAGACTCTATCCAACATTTACCTGTCACATATTGTCAGAGAATGAGAGAGGCAGTTACTATCCACCACTCAACTGTCACATAGTCTCAGAGAATGAGAGAGACAGTATCTATCCAAAACTCATCTGTCACATAGTGTCAGAGAGTGAGAGAGACAGTATCGATATCACACTTACCTGTCACTTCGTAACAGAAAATGAGAGAGGCAGTATCGATCCAGCACTCACCTGTCACACTGTATCAGAGAATGAGAGAGGCCGCAACTTTTCAACACTTACCTTTCACATAGTATCAGAGAATGAGAGAGTCAGTATCTATCCAACACTTTCCTGTCACACAGTATCAGAGAATGAGAGCGGTAGTATCTATCCAACACTCACCTGTTACATCGTGTCAGAGAATGAGAGAGACAGTATCTATCCAACACTCACCTGTCGCACAGTCTCAGTGAATGAGAGAGGCAATATCTATCCAAAAGTCACTTGTCACACAGTGTCAGAGAATGAGAGAGGCAGTTTCATATCCAACACTCACCATTCACATAGTGTCAGAGAATGAGAGAGGCAGTATCTATCCAACACTCGCATGTCTCATAGTGTCACAGAATGAAAGAGGTAGTAGCTATCCAACACTTACCTGTCACATCGTGTCAGAGAGTGAGAGAGACAGTTTCTATATCACTCTTCCCTGTCACTTCGTGTCAAAGAATGAGAGAGGCAGTATCTCTCCAACACTCACCCGTCACACTGTGTCAGAGAATGAGAGAGGCAGTATCTATCCCACACTCACCTGTCGCACTGTATCAGGGAATGAGAGAGGCAGTATCTATCCAACACTCACCTCTCACATAGTGGCAGTGAATGTGAGAGGCAGTATCTATCCCACACTCACCTGCCGCACTGTATCTGACAATGAGAGAGGCAGTATCTATCACACACTAACCTGTCGCAATGTATCAGACAATGAGAGAGGCAATATCTATCCTACACTCACCTGTCGCACTGTATCAGACAATGAGAGAGGCAGTATCTATCCTACACTCAAATGTCACATAATATCAGAGAATGAGAGAGGCAGTTACTATTCAACACTAACATGTCACATAGTCTCTGAGAATGCGAGAGTCAGTATGTATCCAACAATTATCTGTCACTTGGTATCAGAGAATGAGAGGGGAAGTATCTATCCAACACTCACCTGTCACATCGTGTCAGAGAATGAGAGAGGCTGTATCTTTCCAACACTCACCTGTCACATAGTCTCAGAGAATGAGAGAGGCAGTATCTATCCAACACTCACCTGTCAGGTCGTGTCAGAGAATGAGAGAGGCAGTATCTATCCTCCACTCACGTGTCACATAATGTCATAGAATGAGAGAGGCAGTAACTATCCAACACTTAGCTATCACATAGTGTCAGAGAATGAGAGGCAGAATCTATCCAACACTCATCTGTCACATCATATCAGAGAGTGAGAGAAGCAGTATCTATCCTACACTCACCTGTCATATAGTGCCAGAGAATGACAGAGGCAGTGTTTATCCAACATTCACCTGTCACAAATTGTCAGAGAATGAGAGAGGCAATATATATGCAACACATACCTGTCACAGAATCAGAGAATGAGAGAGGCAATATCTATCCAACACTCACATGTAATATAGAGTCGGTGAATGAGAGAGGCAGTATTTTTCCAACATTCACTTGTCACATCGTGATAGAGAATGAGAGAGGCAGTATCAATCCAACACTCACCTGTCTCATGGTTTCATAGAATGAGAGAGGCAGTATCTATCCAACAATCACCTCTCACATCTTTTCAGAGAATGGGAGAGGTAGTATCTATCCTACACTTACCTGTCAAATAGTGTCAGAGAATGAGAGAGGCAGTATCTATCCCACACTCACCTGTCACACTGTATCAGACAATAAGAGAGGCAGTATCTATCCAACACTCATCTGTCACATAGTGTCGGAGAAGGAGAGAGGCAGTATTTATCCAACACTCACCTGTCACATTGTGTCAGAGATTGAGAGAACCAGTATCTATCCAACCCTCAACTGTCACATAGTGTCAGAGAATGAGAGAGGCATTATCTATCCAACACTGACATGTCATCAGAATTTGTCACGTTGAATGAGCGAAAAACAGGAGCAGCATCTGTTAAAAAAAACTCAACTGGCAATTCATCTCTGCCTCACTGTACCAGAGATTGAGAGATGCAATACCTGTCCTATGTCAAGCAATATATCTGAATGGTGACAGAGTCGGAAAAGGGGAGGTGCAGCGAGACCTGGGTGTCATGGTGCATCAGTCATTGAACGTTGGCATGCAGGTACTGCAGGCGGTTAAGAAAGCAAATGGCAAGTGGGCCTTCATAGCGAGGGGATTTGAGTACAGTAGCAGGGATGTTTTACTATAGTTGTACAGGGCCTTGGTGAGGCCATACCTTGTGTATTGAATATAGTTTTGGTCTCCTAACTTGAGAAAGGACATTCTTGCTATTGAGGGAGTACAGCGAAGGTTCACCAGACTGATTCCCGGGGTGGCGAGACTGACATCAGAAGAAAGACTGGATCAACTGGGCTCTTATTCACTGGAGTTCAGACGAATGAGAAAGGATCTCATAGAAACGGCGGCAGATTAGGAAAAGGGGGGGTGCAACGAGATCTGGGTGGCATGGTACATCAGGCATTGAAGGTTGGCATACAGTTTGGCGCAGGTGGTGAAGAAGGCAAAAGGCATGTTGGCCTTAATAGCTCGGGGATTTGAGTATTGGACCAGGGAGGTCTTACTGCAGTTGTACAGTGCCTTGCTGAGGCCTCACCTGGAATATTGTGTTCAGTTTTGGTCTCCTAATCTGAGGAAGGCCGTTCTTGCTATTGAGGGAGTGCAGCGAAGGTTCATCAGACTGATGCCAGGGATGGCAGGACTAACATTTGAGGAAAGATTGGATGAACTGGGCCTGTATTCACTGGAGTTTAGAAGAATGAAAGGGGATCTCAGAGAAACATATAAAATTCTGACGGGACTGGACAGGTTAGATGCGGGAAGAATGTTCCCGATTTTGGGAAGTCCAGAACCAGGGGACACAGTCGAAGGATAAGGGGTAGGCCATTTAGCAATTAGTTGAGGAGATACGTCTTCACTCAGAGAGTTGTGAACCTGTGACATTATCTTCTGCAGAGAGTTGTTGATGCCAGGCCATTAGATATATTCAAGAGGGAGTTGGATATGGCCCTTATGGCTAAAGGGATCAAGGGGTATGGAGAGAAAGCAGAAAAGTGGTACTGAGGTGAATAATCAGCCATGATCTTATTGAATGGTGGTGCAGTCTCGAAGGGCCAAACGGCCTACTCCTGCACCTATTTTCTATGTTTCTTTGAACACAGCCAGAGTCATCACCTTTATGGGAGGGGTAGCAGTGAGTGTAGAACTGAACCCAGCCAGAGTCAGTATCTGCAGGGGAGGGCACCAGTGAGTGTAGAACTGAACCCAGCCAGAGTCAGCACCTTCAGGGGAGGGGAACCAGTGAGTGTAGAACTGAACCCAACCAGAGTCAGCATCTGCAGGGGAGGGGAACCAGTGAGTGTAGAACTGAACCTAGCCAGAGTCAGCACCTTCAGGGGAGGGGAGCCAGTGAGTGTAGAATTGAACCCAGCCAGAGTTGGTGATGAAAATTGGGAGCAGCGGAAAGCTGAATTTCACGACAGGAATGGGGAAGAGAGTATGGAGTGGGAATTTACTGCTTTCTGGAACAAGAGAGGAAAGAATGTTCTCTAGAATCTATAAATGTCTGTTCTGAATTTCTGTCCTGTACTTGCAGTAATGATTTTTGTAAACTCCTTTAACAGGTTATTCGAGGGGCAGGATTTGCAGACGGGGAACACAAACATCACATCAAGATCTGACGGAATCACTCGATTCCTCAGGACCTGCATATCATCTGCGCTTCAATGTGGAAGGAGAAAAGTTTGTCTGTTCTGTCTGTGGGAACAGATTTCAAATATCAGTGATACTGGAAAAGCACCGAGACACACACACTCGAGTGAGAGTGTTCCAGTGCACTGACTGTGGAAAGAGCTTTAACCAGTCACACAGGCTGACAAAACATTGCAACATTGACAGCGGGGAGAAAGCGTACACGTGTTCTGTGTGAGGACCAGATTTCAACTGATCGTCCAACCTGGAGAGACACAAGGACAACCCCACCACGGAGAAACCTTGGGAATGTAGGGACTGTGGGAAGGGATTCAATTACCAATCTGATCTGGAAGTTCATCGGCGCTGTCACACTGGGGAGAGGCCGTTCACCTGCTCTGAGTGTGGGAAGGAATTCACGACATCATCCCACCTGCAGAGGCACCATCGAGTTCACACTGGGGAGAGACCGTTCACCTGCTCTGACTGTGGGAAGGGATTCATACAGTCGTCCCACCTTGAAGCTCACCAGCGAGTTCACACTGGGGAGAGGCCGTTCACCTGCTCTGAGTGTGGGAAGGGATTCACTACATCATCCCACCTGCTGATGCACCAGCGAGTTCACACTGGAGAGAGGCCGTTCATCTGCTCCGAGTGTGGGAAGGGATTCACTCGGTCATCTGACCTGCTGATACACCAGCGAGTTCACACTGGGGAGAGGCCATTCATCTGCTCTGAGTGTGGGAAGGGATTCACTCGGTCATCTGACCTGCTGACACACCAGCGAGTTCACTCTGGTGAGAGGCCATTCATCTGTTCTGAGTGTGGGAAGGGATTCACTTGGTCATCCAACCTGCTGACACACCAGCGATTTCACAAGTGACTGCAGGGTTTGGATTCCTTTTGTCCCAGACTGAATCATGACCATTCTGACAGTTGGGCTTTCATTCTGCAGATACTGATTACCCCTATAACTGGACTGGAGTTTAATATTCGGGATATTTGACAAAATAATCAATGAGAAAAGGGTCAGATAAAAAAATAACGCTGATTGTGTTTGCATCCATACTTCATCATTTAAAAAACATAAGAAATAGGAGAAGGAGAAGGGCATTGTCCACTCAAACCTGTTCTGCTGTATAATAAGATCATGACTGATCTGATCTTGGCCATAGCTGCACTTCCTTGCCTGATCACCATAACCCTTCATTCCATTATCGCTCAAATGTCTGGCTTTCTCCACTTTAACTATTTTCAATGACCCTGCCTCCACAGCTCTCTGGGGTAGGAAACTCCAAAGTTTTACGACACTCCAATAGAAGACAATTCTCTTCATCTCAGTTCTAAATCGGCTACCCGTTATTCTTAAACTCTGCCCCCTAGTTCCAGATTCTCAACGAGTGGAAACATCCTCTCTGCATCTACCTTGCTGAGCCCCCTCAGTATCATATGGTTCAATAAGATCATCTCTGATTCTTCTAAACTCCAATGAGTATAGGCTCAGACTATCTTCCTAAGTCAACTCCTTCATCTCAGAAATTAAACTCGTGAAGGTTCTCTGAACTGTCTCCAATGCAAGTATAACACTCCTTAAATAAGGAGATCAAAATTGTACGCAGTACTCCAGGTGTGGTCTCACCAATACTCTGTACAATCATAGCAGGACTTCCCTGCGTTTATACTCCATCCTCCTCCTTGCAATAAAGGCCAACATTTCTTCGCCTTCATAATTATTTCCTGTACCTGCATACTGACTTTTTGTGTTTCATGCACAAGGACCCCCAGGTCCCTCTGTACTTCAGCATTTTGTAATATCTCTCCATTTAAATAATAAATTGTACTTTTATTTTTTCTACCAAAGTGGTTAATCTCACACTTTCCTACATTAAATCAATTGGTCCACTAAATTAGCCTGTCTGTATAATGTTGCAGATTATTTCTGTCCTCCACACAATGTGCTTTCAAACCCATCTTTGTATCATCAGCAAACTTGGAAACATGACACTCGATCCCTTCATCCAAGTCATTAATATAGATTGTCAATAGTTGCAGCCCCAGCAGTAATCCCTGTGACCCCCAACTAGTTGCCATTTGACAAACGGAAACTGACCCATTTGTCCCGACACTGTCTTCTGTTAGAACATCAGAACATTAGAATTAGGAACAGCCGCTCGAGCCTGCTCTGCCATTCAACAAGATCATGGCTGATCTGGCCGTGGACTCAGCTCCACTTACCCGCCCGCTCCCCATAACCTTAATTCCCTTATTGGTTCAAAATCTATCTCTCTGTGACTTGAATACATTCAATGAGCTAGCCTCAACTGCTTCATTGGGCAGAGAATTCCAGATTCACAACCATCTGGGAGAAGAGATTCCTTCACAACTCGGTTTTATATTGGCTCCCCCTTATTTTGAGACTGTGCCCCCTAGTTCTAGTCTCCCCGACCAGTGGCAAAAACCTCTCTGCCTCTATTTTGTCTATCCCTTTCATGATTTTAAATGTTTCTATAAGATCACCCCTCATCGTTCTGAACTCCAACGAGTAAAGATCCAGTCTACTCAATCTATCATCATAAGGTAAACCCCTCATCTCCGGAATCAGCAGAGTGAATCGTCTCTGTACCCTCTCCAAAGCGAGTATATCCTTCCTTAAGTAAGGTGACCAAAACTGCACGCAGTACTCCAGGTGCGGCCTCACCAATACCCTGTACAGTTGCAGCAGGACCTTCCTGCTTTTGTACTGCAACCCTCTCGCAATGAAGGCCAACATTCAATTCACCTTCCAGATTACCTGCTGCACCTGCAAATTAACTTTTTGGGATTCATGCACAAGGACCCCCAGATCCCACTGCACCGCAGCATGTTGTAATTTCTACCAATTCAAATATTATTCCCTTTTACTGTTTTTTTTCCCCAAGGTGGATGACCTCACATTTTACGACATTGTATTCCATCTGCCAAACCTTAGCCCATTCGCTTAACTTATCCAAATATCTTTGCAGCCTCTCTGTGTCCTCTACACAACCTGCTTTCCCACTAATCTTTGTGTCATCTGCAAATTTTGTTACTTAACACTCTGTCCCCTCTTCCAGGTCATCTATGTATATTGTAAAAAGTTGCAGTCCCAGCACTGATCCCTGTGGCACACCACTAACCACCGATTGCCAACATCAAAAGGACCCATTTATCCCGACTCTCTGCTTTCTGGTAGTAAGCCAATTCTCTATCCATGGTAAAACATTTCCTCTGACTCCGCGTACGTTTATCTTCTGCAGTAACCTTTTGTGTGGCACCTTATCGAATGCCTTTTGGAAATCCAAATACGTCACATCCATCGGTACACCTCTATCCACCATGCTCATTATATCCTCAAAGAATTCCTGTAAATTAGTTAAACATGATTTCCCCTTCATGAATCCATGTTGCGTCAGCCTGATTGCACTATTCCTATCTCGATGTCTCGCTATTTCTTCCTTAATGATAGCTTCAAGCATTTTCCTCATGACAGATGTTAAACTAACTGGCCGATAGTTACCTGCCTTTTGTCTGCCCCCTTTTTTAAACAGAGGCGTTACATTCGCTGCTTTCCAATCCGCTGGTACCTCCCCAGCGCCCAGAGAAATTTGGTAGATTATAACGAAGGCATCTGCTATAACTTCCGCCCTCTCTTTTAATACCCTGGGATGCATTTCATCAGGATCAGAGAACTTGTCCACCTTGAGTCCCAATAGCCTGTCCAGCACTACCCCACTAGTTATAGTGATTGTCTCAAGGTCCTCCCTTCCCACATTCCCGTGACAAGCAATTTTCGGCATGGTTTTTGTGTCTTCCACTGTGAAGACCGAAGCAAAATAATTGTTTAAGGTCTCAGCCATTTCCACATTTCACATTATTAAATCCCCCTTCTCATCTTCTAAGGGACCAACATTTACTTTAGTTACTCTTTTCCGTTTTATATATCGGTAAAAGCTTTTACTATCTGTTTTTATGTTTTGCGAAAGTTTACTTTCATAATCTATCTTTCCTTTCTTTATTGCTTTCTTAGTCATTCTTTGCTGTCGTTTAAAATATTCCCAATCTTCTAGTTTCCCACTAACCTTGGCCACTTTATACACATTGGTTTTTAATTGTTAGTTAGCCCACCCTAGTCTATCCATGCTAATATATTAGCCCCAGCCCCGTGAAATGTTGTCTTGTGCAGTAACCTGTTATGTGACACCTTATTGCGTACCTGCTGGATAACCAAATACACCACATTCATTAGTTACCCCTTATCCACCTTGCACATTACTTCCTCAAAGAGCTTCAGCAAATTTGTAAAACATGATTTCTCTTTTTTAAAACCATACTGACTCTGCGTATCTGTGTTATGCTTTTCCAAATGTCCTGCTCGTGCTTCCTTAATAATGGACTCCAGCTTTTTTCCAATGACAGAAGTTAGGCTATTTTCTGTCTCCCTCCTTTTTTAAATATTTTTACATTTGTGGTTTTCCAATCTTCTGGGACCTCCCTAGAATCCATTGAATTTTCGTAGATTACAACCAATTCATCCACTATCTCTGCAGACCCTAGGATGCAAGCCATTGGTCCAGTGAACCTGTCCACTTTAGTCCCATTATTTTACCAAATACTACGTCTTTAGTGATAGTGATAGTTTTTAGTTTCTCCCTCTCTATAGCTTCTTGATTATCTACTATTTGGATGTTTTTAGTATCCTCTACCATGAAGACTGATACAAAATATTTGTTCAAAGTCTCTGCCATTTCCCTGTACCCCATTATTAACTCCCCCGTCTCATCCTCAAAGGGATCAACATTTATTTTAACCAGTCTTTTACATTTTTTTCCTGGTATTAGTCATAATATAATGAGCTGGATTGGGAGTGGGCTGGCAGTGCGTAGGCAGTAAGCTGTTATGGATGGATTGGGTTGGTTTGGATACCGGTCAGCAGTGAGCTCCCGCAGGAGTTGGTGTGGGATATGTTGCTCATACTATTTTTATTAATGATCTGGTTGTAGATAATGGGGGCACAATCTATAAATTTGCATAAGGATATCAAGATTTGTGCGAGTCTTAGGGGCCCTGCTGCTTCAGGCAGATCTTACTGGTTTGGGAGATTTGTCTCATGACTGGCAAATGGTGTGTAAGTTAGATAAGTGCACTGTTATGCACGTGGGCAGGGTAAATGCTAAACAGTCATTCATGCGTCAGTGATAAGCACTAAAGAAGGTGGAGACAGAGAGAGATTTGGGCATTCCAGCACATACATCGTTGAAGGTTCGAAGTCTGGGGGCTGCTCAACCATTGGAGCAGGTCGGGGAGCAGAAGGAGCAGGCCTGGCCCAGTAGTCTGAGCGGCCCCCAGCCTGTGATCACCATCGGTGCTACAAAGTGGCTTTCTCTGATCCAAATTGAGGATCTCGCACTTTCCGAGTTGAATTCCATCTGGCACAGTTTTTTCCGCATTTTCATGCAGCCAAACCACAGATATTGAAGATCAGGAAGTAAAAGAACCAGCCATCGGTGGTCTCGAACCACCATTCTTTCACTTAATAAACGAAAGTGCTACCCGATTGCACTTTAGAGATGTGCTGAATTATTAGCAACAACATATGAGGTTATCGAGCCAAAACTTCAGATCACAGTGAGCAAGCTAACAACTGTCCAGTCTGTTCAGTTATCCCAATTAAAGAGCGCAGTATTCATTATGGGGACATGCAAATGGTTGATGAAAGAAAACACATTTAACAAATTGATCAGAAAACCCGTGTCCGGCTATTAGCATGGTTCATCAACCAATTAACATGGTATCTAGGTTTCTCACAACATTGGGAATCTTTCCACGAGTTCTTCTGCTATAGTATTCTTCAATGTAGGGATCAGATATACACGTGGTTGCTTCACAGGATGCCCTGGCAACCAGGAATTCTCAAGCCAAGGCTAATGATGGGTCCCTGCTCTTTCTGCTTTATATGGCGGTCAGCAGCATGCAAAGTGAAACAACGAACCACGGGCCTGTAATGGAGCCTCTACCCATCCTGCTCTGTGTGGGTCTCAGTACCACACTGGGAAATGGAGTAACATATCACAGGTGAGGATAGAGTCTGGGCTTTCCCTGCTCTGAGTGGGTCTCAGTACCACACTGGGTGATGGAGTAACATACCACAGGTGGGAATGGAGCCTGGGCTTTCCCTGCTCGGTGTGGGTCTCAGTACCACACTGGGTGATAGAGTAACATACCACAGGTGAGGATGGAGTCTGGGCTTTCCCTGTACTGTGCAGGTCTCAATACCACACTGGGTGACACAGTAACATATCACAGGTGGGGAGTGAGTCTGGGCTTTCCCTGTTCTGTGTGGGTCTCAGTACCACACTGGGTGATAGAGTATCATACCACAGGTAGGGATGGAGAATCGGCTTTCCCTGCTCTGTGTGCGTCTCAGTACTACACTGGGTGATAGAGTATCATACCACAGGTGGGGATGGAGTCTGGGCTTTCCCTGCTCTGTGTGGGTCTCAGTACCACACTGGTGAGAGAGTATCATACCACAGGTGAGGATGGAGTCTGGGCTTTCCCTGTTCTGTGTGGGTCTCAGTACCACACTGGGTGACACAGTAACATACCACAGGTAGCGATGGAGAATGGGCTTTCCCTGCTCTGTGTGGGTCTCAGTACCACACTGGGTGATACAGTAACATCACACAGGTGGGGATGGAGTCTGGGCTTTCCCTGCTCTGTGTGGTTCTCAATAGCACGTAAAAACAGAGAGTAAAAGCTTTTACAGATATATAAAACGGAAAAGAGTGACTAAAGTAAATGTTGGTCCCTCAGAAGATGAGAAGGGGGATTTAATAATGGGAAATGTGGAAATGGCTGACGCCTTAAATAATTTATTTTGCTTCGATCTTCAGAGTGTTAGACACAAAAACCATGCCAAAAATTTTGGTCACAGGAATATGGGAAGGGAGGACCTTGAGACAATCACTACCACTAGGGGCGTAGTGCTGGACAGGCTAATGGGACTCAAGGAAGACAAGTCCCGTGGTCCTGATGAAATGCATCCCAGGGTATTAAAAGAGTTGGCGGAAGTTATAGCAAATGAATTAGTCATAATCTACCAAAATGCTCTGGACTCTGGGGAGGTACCAGCGGATTAGAAAGTAGCTACTGTAACACCTCTGTTTAAAAAAGGGGGCAGACAAAATGCAGGTAACTATAGGACGGTTAATTTAACATCTGTAGTGGGAAAAATGCTTGAAACTATCATTAAGGAAGAAATAGCGGGACATCGAGATAGCAATAGTGCAATCAAGCAGATTCATGAAGGGGAAATAATGTTTAACTAATTTACTGGAATTCTTTGAGGATATAACGAGCATGGTGGATAGAGGTGTACCGATAAATGTGGTGTATATAGATTTCCAAAAGACATTCGAAAAGGTGCCACACAAAAAGGTTACTGCAGAAGATAAAGGTTCGCGGAGTCAGAGGAAATGTGTTAGCATGGATGGAGAACTGGCTGGCTAACAGAAAGCAGAGAGTCGGGATAAATGGGTCCTTTTCGGGTTGGAAATCAGTGGTTAGTTGTGTGCCACAGGGATCGGTGCTGGTACCACAACTGTTTACAATATACATAGATGACCTGGAAGAGGGAACAGAGTGTAGTGTATCAAAATTTCCAGAAGACACAAAGATTAGTGGGGAAGCGGGTTGTTTAGAGGACACAGAGAGTTTGCAAAGAGATTTAGATAGGTTCAGCGAATGGGCTAAGGTTTGGCAGATGGAATACAATGTCGGAAATTGTGAGGTCATCCACCTTGTGAAAAAAACAGTCAAAGGGAATATTATTTGAATGGGGAGAAATTACAACATGCTGCGGTGCAGAGGGACCTGGGGGTCCTTGTGCATGAATCCCAAAAAGTTAATTTGCAGGTGCAGCAGGGAATCAGGAAGGCGAATGGAATGTTGGCCTTCATTGCGAGAGGGATGGAGTACAAAAGCAGGGAGGTCCTGCTGCAACTGTATAGGGTATTGGTGAGGCCACAACTGGAGTACTGCGTGCAGTTTTGTTCACCTTACTTAAGGAAGGATATACTAGCTTTGGAGGGGGTACAGAGACGATTCACTAGGCTGCTTCCGGAGATGAGAGTGTTACCTTATGGTGATAGATTGAGTAGACTGGGTATTTACTCGTTGGAGTTCAGAAGGATGAGGGGTGATCTTATCGAAACATTTAAAATAATGAAAGGGATAGACAAGATAGAGACAGAGAGGCTGTTTCCACTGGTCGGGAGACTAGAACTAGGGGGCACAGCCTCAAAATACGGGGGAGCCAATTTAAAATCGAGTTGAGAAGAATTATTTTCTCCCAGAGGGTTGTGAATCTATGGAATTCTCTACCGAAGGAAGCAGGTGAGGCTAGCTCATTGAATGTATTCAAGTCACGCATAGATAGATTTTTAACCAAGAAGGTAATTAAGGGTTACGGGTAGCGGGCGGATAAGTGGTGCTGAGTCCACTACCAGATCAGCCATGATCTGGTTGAATGACTGAGAAGACTCGAGGAGCTAGATGGCCTACTCCAGTTTCTAATTCTTATGTTCTTATGTAAGCAAACTGGCTGATAGAGTAACATAGCACAGGTAGGGATGGAGTCTGGGCTTTCCCTGCTCTGTGTGTGTCTCAGTACCACACTGGGTGATAGACTAACATACCACAGGTGGGGATAGAGCCTGGTCTTTCCCTGCTATGTGTGGGTCTCAGTACCACACTAGGTGATACAGTAACACACCACAGGTGGTGACGTAGTCTGGGCTTTCCCTGCTCTGTGTGGGTCTCAGTACCACACTGGGTGATAGAGCAACATACCACAGGTGGGGATGGAGTCTGGGCTTTCCCTGCTCTGTGTGTGTCTCATTACCACACTCGGTGATACAGTAACATACCACAGGTGGGGATGGAGCCTGGACTTTTCCTGCTCTGTGTGTGTCTCAGTACCACACTGGGTGATAGAGCAACATACCACAGGTGGGGATGGAGTCTGGGCTTTCCCTGCTCTGTGTGTGTCTCAGTACCACACTCGGTGATACAGTAACATACCACAGGTGTGGATGGAGCCTGGGCTTTCCCTGCTCTGTGTGGGGCTCTGTCCCACACCGCTTGCAATAAATTAAGATGCATAATGCGGAAGAAGGAAACTGATCGCATTCTGTTGTGTGGAGCTCATCACCACACCGGGTGAGATGTGCAAATTCTCCACACAAGCTGAGCCCCTGGGGCACAGCCAGTAGCTGCCTCCCTGCAATGACAGACAGGGAGCAGAGACTGAGGTTGTAGTTTCACATGATTAAGCTGCTTTATTAGGCGATTCCTCAGCTGTGAATCCCCCAGCAAAGACTTCATGGAGTGTATAATATAAATGAGATTCAACATCAGCATCAGAAAAGCTCTCCTTGCTTTGCGACTCTTATCTCTACGCAACTTCTCGCTGCTAAAGAGTGAACTTAATATAATTTCACCTTGGCTCGGGGTCAGTGCGGCTCAGTATATTTTGGGCTGTTTGAAATGCAATGTAATTGGCCGCCCCTGAACCAATTTACAGCTTGCCCCAGCCATGAACAGCGCATCATTCGTTGCAGTAGTACAAAATACACTTCTATGCCTGTTGTTTTAATTTCAGCAGTAAATGACTCGATTTCTCTCAACATATGGAACTAGAACTGCCGATTGACACTGTAAATGTTGCAAACATTTAACTGCAAGTGTCAGATCAATCATGGTTATCATTAGGCATCAATTTACCTTTTTGCGCTACACCCTCACTTATCACAGCATGGCTATCAGTCAATGCACTGCCAGTGTGAAAAAATGCAACATTTTAAACTTAGCAACGTGTGCAAAACTGTAATCAGAGAGCGCTTGGGCCATGGGCAGTGAAACCTATCCTGAGCATTAAGATATTTATGAAGCCTGGGCGCCTCCTGTATTTCGCATTGGCTCACTGTGTGCCTATGTTTAGGATTCGCAGGCGATTTCCCAGCTCTGAATTCATGCAGTGTTTGATGTAATTCACTGTGTCTTCAACACAGTGAGATCTAGCCTGGTGCACAAACTTTGTATCTTTATGAACACTTCATAACACTAGCGTGGTGTGCAAGCTTTGTATCTTTACGAACATTTCAGCAGAACATTAAATCAACAGATGGAACTAGAATTGCTGATTGACACTGTAAGTTTTGCCAACATTTAACTGCAGTGTGAGAACAATCGCAATTATCATTATGCTTCCATGTACGTTTTGGCTCTGCATCACCCGAAAAACCTAGCTCCCCCAACAGTACTCAAAGCAGTGTATCTGTTTTGCAGGGGGATGACCACCGGGGACCCTTGCACTATATTTCTTGCACTACTCTTCCTGCTGGTCTTCCATTCCCTATCTGGCTGTGGATCCTTCTGCTGCGGTAAGACCAACTCACTACACGTGATACTCACGTCATTCTCAGCATCGTGGATGCTTCAGAGTGAATCCACCCTCAGCTCCAACTCCGCAACGCGGACTGTCAAGAGCTCGAGGCGGATACACTTCCCACACACGTAGCGCCCAGGGACACCGGAAGTGTCCCCAAGTTCCCACATGGTACAGGAGGAGCATATCACATGGCCGAGCTCTCCTGCCATGTCTTAACCTTAGATACCCTTAAATTGGTAATAACAATGTTAAAGTTCACTTACTGATACAAAAAATAAAAGAAAAGCTACTCACAAATCACCAGCCAATCACTTAACCCATTGGCTGTGAAGTCACTTTTTGATTACTTTCTACTTCTATTTTGCTTTCTCTCCCGCTGTAGCTGCCTTTTGATAGGCTGCTCCCGCGTCTCACCAACTGCCGCTGGCTCTCGATCTCCTGCTGGGCCTTTTATAGGCTGCTCACGCGTCTCACCAACTGCAGCTGGCTCTCGATCTCCCGCTAGGCCTTTTATTGGCCGCTCCCCTCTCACCAACTGCCGCTGGCTCTCGATCTCCCGCTGGGTCTTTTATAGGCCGCTCCCCATGGTCAGAGGGTCTGGTGAGAAGGAGGAACTGAGGGAAATCCTTATTAGTCATGAAGTTGTGTGGGGAAATTGATGGGATTGAAGGCCGATAAATCCCCAGGGCGTGATGGACTGCACCCCAGACTACTTAAGGATGTGGCATTGGAAATGGCGGATGCATTGGCAGTCATTTTCGAACATCCAAAGACTCTGTTCAGTTCATATCAAGTGGAGGGTAGCCAAGGGAGCCACACTTTTTAAAAGAGGAGGGAGAAAGAAACAGGCTATAATATGCATCAGTAGTGCGTAAAATGAAGGAATCAATTGTTAAAGATGTCACAGCAGCGCATTTGGAAAGAGGTGACATAATAGGTCCAAGTCAGCATGGATTTATGAAAGGGAAATCATGCTTGACAAATATTCTGGAATATATTTGAAGATGATTCCAGCAGAGTGGACAAGGGCGAACCAGTTGATGTGGTATATTTGGACTTTCAGAAGTCCTTCGACAAGGTCCCACACAAGAGATTAATGTGCAAAGTTAAAGCACATGGGATTGGGGATAGTGTGCTGATGTGGATTGAGAACTGGTTGTCAGACAGGAAGCAAAGAGTAGGAGTGAATTGGTACTTTTCAGAATGGCAGGCTGTGACTAGTGGGTTACCGCAAGGTTCTGTGCTTGGGCCCCAGCTGTTTACATTGTACATTAATGATTTAGACGAGGGGATTAAATGTAGTATCTCCAACTTTGCGGATGGCACTAAGTTGGGTGGCAGTGTAAGCCGCGAGGAGGATGCTATGAGGCTACAGAGTGATTTGGATAGGTTAGGTGAGTGGGCAAATGCATGGCAGATGAAGTATAATGTGGATAAATGTGACGTTATCCACGTTGGTGGTAAAAACAGAGAGGCAGACAGTTATCTGAATGGTGACAGATTAGGAATAGGGGTGGTGCAACGAGACCTGGGAGTCATGGTACATCAGTCATTGAAGGTTGGTATGCAGGTACAGCAGGCGGTTAAGAAAGCAAATGGCATGTTGGCCTACAAAGCGAGGGGATTTGAGTACAGGGGCAGGGACGTGTTGCTACAGTTGTACAGGGCCTTGGTGAGGCTGCACCTGCAGTATTGTGTGCAGCTTTGGTCTCCTAACTTGAGAAATTACATTTTTGCTATTGAGGGAGTGCAGCGAAGGATCACAAGACTGATGCCCTGAATGGCGGGACTGACATATCAAGAAAGACTGGATCAACTGGGCTTGTATTCACTGGAGTTCAGAAGAATGAGAGGGGATCTCATAGAAACGTTTAAAATTCTGACGGGCTTAGACAGGTTAGATGCAGGACGAATGTTCCCAATGATGGGGAAGTCCAGAACCAGGGGTCAGAGCCTAAGGATAAGGGGTAAGCCATTTCGTACCGAGATGAGGAGAAATTTATTCACCCAGAGAGTGGTGAACCTGTGCAATTCTCTACCACAGAAAGTTGTTGAGGCCAAGTCACTAAATATATTCAAAGAGGAGTTAGATATAGGCCTTACGACTAGGGGGATCAAGGGGTCGGGTGAGAAAGCAAGAATGGCGTACTGAAGTTGCATGTTCAGCCATGAACTCCTGGAATGGCGGTGCAGGCTCGAAGGGCCGAGTGGCCTACTCCTGCACCTATTTTCTATGTTTCTATGTTTCTATGTTTCATACAAAATATACCATCTCACAATTTTCTGTGTTGAACTTCGTTTTTCAATTATATGGCCAACCTGCAAGTTTAGTAATGTCCGACTGTAATTTCTTGCATTCCCCTTCGGTATTCTCTATCCCCACCAATGCCCCCCGCCACACGATGTTGAGTCACGCGCAAAGTTAGGAATTGTATCTGAATCATTAAAATAAATGATGTACTAACACTGATACTCGTGGAACACCACCATTCACCTTCTGCCAATGTGAATAGTTACATTTGACTTGGCTGATCCAGATAATTTCGAGATGAATGGTGGCCATCAGTATGTTGTTGTCGGTGGTCATGACGTTGAATGCCAAGTGGCGCTGTTTGACTATCGTTTGCCAGAGATAGTCATTGCCTGGCACCTATGTGATGCGAGTTTAATAATCTGCTGGATGTGTACATTTGTGGCATAAATTAACATATGCAGAGTAGTTGCTGATTGGATAGTGAATGATTCATAAATGCAGTTTGTATGTAGAGAGATTCGTGAAGCTAAATTCTAACAGTCAGCAGAGAATGATTAAGAGAGGGAAGAAGGTTCATGAAAGTAAACTAGCACGACATGTAAAAATTGTAAAAACAGATAGTAAGAATTTCTACAGGTACTTTGAATGGAAAAGATTTGCAAAACTAAATGTTTGTCCCCTGAAGGATGAGACTGAGACATTAATAATGTAGATCATTGAAATGGTATAGTCGTTGAACACTTATTATGTATCGGTCAAAGGCCGAAGTTCGAAGGAAGGAGGCTCTAAAAACATCCTAATAGTGGGAAAACAAGGGGCGATATGTCGGGAGGAACTTAATGCATTATAGACTAAAGGCGGAGCAGTTCCCTGGACCTGATTACTTAAATCCTAGGTTCTTAACAGGAGTTGCTTTATTTTAGTAAATGCATTGTTCTTACTTACGAAAATGACAGGGATTCTGGAGCGCTCCTAGCGGCTTGGAAAACTGCAAATGTCACGCCACTATTTATAAAAATGAGGCAGCTAACAAGCAGGAAACTATCGACCAGTTAGCATAAAATCTGTCGTTGGAAAATGCTGGAGTCCATTATTAAGGAAGCAGTAGCGGGGCATTTAGAAAAGCATGATTCAATCAAGCAGAATCAGCATGGTTTTATTAAAATGAATTGATGATTGACAAATTTGCTGGAGTGCTTTGGGAATCAAACGAGCAGCTGGATTAACGGGAACCAGTAGATGTGGTGTATTTGGATATATAAATGGCTTTCGATTCATGCCACATAAGAGATTGCTGCACACGGTACAATCTCAGGGGGTTGGGGATAAAATATAGGCCAACAATCAGAAAACCGAGAGTCTGGATAAATGGATCATATTCCGGTTTGCAAACATTGGCTAGTGGGATGCGGCAGGGGTCACCTATTTGCAATCTAGATTAATGTTTTGGATGAAGGGACCGGGTGTAATGTAGCCAAGTTTGCTGATGTTACAAAGATGGGTGGGAAATCAAATTGAGACGAGGACACAAAGCATCTGCGACGGGATATAGATTGGTTAATTGCTTGGGAAAAAACATTTGCTGATCGAAAAAATGTAGGAAAATATGAGGTTATCCACTTTGGCAGAAATATGCGAAAAGCAATTTTTAATTTAAATGGAGAAAAATTGCAAAGTGCTGCAATACAGTGAGACCTGGGGGTGCTTGTGCATGAAACACAAAAGACTAGTATGCATTGACAGCAGGTAATCAGGAAGCACAATTTAATGGTGGCCTTTGTTAAAAGGGGCCTGAGTTTTAAGGCAGAGAACTCCAGCTGCAAGTGTACAGGGTTTTGGTGAGGCCAAACCTGGAGTACTTCGTACAGTTTTGCTATCCGTAATTAAGGAAGGATTTACTTGCATTGGAGCTTGCTCACAGAAGGTTCACTAGATTGATTCCGCAGTTGAGGCGGTTGACCATTGAAGAAAGATTTGGTAGTTTGAGCCGATACACACTGGAGTTCAGAAGAATGAGAGATGGTCTTAATGAAACTTATGATAATAAGGGGACTCGAAAAAGGGGAATGCAGAGAAGAAACTAAAGCCGCCGGGGGCATCGTGTTAGAATAAGGGACCGTTCATTTAAAACTGAGATGAGGATTTTTTTTTCTCTCAGAGCATTGTAAATCTATGCAATCCTCTGCCCCAGAGAGCAGTAGAGACTGGGTCATTGAATATATTTAAAGCGGAGATAGACAGATTTTTGGGAGATAAGCAAGTAAAGGGTTTATGAGGAGCGGGTAGAGATGTAGAGCTGAGGCCAAGATCAGATCAGCCATGATCTTATTGAAAGGTGGAACAGGCATGAGGTGCCAAATGACATAGTCCTGCTCCTATTTATTATGTTCTTATGTTATAATTGATGGATAGTGCATGATTTGAAGACGCCTGGATAATATCAGCTTCCAACATAAAAGTATCTTGAATATTGCGGTTCACAGCATGGCTGCTTAGTTCACTTAGTTAAAACGTGGTGTTACTTAGTTATGTCGTGTGTTTGAACCCCTTGTGGCACATTGACATTACTTTGTGGGGCGTTTGGTATTTTCTTTTTGTTATTTTTCACCAGCTTTAAACGTTTGTAAGCAAACTCATGTAGAATATATAATACTTTGAAGTAATACTTAAAAATGTTACTTCTGCCGAGAGCTCAAAAACCTAAGAGCTTAGCACTGTGTTTTTCTGGACACAGCTGGTACTTGACCTGCCGAGTTTTGTTCCAGCATTGATTAAATAATTCTATATGCAGCATCTGCTCCACTTTGCATTTTATTTTGGAGCCGTGTCTCAGTTTTTATTATGAAAGAAATTGTTCCAAAATCAGTTGGAGTTTGGAAAGTGAAAATAATATAAATCCGAGCATTCGTGCTTCATCGGTAGAATGCTCGCCTAATCTTAAATCTGAGCAGTACCCTCTCTCGAACAATCACGTCTTTCCTGTAATGGTGACCAGAACTGCATGCAGTACATTAGCTGTGTTCCAACTAGTGTTTATAGCATTTCAAACATAACCGCCCTGCTCTTGTATTCCATGCCTCTCCTGCTAAATGTACGTATTCCGTATGCCTTCTTAACCACGTATCCTTCTACATTCATCGATCTGAGTACATGCATTTCAAGAAGCCCTTTTTTCTCTATGTCTTGCAGTGCCATACCACTGATTGTGTGTTCCGTTGCCTTATTAGCCCTGCCAAAATGCATTAGCTCACTGCTCACCAGATTGAATTATATTTTCCATTGTTCCGCCCACCAGGCCAGTGCATTTATATATTCCTGCAGTCTATGGCTTTCCTCTTCATTATCAACCACACAGCCAGTTTTAGTATAATCTTCAAAATTCTTAATCATACATCCTGCATTCACATCTAATCATTGCTATGTACCACAAAAAGCAAGAGGCCTGGTATTTAGCCCTGGGGAAACTCACTGGAAACATACTTCCAGCCACGCCTGTGATTGATGGCATATTCCAAACGCAAGGAATAGGTGAAAAAGGTAGAGGAGCTAAAGGCACAGATACACACCTTGAAATATGATATATTAGCGATAACAGAAACATGGCATAAATAAGGGTAAGGTAGGCATCTTTACATTCCTGGTTACATGGTTTTCAAACAAGATAAAGATGGGCATAAAAATGAGGGGGTGGCAATTTTTGCTAAATAAACAATTACAGCTGTGAGAAGGAATCATATGTTAGAACGAGTTTAAATTAAGCTAAATGATTTCAACATATGTACAAAAATGGGCAAACGCATTGCAGGGAGTGTGCTGTAGTCCCCCAAACAATCCGTGGGAGCTAGAAGAAGCAATGTGATAGCAAATATCTGAAAGTTCACTCATTTTGGTTTGTACTATGGTGGATATCAATTACTTTAATATTAACTGTGATATAAGTAGTGTAAAATGTATAGACGGCACAGAATAGCTCATTTGCATTGAGGATAACTTTTTTTAGCCAATTAATAGCAATCCCAACATGGAAGGTTGCACTTCTGTACTAAGTTTTTCGCAATTAATTGGGCAGATGGAAAGCATACCAGTGGGAGAGTCACTGCAGTGCATCCACGAAGCTGAGAACTTCGTGGATAGCACGTTTCTTGATGTGGTCACCTCGCACATTAAAAGTGTGCTGGGTGAGAAGGAATGTGTGGCCGGCAGACTGAAGAGTAGGAACAGCCAGGTAGTTCAGAAATCACCTGAGTGCTTCTCACTCTCCACCCAGCTTTCTGTTCTGAGTACTGGTGCGGGGCGGGTGGGGGGGTGGGGGATGGTTCTCCAGGGAATGCAACCTGAGCCAAGTCCATGGCACCACTGCCGGATCAGCTGCCCAGGAGGTAGGAAGAAGAGTGGGAGCAATATTGGTAAAAGATTCAATAGTTAACCGTGCAGACACGCCACAGACATCAATCCAGAATGATATGTTGCGTTTATGGTGCCAGGGTCAAATATATAACTGAGCGGATGCAGGGGATGCTGGGGGGATAGGGTGAACAGCCAGAGAACTTGATCCATTATGATACCAATGACACAGATCGCAAGTGAGATGAAGCATTGCATGCTGATTTGTGGGAGCTCGGATAGGGTTTAAAAAGCATGAGGTGCAGCACATTTCTTGTGGTGGAGGAGAAGCGAGAGATCATGGCGGAGATGCAGCGAATGCGTGTGGCGGAGAAGCGGCCTGATAATTTGGCGGAGGAGCAGTGACAGATCGTGGCAGATGTGCAGCGAATGCTTTTGTTGCAGAGGAACGGCAAGAGATCGTGGTGGAGATAAGGCCAGAGATCGCGATGGAAATGGAGCGAATGATTATGGCGGAGGAGTGGTGAGAGTTCGTGGCAGAGGTGCGATAAATGAGGATACGGGGCGCAGAATTGCCGACGGCACAGGGGCAGCACGGGTTAGCCCACAATGCCAAATGTGTGTGTGCTAGGTCCATGAAGCAGAGCAGTTCTCCAATGATCCTGCTTAACCCATGCCACGATATAAACTCCTAGCTCTGTCAAGTCGCTATGGTGGCTTAGGTGCAAAGGTCTCCACACGTTAAAAAGACATCAACTCCTTGAATTAGAGTTCAGGACTGAATTATCGGGTCTTTCATTGAAATAACTGTGAACTCATGTTGAATCAAGTCATCCTTGTTCGAGAGAACGTCTAAGATGATGAAAAAAGCAGCACCTCAAAGTTAGTAATTTCAGCTTACACCCGGTTCCACGTGCCAGCGATGAGAATCATATTGAAGCATTTACTGTGACATGATTGAAAGAAGGGCAGGTATGATCGGTCAACATTCCTGGTTACATGTTTGTCAGGCAGGTGAGAGGAGGGATAAAACCGAGGGTAATGGGGAGGTCGCAGTATTGATTAAGTAAACAATTGCAGCTGTGAGGTAAGATAATGTGTTTGAAGTGTCTTCAATTCAGGATATATTAGATAAATTCAAGAATATAAAAGGGGCTGGGAGTGTACTGTAGACGCCCAGAGGGAGATCGAAGAGAAAATATGTTGGTTAACGTCTGAGAAGTGCTGGAATTTGAGGGCAGTAAGAGTAGGCGATTTCAACTGCCGTTATATTAACTTGGATAGAATTAGTGTGAAAAGTATCGCGGGTGCAGCATTCCTGAAATTTATTCAGGAGATCATTTTTAGCCAATATGTAGCAAGACCAACAAGATAGGGGACGGTTCTGCGCTTAGTTTGAGCGAATGATGCTGAGCAGGTCGAAGATGCATCAATGGGGAGCATTTTAGTTCTTGTGATCATAACTCAGTTAAATTTAGTGTAGTTATGGAAATTGACAGTTACACCCGTAATACAAAATCTTAATTTGGTAAAAGACAATTTTGGTAAACAGAGATCTGATTTAGGCAAAGTGGGCTGGAAACAGTTACTTGAAGGCAAAAACTGTTTTAGAGCATTGGGATGCATTCAATGAGAAGAGCATTGGGAGGCATTCAATGAGAAGATCCTCAGGTTTCAGCACAAATATGCTCCTGAAAGGAAAAGGGTGGTGCTAACAAATCTAAAGCCCCTTGGATGTCAAGGTGCTTTCAGCGCAGAATAATGAAAATAGGGGAACATATGCCAAAGTTTGGGCTCAATAGTTCAGAAAGTCTAGAGGAGAAAATAAAGTGGAAGTTGAAATTTAACAGGACATTGGTAAGCAAAGAGAGAAAAGCAAAATATATTGCCAAGTAAATCAATGAAAATGCAAAGATTTACAAATAAATTAAGAGCAAAGGATATCAAAAGAAAGATGAGGGATCATTAGAGACGATAAAAGTAATTTGTTTATGGAGGCAGAATATGTGTGTATGATTTTAATCAATCCTTTGCAACTGTTTTCACAAAAGGGAGGGGCGATGCAGACGTTGCAATCGGTAAGAAGTCTGAAATATTAACTGAAATAAACATCGTGAAAAAGGTAATATTGAGGAATTTGACAGCTTTGTAGGTGGAAAACTCCACAGGACCGAGAGAAGCAAAAGAGGAAATAGTACAAGATCTGACCATCAAAATACTCTCTGGCTACAGGCGTCGTGCCAAAGGACTGGAGGACTGCTAATGTTGTGCATTTGTTTCAAAATGGATCGATGAACAATTAAAGAACAGTCAGCATTACATCGGTTGTTGGAACATTATTTGAAAAGAGTCTAAAGAACAGGATAAATATTCATTTTGAAAGACACAGATTCGTCAAGATCAGTCAGCATGGATTTGTAAAGGGATGGCCGTGTCTGACTTAATTGATTTAATTTTCTGAGGAGATCACAAGGAGTGCCGATGAGGGTAGTGCACTTTTTGGCAGTGCATGTGGCTTTTAGCAAAGGCTTATGACGAGGTCCCATATGACAGACTGCTCAGGAGAGTAACCAGCCATTGGGATCCAAGGCAAAGTGGCAAGTTGAATCCGGAATTGTTTCGGAGTCAGGAAGTAAAGAACAATAGGTGTTGTTGCAACTGGAAGGCTGTTCGAGTCAGGATCCGTAAGACTGCGCAGAAGATTCATTTTTCTTTGTGGTATTTATTAATGATTTAGACTTGAATGAAGGGCCTCTGGTTAAAACTTATACAAATGATACAAAAATTGGCTTTGTGGTTGATAATGAAGAATAAAGTTGTTGAATGCAGGAAGATATCAATGAACTGGTCAGCTGGGCAGAATCGTGGCTTATGGAAACCAATCCGTAGAATCGTGAGGTAATGCATTTGTGTAGTGCGAACCAGGCCAAGGATCGCACGTTAAATAGCAGGACAATGAGAAGTGTAGTGGAACAAAGGGAACGTTGAATGCATGTCCACAAATCCGTGAATGTAGCCGAACAGGCAGAAAAGTTATTTCAGAAGGCACACGGAATGCTTTCCTCATTTTGCAGAGGCATAGAATACAAGAGGGATGATATGTGAGAGGGATCATCAAATGTGGTCATATGAGTCTAATTGAAAAATAAAGAAGTAGTGTTCACACTGCTGCGAATGTATTATAGACCCCCAAACTGTGGGATGGAGATGGCGGATAAAATATGTAGGCAAATGGCTGCGGTGCATAAACCTTAGGGTAGTAATAGTAGGGATTTTAACTATCCAAATATTGGGACATATATAGTGTGAAGGGGAAAGAGTGCAGAATTCTTAAAATGTATTCAACTGAACCTCTTTTCGTCACTATGTAACAGGCCCAAGACAAAATGTGGCGGTTCTGGATTTTTCTGGGAGAAATCAAGCTGCGCAGGTTGACGGGGTATCAGTGGGAGAACACTTGGGTGCCGGTGACTATAATTCAGTCAGACTCATGTTAGCTGTCGCTAAAGAAAATTAACTGCTTTAATAAAAGTCCCAAATTGGGGAAAAGCTAATTTTGCTCAGTTGAGAATTGATTTGACAGCAGTGGACAGGAAACAGCTACTTGTAGGTAAATCATTGTCGGAACAGTGGGAGGCATTCAAGGGAGGAGATCGTGAAGGCTAAGGCCAAGCATGTGCGCATAAAGTAAAAGGCTGGGAAAATAATTCTAGAGCCCCCTGGACGTCTAAGGACTTACAGGGGAGGATTAAAAAAAAGGGACGCTTTTTCATATCCCACCAGCTAAATACTAATGATCCCTTGGCGGAATATAGACAGTTAAGAGACACAATTAAAAATGATGTTAGGAATGGTAAGAGAGTGCGTTAAAAATGTTTGGCTCCTAAAATTAAGGAAAACCTACAGATGTTTGACAAATATATTAGGAGTAAGATGGTAACTAAAGAAAGGATAGGACGTCTTCGCGACCTTGAGTGTAATCTTTGTGTGGAGGCGGAAGATTTTGGTAATTTCTTAATGAATACTGTTCATCTGTTTTCACAAAGGAAAGGGGCAATGCAGATACTGCTATCGAGGAGGAATGTCATTTTCTGGATGAAGTAAACACAGTGACAAAGGAAGCATTCAGGTTTTTAGTCGATTTGAAAGGAGATAGGTCCCCAGACCCGGATCACTTCAATCGTACTTCAACTCATCCTATCAGCACATCCTTCTATTCCTTTCTCACTCATGTGCTTGGGTAGCTCTCTCTTTAATGCCTCTGTTGTATTCGCCTCAACTCCAGAACATTGTAGCACCTTCCACATTCTAATCACTCTTTGGTAAAGAAGTTACTCTTGCATTGCCTTCTGAATTCATCGGTGTCTGTCTTATAATTATGACCTCTAATTCTGAACTCCTGCATAATAGCAAATATTTTCTGCACGTCGGCGCTATCACATCCCTTCATAATATTAGAGACAATATCTGCCTTGGCTATTACAGAGAAAAGCTCCCCAGTCTGTTTACATTTTCACGAAAGTAAATGCTTCCAGTTCTGGACGAAATCATTCCTGCTGTGCTGTGAAATTCAATGATTCTACGATTTAGTTTTCATATCGACTGGGATTTCAAACAGGGCAAGCATGCCGGCAATTGTCTTAAATTTTCCACCGACCAGTAGATTAATAAATAATTAACGTGCATAGTTGCGATGGCCGAGTGGTTAAGGCGTTGGACTTGAAATAGAATGTGGTTTCGAGCCCTGCTTATAGCGATTCTACAGTGAACATTTTATTTGCTTTAATCAGCTCGCTGACGAGATGACTGACGCCGAAACTGAACAGAATTCCCTCAACTGCACTTTATTGCAATCATTGACGCAAACCTATTTTTCTAATTGGAAACACTAATAAATACTGCCATCAATTAGCGATTGTAGGTTTGTTGTAAACGTTGCAAAGATCAATGAGAAATATACACAGCAAACAGCATTAAAAATGCATTTTAATAAAGAGCCCTGCAATTTTTAGAATGAAGTCATATTCAGCTGAATAAGATTCGACAGTACTCAAACCTACAATTTTCTGATAATATCAGTGTTTTTCCGAAGTCAGACACCTTAGCCATTCAGCCACGCTGTTCCTGCAGTGCACAGATGACGAATGCCGTGAATGAGGGATTACACACCGCAATTGCATTTATTTCAATTCCATACTTAGCACGGCAAACCAATCAGCGGCAGTGGGCCATTAACTGATTGAAATATGAGAAGTCCCAAATTTTCGGAGATAATCGTATTGTTCATTAAATGCTGGAAACTCTCCGCAGTTCAATGAGCTCTTGGCAGAACTAAGATTTTGCAGCAATTCTTGAATATATTGCAGGTCCTTGTCAGTTTCATTCCTAAATGTTTAAGCTGCTCTAAAATAACAAAGCTAAGATGCTCGTTACCCTGCCCTCCCCCACACAAAATAAAAGATGTTCCTTACGAGGATCGAAAGCGCAGCATTCGCGTTAACAGCGCCATGCTTAACCATTTGATTCAACCGGCCTTGCTATTGTGTATTTTTATTTAACGATAAAAAAACGCGAGCATTTTTGCAGGGACATTCATCTCAGGACTTCCCAAAGCGGTTCACAGCCAGTTAAGTTGTTTTACAGTCTGGTCACTAATGTAGGAAATGCAAAAGCAGATTTGCACCAGCAAGAACCCACGATTAAATAGTGATTAGATGTTGTTTGTAGGATGAAAGTTGGCTCCAAGACACCGGGGTGAACTCTCCTGCTCTACTTCTGAATAGCGAGCATGGGATATTTTACGTCCAGCTCGGAGGGCAGACATGTCTCGGTTTAAGATCTCAACCGAAAGTCAGCAACTCGGACAGTGCTGTGCTCCCTCACAACTGCCGATCCGATATTACAAAACCTACTTGAATTTCTACTCACCAAACTGTCTGTCGCAGATGCAACTGTCCATGGCGATATCGGTAGCAGCGAATACTGGAAACACCTTGTGGATACTAAGTCCTGTCTTCACACGGAGGACACTCTGCTTCGTATTTTCTGGCACCACAACCGTGCTAAATCGTATAGATTCTGAACAGATGGAGCAGCTCAACGCTGGGCATCCTTGAGGTGCTGTAGGACAACAGCAGCAGCTGAATTGTACAATCTGTAAACTTATGTCCAAGCATATACCCCATCGAACGTTACCTTGTAAACAGAGCACCAAAATTTGATAACGCCTCAGCCTCCGTATTCCAATAGAAAAGAGATCTAGCCTGTTCTTCCTTTGCTGATATGTGTACACTGGCTGTTCTGTTATCATCCTTGTAAATCTTCTCTGCATCCTCTAAAATGCCTCTATATGCTTTTTATAATATGCCGAATGGAAATGTGCACACTACCCTGTGTGGTCTAACAAAGGTAAAATACAAGTTTACCATAAATTCGCTACATTCTATACTATACGTGCTTTTTGGTTTTGCTTATTTATGACCTTGCTAATCTGTGTCTTAACTTTTAGAGTATTGTGTATTCGCCTTCCGTTTGATCTTCTACGCCACCCAGACTGGTATCCTCCAATAATAAGTGACCGCCCTATTCTTCCTAACAAAATTTAACACCTCACAGTTATATGGTTTGAAATTCAAAAGCCAATGATATGCCCAATCTACAAGTTTATTAATGATCTCCTCTAATGTGTTGTAGTCCTCCTCACTTTTGACTACCCGCATAATTAGATGTCACTTGCAAATTTCGATATGATGTTTTCGCTTTCTCGGTCAAGTTGTCAATATCACTTGTGAACAACAGTGGTCCCATCACCGATCCTTGTGGAACACCACTATCCACCTTCTGCCACTATGTAAATCTCCATTTTAACCCAACTCTCTGATTTATGGATTGAAGCCAGCAAGCTATGCATTCTAGTTGACTCCACTCAACATTGTGACCTGGCTTGAGGGTCTGATTGTTTCTGTTTAACAATCTAGAGGTCCTAGTGTTCTAGTTGATTAATTCAAGCATGTGGTCATCGCTAGCAAGGGCAGCATTTGTTGCCCACACCTAATTTCATTGTTAATGTGTTGGTGAGCAACCATATGCAGCTGAATGGCTCGCTTCGACATTTCAGATGGCAGTATAGAATCAACCACGTTGCTATGGGTCTGGAGTCACATATCGGCCCAGACTGGTAAGGTCGGCAGATCCCCTTCCCTGAAGGAGATTAGTGAATCAGATGGGTTTGTTACGATAATGGTCACCATTATTGATACTTTTTTAATTTCCAGATTTATTTAATTGAATTTAATTTACCGTACTCTAATGGTGGGCTTTAATTTCCTGTCTCTGGAATACTAGTTCAGTATAATAAAAATCATACCACTATGATTGACCGCCTGTGTAATGTGCTCGAAGGGTTGAATGACTCGACCTGTTCCTGGGCAACAGTTGGAGGTAAGGAATGTCAATCCCCTGGTCCGGTGACTGAACCATCATGTCAATATTAATTGAATCCAGCGGTTTAATGTCCTCGAGATTCGGAATAACTCCTCCTGTCCTTGTGTGTAATAACACAAGAGTCCTTTATTATAAACTGCCTCGTGTGGTTACCCGGTCTCTTTGATTCCTACTTCGGTTAAGAACAAGATCCGACTTCATGGATTGCCTAAATGACATCCGACAGTGGCGCACTCTGGTGTCAGATAACTCACGAACAAATATATTACACTGTGCATCAGGATCAGGGACGGAATGTCATCCCCCTGGTCCTATGCAATAGGCTCGAGTGGTTGAATGGCCTCCTCCTCTTTCTGTGCAACAGGTTCGTGGGTTTGGCAATCCATTCTCGTCATCTATGCAGCAGCTGCGCGCGACCGAAAAGAGTTCCACTGTTCTATCACGTGTCCTTTGCAAGTTTTTGAGCGGTTAATGGACTCAGCCTGTCAGAGGCTCGATGTCTTGCTCCTGTTGCTGTGCAAATGACCCAGTGCGCCCAGAGAATTCAGAGGATAATTGGAGACGTTGTGTAACAGCAAGTGCAGGGGCCGCAGTTTCACATCTCTGAAGTATTGATTTGCTGCAAATTTGATTGTGCTGCCCAGGAAACATCAAATCCTGACCTAAAATCTGTCTCTGGTGGGACTCAAACCCACAATTTTTGAATGCCTGATATTACGTTGACTAAAAGTATATTTGTCTGATATTTCGCAACGATCTTTCGACTGTTATAACGAATCCATCTTGTAGCTGCGATGGCCGAGTGGTTAAGGCGTTGGACTTGAAATCCAATGGGGTTTCCCCACGCAGGTTCGAACCCTGCTCGCAGCGATTCAAAAGGGAATATTTCACTCTTTGATTTGATCAATGGGATCTGATCAGACTTCTCTCCACTGCCTTTTATTACACTTATAGTGTTCGAATTGTCAACACTATTAATTTACAGGCATTAATTAGTGTTGGTTTGTTGGAAACTATTTGCAAAGATCAGTGAGAAATATACACAGGAAATAGAATGACAAAATACCTTTTAATAAAGAGCCCTGCAAGGAAATCACCTTCAGCTAATGGTTTTATTTTTAAAGTTGAACAACATTTTACAAAAGCACCCGCACAAGCCTCAAATCTGCAATTTTCTGATAACATTAGGGTTTGCACCAAGGTGAGACGCCTTAGCCAAATGGTCACGCGCTCGTTGCAGTTCAGAGCAGCGTAATGGTGAGAATGAGGGATTACACACCGGTATTGTATTTATTGCTGTTTGATATTTTCCACTGCAGACCAATCACCGGCAGTGAGCCATTCTGTGATTGAAATACGAGACGTAGTAAAGCAGCGGATGATAAGCAAACGTCCATTAAATGCTTCAAACACGCCGCAGGTCCATGAGCTCTCTGCAGAACTAATGTTTTGCAGCATTGCTTCAATGTATTACAAGGTCCCGTGTGAGATGTTTTCCGAAATGTTTAAGCTGCTATAAAATACTGTCACCTTAACACGAAGAATAAAATAAATAGCCAGTACGTGAATAAAACCCGCTACTTTGGCATGGTTCGCATCAGGCTCCAAAAATAGAGCTCGCCCGCCTTATTAATATGCACTTTTTTCAGACGCTGGGAAAGAAAAAAAACTTTCATTTCTACGGCGAATATCACCTCAGGATTTCCCAAAGCAGTTCGCAGCAAATTAAGTGCATCTAAATTGTGGCCACTGTTGTCATGTCGAAATGCAAAAAATGACAGCATGGAAGGAGGACATTTGAGCCCATCGTGCAGGTGCCGGCCGACCAAGACCTTCCCAGCCTGAATCCCACTTTCCAACTCGATGTCCGCTCTGTAGGGTACTGCAATTTTAAATGCTCATGCAAGTATTTTTAAAGTTAATGAGGGTTCCTGCCACTACCAACCAGTCAGGCAGCGAGTTCCAGACTCCCACGACAAACACATAGCTTGTCGCAACAGCTGAACTTCCCCAAGAACATTAAATATATTTCCCGTGGTTGTTAACCACTCTGCCAAGGGAGACAAGTTCTTCCTACCCACTCCTTTTTGGTCTCTGATAATTTTATACACCGAAATAAGGTCTCGCATCAGCGTCCTCTGTTCCATAGCAAACAGAACAGCATTTCCAATCTTTCCTTAAAGCAATATTCTCCAGTCCAGGCAACATTCTGAACACAGTACTCCAACTGTTTTATTCAGTTCAAGTATAACCTCCTTGCTCTTGTATTCAATGCCGTGAGAAATGAAGTGAAATATTCAACATGCCTTCTGAACCACATGATCTACCTGGCTTGCTACGTTCAGGAATCTGTGGATCTGCAATCAGCTGTTCCTTTTTTCCCCTACATATTTCAGCATCGTACCAATTAATGTTCATTACCTTGCCTTGTTAGACCTCCTCAAATACATTACTTCACAATTATCCGAATTGAATTATTTGCTGATATATCAATCCCGCCATCCCGGCCATCAGACTGGTGAACCTTCGCTGCACTCCCTCAATAGCAAGAATGTCCTTCCTCAAGTTAGGAGATAGGAACTGTACACAATACTCCAGGTGTGGCCTCACCAAGATCCTGTACAACTTTAGTAACACCTCCTTGCCCCTGTACTCAAATCCCCTCGCTATGAAGGCCAACATGCCATTTGCTTTCTTAACTGCCTGCTCGACCTGCATGCCAACCTTCAGTGACTGATGCACCCAGGTCTCGTTGCACTTCCCCCTTTCCTAATCAGTCACCATTCAGATAATAGTCTGTCTCTCTGTTTTTACAACCAAAGTGGATAAGCTCACATGTATCCATATTATACTTCATCAGCCAGGCCTTTTCCCACTCACCTATCCTATACAAGTCACTCTGCAGCCTCATAGCATCCTCTTAGCTGTTCACACTGCCACCCAACTTAGTGTTATCCGCAAACTTGGAGATTCTACATTTAATCTCCTCGTCTAAATCATTAATGTACAATGTAATCATCTGTGGCCCCAGCACAGAAACTTGTGGTACCCCAGGAGTCACTGCCTGCCATACAGAAAAGTACCCATTTAATGCTACTCTTTGCTTCCTTTCTGCCAAACAGTTCTCAATCCATGTCAACACACTACTCCCAGTCCCAAGTGCTTCAACTTTGCACATTGATCTCTTGTGTGGGATCTTGTCGAAAGCATTTTGAAAGTCCAAATATACCACATCAACTGGTTCCCCCTTATCCACTCTACATGAAACATCCTCAAAAAATTCCAGAAGATTTCTCAAGCATGAATTCCCTTTCACAAATCCATGCTGACTTGGACCTATCATGTCACCTCTTTCCAAATACGCTGCTGTGATATCCTTAATAATTGATTCCATCATTTTACCGACGACCGATGTCAGGCTGACCGATCTATAAATCCCTGTTTTCTCTCTCCCTCATTTTTTAAAAAGTGCGTTTACTTTGGCACTCGAGAGAAACTGATCCAGAGTCTATGGAATGTTGGAAAATGACTGTCAATGTATCCGTTATTTCCAAGGCCACCTCGTTAAGTACTCTGGCACACAGACCATCAGGCCCTGGAGATTATCAGCCTTCAATCACATCAATTTCCCCAACTCAATTTCCTGACTAATAAGGATTTCCCTCAGTACCTCCTTCTTACCAGACCCTCTGACACCTTTTATATCTGGAAGGTTTTTGTGTCCTCCTTAGTAGATACAGAATCGAAGTACTTGTTCAATTGGTCTGCCATTTCTTTGTTACCAGTTATGACTTCCCCTGATTCTGACTGCTGGGGACCTACGTTTGTCTTTATGAACCTTTTTCACTTTACATATCTACAGTGGCTGTTGCAGTACATGTCAATGATGCCTGCAAGCTTCTTCTCGTACTCTATTTTTCCTGCTCTAATCAAATCCTTTGTCCGCCTCTGCTGAGTTCAAAATTTCTCCCAGTTCTCGGGTACGCTGATATTTCGGGCAATTTTTATGCCACTAACTTGGCTTTAATACTATCCTTGATTTCCGTTAATAGCCACGGTTGAGCCACCTTCGCTTTATTATTGTTTATGCCAGACAGGGATGTACAATTGTTGGAGTTCATATACGCGGTCTTTAAATGTCTGCCGTTGCCCATCCACTGTCAACCCCTGAAGTATCATTCTCCAATCTAGCCTAGCCAATTCACGCCTCATGCCTTCGAAGTTACCCATCTTTATGTTCTGGACCATGGTCTCTGAATTAACTGTTTCCTTCTTCACCTAATGTAGAATTCCACCATATTATGGTCACTCTTTCCCAAGGGGCCTGGCACAATAAGATTGCTAATCAATCCTCTCTTATAGAAGTATAGAAAGATAGAAACCAGGTGCAGGAGTAGGCCATCCGGCCCTTCTTGCCTGCACCGCCATTCAATGAGTTCATGGCTGAACATGCAACTTCAGTACTCCATTCCTGCTTTCTCACCATACCCCTTCATTCCCCGAGTAGTAAGGACTTCATCTCACTCCTTTTTGAATATATTTAGTGAATTGGCCTCAACAACTTTCTGTGGGAGAGAATTCCACAGGTTCACCACTCTCTGGGTGAAGAAATTCCTCCTTATCTCGTTCGTAAATGGCTGCCCCCTTATCCTTAGACTGTGTCCCCTGGTTCTGGACTTTCCCCAACATTGGGAACATTCTTCCTGCATCTAACCTGTCTAACCCCGTCAGAATTTTAAACGTTTCTAGGAGGTCCCCTCTCATTTTTCTGAACTCCAGTGATTACAAGCCCAGTTGATCCAGTATTTCTTGATAGGTCATTCCCGCCATCCCGGGAATCAGTCTGGTGAACCTTCGCTGCACTCCCTCAATAGCAAGAGTGTCCTTCCTCAGGTTAGCAGACGAAAACTGTACGTAATTCTCCAGGTGTGGCCTCACCAAGGCCCTGTACAACTGTAGCAACACCTCCCTGCCCCTGTACTCAAATCCCCTCGCTATGAAGGCCAACATGCCATTTGCTTTCTTAACCGCCTGCTCTACCTGCATGCCAACCTTCAATGACTGATGTACCATGACACCCAGGTCTCGTTGCACCTCCCCTTTTCCTAATCTGTCACCATTCAGATAATGGTCTGTCTCTCTGTTTTACCATCAAAGTGGATAACCACACATTTATCCATATTATACTTCATCTGCCATGCATTTGCGCAATCACCTATCCTATCCAAGTTGCTCTGCATCCTCATAGCATCCTCCTCGCAGCTCACACTGCCACCCAACTTAGTGTCATCCGCAAATTTGGAGATACTTCGTTTAATCCCCTCGTCTAAATCATTAATGTACAATGCAAACAGCTGGAGCCCCAGCACAGAACCTTGCGGTACCCCACTAGTCACTGCCTGCCATTCTTAAAATTCACCATTTACTCCTACTCTTTATTTCTGTCTGACAACCAGTTCTCAATCCATGTCAGCACACTACCCCCAATCCCATGTGCTTTAACTTTGCACGTTAATCTATTGTGTGGGACCTTGTCGAAAGCCTTCTGAAAATCCAAATATACCACATCAACTAGTTCTCCCTTTTCCACTCTGCTGGAAACATCCTCAAAAAATTCCAGAAGATTTGTCAAGCATGATTTCCCTTTCACAAATTCATGCAGACTTGGACCTATCATGTGACCTTTTTCCAAATGCACTGCTATGACATCCTTAATAATTGATTCTATCATTTTACCCAATACCGATGTCAGGCTGACCAGTCTATAATTCCCTGTTTTCTCTCGCCCTCCTTTTTTAAAAAGTGGGGTTACATTGGTTACCCTCCACTCCATAGGAACTGATCCAGAGTCAATGGAATGTTGGAAAATGACTGTCAATGCATCCACTATTTCCAAGGCCACCTCCTTAAGTACTCTGTGATGCAGTCCATCAGGACCTGGGGATTTATCGGTCTTCAATCCCATCAATTTCCCCAACACAATTTCCCGACTAATTAGGATTTCCCTCAGTTCCTCCTCCTTACTTGACCCTCCGACCCCTTTTATATCCGGAAGGTTGTTTGTGTCCTCCTCAGTGAATACCGAACGAAAGTACTTGTTCAATTGGTCCGCCATTGCTTTGTTCCCCGTTATGACTTCCCCTGATTCTGACTGCAGGGGACCTACGTTTGTCTTTACTAACCTTTTTCTCTTTACATATCTATCGAAAATTTGCAATCCGTCTTAATGTTCCCTGCAAGCTTCCTCTCCTACTCTATTTTTCCCTGCCCTAATCAAACCCTTTGTCCTCCTCTGCTGAGTTCTAAATTTCTCCCAGTTTTCGGGTTCGCTGCTATTTCTGGCCAATTTGTATGCCACTTCCTTGGCTTTAATACTATCCCTGATTTCCCTTGATAGCCATGGTTGAGCCACCTTCCCTTTTTTCTTTTTACGACAGACAGGAATGTACAATTGTTGTAGTTCATCCATGCGGTCTCTAAACGTCTGCCATTGCCCATCCACAGTCAACCCCTTCAGTATAATTCGGCAATCTATCTCAGCCAATTCACGCCTCATACCTTCAAAGTTACCCTTCTTTAAGTTCTGGACCATGGTCTCTGAATTAACTGTTTCATTCTCCATCCTAATGCAGAATTCCAGCATATTATGGTCACTCTTCCACAAGGGGCCTCGCACAACGAGATTGCTAATTAATCCTCTCTCATTACACAACACCCAGTCTAAGATGGCCTCCCCCCTAGTTGGTTTCTCGACATATTGGTCTAAAAAAACATCCCTATGCAATCCAGGAAATCCTCCTCCACCGTATTACTTCCAGTTTGGTTGACCCAATCTATGTGCATATTAAAGTCACCCATTATAACTTCTGCACCTTTATTGCACGCACCCCTAATTTCATGTTTGATGCCTTCCCTAACATCACTACTACTGTTTGGAGGTCTGTTCACAACTCCCACTAACGTTTTTTGCCCTTTGGTATTCTGCAGCTCTCCCCATATCGATTCCACTTCATCCAAGCTAATGTCTTTCCTTACAATTGCATTATTTCCTCTTTAACCAGCAACGCCACCGCGCCTCCTTTTCCTTTCTGTTTATCCTTCCTCAATGCTGAGTACCCTTGGATGTTGACTTCCCAGTCTTTGTCATCTTGGAGCGATGTCTCCATGGTGCCAACTACATCGTATCCGTTAACTGCTGTCTGCACAGGTAATTCGTCCACCTCATTCCGAATACTCCTCGTATTGAGGCACAGAGCTTTAAGGCTTGCCTTTTTAAAACAATTTGACACTTTAGAATTTTGCTGCAACGTGGCCATTTTTGTCTTTTGCCTTGTGTTTCTCTGCACGCCACTTTTACTCATCTCCTTTCTGTCTGTTCCAAAGTCTCCATTTTGTTTCCCTCCGTCTCTCTGCATTGGTTCCCATTCCCCTGCCATATTAGTTCAACTCATCACCAAGAGCACTAGCAAACACTCCTGCGAGGACATTGGTTCCTGTCCTGCCTCGGTGCAGACCATCTGGTTTGTACTGGTCAAACCTCCCCCAGAAACTGTTCCAATGTCCAAGGAATGTGAATCCCTCCGTCCTACACCACTGCAAAAGCCACGTATTCATCTGAGCTATCCTGCGATTCCTACGCTGACTAGCACGTGGCACTGGTAGCAATCCTGAGATTACACATTTTGTGGTCCGACATTTTGATTTAGCTCCTAGCTCCTTAAATTCGTCTTGTAGGACCTCATCCCGTTTTTTACCTATCTTTTGCACCAATTTGCACCACGATAACTATCTGTTCACCCTTCCTTTTTAGAATGTCCTACACCCGCTCCGAGACATTCTTGACCATTGCACCAGGGAGGAAACATACAATCCTGGAGTCTCTTTTGCGGCCGCAGAAACGCCTGTCTTTTCCCCTTACAATTGAATCCCCTATCACTTTCTCTCTCCCACACTTTTTCCTGCACTCCTGTGCAGCAGAGCCAGCCACGGTGCCATGAACTTGGCTGCTGTTGCCCTCCCCTGATGAGTCATCCCCCTCAACAGTACTCATAGCAGTGTATCTGTTTGCAGGGGGATGACCGCAGTACACCACTGCACTATCTTCCTTGCACTGCTCTTCCTGTTGGTCTTCCATTCACTATCTGTTTGTGGACCCTTTCCCTGCAGTAAGACAAACTCGCTACACGTGCTAATCACGTCATTCTCAGCATCGTGGATGCTCCAGAGTGAATCCACCTTCAGCTCCAATTATGCACCGTGGCCCGTCAGGAGCTGGACGCAAATACATTTCCACAGATGTAGTTGTCAGGTACACCGGATGTGTCCCTCAGATCCCACATAGTACAGGAGGTGTATATCACGTGTCCGAGATCTCCTGCCGTGAATTAACCCTGAGATGAACTTAATTTGGCGACAACAATGTTAACAGTTTATTTACAGATATAAAAAAAATAAAAAGATAAGCTATCTTTTGATTACTTTCTACTCCTTTTTTGTTTTCTCGCCCCGCTGCAGATGCACAAGCACGCCTTTTGTAGGCCTGGCACGCTGCCGCTTCGCTTCTCGTCCTCCCGCTGGGCCTCCCCGACTCACGCTCGCCTTTTGTAGGCCTGGGCCGCTGCAGCTTCACCTCTCGACCTCCCGCTGAGGCTCTGCGACTCACGCTGGCCTTTTGTAGGCCTCGGCCTCGGCAGCTCCGCCTCTCGACCTCCCGCTGGGCCTCCCCGACTAAGGCTGGCCTTTTGTAGGCCTGGGACACTGCCGGTCCGCATCTCGACCTTCAACTGGGCCTCCCCGACACACGCTGGCCTTTTGTAGGCCTGGGACGCTGCCGCTCCGCATCACGACCTCTCGCATCAACGGGGCTTGTATTCACTGGAGTTCAGAAGAATGAGAGGGGATCGTATAGAAACGTTTACAATTCTGACGGCTTTAGATAGGTTAGAAGCAGGAAGAATGTTCCCAATGTTGGGGAAGTCCAGAACCAGGGTTCACAGTCTAAAGGTAAGGGGTAAGCCATTTAGGACCGAGATGAGGAGAAACGTCTTCACCCAGAGAGTAGTGAACCTGTGGAATTCTCTACCACAGAATGTTGTTGAGGCCAATTCACTAAATATATTCAAAAAGGAGTTAGATGTAGTCCTTACTACTCGGGGAATCAACGTGTATGGCGAGAAAGCTGGAGTGGGGTACTGAAGTTGCATGTTCAGCCATGAACTCATTGAATGGCGGTGCAGGCTCGAAGGGCCGAATGTCCTACTCCTGCACCTATTTTCTGTTTCTATATTTCTATTTGCCACTGTTCTGCCCACCTGACCAGGGCATTGGTTTCTTCCTGCAGTTTGCAGCTTTCTGCATCATTATCAACGACACAGAGACAGGACATTTGGCCCAAGCATTCCATGCCGGCATTCATGCCCCACTTTATCCACCTGGAACAGCTTCTGCCATTGTGAATAGTTACATGTTACGGCACAAATCGCTGGAGAAATACCACCAAAGATGTGTCAGCAAGATCCTTCAAATGGCCCAGGACAGACGCACCAACATGTGTGTCCGTGATCAGGCCGACATCTCCAGCATTTAAGCACTGACCATACTCAACCAGCTCCATTGAGCAGGCCTCATTTTCACATGGCTGATGCAATATTCCCACAGCGAGCGCTCTGCTCGGAAATCCTACACGGCAAGCGAAGCACAGTTTGGCATAGAAATCATTTCAAGCACACCCATCAAGCCTCTTGATAAAATGCAACTTCTCCACCGAAACCTGGTCGTCCCTGGCGAAAGACCATCCCAATTGAAGGGAGAGCATCCGGGAGGGCACTGAGCAACTTGAGTTTCGTCCCCGAATGCATGCAACAAGCAAGCGGTGGAAGGAACTTGTGGCAAACCAGACTCACTACCCATTTTTACCTTCAACGAATGACTGTCCGACCTGTGACAGAGACTGTAATTACCTTATTGGACTGTTCAGTCACCAAATAACTCACTTTTAGAGGGCAACCTAAAATGATGATTGTCCAGTTATGTTTGTGGTGAATGCTAACCCCCGAGAAGCGTGGTGGTGGGGGATTATGTGATGGTTATTGTTATGTATGTGAACCTTACTTGTGTGTAAGACTTGCCAACAGAGGGCACACCTGTGGAAGACCTATGAGTCATGTGTGTGTAACCTGGCATTAACCAGGCATTAAAAGGCAGTCCACCACGTTGCTGCCTCACTTTGGGGTTATATTAAACAGACCAAGGTCGCACTGGTTTAGATCTACAGCACAGCCTCGTGGATATATTCCAAACATAACAACTGGCGACGAGTTACAACCACTAAATTTCACGCGGAAATGGCTGCCGTTGGTATTCTTTTGAGATTTAGTGAGGATGATGATTGGGACGCCTTCGTTGAGCGCCTCGACCTGTACTTTGTGGCAACAAATAGGTCACGCCTGAAACAGGGATCAAGCGCATGGCGATTCTCCTCACCATATGTGGGTCATTGGTATATGGCCTCCGTAAGAACTGGCAGGCACCGGCCAAACTAACGGATAAATCGTACACATAGCTCTGCACGCTTGCTAAGGATCACCTCAAGCCCCAGGAGAGGTCAGGTATGGCTTTTACACGCACGATCGCTCCGTTGGCCGCACCGTGTTGAGTTTAATCCTTGACCTTAAACGCCTTCTGGGGCAGTGCGAATTTGCAGGATCCTTCGGTGAAATGTTGCGGGTTTTTTCATACATGGAATTTGCCACGAAGGCATCCTTCGCAAGTTGCTGTCTGCCAAATCCCTGGAACTGAGCAAGGCCATCATGATAGCCCAGGCCTTCATATCCAAGAGCGACAACACAAAGCAGATATCATCACACAATCGAGGTAAGCGGCAAGTACTGTGCATAAAATAATTCCTTCAGCAGGCAGGATTGTAACGAAAGGGCTAGGGTGACTTAAAGCCCGCTGGGGAACGGTAATGTGAATCCATTAACGCCATACTGCTGATACGGGGACAGTCGCAGAGCCCATCAATATCGTTTTGAGCACAATGTGTGTAGTCGCTGTAGGACAATGGAGCGCCTTCAGCGATTGTGCAAGCGACCTTGGACTCACAATGTGGCACAATCAGCAGAGAGCGACGGATCCAGTGCAGACCACGCTGAACGAGCAGTAGAGGCAACTCAGCTGAAGGATGAGAAGGAAGTGCATGGGGAACACATCTTCACCACCAAAAGCCCTCCGATAATGATAAAATTCAAACTTATCAGCATTCCAATCTCGATGAAACTGCGCAGGGGAGCAAGCCAATCGATAATCAGCAAGATGGCCTTTGATAAACTGTGGAGTAACAAGGCATGGAGGCCAAAACTGAGCGCGGTTCACACTCCACTTTGCATTTACACCAAATAACTCATATCTATCACAGACAGTGCGGCAGTGGAAGTATTGTATGACGGAATGGTATATGATTTACCACTATGGATTGCACCAGGCGATGGCCCTATGCTGTTCGGCTGGAGCTGGCTCGGCAAGTTCCTGTAGAACTGGCGCGACTTAAAGACGTGTCCTTGGCGGATGTCGCCATGTGCGCCCACATGCCAAACAATTCTTGGCTCTATTTGAGCCAGGCACCGGCAACTTCACAGTGGAGATCCACCTTTTTCCTGCGGATGGCCCGTTCACCACAAGGTCCGTGCAGTCCCATATATGGTGCGATGGAAAGTCGAAATCGTGATGGACAGACTTCACCAAGAGGGAATCATATCGCAAGTCGCTTTCAACGAGTGGGCCAGTCCAATCGTGCCGGTGCTAACAGCGATGGGTTGGTCAGAATCTGCGTATACCGCAAGATGATTATCAACCGAGTCTCGTTACAGGATCAGTATCCAGTACCCAAAGCGAAGGACTTATTCGGAACGCTAGCAGCGGGAAGGGCGTTGACCAAGCTAGACCTCACCTCCGCTTACTTGAAGCAAGAGCTTGCTGAACCGTCAAAGAAGTTGACCTGCATCAACATGCACAAAGGACTGTTCGTGAATCACAGCTGCCCCTTTGGGATTCGCTTGGCAGCGGCCATCTTCCAGAGGAACATGGAGATTCTGCTGAAATCGCTTCTATTATAGTCGTATTCGAGGACGACATCTTATCACTGGTCGAAACACCACCGATCAATTGCACAACCTGGAAGAGGTTCGAAAGCGACTGGACCGAGTGGGACTCAGGCTGAAACGCTTCAAGTATGTTTTCCAGGTGCAAGAGGTCGATTTTCTGTGGAAACAAATTGTGATGGACGACATCAGTCCCACAGACTCCAAGGCGGAGGCCTTCAAGAATGCACGCAAACCACAAAACGTGACGGAGATGCGTTCGTTCCTGGGACTCCTCAACTACTTTATTAACTTTCTACCGGGGTTGAGTACTTTGCTGGAACCTTTGCATTAGATGCTACGCAAGGGTGACTACTGGGATTGGGGTAAATCTCAAGAAACATAATTTCAGAAGGCAAGACACATGCCGTGCTCCAAGAAACTACGTGTATTGTATGACTATGTAAATATTTGGTATCAGCAAGTGACCTGTAGTCTTACACGGTCGGTTATGTGTTACTGCAAGCAAATGTGTCACTGCAAGCAAATGTGTCAGGCAAACTGCAACCAGTTGCATCTGCAACCTGAAATTTGTCCAAGGCTGAAAGAGACGATAGCATGATGGAGAAAGAAGCGCTGGCTTGTGTACACGGCGTTAAGAAAATGCACAAATAACTATTTGGTCTCCAGTTCGAGATCGGAACAGAAAACAAACCGCTCATATCACTGCTCTCAGAAAGCAAAGGTATCAATACCAATGCTTCGTCCACATGAAAAGATGGGCACGAACGTTGTCTGCATATGACTAGGTAATCCGCCGCAGACCAGGCACATAGAACTGCGTTGATGCCGTGACGATTTGTGGCACACAGTAACATATGCACCATAATTGCCGATAGGATAGTGAATGATTGATAATTACAGGCTGTATGCAGAGAGATTCGTGCACGTACTTGAAGGATGGTTCCAAGAATTGAATCGTCGCGGAAATATCAGCCGAGTGCACAAAAGTATGTTGAATTTAGCTGCTCATAGTACTGACGTTTACCACAGTTGGCTGCAGCGTGATGTTGCTCGACCCCCATATGGGTGATAACATTTTTTGTGACGTTGCTAGTATATTATTCGTGTTGTTTTTAAGCTGCTTAATAGTTTGAAAGGAAACTCACACAATGCTTTGATGTAATGCTGCAAAACGTTCGATCTGCCGAGAGCTAATTTGCCTGAGAGGTAAACCCAGTCTTTCTCTCGCCAACTATGTTCCCTGACCTGCTGAGTGTTTCTATTATTTATTGAACAATTCCATATAGCATCTGCTGCAAATTGCGTTTTATGTTGCTGAGGTGTCCCCTGATCAAATATGAAATAAAATGATTGCATATAAGTTGCAGAGTTTGGAAAGTAAAATTAAGTATACATCCGAACATTGGTGCTTCAGCAGTAGGATGCTCGCCTACTCATCAATCTGTGCAGTTGCTCTCTCGTACAATCACATATTTCCTATAATGTGCTGAACAGAACTGCAAGCAATACGCTGGCTTTGGCCCAAATGTTGTTTTACCAGTTGAAGCATAACCTCTCTGCTCAAAAGAGTATGCCTCACCTAATAAATAATTATTCCGTATGCCTTCTTAACCAACTGTCGTTCCACATTCATGGATCTGTGACACTTCACTCCACGGACCCCCTGCTCCCTTATATATCTGAGTGTCCTATCATTGATTTTGTATTCCCTTGCCTTGATAGCCAAGTAAATTACATCAGACTCCTCATGATTGAATTCATGGTTCTACTGTTCTGCCCAACAATCTCTGGTTTTCCTCTTCATCATCAACCACACAGCCGATTTTAGTATAATCTAAAAACGTCTTTATCACACCCCCTACATTTATGTCTAAATCATTGATATATAGCTCTAAACGCAAGGTGACTACGACTGAGACCTGCGGCATTCCATGGAAACTGCCTTCCAGTCACTTCTCCTTTCGAAGATGTGCATTTAATCAGAAAGGAGGAAAGCACAGCTAGAGCTGGAAGGTCGAAAATTAGTATGGCATTTCGAAAGACAGAGCAAACAATGATTGGAATATAGACAATACATACGTTTGGCTGTGCATAATGGCATATTCCTAAATGCAAGGAGTATGGTGAATACGGCAGCGGTGCTGACGGCACAGATTGTTATGTGAAAGCATGATATCTTCGCAATTACTGAAACATGGCATAAAGAGGAGCAGTATTTGCATCTCAACATTCCTGGTTACAGGTTTTCAAACAAGATAGAGATAGGATTAAGAAGGATGGGGTGGCAATGTTGATTCCTAAAAATATTGCAGCTATGAGAAGGGGTGACATGATAGAGTGATCTTCAAATGAAGCTAAATGAAGAATCGAACAACCATATTGCTGGGAGTGCATAGTAGGCCCCCAAAAAATCTGAGGGAGATAGAAAGAGCAATGTGTTGGCAAATGTCTAACAGATTAATGAACATATTGCAGTAATATTGGGTGATTTCATTTACTGTAATATTAACTGGGATACATTCAGTGTAAAAGGTATAGACAGCATAGAATTCCTAAGTTGCATTCAGGAGAACTTTTTTTAGCCTGTATGTAGCAAGCCCAACAAGGAAGAGGGCGATTCTTTACGTCGTTTTAGGCAACTAAGCTGGGCAGATGAAAGGGGTATCAATGGGAGAATCACTGCAGTGACTCCGCAAGACCGAGACCTTCTTGGATAGCATGTTTCTTGAGATGTTCACTTGGCAGCTTAAGAGAGTGCAGGCAGGAAATGGATGTGTGGTCATCAGGCAGAAGTGGAGGATCAGCCAGGTATTATATAAGTCCCCCGAGTGCATCTCGCTCCCCGAGCAGCATTCTGTTCTCAGTACTGGTGGGGCGATGGTTCATCTGGGAATGCAGTGATAGCTAATTCCACAGTAGGACTGCTGTCACAGCTGCACAGTGGGGCGGGGATTGGGGGAGAAGAGTGTAAGAGCAGTAATAGTAAAAGATTCGATTATAAGTGGAGCAGACAGGCCACAGACGTCATCCCAGTATGGTATGTTGCCAACATGGTGCAGAGTCAAGTTTTGAACTGAGCGGCTGCAGGGGATGATGGCGGGAGGGAGTGAAATTCAAAGGCTGTGGTCCATTATTGTACCAATGATATCGGAGAAAGATGGATCAGGCACTTCAGGGAGATTGTAGCGAGCTAGGAGAGAGATTAAAAAGCAGGACCCCAAAAGTAGTAATTTCGGGATTACTCCTAACGCCACGTGCCAGTGATGAGTTTGATTTTATACCGATTACGGAGATATGGCTGAAAGAAGGGCTGGTATGGGAGGTCAACATTTCTGCTGATGTGATTTTTGGGCGGGAGAGAGAGGGGGATAAAAACGAATGGAGGGGATACTTCCAATTGTTGATTAAGGAAACCATTGCAGCTGAGGAGAGATATTATGCTTGATGGATCATCAATTCTAGAGAGATGGGATCAATTGAACAACATAACCATGGCGATCACACTGCTGGGAGGGTACTTCGAACGCGACCAGTCAGAATGAAAGAGCAGAGCAAAATTGTTGGCAACGTTACAGTGGAGGAATAGACGTCGATTTCAACTACACTAATCTTAACAGGGATATAATTAGTGCGAATTGCATATAGGGGCAGAATTCCTAAAATGCATTCAGCAGATCTTTATTTGCCATTTTGTTGCAAGCCAAAGAAAGGAGGGGCGATTCTGACTTAGTTTCAAAAAATGAAGCTGAGCGGGTGGAAGGGGTATAAATAGGACAGCATTTTGGTACTAGTGATCATAAGATCATAATTCAGTTAGATTTAGTGTAGTTGTGGAAAAATACAAGTTTTCACAAGGAATAAATAATCTCAATTGGGCAAAAGCCAAATCTGTTAAGCAGGGATAAGGTTTAGCCAACATTGACTGGAAACAGATATTTGAAGCCAAAACGGTGCCAGAGTATTGGGAGGCATTCAAGGAGCAGTTCCTCAGGGTTCCGAGCAACTACCTTCCCTCAAAGAAAGAGGGTTGGACTAGCAAATCCAGAGCCCCCTTGAAACCAAGGTGCTTACAGTGTAGAATACAGGAAAATATGGGGGCTTATGCCATAGCGAAGCATCAATGCGTCAGAAAGACAAGAAGATTATTGGAAGTGCAACCGTGAAATTAAAAAAGAATTTGGAAAGCAAAGTGAGTGCATGAAAATATTTTGGCAATAAAATCAACGAAAACCCAAAGTTTTAAATATATATTAAGAGCAAGACGATATCTAAAGATTGGGTAGGGCTCATTAGAGACCGTAAAGTAATCTATGTGCAGAGGTGGAATATTTGTTTATGATTCTGAATGAATACTTTGCATTTTATTTATTAAAAGAGAGCGGCGATGTAGCTGTTTCAATCGGGGGGTGGGGGGGGAGGAAAGTAAAATATTAAATGAAATAAACATAGTAAGAGTGGTAGTCTTATGCGGATTAACAGCTTTGAAATTGTAAAAATCCACAGGGCCACGTGGAATGTACCCAGGCTGTTAAGAGAAGCAAAAGAGGAAATAGCAGGGGGTCTGACCATAATAATACTCTCTGGCTACAGGTGTGGTGCCAGAGGACTGGAGGACTGCTATTGTCGTATCTTTGTTCAAATAGGGAGAAAGGGATCGATGATCGATTACACACCAATCATCCTAACCTCGGTTGTGGAAAGATTATTGGAAAAAATTCTGAGTTAAAGGATTAATATTCTTTTAGAAAGTCTCGGTTTGGTCAAGGAAAGACAGCGTAGATGTTTTCATGGAAGGTCCTGCAAGACTAAATTGATTACATTTTCAGACATGGATTGTCCATAAGTGTAGCGCATTTGAGGTAGTGTCTATGGATCCTAGCAAGGCTTTCGGCAAGGTTACATATAGCAGACTGCTCAGGAAAGTAAAATCCCATGAAATCCAATGCATAGTAGCAAGTTGGATCCAAAATGCTCCTGGGGGTAGCAAGCAAAGGGTAAAGGTGTTTTCGCAACTGGAGGGCTGCTCGAGTGGGTCTCCTCATGGCTCCTTGATTTTTGAAGTAAACATCAATGATTTAGATGTGAATGAAGGGGGTATGATTAAAACTTTTTCAGATGACAAAACCATTGGCTGTGTGGATGATAATGAAGAAGAACGTTCTTGAATGCAGCTAGTTATCAATGAAGTAATCACGTGGGCAGAAGCGGGTGAATGGAATTCAATACGGAGAAGTATTAGGTAATGTATTTGCGGATGGCGAACACTGCAAGGGAATACACATTAAATGGTAGGGCACTGAAAAGTGTACACTAACAAAGGGAATGTTTAATGTATGTCCACATACCCATGAATGTAGCAGCACAGGCAGAAAAGTGCGTTAAGAAAGCATCCGGAATACATTCCTTAATTTACGAGGCATAGCATATAAGAGGAGGTAGGTTATGCTTGAACTGTATAAAACAGTTAGGCCACAGCTGGAGTATTGCGTGAAGTTCTGGTCACCATATTACAGGAAACACGTGATTGCACGAGACAGGGTACATAGTAGATTTACCAGGATGTTGCTTGGAATGGGGAATTTTAGCTCTGGGGTAAGATTAGACAGGCTGGTTTTATTTTCTCTGAGACATAGGAGACTGAGGGGAGAGGTTGTTAAGGTGTTTAATTAGGAGGTGCCTAGATCAAGTGGATAGGGAGGATCTTTTTTCCCTTAGCAGAGGTGGTCAACAAAGAAGAGGCAAAGCTTTAAAGAAATGGGTAGGTGGTTTAGTGGGAGGTGCTGGAAATTTCTTCAAACAGATCATGGTGGTGCTGATTGGGGGAGGGGTCGTGAGAGCCGAATTGTCCTGGATCGCACTGCCTGAAAGGGTGGTAGATGCAAAAACGGTTACCACATTTCGAAAGTATTCGGATGTGTATCTGAAGTGCCGTAAACTACAGGTCTGTGGATCAAGAGGTAGAAAGTGGGATTAGGCTTGATAGCTCTTTATTGGACGGTGCAAACGCGACGGGCAGAAATGGCCTCCTTCTGTGCAGTAAATTTCTGTGATTATATGTTTCGATGAATAGAAAAAGTGGACGTGAAACAGCTCATTGAAGGTACATGAGTGTCAGAGCAGTGGGAGACATTCAAGAAGGAGATACCAGTTTGAGTGTCAGAGCAGTGGGAGACATTCAAGAAGGAGATACCAGTTCAGTGTCAACATGTTCCTAGAAATAAAAACGGCAACTGTGCCACATCGAGAGCCGCCTGGATAACAAGATGCATAACGTGAACGATAAGGCAAAGAGAGAAAGCTTTTTTCAGCAATCGAGAGCCCAGTACTGCAGAAAGCTTCGAGGTGAAATTAAAAATGAATTTTGGAAAGAAAAGGCAAGGCATGAAAAATACTGGCACGTTGAATCAAAGAAAACCCAGAGATATTTCACAATTACGTAAATAGAAGTGGATAACGACGGGCAGAATATGGCATTTAGCGACCAAATGGTAATCTATGTGTGGATGATGAGTATGTGCGAATGGTACTTAACCAAAGTATTGCACCGGTTTAATAAAGGGGGGCGACGATGCCAACGTTAAAGGTAAGGAAGAAGAGGATGTAATATTGGATAAACATAGTAAGGGAGCAATGATTAGGGGTTTGGTATCTACAAATGTAAATACATCTCCAGGACGCAATGAAATATATCCTAGGCTATTAAAAGAAGCAAGTGGCAAAATTGCGGAGGGTCTGACGATCATTTGAGCAACATCCCTAGGTGCAGGAGAGGGTAAAAAACATCGGATAACTGTTAACGTTGTACCATTATTTAAAAAGGGAGAAAGAGAAACAGCGATTAATTAAAGACAGTTAGTTTAATCCTGGTGATGGGAAAATTATTGCAAGCAACTCTGAGGGACAGTAAAAACCTTCATTTTGAAAGACATTGATTCAAAACAACAGTCAGCATCGAATTGTTAAGGGAAGGTCGTGTCTGACTTAATTCATTGATTATTTGAGGAGGTAACAAAGAAGTACGATACGGGCAGTGCATTTGAAGTAATCCACATAGATTTTAACAAGACTTTTGACAAAGTCTCACATGGCAGGCTGATCAAAAAACTAAAAGCCCATTGTATTTAAGTGAGTGTGGCAAATCGGATCGACAATTGCCTCAGTGGGAGGAAGACAATTGTTCATGTAATCCTTTTGCGAATGGAAGGCTACTTCCAATGGGGTTCGTAGGGTACAGTTCTCGGTCCCTTGTTTTCTGCAGTTCACATTAATGATTTCGACATAAATGTAGGGAGCATGGTAAAGAAGTTCACAAAAGATACAACAATTGTCTGTGTGCTTGACAGTGATGAAGGAAGTTTAGACTGCAGGAAATTATCGATTGACCAGTCAGTTGGGTAGAAAAGAGAAACTTGGCAATCAATCCAGGGAAGTGTGAGCTAAAACAATCTGGGAGGTGCAATAAGGCAAGCGAATACACACAAAATTGCAGGATACTGAGAGGTGTGGAAGAACAGAGGGACCTTCGAGTGTGTGCCCTCAGATCCTTAAAGTTAGAGGACAGGTCGATTATGCAGTTAAAAAGGCCTATGGAATCATTTACTTTATTAGCCGAGGGATAGAATGTAAGAGCAGGGAAGTTACGGAACAACTGCAAAACAATATTTTAGGCACAGCTACAGTACTGCTGCAATTCTGCTCACTAAATTACAGGAAAAATTTGATTGCACTCGAGAGGGCACAAAGGACATTACGAGGATGATGCATAAAGTGGAAAATTGAAGCTATGAGGAAAGATTGGATGAACTGTGTTTTACTTTGATTGGAATTGAGGAGGCTGATGGAAATTTGAATTGAAGTGCATGAAATATGAGGACCCTAGATAGAATGGGTAGCAAGGACATTAGAATGAATATTTGCCTTAGGTGAGTGATCAAAAACCAGGCACATCGATGCAATTAGTTGGTATCATGATTAGAAAGGAGATAAGGGGAATAAATTTATCCAGATGATGATGGGTTTCTGGAACTCACGAGCTGAAAGGATTGTAGATGCAGAACCCCTCACCATTATTTATAACGTACTTGGAATCGCACTTATAGAACCGTATCCTACAGGGCTACGGACCTCGTTTTGAAGGTCGGAGTAGGGCTGTTAGCTATTTGTCCAGCGATTGTTGAACGATTGTAATCAGGTATACTCAAGATGGCAGAATTAGAAGAGTGTCTATATCTCCAGTGGTAATAGGGATGGAGGAGATTAATGGCATTGGGAGGGGCGAGGACATGACGAGATGTGAAAACAACAATGATAATGTTGAAATCTAAGCATTGCTTCAGCGCGAGCCAATATCGTTGAGCGAGCATCAGGGTGCTGTGTGAATGGGATTGATGCCAGTTTGGATACAGCCAGAGAGATTTGGGATAACCTCAAGTTTACGTAGGGTAGGTCGTTGGAGGCCAGAAAGGAGTGCGTTGGAGATATCCTGATCTATTCTTATTTCTCCCGATGTGGCTCAGTATCAAATTATCGTTTTATACCATAAGAACATAAAAAACAGTATAAGAAGTAGGCCATTTGGCCCCTCGAGCCCACTTTGCCAATGTATTTGATCATGTCTCATCTGATCATGGAGAAAGCTATACTTCCCATCACGTACACCATAACCTTTTGCTCTCCAATCGCTCAAAAATATGTCCATATGAACAAGTCAGAGATAACGAAGGGATGGTCAGGATTTCAGCAACTGACGGGTGAACGTAGCGGTGGTGACGGAGGATGTTACGGATGGGGACACTCCTCAAGAAGACAGCTCGGGAGCAAACGTGTGGCACCGACGGGGGAGGGAGTTGGTGCAATGCAGTCAGCGACATAGATTAAGAGCCTCAGCTGTGGTTTAATTTAATTGAATTCGGAGGTTTTATGCGGAGGTCAAGATGCAAAGAGATGTCCCGAGGGCAGCAGAAAAGCTGGAAAGGAGGAGGTGAGGAAATGCTTTGATTATGTTTCGACTTCCCGACTTCTCGTATTTCAATCAGTGAATGGTTCACATCCGCTGTTGGATTGTAAATAATGGAACTGAATTAAATATAATCAGGAGCTTGAATCTATCATTATCGTCATTACATGAATGTTAATTGCAGTACTATGTGACTTACTTAATATGGTCTGTGATTCTTATGTCAATCAGAAAGTTACCAGAAGTTTGCAGGTTCGAGTCTTGTCCTGGATGCATTATATGCTAGTTAATTATATATTAACTTTATAAAACAAAACCGCGTGTCCAATCATTAGGTTGATCAATGGTTGATGAACAGCGGTGTACAAAAAATGAGAAATTTCACAACTCTCAAGAAAAATATATTCCACTGAGGAGGAAACAGCGAAAGAGTAAACATAGCCTTCCATGTCTAACTAATGAAATAAAGAACGGTATCCAATTCAAAATAGGACCAAAACTAGTGCGAGGCAGAAGATTGGAAAGAATTTAAAAGCAAACAAAGAATGACAAAAAATGATCAGGAATGGGAAGATAGACTATGAAAGTAAACTAACACGAAATATAAAAACACATAGCAAGAGTTTCTATAGGTTTATAAAAATGAAAATTGTGGCTCAGCTAAATGTTGGTTCCTAAGAGGACGAAACTGGGTAATTAGTAATGGGAAACTGGAGATGGCAGAAACTATGAACAAATATAGTGTATTATTTTTTATGGTAGAGGACACTAATAATATGCCAACAATAGATAGTCAAGGGGCTATAGAGGGGAAGGAACTTAACACAATCAAATTCAGTAAAGATGTGGCACTAAGTAAGCTAATGGGACTAAAGACAGATAAGTCCCCTGCATCCTATGGCTTGCATCCTAGGGTCTGAAGAGAAGTAGCGGCAGGAATAGTGGATGCATTGGCTGTAATTTACCAACATTCCCTGGATTCTGGGATGGTCTCAGCAGATTGGAAAAGAGCAAAATTAACACCCCTATTTAAAAAAGGCGGCCGAGAAAAACGCAAATATCTATAGACCGGTTAGCCTAACTTCTGTGAATGGGAAGATGTTGAAGTCCATTATTAAAGAAGCCGTAGCAGGAAACTTGGAGAAGCAAAATGAGGTCAGGCAGAGTCAGCATGGATTCATGCAGGGAATTCATGTTTGGCACATTGGCTAAAATTCTTTGAGGACATACCAAACAGGGTGGATGAAGGGGAACCAGTGGATGTGGTATATATGGACTTCTAGAAAGCCTTTGACAACGTGCGACGTAAAATATTAATGCACACGATAAAGGTTCACGTGCTTGGTGGAAATTTATTAGCATTGATAGGGGATTGCCTCATGAACAGAAAACAGAGAGTAGGAATAAATGGTTCATTCTTAGGATGGCAATCAGTAACCAGGGGGGTGCTTCACGGGTCAGTGCTGGGATCAAACTACTTACAATCTACATTAACGACTTGGTGGAAAGTACCGAGTGTAACGTATCGACGTTTGCCGTCGATACAAAGATGGGAGGAAAATCAATGCGTGAAGAGCATTAAAAAAATCTGCAAAATGAAATAGATAGCTTATTGAGTGGGCAAACATTTTGCAGATGGAGCATAATGTTGGAAAGTATGAGGGCAGCAAAAATTAAGAGCTATTTATTATTTCAATATAGATGATTGCAAAGTGCTGCAGTGCAGCCGGACCTTGGGGTACTTTTGCATGAAACACAAAAGATTAGTATGCTGGTACAGCAAGTGATCAGGGAGGCCAATGGAATATTGGCCTTTACTGCAAAGGCGTTTGGAAGTCTTGCTGCAGTAGTACAGGGTATTGGTAAGGCCACACCTTGAATAATAAGTGCAGTTATGTTTTCCATATTTACGAAAGGATGTAGTTGCTTTGGAGGCAGTTAGAGAAGCTTCACAAGGTTGATTCCAGAGATGAGGAGGTTGACAGATGTGGAAAAGTTGAGTAGGTTGTGCCTCTATTCATTGCAATTCAGAAGAATGAGAGGTGAGCTTATCGAAACGTATGAGATTAAGTGAGGGCTTGGCAAGGTGGAAGCAGAGAGGATGTTTCCACTGCTAGGGCAGACTCGATCTAGAGGGCATAATCTTAGAATCAGAGGCCGCCCATTTAAAACTGAGATGAGGAGAAATGTCTTATTTCAGTGGGTTGTTGATCTGAGGAATCCGCTGCCCCAGAGAGCTGTGGAGGCTGACTCATTGAATATATTTATTGCAGAGATAGACATTTTTTGAGTGTTGAGGGTTTGAAGGATTATGGAGAGCGGGCAGGGAAGGGGGGCTGAATCCATGAGCCGAGCAGCCATGGTCCTATTGAATGTCTGGAGCTGGCTGGAGTGGCCAAATGGACTACTGCTGTCGCAATTCCTTATGTTCATATCTTCTTATTTAGTTCATGTTCGAAAGAAACGTTGGAATTCCTTCAGCATCAAGCCACAGATTGAAACTGAGATAAACGCAGTAGGAATAGCGGCAGAATCGGGTCCGATGGCGGAATAGACGAGGGAGATGGTTAGATCCAAAACAGCCTCCGAAACCAAAATGCATTCTCAGGTTGCTGACTGATATCAGTCAGTGGAGGCAAGCCAGTAAAGTAGAGGTTCGGCTCCGTGGCTTAGCTGGTAAAGCACTTGTTTAGTGAACAGGACAAGCTTGGGTTCAACAGTCTGCAGGGCCTAATTTTTTTTCACGAGACACAATGGGCAAATTTCTTCCTGCGTGAACGGGCTTTTAAGTTTACCTACCGCCAATAACCAGTTGCCATTCTGAATTAACATTCCAGTCGCTGCAGGGTATAGGTCGAATTCTACCACTGCCATAATTTCTGGCGGGGCGAATGTTTGCCTCATCAATAAATTCCAAGCAGTGCTGTGTGTGACTTTGTTTCTGTCAGAGGAAACTTGCAGTAGCTGATGTGAGGTGCTGTGATTGTACAATGGTTAGTACTCTGCGTTGCGATCGCAACAATCTCGGTTAGAATTTGACTTACGGCACAGTTTATCTTTTGTCCTCTGCGGCAACTGCTGATAGAAAACCGCAACACATCAGTCTTTACTTTATTAAACAAGTATTATGTTTTTGACAGTAGAAACATGTTTACCCTTTCAAACGTGCCTGTTGTCTCAGCTTTTTCCGCCTTCCAGAAACAATAGAACTTTGCTTAAAATGCTCCCCTCAACAGCTGTCGTTTGGCAGCAGTGTCTGCGTTGGTTAATGGAAAAGGCGACTGATTTTGATACTAACGAAGTTCTGTCGCGCGCGTTTAATTCCACCGGTCAATCGTTTATTTTTCTCTGCTTTGAATCTGTTTTGCAACATAACATTTCCGGCGCTCCATCCCTCTCTCGAAGTAACGGAAGACCTTTTACAGGCAGACGCTAGTTGTACACTTGCAAGATTGTTGCAACTTGGTGCATGGGCAGGACAAGCGTTAAGTTCCGTTTGTCACTGGGGATTGCTGTTTGGATGCAAAAAACAGAAGGCTGAGTGACTGATTACATTCTTTCAATAAATCGTTGTGGCCGAGTGGTTCATGCAAAGGTCTACTAATGCATTGTGCGCTACATGCGCTGATGCGAATATATTCGTCATTGTTATTGCCTTGAACATTTGATGCTTAGAAACATAGAAACATAGAAAATAGGTGCAGGAGTAGCCCATTCGTCCCTTCTAGCCTGCAGCAGCATTCAATGAGTTCATGGCTGAACATGCAACTTCAGAACCTCATTCCTGCTTTCTCGCCATACCCCTTGATCCCCCAAGTCGTAAGGAGATCATCTGACTCCTTTTTGAATATATTTAGTGAAATGGCCTCAACAACTTTCTGAGGTAGAGAATTCCACAGGTTCACCACTGACTGGGTGAAGAAGTTTCTCCTCATCTCCGTCCTAAATGGCTTACCCCTTATCCTTAGACTGTGTCCCCTGGTTCTGGACTTCCCCAACATTGGGAACATTCTTCCTGCATCCAACCTGTCTAAACCCATCAGAAATTTAAACGTTTCTATGAGGTCCCCTCTCATTCTTCTGAATTCCAGTGAATACAAGCCCAGTTGATCCAGTCGTTCTTGATATGTCAGTCCCGCCATCCCAGGAATCAGTCTGGTGAACCTACGCTGCACTCCCTCAATAGCAAGAATGTCCTTCCTCAGGTTAGGAGACCACAACTGTACACAATACTCCAGGTGTGGCCTCACCAAGTCCCTGTACAAATGTAGCAACACCTCCCTGCCCCTGTACTCAAATCCCCTCGCTATGAAGGCCAACATGCCATTTGCTTTCTTAACCGCCTGCTGTAACTGCATGCCAACCTTCAATGACTGATGTACCATGACAGCCAGGTCTCGTTGCACCTCCTGTTTTCCTAATTTGTCACCATTCAGATAATAGTCTGTCTCTCTGTTTTTACCACCAAAGTGGATAACCTCAATTTATCTACATTATACTTCATCTGCCATGCATTGACCACTCGCCGAACCTATCCAACCTGCAGCCTCATTGCTTTCTCCTCGCAGCTCACACTGCCCCCCAACTTAATGTCATCCGCAAATTTGGAGATACAACATTTAATCCCCTCGTCTAAATCATTAATGTACAGTGTACTGCTTCTGTTTGTTTTGTTAATCACCATAAATTCAGCTTTTGCTCCATATATCATATACGCAGCTCATGTCATTTCTCACTTTACTAATATTTCCCTTAAAAGGAATAAAATTGTAGGATTATGGGGTGTGGGACTAATTCTATAGCTCTCAGGGACATAACACACGCAGGATGGGCGTTAACATTTTATTCTTTACCGACAGAATATGAGATTTCAAAACGTAATGAGTTCCGTTGTTTATTCTTATCGGAGGCTCGTTGGTCTAGCGATTTGATTCTCACTTTGGGATTTTCAGCTTTGAAATGCGACAGATCCTGGGTGCAATTCTCGGACTGTTGTCACAATGGTTGACTCAAAAATTACATTTTCATAGCCGAAAGGCATTACAGAAAAGATCAATAAATTAAGTTAAAATGTTCGAATTTGCAGCGTATTCTGTTCATCGTCCGAATTCACACAGCTTCACAGCAGCAACGTTAAAACCATCCGACTGAGCAAAGTTATTTGATTCCGGGTGTTTGCGGCTGTGTGTCTCATTGGATGTGTTACACACGTGGTGGGTGTTATGAGGCAGAGCATGAGGAGTGGATGTTCAAAGAGCGGGAGCAGAGAGGAGCGACTGGTTACAGAGCGGGAGCAGAGAGGAGCGGCTGGTTACAGAGTGGGAGCAGAGAGGAGCTGCTGGTTAGAGAGCGGGAGCAGAGCTGAGTGGCTGTGCCCACTGCTGGATCTGTGACGTTTTCGGGCAGTTGCAGAAGAAATCCTTCTTCAGCATCTTAAGAACTTTGCTGTGCGTTATTGTGCTTGATTTTTTTAAAAAGAAATGAAATGATTAGTTGCTCTTGCTTGAAGATTAATTAACAAAACTGCTATGTATGTAACTATGTTATTCTTGCCATCAGAGGGCGAGACTGTTGGATTCCTAATGGTCATCTGCACACAAGGGCACGGCCAGTTTTCAAGATTGGCTGCCATGCTGTTTAAGCACTTTGGAGTTGTAATACAGAATTGTTAATGAAGACAGCGCTGAAAAACATGCTCTCTCTCGTCCACCCGGATCTAAATGACCACGTGGAAATCCGGCGACACCGGCAGAACATTTACCACGAACACGCAGCTGTTTCACGTGACATCGATGTTAACGACCCTCTATTTGTCCTGAATTATAGCCATGGTTCCAAGTGGATTGCTGGCATTGTTTTTGTCAAGGAAGTTAATAGGATGATAATAATCACACTGTCAAATGCCGGAACGTGCAGAGAGCATTTAGATCAGACCAATTTGCCATTTGCGGACAACCAGGTTCGACTGGAAGAGGACATCACCACCGAAAGATCCACCAAAACACGAACAACCAGCAATCGAACTCGTTGTCAATCACGAGAATCAATCCACCGTTGCCGACAGTACGGTCAGACCAGACGCGTTGCAACGCAGAAATGTTACGGCCAACTCACACGGGCCAGGGTTTGTAATTAGACGTTAAACCAGAGGGCGAAAGGCTCTGGATCGCCTCAACTTGTAACGAACTTGTGCTGAAGGAGGGAGTGATGGCATGTATATAACGATGTAATATTTACCATCAGAGGGCGCGACTGTTGCAGTCCGAATGGTCCCCTGCACACACGTGCAGGGCCAGTATAAAATGTTGTCTGGCATGTTGTTTAGGCACTCTACACTTGGAATAAAAAAGTCTTAGGACACACTAAGTTTAGCTCACTGGACACAGACTCGTGGAGTTCCTCTGTGCACGACAAAAACAGGGTAAGCTTTGGTGATTCGGGGACAAATACTCGCCTGCCACGCGGGAGACATGGTTATTGTACAAACAATAAACATAACACATCCCTTATATATTGTTGAAATATAAACTATAAATTAAAATAAAACTTTGTGATAAAGTCGATAGGAACAGATCACTTGATTCTGAGAATACTTATTTCACCAACAATGGATAGCTCTTCCTTCAAAGTGATGCTGGCCCAATGAAAACGTGCGATGTAGACGTGATTGGAACCCACTGCCGTCTAATCTGGAAGCATAAGAACATAAGAACATAAAAATTAGGAACAGGAAAAGGCCATATAGCCCCTCGAGCTTGCTCCGCCATTCAACAAGACCATGGCTGATCTGGGCGTGAAATCAGCTCAACTTACCCGTCCGCTCCCCGTAACCCTTAATTCCCTTGTTGGTTAAAAATCTATCTATCTGTGACTTGAATACATTCAATTAGCTAACGTCAACTGCTTCCTTGGGCAGACAATTCCACAGATTCACAACACTCTGGGAGAAGAAATTCCTTCTCAACTCGGTTTTAAATTGGCTCCCTCGTATTTTGAGGCTGTGCCCCCTAGATCTTCTCTCCCCTACCAGTGGAAACAATTTCTCTGTCACTATCATGTCTATCCCTTTCATTATTTTAAATGTTTCTATAAGATCACCCCTCATCCTTCTGAACTCCAACGAGTAAATTCCCAGTCTATTCAATCTATCATCATAAGGTAACCCCCTCATCTCCCGAATCAGCCTATTGATTCGTCTGTGTACACTCTCCAAAACCAGTATATCCTTCCTTAAGTAAGGTGACAAAAACTGCATGCAGTACTCCAGGTGTGGCCTCACCAATACCCTATACAGTTGCAGAAGGACCTCCCAGTTTTTGTACTCCATCCCTCTCGCAATGAAGACCAACATTTCATTCGCCTTCCTGATTAGCTGCTGCACATGCAAACTAACTTTTTGGGATTCATGCACAATGACCCCCAGGTCCCTTTGCACCGCAGCATGTTTTAATTCCTCCCCCATTCAAATAATAATCCATTTTGCTGTTTTTTTTCCCAAGGTGGATGACCTCACACTTTCCGACATTGTATTCCATCTGCCAAACGTTCGCCCATTCGCTTGACCTATCCAAATCTCTTTGCAGATTCTCTGTGTCCTCTATACAGCTCGGTTTCCCACTAATCTTAGTTTCATCTGCAAATGTTGTTACACTACACTCTGTCCCCTCTTCCAGGTCATCTATGTATATTGTAAACAGTTGTGGTCCAAGCACCGATCCCTGTGGCACACCACTAACCACCGATTTCCAACCCGAAAAGGACCCATTTATCCCGATCCTCTGTTTTCTGTTCGCCAGCCAATTCTCTATCCATGCTAATACATTTCCTCTGAATCCGCGTATTTCTAACTTCTGCAGTAACCATTTGTGTGGCAACTTATCGAATGCGTTTTGGAAATCTAAATACATCACATCCATCGGTACACCTTTATCCACCATGCTCGTTATATCCTCAAAGAATTCCAGTAAATTAGTTACACATGATTTCCCCTTCATGAATCCATGCTGCTTCTGCTTGATAGCACTATTCCTATCTAAATGTTCTGCTATTTATTCCTTGATGATAGTTTCAAGCATTTCCACCACTACAGATGTTAAACTAACCGGCCTATAGTTACCTGTCTTATGTCTGCCCCCTTTTTTAAACAGAGGCGTTACATTAGCTGCTTTCCAATCCGCTGGTACTTCCCCAGAGTCCAGAGAATTTTTGTAGATTATAACGAATGCATCCGCTATAACTTTCGCCATCTCTTTTAGTACCCTGGGATGCATTTCATCAGGACCAGGGGAATTGTCTACCTTGAGTCCCATTAGCCTGTCCAGCATTACCCCGCTAGTGATAGTGATTGTCTCAAGGTCCTCCCTTCCCACATTCCTGTGACCAGCAATTTTTGGCATGGTTTTTGTGTCTTCCACTGTGAATCAGAACCACTACCACAAGATCCAAAGCCGACAAGTGCAGCCGCAACTATAGGAAGGGAATAAACAGGACATGCTGGCAATTCACAGAAGGTAAGGCAATATCGGTGGGCAGCAGAACACAGTAAATGTTTCAGGTCCATAATCATCTCTCAGAACATGTCTATATAGAAGGGTGTAGTGAGGAGCAGCTGTTTAAATGTGGAGCAGAGAAGACACGGGTCCGATTCCAGGTCAATCCCGATCCCCGTTTTACAAATGAATTTCAGTAAACAAATTACATTTAAAAAGTTACATGAAGCAATGCGGATTTCAGCCCTTCATTTCACGGTCTGTCATTCTGCTTAATTTGCGAGGGAATCCCGGTGCTGCATATAGCGGCCAGACTGGAAACATGTTCATTCTGAAACAGTTCAGTTGTCGATCTTCTGAAAGCTGACTGCCCTAATTGCTCAATGCAGCAACAGATTATAGATACAAATCCGCTTTGAACCAATCCGCATAGCTCGATTCCGAAGCTGGGCATTCTGTGGTTCAGATTCTTTCACCGGGTGGCTGGGTTATAGTTCCAAAAGGATGACTATGTCATCGTTTGGCTGATGGATCGTAACGAGGTCCACATCACCCACGCCATGACAGGAGCTGGTGACTGCTGGATGGATCACCGCCTAATCCACTCTGTTACTTAAATTAATGTAGACTCAAAACAGCAGCGTGAACAGAAACAATGGCGCAGGAGAGCACTCAAATACCCCACTAACATATAAACATAGAAACATAGAAAATAGGTGCAGGAGTAGGCCATTAGGCCCTTCGAGCTTGCACTGCCATTCAATGAGTTCATGGCTGAACATGCAACTTCAGCACCCTATTCCTGCTTTCTCGCCATACCCCTTGATCCTCCTAGTATTATGGACTACATCTAACTCCTTTTTGAATATATTTAGTAAATTGGCCTCAACAACTTTCAGTGGTAGAGAATTCCACAGGTTCACCACTCTCTGAGTGAAGAAGTTTCTCCTCATCTCGGTCCTAAATGGCTTACCCCTTATCCTGAGACTGTGACCCGTGGTTCTGGACTTCCCCAACATTAGGAACATTCTTCCTGCTTCTAACCTGTCTAAACCCGTCAAAATTGTAAAAGTTTCTATGAGGTCCCCTCTCATTCTTCTGCACTCCAGTGAGTACAAGCCCAGTTGATCCAGTCTTTCTTGATAGGTCAGTCAAGCCATCCCGGGAATCAGTCTGGTGAACCTTCGCTGCACTCCCTCAATAGCAAGAATGTCCGTCCTCAAGTTAGGAGAGCAAAACTGTACACAATACTCCAGGTGTGGCCTCACCAAGGCCCTGTACAACTGTAGCAACACCTCCCTGCAGCTGTACTCAAATCTCCTCGCTATGAAGGCCAACATTCTAGTTGCTTTCTTAACCGCCTGCTGCACCTGCATGCAAACCTTCAACGACCCAGGTCTCGTTGCACCTCCCCTTTACCTAATGAGCTGCACAAGATTAGGCAGTACTCAAATCGACAATCTTCTGATAACAGCAGTGTTTGCATCGAAGTCAGATTCTTTATCCATTAGACCACACTGCTCCTGCAGTACACAGCAGACTAATTGTGAGAATGAGCGATGATTCACTGGAATTGTATTGAATTCAGTTGCATACTGAGAACTGCAAACCAATCAGCGGCAGTGGGCCATTTACAGATTGAAATACGATAAGTCCCAAATTCTCCGAGATAATCGAATTGTTCATTAAATGCTGGAAACACTCCGTAGTTCCATGAGCTCTTCGCAGGACTAAGATTTTGTAGCATTGCTTCAAGGGCCCTTGTGTGACTCGATCCTAAATGTTTAAGCTGCTCTAAAATAACAAAGCTCAGGTACTGGCAACAGCGCCCTCCCGCAGGCAAAAAAAAAATCCCGTACGGTGATCGAACGCGCGGCCTTCACGTTAACAGCACCATGCATTAATCATCTGAATTAACCGGCCTGACCATCGTTCACTTTTATCGGACGATCTAAAAGAAAAAAAAACGAGCATTTCTGCAGCGTCGTTCACCTCAGGACTTCCCAAAGCGTTTCACAGCCAGTTAAGTAGTTTTACAGTGTGGTCACTTTTGCAATGTAGGAAATGCAAAAGCAGATTTGCAACGGCAAGAACCCACGATGTGGTAGTGAGCAGATGTGGGTTGAAGGATGTACATTGGCCCCATGACACAGGAGTGAACTCTGCTGCTCTCCTTCCGAATAGCGAGCGTGGGATCTTTTAAGTACAGCTCGGAGGGCAGACAGGTCTCGGTTTAAGATCTCAACCAAAGGTCAGCAACTTCGACAGTGTTGTGCTCCCTCACAACTGCAGCTCGGATAAAACATAACCTACTTGACCTGCTCCTCCCCAATCTGTCTGCCGCAGATGCAACTGTCCATGGCAATATTGATAGCAGTGAATACTGGAAACACATTGTGGATACCAAGTCCTGTCTTCACAGGAAGAACACACTGCATTGTGTTGTCTGGCACTCACTACCACCGTGCAAATTTGGATAGATTCTGAAGAGGTTTAGCAGCTCAAAGCTGGGCATCCTTGAGGTGTTGTAGGACTTCAGCAGCAGCAGAATATTATACCACACAATCTGTAACCTAATGTCCAAGCATACACCTCAATCTACCATTACCTTTTAAACAGAGTACCAAACCCGGGTAACGCCTCAGCCTCCTTTCTTCACGTGAAAATAGACCCAGCCTGTTCTACCTCTCCTGATATGTGTACACTGGCTGTTCAGGTATCATCCTTGTGCATCTTCTCTGGATCCTCTTCAATGCCTCTGTCTGCTTTTTATAATATGTCGAATGGAACTGTAAGTAGCACTCTGTGAGGTCTAACAACGTTTAAATACAGGTTCCGCATAACGTCGCTACTTTTATATTCTGTACGTGTAGAAATAAATAATCTCGTTGTCTTTGCCTTTTTATAGCCTTGATAACCTTTGTCTTAACTTTTAGAGTTTTGTGCATTTTTGTTCCGAGATCGCTTTGATCCTCTACGCCACCCAGACTGGCGTCCTCCAATAATATGTAACCATCCTATTTTCTGAACAAAATATAACATCTCACATTTATATTGTTTGAAGCCCAAATGCATGTTTAGTAATGCCCTCGTCTAATTTGTTGCAATCCTATTGACTTTTGACCCACCACCCTAATTATGTATCAATTGCAAATTTCTAAATTATGTTTGGCTTCCTGGTTCAAATTTTCAATATAACTTGTGAACAACAGTGGTCCCAGCACCGATCCTTGTAGAACACCACTACTCATCTTCTGCCAATATGAAAAGCTTGCTTTTATGTCGACACTCTGCATTGTGTCTTGAAACCAGCGAGCTATCCATTCTTCTAATTGTCTTCTGACTCAGCATTCTCTGACCTGGCTTGAGGGTCTTCTTATTCCTGTGTAACAATCTAGAGGCCCCGGTGTTTTATTTCATTAATTCAAGCATGTGGGCATCGCTAGCAAGCTTAGCATTTGTTCTCCATCTCTAATTGCTCTTGTTAAGGTGTTGATGAGCAACCATATGCAACTGAATATCCCGCCAGGCCATTTCATAAGAACATAATAACATAAGAACATAAGAATTAGGAACAGGAGTAGGCCATCTAGCCCCTCGAACCTGCTCCGCCATTTAATAAGATCATGGCTGATCTGGCCGTGGACTCAGCAACATTTACCCGCCCGCTCCCCGTAACCCTTAATTCCCTTATTGGTTAAAAATCTATCTATCTGTGACTTGAATACATTCATAGAGCTTGCCTCAACTGCTTCCTTGGGTAGAGAATTCCACAGATTCACAACCCTCTGCGAGAAGAAATTCCTTCTCAACTCGGTATTAAATTGGCTCCCCCGTATTTTGAGGCTGTGCCCCCTAGTCCTAACCTCGCCTACCCGTGGAAACAACCTCTCTGCCTCTATCTTGTCTGTCCCTTTAATTATTTTAAATGTTTCTATAAGATCGCCCCTCATCATTCTGAACTCCAACGAGTAAAGTCCCAGTCTACTCAATCTATCCTCATAAGGTAACCCCCTCATCTCCAGAATCAGCCTGGTGAATCAGCTCTTTACCCCACCAAAGCCAGTATATCCTTCCTTAAGTAAGGTGACCAAAACTGCACGCAGTACTCCAGGTGCAGCCTCACCAATACCCTATATCAGCGGGCAGTTAAGAGTCAACCACGTTGCTCTGGGTCGATAGTCACATATAGGCCCAGTCTCGTAAGGTCGGCAGATATCCTTCCCGAAAGGAGACTAGTGAATCAGATGTGTTTGTACGATAATGGTCACCATTACTGATACTTTTATATTCCAGACTTATTTAATTACATTTAAATTACCCGAGTCTAGTGGTGGGCTGTAATTTTCTGGTCTTGGTTACAAGTCCTTTGAAATACCAGTCATGTTACTATGATTGGCGCCTGTGTAATATGCTCGAAGGGTTGAATGACTCGTGCTGTTCCTGCGCAACAGTTGGAGGTAAGGATTGACAACCCCATGGTCGGTGAGAGAACATCATGCCACTATTATTGGTCTCGGGCTGTTTAATGTCCTCGAGGTTCCCAATGACTCCTGCTGTCCATGTGTGTAATAACAGAAGAGTCCTTTGTTGTAAACTGCCTCGGGTGTGCACCTGATTTATTTGATTCCCACTTCGGTTAGGAACAAGTTCCGACTTCCTGTCGTGCCTCAATGACATCCGACAGTGGCGCACTCTGGTGTCAGTTAACCCAAACATAAATATATTACCCTGTTCCTCATTTAGAGGGATGGAATGACATCCCCCTGGTCCTATGCAATAGGCTCGAGGTGTTGAATGGCCAAATCGTATTTCTGTGCAACATGTTCGTGGGTTTGGCATTGCCTTCTCGTCATCTATGCTGCAGGTTCGCGCGACAGAATAGAGTAATACTGTTCTTCCTCATGTCCTTTGCAACTGATTTGAGGGGTCAATGGCACGATGTCGTGCTTATATTACTGTGAAAATGACTCAGGGCGCCCAGAGATTTCAGAGGATCATTGGAGCCTTTTTGTAACAGCAAATAGAGGCAGCAGTTCCATATCTCTGAAGTATTGATCTGCTGCAAAATTGATTGTGCAGCCCAATAAATATCAAATCCTGACCTAAAATCCGTCTCTGGTGGGACTCAAACCGACAATTTTTGAATGCCTTTTATTACATTGACTAAAAGTCTATTTGTCTGATATTTTGAACCGATCATTGGACTGTTAAAGCAGGTCGATGATGTAGCTGCGATTGCCGAGTAGTTAAGGCATTGACTTGTAAATCCAATGGCGGTTCTCCACGCAGGTTCGAACTCTGCTCGCAGCGATTCTACAAAAAATGTTTCCTTGTTTAATTGGATCTGTGTGGATAATGCTGGAATCTGATCACACTTGCCTCCACTGAATTTTATTACACTGTTTGATGCGAAGCTGATGTTGGAATTGCAAATACTATTAATTTACAAGCATTAATTCGTGATGGTTCGTTTGTTGAAAGCGATTTGCAAAGATCAGTGAAAAACATGGACAGGAAACAGAATGATAAAATGTCTTTTAATAAAGATCCCTGCGTTGTTTGGAAGGAAATCACTTTCAGCGAATGAGTGTGAACGTGGTTTGGTTTTTAAATTTGAAAGTAAAAGTTAAACTTTGAAAGTTGAACAAGATTTGACAAAAGCCACGAATCTGCAATTTTCTGATCACAATAGGGTTTGCACCAAAGTGAGACGCCTCAGCCAAATGGCTACTCGCCCGCTGCATTTCAGAGCAACGTAATGGTGAGAATGAAGGAGTAAACACCGGAATTGTATTTATTTCTGTTTGATATTTTCCACTGCAGACCAATCAGCGGCAGTGAGCCATTCTGTGATTGAAATACTAGACGTAGCAAAGTCGCGGAGAATGTGGAAACGTTCATTAAATGCTAGAAACAAGCCGCAGGTCCATGAGCTCTCTGCGGAACTCATGTTTTGCAGCATTGCTTCAAAATATTGCAGGTCCCGTGTGAGTTGTTTTCATTAATGTTTAAGCTGCTCCAAAATACTTTCACCAAGAATAAAATATATAGCCAGTTCGTTAATAAAACCCGCTACTTTGGCGTGATTCGCGTCAGGCTCTAAACAACAGAGCTCGCCGGCCTTATGAACGTGCACTTTTTTCAGACGCTGTGAAAGAACAAAACTTTCATTTCTACGGCGACTGTCACCTCAGGACTTCCCAAAGCCGTTCGCAGCAAATGAAGTACTTCTAAACGGTGGTCACTATTGTAATGTAGGAAATGCAAGAATTGACAGCATGGAAGTAGGACATTTTAGCCCAACTTGTAGGTGGCAGCAGACCAAGAACTTCCCAGCATTAATCCCACTTTCCAGCTCGATGTCCGCTTTGTAGGTTACTGCAATTGGAAATGTTCATGCAAGTATTTTTAAATTGCATGAGGGTTTCTGACGCTACTGCCAATCAGGCAGTGAGTTCCAGATTCCCATGACCAACTCATAGCTTGTCAAAACAGACGCACTTCTCCAATAACATTAAATGTTTTCCCTGTGGTTGTTAACCACTGTGCCAAGGGAAACAAGTCATTCCTACCCACTCTATCTTGGCCCCTGATAATTTTAAACACCTCAATATGGTCGCGCCTCAGCGTCCTCTGTTCCATAGCAAACAGAACAGCATTTCCAATCCTTCCTGAAAGCAAAATTCTCCAGTCCAGGCAACTTTCTTTCAATCTCCTCAGCACCCTTTCCAGTGCAAACACATCTTTCCTGAAATGTGGTGACCATAACTGAACACAGTACTCCAGCTGCAGCCGAACCAGTGTTTTATGTAGTTCAAGGAAAACGTCCTTGCTCTTGCATTCAATGCCGCGAGAAATATAGGCAAGTATTCCAGTTGCCTTCTGAACCATATTATGTACCTGGCCTGCTACATTCAGCGATCTGTGCACCTTCACTCCGTGGTCCCTTTATTCCTCTAGACATTTCAGAGTCGTAACAATTAACGTGTATTCCCTTGCCTTGGTAGACTTCCCCAAATACATTACCTCGCAATTATACTAATTGAATTCAATTTGCCACTGTTCTGCCCACCTGCCCAGTGTATTGGTATCTTCCTGCAGTTTGCGGCTTTTTTCTTCATTATCAACGACACAGAAACAGGCCATTTGGCCCAAGCAGTCCATATAGGCATTCATGCTCCACTTCAGACTCCTGGAACAGCTTCTGCCGCATGTGAATAGATACATTTTATGTGGCACAAATCTCTGGAGAAATACCACCAACGATGTGTCCGCAAGATCCTCCAAATGGCCCAGGAGGACAGACGCAACAATATGAGTATCTGCGATCAGGACGACATCCCCAGCATCAAAGCAATGACCACGATCGACCAGCTCCATTGAGCGGGCCTCGTTGTGCACATGCCTGATGCAAGACTCCCAAAGCAAGCGCTCTACTCGTAAATCCTACACGGCAAATATAGAAACGTAGAAAGATAGAAAATAGATGCAGGAGTAGGCCATTCAGCCCTTCGAGCATGCACCACCATTCAATGAGTTCATGGCTGAACATGCAACTTCAGTATCCGATTCCTGCTTTCTCGCCATACTCCTTGATCCCCTTAGTAGTAAAGACTACATCTAACTCCTTCTTGAATATATTTAGTGAATTGACCTCAACAACTTTCTGTGGTAGAGAAATCCACAGGTTCACCACTCTCTGGGTGAATAAGTTTCTCCTCATCTCGGTCCTAAATGGCTTACCCCTTATCCTTAGAATGTGACGCCTGGTTCTGGACTTCCCCAAAATTGGGAATATTCTTCCTGCATCGAACCTGTCTGACCCATCAGAATTGTAAACGTTTCTATGAGGTCCCTCTCATTCTTCTGAACTCCAGTGAATACAAGCCCAGTTGATCCAGTCTTTCTTGATGTGTCAGTCCCGCCATTCCGGGAGTCTGTCTGGTGAACGTTCGCTGCACTCCCTCAATAGCAAGAATGTCCTTCCTCAAGTTAGGAGACCAGAACTGTACACAATACTTTAGGCGTGGCCTCACCAAGGCCCTGTACAACCGTAGCAACACCTTCCTGCCCCTGTACTCAAATCCACTCGCTATAAAGGACAACATCCCATTTGCATTCTTAACCGCCTGCTGTACCTGCATGCCAACCTTCAATGACTGATGAAGCATGACACCCAGGTCTCGGTGCACCTCCCCTTTTTCCTAATCAGTCACCATTGAGATAATAGTCTGTCTGTCTGTTTTTACCACTAAAATGGATAACCTCACATTTATCCACATTATGCTTCATCTGCCATGCATTTGCCCACTCACCTAACCTATCCACGTCACTCTGCAGCCTCATAGCATCCTCCTCGCAGCTCACACTGCCACCCAACTTAGTGTCATCCGCAAATTGGGATATACTACATTTAATCCCCTCGTCCAAATCATTAATGTAGAGTGTAAATAGCTGGGGGCCCAGCACAGAACCTTGCGGTACCCCACTAGTCACTGCCTGCTATTCTGACAAGTACCCATTTACTCCTACTCTTTGCTTCCTGTCTGACAACCAGTTCTCAATCCATGTCAGCACACTATCCGCCAATCCCATGTGCTTTAACTTTGCACTTTAATCTCTTGTGTGTGACCTTGTCGAAAGCATTCTGAAAGACCAAATATACCACATCAACTGTGCGAAGCACAGTTGGGCATAGAAATCGTTTGAAGGACACCCATCAAGCCTCTTGATAAAATACAACATCTCCACCGAAACCTGGGAGACCCAGGCCAAAGACCAGCTGAATTGCAGGAAGAGCATCCGGGAGGGCGCTGATCAACTCGATTCTCGGCGCCGAGTGCATGCAGCAAGCAAGCGCAGGCAGTGGAAGGAACGTGTGGCAAACCAGAATCAACACCCATCTTTACCTTCAACGAATGACTGTCCCACCTGTGACAGAGACAGTAATTTCCTTATTGGACTGTTGTGTCACCCAAGAACTCACTTTTTGGAGTGGAAGCAATCTTTCTCGAATTTCGAGGGACTGCCTAAAACGATGATTGTCCAGTTATGTTTGTGTTGAATGGTGAGCCCCGAGAATGTTGGTGGTGGGGGAGTATGTTATGGTTATTGTTATATATGTGAACCTTACTTGTGTGTAAGACTTGCCACCAGAGGGCACAACTGTGGAAAATCTATGGCACACCTGTGTGTTCCCTGGTACAAACAGTTATAAAAGCCAGTCCACCATGTTGCTGCCTAACTTTAAGTTATATTAAACAGACCAAGGTCGAACTGGTTTAAATCTGCACCACAGCCTCGTGGATTTATTCCAAACATAACAACTGGCGACGAGTTACAAGTACGAACTTTCACGCGGAAATGGCTGCCATTGGTATTCTTGTGAGATTATTTGAGGGTGATGATTAGGACGCCTTCCATGAGCGCCTCGACCAGTACTTTGTGGCCACAAATTGGTCACGCCTGAAACAGGAATCAAGCGTAGGGCGATTCTCCTCACCAAATGTGGTTCATCGGTGTATGGGCAACGTAAGAAATTGCCTGCAACGGCCAAACTAATGGACAGATCGTACACTGTGCTCTGCACGCTTGCTAATGATCACCTCAAGTGCAAGGAGAGCATCCTGATGGCCAGGTTAGGCTTTTACACACACCGTCGCTGCGTTGCCGTACCGTGGTGAGTTTAATCGTCGACCTTAAACATCTTCTGGAGCAGTGCGAATTTCCAGGATCCTTGGGTGAAATGTTGCGTGTTTTTTCGTGCTTGGAATTTGCCACGAAGGCATCCTTCGCAAGCTGCTGCCTGCCAAAACTCTGGAACTGAGCAAGGCCATCACGATAGCCCAGTCCTTCATATGCTCGAGCGATATCATGAAGCAGATATCTTCACATAATCGAGGTACACCGGCAAGTACTATGCATAAAATAATGCCTTCGGCAGTCAGGACTGTACACGATAGGGCGAGGGTGACTCAGAGCCCGCTGGGGAGCACTATTGTGAATCCATTAACGCCCTGCTGGTGCTGTGGGGACAGTCTTAGTGCCCATCAATGTCTTTGTGTGCACTCTGTATGCAGCGGCTGTGGGACAATGATGCACCTTCAGCGATTGTGGAAGCGACCTCGGACTCACCACGTGGAACAATCAGCAGACAGCGACGGATCCAGCTCAGACCACGATGAACGAGCAGTAGAGGCAATTCAGCTGGAGGATCAGAAGTAATTGAATGGGGTACACCTCTTCACCATCAAAAGCCCTCCGATCATGTTAAAGGTTAAACTTAACGGCATTCCAGTCTCCATGGAACTGGACACGGGATCAAGTCAATCGATAATCTGCCAGAAGACCTTTGATAAAGTGTGGCGTAACAAGTCACGGAGGCCAAAACTGAACGCGATTCACACTATACTGTGAATTATCAACAATTAACTCAAACCTTTCATCGGCAGTGCGGCAGGAAAGTGTCGTATGTGCATGATTTACCACTATGGATGGGACCAGGCGATGCTACGCTGATCGGCAGGAGCTGGCTCGGCAAGTTCCATTGGAACTGGGACGAAATCAAAGCCGCGACCTCGGCAGATGAAGCCCCGTGCGCCCACATGCCAAAGAAATTCCCGCACTATTTGAGCCAGGTATCGGCAAATTCACAGTGAAGATCCACCTTTATCCTGTGGCATGGCCCGTTCATTACATCGCCCGTGCAGTCCCAGATATGATGCGAGAGAAAGTCGAATTGGTGCAGGACAGACTTCAAAAAAATGATATCATATCGCAAGCCGAGTTCAACGAGTGGGCCAGTCCAATCGTGCCGGTGCTAAAGAGCGATGGGACGGTCCGAGTCTGCGGCGACTGCAAAGTGATGATCAATCAAGTCTCGTTACAGGACCAGTGTCCACTTCCCAAAGCAAAGGACGTCTTCGCAAAATTAGCAGCGGGAAGGTCGTTCAACAAACTGGAACTCACCCGCGCTTACTTCAAGCAGGAGCTGGCTGAATCGTCAAAGAAGTTGACTTGCATCAACATGCACAAAGGACTGTTCGTGAATCACAGATGCCCCTTTGGGAATCGCTTTGCAGTGGCCATCTTCATGAACATGGAGATTCTGCTTATATCGGTTCCATTACAGTGGTATTCAAGGATGACATCTTAATCAACGGTTGAAACAACACCGATCAATTGCACAACCTGGAAGAGGTTCTAAAGCGACTGGTCAGACTGGGACACAGGCTGTAACGCTTCAAGTGTGTTTCCCTGGCGCAAGAGGTCGAATTTCTGGGGAAGAAACATTGCGGCGGACAGCATCAGTCCCATGGACTCCAAGACGGAGGCCTTCATGAATGCACCCAGACCAGAAAAGGTGACGGAGCTGCGTTCGTTCCTGGGACACCTCAACTAATTTGTTAACTTTCAGCGCGGTTGAGTATTTTGCTGGAATCTTTGCATTGGCTGCCACGCAAGGGTGTCGACTGGGGTAAATCTCAAGAAACAGTCTTTCACAAGGCAAGACACATGCTATGCTCCAACAAATTCCGTGTATTGCATGGTGATTTAGTAGCAGCAAGTGAAGTGTCGCCGTATAGGGTCGGGTATGTGTTACAGCAAGCAAATGTGTCAGGCAAACTACAACCAGTTGCAAATGCGTCCAGAAATCTGTCCAAGGCTGAAAGATAGTATAGTATGGTCGAGAAAGAAGCGTTAGCTTGTGTATCCGGGGATAAGAAAATGCACAAATAAATATTTGGTCCCCGGTTCGAGATGGGAACCGACCTCCAACTGCTCACATCACTTCTCTGATAAAGCAAATCTATCAACACCAATGCTTCGGCCCACATCCAAAGATGGGCACGAGCGTTGCCTGCATATGACTATGTAATCCGCCACAGACCAGGCACAGAAAACTGCGCAGACACCCAGACTCGGTTGCCATTGCCCACTACTGCTGTGGAAATGGTGCAACCTGCGACGTGCTTCTGGGAATGGATGCCTTTGAGAGCGAGGAGTCGCCCGTCACGACTCGTCAGATCAGGTACTGGACCAGGCAAGACCCCCTGTTATCACTAGTAAAACGATGCACCCTCAATGGGAGCTGATTGGTGGTTCCCTGAGAAATGCAAGAGGAAATAGAAAATAGGTGCGGAAGCAGGCCATTTGGCCCTTCGAGCCTGCACCGCCATTCAATGAGTTCATGGCTGAGCATGCAACTTCAGTACCCCATTACTGCTTTCCTCCCACATCCCTTGATCCCCCTAGTAATAACGACTGCATCTAAGTCCTTTATGAATATATTTAGTAAATTGGCCTCAACAACTTTCTGCAGTGGACAATTACACAGCTTCACCACACTCTGGGTGAAGAAGTTCCTCCTCATCTCGGTCCTAAATGGCTTCCCCCTTATCCATAGACTGTGACCACTGTTTCTGGACTTGCGCAACATTGGGAACATTCTTCCTGCATCTAACCGTTCGAAACCCGTCAGAATTTTAAACGTTTCTACGAGATCCCCTTCTCATTCTTCTGAAATCCAGTGAATACACGCCCAGTTGAGCCAATCGTTCTTGAAAGGTCAGTCCCGCCATCGCGGGAATCAGTCTGGTGAACCTTCGCTGTAGTCCCTCATTAGAAAGAATGTCCTTCCTCAAGTTAGGAGACCGAAACTGTACACAATATTCCAGGTATGGCCTCACCAAGGCCTTGTACAACTGTAGCAATACCTCCCTGTCCCTGTACTCACATCCCCTCGCTATGAAGTCTAACATGCCTTTTGCTTTCTTCACCGCCTGCTGTACCTGCATGCCAACCTTCAATGACTGATGTACCATGACACTCAGGTCTCGTTGCACCTCCTCTTTTAGTAATCTTTCACCATTCACATAATAGTCTGTCTCTCTGTTTTTAACACCAAATTGGATAACCTCACAATTATCCACATTATACTTCATCTGACATGCATTTGCCCACTCACCTATCCTATCCAAGTCACTCTGCAGCCTCATAGCATCATCCTCGCAGCTCACACTGCCACCCAACTTCGTGTCATTCGCAAATTTGGAGATATTACATTTAATCCCCTCGTCTAAATCATTAATATACAATGTAAACAGCTGTGGCCCCAGAAAAGAACCTTGCTGTACCCCACTAATCACTGCCTGCCATTCTGAAAAGTATCCATTTATTCCTACTCTTTGCTTCCTGTCTGACAACCAGTTTTCAATCCACGTCAGCACACTCCCCCCAATAGCATATGCTTTGACTTTGCACGTTCATCTCTTGTGTGGAACATTGTCGAAATCCTTCTGAAAGTCCATATATACCATATCAACTGGTTCTCCCTTGTCCACTCTACTAGAAACATCCTTAAAAAATTACAGAAGATTTGTCAAGCATGATTTCCCTTTCACAAATCCATGCTGACTTGGACATATCATATCACCTCTTTCCAAATGCACTGCTATGACATCATTAATAATTGATTCCATCATTTTACCCACGACCGATGTCAGGCTGACCGGTCTATAATTCCCTGTTTTCTCTGAAACTTTTCACCTATGGAAGGACGAACTGTCAGTCCTGTCGGTTTACCTCCTATGTGGGAATCGTGTGATTTTTCCCAAAAAGGCAGGGAAACGTTGTTACGCGGCCTAAACAGTGCCCAGGCAGGCAGAGTCATGATGAAGGCTATCGCCAGGTTGCACGTAAGATGGCCCGACATCGACTCCGAATTAGTACACCAATGTGACATACGCTCACAGCTGAGCAATGCACCTACCGAGGCCCCACTGTGCCTGTGATCATGGTCCTTCAATTCATAGTCCAGTGTCCACGTAATCTTCACTGCCCCTACCTGCGGAAGATGTTTCTCGAAGCAGTGGACGCATCCTCAAAATGGATTGTACGTTTCATAATATTATCATGTAAATCCACTCCCACCAATTAAAGCCTCAGGGCCACGTTCGCCACCAATGGGTTAACCAACGTCCTTGTCCGCGACAATAGACACTGCTTCACCAGCTCGGAATTCAACGATTCAACAGCCGCAAATGCATCAAGCAGGGCAGGTCTGCCCCATTTAAACCCGCATCCAATGAGCAAGCAGACGACCAGTCCAAACCATCAAGCAAAGCTTGAGACGTTTAACGGACAGCTCCTTGCAGACCCCGTTATACAGGTTATCAGCTACCGGACGCGCCCCCACACTCTCACGGTTTTCACCCCGCAGAATTGCTAATGAAGAGAGCACTCAATATCAGACTCTCCTTCGTCAACCCGGACCTCAATGATAACGTAGCAACCCGGCTGCACAGGCAGAATGTGTGCCATGATCTCACGGCGATCTCACATGACACTGAAGTCAATGCCCCGGTGTTTGTACTAAATTATGTGCACGCTCCCAAGTGGATTGCTGGCACAGCTTAGCCAAGGAGGAGAATAGAGTACTTTTTTGTGAAATTGAAGAATGGGAAAACGTGTAATAAGCACCAGTATCATACGAACTGCAATTCAAGGGCTACCAAGAACAGTTTGAGGAACTCCCCACCATCCACCATCCACCACACACATTCAACCGACAAGTGATATCACTGTCAACCACGAGAATGAACCCACCTTGCCCGGCAGTCCAAGCTGACCAGCCGAGCTTCCATGCAGCGATGACCCGATAAACTCACCTTTGCCAGGATGTCATCTCAGGCGATCGACTAGGGAGCACAGACTGCCAGATCGCCTCAACCTGTATGTAAAATGTACTCAATATTTTGGGGGTAAATTACGTAACGTATGTGAACCTGACCTGTTTGTAAGACTCGCCACCAGAAGGCACACTGTGGGAGACCTGTGGGTCACCGCTGAGTAACCTGGAACAAGCAGGTATAAAGGCAGGCCACCACGTTGCTGTCTCACCTTGGAGTTATATTAAAGAGACAAAGGTCAGAATGGCTTAAGCCCACAACTCAGCCTCGTGTAGTTATTCAAAACATAACAGTCATGACGTTGACAGTAAAGTGGTGCTGGTTTGACTCTCGCTTGCTGGAGATCGTCTTTGCCTGGAACTTATGTGACGCGAATTGCATAATCTGTTGGATGTGGTTATTTGTGGCACACAGTAACATATGCACCATAGTTGCCGATAGGATAGTGAATGATTGATAATTACAGGATGGATGCAGAGAGATTCGTGCAGGTACTTGAAGGATAGTTCCAGGAATTAAAGACATCAGCCTAGGACACAAAAGTATGTTGAATTTAGCTGCTCACAGTGCTGAGGTTACCACAGTTGGTTGCAGCCTGATACTGCTAACCCCATGTTTGCGGGCTCGACCCCCGTATGGGTGACAGCATTTTTTTGTGGGGTTGCTGGTATATTATTCTTGTTGTTTTTAAGCTGCTTAATGGTTTGGAAGGAAACTCACACAGGACCTATAACTCATGGGTCTTAGAGGTTAATCCAGTGTTTCTCTTGCCAACGATGTTCCCTGACCTGCTGAGTGTGGCCAACATTTATTGAACAATTCCATACAGCATCTGCTGCAAATTCCTTTTTATGTTGGTGAAGTGTCCCCATATCTATTATGAAATAAATTTATTGCATATAAGTTGCAGAGGTTGGAATGTAAAATGAAGTATAATTCCGAACATTGGTGCTTCAGCAGTCGGATGCTCGGCGACTCATCAATCTGTGCAGTATCCTCTCTCGTACAATCGCACCTTTGCTGATAGTGTTGAACAGAATTGCAAGCAGTACTCTAGCTGTGGCCCACATGTTGTTTTGTCCAGTTGAAGCACAAACTCCCTGCTCTTATAGTCTATGCCTCACCTAATAAATATGTATTCCGCATGCCTTCTTAACCAACTGTTGTTCCACCTTCATGGGTCTATTAAAATTCAGTCCAAGGACCCCCTGTTCCCTTATACATCTCAGTGTCCTGTCATTGAGTGTGCATTCCCTTGCCATGATCGCCCTCACCAAGTGAATTACCTCAGTCTTCTCCGGATTGAATTCATGTTTCCACTGTTCTCCCCAACAGTCTCCAGCTTTCCTCTCCATCATCAACCACACAGCCGATTTTAGCACAATTTAAAAACGTCTTAATCATACCCCTACATTTATGTCTAAATCATTGATATATACCACTAATCCCAAGGCACCTACTACTGAGACGTGCGGAATTCCATGCAAACAGCCTTCCAGTCACGTCCTCTTTAGAAGATGAGAATAGAATCAGAAAGGAGGAAAGCACAGCTCGAGCTGGAAGGTCGAACATTAGTATGGCAGTTCGAAAGGCAGAGCAAACAAAGATTGGAAAATGAATTTGGCTGTGCGTAATGGCATATTCCTAAATGAAAGGAGTATGGTGAATAAGGCAGCGGAGCTGAGGGCACAGATAGTTATGTTGAAGCATGATATCTTAGCAATTACTGAAACATGGCATAAAGAGGGGCAGGATTTTCTACTCAACATTCCTGGTTACAGGTATTTCAAACAAGATAGAGAGAGGATTAAGAAGGAGGGGATGGCAATGTTGACTACTAAAAATATTGCAGCTATGTGAAGGGGTGATATGTTAGAATTATCTTCAAATGAGGTTCAATGACAAATAGGAACAACTACATTGCTGGGAGTGTACAGTAGGCCCCAAATCAATCCGAGGGAGATAGAACAAGCAATGTGTTGGCAAATGTCTGACAGATGCATTAACATATTGCAGTAATATTGGGTGATCTCATTTAATGTAATATTAACTGGGGTACAATCAGTGTAATAGTTATAGACAGCATTGAATTCCGAAGTTTCCTGCAGGAGAACATTTTTTTCGTCTGTATGTAGCAGGCCCAACAAGGGAGAGGGCAGTTCTTTACTTCTTTTTGGCAACCAAGCTGGGCAGGTGATAGGGGCATCAATGGGAGAATCGCTGCAGTGACTCCGCAAGACCGAGAACGTCATGGATAGCTCGTTGCTTGAGGTGATAACCCGGCAGCTTAAGAAAGTGCAGGCAGGGAATGGAAGTGTGGTCGTCAGACAGAAGGGGAGGAGCAGCCATCTATTGTAGAAGTCCGCTGACTGCATCTCGCTCCCCCAGCAGCATTCTGTTCTCAGTACTGCTGGGGCGATGGCTGATCCAGTGATGCTGAGTCAGAGCTAATTCCACGGTACCACTGCTGGCGCAGCTGCAGAGGGGGGCGGGGGTTGGGGGAGAAGATTGGAAGAGCAATAATGGTAAAATATACGATTGTTCGTGGAGCGCACAGGCCGGAGACGTCATTCAGATCAGCCATGATCTTGTTGAATGGCGCAGAAGGCTCGTGGTCGAGATGGCCTACTCCTGTTGCAAATTCTTATGTTCCTATTCCAGTACGGTGTGTTGCCTACATGGTGCAGGGTCAAGTTTAACTGAGCGGTTGCAGGGGACGTTGAGGGGAGTGAGTGAACAAAAAAAGGGTATGGTCCATTATTGTACCAATGATATCGGTAGAAAGATGGATCAGGCCCTGAAGGTAGATTGTTGGGAGCTGGAAGAGAGATTAAAAAACAGGGCCTCAAAAGTAGCAATTTCCAGATTACTCCCAACGCCACGTGCCAGTGATGAGTATGATTTTATACCTATTACTGAGACATGGCTGAAATAAGGGCAGAAATGCTAGCTCAACATTCCTGCTGATATGGTTTTTAGGCGGTTAGAAGGAGGAGAATAAAAACGAGGGGAGGGGTTAACCGCAGTATTGATGAAAGGGACAATTGCAGCTGAGGAGAGAGAATATGCTTAATGGATTATCAATTCAAGACATATGGGATGAATGGAACAACAAAACCGCGGCGATCACACTGCTGCGATGGTACTATAGACCCGCTAGCCGTCAGAGAGAGAGAGACGAGCAACATTGTTGGCAAAGTTATAGGGGAGGAATAGAAGTCGATTTCAACTACACTAATACTAACTGGGATAGAATTATTGCGAAATACATATAGGAGCAGAATTTCTAAAATGCATTCAGCAGATCTTTATTAGCCATTATTTCGCAAGCCAAAGAAGGGAGGGGCGATTCTGACTTAGTTTTAGGTAATGAAACTGAGCGGGTGGAAGGGGTATCAGTAGGAGAGCATTTTGGTAATAGTGATCATAATTCAGTGAGAATTAGTGCAGTTATGGAAAAATACAAATGTTGACAAGGAATAAATAATCTCAAATTAGGAAAAAGCCCATCCTGTTAAGCAGAGATAGGATTTAGCCAACGTTAACAGGAAAGAGATACTTGAAGGCAAAACTGTGACAGAGCATTGGGAGACATTCAAGGAGCAGATCCTGAGGGTTCAGAGAAAGTACGTTCCCTTAAAGAAAGAGGGCGGGACTAGCAAATCCAGAGCCCCCGAGATGCCAAGGGGCTTAAACGGTCGAATAAAGGAAAATATGGGGGCTTATGCCACAGTGATGCATCAATGCTTCAGAAACTCTAGAAGATTATAGGAAGTGCAAAGGTGAAATTAAAAAGGAAATCATTAAAGCAAAATGAGAGAATGAAATATTTTGCAATTAAAATCAACGGAAACCCAAAGATTAATAAATATATTAAGAGCAAGAGGATAGCTAAAGAAAGAATATGGCTCATTATAGGCCATACAGTAATCTATGAGTGGAGGCGGAATATTTGTTTATGGTTCTTAATGAATACATTGCATCTGTTTTCACAATAGTGTGCGGCGATGCAAACGTTGCAACTGGGGAGGAGGAACGTGAAATATTAAGTTAAATAAATATAGTGACCGAGGAAGTATTATGGGGTTTAACAGCTTTGAAAGTGAAAATATCCTCAGAGCCACGTGAAATGTACCCACGCTGTTAAGAGAAGCAAAGGATGAAATAGCAGAGATTCTGACAATCATAATAATCTGGCTGCAGTTGTGTTGCCAGAGGACTGGAGGACTGCTAATGTCGTATCTTTGTTTAAAAAGGGAGAAAGTGATCGATGATCAATAAAAGCCAATCAGCCTAACCTCGGGTGAGGAAAGATTATTAGAAAAATATCTGAGGAACAAGGTAAATATTTTTTAGAAAGTCTCGGTTTGATCAAGCACAGTCAGCATAGAGATTTTCAGCGAAAGTCGTCTATGACTAAATTGATTACATTTTCTGACAAGGATTGTCCATTAGGGTAGTGCATTTGATGCAGTGCATATGGAGCTGAACAAGGATTTTGACAAGGTTACCTATGGCAGACTGCTCACGAAAGTAAAAGCCCTTGGAATCCAATGCAAATTGGAAAGATGGATCCAAAATTTTCCTGGAGTCAGGAAGCAAAGAGAAACAGATGTTTTTGCAACTGGAAGGCTGTTCGAGTGTTGATCCTCTTCATCAGTAGAAGGTGCAATGCTTTTTGTCGTATATATCAATGATATAGATCTGAATTAATTGGGTATGATTAAAAAGTTTTCAGATGGAACAACCATTGGCTATGTGGATGATAATGAAGAAGAAAGATCTTGAATGCAGCTCAGCATCAATGAACTGGTCACATGAGCAGAATAGTGGTGAATGAAATTTTATACGGAGAACTATTAGGTAATGTATTTGCGTATGGCTAACAAAGCAAAGGAATACACATTAAATGGTAGGGCACTGAGAAGTGTAGAGTAACAAAGGGAATGTTTAATGCATTTCCACATACCCATGAATGTTGCAGCACAGGCAGATACGGGCGTTAGAAGGCATCCGGAAAACTTTCCTTAATTGCCGAGGCATAGCATATAAGAGCCGGGAGGTTACGCTTGAACTGTATAAAACAGTTAGGCCACAGCTGGAGTACTGCGTGGAGTACTGATCACCATATTGCAGGAAACACGCGATTGCACGAGACAGGGTACATAGGAGATTTACCAAGATGTGGCTTGGAATGGAGAATTTTAGCTATGGCGAAAGATTTGACAGGCTTGGTTTATTTTCTCTGGAACTTAGGAAGCTGAGGGGATAAATTAATAAGGTGTTTAATTATGAGGTGGCTAAATAATGTGGATAGGAAGGACCTTGTTCCCTTAGCAGACGAGATCAACAACCAGGAGGCATAGCTTCAAAGTAATTGGTAGGTGCTTTAGTGGGGAGTGAGATAACATTTCTTCACCCAGATTATGGTGGTGCGGACTGGGGGAGGGGACGTGAGAGGGGGATTGTCCTGCATCGCACTGGCTGAAAGGGTGGTATGTGCAAAAACCCTCACCACATTTCCAAAGTATTCGGATGTGTATCTGAAGTGCCGTAACCTACAGGTCTGTGGATCAAGAGGTAGAAAGTGGGATTAGGCTGGATAGCTCTTTATTGGACGGTGCAAACTCGAGGGGCAGAAATGGCCTCCTTCTGTGCTGTAAATTTCTGTGATTCCATGATTCGATGAATAGAAAAAGTGGAAGTGAGACAGCTCATTGAAGGTAAATCAGTGTCAGAGCAGTGGGAGGCCTTCAAGAAGGAGATACCAGTTCAGTGTCAACATGTTCCGAGAAAGAAAAACGCCAACATGCCAAATCTGGAGCCCCTTGGATGACAAGGTGCAAACTGCGAAAGATAAGGCAAAGACAGGAAGCTTATATCAGCAATCGAGAGCCCAGTACTGCAGAAAGCCGAGGGGTGAAATTAAAAAGGAAATTGGGAAAGAAAAGAAGAACCAAGAAAAATGCTGGCACGTTGAATCAAAGAAAATCGAGAGGTATTTCACAATTGCATAAAGAACAAGATAATAACGAAGGGCAGAATAAGGCATTTAGCGACCAAAATGGTAACCTATGTGTGGATGTGAAGTATGTGTATCAGGTACGAAATTAAAGCATTGCAGCGGTTTAATAAAGGAGGGCGACGATACCAGCATTAAAGTTAAGGAAGAAGAGAATGTAATAACGGATTGGATAAATATAGTAATGAAGCAATGATTGAGGGGTTTGGCATCTTCTAACGTAAATAAATCTCCAGGACGCAATGAAATATATCCTAACCTATTAAAATAAGCAAGTGTGGAAATTACGGAGGCTCTGACCATCATTTGAGCAATCTCCCTAGCTGCAGGAGAGGAAACTACACGTTGGATAACTGCTAACATTGTACCATTATTTAAAAAGGGGCAAAGTGAAACGCCGAATAATTACAGACAGTTAGGTTAAACCTGGTGATGGAAAAATTATTGGAATCAACGCTGAGGGACAGTATAAACCTTCATTTAGAAAGACATTCTTCAAAAAAACAGTCAGCATCGATTTGTTAAGGGAAGGTCGTGTCTGACTTAGTTAATACAATTTTTTGAGGAGGCTACAAAGAGGTACGATACGGGTAGTGCATTTGAAGTAATACACACAGATTCTAACAAGACTTTTGACAAAGTCTCACATGACAGACTGAACAAAAAAGTAAAAGCCCATTGTATTTAAGGGAGTGTGACAAATCGGATCGAAAATTGGCTCAATGCAGGAAGAAAATGGTTGATGTATGTTTTTACGAACAGAAGGATGTTTCCAATGGGGTTCGTAGGGTTCAGTTCTCAGTCCCTTGTTTTCTGTAGTTCACATTAATGATTTAGACATAAATGTAGGGAGCATGGTAAAGAAGGTTACAAATGAAACACAAATTGTCTGTGTGTTTAACAGTGAAGTGGGAAGTTTAGACTGCAGGAAGATATCGATTGAACAGTCAGTTGGGTAGAAAAGAGGAACATGGCAATCAATCCAGAAAAGTGTGAGCTAATGCATTTGGGGAAGTACAATACGATACACAAAATAGCAGAATGCTGAGAGCTGTGGAGGAAAAGAGAGACCCTCGAGTGTATGCCCTCAGATCTTTAAAGTTCGAGAACAGGTCGATTAATTAGTAAAAATGGCATATGGAATCCTTTACTTTATTGCCGAGGGATAGAATGTAAGCGAAGAGAAGTTATGGTACAACTGCAAAGCAATAGTTAGAGCACAGCTAGGGTGCTGCTGCAGTACTGGTAACTACTTCACAGGAAATATTTGATTGCACTCAAGAGTGTACAGAGGACATTATGAGCATGTTGCGTAGAGTGGAAAATTAAAGTTTTGAGGAAAGATTGGATGAACTGTGCTTTACTTTGTTTGGAACTCAGGAGGCTGATGGAACATTGAATTGAAGTGCATGAAATATGAGGACCCTAGATAGAATGGGTAGCAAGGATATTAAAAAGAACATATGCCTTAGCGGAGGGGTTAAAAACCAGGCACATCGATGCAACGTAGTTGGTATCATGATTAGAGAGGAGATGAGGATAATCAATTGATCCAGATGATGATGGGTGTCTGGTACGCACGAGCTGAAAGGATGGTAGAAGCAGAAACCCTCACCACTATTTATAACGTACTTGGATATGCACTTAAAGAACCGTAACATACAGGGCTACGGACCTCGTGTTGGAGATCGGATTAGGCCGGTTAGCTATTTGTCGGCGGGCAGAGACACAATGGGCCAAATGGCTTCCCTCAGTGTCGTATTGTTTCTATTATTATATGAGGAGAAAGAGTTAGAGAGGTTCAGAGATTTCGTAAGGTAATTTCAGAGCTAAAGGCGCAGGCAGCTGAAGGTACGGCCTTGATTGGTTGAGTGATTATAATCAGGGATGCTCAACGAGACATGATTAGAGGAGTGAAGATATGTCAGGGGTTTATGTAGCTGGAGGAGATGACAGAGATAGGGAGGGTCGAGGACATGGAGCGATTAGAAAGCAAGGATGAGATTTTATATTCCTATGAGTTATTTCACCAGGAGCCAATGCAGGTCAGCGAGCACAGGGGTGATGGGTGAACGGGTTTGCTGCCAGTTCGGAGAAAGGCAGTCTATTTTTTGGATGAGCACAAGTTTAAATCGGGTAGAACGTGGGTGGCCAGCCAGGAGTGCATTGGAATAGTCCAGTCCAGAGGCAACAAATGCATGGATAAGGATTTCAGCAGTAGATGCGCAGCGGCAAATGTTGAGACGGCGAATGTTATGCACGTAGGATACTCCACAGCTCAGAGGTAAAAGATTGGCTGCTACTGAGGAAGGATTTGATTGCCTGCAGTCAGCGGTTTAGTTTAATGGACTGTGGTTTAAGTTATGGGATTGAGGAGGATTTGGAAGAAAGTCAAGAAGCAAATAAATTTCCCGACCGCAGCAGAAAAGCTATCGAGGAGTTAGCGCACGGAATGGAGATAAAATTTGGAATTCTCATTTTTCAATCAGTGAAAGGTTCACAGCAGTTGATTTGTTTGGAGTGCAAGGAATGTGTACAGTTTTGGTCTCGTAACCTCAGGAAGGATAGAGAGGGAGCAGGAAAGGTTCACCAGACTGTTTCCTGGGAGGTTGGGATTGTTCGATGACGAGAGATTGAGTAGACTAGGAATATATTCGTTCAAGTTGAGAAGAATGAGAGGGGAACTCATTGAAATATACAACAATCTCACAGTTCATGACAGCATAAATGCAGAGAGGACGATTATTCTGTCTTGGAAGTCTAGAACCAGGGGGCACCGTTTCAGAATAAAAGATCTGCTATTTAGGAATGAAATCAGGAGAAACGTTTACACTCAGAGGGAGGTGAGTTTTTTGAATTAGATACCCCAGAGGGCTGTGGAGGTTCAGTCTTTGAGTTTATACATGACAGCTATCGATAGATTTGGGGATATTAAGGGATTAAGTGACATGGAACAGTGCAGGAAAGTAGATTTGAGGTAGAGAATCAGCCATAATCTCATTGAATAGCGCAGCAAACTCGAGGGGCCGAATGCCTCGCTCCTGCTCCTAATACTTATGTCTTTCTGAAAGAAATGACAATAAAAACTATCACGGTCTTTAATCGTTAATTGTTCCCATTAGTCTCACACTTCATCGTAGCTCACACTGGACCATGGCGCACGAGCGAACATCTGGCCATCGTTTCCAAGAAGGTCACTGATCTCATCTCCTCTGGGGATCTTCCCACATGGCCGCTAACGTCACAGTTCCCCAAACCCACGCAGCCTAATACAAGCATCGCTTCAACCTGTTCGCGCCCCACGGAACAGATGTCTCACTGTCTCAATTCTATTTTTCTCCACTTGCCTTACCTGTTTCAACCTAGTAGGACATTTGGAATAGCGTGATGCAATAAAGCAGAGTCGGCATGGTTTTCTGAAAGGGAAATCATGCTTGACAAATTTGCTGGAGTCCTTTGAGGATGGAACGAGCAGATAGACAAGGGGGAATTAGTGCATGTGGTTTAATTAGATTTCTAGAAACATTCGATAAATTGCCACATAATAGGTTACTGCACGAGATCGAAGCTCATGGGGTTGGGTGTAATGTATTTGCATTGTCTAAATAACAAAAAACAGAGAGTCGGAATAAATGGGGCATTGTAAGTTTGGAAAAGTTGATTAGTGTGGTTAAGCAGGATCTGGGTACTGGGTCGTCAACAACTTATCATTTGTATTAATGACGTGGATGAAGGGACCGTTTTAATTTAACCAAGTTCGCTCATAGAAACATAGAAACATAGAAAATAGTTGCAGGAGTAGGCCAGTCGGCCCTTCTAGCCTGCACCGCCATTCAATGCGTTCATAGCTGAACATGCAACCTCAGTACCCCATTCCTGCTTTCTCGCCATACCCCTTGAACCCCCTAGTAGTAAGGACTTCATCTAACTTCTTTTTCAATATATTGTTGAATTGGCCTCAACAAATTTCTGTGTAACAGAATTCCACAGGTGCGCCACTCTCTGGGTGAAGAAGTTTCTCCTCATCTCTGTTGTAAATGGCTTACCCCTTATCCTTAGACTGTGACCCCTGTTTCTGGACTTCCCCAACATTGGGAACATTCTTCCTGAATCTAACCTGTCTGAACCCATCAGAATTTTAAATGTTTCTATGATTTCCCCTCCCATTCTTCTGAACTCCAGTGAATACAAGCCCATTTGCTCCAGTCTTTCTTGATAGGGCAGTCCCGCAATCCCGGGAATCAGTCTGGTGAACTTTCGCTGCACTCCCTCAATAGCAAGAATGTCCTTCCTCAGGTTAGGAGACCAAAACTGTACACAATACTCTAGGTGTGGCCTCACCAAGGCCTGTACAACGGTAGCAACACCTCCCTGCCCCTGTACTCAAATCCCCTCGCTATGAAGGCCAACATACCATTTGCTTTCTTAACCGCCTGCTGTACCTGCATGCCAACCTTCAATGACTGATGTAGCATGACACACAGGTCCCGTTGCACCTCTCCTTTTCTTAATTTTTCTTCATTCAGAAAATATTCTGTCTCTGTGTTTTTACCACCAAAGTGGATAATTTCACATTTATCCACATTATACTTCATCTGCCATGCATTTGCCCACTCACCGAACCTATCCAAGTGGCTCTGCAGCCTCTTAGCATCCTCCTCGCATCTCACACTGCCATCCAACTTAGTGTCTTCCGCAAATTTGGAGATACTACATTTAATCGCCTCGTCTAAGTCATTAATGTACAGTGTAAACAGCTGGGGCCCCAACACAGAACCTTGCGGTACTCCACTAGTCCCTGCCTGCCATTCTGAAAAGTATCCATTTACTCCAACTGTTTGCTTCTTGTCTGACAACCAGTTTTCAATCCATGTCAGCACGCTACCCCCAATCCCATGTGCTTTAACTTTGCACATTAATCTCTTGTGTGGGACCTTGTCGAAAGCCTTCTGAAAGTCCAAATATACCACATCAACTGGTTCTCCCTTGTCCACTCTCCTGGAAACATCCTCAAAAAATTCCAGAAGATTTGTCAAGCATGATTTCCTTTTCACAAATCCATGCTGACTTGGACCTATCATGTCACCTCTTTCCAAATGCGCTGCGATGACATCCTTAATAATTGATTCCATCATTTTACCCACTACCGATGTCAGGCTGACCGGTCTATAATTCCCTGTTTTCTCTCTCCCTCCTTTTATGAAAAGTGTGGTTACATTGGCTACCCTCCACTCGATAGGAACTGATCCAGAGTCAATGGAATGTTGGAAAATGACTGTCAATGCATCCGCTTTTTCCAAGGCCACCTCCTTAAGTACTCTGGGATGCAGTCCATCAGACTCTGGGGATTTATCGGTCTTCAATCCCATCAATTTCCCCAACACAATTTCCCGACTAATAAGGATTTCCCTCAGTTCCTCCTCCTTACTAGACCATCTGACCACTTTTATATCCGGAATGTTGTTTGTGTCATCCTCAGTGAATACCGAACCAAAGTACTTGTTCAATTGGTCCGGCATTTCTTTGTTCCCCGTTATGACTTCCCCTGATACGATGATACAAAGATGGGTGGGAAAGCCTTTCGAGGAAGACATAAAAGATCTGCAAAGGAGATAGAGGCTAATGAGTTGGCAAACATTTGGCAGAAGGAGAATCTTGTGGGATATTGTGAGGTTATCCACTTTGGCAGAAATAATAGGAAAGCAAATTATAATTTAAATTGAGACAAATTGCAAAGTGCTGCAGTACAGAGAGACTTGGGTGCCTTGTGCATGAAACACAAAACAGTTATTGTGAATGTACAGCAAGTAATCAGGAGTTGGTATGTTCGCAGTTATTGCAAGTGGGATAGAGGATAAAAGCAGAGAAGTCCCGCTGCAAATTTACAGGTTATTATTCAGGCTACACCATGAGTACTGCATCCAGTTTTGGTATTCGTTGTTATGAGGGATATACTTGCATTGGAGTCTGTTCAGAGAAGGTTCACTGGAATGATTTCGGAGATGAGAAGGTTGAATTATGACGGTAGGTTGAGTAGGTTGAGCCTATACTCATTGCAGTTCCGAAGAATGAGAGGTGATGATATTGAAACTTGTAAGAGAATAAGCGACGATATTTCCACTCATAGGGAAAAGTAAATCGAGGGGAGATACTCTCAGAATAAGTGGCCACCCATTTAAAACTGAGATTATAAAGTTTTTCTCTCAGAGGGTTGTAAATCTATGGAATGCTCTGTCCTGGAGAACTGTGAAGGTTGGGTAATCGAATATATTTAAGGCAGGGATGGACATATCTTTGAGCGATAAGAGAATAAAGGGTTGTGGTGTGTGGGAAGGGAAGTAGAGATGAGTCCATGATCAGATCTACCATGATCAAATAGAATGAAGTTGTGGGCTCGAGGGTCCAAATGACCATCTCCTGCTCCAATTTTTTATCTTTTTATGCTCTTATGGTATAAAACTATAATTTGATATCGAGTCACATCAGGAGAAATCAGAATAGATGATCAATAACTTTGTCACAGAGCTAGGTTTCAAAACGTCCTACAGTAGTGGAGAGAGGTGGAGAGGTTTAGCTAGGAATTCCAGAGATTAGGGCTCAGGCAGCTGAAGGGATGTCCCGCGATTGTTGAACGATTAGAATCAGGGATGCACAAGATGGCAGAATTCGAAGATTGCAGATATCTTCAGTGGTTATGGGGATGGAGGAGATTAATGACATTGAGAGGGGCGAGGACATAACGGGATGTGAAAACAACAATGAGAATTTTGAAATCGATGCATTGCTTCAGCGCGAGCCAATATTGGTGAGCGAGCATCAGGGTTCTGGGTGAATGGGCTTGATGCTGGTTTGGATACAGCCAGAGAGTTTTGGAATGACCTCAAGTTTACGGAGGGTAGATCGTGGGAGGCCAGTAAGGAGAGCGTTGGAGTAGACAAGTCAGACTTAACGAAGGCATGGTCAGGATTTCTGCAGCAGATGTGTGACGGTAGCGGCGGTGAGGGGCGAAATTGCGGATTTGGAACCCTCCTCAAGGAGTCAGCTCGCGAGCAAAAGTTTGGCACCGACGTGGGAGAGATTTAGTGAAATGCAGTCAGCGCCATAGATTAAGAGCCTCAGCTATGGTTTAATTTAAGTGAATTCGGAGCTTTTCTGTGGAGGACAACAGGCAACGAAGTTTCCTGATGGCAGCAGAAAAGCTGGAAAGGAGGACGAGAGGAAACGCTTGGATTGTGGTTCGACTTCTGCACTTCTCTTATTTCAATCAGTGAATGGTTCACATCCGCTGTTGGACTGTAAATAATGGAAGTGAAATACATATGATCAGGGGCTTTAATCTATCATTATCGTCATTACATGAATGTTAATTGCAGATGCGCTGTGACTTAAATAATAAAGTGTGTGATTTTTATGTAAATTGAAGTTTGCAGGTTCGAGTCTTGTTCTGGATGCATTATACACTTGTTAATTCTATTTTAACTTTATAAAACCAAACCTCATGTCCAATCATTAGCTTGATGATCGGTTGATGAACAGCGGTGTACATAAAAGGAGATATTTCACAACTCTCCAGGAATAGATATTCCACTGAGGAGGGAACGGCGAAAGAGAAAAGATTGCCTTCCGTGGCTAACTAAAGAAATAAGCGACGGTATCCAATTAAAAACAAGGACATACAATGTGGCCAAAACGAGTGGGAGGCTGAAGATTGGGAAGTGTTTAAAAGCAAACAATGATTGACAAAAAAATGATTAATAATGGGAAGATAGATTATGAAAGTAAACTAGTACGAAATATAAAAACAGATAGCAAGAGTTTCTATAGCTATATAAAAAAGAAAATCGTGGCTGGGCTAAATCTTGGTCCCTAATAAGACGAGACTGCGGAGTTAATAATGGGAAAGATGGAGATGGCAGAAACTCTGAACAAATATTTTGTATTATTCTTTACGGGAGAGGACACTAATCATATTCCAACAATGGATAGTCAAGGGGCTAAAGGGGGGAAGGTATTAACACAATCAAATTCACTAAAAATGTGGCACTAAGTAAGCTAATGGGACTAAAGTCTGATAAAACCCCTGCACCAGATGGCATGCCCCCTAGGGTATTAGGAAAAGTTGCGGCAGGAATCGTGGATGCATTGGTTGTAATTTACCAACATTCCCTGGACTCTGGGATGGTCCCAGCAGTTTGGAAAACAGCAAATGTAACAACACTATTTCAAAAAGGAGGTCGATAAAAACGCAAATAACCCTAGACTAGTTAGCCGAACTTCTGTGGAAGGGAAGATGTTGAAGTCCATTATTCAAGAAGCAGTAGCAGGAAACTTGGAGAAGCAAAATTAGGTCAGGCAGAATCCGCATGGATTCCTGCAGGGGAATTCATGTTTGGCACATTGGCTAGAATTCTTTGAGGACGTAACGAACAGGGTCGATTAAGGGGAACCAGTGGATGTGGTGTATTTGGACTTCAAGAAGGCCTTTGACAATGTGCCACAAAAAATATTACTGCACAAGATAAAGCTTCACGTGCTAGGGGGTACTATAATAGCATTGCTTGAGGATTATCTAATGAACAGAAAACAGAGTGTAGGGATAAATGTTTCATTCTCAGGATGTCAATTCATAACCAGGGGGTGCTGCAGGGTTCAGTGCTTGGACCAAACTATTTACAATCTATATTAACGACTTGGAGGAATGTAGCAAGTGTAACGTAGCTAAGTTTTCCTATGATATAGAGATGGGGTGAAAAGCCATGCGTGAAGAGCACACACAAAATCTGCAAACGGAAATAGACAGGCCAATTGAGTGGGCAAAAACATTGCAGATGGAGTATAACTTTGGAAAGTATGATGCAGCAAAAATTAAGAGCTATTTATTATTTAGATGTAGAATGATTGCAAAGTGCTGCTGTACAGCTGGACATGAGGTTAATTGTGCATGAAACGCAAAAGGGTTAGTATGCGGATACAGCAAGTGATCAGGAAGGCCAATGGAATATTGGCCTTTATTGCAAAGGCGTTTGGAATTCTTGCTGCAGTAGTACAGGGTATTGGTGAGTCCACACCTGGAATAATGCGTGCAGTTTTGTTTTTCTTATTTACGAAAGATTGTATTTGTTTGGAGGCAGTTCAGAGAAGGTTCACAAGGTTGATTCCAGAGATGAGGAGGTTGACAGATGTGGAAAATAGAGTAGGTTGGGCCTCTATTCATTGGAATTCAGAAGAATGAGAGGTGAGGTTATCGAAACGTATGAGATTAAGTGAGGACTTGGCAAGGTGGAAGCAGAGAGGATGTTTCCACTGATAGGGCAGACTAGATCTAGAGGGCATAATCTTAGAATCAGAGGCCGCCCATTTAGAGCTGAGGTGAGGAGAAATGTCTTATTTCAGTGGGTTGTGGATCTGAGGAATTCGCTGCCCCAGAGAGCTGTGAAGGCTTTGTTTTTGAACATGTTTAATGCGGAGATAGATAGATTTTTGAGTGTTGAGGGTTTAAAGGATTATGGAGAGCGGACAGGGTAGTGGAGCTGAGTCCATGAGCAAATCCACCAAGATCTTATTGAATGTTGGAACTGGCTGGAGTGGCCAAATGGACTACTCCTGCCCCAATTCCTTATGTTCTTATGTTCTCATTTAGTTCATGTTCGAAAGAAACATTGGAATTCCTTCAGCATCAAGCGACTGATTGAAATTGAGATAAACGCAGGAAGCAAAGCGGCAGAATAGGGTCAGATGGCGGAATAGACAAGGGAGATGGTTAGATGCAAAACAGCCTCCGAATCCAAAATGCAGTCACAGGTAGCCGACTGATATCAGTCAATGGAGGCAAGCCAGTAAAGTAGAGGTTTGGCTCCGTGGCTTAGCTGGTCAAAACACTGTACAGTAAACAGGACAATCTTGGGTTCAACTATCAACGGGGCCTAATTTTTTTTCATAACGCACAATGGGCGAATTTCTTTCTGCGTGAAATGGCATTTAAGTTTACCTACCGCTAATAACTAGTTGCCATTCAGGATTAACACTCCAGTCGCTGGAGGGTGGAGGTCGAATGTCACCACTGCCATAATTTCTGGCCGGGCGAATTTTTGCCTCATCAATAAATTCCAAGCAGTGCTGTGTGTGACTTTGTTTAATCACTGCAAACTTGCAATAGCTGATGTGAGGTGCTGTGATCGTATCATGATTAATACTCGCCGTTTTGATCACAGCAGCCTCGGTTCGAACCTGAATTACCGCACAGTTTATCTTTTGTCCTATGCGGCAACTGCTGAAAGAAAACAGCAATACATCAATCTTTACTTTATTGAAAAAGTATTCTTTTTTTTCGAGTAGAAACAAGTTTACTCATTCAAACGTGCCAGTTGTCTCAGCTTTTTCCGCCTTCCAGGAGCAATAGCCCTTTGCTTAAAATGTTCCCCTCAACAGCTGTAGTGGCGCAGCAGTGCCTCCGTTGGTGAATGGAAAAGGTGCCTGACTTCGATACCAACGAAGTTCTGTCGTGGGCGTTTAATTCCCCCGGTCAATCGTTCCTTTTTCTCAGCTTTGAATCTGTTTCGCGACATAACATTTCCGGCGCTCCCTCCCTCACCCGAAGTAACGGGAGACTTTTTATTGACAGACGCTAGTTGTACACGTTCAAGATTGTTGCAACTTGGTGCATGGGCAGGACAAGCGTTAAGTTCCGTTTGTCGCTGGGATTGCTGTTTGGATGCAAAAAGCAGAATGCTGCGTGACTGGTCACACTCTTGCAATAAAACGTCGTGGCCGCGTGGTTCATGCAAAAGTCTGCTAATGCATTGTGCGCGAAATGCGCTGATGCGAATATAATCCTCGTTTTTATTGCCTTGAACATTTGATGCTTAGGATTCATAGAAACATAGAAAATAGGTGCAGGAGTAGGCCATTCCGCCCTTCGAGCATGCACCGCCATTCAACGAGTTCATGGCTGAACATGCAACTTCAGTACCCCATTCGTGCTTTCTCACCATACCCTTTGATCCCCCTAGTAGTAAGGCCTTCATCCAACTCATTTTTGAATACATTTAGTGAATTGGCCTCAACAACTTTCTGTGGTAGAGAATTCCACAGGTTCACCATCTCTGGGTGAAGAAGATTCTCCTCATCTCCGTCCTAAATGACTTACCCCTTATCCTTAGACTGTGACGCCTGGTTCTGGACTTCCCCAACATCGGGAACATTCTTCCTGTATCTAACCTGTCTAAACCCGTCAGAATTTTAAACGTTTCTATGAGGTCCCCTCTCATTCTTCTGAATTCCAGTGAATACAAGCCCAGTTGATCCAATCTTTCTTGATAGGTCAATCCCGCCATCCCGGGAATCAGCCTGGTGAACCTTCGCTGCACTCCCTCAATAGCAATAATGTCCTTCCGCAAGTTAGGAGACCAAAACTGTACACAATACACCAGGTGTGGCCTCACCAAGGCCCTGTACAACTGTAGTAATACCTCCCTGCTCCTGTACTCAAATCCTCTCGCTATGAAGGCCAACATGCCATTTGCTTTCGTAACTGCCTGCTGTACCTGCATGCCAACCTTCAATGACTGATGTGCCATGACACCGAGGTCTCCTTGCACATCCCCTTTTCCTAATATGTCACAATTCAGATAATAGTCTGTCTCTCCGATGTTACCACCAAAGTGGAGAAACGCACATTTATCCACATTATACTTCATCTGCCATGCATTTTCCCACTCACCTAACCTATCCAATCGCCCTGCAGCCTCATAGCATCCTCCTCGCAGCTCACACTGCCAGTCAACATAGCGTCATCCGCAAATTTGGAGGTACAACATTTAATCCCCGTCTAAATCATTAATGTATAGTGTAAGCTTCTGTTTGTTTTGTTAATCACCGAAAGCTTAATGTCCAAGTTCACCTTTTGCTCCACATATCATATACGCAGCTCATGTCATTTCTTACATTACTAATAATTCCATTAAAAGGAATAAAATTGTAGGATTATGGGGATTGGGACAAATTCGAGAGATGTCAGGGACTTAGCATGGCAGGATGGGCGTTAAATTTTAATTTTTTACCGACAGAATATGAGATTTAAATACACAATGAGTTGCGTTGTTTAATTTTATCGGAGGCTTGTTGGTCTAGCGATTTGATTCTCGCTTTGGGATTTCCAGCGTTGAAATGAGACAGATTCTGATTGCAATTCCTGGACTGTTGTCACAAGGATTTAGAATAAATCACATTTTCACAGCCGAAAGGAACTGCAGCAAAGATCAATAAATTAAATAAAAATGTTCGAATTGGCACCATATTTTGTACATCGTCCGAAATCACAGAGCTTCACAGCAGCAACGTTAAATCCAACCGACTGAGTAAAGCTATTGGATTCCGGGTTTTTGCGGCTGTGTGTCTCCTTGGATGTGTTACATACGTTTGACAGAGCAAGAGTAGCGGCTGGTTACAGAGTGGGAGCAGAGAAGAGAGGCTGTTTACAGAGCGGGAGCAGAGAGGAGCGGCTGTTTACAGAGTGGGAGCAGAGAGGAGCAGCTGGTTACAGAGTGGGAGCAGAGAGGAGCGGCTGTATACAGAGTGGGAGTAGAGAGGAGCGTCTGGTTACAGAGTGGGAGCAGAGAGCAGCGGCTGTTTACAGAGTGGGAGCAGAGAGGAGCGGCATGTTACAGAGTGGGAGCAGAGAGGAGCGGCTGTTTACAGAGTACGAGCAGAGAGGAGCAGCTGTTTACAGAGTGGGAGCAGAGAGGAGTGGCTTTTGACAGAGCGGGAGCAGAAAGGAGCGGCTGGTTACAGAGTGGGAGCAGAGAGGAGCGGCTGGTTACGAGTGGGAGCAGAGAGGAGAGGAGGTTTACAGAGTGGGAGCAGAGAGGAGCGGCTGGTTACAGAGGCAGAGAATGAGGTGCGGCTGGTTACAGATTTGCAGCAGAGAGGAGCGGCTGGTGACAGAGTGGGAGCAGAGAGAAGCGGCTGGTTACAGATTGGGAACAGAGAGGAGCGGCTGTTTACAGAGTTGCAGCAGAGAGGAGCGGCTGGTTACAGAGTGGGAGCAGAGAGGAGGGGCTGTTGACAGAGCGGGAGCAGAGAGGAACGGCTGTTTACAGAGTGGGAGCAGAGAGGAGCGGCTGGTTTTAGAGTGGGAGCAGAGAGGAGCGGCTGGTTTCAGAGTGGGAGCAGAGAGGAGTGGCTGTTGACAGAGTGGGAGCAGAGAGGAGCGGCTAGTTACAGAGTGGGAGTAGAGAGGAGCGGCTGGTTACAGAGTGGGAGCTCAGAGGAGCGGCTGGTTACAGAAGCAGAGAATGAGGAGCGGCTGTTTACAGAGTTGCAGCAGAGAGGAGCGGCTGGTTACAGAGTGGGAGCAGAGAGGAGCGGCTGGTTATAGAGTGGAAGCAGAGAGGAGCGGCTGGTTACAGAGTAGGAGCAGAGAGGAGCGGCTGTTTACGGTGTGGGAGCAGAGAGGAGCGACTGTTTACGGAGTTGGAGCAGAGAGGAGCGACTGGCTACAGAGGCAGATAATGAGGAGCGGCTGGTTACAGAGTTGCAGCAGAGAGGAGCGGCTGGTTACAGAGTGGGAGCAGAGAGGAGGGGCTGTTGACAGAGCGGGAGCAGAGAGGAACGGCTGTTTACAGAGTGGGAGCAGAGAGGAGCGGCTGGTTTCAGAGTGGGGGCAGAGAGGAGCGGCTGCTTACAGAATGGTAGCAGAGAGGAGCGGCTGTTTACGGAGTGGGAGCAGATAGGAGCGGCTGTTTACGGAGTGGGAGCAGAGAGGAGCGGCTGTTTACGGAGTGGGAGCAGATAGGAGCGACTGGTTACAGAGGCAGATAATGAGGAGCGGCTGGGAACAGAGTTGCAGCAGAGAGGAGCGGCTGGTTACAGAGTGGGAGCAGAGAGGAGCGGCTGTTGACAGAGTGGGAGCAGAGAAGAGCGGCTGGTTTCAGAGTGGGAGCAGAGAGGAGCGGCTGGTTTCAGAGTGGGACCAGAGAGGAGCGGCTGTTGACAGAGTGGGAGCAGAGAGGAGCGGCTGGTTACAGACTGGGATCAGAGAGGAGGGGCTGTTTACAGAGTGGGAGCAGAGACGAGCGGCTGGTTACAGAGGCAGAGAATGAGGAGCGGCTGGTTACAGAGTTGCAGCAGAGAGGAGCGGCTGGTAACAGAGTGGGAGCAGAGAGGAGTGGCTCTTTACGGAGTGGGAGCAGAGAGGAGCGGCTATTTACAGAGTGGGAGCAGAGAGGAGCGGCTGTTTACTGAGTGGGAGCAGTGAGGAGCGGCTGGTTACAGAGTGGGAGCAGAGAGCAGCGGCTGGTTACAGAGTGGGAGTAGAGAGGAGCGGCTGGTTACAGAGTGGGAGCTCAGAGGAGCGGCTGGTTACAGAAGCAGAGAATGAGGAGCGGCTGTTTACAGAGTTGCAGCAGAGAGGAGCGGCTGGTTACAGAGTGGGAGCAGAGAGGAGCGGCTGGTTATAGAGAGGAAGCAGAGAGGAGCGGCTGGTTACAGAGTAGGAGCAGAGAGGAGCGGCTGTTTACGGTGTGGGAGCAGAGAGGAGCGACTGTTTACGGAGTTGGAGCAGAGAGGAGCGACTGGCTACAGAGGCAGATAATGAGGAGCGGCTGGTTACAGAGTTGCAGCAGAGAGGAGCGGCTGGTTACAGAGTGGGAGCAGAGAGGAGGGGCTGTTGACAGAGCGGGAGCAGAGAGGAACGGCTGTTTACAGAGTGGGAGCAGAGAGGAGCGGCTGGTTTCAGAGTGGGGGCAGAGAGGAGCGGCTGCTTACAGAATGGTAGCAGAGAGGAGCGGCTGTTTACGGAGTGGGAGCAGATAGGAGCGGCTGTTTACGGAGTGGGAGCAGAGAGGAGCGGCTGTTTACGGAGTGGGAGCAGATAGGAGCGACTGGTTACAGAGGCAGATAATGAGGAGCGGCTAGTAACAGAGTTGCAGCAGAGAGGAGCGGCTGGTTACAGAGTGGGAGCAGAGAGGAGCGGCTGTTGACAGAGTGGGAGCAGAGAGGAGCGGCTGGTTACAGAGTGGGAGCAGAGAGGAGCGGCTGTTGACAGAGTGGGAGCAGAGAAGAGCGGCTGGTTTCAGAGTGGGAGCAGAGAGGAGCGGCTGGTTTCAGAGTGGGACCAGAGAGGAGCGGCTGTTGACAGAGTGGGAGCAGAGAGGAGCGGCTGGTTACAGACTGGGACCAGAGAGGAGGGGCTGTTTACAGAGTGGGAGCAGAGACGAGCGGCTGGTTACAGAGGCAGAGAATGAGGAGCGGCTGGTTACAGAGTTGCAGCAGAGAGGAGCGGCTGGTAACAGAGTGGGAGCAGAGAGGAGTGGCTCTTTACGGAGTGGGAGCAGAGAGGAGCGGCTGGTTACAGAGTGGGAGCAGAGAGGAGCGGCTGTTTACAGAGTGGGAGCTGTGAGGAGCGGCTGGTTACAGAGTGGGAGCAGAGAGCAGCGGCTGGTTACAGAGTGGGAGCAGAGAGGAGCGGCTGTTTACAGAGTGGGAGCAGAGAGGAGCGGCTGGTTACAGAGCGGGAGCAGAGAGGTGCGGCTGTTTACAGATTGGGAGCAGAGACGCAGGAAGCAGCATCGATCTCCGACACATGCAAGAGATTCACTGTATCTTCATGCGCATGGATTGGCAGATTTAGATTCAATTTGAAATCTTTAGGAGCAACAAGAGGTTTAAAGCAACATTTTATGAATGCATGCGGATGGGACTATTCTGTGCTTTTCAGTTTATAAGATGGAGTCCTTACCGCTTTGTTACCGTGCCTCACACCCACCGAGCTGATGTCAATATTTCCAATGGTAAGTACTTGCAGTGCTGAAAATTCGAAATTCAGACAGAAATTGCTGGAAATATTCAGCAGGCCAGAAAGCATTTCTGGAGAGCGAAGTGAATTTAACCTGTCAGCTCGATGACTAATCTTCACAAATGGCGATAGTTGGAGTTGTAGCAGGTTTTAAACAGGTAGAGAGGCAGGGAAACGGATGTGGGCTGGGGAAGGAACAAAGAGGAAGATCTGTGACAGGGTGGAATGCGGGTGAGATGAAATGAATCTCGGGATTGATTGTGCAAAGCAGAAGGGGATAACATTGAGACAAGGAAAGAAACAAAAGATGGGTCTACTGGATCACTAAATGGGAACAGCAGAATCATTAACAACAGCTAGTGTCCAAAAAATGGGAGCAGTCTTCATGACCTTCAGTTGTTGTACTCAATCCTGAGGACAGAAGAATGTAAACTGCCGAATCGAAAGATGAGGTGCCGTTCCTAGAGCTCACGTTGAGCTTCATTTCAGCAAGAACGTCGATCTCAGATGGGGAGTGGAGCGGAGAATTAAAATACCTTGTGACCAGATGCTCAGCGTCAAGCTTGCCGCGTGACCCATGGTGCTCCACAAAGTGATTACCCAATCTGTGCCTGCTATCACCAGTGCAGAGGAGATCACATGGTGAGCAGCGAATACAGTATAACACATTGAAAGAAATACAAGTGAAACAATGTTTTACCTGGAAGGTGTGTTTGGGACGCTGGACAGTGGGTAGGAAGGCGATAACAACGCAGGTGTTGCATTTTCTGCAATTGCCTGGGAAGATGCGGTGGGAAGGTGAGGGGCTGATTAGAGTGACTGTGGAATGGACCATTGTGTAGCGTAATGAGCGTTCTCTTCAGAAATGCTGGAATGGGAAGAGAGGAGAAGAAGAGTTTTGTGGTTAAATCACGCTCGAGGAGGCAGACAAGGTGCAGGACGATCCGTTGATTCTGGAGGCTTGTTGGGTGGAAGATGACTGCAAGCGTAAACTCGTAATTTTCTGCGTGAGAGCGAGAGAAACATTGAGAGCAGAATTGCGGATAATGGGACGAACTTGGTCGAGTGCAAAGTCGAACAAGGTGGAGTGGAATCTTCGGTTAAGGCATATGAAACACTTCGCTTGATAAGTCGAAGTATTGAATACAAGAGCAAGGAGGTTATGCTTGAACTTTATAAAACCCTGTTTGGCAGGATCAGGAATAGTGGAGATTTACTAGAATGTTGCCTGGGCTCGAAAATTTTAGCTATGAGGAAATATTGGAGATACTGGATCTATTTTGTTGGTAACAGCGGAGGCTAAGGAGAGACCTGATTCAGCTGTGTAAAATTATGAGCAGCCTGGATAGAGTGGATAGGAAGGATCGGTTTCCTTTGGCAGAGTGGTCGACAACCAGAGGGCATAGATTTAAATTAATTGGTGGGAGATTTGATGAGATATGAGGGGCAATGTCTGCACACAGTGAGTGGTGGGGGTCGGGATAACGCTGCCTGAGAGGCAGGAAACCTCACCACATTTAGAACATACTTGGATGCGCCCTAAAATAGCCATAACCTAGATGGCTCCGGACCAAAAACTGGAAAGTGAGATTAGACTGGATTGAGATTGATCGCCCAGCGCGGACAGGATGGGCCGAAATGGCGTCCTGCTGTGCTGCTAATATCGATGATTCTCTGATACTACAAAGCTCCCTCTGCTGTGTCCCCATCAAAAATTCTCAAGGCCGGTCGACCAGGGGTTTAGCTACAAAGTAAAGCTCCCTTGCTCACTCTCATCAAACAATACCAGGGCAGGCAGAGCATGGTTTCCATTTAGCGTAATGCTCCCCCTACACTGTCGAACAAACAGTCGCAGGAAATGTTCAGTACGGGTTAGATACAGAGTAAAGCTCCCTCTACACTGTCACATCAAAGTCTTCGAGTGCAGTTGCAGGACGGGTTGGATACAAAGTAAAGCTCCCTTTCCGATTTTGCATCAAGCAATCACATGGCAGGTAAAGCACCGGTTACATTCATTGCAATGTTCCCTCGAGACTGCCCCATTAAACAATCGCAGAGCAGGTACAGCACGGCTATTATATACATAAAGATCCCTCTCCACTGTCCCATCAAACTCTCGCTGGGCTAATTATGTTCAGCGTAAAGCTCATTCTAAATTGTGCCATCACACATTACTAGGACACGGACAGCATGGCTTAGGTAAAAAGTAAAGTTAACTCTACACTGCCCAATCAATACTTCCAGTGCAGGTACATCTCGGATTAAAGACAGACTAAAGCTGAAGCTAAACTGTCCCATCAAAGACTCCCTGGATGGATTCAGCACCGATAAGGTCGAGAGAAAAGCTACCTCCTCGATATCGCATCAAGCAATCCAAGGGCTGTTAAACCACCGGTTACATTCAGAGTAAGATCCCTCAACACGGTCCCATCAAACACTCACGGGATAGCTTCAGCACGGGTAAGATAGAGAGTAAAGGTCGCTCTGCAGTCTCCCATCAAATACTAGCAATGCAGGTGCAGCTCGGGTTAGATAAAGAGCAAATCTCACTCTACACTGTCACATCAAACACTCGCTGGATAATTTGAGCAAGGATTTGACACAGATTACATCTCAATTGACACTGTCACATCAAATATTCGTAGGGCAGTTACAGCACCATTTAGATACAGAGTAAATTCCTTCAAAAGTTTCCAATCAAACATTCCCACGGCAGTAACAGCAAGTAGTGAGATACAGGCTAAATCTTATAAGGACATAAAAAAATAAGATGTAAAATTAGGAGCCTGCCATTTAGCACCTCGATCTTACTGCGCCATTCAATACGATCAAATAAGTTCATGGCTGATTTGATCATTGACACAGCTCCACTTTCCTGCCCGCTCCGCATAGCCCTTTATTCCTTTATCGCTCAATAATCTGTCTATCTCCGCTTTGAATATATTCAATGAAGCAGCCTCCATAGCTCTCTGGGGCAGATAATTCCATAGCAATACAACCCTCTGAGAGAAGAAATTCCTCCTGATCTCAGTTTTAAATGGGGGTTCCCTTATTCTGAGACTATGTCCCCTAGTTTTCTTTTCCCTTATGAGTGGGAATATCCTCTCTGCAACCACCTTGTCGAGCCCTGTCTTTATTTTATATGTTTAGATAAGATCACTTCTCATTCTTCTGAACTCCAATGTGTATCGGCACTACTTACTCGATCTATCTTCAAAATGCGAACCCCTCATCTCCGGAAAATTAGTGAACCTTCGTTGAACAGCGTCAATGCAATTATATCCTTCCTTAAATAGGGAGAGCAAAACTGTGCGCAGTATTTACCAATACACTGTACAGTTATAGCAGGACATCGCTTATTTTATACTCTACCAACTTTGCAATAAAAGTCAAGGTTCCATTTGCCTTCCTGATTACCAGCTGTACCTTCATAGTATTTTTTTGTGTTTCATGCACAAGGACACCAGGTCCCTATATACTGCAGCTCTTTGCATTTTTCTCCATTTAAATTTATAATTTGCTTTTCTATTTTTTTAACAAAAGATGATAACCTCACATTTTCCTACATTATACTCCATCTGTCACATTTTTACCCACTCACTTTGCATGTCTAAATCCCTTTGCATATTTATTGTAAACACCTCACAATTTCATTTCCCATACAGCTGTTTATCATCATAAAACTTGGCTAAGTTATACACTGTCCCTTCATCCAATTCATTAATATAGATTGTAAATAGTTGAGGACCCAGCACCAATACCTGAGGCACCCCACCAGTCATTGTTTGCCAATCGAAAATTACCTACTTATCCCTACTCTCTGTTTTCTGTTTGTTAGCCAATCCTCTATCCATGGTAATATATTACCCACAACGCTGTGAACGTTTATCTTGTGCAGTAACCTTTGATGTGGCAGTTTATCGATTGCCTTCGGGTAATCTCAATGCACCACAAACACCGGTTCCTTCTCAACCACCCTGCTCCTATCTCCCTCCAGAGAGTCCAATCAACTAGTCCCAGGGAATGTACAGCACGGGTTACATACAGAGTAAAACTCCTTCTGCATTCTAAATATTGCCAACCGATAGGAATAGCCTAATTAAGCAGCTGGAGTGTAATGTGGGGAAATGTGAGTTAATTAACTTTGGTAGAAATAATAGAACTCAGAATATTTTTTAATGTTATTGTTCAGAGAGCTGTGGTTGTCCTCGTGCTATAAATATAGAAAGCTAGCATGCAGTTACAAGCAATAAGGATGGCAAATGGCATGCTGTCCTTTACTGCAGGTGGTTTGCAGTCCAAGAGTAAATCGCATTTCTAGAATCGTACACAGTCCCGGTGAGACCAATCATGGCGTACTGTTTGGCTCAACTTTTCTAAGGAATGTCATCCGTCCCTTGGAGGCGGCGCAACGGTGGTTCACTAGATTGATTCCTGAGATGATAGGGCTTCCTTATGATGAAAGACATTATAACATTGAACTGTAATCTCTGGAGTTTAGAAGATTGAGAGGTGGCCTCATTCAAACATGCAATATTCCGAAGGGAAATTACTGGGTAGATGCTGAAAGGTTGTTTTTCCTGGCTGGAGTGTCTATAACGAGGAGTCACAGACTCAGGATTAGTGGTCGACCATTTCAGGCAGAGTTGAGGAGGCATTTCTGCATTCAGAGTGTTTTGGATCTTTGGAATTCTCTGCCCCAGAGGGCTGTGGAAGTTGAGTCTCTGAATATATTCAATGCCGAGATAGAAATATTTTTGGAGTCTAGGGGAATCGTCGGATAACGTTATCGAGCGCTAAAGTGGAGTTGAATGGTGGAACAGGTTCGATGAAACGTATGGCCGACTCCTGGTCCCAATCCTTATGTTCTTACGTTTTTATGTAAACTGCTCTATCAAACACATCCAGGCCAGGTACAGCATTGGTCAGATATAAATTAAAGTTCCTTTGACACATTCTCTCCATCTCTGCCTCTCTCTCTCTCTCTCTGTCTAAGTCGCTCTCTATCTCTCTATCTCCCTCCCACCTTCACTCTCTCTCTCCCTTCCGCCATCTCTCTCTCTCGCCATCTCTTGTTTTATGTCTCTCTCTCTCTCTCTCTTATTTTCCAAAGTTCTCGTTATTTGGCGACCATCACTTTAGATTGCTAGCTTGCACAAGTCAATCTGCTCTTTAAAACTGGTGAGAGATGGAAACCGTGGAATTATATAACAGTTACTCTACTATCTGCTGTAGGAAAATTGCTAGAATCTAAAATTAAGGACATTTTCAGTTGGTCAGAGAGTGCCAGCATTGATTTGTGAAAGATAGGTCTTGCTTGACAAGGGTGGTGAGATCTCGGCGAGATGGGATGTGGGCTAAAGCGTGCTTCAGGCTCGAGGTCGGACGCGGCGAGATGTGGAACGACAGGAGAGCTGCGAGCAATTCATCACAAGCTGAAGTTGAAAGAGTGAAGTCAGAGTGAAATACCAAATCTGACGTCAACAAAAGGGATGAAACTGATTGGAGAGTAGGTGGTGAGTGTTTTTTTTAGAAGCTTTAAGTTCATTACTTCTAAGCTAATTCTTACACTATTAAATAGAGACAGTGCAGGCCAGCTCAGTCCAGTGGAAAGTACTGGCGCTTCCCATGTCCGGGACACACACATGTGCAGGAATTGTCGTCAGCTGGAGGACCTCGAGCTCTGAGCTTCGGAGATTGAGCAGCAGCTGGCGCCACTTTTGTGCCTTTTTGAGGCTGAGAACTACGTGGATAACATGTTTATTGAAATGATCAGCCCACAGCTGAAGAGGGTTCAGAGAGAGAGGGAATGGGTGGCCGCCAGAGAGAAAAAGACGACGAGGCAGGTATTATAAGAATCCACTGAGTGCATCTGGCTCTCCAACCAGTATTCTATTCTGAGTACTTTTGAGGCTATAGTGTCTCTGCGCAGTGCAACCAGATTGATGTGCACGACAGCGCGGGTGGCTCAGCTGCATAGGGGGGAGGAAGAAGAGTGGAAGAGCTAAAATGGCAGGGGATTCTATAATCAGGGGAGAAGACAGGCGTTTCTTCGATCACAGATGTGATTCCACGATGGTATTTTGCCGAATAGGTGCCAGGATTAAGGAAGGTATAGAGCGGCTGCAGGACATTCTTCGAGGAGAGGGTGTAAAGTCAGAGACCGCAGTTCCTATCAGTACCAAAGACAAAGGTAGATTTAGCGAGCTCAGAGAGAGATTAAAGAGCACGACCTCAAAGATTGTAATCTCTGGTTTACTTCCGGCGTCATGCTCGAGTGAGTACAGAAAAGAAGGATAGAGCCGATGAATGTGTGCCAGGAAGGATGGTGCAGGGGGGAGGGCTTTAGATTTCTGAGGCATTGGGATATATTCTTGGGAGTTGGGACCTGAACAATCAGGACAGGTTGCACTTCATCATAGCCGGTAGCAGTATCCTCGCAAGGAGGTTTGCTGGTGCTGTTTGAGAGGGAATTAACTAATCTGGATGTGGGGTGGGCACCAGCATGTAACATTAGAAAGGTTGGTGAAAATTCGCACAGTAATGGGAGTGGCAGAGAGCACTAAAATAGTACGGTATTAGTTTGGGTCAGTCGAAAAGTGAATACAAGCATGGTTTAAGAGGCATTTACAGTGTATGTATGTGAAAGCACGAAGTGTCGTAAACAAGGTAATTGAGCTGCAGGCACAAATAGAGACATGGGAATATGATATTGTGGCAATAACTGGGAGCTGGAGCAAAGGACAGGATTGGATATTGCATATATCTGGTTAAATTCCCAGAAAAATAGGTAACTAAAGATAGGATATGGTGAGGCACTATTCATTAAGGAGAATGTTACAGTACTGGAGAGAGAAGATATCCTGAAGGGGTCAATGACTAGAGTTGAGAAATAATAGAGTTACCATTAAACTACAAGGCTTATTATATAGACCACCAAAGAGTGTGAAAGATACGGAGGAGCAATTCAGCAGAGCCATACAGAGAGCAGCAAGAACTATAGGGAAGTAAAAACGGTTGACTTCACTGTACAAATAATGTAAAAGGCAGCGAAGCGGCCGAATTTCTGAATGTGATCAGAAGAACATTTTTGATCAGTACATTGATTTCTAAAATATATTTTGACAACGTGCCACATAATAGACTTGCCAGCAAGTTTGAAGCCCATGAGTTAAAAGTGACAGTTGCATCCTGGATAATAAATTGGCTAAGTGACAGGAAACAGAGCGTCCTGGTGAACGGTTGTGTTTCCGTTTGGAGCAAGCTGTGCAGTGGTGTTCCGCAGGGGTCGGTTCAAGGACCGTTGCTTTTCTTGATCTATATTATTGACTTCGATGTGAGTTCACAAGGCAGGTTGGAAAAGCGGTTGAAAATGTATCTGGGATCGTGGACGTCAGAAATAGAGGTATATGATGCAAACATTTGAAATTATGATGAACCTGTATACAACACTGGTTCTGCCCCAAATGGAGTACTGTGTACAATTCTGGACATCGCACTTTAGGAAAGATGTGAAGACCATCGAAAGGGTGCAGCGAAGATTGTGCGAGAATGATTCCAGGAATAAGGGACTTCAGTTAGTTTGATAGTCTGGAGAAGCTTGCTTGGCTCGCCTTGGAGCAGCGAAGATTGAGAGCCGATTTGATAGAAATCTGCAAATTCACGAGGGATTCAGAAAGAGTAGATAGAGAAAAATTACGGAATGGTCGAGAAGGAGAGAGCGCAATTTTAACGTTATTGGCAAAAGAACCAACGTTTTATGCTGCGAGTGGTTAGGATGTGGAATGCACTGTCAGAAAGGATGGTGGAGGCAGACTCAAAAGAAAGTTTGATAATCATAGAAAAAAGAGAAATTTACAGCACAGAAGGAGGCAGTTTTGGGCCATTGTGTCCGCGCCGCCGACTAAAAGCTATCCAGACTAATCCCACTTTAAAGCTCATGGTGCGTAGCCCTGTAACTTACAGCACTCCAAAAGCACATCCAATAACTCGTTTAATGTGATGAGTGATTCTGTCACTATCAGCCTTTCAGGCAATTAGCCCCATACCCCCACCATCATCTGGGTGGAGACATTTCCTCTCATATCTCCTCTAAAACTCATTGAAGTTACATGAATCGATGCCGCTTCGTTGTTGACCCTTCAGTCTCTGAATGTGCACAGACTCAAGTGTCATTCGCATATTTTAGTTCGTCGACAGAGATTGGGATGGTCTTGATTCTGGCCTGCAGTTGTCGAACGTTGAACAGGTATATACCTGGTTCTGTATTTAATTTCCACTCATGTGGTGAATTGTTGAGTGTGAGGTGGATCATTTCAGCGAGCAAGATCGAGAAGAGTGTTGGCGCGATGACGCAGCACTGCTTGACCCCGGTCTGGACGTGGGTTGGGTCTGTGATGGGTCCGTTGGTCAGAATCTCTGCTTCCATGCCTTCGTGGAGCAGGCAGAGGATGGTGACAAACTTTTGTGGGCATAATTTGATACGCCTGAATAATGACGCTCCTCAGCCTGCTCTGTACTAATGTAACCAAACGCAACCTATCCAAACTTCCCTCATGGCCACAATTGTCCAATCCAAGCATCTCTCTTATACATCTTCCTCTGTACCCTCTCGAATGCAATCTCATCTTTCCTGTAATATGGAGACAAGAACTTCACGCAATACTCTAGTTGTGGCCTAAATATTGTTTTATACAGTTCAAACATAACCTCGCTGCACTTATAGTCTATGCCTTGGCTAACAAAAGTAAGTATAACAAATGACTTTTTAACGTCACATCTTAGTGGCATACGACCTTCGAGGGCCTGTGGGCAAGCACTCCAAGGCCCCTTTTTTATTCTACACTTCTCAGTACCTCATATTTTGACGCATATTCACTTGCCGTGTTAGCCCTCCTCAAATGCATTACCTCACAATTCTCCGGATTGAATTCAATTGGCATCTGTTCTGCCCACCTGACCAGTTCGTTGATATCTTCCTGCAATCCACAGCTTCCTTTTTTATTATCAACCACACAGCCGATTATAGAATAATCTGCAAACTTCTTATTAATATCTGTACATTGAACTCAAAAATCGTTAAGACAAAAAGCAAGGGCCCTAGTACGGATCACTGCGGAACCCCGCTGGAAACAGCCTTTCAGTCAAAAAACACCCATCAAACATTACCATTTTCTTCCTGCCACTGAGCATATTTTGGATCCTACTTCCCACTTTGCGCTGGAAGGGCGTTTACTTTCGTGAACAATCTGCTATGTTGCACCTTATCTGAAGCCTTGCTAAATTTCATATACACTACAGCAAGTGCACAGCCCTCATCCAGAATTAAAGTTACATCCTCAAAATTTCAAAATGTCAGTCAGACTCGACCGATCGTTAACAAATCCATGTTGACTGTCCATGTTTAACCAGCACCTTTCGAGATGAAAGAAATTTATTGTTGGGCTACAGAGAAAGGGCGAGGTGGTGTGGGACAGGCTGTGAATCGCCATGGGCGTGATGGGCCGAACGGGCCTCGTCCATGTCGATAACCAAGGAAATAAAGGAGAGTATCAAATTAAAAACCAATGCGTATAAGTTGGCCAAGGTTAGTGGGAAACTAGAAGAATTGGAAAATTTTAAACGACAACAAAGAATGACTAAGAAAGCAATAAAGAAAGGAAAGATAGATTAAGAAAGTAAACTTGAACAAAACATATAAATAGATCGTTAAAGCTTTTATCGACATATAAAACGGAATAGAATGACTAAAGTAAATGTTGGTCCCTTCGAAGATGAGAAAGGGGCTTTAATAATGGGAAATGTGGAAATGGCTGAGACCTTAAACAATTATTTTGCTTCGGTCTTCACAGTGGAAGACACAAAAACCATACCATAAATTGCTGGTCTCGGGAATGTGGGAAGAGAGAACCTTGAGACAATTAATATCACTAGGTGGGTAGTACTGGACAGGCTAATGGGACTCAAGGTAGATAAGTCCCCTGGTCCTGATGAAATGCATCCCAGGATATTAAAAGATATGGCGGAAGTTATAGCAGATGAATTCATTATAATCTGCCAAAACTCTCTGGACTCTGGGGAGGTACCAGCGGATTGGAAAGCGGCTAATGTAACGCCTCTGTTTAAAAAAGGGGGCAGACAAATTGGCAGGCAACTATAGGCCGGTTAGTTTAACATCTGTAGTGCGGAAAATGCTTGCAGCTATCATTAAGGAATAAATAGCGGGACATCTAGATAGGAATAGAGCAATCAAGCAGACGCAAAATGGATTCATGAAGGGGAAATCATGTTTAACTAATTTACTGGAATTCTTTGAGGATATAACGTACATGGTGGCTAGAGGTGTACCGATGGTTGTGGTGTATTTAGATTTCCAAAAGGCATACGAGAAGGTGCGACACAAAAGATTACTGCAGAAGATAAAATTACGTGGAATCAGAGGAAATGTATTAGCATGGATAGAGAATTGGCTAGCTAACAGAAAGCAGAGAGTCGGGATAAATGGGTCCTTTTCGGGTCGGAAATCGGTAGTTAGTGGTGTGCCACGGGGATCGGAGCTGGGACCACAACTGTTTGCAATATACATAGATGATCTGGAAGAGGGTACAGAGTGTAGTGCAACAACATTTGCTGATGACAAAAAGATTAGTGGTAAAGTGGGTTGTGTAGAGGAAACAGGGAGGCGGGAAAGAGATTTAGATCGGCTAAGCGAATGGGCTAAATTTTGGCAGATGGAATACAATATCGTAAAATGTGAGGTCATCCACCTTGGAAAAAAAAACAGTAACAGGGAATATTATTTGAATGGGGAGAAATTACAACATGCTGCGTTGCAGAGGGATCTGGGGGTCCCTGTGCATGAATCCCAAAAAGTTATTTTGCAGGTGCAGCAGGAAATCAGGAAGGCGAATGGAATGTTGGCCTTCAATGCGAGAGGGATGGAGTAAAAAATCACGGAGGTCCTGCTGTAACTATACGTGGTATTGGTGAGGCCGGACCGAGAGTACTACGTGCAGTTTTGTTTCCACTGCTCGGGGAGACTAGAACTAGGGTGCACAGCCGCAAAATACGGAGGAGCAAATTTAAAACGGTGTTGAGAAGGAACTTCTTCTCCCTCAGGTTTGTGAATCTATGGAATTCTCTGCCCAGGGAAGGTGTTGAGGCTAGCTCATTGAATGAATTCAAATCACAAACAGATAGATTTTTAACCAATAAGGGAATTAAGGGTTATGGGGAGCGGGAGTGTAAGTGGAGCTGAGTCCACGGCCAGATCAGCCATGATCTTGTTAATGGCAGAGCAGGCTCGGGGGGCTAGAGGGCCTACTCCTGTTCGTAATTCTTATGTTCTTATGCTGTAACAATTTTATAACTCTGATTCTATGATTTTCGAATGATTTTAAAGCATTATAAAGTGTTATAATTTTTAATAAATGGACATGATAAATAGAAATGCCTATACCATATTGCAAAGGGCTATAAAGTGTATAATGGAGATGCTGCCTTTATTCATGCGAATAGGGGTCGCACTGACTCATGAAGCACGTTACGGCCATCCATGTTTATGTAGGGCAGAGAGGCCGTTCCAGAGGGGCCTGAGAGAGAGTCGTACCCCGCACAGGGAGCCCAGTTTCGATACTCTGTGAGTGTGTGAGTAGGTTCACCCAGATCACTGGCCCATCAACCGGAGCCGAGGGCAGACATGCTGTGAATGACTGTGTTAATATTCGCCCAGATCACTGAACCCTCACGCGGAGTGCAATGTAGAGAGTGTGAGAGCGAGCACGTTAATGTTGACCCCGATTATTGGCCCCTCATCGGGTGCCGAGTGTTCACAGTGTGTGAGTGAACGTGTTAATATTCAGCCAGATCACTGGTTTCACGCAGTGAGAACGACTCGTCACAATATCAGGAAGCAGGGAGTCGGAGACTACAGAGTTTCCGCTGTTTCTCATCGTTAATGAATTTCACAATCAATGTAAAGGGATATTTCCTTACATTCTTCAACTGCTCTCTGAACTTAGTCTGTGTCACGCAATAAATAACCGTGTTTGTGCAGCAGCTCAGCAGCTGCAGCATGAATCCCAATTCCCTCACATAAACCGGTAGATATATCAGCCAAGCATCGAACCAGCGCAATGAGCCCCACAGAGAATGCACCATATGTACCGACCAGAACAGGATGAAATTCCCCGAGATAACAAGCATTAAAATGATAGATTTCCTGCGGCTTTCCTTCTCTGGGTCTGTGGGACTCTCCCCATTGCTGGGACACCGGAATCTCCTGCGGGCTCTGCTTGTCACTAAAATATGTCTGACGGTGAGAGAATTGAGCAGCACGATGACCACAAATGGGACACACGGGGTGAGGATGTAATGCAGGAACTCAATTGTTCCCCAGAACGTTGAACTCATTATTCTGTTTTGTATACTACAAAACCAGGGCTTATTAAATAGCTGATATGTATCTGACAGCATAAAATACCAGAACATGTCTATTAAGCAGCTCATCACAGTCACTGTTCCTAGAACTACAGCCGCCGTTTTCCCGCTACAATATTTAGTCTTCAGCTTCTGGCAACAAATCGCCACAAATCGTTAAAGGTGAAAGTGACAGTGAACCAGACAGAACAGTTTGTGGCTGCATAAACCAGGACAGCGTGGATATTACATGGGGAGGGAGAACAGGAAATAGAAATGTAGCCGATAAATAATCGGAATGTGCCTCACTTTCAGGTCGAGGATAATGACCAGTAGATCAGCCGCTGCCATGGCCACAAGGTAGCGAGTGACACATTTAGAGAGACCGCACTTTCTCCGAAACAGGATCACAATCGTTACTACGTTCACTGTGAGGAAGGATGTAAACAGGGAAAACTTGTACCAGGCTGAGAGCAAGTGTATCAGTGTAATAGAATTTGGGGTGAAATCTTGCAAATCTTTATCAACATGAACATTTTTTGGCAATAAAATTAAGGAAACCGCAAAGACGTTCTATAAATATATTGAGAACTAGAGGATAAGTAAAGAAAGGGTCGTGCCTAATACAGACCATGAGTGTAATCTTTGTGTGAAAGCGGAAAATGTTGGCATGGTTCTTTATCAATTCGTTGCGTCTGTTGTCAGAAAGGAACATGAAAGTGCAGATACTGCTGTCAACGAGGAGTGTGAAATTCTGGATGAAATAAACATAATGAGAGAGGAGTTATAAAGGGGTTTAGCAGTTTTGATAGCAGATAATTACAAGGCCCGGATGAATTGCTACCCAGTCTGTTGAGCGAAGTAAAAGAGGAAACAACAGAGGCCTTGACCATTACTTTCCCGTCCTCTTTGGATTTGTGCATGGTGCCGGAGGACTGGCGGACTGCTATGGTGCTACCGTTGTTTAATAAGGGAGAAAGAGATCGGCCAAATAATTACAGGCCTGACAGCCTAATCTCAGTGATGGGAAAATTATTGTATACATTTACATTTGGAAAGGCAAAGATTAATTAGGGGCAGTCAGCACGGATTTGTTAAAATAGGTCATGCTTGACTAACTTCTTTGAATTTTTAAGGAGGTAACCTAGAGTTTCGATGAGGGTAGTGCATACGATGTAGTGTACAGGACTTTAGCAAAGCTTTTGATAACGTCCCATATGTTAGACTGGTCACGAATGTTAAGCCCATGGCTTCCGGGTATTCAGAGCAAAGTGACGACGTGAATCAAAATTTGGATTCGAGGTAGGAAGCAAAATTTAATGGTTGATGGATGTTTTTGTGACATGAAGGATGTTTCCACTGGTGTCGCACAGGGCTCAGTACTGGATCTCTTGCATTTGTGGTAGATATCAATGATCTACATTTGAATATCGGGAGCATGATTAATAGATTGCACATGATACTAAAATTGTCTGTTTGGTTGTGAATGAAGAGGAAAGTCATGGACTGCAAGAGCATATCAATATACTGGTCTGGTGAACACTCCAGTGGCAAATGGAATTTCTTTCGGAGAAGTTAAATCTGATGCATTTTGGGAGGACTTAATAGTGTTGATGAACAGCGGGACCTTGCAGCGTTTGTACACAGATCCCTGAAAATATCAGGCAAGGTGGAAAAGGTGGTTGAGAAAGCATACAGAATTCTTCCTCACTTCCCCACTTCCCCACCCACCCCACAACAAATTAATAGCTTTTATAACATTCATTCAATGTTGAAAATTTCCAAAACTTCGCAACACAAATAAAAAAAATAGATACATCCCCTCCACCAAACCTCCCAACAAAATAGCGGCAATTGCATTAAATACTCTGACTAAGACCACACCTGCGGCCATGCACATCACATTCCTATGCCCCCACCTCACTTCCCCTGCTGAGTCCAAGCCTCCTGGCCGAGGAGCTCCTCAGGCGCTGTTTCATTGCGGAGGTGGACGGCAGGACCGCTGTTTGGATGGATATGGGAGAGGACCGTCCCAAGGTGAGAAAGTGCACCTAGCCAGAAGCAAGATCTTCCTAGTGGCTCTCATGTGACGTTGGCAATCGTCTTGCGGCACCTTGGAGTCCATTGTCGGGCCTCGAGACCACTGGGAGGACTCTGCCACCAGTGTTCGTGGCTATCACCTTCAGGGACGCCACCATCCATGGCACGTAATAGCACAAGCTGGCAGACATGCTAGCCATTTTTTGGGATGTGCCCCCATTGTCTATAGGATCTGCTGACCTATGTCAATATTCTTGCGGAACAAATGTTCCATGTCGCCGCTCAGATCAGCGGCTCGTGGAGCAGATATGCTGCATCGAACCAATCTCCGCATTCTCGGTGCCGTACCGGAGACACCTCGGCTGCAATGCGACAAGGTGACTGGGCCCAGTAGTATATGAGGGAATGTCCGCAGGAGCACTTGATATCGTGGAGCTTGGCGATGCAGGCTCCTCGAAACCTGCATTCTCATCATTGGAAACTGCACCCAGCAGCTGCCGGGGCGAGAATCGGGGCTCCTCAGCACCAGATGAATGATTTTCCGCCGTCTCTGGCCCCGCAACCGCAGCTTTTGGGCTCGGTAGTGTTGCATGGGGCCGCGCTCCTGGCTGAGCTACAAAACATAAATGAGGTTCATAGAGGAGAAGGGGGTGCTAGGGTTACAAGGTGATTGCAGTGGTAAAGACAGCATATGCACGACCAAAGCACCACCGTTATCAAAATCTTCACAGATATCACAGTTCATGACCGTGACCAAATTCTCTAAAAGATTCTGTAGGTATGTATTAAGCGAAAGATTAGTGAAAGCAAATGTGGTTCCCATACAGGCTGAGACAGGAGTAATTAAAATGTGGAATAAGAAAATTATATCGAAATTAATCAAGATGTGTATGTCTGCCTTCATGGAAGACGCAAAAAAAGGTCCCAGTAATAGTGGAGAACCAATGGGCTAGCAAGAATGAGCAACTAAAATATATAATAATTGGAAAAAATTGTACTGGAGGTATTATCGGGACTGAAAGCCGAGACATTCTCTAGACCTGATGGCCGACATGCAATGGTTTTTTAGAGTTGACTATGAAGATACGGGTTGCATTGGTTTCCATGTTGCAAACTTCAATATGTCGTAAAGTAATTCCTGCAGATTACAAGGTAGTAAATGTCATCTTGCTGTTTAGGAAATGAGGGACAGAGAAAACGGGGAATTATAGGCCAGTTAGCTTGACATTAGCCATAGTGAAAATGGTTGATTCTATTGTTAAGAAATGGTAAAAGGGCTCTTAGAAAATAATAATAGGATTGGGCAGAATCAACACGGATTTATGAAAGGAAAATCAGATATATCAAATCTGTTAGAATATTTTGAGGTTGTAACTATCAGAATTGATAAGAGTGGAACCAGTGGATTTGGATGTTCAGAAATATATCGACAAGTTGCCACAATATGTTATGGAACAAAATAATGGTTCATGGGATAGTTAGTAATATATTGGACATACATGTATGCAGGAAGTGTCTCCAGCTCGCATTGCTACAGCTCGGTGTTTCTGAGCTGCAGCAGCGGGTGCAGTCAATAAGGTACATCAGTAAGGCAGAGAACTACCTGGATAGCACGTTTCCGGAGGTGGTTACTCCGCAGCTTAAAGGCGTGCAGGTGGAAGGGACATGGGTGACCACCAGACGTAATACGTTTGCCAGGTAGGTAGTGCAGGAGACCCCCCTTGAGTCCATCTCGATTTCAAACCAATATTCAATTCTGAATATTAGTAAGAACGATGGTGCCTCTGAGGAATGCAGCCAGATCCAATTCCAAGGCACCACGGCTGGCCCAGCAGCACAGCGGGGAGTGCCGAGGAATAAAAGAGCACTAGTCATAGGGGATTGTATAGTTAGAGGAACAGACAAGCGATTCTGCGGACATAGAAATGACTCCCGAATGTTTCTGTTCCTCCCTAGTGCCATGGTCAAGGATGCCACAGAGCGGGTGCAGTTCACCGCGCTGGGGGGGAGGAGGTGGGGTGTTAAGCAGCTAGAGGACATGGTCCATATAGGATGAGTAATGAGGCCCTACAAGGAGAATTTCTGAAGCTAGGAAAACATATAAATGGTAGAATATCAAAGGTTGTAATCTCTGGGTTAATACCGGTGCCACGTGCCATAGAGTAGAAGAATAGAAGGAGATATATGATGAGCACGTGGATGGAAAGTTGGTATAGGAAGGAGGGCTTTAAATTCTTGAGGCATTGGGATCGCTTGTGGGGGAGATGGGACATGAACAAATCAGAAATGTTGCACCTCAACAGCGCCGGGACCAATATCCTCGTGTGGAGTTTTGTTAGTGCTGTTGGGGAGAGTTTTAACTAGCTTGGCAGGGGAACGGGAACCTGAGAACGAATACAAAAGGGAGGTAAGTAAAGCAGAAGTTGGATAGCAAGAATCTAGAAAGCGAATCTGTAAGACAGCGGAAACAGGGCTTAGTATGCAGCAAGCAATGAGGTCTTCCTATGCTGAATGTTACATATTTTAATGCAAGGAATTACGCGAACAATGCGGATGAGCTAAGAGCACAGGTAGACACTTGGGAGTATGGCATTATAGCCATTACAGAAACCTGGCTGAAAGTTGAGCAGGTTTGGCAGATCAATATCTCTGGCTACAGGATTTTTAGACAAGATCGAGAGGGGGTTAAAAGGGGGCGGTGTTGCTTTACATATTAAATAAGCACTTGCAGCGGTGAGGTTGGATGATACATCAACTGAGGCCATAAGGGTCCAAATTAAAAAAATGGAGTTTATTATAGACCTCCAGAAAGTGGGAGGGAGATAGAAGGAGCAAATATGTAGACATATTGCTGAAGTCTAAAAATCATACGGTAATAACGGTAGGGCATTTTAACTATCCGAATATTGATTGTGACACATTTAATGTGAAGGGTATCGAGGTTGCCATTTTATTGAAATTCATTCAGGAGAACTATATTAGTCAGTATGCAGCAAATCCAATACGAGAGCGGGTGGTCTTGGATTTAGTTTTGGGGAAAGAAGCTGGACAGTTTGAAGCGGTATTAGTGGGAGAGTATTTGGGTGCCTGTGACCATAATTCAATGATATTCTAGTTGGTTATGGATAAGGAGAAGAATAGGGCTGCAATAAAAGTTTTGAATTGGAGAAAAGTTAATTTTGCTAACTTAAGGAGTGATTTGGCCATAGTGGACTGGAAACAGCTAATTGTAGCTAATTCGGAGTCGGAACAGTGTGAAGCATTCAAGAAGGAGATCCGGAAGTTAGAAGCCAAACATGTGCCCTTAAATAAAAAGCTGGGAGAATAATTCTGGAGCCCCCTGGATGTCTAGAGACTTACAGGCGAGGATTATGAAAAAAAAGGACGGTTCTGTGACATTTCAACAGCTTAATACTTTAGAATTTTTAGAGAAATATAGAAAGTTAAGAGTCAAAATTAAAAAGGATATTAGGAAAGGTAAGAGTGAGCAAGAAAGTGTCTTGGGCATTAAATGTAAGGAACACTCTAACATCTTCGATAACGATATTATGAATAAGAGGTTAAGTAAGGAAAGCATAGGGTCCATTAGAGTTCATGGGGGTAATGTTGTGCGCAGGTGGAAGATGTTGGTAGGATTCTTAACGAATATTTGCGTCTCTTTTCACAAAGGGAAGAGTTAATATAGATAGTGCCAACGAAGAGGAGTGTGATATTCTGGATGAAATAAATATGGTGAGAGAGGAAGTGTTAAGAGGTTTAGCAGCTTCGAAAGTAGACAGATCCCAGTCCCGGATGAAATGCATCACAGGGTGTTGAGCCAAGTAAAATAGGCATTAGCAGAGGCCTTGTCCATGATTTTCTAGTCCACTTTGGTTATGCGCATGGTGCCGGAGGATTGGAGGGCTGCTAACGTCGTACCCTTGTTTAAGAAGGAAAAAAGGGATATGCAGAGCAATTACAGGCCTGTCCGCCTAAACTCAGTTGTGGGAATAGTATTGGAAAAAATCGAGAAAAAAAGGATAAATATATATTTGGATAGGCAAGGATTAATAAGGGAGAGTCAGCAAGGATGTTAAGGGTAGATCGTGCTTGACTAACCTAATTGAATTTTTTGAGGATGTAACCAACAGGGTCTATGACTGTAGTGCATACGATGTAGTGTATATGGACTTTAGCTAAACTTTAGATTAAGACCCGCATGGTAAACAGGCCATGAAGGTTAAAGCCCATGTGATCCAGGTTAAAGTGAGAAGTTGAATCCAAAATTGGCTTGGAGGTAGGAAACAAAGTGTAATCGTTGATGAATGTTCTTGTGAGTGGAAGGATGTTTTCAGTGGGGACCCACAGGGCTCAGTACTGGGTCCATTGCTTTTTGTGGTATCTACCAACGATTTATATTTGAATAAACGGAGTATGATTAAGAAGTTTGCAGACGATTCTAAAATTGTCTGTGTAGTTGATGATGAAGAGGAAATTCATGGGCTGCAGTAGGATATGAATCTACGGGTCAGCTGGGCAGAGCAGTGACAAATGGAATTTATTTCAGAGAACTGTGAGGTGATGCAATTTGTGAGGGCATTTTTGTCCTACCCTTTTTCATTAAGGGCACATGATTGGACTGAGCCTTCCGGATCTCTCGTTCAATGCCTCCCACTGTTCCGACATTGATTAACCCAGAAATAGCCGTTTCCAGTCCTCTGTGGCCAAATCACCCTTAACTTAGCAAAAATATATTTTCCCAAATTTGGGACATTTATTCAGGCCTATCCTTGACCTTATCCATAACAAACTTAAATGTGTCTGAATTATGGTCACTGGTACCCAAGCGCTCTCCCACTAATACCCCTTCAACCTGCCCAGAATCATTTCCCAAAACAAAATCCAAAACCGCCCCGTCTCGAGTTGTGCTTGTTACATACTGACTGAAAAAGTTCTCTTGAATGCATTTTAAGAATTCCACAACCTCGATACCATTCACACTATATTTGTCCAAATCAATATTTGGATAGTAAAATACCCTACTATTATTACCTTATGGTTTTTGCACTTCACAGCAATTTGCCTATATTCCTTGCTCCTCTATTCCACGCCCACTATTTGGGGGCCTTTATTACACGCTCAACAGTGTGATCGCCCTTTTGAATTTTTCAATTCGACTCATATGGCTTAATTTGATGGTCCCTCTAACATATCTTCGCTCCTCACAACTGCAATAGTTTCTTTAATCAGTACCGCGTTGCCCCCTCCCTTTTCTATCTTATAATTCCAGTTTTATTTAATTGAATTTGCTGCCATGGTGGGATTTGAACTCATGGCTCTGGAACATTATTCCTGGGCTCGAGGTTACTAGTCCAGTAACATAACCATTATGGTGGGCCGGGGAAATGTGCTCCATTACTGTCGGACAAAAAGTGTTGGATTGACATGGGTTAAGTGAAGCTGACTGTAATTAATGTCAGTCTGCACGAGTTAACTGATGCTGTTTGTTCAGTGACTGCAATTAATGGCATTCTCGATGGATCCTAATGTATGTGTGCATGGTTTCCCTCATCTATTAATAAGGAATTCCTTTCAAAGCATTATCGCACAGTAACAGTTGGAGTTTTACCTATGACACGAAGAGGAATCAGAACACTGCTCCACAGAGAGGCAGTCAGAATCTGCATTCTGCTAAATTGGAATATTACAACAATGGATTGGAATCTGAAAACATTAGATTGGAATGTTACAGCAATGGACAGGAGATTCATCTGGGAGTTTGACATTCTTTATGAATATTAACATATAATTCCATTACACACACAGATAGAATTGGCACTTCGCGCTTTTAACTACATTTACTATCCACTGCTTGTATTTTGGTGTTCCGGGTAAGTCTCTCTAACCAGCTATTAACTCGGCATACCATGGCTATCTGTAAATCTGCTCTTTTAATATACTCTGTCATCTCGGTTGAATTTGGTGTCCGTGGTAAGTTTCTAAATCCAGCAATTAGATGTGTAAATCACGTTTCACGTTATTACTGTGTTTGCCAGTTAAATCTTTGGTCCTTATCACAAACTCAGGTTTCTATCTATCGATCTATTCCTGCTCAGTGACCAATATCTGAGGCTTAATTTTACAGCTCGCAACCTCTGCCTTTTCTTTGGCCCGGAGCTGAGTTCCGACCTCACATCCTCTGAATTACCAATCCTGTCAACTACGTGCTCCATAACTTCGTCTGCTCTCTGCACCATATCAGGCCTTGTGCTGCATAAACACTCATCCATTTCGTTGTTACATCTGGACTCATCTATTCGAGAAGTCATACAAAACTCTGCTGACCACATCATAACTCGCACCAAGTAACTTTCCACAATCACTGCCATGATCAATGATCAACATTTGTTACTGATCCAACTATCTCTCGGTTTTAATATTTCCATATTTAAGATTAAACTTCAGACTTAGGAGTATTTGAGGGGATTTGAGGACAAATGTTTATTCGCACAGAGTGTGATAGGGGTCTGGAACGCACTGCCTGAAAGGGTGGTAGATGCAGAAACTCTTACCACATTTAAAATGTACTTGGATGTGCAATTTAAGTGACGTAACCTTGTGGCAATGGACCAAGAACTGGAAAGGGTGATTCGATTGGGGACCTCTTTTTCAGCGGAAACGGTGGGCCAAATGGCATCCATCTGCACTGTAAATGTCAATGATTCTCTCATCAAATCACACCATGGCTTAACCCCTCCAGTCAGTCCCATTTCACACAGCTGTGGAAGTCCCTGGTAATCTCTATCCATCGATTAATTCTGTATATATTGCTTAAATGTGTTTCTCTCCTCGCCCTTCGCTATCCTATCCACACTGCCGTTGGCTATTAATTCTGAATGTGAAACATTTTACCAAGCTTCTAATTTTCCAAATTCAACTCAGGCAAAGAAATTGGTCGAGAAATGTTATTAAATGGATTTCAGTCATCTCTCTCTCTCTGGAACGTTTGTAACTGGTTAAATAAATGTTGTCTTGGTTTACTAGACCATTCACCCGATGGCTAAAGATCAACGACCTGAAACGTATCTGTGTTACTCTCTCCATGGGTGCTGCCTGACCTGCTGGGCATTTCCATCATTTTCCTTATCCATTTCACATTTCCAAGATCCACAATATTTTGCTGCTGTTTTCACCTAATGCTCAGTATGGTTACTGACACACACAGTCACCTAATTGAAGGTAAGGTTACTGACACACATTTTCACTTAGTTCCGGTATTGTTCCTGACCTAACACTGTCACCTATTTTCGGTATGGTTAATGACACACACTGTCACCAAATGTCCAGTATATTTATTGACACACAATGTCACCTATGTTCGGTATGGTTAATGACACACCATAACCTAATGCTCGGTATGGTTACTAACATCCACTGTCACCTCATGCTCAATATGGTTAATTACACACAGTCACCTAATGTCCAGTATGGTTACTAAGACACACAGTTAATTAATGTTCGTATGTTTAACGACATACAGTTACCTAAAGTTCGGTATGGTTTATGACACATTCTCACCCAATGCTCGTTATAGTTGCTGACACACAGTCGCCTAATGCACGGTATGGTTACTGGCCCAGAAACAGTTACCTAATGCTCGGTATGGTTACTGGCACACACACAGTCACCTAATGGTCGGTATGGTTAATACCACATCGCACCTCATGCTTGGTGTGGTTACGGACACACAATGGCACCCAATTCTCGATATAGTTACTGACACACACAATGCCACATAATGCTCGGTATGGTTACTGAAATAAAGTCACTGGAACAAATCCTGGCAGATCAAAATTATAGTCTGAAACGTCCAGTAATCTTTCAGTTCCAGTCAGTGTCTCCTTTGCAAACCTGTGCAGTTCTGCATTCGTGGCACTGCTTCTTATGGTCAGAATAGAGGATTACAAGGATAACTTACGTTCTCACAAAATGTTATTCAGACAGAACTCTCTTGCCTTATTCCATATCTTTGTCATGAATTTACACGTGGATGCCATGTCTATCTGGCACAGTTCTCTATCGCCTCCTGCTATATTTCAGGATAAATAATCTCAGCTAATTTCAACGAAGTTTTGAGAATATGAATGTCTATTCATATTTTCTCCTCTAATTTTCTGTACACAAGTGAAATCCAACAAGTGAGAAAGTCCATGGACACATCTCTTCCATTTTTGTTAACATACTTTACCAAATCATTCGCTGAAACTTTGCCTGAGGGATAACTCGCCTGGTCTCGATACTAATACAAGCATTTTGTCGGGCATAACCTGGTCAAAGATAACTACTTATTTTATTTTGGTGCTTATGTTTTGCAATTTTATTTGGAATATCTTCCATTCAATAAGCGACAATTGGAGTATTGCAACAAAAATGCATAAAACTAAATCTTTTATACACTTCTCTCAGACCTTTTATATTTGTAACGACAGTGCATACGTATTCACTATCTTAGCATTGTCATGTTATATCCGTACATTTTAAATACAATTGCCAGTAATCATTGCAATACCGACGAAAAAGGTTTAGCATTTTGGTGTTTCATTCATTTCTCTTCGAAATATAATGGATATTCTAATCAAGTGTGAATCCAGCGCGATATCCAAGCACCTAATCCAGGGGCACAGAAGTGAATTACACTGCTACAAATTCTGACTGACGCCGGGACACGAAGGTTTCCTGAGAGCTTCTGATCCTTTTTGTCCTCTTACCTGGTGCGGCGCTTTTGACTGCAGGGATAAAGGTAGTTCTATCATTTGACCTCCCATTGATCAAACATCAGTTAATTTCCAGTTGTATTTACTTCCATTTCATTTATTGATTCCACGATGAATTATTGATAATTCTTAAAGTAAACCCTATATTAAGCGTACCGGGTAAAATAATTAGATTATTTCATCGAATGTTATAGATACAAAGAAACATAGAGAACCTCGGCGCAGAATTGGGCCATTTCGTCCCATCTTGTCCACGCCAGCCGAAAAAAGCCACACGGCTCATGGTCAGCATGCCTGAAGGTTACATCTAAACGTTTGAACAATTAACCATGGCCGAAAGGTAAACAGCAGCCAGTCCATCCTGTGTGCCGGATACAACTGCGACATCCATTCCATCGAAATATTCTACACTTCCACCCAGCCCGAACCATCTGATCTCTTGGGAGGCGCAGGAAACAAATAAAAACCCAGGCGAACTGAGGAAAATCAATCTGGGAAAATTCATCTCCGACCTATCCAGGCGATCGAAATGAGTACAGGAGATCAGCATGGCCGTATTCGATTCGCTGCCGTACTTACCATCGTATCTGCGTCAGCCAACAACAGGTTAAGTATTCTATTCCCACTTGAGAGTACTAGTTACGTAATCCTGCAGGTTACGCCATTTTAAGTTCCAACCATGTCCATTTTAAATGTGGTGATGGTTTTTGCATCCATCTCCTTTTCCAGGCATTTCGGTCCAGTAATGCAGAACCCTCTGCGTGAAGAAGCACCGCTTCAATTCACCTCTGAACCTTCCAGCAACCACCTTAAACTGCTCGGAATTGAAACCTCCACAAATGGAAATTGGCCGTTGCTATCGACTATATCCAGACCCCTCAAAATGTCGTAGACCGCAGTGAAGTCTCCTAGCAACCTCGTCTGTTCCAATTAGAACAAACCCAGGCTATCCACTCTGGACTCACAGTTACGATTCTCAATTTAAGGCAGCATTAGCGCCCTCTCTATTGCAATCACGTACTTCCTATAACATGTTACCCAGAACTGCAAGCAGTATTCCAGCTGTGGCCTAACGAGAGTATTATACAATGTAAGTATAACTTCCCTGCAACTGTATTTGATGCCTCGACTAATGATGTGCGGAATGATGAGTAGACTGATGTGTAGAATGACGATGTGTAGCATGATGTGTAGAATGATGTGTAGAGTGATGTGTAGAATGATGTGTAGAATGATGTGTAGAATGATGTGCAGAATGATGATGCAGAATGATGTTTAGAATGATGATGTTGAAAACGATTTGTAGAATGCAGAATGATGTGAAGAATGATGTGTAGAACGATGTGTAGAATGATGTGTAGAATGATGTGCAGACAGATGTGAAGAATGATGAATTGAAGAATGATGTGCAGAATCATGTGTGGAACGTTGTGTCGAATGATGAGTAGAATGATGTGTAGAATGTAGTGTAAAATGATCTGTAGAATAATGTGTATAATGATGATGAATAGAATGATGTGTAGAATGATGTTGTGTAGAATGATGTGTAGAATGATGAGGTGTAGAATGATGTCTGGAACGATGTGTAGAATGTTGTGTAGAAAGATGTCCAGCATGATGTGTGGAATGATCTGTAGAATTAGGTTTAGAATGCTGATGTGTGGAGCGATGTGTAGAATGATGCGTAGAATGATGTGTAGAATGATGATGTGTGGCATGATGTGTGGAATGCAGAATGATGTGTAGAATGATGTGTAGAATGAAGTGCAGAACAATGTGAAGAATGATGTGTAGTATTATGTGTAGAATGATGTGTAATATGATGTGTATGATGATGTGTAGAATGATGATGTGCAGAATGATGTGTAGAATGATGTGTAGAATGATGTGTAGAATGATGATGTGTAGAATGATGTGTGGAATGATATGTGGAATGATTGTAGAATTATGTCCAGAATGATGTGCAGAATTATTTGTAGAATTATGTGTAGAATAATGATGTGTGGAATGGTGTGTAGAATGCAGAATGGTGCGTATAATCATGTTAGAATGATGTGTAGAATGATGTCGGGAATGATGCGTAGAATGATGTCTAGAATTATATGTAGAATTATGAGTAGAATGATGTGTTGAATGAAGTGTATAATTATGTGAAGAAAGATGTGTAAAATGATGTGGAGAATGATGATGTGTGGAATTATGTGTAGAACGATGTGCAGAATGATGTGTAGAATAATGAGAAGAATGATGTGTAGAATGATGTGCAGAATAACGTGTAGAATGATGTATAGAATGATGTATAGAATGATGTGTGGAATAATTTGTGGAATGATTGTATAATGATGTGTCGAATGGTGTGTAGAATGATGTGCAGAATGATGATGTGTAGAATGATGTGTAGAATGCAGAATGATGAGTAGTATAATGTGTAGAATAATGTGTAATACGATGTGCAGAATGATGTGCCGAATGATGATGTCTAGGATGATGTGTAGAATGAAGGGTGGAATGAAGTGGTGAATGATTTTGTTTTGCATGATGTGTAGAATGATGTGTTGAATGATATGTAGAATGATGCGTAGAATGATGTGGAGAATGATGTGTAGAATGTTGCGTAGAATGATGATGTGTAGAATGATGTGTGGAATCACATGTAGAATGATTGTAGAATGATGTGTAGAATGATGTGCAGAATGATGTGTAGAATGGTGTTGCATAATGATGTGTAGAATGATGTGGAGAATGATGAGTAGAATGATGTCTAGAATGATATGTATAATGATGTGTAGAATGATGATTGTTGAAAACGTTGTGAAGAATGCAGAATGATGTGTAGAATGATGTGTAGGATGATCTGTAGAATGATGTCCAAAATGATGTGTAGAATGATCTGTAGAATTATATTTAGAATGATGATGTGTGGAATGATGTGTAGAATGCATTATGATGCGTAGAATGATGTGTAGAATGATGTGTAGAATGATGATGGGTAGAATGATGTGTAGAATGATGTGTAGAATGACGTGTAGAATTATGTGCAGAATGATGTGTAGAATCATGTGTAGAATGATGTGTTGAATGAAGTGTAGAATTATCTGTAGCAAGATGTGTATAATGATGTGTAGAATGATGATATGTAGAATGATGTGTGGAATGATATGTAGAATGATTGTAGAATGATGACTAAAATGAAGTGTAGAACGAAGTGCAGAACAATGAGAAGAATGATGTTTCGTACTATGTGTAGATTGATGTGTAATATGATGTGCAGAATGATGTGTAGAATGATGTGCAGAACGATTTTGTGTAGAATGATCTGTAGAATAATGAAGTCTAGAATGATATGTAGAATGATTGTAGAATGATGTGTAGAATGATGTGCACAATGATGTGTCGAATGATGTGTATAATAATGATGTGTAGAATGATGTGTAGAGTGATGTGCAGAATGATGATGCAGAATGATATTTAGAATTATGTGTAGAATGATGTGCAGAATGATGAAGTCTAGAATGTTATGTAGAATGATTGTAGAATGATGTGTAGAATGATGTGCACAATGATGTGTCGAATGATGTGTATAATAATGATGTGCAGAATGATGATGCAGAATGATATTTAGAATTATGTATAGAATGATGTGTAGAATGATGATGTGTAGAATGATGTGTAGAATGATGATGTGCAGATTGATGACTGGAATGATTTGTCGAATGATGTGTAGAATTATGTGGAGAATGATGTGTAGAATGATGTTTAGAATGATGTGTAGAATGATGATTATTGAAAATTATGTCTATAATGCAGAATGATGTGTAGCATGATGTGTAGAACGATGTGTAGAATGATGTGTAGAATGATGATGTTTAGAATGATGTGTAGAATGATGATGTCTAGATTGATGACTGGAATGATTTGTCGAATGAAGTTTAGAATGATATGTAGAATGATGATTATTGAAAACGATGTCTATAATGTAGAATGATGTCTGGAATGATGTGTAGAATGTTGTGCAGAATGATGTCCAGAATGATGTGCAGAATGATCTGAAGAATTATGTTTAGAATGATGATGTGTGGAATGATGTGGAGAATGCAGAATGATGTGTAGAATGATGCGTAGAATGATGTGTAGAAAGATGTGTAGAATGATGTATAGAATAATTTGCAGAATGATGTTGTGCAGAATTATGTGGAGACTGATGTGTAGAATGATGTGTAGAATGAAGTGTAGAATATTGTGTGCAATGATGTGTAGAATGAAGTGTAGAATCATGTGTAGAATGATGTGCAGAATAATGTGTAGAATGAAGTGTAGAATTATGTTGTGTAGAATGAGATGTATAATGATGTGCAGAATGATGTGTAGTATGATGTGTAGAATGATGTATAGAATGATGTGCAGAATGCTGTTTAGAATGATGTGTCAAATGATGTGTGGAATGTTGTCAAGAAAGATGTGCGGAAGGATGTGTAGAATGATGTGTAGAATGACGTGTCGAATGATGTGTAGAATGATGTGTAGAATGATGTGTAGTATTAGGTGTTGAAAGATGTTTAGAGTGAAAGTGGACAGATATGTAAAATGATTTGTAGAATGACGTGTCGAATGAAGTGTAGAATGAGGTGTTGAATGAAGTATAGAATGAGTTGTAGAATGATGTGTAGAATGATGTGTAGAATGATGTATAGAATGATCTGTAGAATGATGTTGTGCAGAATGATGTGGAGACTGATGTGTAGAATGATGTGTACAATGAAGTGTAGAATGATGTGTAGAATAATGTGTAGAATGATGTGTGGAATGAAGTGTAGAATGATGTGTAGAATGATGTGTAGAGTAATGTGTAGAATGAAGTGTAGAATTATGTTGTGTAGAATGAGATGTATAATGATGCGCAGAATGACGTGTCGTATGTGGTGTAGAATGATGTCAAGAAAGATGTGCGGAATGATGTTTAGAATGATGTGTAGAATGATGTGTCGAATGATGTGTACATTGATGTGTAGTATTAGGTGTTGAATGATGTTTAGAATGATGAGCAGACAGATATGTAAATTAATTTTTAGAATGATGTGTCGAATGAACTGTAGAATGAAGTGTAGAATGAAGTATAGAATGATGTGTAGAATGATGTGTGGAATGATGTGTAGAATGATGTGTAGAATGATGTGTAGAAAGTTGTGTAGAACGATGTGTAGCATGCTGTTTAGAATGATGTGTAGAATGATCTTGTGCAGAATGATGTGGAGACTGATGTGTAGAATGATGTGTAGAATGAAGTGTAGAATCATGTGTAGAATGATGTTTAGCATGAAGTGTAGAATCATGTGTAGAATGAAGAGAATGAAGTGTAGAATTATGTTGCGTAGAATGAGATGTATAATGATATGCAGAAGGATGTGTAGTATGATGAGTAGAATGATGAATAGAATGATGTGCAGAATGCTGTTTAGAATGATGCGTAAAATGATGTGTCGAATGATGTCAAGAAAGATGTGCGGAAGGATGTGTAGAATGATGTGTAGAATGATGTGTCGAATGATGTGTAGAATGATGTGTCGTATTAGGTGTTGAATGATGTTTAGTATGATGAGTAGACAGATATGTAAAATGATTTGTAGAATGACGTGTAGAATGAATTGTAGAATGAAGTATAGAATGATGTGCAGAATGATGTGTAGAATAATGTGTAGAATGATGTGTAGAATGATGTGTAGAATGATGTGCAGAATGTTGTGTAGAACGATGTGTAGAACGATGTGTAGAATGATGTGTAGCATGATGTGTAGAATGATGTGTAGAATGATGTGTAGAATGATGTTGTGTAGAATGATGTGTGGAATGATGTGTAGAATGAATTGTAGAAATAAGTGTAGAATGATGTGTAGAATGATGTGTAGTATGAAGTGTAGAATGATGTGTAGAATGATGTGCAGAATGAAGTGTCGTATGATGTGCAGAATGATGTGTTGAATGCGGTGCAGAATGATGTGTATGAAGGATGTGTAGAATGATGTGTGGAATGGTATGTAGAATGATGTGCAGAATGATGTGTGGAATGATGTGTAGAATGTTGTATGGAATGATGTGTGGAATGGTATGTAGAATGATGTGCAGAATGATGTGTAGAATGAAGTGTAGAATTATTTGTAGAATAATGTGTAGAATGATGTGTAGCATGAAGTGTAGAATGAAGTGCAGACTGATGTTGTGTAGAACGATGTGTACAATGGTGTGTAGAATGATATGTCGAATGATGTGTCGAATGATGTGTAGAATGATGTGTAGAATGACGTGTAGAATGATGTGTAGAATGATGTGTAGAATGATGTGTCATATGATGTGTAGACTGAAGTGCAGAATGATGTTGTGCAGAATGATGTGTAGAATGATGTGCAGAATGATGTGTAGAATGATGTGTAGAATGTTGTGTAGAATGATGCGTAGAATGATGTGTAGAATGTAGTGCAGAATCACATGTAGAATGATGTGCAGAATGAAGTGTGGAATCATTTGTGGAATGATATGTAGAATGATGTGTGGGATGATGTGTAAAATAACGTGTAGAATGAGATGTATAATGATGTGTAGAATGATATGTAGAATGATGTATAGAATGATGTGCAGAATGTTGTTTAGAATGATGTGCCAAATGATGCGTAGAATGATGTTGTGTAGAATGACGTGTAGAATGATGTTTAGAATGATGTGTAGAATGATGTGCAGACAGACACGAAGAATGATTTGTAGAATGATGTGTAAAATGATGATTAGAATCATGTTGTGTAGAATGATGTGCAGAATGATGTGCAGAATGATGTGCAGAATGATGTGTAGAATGATGTGTAGAATGATGTCATGTAGAGTGATGTGTAGACAAATGTGCAGAATGATGTGTAGAAAGATGTGTAGAATGGTGTGTAGAATGATGTGTCGAATGATGTCTAGAATGATGTGTAGAAAGATATGTAGAATGCTTTGCAGAATGATGTGTAGAATGATGTGTCATATGATGTGTACAATGAAGTGTAGAATGATGTTGTATAGAATGATGTGTAGAATGATGTGAAGAATCATGTGTAGAATGATGTGTAGAATGATGTGTAGAATGATGTGTAGAGTGATGTGTAGAATGATGTGTAGAATGACGTGTAGAATGACGTGTAGAATAATGTTTAGAATGATGTGTAGAATGATGTGTAATATGATGTGTAGAATTATGTGTCGAATGATGTGCAGAATGTTGTTTAGAATGATGTGTAAAATGATGGGTAGAATGTTGTGTCGAATGATGCATAGTATAATGTTGTGTAGAATGATGTATCGAATGATGTGTAGAATGATGTGTAGTTTGATGTGTAGAATGATTTTGTGTAGAATGATGTGCAGAATAATGTGTAGAATGATGTGCAGAATGATGTGTAGAATGATTTGTAGAAATATGGTTGGAATGATGTTGTGTAGAATGATGTGCAGAATGATGTGCAGCATGATGTGTAGAATGATGTGTAGAATGATGCGTAGAATGATGTGTAGAATGATGTGTGGAATTATGTTAAGTAGAATGATGTGTAGAATGATGTGCAGAATGATGTGTAGAATAATGTGTAGAATGATGTGTATAATGATGTGCAGAATGAAGTGTAGAATGATGTGCAAAATGATGTCGAGAATGATGCTGTGTGGAATGATTTGTAGAATGAAGTGTAGAATGAGGTGTAGAATGATATGTAGAATGATGTGTAGAATGATGTGTAGAATAATGTGTCATACGAAGTGTAGAATGAAGTTGTGTCGAACGATGTATCCAATGATGAGTGGAATGATGTGTAGAATGACGTGTAGAATGACGTGTAGAATGATGTGTAGAATGACGTGAAGAATGATGTGTAGAATGATGTGTAGAATGATGTGTAGAATGCTGTGCAGAATGATGTGTAGACTGATGTTAAGTAGAACGATGTGCAGAATGATGTGTAGAATAAAGTGTAGAATGATGTGTAGAGTGATGTGCAGAATGACGTGTAGAATGATGTGCAGAATGATGTGTAGAATGATGTGTAGAATGATGTGTCGAATGATGTATGGAATGTTATGTAGAATGATGTGCGGAATGATGTGTAGAATGATGTTGTGTAGAATGCCGTGTACAATGATGTGCAGAATAATGTTGTGTAGAATGACGTGTATTATGACGTGTAGAATGATGTGTAGACTGATCTTGTGTAGAATAATGTTGTGTGGAATGATGTGTAGAATGATGTGTAGAATGATGTTGTGTAGAATGATGTTGTGTAGAATGATGTTGTGTAGAATGCTGTGTACAATGATGTGTAGAATAATGTTGTGTAGAATGACGTGTATTATGACGTGTGGAATGATGTGTAGACTGATCTTGTGTCGAATAATGTTGTGTGGAAAGATGTGTCACATAATGTGCAGAATGAAGTGCAGAATGATGTTGTGTAGAACGATGTGTAGGATGATGTGAAGAATCCTGTGTGGAATGATGTGTAGAATGACTTGTAGAATGATGTGCAGAATGATATGTAGAATGATGTATGGAATGTTATATAGAATGATGTGCAGAATGATGTGTAGAATGATGTTGTGAAGAATGCTGTGCAGAATGATGTGTTGAATAATGTTGTGTAGAATGATATGTGGAATGATGTGTAGAATAATGTGTAGAATGATGTGCAGAATGATGTAAAGAATGATGGAAAGAATGATGTGTAGAATGATGTGTAGAATGATGTAGAGAATGACGTGTAGAATGATGTGCAGAATGAGATGTAGAATGATGTGTAACAAGATGTGTGGAATGATGTGTAGAATGATGTGTAGAATGATGTGTAACAAGATGTGTGGAATGATGTGTAGAATGATGTTTAGAATGATGTGTAAAAAGTTGTTTCGAATGATGTTTCGAATGATGTGTAGAATGATGTGTAGAATGATGTGTAGAAAGGCTTGTGGAATGATGTTGCGTAGAATGATTTGGAGAATGATGTGTAGAATGATCAGTAGAATGATGTGTAGAATGATGTGCAGAATGATGTGTAGAATAATCTTGTGTAGAATGATGTGTAGAATGATGTATAGAACGATGTGTAGAATGATGTGCAGATTGATGTGTAGAGTGATGTGTAGAGTGATGTGTAGAATGATGCATAGAATGATGTGTAGAATGATGTGCAGAATGAAGTGTAGAATGACGTGTACAAAGAAGATGTGTAGAATGATGTGTAGAATGATGTGTAGAATGATGTTGAGTAGAATGCTGTGCAGAATGATGTGTAGAATAATGTAGTGTAGAATGATATGTAGAATGATGTGTAGAATAATGTGTAGAATGATGTATAGAATGATGTGTAGATTGATGTGCAGAATGATGTAAAGAATGATGTGTAGAAATATTTGCAGAATTGATGCGTAGAATGATGTGTAGAATGACGTGCTGAATGATGTGTAGAATGACGTGTAGAATGATGTGTAGAATGATGTGTAGAGTGATGTGTATAATGATGTGTAGAATGATGTATAGAATGATGTGTAGAATGATGTGTAGAATGATGTGTTGAATGATGTGTTGGATGGTGTGTAGAATGATGTTGTGTAGAATGATGTGCAGAATGATGTGTAAAATGACGTGCTGAATGATGTGCAGAATGATGTGTAGAATGATGTGTAGAATGATGTGCAGAATGATGTGCAGAATGATGTAAAGAACGATGTGTAGAATGATATGCAGAATGATGTGTAGAATGATGTGTAGAATGAAGTGTAAAATGATGTGCAGAATGATGTGTAGAATGATGTGTAGAATGATGTGTAGAATAATTTGTAGAATGATGTGTAGAATGATGTGTAGAATGATGTTCTGTAGAATGATGTGCAGAATGATCAGTACAATGATGTGTAGAATGATGTGCAGACTGATGTGTAGAATACTGTTGTGTAGAATGACGTGTATTATGACGTGTAGAATGATGTGTGGACTGATCTTGTGTGGAATAATGTTGTGTGGAATGATGTGTAGAATGACGTGCAGAATGATGCGTCGAATAATGTGGAGAATGCTGCGCAGAATGATGTGTAGAATGAAGTGTTGAATGATGTGTAGAATGATGTGTCACATAATGTGCAGAATGAAGTGCAGAATAATGTACTGTAGAACGATGTGTAGGATGATGTGAAGAATCCTGTGTGGAATGATGTATAGAATGACATGTAGAATGATGTGCAGAATGATGTGTAGAATGATGTGTAGAATGATGTGTCGAATGATGTATGGAATGTTATGTAGAATGATGTGCAGAATGATGTGTAGAATGATGTTGTGTAGAATGCTGTGTTCAATGATGTGTAGAATAATGTTGTGTATAATGACGTGTATTATGACGTGTAGAATGGTGTGCAGACTGATCTTGTGTGGAATAATGTTGTGTGGAATGATGTGTAGGATGTTGTGTAGAATGATGTTGTGTAGAATGATGTTGTGCAGAATGATGTTGTGTAGATAGATGTGTAGAATGATGTGCAGAATGATGTGTAGAATGATGTGTAGAATGATGTGTAGAATAATGTTGTGTAGAATGAAGTGTCGAATGAATTTGTGTATATTGATGTGTAGAATTATGTGTAGAATATGTAGAATGCTGTGTAGAATGACGTGTAGAATGATGTGCAGAATGATGTGTAGAATGATGTGTAGAATGATGTGTCGAATGATGTATGGAATGTTATATAGAATGATGTGCCGAATGATGTGTCGAATGATGTTGTGAAGAATGCTATGTACAATGATGTGTAGGATAATGTTATGTAGAATGAAGTGTATAATGATGTGTAGAATGATGTTGTGTAGAATTATGTTGTGTAGAATGATGTATAGAATTATGTGTAGAATGATGTGTCGAATAACGTATGGAAGTTATGTCGAATGATGTGCAGAATGATGTGTAGAATTATGTTGTGTAGAATGCTGTTTACAAAAATGTGTAGAATTATGTTGTGTGGAATGATGTGTAGAATGATCTGTAGAATGATGTATTGAATGATGTGCAGAATGATGTGTAGAATGATGTGTAAATTGTTGTGTCGAATGATGTGTGGAGTGATGTTTAGAATGATGTGTCGAATGAGGTTCTGTAGAAAGATGTGTAGAATGATATGTCGAATGATGTGCAGAATGTTGTGCAGAATGATGTTGCTTCGAAAGATGTGAAGAATTATGTGTAGAATAATGTGTAGAATGATGCGTAGAATGATGTATAGAATGATGTGTAGAATGATGTGCAGAATGATGTGTAGAATGATGTGTAAAAAGACGTGTAGAATGATGTGTAGAATGATGTGTCGAATGATGTGCAGAATAATGTGTAGAGTGATATGTAGAATGATGTGTAGAATGATATATAGAATGATGTGTAGAATGATGTGGTGAATGATGTGTAGAATGATGTGTAAAAAGATGTGTAGAATGATGTGTAGAATGATGTGTAGAATGATGTTGAGTAGAATGCTGTGCAGAATGATGTGTTGAATAATGTTGTGTAGAATGATATGTGGAATGATGTGTAGAATAATGTGAAGAATGATGTGCAGAATGATGTAAAGAATGATGTAAAGAATTATGTGTAGAATGATGTGGAGAATGATGTATACAATAATATGTAGAATGATTTGCAGAATGATGTGTAGAATGATGTGTAGAATGATGTGTTGAATGATGTGTAGGATGATGTGTAGAATGATGTTGTGTAGAATGATGTGCAGAATGATGTGTAAAATGATGTGCTGAATGATGTGCAGAATGATGTGTCGAATGATGTGTAGAATGATGTGCAGAATGATGTGTAGAATGATGTAAAGAACGATGTGTTGTAGGAGGTAGGCACCTTTAGAATATACCAGAATACTAGGCATTAGGCACCTGCTAGATATATCTAAACGCATATAAGTTTAAAGTGGACACACACATAAAATGGCTGCCCAGGCATGATGGGAAATCAGGTAGTCAAGCTGTGAACTGTTGAACGTTCAATGACCAAGCAATAACCCTGTGAGGCCCACTGTAGGAATGCCTGGGATGCGTGAAGACAGAGATACGAAGGAAACCTACTCCTGTGAACAAGGTCATAAACCAACTAATTGCCCAGGAAGAAAGATAAGAGGGAAACCATCTCCTGTAAACAAGGTTATAAACCAATTATTTCTCCCAGATGGAATAACTCGTGAGAGAACCTATAAAGTCATCGATCAGTCCAAGCTGACAATAACCGAACATATGGTTCCCTGGATAAAAGGGGAATTCTATTGGGTTAAAAGGACCTATATATAATCTATAATCGTTGTGATTGGCTTGTGTCCAGCCGTGATGGGCTGTGTAGCTGTAGTAAACTGTTTTGTAACTGTTGTGAAACATATAAAGGTGCATGTAACCCTTTGTTCGGTGGAGAGAAACCTGGATACAGTCCTGAGTTTTTCCTCCCCGCTGAGCGTAATAAAAGCCGCATCAGCATTGGAACCGACTCTGAGTGTTGAGTGATTCTTCTGAGAAAACACTAACGCTAACAATGGCGTAGTCGACGGGATTTCCCGGAGTCGTTGGACGCCCTTGGAAAAAACCCAGGTGAGTATAAAAAACAATTTTTAAGTATAAATGGTGCGGAAGGTGGAAGTTGGTTCATCGACATGAGGAGATGGTCTAATATCTCAATCGCCTAGCCTGAGCCTGAATTAAGAGGACTTTTGTCCCACATGATGGCCAGGAACCAAGAAGGCGTAGGGAACACATTTAGACCGTGGGATCGTGATACCGAGAGACATCTTCCGGACCCAGTAGTGTAATTTGAAATACACCGGGTTAGAACCAAGCGGTGTACAGCGGCTAACGGAATCCAAACCTATGAACAGGGTCGGACCAACGGGCTGAGCGGAGGTAGGTAGTCGTTAAGGATACGTAGAGCACTGCGGGAATTGCTTAAACACGTTTTTAAGAATTGTATAAGTTTGTGTAATAGCAGAACTTGTGACCTGACAGTAGCCAAGAAACAGTTTACTACAAGTCGCGCTGGAAAGAAAGCGGACCTCTGAGAGTAGATTCCTAACGGTACTAGTCCTACCCAGGAATGGCCATGAAAACAAGTAAACTCGAGTGGGGACCAGAAGTGTCGCTTACTCGCTACCTGGCGGAAAAACAAAAGAAGCTAATTGAAAAAATGATTAAAGCAGGGTGGAATCCTCAGGAACTAGTTATGTGAGGAATTATTTAGATAAAACTATGAATTCCCTGAAAGGTCATGGATCCAAAAATAGAGCCGGCCAAAACAAGAAGAGAGATTGTTGTGAACGTCTGATCGTTGAGTGAGAAGTGTCTGTGTGATTTTTGACTGCAGAATGAATTTTTTTATAATTTCATGTTCCGAAAGCCTGGTTGGAAGAGGAATGCAAGTGTCTGTTTATTTTAGAAACAGAGTGAAAGTCTTTTTTTAACCCTTTGTAATGTTGTCCTGTATGTGGGAAGTTTTAAGACATTTAAGTTAGAAACGCAGGTGTGGATTCATTGGATGATAAGTTACGGAGCTAGGAAAATAGGTTTGTTGAGCAAAATATTTATTTGACATGCTCACTTACTTGCAGAAAGGAAACATGCAATGATTGATTTGGTTGAAAGACATACATTTAGTCTCGGAATGAGATAAAGAATGCTTTAAAAAAAAAAGTTTTAAATAAAGATTGAAATTACAAAGTTTGAATTGGGATTTTGAGATATTCAGAGAAGGCACAGGAAATACTGAGGTGGATTTAAAAAAAAGAAAAAGATTAAATTAAATCTGATCAGGTCAAACTCCTGGGCAAGTGGCGAGCTATCTGCGAAGGTGTAAAAGGAACTTTTGGAAAAATGTTAAAAAACAGCAAGCTTTAGTAACGAATTTGAAACTGGAGCATTTTGAGATAACGAAAGGCAGCCCTCAAACTCTCAAATCAGGACTCCATTCCAGTTAAGAAAAAAAAGAAAAAGATAAAGACGCCACTTTGAAAGTAAGCAAATGATTTTAAATTAACAACTTTATGGAGTTACGAACCCTCCGTGTAAAATACAAAACCTAATTTGAAGAAAGAAAAAAAGATATAACGGACTAAATGGAAAAAGACATAACTTACTAAATACTTGTTGATGTTTGCTGTGAAAAAGATATTGGTTTAATTAGAAGGAAAAAAAAATTGAATAAGTAAAAAACACTCTACATGGATTCGAATTTTCAATTATGAAAAAGTTTCAATGCAGTTTGAAAAGATTTCCAAAATGGACAGTGTTTATCAAAATGTTCTGAACAGTCTAAACAAGCAGGAGGGTTTTGAAGATAACGAGGAGAAAGAGAGAAATAAAAAAAAAACAGAATTGAACTTCAGTAAACAAAATTGCTATTGTATGTGTGGTCTTGTTTTAAAACAATTTAAAAAAAAATTCTTTGGCAAGTACTTGAATTAGAAGTTAAGAAAACATTGGAGTTTACTCTAATGATTTATGCTGTTTTTAACGGATTCCTAATTTCGAAGCAGTTTTGAAGGCACAAAGACTTTTTTTCAGATGATTACGTGAAGTCACTTAATTACATCAGGTCTTCTTACAAACCTGGATAGGAGTTAACCCTTTCCATTGACAGCCATTTTATACTGAACATTATTAATTTGGATTTCTTAATAGGAAACAAAAAGACTCACCTAACAGAGGAAACAAAAATAAAAACAGAACTAGCTTATGTAATAATACTTGCCTGATACAATAAAGAAATAGATATTCAATAAAACAAATTGAAGAGTTAAAAGCGAACATAAACAGGCTGGAAGAGATAACAGGACTAGACGGATAGTGCAGTGCGCAGCAATAGCACCATCACCTCTGGCAATAGAGCCAATGTAACCCACGGTGGGTAGGTGTAGTCCACAAACCCAACCTAACGGTAAAGCAGACAGCGATGTTTGGAGGAATAGCTTTGGCCTTGGTCATAGGAGTTTGGGTAATATTTAAGTGGGTAAAGACACGGGCACACGCCCTACAGATTCAGCTCGAAATGGTACGATTATAACCTTGTCCTTCTGATTTTGCAGGATGACAGGGACACTCGTAGAGCAAAAAATTTAACCCCTGGTGACGACCAGTCCGTCTGTTTAAAATTACAGATAATACTTACCGGAATGGGAATACGAAAGGCGCCACTCGTAATATGGATAGCCCTGCGACATGCACGTACCCTGGGCAACACCGACGGATAGCAGAGCACGCTGGAAATAAACAACTACCTGAACTATGGAGTCTTGTTTAATTTAACGGAAGGAATGTGCATCCCAGCAGCCAGGGACTGGAGCAAGGACAGGACTTATTTTAATGCATGGTTACAAGTGAATCCTAATAAGAATCCTAATAAGAATAAGAGTATGTGTACAGTGCTCCACGGGTATAAGGAGCAGATGCATTAAACGGAGGGATGTCAAAGGACCTGATGAATGTACTTTCGGCATAATTTGCGCGCCTCCGGGACAATCCCAGAAATCAGTCATCCGCAAGAAGGGAATGGGGCTGTGTGGGTATTACGAGGAGGCGGGGGCAGCTGCAATATCATTGTATGTATGTTTCTCACCCGCTCCGACACCGCGCCCCATAAGAATCACTACATTGCTCGAGGAACTGCCTTGCCCCATAACTACGAAGGGACCAGAGAATGGGATTGTAATGTACAACGAGGGGCAACTGTTGTATGATAATGTTAAACATGAAATTGTGCCTGTTCTGATCAATATTTCAGGCATCCAGATGCCGGAATACTGTACAGAACAGTCAAGGAAGATGTACAATGTATTAAGTAAAGTTGTAATGCAGCAGGCTGCCGATGCAATGGGTGCCAGTAGGTTCTGGGGGCAGGGGTTAGCCCCCAGGATGAAGAGGGAAATAGTTAATGATGTTGCTACCGTTTTCAATACAGGGAACTCCGTAGTGAACTCGATAGACATACAAGGATTAAATGATAGGGTGGAACAGCTTAGAGGGGTGATGAAGGGGTTATTGGAGAGGGTGGAGCAAAACCAGGAAGACCAAGCCAACCTAGGAAAGGAGGGTGCCAAAATCCAGCTGGATGGCATCTCAGTCCTGGAAGCTCAAGCCAGAAGCATCAATCACCTCATTGATAGAGAACAGGAAGATACAGGGAAAGCAAAGACAGGGGCAACTCTGTCACGCTTATGGTCTGTGGATGGTGGGACAGATCCGCCACAATCTCGACCAGATCCAACGCGGGGAAGTACCCGATTGGATAGACAGTTCACATTTAGCTCAGTTGGCTAACCAAAGGGGGACACTGGATAATTGTACTCTGAAGGGACTGACCAGAGTATACCCAGCAATTCCAGATTGCCAGATGTGTAGGACTACCGGGATAAGGATAGTCCTGATGATCCCTATAGCCACGCCGGACTCAGGGCCGTTCCCCCTATACCAACGAGAGAATATCGGAATAATACGGGAAAATGGCTCCATACGCTACTACCTGACCACCACTTCTGCCGTTCGTCGAAACAACATACTTACCGGGATTTCCCTAGCAGGTTGCAAGCAAAAGGGGGAAATCACAGTATGCCCTCACCCGGTGGGCAGAGGGGAGCGAGACGAGTGCGGGTTTAACCGAAACGACGGGTGTGTACTAGAAATAGTGCCCGCACACATGCACTTCGCGAGGGCAGGCTACGGAGGGAAGGGAAGATACTGCGTCTCTACTACTGAGCGTTCATTCCAGTATAATGACCTGCAGTTCCCGATAGCACAGCCAAACTTTTGCTTTACACCACTACGACCTGTCGCGATCGGGCAAGCGCATATCACCCAGGTTAGGCGCCGGAAGTCCGAAGTTATTGAGGTAACCGATCAGCTCCATGATCATTTACAGGATTATGATGAACCAGATCAGGTCCTTATCCCACATCTAACCGAAGTATTACGAGAGTTGAGGCTCAGAGTGGGTCAATCCGTAAAGCTCTCCCACCAACTACATAGTAAAATCAAAGTACTGGAAGAAGATACCGAGGTAGACTTACAAAGTCAGAGTTTGTGGAGAAAGGTCTGGGACTGGGGAATAAATGTGAACATCCACCCATGGATTCGAATAATTTCACATATACTGGTCGGGATACAATTGATCTTAGCAATAACATGGGGCGTAATGGCCTGCCAGGCATGCAGACACCACGCACAACGAAGACGGACATATCACCGTTCCCCGGCTACTAAACAAGGCTGTTTTATAAGGGGGCAGGAGGATTTGGGTTTTGTCAATTCGATTTAAGCAACCTGGACTCCTGAAACCGCGTGACTGGCCAGCACGTTGAGGCAGGGAGTACCGGGCCATGCACAAAACCTAATAAAGGTCGAATGGTCGGTTAAAAGGGGACTAGGACTAGTCCCTTTACCGAAAGGGGAAGTTGTTGTAGGAGGTAGGCACCTTTAGAATATAACAGAATACTAGGCATTCGGCACCTGCTGGATATATCTAAACGCATATAAGTTTAAAGTGGACACACATATAAAATGGCTGCCCAGGCATGATGGGAAATCAGGTAGTCAACATGTGAACTGTTGAACGTTCAATGACCAAGCAATAACCCTGTGAGGCCAACTGTAGGAATGCCTGGGATGCGGGAAGACAGAGATACGAAGGAAACCATCTCCTGTGAACAAGGTCATAAACCAATTAAATCCCCAGGAAGAAAGATAAGAGGGAAACCATCCCTGTAAACAAGGCTATAAACCAATTATTTCTCCCAGATGAAAGAACTAGGGAGAGAACCTATAAAGTCATCGATCAGCCCAAGCTGACAATAACCGAACATATGGTTCCCTGGATACTAGGGGAATTCTATTGGGTTAAAGGAACCAATATGTAATCTATAATCGTTGTGATTGGCTTGTGTCCAGCCGTGATGGGCTGTGTAGCTGTAGTAAACTGTTTTGTAACTGTAGTGAAATATATAAAGGTGCATGTAACCCTTTGTTCGGTGGAGAGAAACCTGGATACGGTCCTGAGTTTTTCCTCCCCGCTGAGCGTAATAAAAGTCGCATCAGCATTGGAACCGAATCTGAGTGTTGAGTGATTCTTGTAAGAAAACACTAACGCTAACAGATGTGTAGAATGATATGCAGAATGATGTGTAGAATGATGTGTAGAATGATGTGTAGAATGATGAGCAGAATGATGTGTAGAATGATGTGTAGAATGATGTGTAGAATGATTTGTAGAATGATGTGTAGAATGATGTGTAGAATTATGTTCTGTCGAATGATTTGTAGAATGATCAGTACAATGATGTGTAGAATGATGTGCAGACTGATGTGTAGAATAATGTTGTGTGGAATGATGTGCAGAATGATGTGCAGAATGATGTCTGTAATGATGTTTGGAATTGTGTGTGGAATGAGATGTGGAATATGGTGTGGAATGATGTGTGGAATGATGTGTGGAAGGTTGTGTGGAACGATGTGTGGAATGATATGTGTAATGAGTTGTGGAATCATGTGTGGAATGATGTGTAGAATGACGTGTGGAATGACGTGTGGAATGAGGTGTGGAATGATGTGTCAATAATGTGTGGAATGAGTTGCGGAATGATGTGTGGAATGAGCTGTTGAATGATGTGTGGAATGAGCTGTTGAATGATGTGTGGAATGATGTGTAGAATGATGTGTGGATTTTTGTTTGGAAAAATGTGTGGAATGTTGTGTGGAATGAGATGTAGAATGATGTGTGGAATCGGTGTGGAATGATGTGTGGAATGTTTTGTGCAATGATGTGTGGAATGCTGTGTGGAATGATATGTGGAATGATGTGTGGAATGAGGTGTGGAATGATGTGTGGAATGAGATGTGGATTGATGCGTGTAATGATATGTGGAATGAGGTGTGGAATGATATTTGGAACGCTGTGTGGAATGATGTGTGCAATGATGTGTGGAATGATGTGTGGAATGATGTGTGGAATGATGTGTGGAATGATGTGTGCAATGATGTCTGGAATGCCGTGTGGAATGATGTGTGGAATGATGTGTGGAATGATGTGTGGAATGATATGTGGAATGATGTATTGAATAATGTGTGGAATGATGTGTGGAATGAGGTGAGGAATGATGTGTGGAATGAGGTGTGGAATGATGTTTAGAATGATGTGTGGGATGATGTGTGGAATCATATGAGAAATGATGTGTGGATTGATGTGTGGAATGATGTGTGAATGAATTGTGGAATGAGGGATGGAATGATGTGTGGGATGATGTGTGGAATCATATGAGAAATGCTGTGTGGAATGATGTGTGAATGAGTTGAGGTCACAGTTTAAGGATAAGGGGTAAGCCATTTAGGACCCAGATGCGGAGGAACCTCTTCACCCAGAGAATGGTGAACCTGTGGAATTCTCTACCACAGATAGTTGTTGAGGCCAATTCACTAAATATTTTCACTAAATATATTCAAAAAGGATTTAGATGAGGTCCTTACTACTAGGGGGATCAAGGGGTATGGCGAGAAAGCAGGAATGGGGTACTGAAGTTGAATGTTCAGCCATGAACTCATTGAATGGCGGTGCAGGCTAGAAGGGCCGAATAGCCTACTCCTGCACCTATTGTGGAATGATGTGCGGAAGGTTGTGTGGAACGATGTGTGGAATGATATGTGTAATGAGTTGTGGAATCATGTGTGGAATGATGTGTAGAATGACGTGTGGAATGATGTGCAGAATGAGGTGTGGAATGATGTGTGGAATGATGTGTGGAATGAGATGTGGAATGAGGTGTGGAATGATGTGTAGAATGAGCTGTTGAATGATGTGTGGAATGATGTGTAGAATGATGTGTGGAATTTTGTTTGGAAAGATGTGCGGAATGTTGTGTGGAATGAGGTGTGGAATGAGGTGTGCAATGAGGTGTGGAATGACGTGTGGAATGAGGTGTGGAATGATGTGTGGAATGATTTGGGGAATGATGCGTGGAATGATATGTGGAATGATGTGTGGAATGAGTTGTGGAATGAGGTGTGGAATGTTATGTGGAATGAGGTGTGCAATGTTGTGGAATGATGTGTGGAATGAGGTGTGGAATTATGTGTGGCATGATGTGTGGAATGATATGTGGAATGATATGTGGAATGATGTGTGGAATGATGTGTGGAATGATGTGTGGAATGATGTTTGGAATGATGGGTGGAATGAAGTGTTGAAAGAAGTGTGGAATGATGTATTGAATGATGTGTGGAATGAAGTGTGGGATGATGTGTGGAATGATGTGTAGAATGATGTGTAGAATGATTTGTAGAATGATGTGTAGAATGATGTGTAGAATTATGTTCTGTCGAATGATTTGTAGAATGATCAGTACAATGATGTGTAGAATGATGTGCAGACTGATGTGTAGAATAATGTTGTGTGGAATGATGTGCAGAATGATGTGCAGAATGATGTCTGTAATGATGTTTGGAATTGTGTGTGGAATGAGATGTGGAATATGGTGTGGAATGATGTGTGAAATGATGTGTGGAAGGTTGTGTGGAACGATGTGTGGAATGATATGTGTAATGAGTTGTGGAATCATGTGTGGAATGATGTGTAGAATGACGTGTGGAATGACGTGTGGAATGAGGTGTGGAATGATGTGTCAATAATGTGTGGAATGAGTTGCGGAATGATGTGTGGAATGAGCTGTTGAATGATGTGTGGAATGAGCTGTTGAATGATGTGTGGAATGATGTGTAGAATGATGTGTGGATTTTTGTTTGGAAAGATGTGTGGAATGTTGTGTGGAATGAGATGTAGAATGATGTGTGGAATCGGTGTGGAATGATGTGTGGAATGTTTTGTGCAATGATGTGTGGAATGCTGTGTGGAATGATATGTGGAATGATGTGTGGAATGAGGTGTGGAATGATGTGTGGAATGAGATGTGGATTGATGCGTGTAATGATATGTGGAATGAGGTGTGGAATGATATTTGGAACGCTGTGTGGAATGATGTGTGCAATGATGTGTGGAATGATGTGTGGAATGATGTGTGGAATGATGTGTGGAATGATGTGTGCAATGATGTCTGGAATGCCATGTGGAATGATGTGTGGAATGATGTGTGGAATGATATGTGGAATGATGTATTGAATAATGTGTGGAATGATGTGTGGAATGAGGTGAGGAATGATGTGTGGAATGAGGTGTGGAATGATGTTTAGAATGATGTGTGGGATGATGTGTGGAATCATATGAGAAATAATGTGTGGATTGATGTATGGAATGATGTGTGAATGAATTGTGGAATGAGGGATGGAATGATGTGTGGGATGATGTGTGGAATCATATGAGAAATGTTGTGTGGAATGATGTGTGAATGAGTTGAGGTCACAGTTTAAGGATAAGGGGTAAGCCATTTAGGACCCAGATGCGGAGGAACGTCTTCACCCAGAGAGTGGTGAACCTGTGGAATTCTCTACCACAGATAGTTGTTGAGGCCAATTCACTAAATATTTTCAATAAATATATTCAAAAAGGATTTAGATGAGGTCCTTACTACTAGGGGGATCAAGGGGTATGGCGAGAAAGCAGGAATGGGGTACTGAAGTTGAATGTTCAGCCATGAACTCATTGAATGGCGGTGCAGGCTAGAAGGGCCGAATAGCCTACTCCTGCAACTATTGTGGAATGATGTGTGGAAGGTTGTGTGGAACGATGTGTGGAATGATATGTGTAATGAGTTGTGGAATCATGTGTGGAATGATGTGTAGAATGACGTGTGGAATGATGTGTAGAATGAGGTGTGGAATGATGTGTGGAATGATGTGTGGAATGAGATGTGGAATGAGGTGTGGAATGATGTGTAGAATGAGCTGTTGAATGATGTGTGGAATGATGTGTAGAATGATGTGTGGAATTTTGTTTGGAAAGATGTGCGGAATGTTGTGTGGAAAAGGATGTGGAATGATGTGTGGAATCGGTGTGGAATGATGTGTGGAATGATGTGTGGAATCGGTGTGGAATGATGTGTGGAATGTTTTGTGCAATGATGTGTGGAATGCTGTGTGGAATGATATGTGGAATGATGTGTGGAATGAGGTGTGGAATGATGTGTGGAATGAGATGTGGATTGATGCGTGTAATGATATGTGGAATGAGGTGTGGAATGATATTTGGAACTCTGTGTGGAATGATGTGTGCAATGATGTGTGGAATGATGTGTGGAATGATGTGTGGAATGATGTGTGGAATGATGTGTGCAATGATGTCTGGAATGCCGCGTGGAATGATGTGTGGAATGATGTGTGGAATGATGTGTGGAATGATATGTGGAATGATGTATTGAATAATGTGTGGAATGATGTGTGGAATGAGGTGAGGAATGATGTGTGGAATGAGGTGTGGAATGATGTTTAGAATGATGTGTGGGATGATGTGTGGAATCATATGAGAAATGATGTGTGGATTGATGTGTGGAATGATGTGTGAATGAATTGTGGAATGAGGGATGGAATGATGTGTGGGATGATGTTTGGAATCATATGAGAAATGCTGTGTGGAATGATGTGTGAATGAGTTGAGGTCACAGTTTAAGGATAAGGGGTAAGCCATTTAGGACCCAGATGCAGAGGAACTTCTTCACCCAGAGAGTGGTGAACCTGTGGAATGCTCTACCACAGATAGTTGTTGAGGCCAATTCACTAAATATTTTCACTAAATATATTCAAAAAGGATTTAGATGAGGTCCTTACTACTAGGGGGATCAAGTGGTATGGCGAGAAAGCAGGAATGGGGTACTGAAGTTGAATGTTCAGCCATGAACTTATTGAATGGCGGTGCAGGCTAGAAGGGCCGAATAGCCTACTCCTGCACCTATTGTGGAATGATGTGTTGAAGGTTGTGTGGAACGATGTGTGGAATGATTTGGGGAATGATGCGTGGAATGATATGTGGAATGATGTGTGGAATGAGTTGTGGAATGAGGTGTGGAATGTTATGTGGAATGAGGTGTGCAATGTTGTGGAATGATGTGTGGAATGAGGTGTGGAATTATGTGTGGCATGATGTGTGGAATGATATGTGGAATGATATGTGGAATGATGTGTGGAATGATGTGGGGAATGATGTGTGGAATGATATTGGAATGATGTGTGGAATGAAGTGTTGAAAGAAGTGTGGAATGATGTATTGAATGATGTGTGGAATGAAGTGTGGGATGATGTGTGGAATGATGTATGTAATGATGTTGGGAATTGTGTGTGGAATGAGGTGTGGAATATGGTGTGGAATGATGTGTGGAATGATGTGTGGAAGGTTGTATGGAATGATGTTTGGAATGATGTGTGGAATGATATGTGGAATGAGGTGTGGAATGATACTTGGAACGCTGTGTGGAATGATGTGTGCAATGATGTGTGGAATGATGTGTGGAATGATATGTGGAATGATGTATTGAATGATGTGTGGAATGATGTGTGGAATGAGGTGAGGAATAATGTGTGGAATGAGGTGTGGAATGATGTTTGGAATGCTGTTGGAATGATATATGGAATGATGTGTGGAATGAGGTGTGGAATGATGTGTGGAATGAGATGTGGAATGATGGGTGGAATGATATGTGGAATGAGGTGTGGAATGATACTTGGAACGCTGTGTGGAATGATGTGTGCAATGATGTGTGGAATGATGTGTGGAATGATGTGTGGAATGAGGTGAGGAATAATGTGTGGAATGAGGTGTGGAATGATGTTTGGATTGATGTGTGGGAATGGTGTGTGGAATCATATGAGAAATGATATGTGGATTTGATGAGTGGAATGATGTGTGAATGAGTTGTGGAATGAGGGATGGAATGATGTGTGGAATGAGGTCTGGAATGAAGTCTGGAATGATGTGTAGAATGATGTATGTAATGATGTTTGATTTTATGTGTGGAAGGTTGTGTGAAAAGAGGTGTGGAATGATGTGTGGAATGAGTTGTGCAATGATGTGTGGAATGATGTGTGGAATGATGTGTGGAATGATGTGTTGAATGTTGTGTTGAATGTGTTTGTGAATGATGTGTGGAATGTTGTGTGGAATGAGTTGTGGAATGAGGTGTGGAATGACGTGTGGAATGATGTGTGGAATGAGTTGTGGAATGATGTGTGGAATGCTGTGTGGAATGATATGTGGAATGATGTGTGGAATGAGGTGTGGAATGATGTGTGGAATGAGATGTGGAATGATGCGTGCAATGATGTCTGGAATGCCGTGTGGAATGATGTGTGGAATGATGTGTGGAATGATGTGTGGAATGATATGTGGAATGATGTATTGAATAATGTGTGGAATGATGTCTGGAATGAGGTGAGGAATGATGTGTGGAATGAGGTGTGGAATGATGTTTAGAATGATGTGTGGGATGATGTGTGGAATCATATGAGAAATGATGTGTGGATTGATGTGTGGAATGATGTGTGAATGAATTGTGGAATGAGGGATGGAATGATGTGTGGGATGATGTGTGGAATCATATGAGAAATGCTGTGTGGAATGATGTGTGAATGAGTTGAGGTCACAGTTTAAGGATAAGGGGTAAGCAATTTAGGACCCAGATGCGGAGGAACTTCTTCACCCAGAGAGTGGTGAACCTGAGGAATTCTCTACCACAGATAGTTGTTGATGCCAATTCACAAAATATTTTCACTAAATATATTCAAAAAGGATTTAGATGAGGTCCTTACTACTAGGGGGATCAAGGGGTATGGCGAGAAAGCAGGAATGGGGTACTGAAGTTGAATGTTCAGCCATGAACTCATTGAATGGCGGTGCAGGCTAGAAGGGCCGAATAGCCTACTCCTGCACCTATTGTGGAATGATGTGTGGAAGGTTCTGTGGAACGATGTGTGGAATGATATGTGTAATGAGTTGTGGAATCATGTGTGGAATGATGTGTAGAATGACGTGTGGAATGATGTGTAGAATGAGGTGTGGAATGATGTGTGGAATGATGTGTGGAATGAGATGTGGAATGAGGTGTGGAATGATGTGTAGACTGAGCTGTTGAATGATGTGTGGAATGATGTGTAGAATGATGTGTGGAATTTTGTTTGGAAAGATGTGCGGAATGTTGTGTGGAATGAGGTGTGGAATGAGGTGTGCAATGAGGTGTGGAATGACGTGTGGAATGAGGTGTGGAATGATGTGTGGAATGATTTGAGGAATGATGCGTGGAATGATATGTGGAATGATGTGTGGAATGAGTTGTGGAATGAGGTGTGGAATGTTATGTGGAATGAGGTGTGCAATGTTGTGGAATGATGTGTGGAATGAGGTGTGGAATTATGTGTGGCATGATGTGTGGAATGATATGTGGAATGATATGTGGAATGATGTGTGGAATGATGTGTGGAATGATGTGTGGAATGATGTTTGGAATGATGTGTGGAATGAAGTGTTGAATGAAGTGTGGAATGATGTATTGAATGATGTGTGGAATGAAGTGTGGGATGATGTGTGGAATGATGTGTGGAATGAGGTGTGGAATGAGGTGTGGAATGAGGTGGGGAATGATGTGTGGAATGATGTGTGGAATGATGTGTGGAATGATGTTTGGAATGATGTGTGGAATGATGTGTGGAATGGGTTGTGGAATCATGTGTGGATTGATGTGTAGAATGACGTGTGGAATAATGTGTGGGATGAGGTGTGGAATGATGTGTCAATAATGTGTGGAATGTGTTGGTGAATGATGTGTGGAATGATGTGTGGAATGAGTTGTGGAATGAGGTGTGGAATGATGTTTGGAATGAGTTATGGACTGATGTGTGGAATCGGTGTGGAACGATGTGCGGAATGTTGTGTGCAATGATGTGTGGAATTCTGTTGGAATGATATATGGAATGATGTGTGGAATGAGGTGTGGAATGATGTGTGGAATGAGATGTGGAATGATGCGTGGAATGATATGTGGAATGAGGTGTGGAATGATACTTGGAACGCTGTGTGGAATGATGTGTGCAATGATGTGTGGAATGATGTGTGGAATGATATGTGGAATGATGTATTGAATGATGTGTGGAATGATGTGTGGAATGAGGTGAGGAATAATGTGTGGAATGAGGTGTGGAATGATGTTTGGAATGAGTTGTGGAATCATGTGTGAAATGATGTGTGGAATGAGGTGTGGAATGAGTTGTGCAATGATGTGTGGAATGATGTGTGGAATGATGTGTGGAATGATGTGTGGAATGATGTGTTGAATGTTGTGTTGAATGTGTTTGTGAATGATGTGTGGAATGTTGTGTGGAATGAGTTGTGGAATGAGGTGTGGAATGATGTGTGGAATAATGTGTGGAATGAGTTGTGGAATGATGTGTGGAATGCTGTGTGGAATGATATGTGGAATGATGCGTGGAATGATATGTGGAATGAGGTGTGGAATGATACTTGGAACGCTGTGTGGAATGATGTGTGCAATGATGTGTGGAATGATGTGTGGAATGAGGTGTGGAATGATGTGTGGAATGATGTGTGGAATGATATGTGGAATGATGTATTGAATGATGTGTGGAATGATGTGTGGAATGAGGTGAGGAATACTGTGTGGAATGAGGTGTGGAATGATGTTTGGAATGATGTGTGGGATGATGTGTGGAATCATATGAGAAATGATATGTGGATTTGATGTGTGGAATGATGTGTGAATGAGTTGTGGAATGAGGGATGGAATGATGTGTGTAATGAAGTCTGGAATGAAGTCTGGAATGATGTGTAGAATGATGTACATAATGATGTTTGATATTATGTGTGGAATGATGTGTGGAATGTTGTGTGGAAAGATGTGTCGAATGATGTGTGCAATGAGTTGTTGAATCATGATTGAAATGATGTGTGGAATGATGTGTGGAATGAGTTGTGCAATGATGTGTGGAATGATGTGTGGAATGATGTGTGGAATGATGTGTGGAATGATGTGTTGAATGTTGTGTTGAATGTTGTGTGGAAAGTTGTGTGAAATGTTGTGTGGATTAAGATGTGGAATGATGTGTGTAATGCGGTGTGGAATGAGATGTGAAATGATGCGTGGAATGATATGTGGAATGAGGTGTGGAATGATATTTGGAACGCTGTTTTGACTGATGTGTGCAATGATGTGTGGAATGATGTGAGGAATGAGGTATGGAATCATGTGTGTGTTGATGCGTGCAATGAAGTGTGGCATGCTGTGTGGAATGATGTGTGGACTCATGTGTGGAATGTTGTGTGGAATGATATGTGGAATGATGTATTGAATGATGTGTGGAATGATGTGTGGAATGAGGTGAGGAATGATGTGTGGAATGAAGTGTGGAATTATGTGTGGAATGATGTGTTGATTGAGGTGTGGAATGAGGTATGGACTGATGTGTGGAATGATGTGTGCAATGATGTGTGGAATGTTGTGGAATGATGTGTGGAATGATGTGTGGAATGAAGTGTGGAATGATATCAGGAATGATGTGTTGAATTCTGTGTGGAATGAAGTTTAGAATGATGTTTGGAATGATGGTGTTGAATGATGTGTGGAATGATGTGTGGAATGATGTGTGGAATGAATTGTGGAATGCGGTGTGGAATGATGTGGAATGAGGTGTGGAATGATGTGTGGAATGAAATGTGGAATATGGTGTGGAATGATGTGTGGAATAATGTGTGGAATGATGTGTGAAATGATGTGTGGAATGATGTGTGGAATGAGTTGTGGAATGAGTTGTGGAATGCGTTGTGGAATGAGTTATGGAATGATGTGTGGAATGATGAGTGGAATGATGTGTGGAATGATGTGTGGAATGATGTGTGGAATTAGGAGGGAATGATGTGTCGAATGATGTGTGGGATGATGTTAGGAATGATGTTAGGAATGATGTGGGAATGAGTTTTGGAATGAGGTGTGGAATTAATTGTGGAATGATGCGTTGAATTATGTTTGGAATGATATGTGGAATGATGTGTGGAATGAGGTCTGGAATGATGTGTGGAATGTTGTGTGGAATGAGGTGTGGAATGATGTTTGGAATGAGGTCTGGAATGATGTGTGGAATGTTGTGTGGAATTATGTGTGGAATGATGAGTGGAATGATATGTGCAATGGTGTGTGGAATGATGTGTGGAATGAATCGTGGAATGAATTGTGGAATCATTTGTGAAATGAGTTGTGGAATGAGGTTTGGAATGATGCATGGAATGATGTGTGGAATGAGGTGTTCAAATGAGGTGTGGAACTTTTTGTGGAATGGTGTGTGGAATGATATTTGGAATGATGTGTGCAATGATGTGTGGAATGATGTTTAGAATGAGGTGTAGAATGATGTGTGGAATGAGGTGTGGAATGATGTGTGCGATGATGTTTGGAATATGGTGTGGAATGATGTGTGGAATGATGTGTGGAATGATGTTTGGAATGATGTGTGGAATGAGCTGTGGAATGTGTTGTGGAATGATGTGTGGAATAATGTATAGAATGACGTGTGGAATGATGTGTGGAATGAGGTGTGGAATGATGTGTCAATGATGTTTGGAATGATGTGTGGAATGATGTGTGGAATGAATGAAGTGTGGAATGAGTTATGGAATGAGGTGTGGAATGATGTTAGGAATGTTATGTGGAATGAGGTATAGACTGATGTGAGGAATAATATGTGGAATGATGTGTGGAATGATGTGTGGAATGATGTGTGGAATGGTATATGTTATGTTGTTTGGAATTATGTGTGGAATGATGTGTGGAATGAGGAGTGGAATGATGTGTGGAATGATGTTTGGAATGATGTGTGGGATGATGTGTGGAATCATATGAGGAATGATGTGTGGATTGATGTGCGGAATGTTGTGTGAATGAGTTGTGGAATGAGGTGTGGAATGATATGTGGAATGATATGTGGAATGATGTGTGGAATGTTGTGTCGAATGATGTGTGGAATGATGTATTGAATGATGTGTGGAATGAAGTGTGGGATGATGTGTGGAATGATGTGTGGAATGAGGTGTGGAATGTGGTGTGGAATGATGTGTGGAATGATGTATGTAATGATGTTGGGAATTGTGTGTGGAATGAGGTGTGGAATATGGTGTGGAATGATGTGTGGAATGATGTGTGGAAGGTTGTGTGGAATGATGTTTGGAATGATGAGTGGAATGATGTGTGGAATGGGTTGTGGAATCATGTGTGGAATGATGTGTAGAATGACGTGTGGAATGATGTGTGGAATGAGGTGTGGAATGATGTGTCAATAATGTTTGGAATGTGTTGGTGAATGATGTGTGGAATGATGTGTGGAATGAGTTGTGGAATGAGGTGCGGAATGATGTGTGGAATGATGTGTGGAATGAGTTGTGGAATGATGTATGTAATCGGTGTGGAATGATGTGCGGAATGTTGTGTGCAATGATGTGTGGAATGCTGTGTGGAATGATATGTGGAATGATGTGTGGAATGAGGTGTGGAATGATGTGTGGAATGAGATGTGGAATGATGCGTGGAATGATATGTGGAATGAGGTGTGGAATGATACTTGGAACGCTGTGTGGAATGATGTGTGCAAAGATGTGTTGAATGATGTTTGGAATGAGGTGTGGAATGATGTGTGGAATTATGTGTGCAATGATGTCTGGAATGCCATGTGGAATGATGTGTGGAATGATGTGTGGAATGATGTGTGGAATGATATGAGGAATGATGTATTGAATGATGTGTGGAATGATGTGTGGAATGAGGTGAGGAATAATGTGTGGAATGTGGTGTGGAATGATGTTTGGAATGATGTGTGGGATGATGTGTGGAATCATATGAGAAATGATATGTGGATTTGATGTGTGGAATGATGTGTGAATGAGTTGTGGAATGAGGGATAGAATGATGTGTGGAATGAGGTCTGGAATGAAGTCTGGAATGATGTGTAGAATGATATATGTAATGATGCTTGAAATTATGTGTGGAATGCTGTGTGGAAGCTTGTGTGGAATGATGTGTGGAATGAAGTGTGGAATGATGTGTGATACGAGGTGTGGAATGAGTTGTTGAATGAGGTGTGAAATGATGTGTGGAATGAGTTGTGCAATGATTTGTGGAATGATGTGTGGAATGATGTGTGGAATGATGTGTGGAATGATGTGTTGAATGTTGTGTTGAATGTTGTGTGGAAAGTTGTGTGGAATGTTGCGTGGATTAAGATGAGGAATGATGTGTGGAATGCGGTGTGGAATGAGATGTGCAATGATGCGTGGAATGATATGTGGAATGAGGTGTGGAATGATATTTGGAACGCTGTTTTGACTGATGTGTGCAATGTTGTGTGGAATGATGTGAGGAATGAGGTGTGGAATCATGTGTGGATTGATGCGTGCAATGAAGTGTGGAATGATGTGTGGTATGATGTGTGGACTCATGTGTGGAAAGATGTGTGGAATGATATGTGGAATGATGTATTGAATGATATGTGGATTGATGTGTGGAATGAGGTGAGGAATGATGTGTGGAATGAAGTGTGGAATTATGTGTGGAATGATGTGTTGATTGAGGTGTGGAATGAGGTATGGACTGATGTGTGGAATGATGTGTGGAATGATGTGTGGAATGTTGTGGAATGATGTGTGGAATGATGTGTGGAATGAAGTGTGGAATGATATCTGGAATTATGTGTTGAATTCTGTGTGGAATGAAGTTTAGAATGATGTTTGGAATGATGGTGTTGAATGATGTCTGGAATGATGTGTGGAATGAATTGTGGAATGAGGTGAGGAATGATGTGGAATGAGGTGTGGAATGATGTGTGGAATGAAGTGTGGAATATGGTGTGGAATGATGTGTGGAATAATGTGTGGAATGACGTGTGAAATGATGTGTGGAATGATGTGTGGAATGAGTTGTGGAATGAGTTGTGGAATGCGTTGTGGAATGAGGTTTGGAATGATGTTTGGAATGAGAAGTGGAATAATGTGTCGAATGAGGTGTGGAATGATGTGTGGAATTAGGAGGGAATGATGTGTCGAATGATGTGTGGGATGATGTGTGCGATGATGTGTGGAATCATATGAGAAATGATGTGTGGAATGATGTTAGGAATGATGTTAGGAATGATGTGGGAATGAGTTTTGGAATGAGGTGTGGAATTAATTGTGGAATAATGCGTTGAATTATGTTTGGAATGATATGTGGAATGATGTGTGGAATGAAGTGTGGAATGATGTGTGGAATGAGGTCTGGAATGATGTGTGGAATGTTGTGTGGAATGAGGTGTGGAATGATGTGTGGAATGAGGTCTGGAATGATGTGTGGAATGTTGTGTGGAATTATGTGTGGAATGATGAGTGGAATGATATGTGGAATGATGTGTGGAATGATGTGTGGAATGAATTGTGGAATGAATTGTGGAATGATTTGTGGAATGAGTTGTGGAATGAGGTTTGGAATGATGCGTGGAATGATGTGTGGAATGAGGTGTTCAAATGAGGTGTGGAATTTTTTGATGAATGGTGTGTGGAATGATGCTTGGAATGATGTGTGCAATGATGTGTGGAATGATGTGTAGAATGAGGTGTGGAATGAGGTGTGGAATGAGGTGTGGAATGATGTGTGCGATGATGTTTGGAATCTGGTGTGGAATGATGTGTGGAATGATGTGTGGAATGATGTGTGGAATGATGTGTGGAATGAATTGTGGAATGAGTTGTGGAATGATGTGTGGAATAATGTGTAGAATGCCGTGTGGAATGATGTGTGGAATGAGGTGTGGAATGATGTGTCAATGATGTTTGGAATGACGTGTGGAATGATGTGTGGAATGAAGTGTGGAATGAGTTATGGAATGAGGTGTGGAATGTTTTTAGGAATGTTATGTGGAATGAGGTATAGACTGATGTGAGGAATAATATGTGGAATGATGTGTGGAATGTTGTGGAATGATGTGTGGAATGATGTGTGGAATGATGTGTGGAATGATGTGTCGTATGATATGTGGAATATTGTGTGGAATGATGTGCGGAATGATGTGTCGATTGCTTTCTGGAATTATGTGTTAATGGTGTGTCGAATTTTATCTGGAATGATGTGTGGAATTATCTGTGGAATGTTACGTGGAATGATGTTTGGAATGATGGGTGGAATGATGTGTGGTAATGATGTGTGGAATGCTGTGTGGAATGATATATGTTATGTTGTTTGGAATTATGTGTGGAATGATGTGTGGAATGATTTGTGGAATGATTTGTGGAATGATATGTGGAATGATATGTGGAATGATGTGTGGAATGATGTGTCGAATGATGTGTGGAATGATGTATTGAATGATGTGTGGAATGAAGTGTGGGATGATGTGTGAAATGATGTGTGGAATGAGAAGTGGAATGAGGTGTGGAATGAGTTGTGGAATGAGGTGTGGATGATGTGTGGAATGATGTGTGGAATGATGTGTGGAATGATGTATGTAATGATGTTGGGAATTGTGTGTGGAATGAGGTGTGGAATATGGTGTGGAATGATGTGTGGAATGATGTGTGGAAGGTTGTGTGGAATGATGTTTGGAATGATGTGTGGAATGATGTGTGGAATGGGTTGTGGAATCATGTATGGAATGATGTGTAGAATGACGTGTGTAATGATGTGTGGAATGAGGTGTGGAATGATGTGTCAATAATGTTTGGAATGTGTTGGTGAATGATGTGTGGAATGATGTGTGGAATGAGTTGTGGAATGAGGTGTGGAATGATGTGTGGAATGATGTGTGGAATGAGTTGTGGAATGATGTGTGGAATCGGTGTGGAATGATGTGCGGAATGTTGTGTGCAATGATGTGTGGAATGCTGTGTGGAATGATATGTGGAATGATGTGTGGAATGAGGTGTGGAATGATGTGTGGAATGAGATGTGGAATAATGCGTGGAATGATATGTGGAATGAGGTGTGGAATGATACGTGGAACGCTGTGTGGAATGATGTGTGCAATGATGTGTTGAATGATGTTTGGAATGAGGTGTGGAATGATGTGTGGAATGATGTGTGCAATGATGTCTGGAATGCCGTGTGGAATGACGTGTGGAATGATGTGTGGAATGATGTGTGGAATGATATGTGGAATGATGTACTGAATGATGTGTGGAATGATGTGTGGAATGAGGTGAGGATTAATGTGTGGAATGAGGTGTGGAATTATGTTTGGAATGATGTGTGGGATGATGTGTGGAATCATATGAGAAATGATATGTGGATTTGATGTGTGGAATGATGTGTGAATGAGTTGTGGAATGAGGGATGGAATGATGTGTGGAATGAGGTCTGGAATGAAGTCTGGAATGATGTGTAGAATGATGTATGTAATGATGTTTGAAATTATGTGTGGAATGCTGTGTGGTAGCTTGTTTGGAATGATGTGTGGAATGATGTTTGCAATGAGTTGTGGAATCATGTGTGGATGAGGTGTAGAATGAAGTGTGGAATGATGTGTGATATGAGGTGTGGAATGATGTGTCAATGATGTGTGGAATGATGTGTGGAATGATGTGTGGTATGATATGTGGAATGAGTTGTTGAATGAGGTGTGAAATGTCGTGTGGAATGAGTTGTGCAATGATGTGTGGAATGATGTGTGGAATGATGTGTGGAATGATGTGTGGAATGATGTGTTGAATGTTGTGTTGAATGTTGTGTGGAAAGTTGTGTGGAATGTTGCGTGGATTAAGATGAGGAATGATGTGTTGAATGCGATGTGGAATGAGATGTGGAATGATGCGTGGAATGATATGTGGAATGAGGTGTGGAATGATATTTGGAACGCTGTTTTGACTGATGTGTGCAATGATGTGTGGAATGATGTGAGGAATGAGGTGTGTAATCATGTGTACATTGATGCGTGCAATGAAGTGTGGAATGATGTGTGGTATGATGTGTGGACTCATGTGTGGAAAGATGTGTGGAATGATATGTGGAATGATGTATTGAATGATGTGTGGAATGATGTGTGGAATGAGGTGAGGAATGATGTGTGGAATGAAGTGTGGAATTATGTGTGGAATGATGTGTTGATTGAGGTGTGGAATGAGATGTGGACTGATGTGTGGAATGATGTGTGGAATGATGTGTGGAATGTTGTGGAATGATGTGTGGAATGATGTGTGGAATGAAGTGTGGAATGATATCTGGAATGATGTGTGGAATGTTATGTTTAATGAGGCGTGGAATGATGTTTGAAATGATGTGTGGAATGAAGTGTGGAATGAGGTGTTGATTGAGTTATGGACTTATGTGTTGAATGATGCGTGGAATGATGTGTGGAATGTTGTGGAATGTTGTGTGGAATGATGTGTGGAATTCTGTGTGGAATGAAGTTTAGAATGTTGTTTGGAATGATGGTGTTGAATGTTGTGTGGAATGATGTGTGGAATGAAGTGTGGAATATGGTGTGGAATGATGAGTGGAATAATGTGTGGAATGATGTGTGAAATGATGTGTGGAATTATGTGTGGAATGAGTTGTGGAATGATGTGTGGAATTAGGAGGGAATGATGTGTCGAATGATGTGTGGGGTGATGTGTGGGATGATGTGTGGAATCATATGAGAAATGATGTGTGGAATGATGTTACGAATGATGTTAGGAATGATGTGGGAATGAGTTTTGGAATGAGGTGTGGAATTAATTGTGGAATGATGCGTTGAATTATGTTTGGAATGATATGTGGAATGATGTGTGGAATGAAGTGTGGAATGATGTGTGGAATGAGGTCTGGAATGATGTGTGGAATGTTGTGTGGAATGACGTGTGGAATGATGTGTGGAATGAGGTCTGGAATGATGTGTGGAATGTTGTGTGGAATTATGTGTGGAATGATGAGTGGAATGATATGTGGAATGATGTGTGGAATGATATGTGGAATGAATTGTGGAATGAATTGTGGAATGATTTGTTGAATGAGTTGTGAAAAGAGGTTTGGAATGATGCGTGGAATGATGTGTGGAATGAGGTGTTCAAATGAGGTGTGGAATTTTTTGTGGGATGATGTGTGGAATGATGTTTGGAATGATGTGTGCAATGATGTGAGGAATGATGTGTAGAATGAGGTGTGGAATGATGTGTGGAATGAGGTGTGGAATGATGTGTGGGATGATGTTTGGAATATGGTGTGGAATGAAGTTTGGAATGATGTGTGGAATGATGTGTGGAATGATGTGAGGAATGAATTGTGGAATGAGTTGTGGAATGATGTGTGGAATAATGTGTAGAATGACGTGTGGAATGATGTGTGGAATGAGGTGTGGAATGATGTGTCAATGATGTTTGGAATGATGTGTGGAATGATGTGTGGAATGAAGTGTGGAATGAGTTATGGAATGACGTGTGGAATGATGTTTGGAATGTTCTGTGGAATGAGGTATAGACTGATGTGAGGAATAATATGTGGAATGATGTGTGGAATGTTGTGGAATGATGTGTGGAATGATGTGTGGAATGATGTGTGGAATGATGTGTCGAATGATATGTGGAATATTGTGTGGAATGATGTGCGGAATGATGTGTCGATTGCTTTCTGGAATTATGTGTTAATGGCGTGTCGAATGATATCTGGAATGATGTGTGGAATTATCTGTGGAATGTTACGTGGAATGATGTTTGGAATGATGGGTGGAATGATGTGTGGTAATGATGTGTGGAATGCTGTGTGGAATGATATATGAAATGTTGTTTGGAATTATGTGTGGAATGATGTGTGGAATGAGGAGTGGAATGATGTGTGGAATGATGTTTGGAATGATGTGTGGGATGATGTGTGGAATCATATGAGGAATGATGTGTGGATTGATGTGCGGAATGTTGTGTGAATGAGTTGTGGAATGCGGTGTGGAATGATTTGTGGAATGATGTGTGGAATGTGGTGTGGAATGATGTTTGGAATGATGTGTAGAATGAAGTGTGGAATGATGTGTTGAATGATGTGTCGAATGAGTAGTGCAATGAGGTGTAGAATGATGTGTGCAATGAGTTGTGGAATGATGTGTGGAATGATGTGTGTAATGATGTATGTAATGATGTTTGGAATTATGTGAGGAATGAGGTGCGGAATGTGATTTGGAATGGTGTGTGGAATGATGTGTGGAATGATCTGTGGAATGATTTGTGGAATGATGTGTGGAATGAGTTGTGGGATGAGGTGTGGAATGTGTTGGAATGTTGTGTGGAATGAGGTGTGGAATGATGTTTGGAATGATGTGTGGAATAATGTGTGGCATGATGTGTGGATTGATGTGAGGAATGATGTGTAGAATGACGTGTGGAATGATGTGTGGAATGAGGTATGGACTGATGTGAGGAATGATGTGTGGAATGTTGTGTGGAATGTTGTGGAATGATGTGTGGAATGATGTGTGGAATGATGTGTGGAATGATGTGTCGAATGATATCTGAAATGATGTGCGGTATGATGTGTCGAATGCTTTCTGGAACTATGTGTGGAATGATGTGTGGAATGATGGGTGGAAAGATGTGTGGAATGATGTGTGGAATGACGTGTGGAATGATGTGTGGAATGAGGTATGGACTGATGTGAGGAATGATGTGTGGAATGTTGTGTGGAATGTTGTGGAATGATGTGTGGAATGATGTGTGGAATGATGTGTGGAATGATGTGTCGAATGATATCTGAAATGATGTGCGGTATGATGTGTCGAATGCTTTCTGGAACTATGTGTGGAATGATGTGTGGAATGATGGGTGGAAAGATGTGTGGAATGATGTGTGGAATGATGTGTGGAATGAAGTGTGGAATGATGTGTGGAATGAAGTGTGGAATGATGTGTGGAATGATGGGTGGAATGATGTGTGGAATGATGTGTGGAATGATGTGTGGAATGAGTTGTGGAATGAGGTGTGGAATGATATGTGGAATGTTATGTGGAATGAGGTATGGACTGATGTGAGGAATGATGTGTGGAATGATGTGTGGAATGTTGTTTAATGATGTTTGGAATGATGTGTGGAATGATGTGTCGAATGCATTCTGGAATTATGTGTGGAATGATGTGTCGAATGATATCTGGAATGATGTGTGGAATGTTAGGTGGAATGATGTTTGGAATGATGTGTGGAATGATGTGTGGAATGATGTGTGGAATGAGGTGTGGAATGCGGTATGGACTGATGTATGGAATGATGTGTGGAATGATGTGTGGAATGATGTGTGGAATGTGTTGTGGAATGTTGTGTGGAATGAAGTGTGGAATGATGTGTGGAATGATGTGTGGAAAAATGTCTGGAAGGATGTGTGGAATGACGTGTGGAATGTGTTGTGGAATGATGTGTGGAATGATGTGTGGAACGATGTGTGGAATGATGTATGTAATGATGTTGGGAATTATGTTTGCAATGCGATGTGGTATATGGTGTGGTATGATGTGTGAAATGATGTGTGGAATGAGGTGCGGAATGAGGTGTGGAATGAGTTGTGGAATCATGTGTGGAATGATGTGCAGAATGTCGAGTGGAATGACGTGTGGAATGATGTTTGGAATGATGCGTGGATAGATATGTGGAACGAGGTGTGGAATGAGGTGTTGAATGAGGTGTGGGATGAGGTGTGGAATGAGGTGTGGAATGATGTGTGAAATGCCTTGTGGAATGATGTGTGGAACGATTTGTGGAATGATGTGTTGAATGAGGTTTGGAATTATGTATGGAATGATGTTTGGAATGAGGTGTGGAATGACATGTGGAATGAAGTGTCGAATGATTTGTGGAATGATATGTTGAATGATGTGTGGAATGATGTGTGGTATGAGTTGTGGAATGAGGTTTGGAATGATGTGTGGAATGAGTTGTGGAATGATGTTTGGAATGAGGTGTGGAATGAAGTGTGGAATGTTGTGTTGAAAGATGTGTGGCATTTTGTGTGGAACGAGGTGTGGAATGAGGTTTGGAATGACGTGCGGAATGATGTGTGGAATGAAATGTGGAATGATATGTGGAATGATTTATTGAATGATGTGTGGAATGGTGTATGGAACGAGGTGTGGAATGTGGTGTGGAATGATGTTTGGAATGATGTGTGGATTGATGTGTGGCATGATGTGTGGATTGATGTGTGGAATGATGTGTGGAATGGTATGTGGAATGATGTATTGAATGAATTGTGGAATGATGTATGGAATGATGTTTGGAATGATGTGAGGAATGATGTGTGGAATGTTATGGAATGATGTGTGGAATGAGGTATGGAATGATGTGTCAAAGATGTGTGGAATGATGTGTGGAATGATTTGTGGAATGATGTGTGGAATGATGTGTGGAATAATGTGTGGAATGATGTGTGGAATGATGTTTGGAATGATGTTTGGATTGAAGAGTGTAATGATGTGTGGAATGTTATGGAATGATTTGTGTAATGAGGTGTGGAATGATGTGTCAATGATGTGTGGAATGATGTGTGGAATGAAGTGTAAAATGATGTGTGTAATGGTGTGTGGAATGTTATGGAATGATGTATGGAATGACGTGCGGAATGAAGTGTGGAATGAGGTGTGGAATGATGTGTGGTATGATGTGTGGAATGAGATGTGGAATAATGCCTGGAATGATTTGTGGAATGAGTTGTGGAATGATGCGTGGAATGATGTTTGGAATGAGGTGTGGAATGAAGTGTGGAAAGAGATGTCGAATGACGTGTGGAACGTGGTGTGGAATGGAGTGTGCAATGGTGTGTGGAATGCTGTGTGGAATGATGTGTGGAATGCTGTGTGTAATGATGTGTGGAATGATGTGTGGAATGAGATGTGGAATGATGCGTGGAATGATATGTGGAATAATGCGTGGAATGATATGTGGAATGAGATGTGGAATGATATGTGGAATGCTGTGTGGAATGATGTGTGCAATGATGTGTGGAATGTTGTGTGCAATGATGTGTGGAATGCTGTGTGGAATGATGTGTGGAATGCTGTGTGGAATGGTGTGTGGAATGAAGTATGGAATGTCGTGCGGAATGATGTGTGAAATGAGGTGTGGAATGATGTGTGGAATGATGTGTGGAATGAGATGTGGAATAATGCGTGGAATGATATGTGGAATGAGGTGTGGAATGATATTTGGAATGCTGTGTGGAATGATGTGTGCAATGATGTGTGGAATGTTGTGTGGAATGCGGTGTGGAATGATGTGTGGAATGATGTGTGGAATGGTGTGTGGAATGCGGTGTGGAATGATGTGTGGAATGATGTGTGGAATGCCGTGTGGAATGATGTGTGGAATGATGTGTGGAATAATGTGTTGAATGATGTGTGGAATGATGTGTGGAATGATATGTGGAATAATGCGTGGAATGATTTGTGGAATGAGGTGTGGAATGATGCGTGGAATGATGTTTGGAATGAGGTGTGGAATGAAGTGTGGAATGAGGTGTGGAATGATGTGTGGAATGATGTGTGGAATGAGATGTGGAATAATGCCTGGAATGATTTGTGGAATGAGTTGTGGAATGATGCGTGGAATGATGTTTGGAATGAGGTGTGGAATGAAGTGTGGAAAGAGATGTCGAATGACGTGTGGAACGTGGTGTGGAATGGAGTGTGCAATGGTGTGTGGAATGCTGTGTGGAATGATGTGTGGAATGCTGTGTGTAATGATGTGTGGAATGATGTGTGGAATGAGATGTGGAATGATGCGTGGAATGATATGTGGAATAATGCGTGGAATGATATGTGGAATGAGATGTGGAATGATATGTGGAATGCTGTGTGGAATGATGTGTGCAATGATGTGTGGAATGTTGTGTGCAATGATGTGTGGAATGCTGTGTGGAATGATGTGTGGAATGCTGTGTGGAATGGTGTGTGGAATGAAGTATGGAATGTCGTGCGGAATGATGTGTGAAATGAGGTGTGGAATGATGTGTGGAATGATGTGTGGAATGAGATGTGGAATAATGCGTGGAATGATATGTGGAATGAGGTGTGGAATGATATTTGGAATGCTGTGTGGAATGATGTGTGCAATGATGTGTGGAATGGTGTGTGGAATGCGGTGTGGAATGATGTGTGGAATGATGTGTGGAATGGTGTGTGGAATGCGGTGTGGAATGATGTGTGGAATGATGTGTGGAATGCCGTGTGGAATGATGTGTGGAATGATGTGTGGAATAATGTGTTGAATGATGTGTGGAATGATGTGTGGAATGATATGTGGAATAATGCGTGGAATGATTTGTGGAATGAAGTGTGGAATGATGCGTGGAATGATGTTTGGAATGAGGTGTGGAATGAAGTGTGGAAAGAGATGTAGAATCACGTGTGGAATGTGGTGTGGAATGTTGTGTGCAATGATGTGTGGAATGCTGTGTGGAATGATGTGTGGAATGCTGTGTGGAATGATGTGTGGAATGAGATCTGGAATGATGCTTGGAATGATATGTGGAATAATGCGTGGAATGATATGTGGAATGAGGTGTTGAATGATATTTGGAATGCTGTGTGGAATGATGTGTGCAATGATGTGTGGAATGTTGTGTGCACTGATGTGTGGAATGCTGTGTGGAATGATGTGTGGAATGCTATGTGGAATGGTGTGCGGAATGATGTAAGGAATGACGTGCGGAATGATGTGTGGAATGAGGTGTGGATTGATGTGTGGAATGATGTGTGGAATGAGATGTGGAATAATGCGTGGAATGATATGTGGAATGAGGTGTGGAATGATATTTGGAATGCTGTGTGGAATGATGTGTGCAATGATGTGTGGAATGGTGTGTGGAATGCGGTGTGGAATGATGTGTGGAATGATGTGTGGAATGCCGTGTGGAATGATGTGTGGAATGATGTGAGGAATGATGTGTGGAATGATATGTGGAATGATGTATTGAATGATGTATTGAATGATGTGTGGAATGGTGTGTGGAATGAGGTGAGGAATGATGTGTGAAATGAAATGTGGAATGATGTGTCGAGTGTTATGTGGAATGAAGTGTGGAATGATGTTTGGAATGATGTTTGGAATGATGTGTGGAATGATGTGTGGAATGATGTGTAGAATGAGGTGTAGAATGAGGTGTGGAATGTGGTGTGGAATGAGGTATGGACTGATGTGTGGAACGATGTGCGGAATGATAGGTGGAATGAGGTGTGGATTGAGGTGTGGATTGAGGTGTGGAATGATGTTTGGAATGATGTGTGGAATAATGTGTGGCATGATGTGTGGATTGATGTGGGGAATGATGTGTGGAATGTTATGGAATGATGCGTGGAATGAGGTTTGGAATGATGCGTGGCATGTTGTGTGTAATGATATGTGGAATGATGTATTGAATGATGTGTCGAATGATGTATGGAATAATGTTTGGAATGATGTGTGGAATGATGTGTGGAATGATGTGTGGAATGATGTGTGGAATGAAGTGTGGAATGAGATGTAGAATGACGTGTGGAATGTGGTGTGGAATGTTGTGTGCAATGATGTGTGGAATGCTGTGTGGAATGATGTGTGGAATGCTGTGTGGAATGATGTGTGGAATGATGTGTGGAATGTCGTGCGGAATGATGTGTGGAATGATGTGTGGAATGAGATGTGGAATGATGCGTGGAATGATATGTGGAATAATGCGTGGAATGATATGTGGAATGAGGTGTGGAATGATATATGGAATGTTGTGTGGAATGATGTGTGCAATGATGTGTGGAATGTTGTGTGCAATGATGTGTGGAATGCTGTGTGGAATGATGTGTGGAATGATGTGTGGAATGGTTGTAGAATGATGTATGGAATGACGTGCGGAATCATGTGTGGAATGATGTGTGGAATGAGATGTGGAATAATGCGTGGAATGAAATGTGGAATGAGGTGTGGAATGATATTTGGAATGCTGTGTTGAATGATGTGTGCAATGATGTGTGGAATGGTGTGTGGAATGCGGTGTGGAATGATGTGTGGCATGATGGGTGGAATGATGTGTGGAATGATGTGTGGAATGATGTGCGGAATGATGTGTGGAATGATATGTGGAATGATGTATTGAATGATGTGTGGAATGGTGTGTGGAATGAGGTGAGGAATGATGTGTGAAATGAAGTGTGGAATGATGTGTCGAGTGTTATGTGGAATGAGGTGTGGAATGATGTTTGGAATGATGTTTGGAATGATGTGTGGAATGATGTGTGGAATGATGTGTGGATTGAGGTGTGGAATGAGGTGTGGAATGAGGTGTGGAATGAGGTATGGACTGATGTGTGGAATAATGTGTGGAATGATGGGTGGAATGAGGTGTGGATTGCGGTGTGGATTGAGGTGTGGAATGATGTTTGGAATGATGTGTGGAATAATGTGTGGCATGATGTGTGGATTGATGTGAGGAATGATGTGTGGAATGTTATGGAATGATGCGTGGAATGAGGTGTGGAATGATGCGTGGCATGTTGTGTGGAATGATATGTGGAATGATGTATGGAATGATGTTTGGAATAATGTGGGGAATGATGTGTGGAATGAGGTGTGTAATGAGATTTGGAATGAGGTGTGGAATGAGGTATGGACTGATTTGTGGAATGATGTGTGGAATGATGTATGGAATGACGTGCGGAATGATGTGTGGAATGAGGTGTGGAATGATGTGTGGAATGATGTGAGGAATGAGATGTGGAATGATGCGTGGAATGATATGTGCAATGAGGTGTGGAATGATATTTGGAATGCTGTTTGGAATGATGTGTGCAATGATATGTGGAATGGTGTGTGGAATGCGGTGTGGAATGATGTGTGGAATGAGGTGTGGAATGCTGTGTGGAATGATGTGTGGAATGATGTGTGGAATTATGTGTGGAATGATATGTGGAATGATGTATTGAATGATGTATTGAATGATTTGTGGAATGATGTGTGGAATGAGGTGAGGAATGATGTGTGGAATGATTTTTGGAATTTGGTGTGGAATGATGTTTGGAATAATGTTTGAAATGATGTGGGGAATGATGTGTGGAATGAGGTCTGAAATGAGATTTGGAATGAGGTGTGGAATGAGGTAGGAGTGATGTGTGGAATGATGTGTGGAATGTTGTGGAATGATGCGTCGAATGATGTGTGGAATGATGGGTGGAATGATGTGTGGAATGAGGTGTGGAATGCGGTATGGAATGAGGTGTGGAATGAGGTGTGGAATGAGGTGTGGAATGAGGTATGGACTGATGTGTGGAATGATGTGTGGAATGATGGGTGGAATGAGGTGTGGAATGAGTGTGGATTGAGGTGTGGAATGATGTTTGGAATGATGTGTGGAATAATGTGTGCCATGATGGGTGGATTGATGTGAGGAATGATGTGTGGAATGTTATGGAATGATGCGTGGGATGAGGTGTGGAATGATGCGTGGCATGTTGTATGGAATGATATGTGGAATGATGTATTGAATGATGTGTCGAATGATGTATAGAATGATGTTTGGAATGATGTGTGGAATGATGTCTGGAATGATGTGTGGAATGATGTGTGGAATGATGTGTTGAATGAGTTGTGGAATCATGTGTGGAATGATGTGTGGAATGAGGTATGGACTGATGTGAGGAATGATGTGTGGAATGATGTGTGGAATGTTGAGGAATGATGTGGAATGATGTGTGGAATGATGTGTGGAATGAATTGTGGAATGAGGTGTGGAATGATGTATGGAATGTTATGTGGAATGAGGTATGGACTGATGTGAGGAATAATGTGTGGAATGTTGTGGAATGATGTGTGGAATGCTGTGCGGATTGATGTGTAGAATGAAGTGTCGAATGATATCTGGAATGATGTGTGGAATGATGTGCGGAATGAAGTGTCGAATGCTTTCTGGAATTATGTGTGGAATGATGTGTCGAATGATATCTGGAATGATGTGTGGAATGTTAGGTGGCATGATGTTTGGAATGATGTGTGGAATGATGTGTGGAATGAGGCGTGGAATGCGGTATGGAATGATGTGTGGAATGATGTGTGGAATGATGTGTGGAATGATGTGTGGAATGAAGTGTGGAATGATGTGTGGAATGATGTGTGGAAAGAGTTGTGGAATCATGTGTGGAATGATGTGTAGAATGTAGTGTGGAATGACGTGTGGAATGATGTGTGGAATGATGTGTAGAATGATGTATGGAATGACGAGTGGATTGAAATGTGGAATGGTGTATGGAATGCTGTGTGGAATGATGTGTGGAATGAAATTTGCAAAGATGTGTGGTATGATGTGTGGAGTGATGTGTGGAATGTTGTGTGGAAAGATGTGTGGGATGATGTGTGGAATGATGTGGAATGATGTGTTGAATGATGTGTGGAATGATGTGTGGAATGAGTTGGGTAATGTAGTGTGGAATGATGTGTGGAATGATGTGTGGAATGATGTGTGGAATGATGTGTAGAATGATGTATGGAATGACGAGTGGATTGAAATGTGGAATGGTGTATGGAATGCTGTGTGGAATGATGTGTGGAATGAAATTTGCAAAGATGTGTGGTATGATGTGTGGAATGATGTGTGGAATGTTGCGTGGAAAGATGTGTGGAATGATGTGTGGAACGAGGTGTGGAATGAGGTGTGGAATGAGACGTGGAATGACGTGTGGAATGATGTGTGGAAAGGAATGTGGAATGATGCGTGGAATGATGTGTGGAATGATGTGTGGAATGATGTATTGAATGATGTGTGGAATGATGTGTGGAACGAGGTGTGGAATGATGTGTGGAATGCTGTTTGGAATGATGTGTGGAATGCTGTGTGGAATGATGTGTGGCTTGATTTATGGAATGACGTGCGGAATGATGTGTGGAATGAGGTGTGGAATGATGTGTGGAATGATGTGTGGAATGAGATGTGGAATGATGCGTGGAATGATATGTGGAATGAGGTGTGGAATGATATTTGGAATGCTGTTTGGAATGATGTGTGCAATGATGCGTGGAATGGTGTTTGGAATGCGGTGTGGAATGATGTGTGGAATGAGGTGTGGAATGCTGTGTGGAATGATATGTGGAATGATGTGTGGAATGATGTGTGGAATGATATGTGGAATGATGTATTGAATGATGTATTGAATGATTTGTGGAATGATGTGTGGAATGAGGTGAGGAATGATGTGTGAAATGAAGTGTGGAATGATGTGTGGAATGATTTGTGGAATTTGGTGTGGAATGATGTTTGGAATGATGTTTGAAATGATGTGGGGAATGATGTGTGGAATGAGGTGTGAAATGAGATTTGGAATGAGGTGTGGAATGAGGTATGGACTGATGTGTGGAATGATGTGTGGAATGATGTGTGGAATGTTGTGGAATGTTGTGGAATGATGCGTCGAATGAGGTGTGGAATGATGTGTGGAATGATATGTGGAATGCTGTATTGAATGATGTATTGAATGATTTGTGGAATGATGTGTGGAATGCGGTGAGAAATGATATTTGGAATGCTGTGTGGAATGATGTGTGCAATGATGTTTGGACTGTTGTGTGCAATGATGTGTGGAATGCTGTGTGGAATGATGTGTGGAATGCTGTGTGGAATGGTGTATGGAATGATGTATGGAATGACGTGCGGAATGATGTGTGGAATGAGGTGTGGAATGATGTGTGGAATGATGTGTGGAATGAGATGTGGAATAATGCGTGGAATGATATGTGGAATGAGGTGTTAAATGATATTTGGAATGCTGTGTGAAATGATGTGTGGAATGCCGTGTGGAATGATGTGTGGAATGATGTGTGGAATGATGTGTGGAATGATATGTGGAATGATGTATTGAATGATGTATTGAATGATGTGAGGAATGGTGTGTGGAATGAGGTGAGGAATGATGTGTGAAATGAAGTGTGGAATGATGTGTCGAGTGTTCTGTGGAATGAGGTATGGAATGATATTTGGAATGATGTTTGGAATGATGTGTGGAATGATGTGTGGAATGATGTTTGGAATGAGGTGTGGAATGAGGTGTGGAATGTGGTGTGGAATGAGGTATGGACTGATGTGTGGAATGAGGTGTGGAATGATGGGTGGAATGAGGTGTGGATTGAGGTGTGGATTGAGGTGTGGAATGATGTTTGGAATGATGTGTGGAATAATGTGTGGCATGATGTGTGGATTGATGTGAGGAATGATGTGTGGAATGTTATGGAATGATGCGTAGAATGAGTTGTGGAATGATGCGTGGCATGTTGTGTGGAATGATATGTGGAATGCTGTATTGAATGATGTGTCGAATGATGTATGGAATGATGTTTGGAATGATGTGTGGAATGATGTGTGAAATGATGTGTGTTATGATATGTGGAATGATGTGTGGAATGAGTTGTGGAATCATGTGTGGAATGATGTGTAGAATGACGTGTGGAATGATGTGTGGAATGAGGTGTGGAATGATGTGTCAAGGATGTGTGGAATGATGTGTGGAATGATGTGTGGAATGATTTGTGGAATGATGTGTGGAATGATGTGTGGAATGAGTTGTGGAATGATGTGTGGAATGATGTGTGGAATGAAGTGTGGAGTGTGTTGGGAATGAGGTGTGGAAGGATGTGTGGAATGTTATGTGGAATGAGGTATGGACTGATGTGAGGAATAATGTGTGGAATGATGTGTGGAATGTTGTGGAACGATGTGTGGAATGATGTGTGTAATGATGTGTAGAATGATGTGTCGAATGATAGCTGGAATGATGTGTGGAATGATGTGTGGAATGATTTGTGGAATGATGTGTGGAATGATGTGTGGAATGAGTTATGGAATGATGTGTGGAATGATGTGTGGAATGAAGTGTGGAGTGTGTTGGGAATGAGGTGTGGAAGGATGTGTGGAATGTTATGTGGAATGAGGTATGGACTGATGTGAGGAATAATGTGTGGAATGATGTGTGGAATGTTGTGGAACGATGTGTGGAATGATGTGTGTAATGATGTGTAGAATGATGTGTCGAATGATAGCTGGAATGATGTGTGGAATGATGTGCGGAATGATGTGTCGAATGCTTTCTGGAATTATGTGTGGAATGATGTCTGGAATGATATCTGGAATGATGTGTGAAATGTTAGGTGGAATGATGTTTTGAATGATGTGTGGAATGATATGTGGAATGATGTGTGGAATGAGGTGTGGAATGCGGTATGGAATGATGTGTGGAATGATGTGTGGAATGATGTGTGGAATGATGTGTGGAATGATATGTGGAATGATGTATTGAATGATTTGTGGAATGATGTATGGAATGATGTTTGGAATGATGTGTGGAATGATGTGTGGAATGATGTGTGGAATGATATGTGGAATGATGTATTGAATGATGTATTGAATGATTTGTGGAATGATGTGTGGAATGAGGTGAGGAATGATGTGTGAAATGAAGTGTGGAATGATGTATGGAATGATTTGTGGAATTTGGTGTGGAATGATGTTTGGAATGATGTTTGAAATGATGTGGGGAATGATGTGTGGAATGAGGTGTGAAATGAGATTTGGATGAGGTGTGGAATGAGGTATGAACTGATGTGTGGAATGATGTGTGGAATGATGTGTGGAAAGTTGTGGAACGTTGTGGAATGATGCGTCGAATGATGTGTGGAATGATGTGTGGAATGATATGTGGAATGATGTATAGAATGATGTATTGAATGATTTGTGGAATGATGTGTGGAATGCGGTGAGGAATGATATTTGGAATGCTGTGTGGAATGATGTGTGCAATGATGTTTGGACTGTTGTGTGCAATGATGTGTGGAATGCTGTTTGGAATCATGTGTGGAATGCTGTGTGAAATGGTGTGTGGAATGATGTATGGAATGACGTGCGGAATGATGTGTGGAATGAGGTGTGGAATGATGTGTGGAATGATGTGTGGAATGAGATGTGGAATAATGCGTGGAATGATATGTGGAATGAGGTGTTAAATGATATTTGGAATGCTGTGTGGAATGATGTGTGCAATGATGTGTGGAATGGTGTGTGGAATGCGGTGTGGAATGATGTGTGGAATGATGTGTGGAATGCCGTGTGGAATGATGTGTGGAATGATGTGTGGAATGATGTGTGGAATGATATGTGGAATGATGTATTGAATGATGTATTGAATGATGTGAGGAATGGTGTGTGGAATGAGGTGAGGAATGATGTGTGAAATGAAGTGTGGAATGATGTGTCGAATGTTATGTGGAATGAGGTGTGGAATGATGTTTGGAATGATGTTTGGAATGATGTGTGGAATGAGGTGTGGAATGAGGTGTCGCATGTGGTGTGGAATGAGGTATGGACTGATGTGTGGAATGAGGTGTGGAATGATGGGTGGAATGATGTGTGGATTGAGGTATGGATTGAGGTGTGGAATGATGTTTGGAATGATGTGTGGAATAATGTGTGGCATGATGTGTGGATTGATGTGAGGAATGATGTGTGGAATGTTATGGAATGATGCGTAGAATGAGGTGTGGAATGATGCGTGGCATGTTGTGTGGAATGATATGTGGTATGCTGTATTGAATGATGTGTCGAATGATGTATGGAATGATGTTTGGAATGATGTGTGGAATGATGTGTGAAATGATGTGTGTTATGATATGTGGAATGATGTGTGGAATGAGTTGTGGAATCATGTGTGAAATGATGTGTAGAATGACGTGTGGAATGATGTGTGGAATGAGGTGTGGAATGATGTGTCAAGGATGTGTGGAATGATGTGTGGAATGATGTGTGGAATGATTTGTGGAATGATGTGTGGAATGATGTGTGGAATGAAGTGTGGAGTGTGTTGGGAATGAGGTGTGGAATGATGTGTGGAATGTTATGTGGAATGAGGTATGGACTGATGTGAGGAATAATGTGTGGAATGATATGTGGAATGTTGTGGAATGATGTGTGGAATGATGTGTGTAACGATGTGTAGAATGATGTGTCGAATGATAGCTGGAATGATGTGTGGAATGATGTGCGGAATGATGTGTCGAATGCTTTCTGGAATTATGTGTGGAATGATGTCTGGAATGATATCTGGAATGATGTGTGAAATGTTAGGTGGAATGATGTTTTGAATGATGTGTGGAATGATATGTGGAATGATGTGTGGAATGAGGTGTGGAATGATGTGTGGAATGATATGTGGAATGATGTATTGAATGATGTATTGAATGATTTGTGGAATGATGTGTGGAATGAGGTGAGGAATGATGTGTGAAATGAAGTGTGGAATGATGTGTGGAATGATTTGTGGAATTTGGTGTGGAATGATGTTTGGAATGATGTTTGAAATGATGTGGGGAATGATGTGTGGAATGTGGTGTGAAATGAGATTTGGAATGAGGTGTGGAATGAGGTATGGACTGATGTGTGGAATGATGTGTGGAATGATGTGTGGAAAGTTGTGGAACGTTGTGGAATGATGCGTCGAATGATGTGTGGAATGATGTGTGGAATGATATGTGGAATGATGTATAGAATGATGTATTGAATGATTTGTGGAATGATGTGTGGAATGCGGTGAGGAATGATATTTGGAATGCTGTGTGGAATGATGTGTGCAATGATGTTTGGACTGTTGTGTGCAATGATGTGTGGAATGCTGTGTGGAATCATGTGTGGAATGCTGTGTGAAATGGTGTGTGGAATGATGTATGGAATGACGTGCGGAATGATGTGTGGAATGAGGTGTGGAATGATGTGTGGAATGATGTGTGGAATGAGATGTGGAATAATGCGTGGAATGATATGTGGAATGAGGTGTTAAATGATATTTGGAATGCTGTGTGGAATGATGTGTGCAATGATGTGTGGAATGGTGTGTGGAATGCGGTGTGGAATGATGTGTGGAATGATGTGTGGAATGCCGTGTGGAATGATATGTGGAATGATGTGTGGAATGATGTGTGGAATGATATGTGGAATGATGTATTGAATGATGTATTGAATGATGTGAGGAATGGTGTGTGGAATGAGGTGAGGAATGATGTGTGAAATGAAGTGTGGAATGATGTGTCGAATGTTATGTGGAATGAGGTGTGGAATGATGTTTGGAATGATGTTTGGAATGATGTGTGGAATGAGGTGTGGAATGAGGTGTCGCATGTGGTGTGGAATGAGGTATGGACTGATGTGTGGAATGAGGTGTGGAATGATGTGTGGAATGAGGTGTAGAATGAGGTGTCGCATGTGGTGTGGAATGAGGTATGGACTGATGTGTGGAATGAGGTGTGGAATGATGGGTGGAATGAGGTGTGGATTGAGGTATGGATTGAGGTGTGGAATGATGTTTGGAATGATGTGTGGAATAATGTGTGGCATGATGTGTGGATTGATGTGAGGAATGATGTGTGGAATGTTATGGAATGATGCGTAGAATGAGGTGTGGAATGATGTGTGGCATGTTGTGTGGAATGATATGTGGTATGCTGTATTGAATGATGTGTCGAATGATGTATGGAATGATGTTTGGAATGATGTGTGGAATGATGTGTGAAATGATGTGTGTTATGATATGTGGAATGATGTGTGGAATGAGTTGTGGAATCATGTGTGAAATGATGTGTAGAATGACGTGTGGAATGATGTGTGGAATGAGGTGTGGAATGATGTGTCAAGGATGTGTGCAATGATGTGTGGAATGATGTGTGGAATGATTTGTGGAATGATGTGTGGAATGATGTGTGGAATGAATGTGGAATGATGTGTGGAATGATGTGTGGAATGAAGTGTGGAGTGTGTTGGGAATGAGGTGTGGAATGATGTGTGGAATGTTATGTGGAATGAGGTATGGACTGATGTGAGGAATAATGTGTGGAATGATATGTGGAATGTTGTGGAACGATGTGTGGAATGATGTGTGTAATGATGTGTAGAATGATGTGTCGAATGATAGCTGGAATGATATGTGGAATGATGTGCGGAATGATGTGTCGAATGCTTTCTGGAATTATGTGTGGAATGAAGTCTGGAATGATATCTGGAATGATGTGTGAAATGTTAGGTGGAATGATGTTTTGAATGATGTGTGGAATGATATGTGGAATGATGTGTGGAATGAGGTGTGGAATGCGGTATGGAATGATGTGTGGAATGATGTGTGGAATGATGTGTGGAATGATGTGTGGAATGATATGTGGAATGATGTATTGAATGATGTATTGAATGATTTGTGGAATGATGTTTGGAATGATTTGTGGAATGATGTGTGGAATAATGTGTGGAATGATGTGTGGAATGATGTTTGGAATGATGTGTGGATTGATGTGTGTAATGATGTTTGAAATGATGTGGGGAATGATGTGTGGAATGAGGTGTGGAATGATGTGTCAATGATGTGTTGAATTATGTGTAGAATGATGTGTGGAATGATGTGTGTCATGATGTGTGGAATGTTATGGAATGATGTGTGTAATGAGGTGTGGAATGATGTGTCAATGATGTGTTAAATGATGTGTGGAATGATGCGTTGAATGATGTGTAGAAAGATGTGTGGAATGATGTGTGGAAAGATATGTGGAATGATGTGTGAAATGAGGTGTTGAATGATGTGTGGAATTTGATGTGGAATGATGTTTGGAATGATGTTTGAAATGATGTGGGGAATGATGTGTGGAATAAAATATGGAATGATGTGCGGAATGATGTGTGGAAAGAGTTGTGGAATGAAGTGTGGAATGATGTGTGGAAAGAGATGTGGAATGATGCGTGGAATGATAAGTGGAATGAGGTGTGGAATGATATTTGGAATGCTGTGTGGAATGATGTCTGCAATGATGTGTGGAATGCTGTGTGGAATGCCGTGTGGAATGATGTGTAGAATCATGTGTGAAATGATGTGTGGAATGATATGTGGAATGATGTATTGAATGATGTATTGAATGATGTGTTGAATGATGTGTGGAATGAGGTGAGGAATGATGTGTGAAATGAAGTGTGGAATGATGTTTGGAGTGTTATGTGGAATGAGGTGTGGAATGATGTTTGGAATGATGTTTGGAATGATGTGTGGAATGATGTGTGGAATGAGGTGTGGAATGAGGTGTGGAATGAGGTGTGGAATGAGGTATGGACTATGCGTGGAATGATGTGTGGAATGATGGGTGGAATGAGGTGTGGAATGAGGTGTGGATTGAGGTGTGGAATGATGTTTGGAATGATGTGTGGAATAATGTGTGGCATGATGTGTGGATTGATGTGAGGAATGATGTGTGGAATGTTATGGAATGATGCGTGGAATGAGGTGTGGAATGATGCGTGGCATGTTGTGTGGAATGATATGTGGAATGATGTATTGAATGATGTGTCGAATGATGTATGGAATGAAGTTTGGAATGATGTGTGGAATGATGTGTGGAATGATGTGTGGAATGATGTGTGGAATGAGTTGTGGAATCATGTGTGGAATGATGTGTAGAATGACGTGTGGAATGATGTGTGGAATGAGGTGTGAAATGATGTGTCAATGATGTGTGGAATTATGTGTGGAATAATGTGTGGAATGATGTGTGGAATGAGGTATGGACTGATGTGAGGAATGATGTGTGGAATGATGTGTGGAATGTTGAGGAATGATGTGGAATGATGTGTGGAATGATGTGTGGAATGAATTGTGGAATGATGTGTGGAATGATTTGTGGAATGAAGTGTGGAGTGTGTTGTGGAATGAGGTGTGGAATGATATGTGGAATGTTATGTGGAATGAGGTAAGGACTGATGTGAGGAATAATGTGTGGCATGATGTGTGGAATGTTGTGGAATGATGTGTGGAATGCTGTGTGGAATGATGTGTGTAATGATGTGTGGAATGAAGTGTGGAATGATGTGTGAAAAGAGTTGTGGAATGATGTGTGGAATGATATGTTGAATGTTGTGTGGAATGATGTGTGGAATGAGTTGTGGAATGAGGTTTGGAATGATGTGTGGAATGAGTTGTGAATGAAGTGTAGAATGATTTGTGGAATGATATGTTGAATGTTGTGTGGAATGATGTGTGGAATGAGTTGTGGAATGAGGTTTGGAATGATGTGTGGAATGAGTTGTGGAATGATGTGTGGAATGATTTGTGGAATGATGTGTGGAATGTTGTGTGGAATGACGTGTGGAATGATGTTTGGAATGATGCGTGGAATGATATGTAGAATGAGGTGTGGAATGAGGTGTGGAATGAGGTCTTGAATGAGGTCTGGAATGAGGTGTGGAATGTTGTGTGAAATGCCGTGTGGAATGATGTGTGGAATGAGGTGTGGAATGATGTGTCGAATGATAGTAGAATGAGGTTTGGATAATATTTCGAATGTTGTGTGGAATGATGTTCAAATGATGTGTGAAATGAAGTGTGGAATGACGTGTGAAATGATGTGTGAAATGATGTGTGCAATGAGGTGCGGAATGATGTGTGGAATTACGTGTGGAATGTTGTCTGGAATGATGTGTGGAATGAGGTGTGGAATGAGATGTGGAATGAGGTGTTGAATGATATTTGGAATGCTGTGTGGAATGATGTGTGGAATGATGTGTGGAATGAGGCGTGGATTGATGTGTGGAATGATGTGTGCAATGATGTGTGGCATGCTGTGTGGAATGATGTGTGGAATGATGTGTGAAATGATGCGTGGAATGATGTGCGGAATGATATGTGGAATGATTTATTGAATGATGTGTGGATTGATGTGTGGAATGAGGTGAGGAATGATGTGTGCAATGAAGTTTTGAATGATGTGTGCAATGATGTGTCGAATGATATCTGGAATGATGTGTGGAATAATGTGTGGAATGAAGTTTGGAATGACGTATGGAATGATGTGTAGAATGATGCGTGGAATGTTATGTGGAATGAGGTGTGGAATGATGTTTGGAATGATGTGTGGAATGATGTGTGGAATGAGGTATGGACTGATGTGTGGAATGATGTGTGGAATGATGTGTGGAATGTTGTGGTTTGATTTTTGGAATGAGGTGTGGAATGATGTGTGGAATGCTGTGTGGAATGATGTGTGGAATGATGTGTGGAATGATGTGTGGAATGAGATGTGGAATGAGGAGTGGAATGATGTGTGGGATATTGTGTGGAATGATGTGGAATGATGTGTTGAATGATGTGTGGAATGATGTGTGGAATGAGTTGTGTAATGCAGTGTGGAATGATGTGTGGAATGATGTATGGAATGACGACTGGATTGAAATGTGGAATGCTGTATGGAATGCTGTGTGGAATGATGTGTGGAATGAAGTTTGCAAAGATGTGTGGTATGATGTGTGTAATGATGTATGGAATGACGTGCGGAATGATGTGTGGAAGGAGGTGTGGAATGATGTGTGGAATGATGTGTGGAATGATATGTGGAATGATGCGTGGAATGATATGTGGAATGAGCTGTGGAATGGTATTTGGAATGCTGTTTGGAATGATGTGTGCAATGCTGTGTGGAATGGTGTGTGGAATGCGGTGTGGAATGTTATGGAATGATATCTGTAATGAGGTATCGAATGATGTTTCAATGATGTGTGGAATGATGTGTGTAATGATGTGTGGAATGTTATGGAATGATATGTGGAATGATTTGTGGAAAGATGTGTGGAATCATTTGTGGAATGATGTGTGGAATGAGGTGTGGAATGAGGCGTGGAATGATGTTTGGAATGAGGTGTGGGATGAAGTGTGGAAAGAGATGTAGAATAACGTGTGGAATGTGGTGTGGAATGTTGTGTGCAATGATGTGTGGAATGCTGTGTGGAATGATGTGTGGAATGCTGTGTGGAATGATGTGTGGAATGATGTGTGGAATGACGTGCGGAATGATGTGTGGAATGATGTGTGGAATGAGATGTGGAATGATGCGTGGAATGATATGTGAAATGAAGTGTGGAATGATATTCGGAATGCTGTGTGGAATGATGTGAGCAATGCTGTGTGGAATGCTTGTGGATTGAGGTGTGTAATGATGTTTGGAATGATGTATGGAATGATGTCTGGAATTAAGTATTGAATGATATGTGGAATGATGTGTGGCATGATGTTTGGAATGATGTGTGGAATGCTGCGTGGAATGATGTGTGGAATGTTGTGTGCAATGATGTGTGGAATGCTGTGTGGAATGATGTGTGGAATGCTGTGTGGAATGATGTGTGGAATGATGTATGGAATGACGTGCGGAATGATGTGTGGAATAATGTGTGGAATGAGATGTGGAATGATGCGTGGAATGATATGTGGAATGAGGTGTGGAAAGATATTTGGAATGCTGTGTGGAATGATGTGTGCAAAGATTTTTGGAATGATGTTTGAAATGATGTGGGGAATGATGTGTGGAATGAGATGTGAAATGAGATTTGGAATGAGGTGTGGAATGAGGTATGGACTGATGTGTGAAATGATGTGTGGAATGATGTGTGGAATGTTGTGGAATGTTGTGGAATGATGCGTCTAATGATGTGTGGAATGATGGGTGGAATGAGGTGTGGAATGAGTTTTGGAATGAGGTGTGGAATCATGTTTGGAATTATGGGTGGAATGATGTGTGGAATGATGCGTGGAATGATATCTGGAATGAGGTGTGGAATGAGGTGTGGAATGATGTTTGGAATGATGTGTGGAATGATGTATTGAATGATGTGTGGAATGATGTGTGGAACGTGGTGTGGAATGAGATGTGGAATGATGTTTGGAATGATGTGTGGATTGATGTGTGTAATGATATGTGGAATGATTAATTGAATGATTTGTGGAATGATGTGTGGTTTGATGTGTGGCATGATGTGTGGATTGATGTGTGTAATGATATGTGGAATGGTGAATTGAATGATTTGTGGATTGATGTGTGGAATGATGTTTGGAATGATGTATTGAATGATCTGTGGAATGATGTGCGGATTTATTTGTGCAATGATGTGTGGAATGTTATGGAATGATATCTGTAATGAGGTATGGAATGATGTGTCAATGATGTGTGGAATGATGTGTGTAATGATGTGTGGAATGTTATGGAATGATGTGTGGAATGATTTGTGGAAAGATGTGTGGAATGATTTGTGGAATGATTTGTGGAATGAGGTGTGGAATGATGCGTGGAATGATGTTTGGAATGAGGTGTGGGATGAAGTGTGGAAAGAGATGTAGAATGACGTGTGGAATGTGGTGTGCAATGTTGTGAACAATGATGTGTGGAATGCTGTGTGGAATGATGTGTGGAATGCTGTGTGGAATGATGCGTGGAATGATGTGTGGAATGACGTGCGGAATGATGTTTTGAATGATGTGTGGAATGAGATGTGGAATGATGCGTGGAATGATATGTGGAATAAGGTGTGGAATGATATTTGGAATGCTGTGTGGAATGATGTGAGCAATGCTGTGTGGAATGCTTGTGGATTGATGTGTGTAATGATGTTTGGAATAATGTGTGGAATGATGTCTGGAATGAAGTATTGAATGATGTGTGGAATGATGTGTGGCATGATGTTTGGAATGATGTGTGGAATGCTGTGTGGAATGATGTGTGGATTGATGTGTGTAATGATGTGTGATTTGTTATGGAATGATCTGAGGAATGAGGTGTGGAATGATGTGTCAATGATGTGGAATGATGTATTGAATGATGTGTGGAATGATGTGTGGAACGTGGTGTGGAATGAGATGTGGAATGATGTTTGGAATGATGTGTGGATTGATGTGTGTAATGATATGTGGAATGATGAATTGAATGATTTGTGGAATGATGTGTGGTTTGATGTGTGGCATGATGTGTGGATTGATGTGTGTAATGATATGTGGAATGGTGAATTGAATTATTTGTGGATTGATGTGTGGAATGATGTTTGGAATGATGTATTGAATGATCTGTGGAATGATGTGCGGATTTATTTGTGCAATGATGTGTGGAATGTTATGGAATGATATCTGTAATGAGGTATGGAATGATGTGTCAATGATGTGTGGAATGATGTGTGTAATGATGTGTGGAATGTTATGGAATGATGTGTGGAATGATTTGTGGAAAGATGTGTGGAATGATTTGTGGAATGATTTGTGGAATGAGGTGTGGAATGATGCGTGGAATGATGTTTGGAATGAGGTGTGGGATGAAGTGTGGAAAGAGATGTAGAATGACGTGTGGAATGTGGTGTGCAATGTTGTGAACAATGATGTGTGGAATGCTGTGTGGAATGATGTGTGGAATGCTGTGTGGAATGATGCGTGGAATGATGTGTGGAATGACGTGCGGAATGATGTTTTGAATGATGTGTGGAATGAGATGTGGAATGATGCGTGGAATGATATGTGGAATAAGGTGTGGAATGATATTTGGAATGCTGTGTGGAATGATGTGAGCAATGCTGTGTGGAATGCTTGTGGATTGATGTGTGTAATGATGTTTGGAATAATGTGTGGAATGATGTCTGGAATGAAGTATTGAATGATGTGTGGAATGATGTGTGGCATGATGTTTGGAATGATGTGTGGAATGCTGTGTGGAATGATGTGTGGATTGATGTGTGTAATGATGTGTGATTTGTTATGGATTGATCTGAGGAATGAGGTGTGGAATGATGTGTCAATGATGTGGAATGATGTGTGGAATGAGGTGTGGAATGATGTGTGGAATGTTGTGTGCAATGATGTGTGAAATGCTGTGTGGAATGATGTGTGGAATGCTGTGTGGAATGATGTGTGTAATGATGTATGGAATGACGTGCGGAATGATGTGTGGAATGATGTGTGGAATGAGATGTGGAATGATGCGTGGAATGATATGTGGAATGAGGTGTGGAAAGATATTTGGAATGCTGTGTGGAATGATGTGTGCAATTATGTTTGGAATGATGTGTGAAATGCGGTGTGGAATGATGTGTGGAATGATGTGTGCAATGCTTTGTGGAATGCTTGTGGAATGATGTGTGGAATGATGTGTGGAATGATATGTTGAATGATGCATTGAATGATGTGTGGAATGATGTGTGGAATGTGGTGAGAAATGATGTGTGGAATGATGTGTGGAATGATGTGTTGAATGAGTTGTGGAATGAGGTGTGGAATGATGCGTGGAATAATGTATGGAATGATGTCTCAATGATGTGTGGAATAATGTGTGGAATGTTGAGTGGAATGTTGTGGAATGATGTGTGGAATGAGGTATGCAATGCTGTGTCAATGATGTGTGGAATGATGTGTTGAATGATGTGTGGAATGATGTGTGGAATAATGTGTGGAATGATGTTTGGAATGAGGTATGGAATGATGTGTCAATGATGTGTGGAATTATGTGTGGAATGATGCGTGTAATGAGGTATGGAATGATATGTGGAATGAGGTGTGGAATGATGTGTGGAATGTTTTTGTGGAATGTGATGTGGAATGAAAATTGGAATGATATGTGGAATGATGTGTGGAATGATGTGTGGAATGAGGTCTGGAATGATGTATGGAATGTTGTGTCGAATTACATTTGGAATGACGTATGGAATTATGTGTGCAATGATGCGTGGAATGTTTTGTGGAATGTGATGTAGAATGATGTGTGGAATGATGTTTGGAATGAGGTATGGAATGATGTGTCAATGATGTGTGGAATGATGTGTGTAATGATGTGTGGAATGTTATGGAATGATGTGTGGAATGATGTGTGGAATGATGTGTGGTATGATGTGTGGAATGATGTTGTGGAATGAGGTGTGGAATGACGTGTGGAATGATGTTTGGAATGAGGTATGGACTGATGTGTGGAATGATGTGTGGAATGATGTGTGGAAAGAGTTGTTCAATGACGTGTGGAATAAGGGATGGACTGATGTGTGGCATGATGTGTGGAATGAGTTGTTCAATGAGGTGTAGAATGAGGGATGGAATGATGTGTGGATTGATGTATGGAATGATGTGTTGAATGTTGTGGAATGATTTGTGGAATGAGGTGTGGAATGGGGTGTGGAATGATGTGTGGAATGATGTGTGTAAGGAGCTTTTCAAGGAGGTGTGGAATGAGGGATTGTATGAAGTTTGGATTGATGTGTGGAATTATGTGTTGAATGTTGTGGAATGATAGGTGGAATGAGGTGTGGAATGGCGTGTGGAATGATGTGTGGAATGATATGTGCAATGATGTATGCAATGATGTGTGGAATGAGGTGTGGAATGAGGTCAGGAATGAGGTGTGGAATGAGGGATGGACTGATGTGTGGAATGATATGTGGAATGATGTGTGGAATGATGTGTGGAATGATGTCTGGAATGATGCGTGGAATGATATGTGGAATGAGGTGTGGAATGATGTTTGGAATAATGTGTGGAATGATGTGTGGAATGATGTGTGGAATGATGTGTGGAATGTTGTGTTGAATGAGTGTGGAATGAGGTGTGGAATGATGCGTGGAATGACGAATGGAATGAGGTGTTTAAATGACGTGTGGAATGATTTGTGGAATGATGTATGGAATGATGTTTGGAATGATGTGTGCAATGATGTGTGGAATGAAGTGTGAAATGAGGTGTGGAATGAGGTGTGGAATGAGGTGTGAATTGATGTGAAGAATGATGTGTGTAATGCTGTGTGGAATGACGCGTGGAATTACGTGTGGAATGATGTGTGGAATGACGTGTGGAATGAGGTGTGGAATGATGTGTGGAATGATGTGTGGAATGATATGTGGAATGATGCGTGGAATGATATGAGGAATGAGGATTGGATGATATGAGGAATGTTGTGTGGAATGATGTGTGGAATGCTTTGTGGAGTGATGTGTGCAATGATGTGTGGAATGATGTGTGGAATGAGGTGTGGAATGATGTGTGGAATGATGTGTGGAATGATGTGTGAAATGTTGTGGAATGATGTGTGGTATGATGTGTGAAATGATGTGTGAATGATGTGTGGAATGATGTGTGGAATGATGTCGCAATGATGTGTGGAATAATGTGTGGAATGTTGAGTGGAATGTTATGGAATGATGTGAGGAATTAGGTATGAAATGATGTGTCAATATGTGTGGAATGATGTGTTGAATGATGTATGGAATGATGTGTGGAATAATGTGTGGAATGATGTGTGGAATGATGTGTGGAATGGTGTTTGGAATGAGGTATGGAATAATGTGTCAATGATTTGTGGAATAATGTGTGTGATGATGTGTGGAATGTTATGGAATGATGTGTATAATGAGGTGTGGAATGATGTGTAAATGAAATGTGGAATGAGGTGTGGAATGATGTGTGGAATGTTGTGTGCAATGATGTGTGGAATGCTGTGTGGAATGATGTGTGGAATGCTTTGTGGAATGATGTGTGGAATGCTGTATGGAATGACGTGCGGAATGATGTGTGGAAAGATGTGTGGAATTAGATGTGGAATGCTGTGTGGAATGATGTGTGCAATGATGTGTGGAATGATGTGTGGAATGATATGTGGAATGATGTATTGAATGATGTGTGGAATGATGTGTGGAATGAGGTGAGGAATGATGTGTGAAATTGAAGTGTGGAATGATGTGTGGAATGATTTGTGGAATGTTATGTAGAATGAAGTGTGGAATGATGTTTGGAATGATGTGTGGAATGATGTGTGGAATGATGTGTGGACTGAGGTGTGGATTGATGTGTGGAATGATGTGTGGAATGATGTGTGGAATGTTATGTAGAATGAAGTGTGGAATGATGTTTGGAATGATGTGTGGAATGATGTGTGGAATGATGTGTGGACTGAGGTGTGGATTGATGTGTGGAATGATGTGTGGAATGATGTGTGGAATGATGTGTAGAATGTTGAGGAAAGTTGTGGAATGATGTGTGGAATGAGGTGTGGAATGATGTGTGGAACGATGTTTGGAATGATGTGTGGAATGATGTGTGGAATGATGGATGTAATGATGTTTGGAATGATGTGAGGAATGATGCGTGGAATGTTGTGGCATGTTGTGGAATGATGTGTGGAATGATGTGTGGAACGATGGGTGGAATGAGGTGTGGAATGAGGTGTGGAATGAGGTGTGGAATGAGGTGAGAAATGATGTGTGGAATGATGAGTGGAATGAAGTGTTTAAATGACGTGTGGAATGATTTGTGGAATGATGGATGGAATGATGTTTGGATTGATGTGTGCAATGATGTATGGAATGATGTGTGGAATGATGTGTGGAATGAGGTGTGGAATGAGGTGTGAATTGAAGTGAAGAATGATGTGTGGAAAGATGTGTGGAATTAGATGTGGAATGATGCGTGGAATGATATGTGGAATGAGGTGTGGAATGATATTTGGAATGCTGTGTGGAATGATGTGTGCAATGATGTGTGGAATGATGTGTGGAATGATATGTGGAATGATGTATTGAATGATGTGTGGAATGATGTGTGGAATGAGGTGAGGAATGATGTGTGAAATCGAAGTGTGGAATGATGTGTGGAATGATGTGTGGAATGTTATGTAGAATGAAGTGTGGAATGATGTTTGGAATGATGTGTGGAATGATGTGTCGAATGATGTGTGGACTGAGGTGTGGATTGATGTGTGGAATGATGTGTGGAATGATGTGTGGAATGATGTGTAGAATGTTGTGGAATGTTGTGGAATGATGTGTGGAATGAGGTGTGGAATGATGTGTGGAACGATGTTTGGAATGATGTGTGGAATGATGTGTGGAATAATGCGTGGAATGATATGTGGATTGAGGTGTGGAATGAGGTGTGGAATGAGTTGTGGAATGATGTGTGGAATGATGTGTGGAATGATGGATGTAATGTTGTTTGGAATGATGTGAGGAATGATGCGTGGAATGTTGTGGCATGTTGTGGAATGATGTGTGGAATGATGTGTGGAACGATGGGTGGAATGAGGTGTGGAATGAGGTGTTGAATGAGGTGTGGAATGAGGTGAGAAATCATGTGTGGAATGATGAGTGGAATGAGGTGTTTAAATGACGTGTGGAATGATTTGTGGAATGATGGATGGAATGATGTTTGGAATGATGTGTGCAATGATGTGTGGAATGATGTGTGGAATGATGTGTGGAATGAGGTGTGGAATGAGGTGTGAATTGAAGTGAAGAATGATGTGTGTAATGCTGTGTGGAATGACGCGTGGAATTACGTGTGGAATGATGTGTGGAATGAGGCGTGGAATGAGGTGTGGAATGGTATTTGGAACGCTGCTTGGAATGATGTGTGGAATGATGTGTGGAATGACGTGTGGAATGACGGGTGGAATGATGTGTGGAATGATGTGTGGAATGAGATGTGGAATGATGCGTGGAATGATATGAGGAATGAGGATTGGATGATATTTGGAATGTTGTGTGGAATGATGTGTGGAATGAGGTGTGGAATGATGTGTGGAATGAGGAGTGGAATGAGGTGTGGAATGATGTGTGCAATGATGTGTGGAATGATATGTGGAATGATATATTGAATGATGAGTGGAATGATGTGTGGAATGAGGTGTGGAATGAGGTGTGCAATGATGTGTGGAATGATGTGTGGATTGATGTGTGGATTGATGTGTAAAATTTTGTGGAATGATGTGTGGAATTAGGTGTGAAATGATGTGTGGAATGATGTGTGGAATGATGTGTGGAATGATGTCTCAATGATGTGTGGAATAATGTGTGAAATGTTGAGTGGAATGTCATGGAATGATGTGTGGAATGAGGTATGGAATGATGTGTCAATGATGAGTGGAATTATGTGTGGAATGATGCGTGTAATGAGGTATGGAATGATATGTGGAATGAGGTGTGGAATGATGTGTGGAATGATGTGTGAAATGCTGTGTGGAATGAGATGTGGAATGATGCATGGAATAATATGTGGAATGAGGAGTGGATGATATTTGGAATGTTGTGTGAAATGATGTGTTGAATGATGTGTGGAATGAGGAGTGGAATGAGGTGTGGAATGAGGTTTGGAATGAGTATGAACTGATGTGTGGAATGATGTGTGGAATGATGTGTGGAATGATGTGTGGAATGAGGTGTAGAATGGTATGTGGAATGATGTGAGCAATGATGTGTGGAATGAAGTGTGGAATGAGGGATGGAGTGAGGTGTGGAATGATGTGTGGATTGATGTGTGGAATGATGTGTGGAATGATGTGTGGAATGAGGTGTGGAATGAGGTGTGGAATGAGGTTTGGAATGAGGTATGGACTGATGTGTGGAATGATGTGTGGAATGATGTGTGGAATGATGTGTGGAATGATGTGTGGCATGATGTGTGGAATGAGTTGTTCAATGACGTGTGGAATGAGGGATGGAATGATGTGTGGATTGATGTGTGGAATGATGTGTTGAATGTTGTGGAATGATTTGTGGAATGAGGTGTGGAATGGGGTGTGGAATGATGTGTGGAATGATGTGTGGGTTGAGGTTTTCATTGAGGTGTGTAATGAGGAATGGAATGAAGTGTGGATTGATGTGTGGAATTAGGTGTTGAATGTTGTGGAATGATAAGTGGAATGAGGTGTTGAATGGTGTGTGGAATGATGTGTGGAATGATATGTGCAATGATGTATGCAATGATGTGTGGAATGAGGTTTGGAATGAGGTGTGTAATGAGGTGTGGAATGAGGGATGGACTGATGTGTGGAATGATATGTGGAATGATATGTGGAATGATGTGTGGAATGATGTGTGGAATGTTGTGTGGAATGATGTGTTGATTGAGTTGTGGAATGAGGTGTGGAATGATGCGTGGAATGATGAGTGGAATGAGGTGTTTAAATGTCGCGTGGAATGATTTGTGGAATGATGTATGGAATGACGTTTGGAATGATGTGTGCAAAGATGTGTGGAATGATGTGTGGAATGAGGTGTGGAATGAGGTGTGGAATGAGGTGTGAATTGATGTAAAGAATGATGTGTGTAATGCTGTGTGGAATTACGCGTGGAATTACGTGTGGAATGACGTGTGGAATGATGTGTGGAATGAGGTGTGCAATGATATTTGGAATGCTGTGTGGAATGTTGTGTGGAATGATGTGTGGAATGACGTGTGGAATGAGGTGTGGAATGATGTGTGGAATGATGTGTGGAATGAGATGTGGAATTATTCGTGGAATGATATGAGGAATGAGGTTTGGATGATATTTGGAATGTTGTGTGGAATGATGTGTGGAATGCTGTGTGGAATGATGTGTGGAATGCTGTATGCAATGATGGGTGGAATGAGTTGCCAAATGAGGTGTGGAATGAGGTGTAGAATGAGGTATGGAATGAGGTGTGGAATGACGTGTGGAATGATGTGTGGAATGATGTGTGGAATGATGCGTGGAATGATATTTGGAATGAGGTGTGGAATGAGGTGTGGAATGAGGTGTGGAATGATGTGTGGAATGATGTGTGACATGCTGTGTGGAATGATGTGTGGAATGATGTGTGACATGCTGTGTGGAATGATATGTGGAATGATGTATGTAATGATGTTTGGAATGATGTGTGGAATGATGCGTGCAATATGGTGCGGAATGATGTGTGGAATGATGTGTAATATGATGTGGAATGATATTTGGAATGATGTGTGGAATGAGGAGTGGAATGATGTGTCATTGATGTGTGGAATGATTTGTGGAATGATGTGTGGAATTATATGTGGAGTGAGGTGTGGATTGATGTGTGGAATGATGTGTGGAATGACGTGTGGAATGATGTGTGGAATGATGTGTTGAAAGATGTGTGGAATGATGTGTGGAAAGAGATGTGGAATGATGTTTGGTAAGAGATGTGGAATGATGTGTGGAATGATGTGTGGAATGTTGTGTGCAATGATGTGTGGAATGATGTGTGGAATGATGTGTGGAATGAGATGTGTAAAGGTATTTTGTATGAGGTGTTGAATGATGTGTGGAATGATGTGTGGAATGATGTGTGTAATGATGTGTGGAATGATGTGTGGAATGAGATGTGGAGTGATGCGTGGAATGAAATGTGGAATGAGGAGTGGATGATATTTGGAAAGTTGTGTGGAATGATGTGAGTTAATAATGTGTGGAATGAGGTGTGGAATGAGGTGTGGAATGATGTGTGCAATGTTGTGTGGAATGTTGTGTGGAATGATGTGTGGAATGATGTGTGGAATGGTATGTGTAATGATGTATTGAATGATGTGAGAAATTATGTGAGGAATGATGTGTGGAATGAAGTGTGGAAAAATGTGTGGAATGATGCGTGGAATGATGCGTGGAATGTGATGTGGAATGATGTTTGGAATGATGTGTGGAATGATGTGTGGAATGAGGTGTGGAATGAGGTATGGACTGATGTGTGCAATGATGTGTGGAATGATGTGTGGAATGAGGTGTGGAATGATGTGTGGAATGATGTATGGCATGATGTGTGGAATGAGTTGTTAAATGACGTGTGGAATGAGGGATGGAATGATGTGTGGAATGATGTGCGGAAAGATGTGTGGAATGATGCGTGGAAAGAGATGTGGAATGAGGTGTGGAATGATATTTGGAATGCTGTGTGGAATGAGATGTGGAATGATGCGTGGAATGATATGTGGAATGAGGTGTGGAATGATATTTGGAATGTTGTGTGGAATGATGTGTGCAATGATGTGTGGAATGATGTGTGGAATGCGCTGTGGAATGATGAGTGGAATGATGTGTGCAATGTTTGTGGCATGATGTGTGGAATGATGTGTGGAATGATGTGTGGAATGATATGTGGAATGATGTGTGGAATGAGCTGAAGAATGATGTGTGAAATTAAGTGTGGAATGATATGTGGAATGATGTGTGGAATGATATGTGGAATGTTATGTGGAATGAGGTGTGGAATGATGTTTGGAATGAGATGTGGAATGATGTGTTGAATGATGTGTGGAATGAGGTGTGGAATGAGGTGTGGAATGATATTTGGAATGCTGTGTGGAATGATGTTTGGAATCACGTGTGGAATGAGGTGTGGAATGATGTGTGGAATGAGATGTGGAATGATGCGTGGAATGATATGAGGAATGAGGATTGGATGATAAGAGGAATGTTGTGTGGAAAGATGTGTGTAATGAGGTGTGGAATGAAGCGTGGAATGATGTGTGGAATGAGGTGTGGAATGATGTGTAATGATGTGTTGAATGCTGTGTGGAATGATGTGTGGATTGAGGTGTGGAATGAGGTGTGGAATGATGTGTGCAATGATGTGTGGAATGCTGTGTGGAATTATGTGTGGAATGATGTGTGGAATGAGATGTGGAATGATGTGTTGAATGATGTGTGGAATGAGGTGTGGAATGAGTTGTGGAATGATATTTGGAATGCTGTGTGGAATGATGTTTGGAATCACGTGTGGAATGAGGTGTGGAATGATGTGTGGAATGAAGTGTGGAATGATGCGTGGAATGATATGAGGAATGAGGATTGGATGATAAGAGGAATGTTGTGTGGAAAGATGTTTGTAATGAGGTGTGGAATGAAGCGTGGAATGATGTGTGGAATGAGGTGTGGTATGAGGTGTGGAATGATGTGTTGAATGAGTGTGGAATGAGGTCTGGAATGATGCGTGGAATGATGTGTTGAATGAGTGTGGAATGAGGTGTGGAATGATGCGTGGAATGACGAATGGAATGAGGTGTTTAAATGACGTGTGGAATGATTTGTGGAATGATGTATGGAATGATGCTTGGAATGATGTGTGCAATGATGTGTAGAATGATGTGTGGAATGAGGTGTGGAATGAGGTGTGGAATGAGGTGTGAATTGATGTGAAGAATGATGTGTGTAATGCTGTGTGGAATGACGCGTGGAATTACGTGTGGAATGATGTGTGGAATGAGGTGTGGAATGAGGTGTGGAATGATATGTGGAATGCTGTGTGGAATGATGTGTGGAATGATGTGTGGAATGACGTGTGGAATGAGGTGTGGAATGATGTGTGGAATGAAGTGTGGAATGATATGTGGAATGATGCGTGGAATGATATGAGGAATGAGGATTGGATGATATTTTGAATGTTGTGTGGAATGATGTGTGGAATGCTTTGTGGAATGATGTGTGGAATGAGGTGTGGAATGAGGTGTGGAATAATGTGTGCAATGATGTGAGGAATGCTGTGTGGAATTATGTGTGGAATGATGTGTGGAATGATGTGTGGAATGATGTGTGGAATGAGGTGTGGAATGATGTGTGGAATGATGTGTGGAATGATGTGTGGATTGGTGTGTGGAATGATGTGTGAAATGTTGTGGAATGATGTGTGGTATGATGTGTGAAATTATGTGTGAATAATATGTGGCATGATGTGTGGAATGATGTCGCAATGATGTGTGGAATAATGTGTGGAATGTTGAGTGGAATGTTATGGAATGATGTGTGGAATGAGGTATGCAATGATGTGTCAATGATTTGTGGAATGATGTGTTGAATGATGTATGGAATGATGTGTGGAATAATGTGTGGAATGATGTGTGGAATGATGTGTGGAATGATGTTTGGAATGAGGTAAGGAATGATGTGTCAATGATGTGTGGAATGATGTGTGTAATGATGTGTGGAATGTTATGGAATTATGTGTATAATGAGGTGTGGAATGATGTGTAAATGAAATGTGGAATGAGGTGTGGAATGATGTGTGGAATGTTGTGTGCAATGATGTGTGGAATGCTGTAAGGAATGATGTGTGGAATGCTGTGTGGAATGATGTGTGGAATGATGTATGGACTGACGTGCGGAATGATGTGTGGAATGATGTGTGGCATTAGATGTGGAATGATGCGTGGAATGATATGTGGAATGAGGTGTGGAATGGTGTGTGGAATGATGTTTGGAATGATATGTGCAATGATGTATGCAATGTGTGTGGAATGAGGTGTGGAATGAGGTGTGGAATGAGGGATGGAATGATGTGTCGAATCATGTGTGGTATGATATGTGGAATGATGTGTGGAATGATGTGTGGAATGATGTGTGGAATGATGCGTGAAATGATATGTGGAATGAGGTGTGGAATGATGTTTGGAATAATGTGTGGAATGATGTGTGGAATGATGGAATGATGTGTGCAATGATGTGTGGAATGATGTGTTGATTGAGTTGTGAAATGAGGTGTGGAATGATGCGTGGAATGATGAGTGGAATGATATGAGGAATGAGGATTGGATGATATTTGGAATGTTGTGTGGAATGATGTGTTGAATGCTGTGTGGAATGATGTGTGGATTGAGGTGTGGAATGAGGTGTGGAATGATGTGTGCAATGATGTGTGGAATGCTGTGTGGAATTATGTGTGGAATGATGTGTGGAATGAGATGTGGAATAATGTGTGGAATGATGTGTGGAATGAGATGTGGAATGATGCGTGGAATGATATGAGGAATGTGGATTGGATGATAAGAGGAATGTTGTGTGGAAAGATGTGTGTAATGAGGTGTGGAATGAAGCGTGGAATGATGTGTGGAATGATGTGTGGAATGCCGTGTGGAATGATGTGTGGAATGATGTGTGGAATAATGTGTTGAATGATGTGTGGAATGATGTGTGGAATGATATGTGGAATAATGCGTGGAATGATTTGTGGAATAAGGTGTGGAATGATGCGTGGAATGATGTTTGGAATGAGGTGTGGAATGAAGTGTGGAAAGAGATGTAGAATCACGTGTGGAATGTGGTGTGGAATGTTGTGTGCAATGATGTGTGGAATGCTGTGTGGAATGATGTGTGGAATGCTGTGTGGAATGATGTGTGGAATGAGATCTGGAATGATGCTTGGAATGATATGTGGAATAATGCGTGGAATGATATGTGGAATGAGGTGTTGAATGATATTTGGAATGCTGTGTGGAATGATGTGTGCAATGATGTGTGGAATGTTGTGTGCACTGATGTGTGGAATGCTGTGTGGAATGATGTGTGGAATGCTGTGTGGAATGGTGTGCGGAATGATGTATGGAATGACGTGCGGAATGATGTGTGGAATGAGGTGTGGAATGATGTGTGGAATGATGTGTGGAATGAGATGTGGAATAATGCGTGGAATGATATGTGGAATGATGTGTGGAATGATATTTGGAATGCTGTGTGGAATGATGTGCGCAATGATGTGTGGAATGGTGTGTGGAATGCGGTGTGGAATGATGTGTGGAATGATGTGTGGAATGCCGTGTGGAATGATGTGTGGAATGATGTGTGGAATGATGTGTGGAATGATATGTGGAATGATGTATTGAATGATGTATTGAATGATTTGTGGAATGGTGTGTGGAATGAGGTGAGGAATGATGTGTGAAATGAAGTGTGGAATGATGTGTCGAGTGTTATGTGGAATGAGGTGTGGAATGATGTTTGGAATGATGTTTGGAATGATGTGTGGAATGATGTGTGGAATGATTGTAGAATGAGGTGTAGAATGAGGTGTGGAATGTGGTGTGGAATGAGGTATGGACTGATGTGTGGAACGATGTGCGGAATGATAGGTGGAATGAGGTGTGGATTGAGGTGTGGATTGAGGTGTGGAATGATGTTTGGAATGATGTGTGGAATAATGTGTGGCATGATGTGTGGATTGATGTGGGGAATGATGTGTGGAATGTTATGGAATGATGCGTGGAATGAGGTTTGGAATGATGCGTGGCATGTTGTGTGTAATGATATGTGGAATGATGTATTGAATGATGTGTCGAATGATGTATGGAATAATGTTTGGAATGATGTGTGGAATGATGTGTGGAATGATGTGTGGAATGATGTGTCGAATGAAGTGTGGAATGAGATGTAGAATGACGTGTGGAATGTGGTGTGGAATGTAGTGTGCAATGATGTGTGGAATGCTGTGTGGAATGATGTGTGGAATGCTGTGTGGAATGATGTGTGGAATGATGTGTGGAATGTCGTGCGGAATGATGTGTGGAATGATGTGTGGAATGAGATGTGGAATGATGCGTGGAATGATATGTGGAATAATGCGTGGAATGATATGTGGAATGAGGTGTGGAATGATATATGGAATGCTGTGTGGAATGATGTGTGCAATGATGTGTGGAATGTTGTGTGCAATGATGTGTGGAATGCTGTGTGGAATGATGTGGAATGATGTGTGGAATGGTGTGTAGAATGATGTATGGAATGACGTGCGGAATCATGTGTGGAATGATGTGTGGAATGAGATGTGGAATAATGCGTGGAATGAAATGTGGAATGAGGTGTGGAATGAGGTGTGGAATGATATTTTGAATGCTGTGTTGAATGATGTGTGCAATGATGTGTGGAATGGTGTGTGGAATGCGGTGTGGAATGATGTGTGGCATGATGGGTGGAATGATGTGTGGAATGATGTGTGGAATGATGTGCGGAATGATGTGTGGAATGATATGTGGAATGATGTATTGAATGATGTGTGGAATGGTGTGTGGAATCAGGTGAGGAATGATGTGTGAAATGAAGTGTGGAATGATGTGTCGAGTGTTATGTGGAATGAGGTGTGGAATGATGTTTGGAATGATGTTTTGAATGATGTGTGGAATGATGTGAGGAATGATGTGTGGAATGAGGTGTGGAATGAGGTGTGGAATGAGGTGTGGAATGAGGTATGGACTGATGTGTGGAATAATGTGTGGAATGATGGGTGGAATGAGGTGTGGATTGAGGTGTGGATTGAGGTGTGGAATGATGTTTGGAATGATGTGTGGAATAATGTGTGGCATGATGTGTGGATTGATGTGAGGAATGATGTGTGGAATGTTATGGAATGATGCGTGGAATGAGGTGTGGAATGATATGTGGAATGATGTATGGAATGATGTTTGGAATGATGTGGGGAATGATGTGTGGAATGAGGTGTGAAATGAGATTTGGAATGAGGTGTGGAATGAGGTATGGACTGATTTGTGGAATGATGTGTGGAATGATGTATAGAATGACGTGCGGAATGATGTGTGGAATGAGGTGTGGAATGATGTGTGGAATGATGTGAGGAATGAGATGTGGAATGATGCGTGGAATGATATGTGCAATGAGGTGTGGAATGATATTTGGAATGCTGTTTGGAATGATGTGTGCAATGATATGTGGAATGGTGTGTGGAATGCGGTGTGGAATGATGTGTGGAATGAGGTGTGGAATGCTGTGTGTTATGATGTGTGGAATGATGTGTGGAATTATGTGTGGAATGATATGTGGAATGATGTATTGAATGATGTATTGAATGATTTGTGGAATGATGTGTGGAATGAGGTGAGGAATGATGTGTGGAATGATTTTTGGAATTTGGTGTGGAATGATGTTTGGAATGATGTTTGAAATGATGTGGGGAATGATGTGTGGAATGAGGTCTGAAATGAGATTTGGAATGAGGTGTGGAATGAGGTAGGACTGATGTGTGGAATGATGTGTGGAATGTTGTGGAATGATGCGTCGAATGATGTGTGGAATGATGGGTGGAATGCGGTATGGAATGAGGTGTGGAATGAGGTGTGGAATGAGGTGTGGAATGAGGTATGGACTGATGTGTGGAATGATGTGTGGAATGATGGGTGGAATGAGGTGTGGAATGAGTGTGGATTGAGGTGTGGAATGATGTTTGGAATGATGTGTGGAATAATGTGTGCCATGATGGGTGGATTGATGTGAGGAATGATGTGTGGAATGTTATGGAATGATGCGTGGAATGAGGTGTGGAATGATGCGTGGCATGTTGTGTGGAATGATATGTGGAATGATGTATTGAATGATGTGTCGAATGATGTATAGAATGATGTTTGGAATGATGTGTGGAATGATGTCTGGAATGATGTGTGGAATGATGTGTGGAATGATGTGTTGAATGAGTTGTGGAATCATGTGTGGAATGATGTGTAGAATGACGTGTGGAATGATGTGCGGAATGAGGTGTGAAATGATGTGTCAATGATGTGTGGAATGATGTGTGGAATAATGTGTGGAATGATGTGTGGAATGAGGTATGGACTGATGTGAGGAATGATGTGTGGAATGATGTGTGGAATGTTGAGGAATGATGTGGAATGATGTGTGGAATGATGTATGGAATGAATTGTGGAATGAGGTGTGGAATGATGTATGGAATGTTATGTGGAATGAGGTATGGACTAATGTGAGGAATAATGTGTGGAATGTTGTGGAATGATGTGTGCAATGCTGTGCGGATTGATGTGTAGAATGAAGTGTCGAATGATATCTGGAATGATGTGTGGAATGATGTGCGGAATGAAGTGTCGAATGCTTTCTGGAATTATGTGTGGAATGATGTGTCGAATGATATCTGGAATGATGTGTGGAATGTTAGGTGGCATGATGTTTGGAATGATGTGTGGAATGATGTGTGGAATGAGGCGTGGAATGCGGTATGGAATGATGTGTGGAATGATGTGTGGAATGATGTGTGGAATGTTGTGTGGAATGAAGTGTGGAATGATGTGTGGAATGATGTGTGGAAAGAGTTGTGGAATCATGTGTGGAATGATGTGTAGAATGTAGTGTGAAATGACGTGTGGAATGATGTGTGGAATGATGTGTAGAATGATGTATGGAATGACGAGTGGATTGAAATGTGGAATGGTGTATGGAATGCCTGTGGAATGATGTGTGGAATGAAATTTGCAAAGATGTGTGGTATGATGTGTGGAGTGATGTGTGGAATGTTGTGTGGAAAGATGTGTGGGATGATGTGTGGAATGATGTGGAATGATGTGTTGAATGATGTGTGGAATGATGTGTGGAATGAGTTGTGTAATGTAGTGTGGAATGATGTGTGGAATGATGTGTGGAATGATGTGTGGAATGATGTGTAGAATGATGTATGGAATGACGAGTGGATTGAAATGTGGAATGGTGTATGGAATGCTGTGTGGAATGATGTGTGGAATGAAATTTGCAAAGATGTGTGGTATGATGTGTGGAATGATGTGTGGAATGTTGTGTGGAAAGATGTGTGGAATGATGTGTGGAACGAGGTGTGGAATGAGGTGTGGAATGAGATGTGGAATGACGTGTGGAATGATGTGTGGAAAGGAATGTGGAATGATGCGTGGAATGATGTGTGGAATGATATGTGGAATGATGGATGTAATGATGTTTGGAATGATGTGTGGAATGATGCGTGGAATATGGTGTTGAATGATGTGTGGAATGATGTGGAATGTGATGTGGAATGATGTTTGGAATGATGTGTGGAATGATGTGTGGAATGATGTGTGAAATGTTGTGGAATGATGTGTGGAATGATGGGTGGAATCGTGTGGAATGATGGGTGGAATGAGGTGTGGAATGAGGTGTGGAATGAGGTGTGGAATGAGGTGTGGAATGATGTTTGGAATGATGTGTGGAATGATGTGTGGAATGATGTATGTAATGATGTTTGGAATGATGTGTGGAAAGATGCGTGTAATATGGTGTGGAATGATGTGTGGAATGATGTTTGGAATGATGTGTGCAATGACTTGTGGAATGATGTGTGGAATGATGTTTGGAATGAGGTGAGGAATGATGTGTGGAATGAAGTGTGGAATGATGTGTGGAATGCTGTGTCGAATGACATCTTGAATGATGTATGCAATGATGTGTGGAATGATGTTTGGAATGATGTGTGGAATGATGAGTGGAATGTTATGTGGAATGATGTTTGGAATGATGTGTGGAATGAGGTGTGGAATGAGGTGTGGAATGATGTGTGCAATGATGTGTGGAATGCTGTGTGGAATTATGTGTGGAATGATGTGTGGAATGAGATGTGGAATGATGTGTGGAATGATGTTTGGAATGAAGTGTGGAATGAGGTGTGGAATGAGGTATGGAATGGTATGTGGAATGAGGTTTTAAATGATGTGTGGAATGATGTGTCGAATGATGTTTTGAATGAGATGTGGAATGATATGTGGAATGAGGAGTGGATGATATTTGGAATGTTGTGTGGAATGATGTGTTGAATGATGTGTGGAATGATGTGTGGAATGAGGTGTGGAATGAGCTGTGGAATGATGTGTGCAATGATGTGTGGAATGATGTGTGGAATCATGTGTGAAATGTTATGTGGAATGAGGTATGGACTGAAGTGTGAAATGATGTGTGGAATGATGTGTGGAATGAGATGTGAAATGGTGTGTGGAATGATGTGTGGAATGATGTGTGGAATGATGTGTGGAATGATGTGTTGAATATTGTGGAATGATATGTGGAATGAGGTGTGGAATGGGGTGTGGAATGATGTGTGGAATGATGTGTGGAATGAGCTGTTCAATGAGGTGTGGAATGAGGGATGGAATGATGTGTGGATTGTTGCGTGGAATGATGTGATGAATGTTGTGGAATGATATGTGGAATGAGGTGTGGAATGGGGTGTGGAATGATGTGTGGAATGATGTGTGCAATGAGGTGTTCAATGAGGTGTGGAATGAGGGATGGTATTATGTGTGGATTGATGTGTGAAATAAAGTGTTGAATGTTGTGGAATGATATGTGGAATGAGGTGTGGAATGGTGTGTGGAATGATGTGTGGAATGATATGTGCAATGATGTATGCAATGATGTTTGGAATGAGGTGTGGAATGAGGTGTGGAATGAGGGATGGAATGATGTATGGAATGATGTGTTGAATGTTGTGGAATGATATGTGGAATGATGTTTGGAATGATGTGTGGAATGAGGTGTGGAATGAGGTGTGGAATGATGTGTGCAATGATGTGTGGAATGCTGTGTGGAATGATGCGTGGAATGATGTGTGGAATGAGATGTGGAATGATGTGTGGAATGATGTGTGGAATGAAGTGTTGAATGAGTTGTGGAATGAGGTATGGAATGGAATGTGGAATGAGGTTTTAAATGATGTGTGTAATGATGTGTCGAATGATGTTTTGAATGAGATGTGGAATGATATATGGAATGAGGAGTGGATGATATTTGGAATGTTGTGTGGAATGACGTGTTGAATGATGTGTGGAATGATGTGTGGAATGAGGTGTGGAATGAGCTGGGAAATGATGTGTGCAATGATGTGTGGAATGATGTGTGGAATGATGTGTGGAATGTTATGTGTAATGAGGTATGGACTGAAGTGTGAAATGATGTGTGGAATGATGTGTGGAATGAGGTGTGGAATGGTGTGTGGAATGATGTGTGGAATGATGTGTGGAATGATGTGTGGAATGATGTGTTGAATATTGTGGAATGATATGTGGAATGAGGTGTGGAATGGGGTGTGGAATGATGTGTGGAATGATGTGTGCAATGAGCTGTTCAATGACGTGTGGAATGAGGGATGGAATGAAGTGTGGATTGTTGTGTGGAATGATGTGTTGAATGTTGTGGAATGATATGTGGAATGAGTTGTGGAATGGGGTGTGGAATGATGTGTGGAATGATGTGTGCAATGAGGTGTTCAATGAGGTGTGGAATGAGGGATGGAATTATGTGTGGATTGATGTGTGAAATAAAGTGTTGAATGTTGTGGAATGATATGTGGAATGAGGTGTGGAATGGTGTGTGGAATGATGTGTGGAATGATATGTGCAATGATGTATGCAATGATGTTTGGAATGAGGTGTGGAATGAGGTGTGGAATGAGGGATGGAATGATGTATGGAATGATGTGTGGAATGATGTTTGGAATGATATGTGGAATGATGCGTGAAATGTTCTATGGAATGAGATGTGGAATGATGTTTGGAATGATGTGTGGAATGATGTGTGAAATGCTGTGTGGAATGATGCCTGGAATGATATGAGGAATGAGGATTGGATGATATTTGGAATGTTCTGTGGAATGATGTGTGGAATGCTGTGTGGACTAATGTGTGGAATGATGTGTGGATTGATGTGTGGAATGATGTGTCAATGATGTGTGGGATGATGTGTGGAATGATGTGTGGAATGTTATGGAATGATGTGTGGAATGAGGTATGGAATGATGTGTCAATGATGTGTGGAATGATGTGTGGAATGATGTGTGGAATAATGTTTGGAATTATGTGTGGAATGATGTGTGTAATGATGTGTGTAATGATGTGTGTAATGTTATGGAATGATGTGTGGAATGAGGTGTGGAATGATGTGTAAATGATGTGCGGAATGATTTGTGGAATGATGTGTGGAATGACTTGTGGAATGAGGTGTGGAATGATGTGTCGAATGACATCTGGAATGATGTATGGAATGATGTGTGGAATGAAGTTTGGAATGATGTGTGGAATGATGTTTGGAATTATGTGTGACATGCTGTGTGGAATGATGTGTTGAATGATGTATGTTATGATGTTTGGAATGATGTGTGGAATGATGTTTGGAATATGGTGTGGAATGATGTGTGGAATGATGTGTGGAATGATGTGTCGAATGATGTGTGGAATGAGATGTGGAATGATGCGCGGAATGATTTGTGGAATGAGGAGTGGGTGATATATGGAATGTTGTGTGGAATGATGTGTGGAATGAGGTGTGGAATGATGTGTGGAATGATGTGTGCAATGATGTATGGAATGATGTGTGGAACGATATTTGGAACGATGTGTGGAATGATGTGTGGAATGTTATGTGGAATGTGATGTTGAATGATGTTTGGAATGATGTGTGGAATGACGTGTGGAATGAGTTGTGGAATGATGTGTTGAATGTTGTGGAATGATATGTGGAATGATGTGTGGAATGGGGTGTGGAATGATGTGTGGAATGATGTGTGGAATGAGGCGTTCAATGAGGTGTGGAATGAGGGATGGAATGATGTGTGGATTGATGTGTGGAATGATGTGTTAAATGTTGTGGAATGATATGTGGAATTAGGTGTTTAATGTTGTGTGGAATGATGTGTGGAATGATATGTGCAATGATGTAATCAATGATGTGTGGAATGAGGTGTGGAATGAGGTGTGGAATGAGGGATGGAATGATGTGTCGAATGATGTGTGGAATGATATGTGGAATGATGTGTGGAATGATGTGTGGAATGAAGCGTGGAATGATATGTGGAGTGAAGTGTGGAATGATGTATGGAATGATGTGTGGAATGACGTGTGGAATGATGTGTGGAATGAGGTGTGGAATGACGTGTGGAATGAGGAGTGGAATGATGTGTGGAATGAGGATTGGAAGATATTTGGAATGTTGTCTGGAATGATGTGTGGAATGCTGTGTGGAATGATGTGTGAAATGAGGTGTGGAATGATGTGTGTAATGATGTGTGGAATGATATGTGGAATGATGTATTGAATGATGTGTGGAATGATGAGTGGAATGAGGTGTGGAATGAGCTGTGGAATGATGAGTGGAATGATATGAGGAATGAGGATTGGAAGATATTTGGAATGTTGTCTGGAATGATGCGTGGAATGCTGTGTGGAATGATGTGTGGAATGAGGTGTGGAATGATGTGTGCAATGATGTGTGGAATGATATGTGGAATGATGTATTGAATGATGTGTGGAATGATGAGTGGAATGAGGTGAGGAATGATGTGTGGAATGATGTGTGGAATGATGTTTGGAATACGTTGTGGAATGAGGTGTGGACTGATGTGTGGAATGATGTGTGGATTGATGTGTGGAATGTTGCGTGGAATGATGTGTGGAATGATGTGTGGAATGATGTTTCTAATGAGTTGTGGAATGTGGTGTGGACTGATGTGTGGAATGATGTGTGGATTGATGTGTGCAATGATGTATGGAATGTTGTGGAATGATGTGTGGAATGAGGTGTGCAAAATTGTGTGCAATGATGTGTGGAATGATGTGTGCAATGATGTGTGCAATGATGTGTGCAATTATGTGTGAAATGATGTGTGTGAATTTGGTGTGGAATGATGTATGTAATGATGTGTGGAATGAGATGTGGAATGATGCGTGGAATGTTATGTGGAATGAGGTGTGGAATGATGTTTGGAATGCTGAGTGGAATGATGTTTGCAATGATGTGTGGAATGATGTGTGGAGTAAGGTGTGGAGTAATGTGTGGAATGCTGTGTGGAATGCTGTGTGGAATGATGTGTGGAATGATGTGTCAATGATGTATGGAATGCTGTATCGAATGATGTGTGGAATGATGTATGGTATGATGTATGGTATTCTGTGTGGAATGATGTGTGAAATGATGTGTGGAATGATGTGTGGAATGAGGTGTGGAATGATGTGTGCAATGATGTGTGCAATGATGTGTCGAATAATATCTGGAATGATGTGTGCAATGATGTGTGCAATGATATGTGGAATGATTTGTGGAATGAGATGTGGAATGAGTTGTGGAATGAGGTGTGGAATGAGGTGCGGACTAATGTGTGGAATGATGTGTGGATTGATGTATGGAATGATGTGTCGAATGTTGTGGAATGATGTGTGGAATGATGTGTGGAATGATGTGTGTAATGATGTGTGTAATGAGGTGTTGGATCAGATGTGGAATGAGGTATGGAATGATGTGTGGAATTATGTGTGGAATGCTGTGTGGAATGAAGGGTGGAATGAGGTTCGGAATGGGGTGTGGAATGAGGTGTGGAATGAGGTGTGGTATGAGGTGTGGAATAATGTGTGGAATGATATGTGGAATGATGTGTGGAATGATGCGTGGAATGATATTTGGAATGAGGTGTGGAATGAGGTGTGGAATGAGGTGTGGCATGATGTGTGGAATGATGTGTGACATGATGTGTGGAATGATGTGTGGAATGATGTGTGAAATGCTGTGTGGAATGATGTGTGTAATGATGTATGTGATGTTGTTTGGAATGATGTGTGGAATGATGCGTGCAATATGGTGTGGAATGATGTGTGGAATGATATGTAATATGATGTGGAATGATATTTGGAATGATGTGTGGAATGACGTGTGGAATGATGTGTGGAATGAAGTGTGGAAAGATGTGTGGAATGATGTGTCGAATGACATCTGGAATGATTTATGGAATGATGTGTGGAATGATGTTTGGAATGATGTGTGGAATGACGTGTGGAATGATGTTTGGAATAATGTGTGGAATGATGTGTGGAATAATGTGTGGAATGATGTGTGGAATGACGTGTGGAATGATGTATGTGATGATGTTTGGAATGATGTAGCAACATAGAAACATAGAAAATAGGTGCAGGAGTAGGCCATCCGGCCCTTCTAGCCTGCACTGCCATTCAATGAGTTCATGGCTGAACATTCAACTTCAGTACCCCATTCCTGCTTTCTCGCCATACCCCTTGATCCCCCTAATAGTAAGGACCTCATCTAACTCATTTTTGAATATATTTAGTGAATTGGCCTCAACAACTTTCTGTGGTAGAGAATTCCACAGGTTCACCACTCTCTGGGTGAAGAGGTTCCTCCGCATCTCGGTCCTAAATGGCTTACCCCTTATCCTTAGACTGTGACCTCTGATTCTGGACTTCCCCAACATTGGGAATATTCTTCCTGCATCTAACCTGTCTAACCTCGTCAGAATTTTAAATGTTTCTATGTGGTCCCCTCTCATTCTTCTAAACTCCAGTGAATACAAGCCCAGTTGATCCAGTCTTTCTTGATAGGTCAGTCCCGCCATCCCGCGAATCAGTCTGATGAACCTTCGCTGCACTCCCTCAATAGCAAGAATATCCTTCCTCAGGTTAGGAGACCAAAACTGTACACAATACTCCAGGTGTGGCCTCACCAATGCCGTGTACAACTGTAGCAACACCTCCCTGCCCCTGTACTCAAATCCCCTTGCTATGAAGGCCAACATGCCATTGGCATTCTTAACCGCCTGCTGCACCTGCATGCCAACCTTCAATGACTGATGTACCATGACACCCAGGTCTCTTTGCACCTCCCCTTTTCCTAATCTGTCACCATTCAGATAATAGTCTGTCTCTCTGTTTTTACCACCAAAGTGGATAACGTCACATTTATCCACATTATACTTCATCTGCCATGCATTTGCCCACTCACCTAACCTATCCAAGTCGCTCTGCAGCCTCACAGCATCCTCCTCGCAGCTCACACTGCCACCCAACTTAGTGTCATCCGCAAATTTGGAGATACTACATTTAATCCCCTCATCTAAATCATTAATGTACAGTGTAAACAGCTGGGGCCCCAGCACAGAACCTTGCGGTACCCCAATAGTCACTGCCTGCCATTCTGAAAAGTACCCATTTACTGCTACTCTTTGCTTCCTGTCTGATAACCAGTTCTCAATCCATGTCAGCACACTACCCCCAATCCCATGTGCTCTAACTTTGCACATCAATCTCTTGTGTGGGACCTTGTCGAACGCCTTCTGAAAGTCCAAATATACCACATCAACTGGTTCTACCTTATCCACTCTACTGGAAACATCCTCAAAAAATTCCAGAAGATTTGTCAAGCATGATTTCCCTTTCACAAATCCATGCTGACTTGGACCTATCATGTCACCTCTTTCCAAATGCACTGCTATGATATCCTTAATAATTGATTCCATCATTTTACCCACTACCGATGTCAGGCTGACCGGTCTATAATATCCTGTTTTCTCTCTCCCTCCTTTTTTAAAAAGTGGGGTTACATTGGCTACCCTCCACTCCATAGGAACTGATCCAGAGTCAATGGAATGTTGGAAAATGACTGTAACCGCATCCACTATTTCCAAGGCCACCTCCTTAAGTACTCTGGGATGCAGTCCATCAGGCCCTGGGGATTTATCGGCCTTCAATCCCATCAATTTCCCCAACACAATTTCCCGGCTAATAAGGATTTCCCTCAGTTCGTCCTCCTTACTAGACCCCCCGACCCCTTTTATAACCGGAAGGTTGTTCGTGTCCTCCTTCGTGAATACCGAACCAAAGTATTTGTTCAATTGGTCCGCCATTTCTTTGTTCCCCGTTATGACTTCCCCTGATTCTGACTGCAGGGGACCTACGTTTGTCTTTACTAACCTTTTTCTCTTTACATATCTATAGAAACTTTTGCAATCCGTCTTAATGTTCCCTGCAAGCTTCTTCTCATACTCCATTTTCCCTGCCCTAATCAAATCCTTTGTCCTCCTCTGCTGAGTTCTAAATTTCTGCCAGTCCCCAGGTTCGCTGCCATTTCTGGCCAATTTGTAAGCCACTTCCTTGGCTTTAATACTATCCCTGATTTCCCTGTGTGGAATGATGCGTGGAATATGGTGCGGAATGATGTGTGGAATGATGTGGAATGTGATGTGGAATGATGTTTGGAATGAATTGTGGAATGATGTGTGGAATGAGGTGTGGAATGAGGTATGGAATGATGTGTGGAATGATGGGTGGAATGTTGTGGAATGTTGTTGAATGATGTGTGGAATGATGGGTGGAATGAGATGTGGAATGAGGTGTGGAATGATGTGTGGAATGATGCGTGGAATGATATTTGGAATGAGGTGTGGAATGAGGTATGGAATGATGTGTGGAATGATGTGTGGAATGTTGTGGAATGTTGTTGAATGATGTGTGGAATGATGGGTGGAATGAGGTGTGGAATGAGGTGTGGAATGATTTGTGGAATGATGCGTGGAATGATATTTGGAATGAGGTGTGGAATGATGTGTGGAATGAAGTGCGCAATGATGTATGGAATGGTGTGTGGAATGATATTTGGAATGATGTGTGGAATGATGCGTCGAATGTTATGTGGAATGTGATGTGGAATGATGTTTGGAATGATGTGTGGAATAATTTGTGGAATGAGTTGTGGAATGATGTGTTGAATGTTGTGGAATGATATGTGGAATGATATGTGGAATGGGGTGTGGAATGATGTGTGGAATGATGTGTGGAATGAGGTTTTCAATGAGGTGTGGAATGAGGGATGGAATGATGTGTGGATTGATGTGTGGAATGATATGTGCAATGATGTCATCAGTGATGTGTGGAATGAGGTGTGGAATGAGGTGTGGAATGAGGGATGGAATGATGTGTCGAATGATGTGTCGAGTGATATGTGGAATGATGTGTGGAATGATGTGTGGAATGATGCGTGGAATGATATGTGGAATGATGTGTGGAATGATATATGGAATGATGTGTGGAATGACGTGTGGAATGATGTTTGGAATGAGGTGTGGAAGGACGTGTGGAATGAGGAGTGGAATGTTGTGTGGAATGATGTGTGGAATGCTGTTTGGAATGAGTTGTGGAATGAGGTGTGGAATGATGTGTGCAATAATGTGTGGAATGCTCTCTGGAATGATGTGTGGAATGATGTGTGGAATGATGTGTGGAATGATGTGTGGAATGATGAGTGGAATGAGGTGCGGAATGATGTGTGGAATGAAGTTTGGAATGATGTGTGCAATGATGTGTCGAATAATATCTGGAATGATGTCTGGAATGATGTGTGGACTGATGTTTGGAATGATGTGTGGAATAATGTGTGGAATGATGTGTGGAATGATGTTTGGAATGAGTTGTGGAATGAGGTGTGGACTGATGTTTGCAATGATGTGCAATGATGTGTGCAATGATGTGTGCAATGATGTGTGCAATGATGTGTGGAATGAGGTGTGGAATGTAGTGTGCAATGATGTGTGGAATGAGATCTGGAATGATGCGTGGAATGATATGTGGAATGAGGTGTGGAATGATGTTTGGAATGCTGTGTGGAATGATGTGTGCAATGATGTGTGGAATGATGTGTGGAATGAGGTGTGGAATGATGGGTGGAATGCTGTGTGGAATGCTGTATGGAATGATGTGTGCAATGATGTGTCAATGATGTGTGGAATGCTGTGTGGAATCATGTGTGGAATGATGTGTGGAATGATGTCTGGAATTCTGTGTGGAATGATGTGTGCAATGATGTGTCGAATAATATCTGGAATGATGTGTGTAATGATGTGTGGAATGATATGTGGAATGAAGTGTGGATTGAGTTGTGGATGAGTTGTGGAATGAGGTGCGGAATGAGGTGTTGACTAATGTGTGGAATGATGTGTGGATTGATGTGTGGAATGATGTGTGGAATGTTATGGAATGATGTGTGGAATTAGGTGTGGAATGATGTGTGGAATGATGTGTGGAATGATGTGTATAATGATGTGTGGATTGATGTGTGGAATGAGGTGCGGAATGAGGTGTGGAATGAGGTATGGAAAGATGTGTGGAATTATGTGTGGAATGCTGTGTGGAATGATGGGTGGAATGAGTTGCGGAATGAGGTTTGGAATGAGGTGTGGAATGAGGTGTGGAATGAGGTGTGGAATGATGTGTGGAATGATGTGTGGAATGATGTGAGGAAAGATGCGTGGAATGATATTTGGAATGAGGTGTGGAATGAGGTGTGGAATGAAGTGTGGAATGATGTGTGGAATGATGTGTGACATGATGTGTGGAATAATGTGTGTAATGATGTATGTAATGTTGTTTGGAATGATGTGTGGAATGATGCGTGCAATATGGTGTGGAATGATGTGTGGAATGATGTGTAATGTGATGTGGAATGATATTTGGAATGATGTGTGGAATGACGTGTGGAATAATGTGTGGAATGAAGTGTGGAAAGATGTGTGGAATGATGTGTCGAATGACATCTGGAATGATTTATGGAATGATGTGTAGAATGATGTTTGGAATGATGTGTGGAATGATGTGTGGAATGATGTTTGGAATAATGTGTGGAATGATGTGTGGAATACTGTGTGGAATGATGTGTGGAATGACGTGTGGAATGATGTATGTGATGATGTTTGGAATGATGTAGCAACATAGAAACATAGAAAATAGGTGCAGGAGTCGGCCATCCGGCCCTTCTAGCCTGCACCGCCATTCAATGAGTTCATGGCTGAACATTCAACTTCAGTACCCCATTCCTGCTTTCTCGCCATACCCCTTGATCCCCCTAGTAGTAAGGACCTCATCTAACTCCTTTTTGAATATATTTAGTGAATTAGCCTCAACAACTTTCTGTGGTAGAGAATTCCACAGGTTCACCACTCTCTGGGTGAAGTAGTTCATCCGCATCTCGGTCCTAAATGGCTTTCCTCATATCCTTAGACTGTGACCTCTGGTTCTGGACTTCCCCAACATTGGGAACATTCTTCCTGCATCTAACCTGTCTAACCCCGTCAGAATTTTAAATCTTTCTATGAGGTCCCCTCTCATTCTTCTAAACTCCAGTGAATACAAGCCCAGTTGATCCAGTCTTTCTTGATAGGTTTGTCCCGCCATCCCGCGAATCAGTCTGATGAACCTTCGCTGCACTCCCTCAATAGCAAGAATATCCTTCCTCAGGTTAGGAGACCAAAACTGTACACAATACTCCAGGTGTGGCCTCACCAATGCCGTGTACAACTGTAGCAACACCTCCCTGCCCCTATACTCAAATCCCCTTGCTATGAAGGCCAACATGCCATTTGCTTTCTTAACCGCCTGCTGCACCTGCATGCCAACCTTCAATGACTGATGTACCATGACACCCAGGTCTCTTTGCACCTCCCCTTTTTCTAATCTGTCACCATTCAGATAATAGTCTGTCTCTCTGTTTTTACCACCAAAGTGGATAACGTCACATTTATCCACATTATACTTCATCTGCCATGCATTTGCCCACTCACCTAACCTATCCAAGTCGCTCTGCAGCCTCACAGCATCCTCCTCGCAGCTCACACTGCCACCCAACTTAGTGTCATCCGCAAATTTGGAGATACTACATTTAATCCCCTCATCTGAATCATTAATGTACAGTGTAAACAGCTGGGGCCCCAGCACAGAATCTTGCGGTACCCCAATAGTCACTGCCTGCCATTCTGAAAAGTACCCATTTACTGCTACTCTTTGCTTCCTGTCTGACAACCAGTTCTCAATCCATGTCAGTACACTACCCCCAATACCATGTGCTCTAACTTTGCACATCAATCTCTTCTGTGGGACTTGGCGAACGCCTTCTGAAAGTCCAAATATACCACATCGACTGGTTCTCTCTTATCCACTCTACTGGAAACATCCTCAAAAAGTTCCAGAAGATTTGTCAAGCATGATTTCCCTTTCACAAATCCATGCTTACTTGGACCTATCATGTCACCTCTTTCCAAATGCACTGCTATGACATCCTTAATAATTGATTCCATCATTTTACCCACGACCGATGTCAGGCTGACCGGTCTATAATTTCCTGTTTTCTCTCTCCCTCCGTTTTTAAAAAGTGGGGTTACATTGGCTACCCTCCACTCCATAGGAACTGATCCAGAGTCAATGGAATGTTGGAAAATGACTGTAAACGCATCCACTATTTCCAAGGCCACCTCCTTAAGTACTCTGGGATGCAGTCCATCAGGCCCTGGGGATTTATCGGCCTTCAATCCCATCAATTTCCCCAACACAATTTCCCGGCTAATAAGGATTTCCCTCAGTTCCTCCTCCTTACTAGACCCCCCGACCCCTTTTATAACCGGAAGGTTGTTCGTGTCCTCCTTCGTGAATACCGAACCAAAGTACTTGTTCAATTGGTCCGCCATTTCTTTGTTCCCCGTTATGACTTCCCCTGATTCTGACTGCAGGGGACCTACATTTGTCTTTACTAACCTTTTTCTCTTTACATATCTATAGAAACTTTTGCAATCCGTCTTAATGTTCCCTGCAAGCTTCTTCTCATACTCCATTTTCCCTGCCCTAATCAAACCCTTTGTCCTCCTCTGCTGAGTTCGAAATTTCTGCCAGACCCCAGGTTCGCTGCTATTTCTGGCCAATTTGTGTGCCACTTCCTTGGCTTTAATACTATCCCTGATTTCCCTGTGTGGAATGATGCGTGGAATATGGTGCGGAATGATGTGTGGAATGATGTGGAATGTGATGTGGAATGATGTTTGGAATGAATTGTGGAATGATGTGTGGAATGAGGTGTGGAATGAGGTATGGAATGATGTGTGGAATGATGGGTGGAATGTTGTGGAATGTTGTAGAATGATGTGTGGAATGATGGGTGGAATGAGGTGTGGAATGAGGTGTGGAATGATGTGTGGAATGATGCGTGGAATGATATTTGGAATGAGGTGTGGAATGAGGTATGGAATGATGTGTGGAATGATGTGTGGAATGTTGTGGAATGTTGTTGAATGATGTGTGGAATGATGGGTGGAATGAGGTGTGGAAGGAGGTGTGAAATGATTTGTGGAATGATGGGTGGAATGATATTTGGAATGAGGTGTGGAATGATGTGTGGAATGAAGTGAGCCATGATGTATGGAATGGTGTGTGGAATGATATTTGGAATGATGTGTGGAATGATGCGTCGAATGTTATGTGGAATGTGATGTGGAATGATGTTTGGAATGATGTGTGGAATAATGTGTGGAATGAGTTGTGGAAAGATGTGTTGAATGTTGTGGAATGATATGTGGAATGATGTGTGGAATTGGGTGTGGAATGATGTGTGGAATGATGTGTGGAATGAGGTGTTCAATGAGGTGTGGAATGAGGGATGGAATGATGTGTGGAATGATGTGTGGAATGATATGTGCAATGATGTCATCAGTGATGTGTGGAATGAGGTATGGAATGAGGTGTGAAATGAGGGATGGAATGATGTGTCGAATGATGTGTCGAATGATATGTGGAATGATGTTGGAATGATGTGTGGAATGATGCGTGGAATGATATGTGGAATGATGTGTGGAATGATATATGGAATGATGTGTGGAATACCGTGTGGAATGATGTGTGGAATGAGGTGTGGAAGGACGAGTGGAATGAGGAGTAGAATGTTGTGTGGAATGATGTGTGGAATAATGTTTGGAATGATGTGTGGAATGAGGTGTGGAATGATGTGTGCAATAATGTGTGGAATGCTCTATGGAATGATGTGTGGAATGATGTGTGGAATGATGTGTGGAATGATGTGTGGAATGATGTGTGGAATGATATGTGGAATGATGTATTGAATGATGTGTGGAATGATGAGTGGAATGAAGTGCGGAATGATGTGTGGAATGAAGTTTGGAATGATGTGTGCAATGATGTATCGAATAATATCTGGAATGATGTCTGGAATGATGTGTGGACTGATGTTTGGAATGATGTGTGGAATGATGTGTGGAATGATGTTTGGAATGAGTTGTGGAATGAGGTGTGAACTGATGTGTGGAGCGATGTGTGGATTGATGTGTGGAATGATGTGTGTAATGTTGTGGTATGTTATGTGGAATGATGTGTGGAGTGATGTTTGCAATGATGTGTGCAATGATGTGTGCAATGATGTGAGCAATGATGTGTGGAATGATGTGTGGAATGAAGTTTGGAATGATGTGTGCAATGATGTATCGAATAATATCTGGAATGATGTCTGGAATGATGTGTGGACTGATGTTTGGAATGATGTGTGGAATGATGTGTGGAATGATGTGTGGAATGAGGTGTGGAATGTTGTGTGTAATGATGTGTGGAATGAGATCTGGAATGATGCGTGGAATGATATGTGGAATGTGGTGTGGAATGATGTTTGGAATGCTGTGTGGAATGATTTGTGCAATGATGTGTGGAATGATGTGTGGAATGAGGTGTGGAATGATGTGTGGAATGCTGTGTGGAATGCTGTATGGAATGATGTGTGCAATGATGTGTCAATGATGTGTGGAATGCTGTGTGGAATCATGTGTGGAATGATGTGTGGAATGATGTATGGAATTCTGTGTGGAATGATGTGTGCAATGATGTGTCGAATAATATCTGGAATGATGTGTGGAATGATGTGTGGAATGATATGTGGAATGAAGTGTGGATTGAATTGTGGATGAGTTGTGGAATGAGGTGCGGAATGAGGTGTGGACCAATGTGTGGAATGATGTGTGGATTGATGTGTGGAATGATGTGTGGAATGTTGTGGAATGATGTGTGGAATTAGGTGTGGAATGATGTGTGGAATGATATGTGGAATGATGTGTACAATGATGTGTGGAATGATGTGTGGAATGAGGTGCGGAATGAGGTGTGGAATAAGGTGTGGAATGAGGTGTGGAATGAGGTGTGGAATGATGTGTGGAATTTCGTGTGGAATGATGTGTGGAATGAGGTATGTAATGATGTTTGGAATGATGTGTGGAATGATGCCTGGAATATGGTGTGGAATGATGTGTGTAATGATGTGGAATGTGATGTGGAATGATGTTTGCAATGATGTGTGGAATGATGTGTGGAATGATGTGTGGAATGAAGTTTGGAAAGATGTGTGGAATGATGTGTGGAATGACATTTGGAATGATGTATGAAATGATGTGTGGAATGATGTTCGGAATGACGTGTGGAATGATGTGTGGAATGATGTTTGGAATCATGTGTAGAATGATGTGTGGAATGATATGTGGAATGATGAGTGGAATGATGTTTGGAATGATGTTGAATGTTGTTGAATGATGTGTGGAATGATGAGTGGAACGAGGTGTGGAATGCGGTGTGGAATGAGGTATGGAATGAGGGGTGGAATGAGGTGTGGAATGATGTGTGGAACGATGTGGGGAATGATGTGTGGCATGATGTGTGGCATGTTGTGTGGAATTAGTTTTTCAATGACGTGTGAAATGAGAGATGGAAAGATGTGTGGAATGCTTTGTGGAATGATGTGTGGAATGAGGTATGTAATGATGTTTGGAATGATGTGTGGAATGATGCCTGTAATATGGTGTGGAATGATGTGTGTAATGATGTGGAATGTGATGTGGAATGATGTTTGGAATGATGTGTGGAATGACATTTGGAATGATGTATGGAATGATGTGTGGAATGATGTGTGGAATGATGTTTGAAATCATGTGTAGAATGATCTGTGGAATGATATGTGGAATGATGAGTCGAATGATGTTCGGAATGATGTTGAATGTTGTTGAATGATGTATGGAATGCTGAGTGGAACGAGGTGTGGAATGTGGTGTGGAATGAGGTATGGAATGAGGGGTGGAATGAGGTGTGGAATGATATGTGGAATGATGTGTGGACTGATGCGTGGAATGATATTTGGAATGGGTTGTGGAATGAGGTGTGGAATGACTTGCGGAATGATGCGTGGAATGATGTTTGGAATAATGTGTGGAATGATGCGTGGAATGTTATGTGGAATGTGATAAGGAATGATGTTTGGAATGATGTGTGGACTGATATGTGGAATGATGTGTGGAATGATGTGCGGAATGAAGTGTGGAATGAGGTGTGGAATGAGGTATGGACTGATGTGTGGAATGATGTGTGGAATGATGAGTGGAATGAGATGTGGAATGGTATGTGGAATGAGGTTGTTGAATGATGTTTGGAATGATGTGTGGAATGATGTGTGGAATGAGATGTGAAATGATGCGTGGAATGATATGTGGAATGAGGAGTGGATGATATTTGGAATGTTGTGTCGAATGAAGTGTAGAAAGATGTGTGGAATGATGTGTCGAATGACATCTGGAATGATGTATGGAATGATGTGTGGAATGATGTTTGGAATGATGTGTTGAATGATGCGTGGAATGTTATGTGGAATGTGATGTGGAATGATGTTTGGAATGTTGTGTGGAATGATGTGTGGAATGATGTTTGGAATGATGTGTGGAATGATGTGTGGAATGAGGTGTGGAATGAGCTATGGACTGATGTGTGGAATGACGTGTGGAATGATGTGGGGAATGAGGTGTGGAATGAGGTGTGGAATGGTGTGTGGCATGATGTGTGGCATGTTGTGTGGAATTAGTTTTTCAATGACGTGTGGAATGAGAGAGGGAAAGATGTGTGGAATGCTTTGTGGAATGATGTGTGGTATGAGTATGGAATGACTTGCGGAATGATGTGTGGAATGAGGTGTGGAATGCTGTGTGGAATGAAGTGTGGAATGATATTTGGAATGCTGTGTGGAATGATGTGTGGAATGATGTGTGGAATGCGTTGTGGAATGATGTGTGGAATGATGTGTGCAATGAGGTGTGGAATGCTTGTGGAATGATGTGTGGAATGATGTTTGGAATGATGTGTGAAATTATATGTGGAATGATGTATTGAATGATGTGTGGAATGATGTGTGGAATGAGGTGAGGAATGATGTGTGGAATGATGTGGGGAATGAGGTGTGGAATGAGGTATGGATTGATGTGTGGAATGATGTGTGGAATGATGTGTGCAATGTTGAGGAATGTTGTGGAATGATGTGTGGAATGATGTGTGGAATGATGGGTGGAATGAGGTGTGGAATGAGGTGTGGAATGAGGTGTGGACTAATGTGTGGAATGATGTGTGGATTGATGTGTGGAATGATGTGTGGAATGTTGTGGAATGAGGTGTGAAATGATGTGTGGAATGATGTGTGGAATGATGTGTGAAATGATGTGTGCAATGATGTGTGGAATGATGTATGGAATGATGTGTGGAATGATGTATGGAATGAGGTGTTGGATCGGATGTGGAATGAGGTATGGAATGATGTGTGGAATTATGTGTGGAATACTGTGTGGAATGATGGGTGGAATGAGTTGCAGAAGGAGATTTGGAATGAGGTGTGGAATGAGGTGTGGAATGAGGTTTGGAATGATGTGTGGAATGATGTGTGACATGCTGTGTGGAATGATGTGTGGAATGATGTGTGACATGCTCTGTGGAATGATGTGTGGAATGATGCGTGGAATATGGTGTGGAATGATGTGTGGAATGATGTGAATTATGATGTGGAATGATGTTTGGAATGATGTGTGGAATGATGTGTGGAATGATGTGTGGAATGAAGTGTGGAATGATGTGTGGAATGAAGTGTGGATAGATGTGCCGAATGATGTGTCGAATGACAACTGGAATGATGTATGGAATGATGTGAGGAATGATGTTCCGAATGATGCGTGGAATGATGTATGTAATGATGTTTGGAATGATGTCTGGAATGCTGCGTGGAATATGGTGTGGAATAATGTGTGGAATGATGTGGAATATGATGTGGAATGATGTTAGGAATGATGTGTGGAATGATGTGTGGAATGATGTGTGGAATGAAGTGTGGAAAGATGTGTGGAATGACATCTGGAATGATGTATGGAATGATGTGTGGAATGATGTTTCGAATGATGTGTGGAATGATGTGTGGAATGATGTTTGTAATAATGTTTGGATTGATGTGTGGAATGATGTGTGGAATGATGTGTGGAATGATGTGTGGAATGATGTATGTAATGTTGTTTGGAATGATGTGTGGAATGATGCGTGGAATATGGTGTGGAGTGATGTGTGGAATGATGTGGAATGTGATGTGGAATGTTGTTTGGAATGATGTGTGGAATGATGTGCAGAATCAGGTGTGGAATGAGGTATGGACTGACGTGTGGAATGATGTGTGGAATGATGTGTGGAATGTTATGGAATGTTGTTGAATGATGTGTGGAATGATGGGTGGAATGCGGTGTGGAATGAGGTGTGGAATGAGGTATGGAATTATGTTTGGAATGATGCGTGGAATGATATTTGGAATGAGGTGTGGAATGAGGTGTGGAATGAGGTGTGGAATGATGTGTGGAATGATGTGTGACATGCTGTGTGGAATGATGTGTGGAATGATGTGTGAAATGCTGTATGGAATGACGTGTGGAATGATGTATGTAATGATGTTTGGAATGATGTGTGGAATGATGCGTGGAATATGGTGTGGAATGATGTGTGGAATGATGTGGAATATGATGTGGAATGATGTTTGGAATGATGTGTGGAATGATGTGTGGAATGAAGTGTGGAAAGATGTGTCGAATGATGCGTCGAAAGACATCTGGAATGATGTATGGAATGATGTGTGGAATGATGTTTGGAATAATGTGTGGAATGATATGTGGAATGATGTGTGGAATGATGTGTGGAATGATGTGTTAATTGATGTGTAGAAAGATGTGTAGAATGATGCGTAGAATGATGTGTGGAATGATGTGTTGAAAGATGTGTAAAATGATGTGCAGAATGATATGTAGAATGATGTGTAGAATGATGTGTAGATTGATGTGTAAATCATGTGGTGTAGAATGATGTGCAGAATGATGTGTAGAATTATGTGTCGAATGATTTGTAGAATGATTTGTTGACAGATGTGTAGAATGATGCGTAGAATGATAGGAAGAATGATGCCTAGAATGATGTATAGAATGATGTGTAGAAAGATGTGTAGAATGAACTTGTGTAGATTGATGTGTAGAATGATGAGCAGAATGATGTGCAGAATGATGTTTGGAATGATGTGTCGAATGATGCGTAGAATGATGTGTAGAATGACGTGTAGAATGATGTATAGAATGATGTGTAGAATGATGTTGTGTAGAATGATGTGTGGGAGGAATTGTAGAATGATGTGTAGAATGATGTGCAGAATGATGTGTAGAATGATGTATAGAATGATGTGTAGAAAGATGTGTAGAATGATGTGTAGAATGATATGTAGAATGATGTGTAGAATGATGTGTATAATGATGTGTAGAATGAACTTGTGCAAATTGATGTTTAGCATGATGTGTAGAATGATGTGTAGAATGATGTGTGGAATGATGTGTAGAATGATGCGTAGAATGATGTGTAGAATGATGTGCAGAATGATGTATAGAATGGTGTGTAGAATGATGTTGTGCAGAATGATGTGTGGAATGATGTGTAGAATGATGTGTAGAATGATGTACAGAATGATGTGCAGAATGATGTTGAGTAGAATGCTGTGTGGAATGATGTGTAGAATGATGTGCAGAATGCTGTTGAGTAGAATGATTTTTCGAATGATGTATAGGATGATGTGTGGAATAATGTGTAGAATGAGGTGCAGAATGATGTGTAGAATGATGTGTAGAATGATGTGTCGAAAGATGTGTCGAATGATACGTAGAATGATGTGAAGAATGATGTGTAGAATGATGTGTGTATTGATGTGTCGAATGATGTGTAGAATGATGTGTAGAATGATGTGTAGAAAGATGTGTAGAATGATGCGTAGAATGACGTGTAAAATGATGTGTACAATGATGGGTAGAATGATGTGTTGAAAGATGTGTCGAATGATGCGTAGAATGATGTGTAGAATGATGTGTAAAATGATGTGTAGAATGATACGGAGAATGATGTGTAGAATGATTTGTAGAATGATATGTGGAATGATGTGTAGAATGATGTGTAGAATGATGTGTAGAATAATGTGCAGATTGATGTGCAGAATGACGTGTAGAATGTTGTGTAGAATGATGTGTAGAATGATGTGTAGAATGATGTGTAGATTGATGTGTAGAATGATGTGTAGAATGATGCGTAGAATGATGTGTAGAATGATTGTAGAATGGTGTGCAGATTGACGTGTCGAATGAGGTGTACAATGATGTGTAGAATGATGTGTAGAAAGTTGTGTAGAATGATGCGTAGAATGATGTGTAGAAAGATGTATAGAATGATGCGTAGAATGATGTGTAGAATGAAGTGTAGAATGATGTGCAGATTGACGTGTCGAATGACGTGTAGAATGTTGTGTTAATTGATGTGTAGAAAGATGTGTAGAATGATGCGTAGAATGATGTGTGGAATGATGTGTTGAAAGATGTGTAAAATTATGTGCAGAATGACATGTAGAATGACGTGTAGAATGATGTGTAGATTGATGTGTAAATCATGTGGTGTAGAATGATGAGCAGAATGATGTGTAGAATTATGTGTCGAATGATTTGTAGAATGATTTGTTGACAGATGTGTAGAATGATGCGTAGAATGATAGGAAGAATGATGCGTAGAATGATGTGTAGAATGATGTGTAGAATGATGTGTAGAATGAACTTGTGTAGATTGATGTGTAGAATGATGTGTAGAATGATGTGTAGAATGATGTGTAGAATGATGTATAGAATGATGTGTAGAATCAAGTTGTGTAGATTGATGTGTAGAATGATGAGTAGAATGATGTGCAGAATGATGTTTGGAATGATGTGTAGAATGATGCGTAGAATGTTGTGTAGAATGACGTGTAGAATGAAGAATTGAATGATGTGTAGAATAATGTTGTGTAGAATGATGTGTGGGAGGAAATGTAGAATGATGTGTAGAATGATGTATAGAATGATGTGCAGAATGATGTTGAGTAGAATGATGTGTCGAATGATGTGTAGAATGATGTGTAGAATGATGTGTAGAAAGATGTGCAGAATGATGTGTGGAATGATTTGTGGACTGATGTGTAGAATGATGTGTAGCATGATGTGTAGAATGATGTGTAGAATGATGTGCAGATTGATGTGCAGAATGATGTGTAGAAAGATGTTTGGAATGATGTGTAGAATGATGTGTAGAATGATTGTAGAATGGTGTGCAGATTGACGTGTCGAATGAGGTGTACAATGATGTGTAGAATGATGTGTAGAAAGTTGTGTAGAATGATGCGTAGAATGATGTGTAGAAAGATGTATAGAATGATGCGTAGAATGATGTGTAGAATGAAGTGTAGAATGATGTGCAGATTGACGTGTCGAATGACGTGTAGAATGTTGTGTTAATTGATGTGTAGAAAGATGTGTAGAATGATGCGTAGAATGATGTGTGGAATGATGTGTTGAAAGATGTGTAAAATTATGTGCAGAATGACATGTAGAATGACGTGTAGAATGATGTGTAGATTGATGTGTAAATCATGTGGTGTAGAATGATGAGCAGAATGATGTGTAGAATTATGTGTCGAATGATTTGTAGAATGATTTGTTGACAGATGTGTAGAATGATGCGTAGAATGATAGGAAGAATGATGCGTAGAATGATGTGTAGAATGATGTGTAGAATGATGTGTAGAATGAACTTGTGTAGATTGATGTGTAGAATGATGTGTAGAATGATGTGTAGAATGATGTGTAGAATGATGTATAGAATGATGTGTAGAATCAAGTTGTGTAGATTGATGTGTAGAATGATGAGTAGAATGATGTGCAGAATGATGTGTAGAATGATGTGTAGAATGATGCGTAGAATGTTGTGTAGAATGACGTGTAGAATGAAGAAATGAATGATGTGTAGAATAATGTTGTGTAGAATGATGTGTGGGAGGAAATGTAGAATGATGTGTAGAATGATGTATAGAATGATGTGCAGAATGATGTTGAGTAGAATGATGTGTCGAATGATGTGTAGAATGATGTGTAGAATGATGTGTAGAAAGATGTGCAGAATGATGTGTGGAATGATTTGTGGACTGATGTGTAGAATGATGTGTAGCATGATGTGTAGAATGATGTGTAGAATGATGTGCAGATTGATGTGCAGAATGATGTGTAGAAAGATGTGTAGAATGATGGTTAGAATGATACGTAGAATGATGCGTCGAATGATGTGTAGAATGATGTGTGGAATGATGTGTAGAATGATGTGTGGAATGATGTATCGAATGATGTGCAGAATATGTTTTGTAGATTGATGTGTAGAATGATGAGTAGAATGATGTGCAGAATGATGTTTGGAATGATGTGTAGAATGATGCGTAGAATGATGTGTAGAATGACGTGTAGAATGATGTATAGAATGATGTGTAGAATGATGTTGTGTAGAATGATGTGTGGGAGGAATTGTAGAATGATGTGTAGAATGATGTGCAGAATGATGTTGAGTAGAATGATGTGTCGAATTATGTGTAGAATGATGTGTAGAAAAATGTGTAGAATGACGTGTCGAATGATGTGTAGAATGATGTATAGAATGATGTGTAGAATTATGTTGTGTGGAATGATTTGTGGAATGATGTGTGGAATGATGCGTAGAATGATGTGTAGACTGATGTGTAGAATGATGTATAGAATGATGTGTAGAATGATGTTGTGTAGAATGATGTGTTGCATGATATGTAGAATGATGTGTAAAATGATGTGTAGAATGATGTGTAGAAAGATGTGTAGAATGATATGTAGAATGATGTGTACAATGGTGTATAGAATGATGTGTAGAATGAACTTGTGCAAATTGATGTTTAGCATGATGTGTAGAATGATGTGTAGAATGATGTGTGGAATGATGTGTAGAATGATGCGTAGAATGATGTGTAGAATGATGTGCAGAATGATGTATAGAATGGTGTGTAGAATGATGTTGTGCAGAATGATGTGTGGAATGAAATGTAGAATGATGTGTAGAATGATGTACAGAATGATGTGCAGAATGATGTTGAGTAGAATGCTGTGTGGAATGATGTGTAGAATGATGTGCAGAATGCTGTTGAGTAGAATGATTTTTCGAATGATGTATAGGATGATGTGTGGAATAATGTGTAGAATGAGGTGCAGAATGATGTGTAGAATGATGTGTAGAATGATGTGTCGAAAGATGTGTCGAATGATACGTAGAATGATGTGAAAAATGATGTGTAGAATGATGTGCGTATTGATGTGTCGAATAATGTGTAGAATGATGTGTAGAATGATGTGTAGAAAGATGTGTAGAATGATGTGTAGAATGACGTGTAAAATGATGTGTACAATGATGGGTAGAATGATGTGTTGAAAGATGTGTCGAATGATGCGTAGAATGACGTGTAGAATGATGTGTAAAATGATGTGCAGAATGATGTGTAGAATGACGTGTAGAATGATGTGCAGAATGATGTGTAAATCATGTGGTGTAGAATGATGTGCAGATTGTTGAGTCGAATGATGTGTAGAATAACGTGCAGAATGATGTGTATAATGGTGCGTAGAATGATGTGTAGAAAGATGTGTAGATTGATGTGTATAATGATGTTTAGCATGATGTGTAGAATGATGTGTAGAATGATGTGTGGAATGATGTGTAGAATGATGTGTAGAATGATGTGTAGAATGATGTGCAGAATGATGTATAGAATGGTGTGTAGAATGATGTTGTGCAGAATGATGTGTGGAATGAAATGTAGAATGATGTGTAGAATGATGTACAGAATGATGTGCAGAATGATGTTGAGCAGAATGCTTTGTGGAATGATGTGTAGAATGATGTGCAGAATGCTGTTGAGTAGAATGATTTTTCGAATGATGTGTAGGATGATGTGTGGAATAATGTGTAGAATGACGTGCAGAATGATGTGCAGAATGATGCTTATAATGATGTGTAGAATGATGTACAGAATAAAGTGTAGAATGAAGTTGTGCAGATTGATGTGTCGAATGATGTGTAGAATGATGTGTAGAATGATGTATAGAATGACGTGTATATTGATGTGTAGAATGATGTGTAGAATGATGTGCAGATTGATGTGTCAAATGATGTGAAGAATGATGTGTAGAATGATGTGTAGAAAGATGTGCAGAATGATGCTTAGAATGATTTGTAGAATGATGTGTAGAATGATGTGTAGATTGATGTGTAGAATGATGTGTAGAATGATGCGTAGAATGATGTGTAGAATGATTGTAGAATGGTGTGCAGATTGACGTGTCGAATGAGGTGTACAATGATGTGTAGAATGATGTGTAGAAAGTTGTGTAGAATGATGCGTAGAATGATGTGTAGAAAGATGTATAGAATGATGCGTAGAATGATGTGTAGAATGAAGTGTAGAATGATGTGCAGATTGACGTGTCGAATGACGTGTAGAATGTTGTGTTAATTGATGTGTAGAAAGATGTGTAGAATGATGCGTAGAATGATGTGTGGAATGATGTGTTGAAAGATGTGTAAAATTATGTGCAGAATGACATGTAGAATGACGTGTAGAATGATGTGTAGATTGATGTGTAAATCATGTGGTGTAGAATGATGAGCAGAATGATGTGTAGAATTATGTGTCGAATGATTTGTAGAATGATTTGTTGACAGATGTGTAGAATGATGCGTAGAATGATAGGAAGAATGATGCGTAGAATGATGTGTAGAATGATGTGTAGAATGATGTGTAGAATGAACTTGTGTAGATTGATGTGTAGAATGATGTGTAGAATGATGTGTAGAATGATGTGTAGAATGATGTATAGAATGATGTGTAGAATCAAGTTGTGTAGATTGATGTGTAGAATGATGAGTAGAATGATGTGCAGAATGATGTTTGGAATGATGTGTAGAATGATGCGTAGAATGTTGTGTAGAATGACGTGTAGAATGATGAATTGAATGATGTGTAGAATAATGTTGTGTAGAATGATGTGTGGGAGGAAATGTAGAATGATGTGTAGAATGATGTATAGAATGATGTGCAGAATGATGTTGAGTAGAATGATGTGTCGAATGATGTGTAGAATGATGTGTAGAATGATGTGTAGAAAGATGTGCAGAATGATGTGTGGAATGATTTGTGGACTGATGTGTAGAATGATGTGTAGCATGATGTGTAGAATGATGTGTAGAATGATGTGCAGATTGATGTGCAGAATGATGTGTAGAAAGATGTGTAGAATGATGGTTAGAATGATACGTAGAATGATGCGTCGAATGATGTGTAGAATGATGTGTGGAATGATGTGTAGAATGATGTGTGGAATGATGTATCGAATGATGTGCAGAATATGTTTTGTAGATTGATGTGTAGAATGATGAGTAGAATGACGTGCAGAATGATGTTTGGAATGATGTGTAGAATGATGCGTAGAATGATGTGTAGAATGACGTGTAGAATGATGTATAGAATGTTGTGTAGAATGATGTTGTGTAGAATGATGTGTGGGAGGAATTGTAGAATGATGTGTAGAATGATGTGCAGAATGATGTTGAGTAGAATGATGTGTCGAATTATGTGTAGAATGATGTGTAGAAAAATGTGTAGAATGACGTGTCGAATGATGTGTAGAATGATGTATAGAATGATGTGTAGAATTATGTTGTGTGGAATGATGTGTGGAATGATGTGTGGAATGATGCGTAGAATGATGTGTAGACTGATGTGTAGAATGATGTATAGAATGATGTGTAGAATGATGTTGTGTAGAATGATGTGTTGCATGATATGTAGAATGATGTGTAAAATGATGTGTAGAATGATGTGTAGAAAGATGTGTAGAATGATATGTAGAATGATGTGTACAATGGTGTATAGAATGATGTGTAGAATGAACTTGTGCAAATTGATGTTTAGCATGATGTGTAGAATGATGTGTAGAATGATGTGTGGAATGATGTGTAGAATGATGCGTAGAATGATGTGTAGAATGATGTGCAGAATGATGTATAGAATGGTGTGTAGAATGATGTTGTGCAGAATGATGTGTGGAATGAAATGTAGAATGATGTGTAGAATGATGTACAGAATGATGTGCAGAATGATGTTGAGTAGAATGCTGTGTGGAATGATGTGTAGAATGATGTGCAGAATGCTGTTGAGTAGAATGATGTGTCGAATGATGTGTAGAATGATGTGTAGAATGATGTGTAGAAAGATGTGCAGAATGATGTGTGGAATGATTTGTGGACTGATGTGTAGAATGATGTGTAGCATGATGTGTAGAATGATGTGTAGAATGATGTGCAGATTGATGTGCAGAATGATGTGTAGAAAGATGTGTAGAATGATGGTTAGAATGATACGTAGAATGATGCGTCGAATGATGTGTAGAATGATGTGTGGAATGATGTGTAGAATGATGTGTGGAATGATGTATCGAATGATGTGCAGAATATGTTTTGTAGATTGATGTGTAGAATGATGAGTAGAATGATGTGCAGAATGATGTTTGGAATGATGTGTAGAATGATGCGTAGAATGATGTGTAGAATGACGTGTAGAATGATGTATAGAATGATGTGTAGAATGATGTTGTGTAGAATGATGTGTGGGAGGAATTGTAGAATGATGTGTAGAATGATGTGCAGAATGATGTTGAGTAGAATGATGTGTCGAATTATGTGTAGAATGATGTGTAGAAAAATGTGTAGAATGACGTGTCGAATGATGTGTAGAATGATGTATAGAATGATGTGTAGAATTATGTTGTGTGGAATGATGTGTGGAATGATGTGTGGAATGATGCGTAGAATGATGTGTAGACTGATGTGTAGAATGATGTATAGAATGATGTGTAGAATGATGTTGTGTAGAATGATGTGTTGCATGATATGTAGAATGATGTGTAAAATGATGTGTAGAATGATGTGTAGAAAGATGTGTAGAATGATATGTAGAATGATGTGTACAATGGTGTATAGAATGATGTGTAGAATGAACTTGTGCAAATTGATGTTTAGCATGATGTGTAGAATGATGTGTAGAATGATGTGTGGAATGATGTGTAGAATGATGCGTAGAATGATGTGTAGAATGATGTGCAGAATGATGTATAGAATGGTGTGTAGAATGATGTTGTGCAGAATGATGTGTGGAATGAAATGTAGAATGATGTGTAGAATGATGTACAGAATGATGTGCAGAATGATGTTGAGTAGAATGCTGTGTGGAATGATGTGTAGAATGATGTGCAGAATGCTGTTGAGTAGAATGATTTTTCGAATGATGTATAGGATGATGTGTGGAATAATGTGTAGAATGAGGTGCAGAATGATGTGTAGAATGATGTGTAGAATGATGTGTCGAAAGATGTGTCGAATGATACGTAGAATGATGTGAAGAATGATGTGTAGAATGATGTGCGTATTGATGTGTCGAATAATGTGTAGAATGATGTGTAGAATGATGTGTAGAAAGATGTGTAGAATGATGTGTAGAATGACGTGTAAAATGATGTGTACAATGATGGGTAGAATGATGTGTTGAAAGATGTGTCGAATGAAGCGTAGAATGACGTGTACAATGATGTGTAAAATGATGTGCAGAATGATGTGTAGAATGACGTGTAGAATGATGTGCAGAATGATGTGTAAATCATGTGGTGTAGAATGATGTGCAGATTGTTGAGTCGAATGATGTGTAGAATAACGTGCAGAATGATGCGTATAATGGTGCGTAGAATGATGTGTAGAAAGATGTGTAGATTGATGTGTATAATGATGTTTAGAATGATGTGTAGAATGATGTGTAGAATGATGTGTGGAATGATGTGTAGAATGATGTGTAGAATGATGTGTAGAATGATGTGCAGAATGATGTATAGAATGGTGTGTAGAATGATGTTGTGCAGAATGATGTGTGGAATGAAATGTAGAATGATGTGTAGAATGATGTACAGAATGATGTGCAGAATGATGTTGAGCAGAATGCTTTGTGGAATGATGTGTAGAATGATGTGCAGAATGCTGTTGAGTAGAATGATTTTTCGAATGATGTGTAGGATGATGTGTGGAATAATGTGTAGAATGACGTGCAGAATGATGTGCAGAATGATGCTTATAATGATGTGTAGAATGATGTACAGAATAAAGTGTAGAATGAAGTTGTGCAGATTGATGTGTCGAATGATGTGTAGAATGATGTGTAGAATGATGTATAGAATGACGTGTATATTGATGTGTAGAATGATGTGTAGAATGATGTGCAGATTGATGTGTCAAATGATGTGAAGAATGATGTGTAGAATGATGTGTAGAAAGATGTGCAGAATGATGCTTAGAATGATTTGTAGAATGATGTGTAGAATGATGTGTAGAATGATGTGTAGAATGATGTGCAGATTGGAGTGCAGAATGATGTGTAGAATGATGTGTAGAAAGATGTGTAGAATGATGCATAGAATGATGCGTAGAATGACGTGTGGAATGATGTGTAGAATGTTGTGTAGAAAGATGTGTAGAATGATGTGTAGAATGATGTGTAGAAAGATGTGTGGAATGATGTGTAGAATGATGTTGTGTAGAATGATGTGTGGAATGAAATGTCGAATGATGTGTCGAATGATCTATAGAATGATGTGCAGAATGATGTAGAGTTGCATGATGTGTCGAATGATGTGCAGAATGATGTGCGGAATAATGTGTAGAATGACGTGTCGAATGATGTGAAGAATGATGTATAGAATGATGTGGAGAATTATGTTGTGTGGAATGAAATGTAGAATGGTGTGCTGAATGATGGAGAGAATGATGTGTAGAATGCTGTTGAGTAGAATGATTTTCGAATGATTTGTAGAATGACGTGTGGAATATTGTGTAGAATGACTTGTAGATTGACGTGTAGAATGATGTATAGAATGATGTGCAGAATAATGTGTAGAATGACGTGTAGAATGATGTGTAGAATGATGTGTAGAAAGATGTGTAGAATGATGCATAGAATGATGCGTAGAATGATGTGTGGAATGATGTGTAGAATGATGTGTCGAATAACGTGTAGAATTATGTGTAGAATTATGTGCAGAATGATTTGCAGAATGACGTGTTGAAAGATGTGTAGAATGATGTGTAGAATAATACTTAGAATGATGTGCAGAATGATGTGTAGAATGATGTGTAGAATGATGTGTAGAATGACGTGCAGAATTATGTGTAGAATAATGTGTAGATTGATGTGTAGAATGTTGTGTAGAATGATGTGTTCAGGATGTGTAGAATGATGCGTAGAATGTTGCGGAGAATGATGCGTAGAATGATGTGTAAAATGATGTGTACAATCATGTGTAAATCATGTGGTGTAGAATGTTGTGTAGAATGATGTGTTGAAAGATGTGTAGAATGATGTGTAGAATGATGTGTGGAATGATGTGTAGAATGATGCGTAGAATGATGTGTAGAATGATGTGTAGAATGATGTATAGAATGATGTGTAGAATGATGTTGTGTAGAATCATGTATCAAATGGAATGTAGAATGATGTGTAGAATGATGTATAGAATGATGTGCAGAATGATGTTGAGTAGAATGCTGTGTCGAATGATGTGTAGAATGATGTGTGGGATAATGTGTAGAATGACGTGCAGAATGATGTGAAGAATGATGTGTAGAATGATGCGTAGAATGAAGTGTAGAAATGTGTGTAGCATGATGCGTATAATGATGTGTAGAATGATGTACAGAATGATGTGCAGAATAAAGTTGTGTAGATTGATATGTATGATGATGTGTAGAATGATTTGTATAATGATGTGTAGAATGATGTATAGAATGATGTGTAGAATGCTGTTTTGTAGATTGATGTGAAGAATGATGTGTAGATTGAAGTGTAGTATGATGTGTATAATGATGTGTAGAATGATGTGTAGAATGTTGTGCAGAATGTTGTTTAGAATGATGTGTAAAATGAGGTTTGTAAGGATGTCTATAATGATGTGTGCAATAATGTGTAGAATGCTGTGTAGAATGATGTGTTGAATGATGATGTGTAGAATGATGTGTAGAATAATGCCGTGTAGAATGATGTGTAGAATGATGTGTAGAATGATGTATAGAATGATGTGTACAATGATGTTGTGTAGAATGATGTGTGGAATGATGTGTAGAATGATGTGTAGAATGATGTGCAGAAAGATGTGCAGAATGATGGTTAGAATGATACGTAGAATGATGCGTAGAATGATGTGTAGAATGATGTGTGGAATGATGTGTAGAATGATGTGTAGAATGATGTATCGAATGATGTGTAGAATGAAGTTGTGTAGATTGAGGTGTACAATGGTGAGTAGAATGATGTGCAGAATGATGTTTGGAATGATGTGTAGAATGATGCGTAGAATGATGTGTAGAATGACGTGTAGAATGATGTATTGAATGATGTGTAGAATGATGTTGCGTAGAATGATGTGTGGGAGGAAATGTAGAATGATGTGTAGAATGATGTATAGAATGACGTGCAGAATGATGTTGAGTAGAATGATGTGTCGAATGATGTGTAGAATGATGTGGAGAATGATGTGTAGAAAGATGTGCAGAATGATGTGCAGAATGATTTGTAGACTGATGTGTAGAATGATGCGTAGAATGATTTGTAGAATGATGTGTAGAATGATGTGCAGATTGATATGTCGAATGATGCGTAGAATGATGTGTAGAATGATGTTTAGAAAGATGTGTAGAATGATGCGTAGAATGATGTGTAGAAAGATGTGTAGAATGATGCGTAGAATGACGTGTAGAATGATGTGTAGAATGATATGTAGAATGATCTGTAGAATGATGTGTAGAATGATGTGTAGATTGATGTGTAGAATGATGTGCAGATTGATGTGTCGAATGATGTGTAGAATGATGTGTTGAATGTTGTGTAGAAAGATGTGTGGAATGATGCGTAGAATGATGTGTAAAATTATATGCAGAATGATGTGTAGAATAACGTGTAGAATGGTGTGTAGAATGATGTGTAAATCATGTGGTGTAGAATGATGTGCAGAATGATGTGTCGAATTATGTGTCGAATGATTTGTAAGAATGATTTGTTGAAAGATGAGTGCAATGATGCGTAGAATGATACGAAGAATGATGCGTAGAATGAGGTGTGGGATAATGTGTAGAATGACGTGCAGAATGACGTGAAGAATGATGTGTAGAATGATGCGTAGAATGATGTGTAGAAAGGTGTGTAGCATGATGCGTATAATGATGTGTAGAATGATGTACAGAATGATGTGCAGAATGAAGTTGTGTAGATTGATATGTATGATGATGTGTAGAATGATTTGTATAATGATGTGTAGAATGATGTATAGAATGATGTGTAGAATGCTGTTGTGTAGATTGATGTGACGAATGATGTGTAGATTGAAGTGTAGTATGATGTGTATAATGATGTGTAGAATGATGTGTAGAATGTTGTGCAGAATGTTGTTTAGAATGATGTGTAAAATGAGGTTTGTAAGGATGTCTATAATGATGTGTGCAATAATGTGTAGAATGCTGTGTAGAATGATGTGCCGAATGATGTGTTGAATGATGATGTGTAGAATGATTTGTAGAATATTGCCGTGTAGAATGATGTGTAGAATGATGTGTAGAATGATGTATAGAATGATGTGTACAATGATGTTGTGTAGAATGATGTGTGGAATGATGTGTAGAATGATGTGTAGAATGATGTGTAGAAAGATGTGCAGAATGATGGTTAGAATGATACGTAGAATGATGCGTAGAATGATGTGTAGATTGATGTGTAGAATGATGAGTAGAATGATGTGCAGAATGATGTTTGGAATGATGTATTGAATGATGTGTAAAATGATGTTGTGTAGAATGATGTGTGGGAGGAAATGTAGAATGATGTGTAGAATGATGTATAGAATGATGTGCAGAATGATGTTGAGTAGAATGATGTGTCGAATGATGTGCAGAATGATGTGCAGATTGATGTGTCGAATGATGTGTAGAATGATGTGTACAAAGATGTGCAGAATGATTTGTAGAATGTTTTGTAGACTGATGTGTAGAATGATGCGTAGAATGATGTGTAGAATGATGTGCAGAATGATGTGCAGATTGATGTGTCGAATGATATGTAGAATGATGTGTAGAATGACGTGTAGAAAGATGTGTAGAATGATGCGTAGAATGATGTGTAGAAAGATGTGTCGAATGATGCGTAGAATGACGTGTAGAATGATGTGTAGAATGATATGTAGAATGATCTGTAGAATGATGTGTAGAATGATGTGCAGATTGACGTGCAGAATGATGTGCAGATTGATGTGTCGAATGATGTGTAGAATGATGTGTTGAATGTTGTGTAGAAAGATGTATAGAATGATGTGTAGAATGATGTGTAAAATGATCTGCAGAATGATGTGTAGAAAAATGTGCAGAATGATGTGTAGAATGATGTGTAGAATGATGTGCAGATTGATGTGTCGAATGATGTGTAGAATGATGTGTAGAATGATGTGTAGATAGTTGTGTAGAATGATGCGTAGAATGACGTGTAGAAAGATGTGTAGAATGATGCGTAGAATGACTTGTAGAATGATGTGTAGAATGATGTGCAGATTGATGTGTCGAATGATGTGTCGAATGATGTCGAGAATTATGTGTAGATTGATGCGTAGAATGAGGTGTAGAATGACGTGTAGAATGATGGGTAGAATGATGTGTTGAAAGATGTGTCGAATGATGCGTAGAATGATGTGTAAATCATGTGGTGTAGAATGACGTGCAGATTGTTGAGTAGAATGATTTGTAGAATGATGTGTAGAATGATGTGTAGAATGATGTGTAGAATGATGTGTAGAATGATGTGTAGAATGATTTGAAGATTGATGAGTAGAATGATATGTAGAATGATGTGTAGGATGATGTGTAGAATAATTTGAAGAATGATGTGTTGAAAGATGTGTAGAATGATGTGTCGAATGATGTGTAGATTGATGTGTAGAATAATGTGCAGAATGATGCGCAGAATGATATGTAGAATCATGTGTAGAATGATGTGCAGATTGATGTGTCGAAAGATGTGTAGGATGATGTGTAGAATGATGTGTAGAAAGATGTGTAGAATGATGTGTAGAATGTTGAGTGGAATGATGCGTAGAATGATGTGTAGAATGATGCTTAGAATGATGTGTAGAATGATGTGTAGAATGATGTGCAGATTGATGTGTCGAATGATGTGTAGAATGATGTGTAGAATGATGTGTAGAATGATGTGTAGAATAATTTGAAGAATGATGTGTTGAAAGATGTGTAGAATGATGTGTAGAATGATGTGTAGAATGATGTGATGATTGATGAGTAGAATGATGAGTAGAATGATGTGTAGAATGATGTGTAGAATGATGTGTAGATTGATGTGTCGAATGATATGTTGAATGATACGTAGAATGATGTGTAGAATGACGTGTAGAATGATGTGTAGAATGATATCTAGAATGATGGGTAGAATGATGTGTAGAATGATGTGCAGAATGTTGTGCAGAATGATGTGTAGAATGATGTGTAGAAAGATGTGTAGAATGGTGCATAGAATGATGTGTCGAATGATGTGTGGAATGATTTGTAGAATGATGTGTAGAATGATGTGTATTTTGATGTGTAGAATAATGTGTAGAATGATGCGCAGAATGATTTGTAGAATGATGTGGAGAATGATGTGCAGATTGATGTGTCGAAAGATGTGTAGGATGATGTGTAGAATGATGTGTAAAAGATGTGTAGGATGATGTGTAGAATGATGTGTAGAAAGATGTGTAGAATGATGTGTAGAATGATGCTTAGAATGATGTGTAGAATGATGTGTAGCATGATGTGCAGATTGATGTGTCGAATGATGTGTCGAATGATGTGTAGAATGATGTGTAGAAAGATGTGTAGAATGATGCGTAGAATGATGTGTAGAAAGCTGTGTAGAATGATGCGTAGAATGACGTGGAGAATGATGTGTAGAATGATGTGCAGATTGATGTGTCGAATGATGTGTCGAATAATGTGTAGAATTATGTGTAGAATGATGGGTAGAATGATGTGTTGAAAGATGTGTCGAATGATACGTAGAATGATGTTTTGAATGATTTGTAGAATGATGTGTAAATCATGTGGTGTAGAATGATGTGCAGATTGTTGAGCAGAATGATGTGTAGAATGATGTGTAAAATGATGTGCAGATTGTTGAGCAGAATGATGTGTAGAATGATGTGTGGAATGATGTGTAGAATGATGGGTAGAATGATGTGTTGAAAGATGTGTCGAATGATACGTAGAATGATGTTTAGAATGATTTGTAGAATGATGTGTAAATCATGTGGTGTAGAATGATGTGCAGATTGTTGAGCAGAATGATGTGTAGAATGATGTGTAGAATGATGTGCAGATTGTTGAGCAGAATGATGTGTAGAATGATGTGTGGAAAGATGTGAAGAATGATGTGTAGAATGACGTGTAGAAACATGTGTAGATTGATGTGTAGAATGATGTGTAGAATGATGTGCAGAATGATGTTTAGAATGATGTGCAGATGAAGTATATAATGATGTGTAGAATGATGTGTAGAATGATGTGTCGAATGATGATGTGTTGAATGATGTGTGGAATGATGTGTAGAATGATGTGTAGAATGATGTATCGAATGATGTGTAGAATGAAGTTGTGTAGATTGATGTGTAGAATGATGAGTAGATTGATGTGCAGAATGATGTTTGGAATGATGTTTAGAATGATGCGTAGAATGATGTGTAGAATGACGTGTAGAATGATGTATTGAATGATGTGTAGAATGATGTTGTGTAGAATGATGTGTGGGAGGAAATGGAGAATGATGTGTAGAATGATGTATAGAATGATGTGCAGAATGATGTTGAGTAAAATGATGTGTCGAATGATGTGTCGAATGATGTGTCGAATGATGGTTAGAAAGATGTGCAGAATGATGTATAGAATGATTTATAGACTGATGTGTAGAATGATGCATAGAATGATGTGTAGAATGATGTGTAGAATGATGTGCAGATTGATGTGTCGAATGATGTGTAGAATGATGTGTAGAATGATGCATAGAATGATGTGTAGAAAGATGTGTAGAATGATGTGCAGATTGATGTGCCGAATAATGTGTAGAATGATGTGTTGAATGTTGTGTAGAAAGATGTGTAGAATGATGTGTAGAATGATGTGTAAAATGATGTGTAGAATAATTTGAAGAATGATGTGTTGAAAGATGTGTAGAATGATGTGTAGAATGATGTGTATAATGATTTGCAGATTGATGAGTAGAATGATGTGTAGAATGATGTGTAGAATGATGTGTAGAATAATTTGAAGAATGATATGTTGAAAGTTGTGTAGAATGATGTGTAGAATGATGTGTACAATGATGTGCAGATTGATGACTAGAATGATGTGTAGAATGATGTGTAGAATGATGTGGAGAATGATGTGTAGAATGATGTGTAGAATGATGTCTAGAATGATGTGTAGAATGATGTGTAGAATAATGTGCAGATTGATGTTCAGAATGATGTGCAGAATGATGTGTAGAATGATGTGTAGAAAGATGTGTAGAATGGTGCATAGAATGTTGTGTCGAATGATGTGTGGAATGATTTGTAGAATGATGTGTAGAATGATGTGTAGATTGATGTGTAGAATGATGTGTAGAATGATGCCCAGAGTGATTTGTAGAATGATGTGTAGAATGATGTGCAGATTGATGTGTCGAAAGATGTGTAGGATGATGTGTAGAATGATGCGTAGAAAGATGTGTAGAATGATGTGTAGAATGTTGAGTAGAATGATGCGTAGAATGATGTGTAGAATGATGCGTAGAATGATGTTTACAATGATGTGTAGAATGATGTGCAGATTGATGTGTCGAATGATGTGTAGAATGATGTGTAGAATGATTTGTAGAAATATGTGTAGAATGATGCGTAGAATGACGTGTAGAAAGATGTGTAGAATGATGCGTAGAATGACGTGTAGAATGATGTGTAGAATGATGTGCAGATTGATGTGTCGAATGATGTGTCGAATGATGTGTAGAATTACGTGTAGAATGATGTGTAGAATAATTTGAAGAATGATGTGTTGAAAGATGTGTAGAATGATGTGTAGAATGATGTGTATAATGATTTGCAGATTGATGAGTAGAATGATGTGTAGAATGATGTGTAGAACGATGTGTAGAATAATTTGAAGAATGATGTGTTGAAAGTTGTGTAGAATGATGTGTAGAATGATGTGTACAATGATGTGCAGATTGATGACTAGAATGATGTGTAGAATGATGTGTAGAATGATGTGGAGAATGATGTGTAGAATGATGTGTCGAATGATATGTTGAATGATACGTAGAATTATGTGTAGAATGATGTGCAGAATGACGTGTAGAATGATGTCTAGAATGATGTGTAGAATGATGTGTGGAATAATGTGCAGATTGATGTTCAGAATGATGTGCAGAATGATGTGTAGAATGATGTGTAGAAAGATGTGTAGAATGGTGCATAGAATGTTGTGTCGAATGATGTGTGGAATGATTTGTAGAATGATGTGTAGAATGATGTGTAGATTGATGTGTAGAATGATGTGTAGAATGATGCCCAGAGTGATTTGTAGAATGATGTGTAGAATGATGTGCAGATTGATGTGTCGAAAGATGTGTAGGATGATGTGTAGAATGATGCGTAGAAAGATGTGTAGAATGATGTGTAGAATGTTGAGTAGAATGATGCGTAGAATGATGTGTAGAATGATGCGTAGAATGATGTTTACAATGATGTGTAGAATGATGTGCAGATTGATGTGTCGAATGATGTGTAGAATGATGTGTAGAATGATGTGTAGAAATATGTGTAGAATGATGCGTAGAATGACGTGTAGAAATATGTGTAGAATGATGCGTAGAATGACGTGTAGAATGATGTGTAGAATGATGTGCAGATTGATGTGTCGAATGATGTGTCGAATGATGTGTAGAATTATGTGTAGAAAGATGTGTAGAATGATGTGTAGAATGATGTGTAGAATGATGTATAGAATGATGCGTAGAATGATGCGTAGAATGATGTGTAGAATGATGTGTAGAATGATGTGCAGAATAACGTGCAGATTGATGAGTAGAATGACGTGTAAAATGATGTGTAGAATGATTTGTAGAAAGATGTGTAGAATGATGTGTAGAATGATGTGTAGAATGATGTATAGAATGATGCGTAGAATGATGCGTAGAATGATGTGTAGAATGATGTATAGAATGATGTGCAGAATAATTGGAAGAATGATGTGTTGAATGACGTGTAGAATGATGTGCAGATTGATGTGTCGAATGTTGTGTCGAATGATGTGTAGAATTATGTGTAGATTGATGCGTAGAAATATGTGTAGAATGATGCGTAGAATGACGTGTAGAAAGATGTGTAGAATGATGCGTAGAATGACGTGTAGAATGATGTGTAGAATGATGTGTCGAATGATGTGTCGAATGATGTGTAGAATTATGTGTAGGTTGATGCGTAGAATGATGTGTAGAATGATGTGTAGAATGATGGGTAGAATGATGTGTTGAAAGATGTGTCGAATGATGCGTAGAATGATGTGTAGAATGATTTGTAGAATGATGTGTAAATCATGTGGTGTAGAATGATTTGCAGATTATTGAGTAGAATGATGTGTAGAATGAGGTGTAGAATGATGTGTAGAATGATGTGTAGAATGATGTGTAGAATGACGTATAGAAAGATGTGTAGATTGATGTGTAGAATGATGTGTAGAATGATGTATAGAATGATGCGTAGAATGATGCGTAGAATGATGTGTAGAATGATGTGTAGAATGATGTGCAGAATAATGTGCAGATTGATGAGTAGAATGATGTGTAGAATGATGTGTAGAATGATGTGTAGAAAGATGTGTAGAATGATGTGTAGAATGATGTGTAGAATGATGTATGGAATGATGCGTAGAATGATGCGTAGAATGATGTGTAAAATGATGTATAGAATGATGTGCAGAATAATTGGAAGAATGATGTGTTGAAAGATGTGTAGAATGATGTGTAGAATGATGTGTAGAATAATGTGCAGATTGATGAGTAGAATGATGTGTAGAATGATGTGTAGAATGATGTGTAGAAAGATGTGTAGAATGATGTGTAGAATGATGTGTTAAATGATGTGTAGAATGATGTGTAGAATGATGTGCAGAATAACGTGCAGATTGATGAGTAGAATGATGTGTAAAATGATGTGTAGAATGATTTGTAGAAAGATGTGTAGAATGATGTGTAGAATGATGTGTAGAATGATGTATAGAATGATGCGTAGAATGATGCGTAGAATGATGTGTAGAATGATGTATAGAATGATGTGCAGAATAATTGGAAGAATGATGTGTTGAATGACGTGTAGAATGATGTGCAGATTGATGTGTCGAATGTTGTGTCGAATGATGTGTAGAATTATGTGTAGATTGATGCGTAGAATGATGTGTAGAATGATGTGTAGAATGATGGGTAGAATGATGTGTTGAAAGATGTGTCGAATGATGCGTAGAATGATGTGTAGAATGATGTGTCGAATGATGTGTAGAATGATGTGCAGATTGATGTGTCGAATGATGTGTAGAATGATGTGTAGAATGATGTGTAGAAAGTTGTGTAGAATGATGCGTAGAATGATGTGTAGGAAGAGGTGTAGAATGATGCATAGAATCATGTGTAGAAAGATGTGTAGAATGATGCGTAGAATGATGTGTAGAAAGATGTGTAGAATGATGCGTAGAATGATGTGAAGAATGATGTGTAGAATGATGTGCGGATTGATGTGTCGAATGATGTGTAGAATGATGTGTAGAATGATGTGTAAAATGATGTGTAGAATGATGTGTAGAAAGATGTGTAGAATGATGTGTAGAATGATGTGTAGAATGATGTATAGAATGATGCGTAGAATGATGCGTAGAATGATGTGTAGAATGATGTGTAGAATGATGTGCAGAATAATGTGTTGAATGATGTGTAGAATGATGTGTAGAATGATGCGTAGAATGATGTGTAGAATGATGTGTAGAATGATGTGTAGAATAATGTGTAGAAAGATGTGTAGAATAATGTGCAGATTGATGTTCAGAATGATGTGTAGAATGATGTGTAGAATGATGTGTAGAATGATGTGTCGATTCATGTGTAAAATGATGTGTAGAATGATGCGAAGAATGATGTGTAGAATGATGTGTAGAATGATGTGTAGAATAATGTGTTGAATGATGTGTAGAATGATGTCTAGAATGATGTGCAAGTCATGTGGTGTAGAATGATGTGTAGAATTATGTGCAGAATGATTTGTAGAATGAAGTGTAGAATGATACGTAGAATGATGTGTAGAATGATGTGTAGAATAATGTGTAGAATGATGAGTAGAATGATGTGTAGAATGATGTGTAGAATAATGTGCAGATTGATGTGCAGAATGATGTGTAGATTGATGTGTAGAATGATGTGTAGAATGATGCGTAGAATGATGTGTCGAATGATGTGTAGAATGATGTGCAGATTGATGTGTCGAATGATGTGTAGAATGATGTGTAGAATGATGTGTAGAAAGTTGTGTAGAATGATGCGTAGAATGATGTGTAGAAAGAGGTGTAGAATGATGCGTAGAATCATGTGTAGAAAGATGTGTAGAATGATGCGTAGAATGATGTGTAGAAAGATGTGTAGAATGATGCGTAGAATGATGTGAAGAATGATGTGTAGAATGATGTGCGGATTGATGTGTCGAATGATGTGTAGAATGATGTGTAGAATGATGTGTAGAAAGATGTGTAGAATGATGCGTAGAATGATGTGTAGAAAGATGTGTAGAATGATGCGTAGAATGATGTTTGGAATGATGTGTAGAATGATGTGCAGTTTGATGTGTCGAATGATGTGCCGAATGATGTGTAGAATTATGTGTAGATTGATGCGTAGAATGATGTGTAGAATGAGGTGTAGAATGATGGGTAGAATGATGTGTTGAAAGATGTGTCGAATGATGCGCAGAATGATGTGTAGAATGATTTGTAGAATGATGCGTAGAATGATGCGTAGAATGATGTGTAGAATGATGGGTAGAATGATGTGCAGAATAACGTGTTGAATGATGTGTAGAATGATGAGTAGAATGATGTGTAATTCATGTGCTGTAGAATGATGTGCAGATTGTTGAGTAAAATGATGTGCAGAATGATGTGTTGAATGATGCGTAGAATGATGTGCAGAATGATGTCTAGAATGATGTGTAGAAAGATGTGTAGAATAATTTGAAGAATGATGTGTTGAAAGATTTGTAGAATGATGTGTAGAATGATGTGCAGAATGATGTGCAGATTGATGAGTAGAATGATGTGTGGAATGATGTGTAAAATGATGTGTAGAATGATGTGTAGAAAGATGTGTAGAATGATGTGTAGAATGATGTGTAGAATGATGTATAGAATGATGCGTAGAATGATGCGTAGAATGATGTGTAGAATGATGTGTAGAATGATGTGCAGAATAATGTGTTGAATGATGTGTAGAATGATGTGTAGAATGATGCGTAGAATGATGTGTAGAATGATGTGTAGAATGATGTGTAGAATGATGTGTAGAAAGATGTGTAGAATAATGTGCAGATTGATGTACAGAATGATGTGTAGAATGATGTGTAGAATGATGTGTCGATTCATGTGTAAAAAGATGTGTGGAATGATGCGTAGAATGATGTGTAGAATGATGTGTAGAATGATGTGCAGATTGATGTGTCGAATTATGTATAGAAATTTGTGTAGAATGATGCATAGAATGACGTGTAGAAAGAGGTGTAGAATGATGAGGAGAATGATGTGTAGAATGATGTGTAGAGTGATGTGCAGATTGATGTGTCGAATGATGTGCAGAATGATGTGTTGAATGATGTGTAGAATCATGTGTAGAATGATTGGTAGAATGATGTGTTGAAAGAATTGTCGAATGATGCGTAGAATGATGTGTAGAATGATTTGTAGAATGATGTGTAAATCATGTGGTGTAGAATGATGTGCAGATTGTTGAGTAGAATGATGTGTAGAATGATGTGTAGAATGATGTGTAGAATGATGTGTAGAATGACGTGTAGAAAGATGTGTAGATTGATGTGTAGAATGATGTGTAGAATGTTGTGTAGAATAATCTGATGAATGATGTGTTGAAAGATGTGTAGAATGATGTGTAGAATGATGTGTAGAATGAGGTGCAGATTGATGAGTAGAATGATGTGTAGAATGATGTGTAGAATGATGTGTAGAATAATTTGAAGAATGATGTGTTGAAAGTTGTGTAGAATGATGTGTAGAATGATGTGTACAATGATGTGCAGATTGATGAGCAGAATGATGTGCAGAATGATGTGTAGAATGATGTGTAGAAATATGTGTAGAATGGTGCATAGAATGTTGTGTCGAATGATGCCCAGAATGATTTGTAGAATGATGTGTAGAATGATGTGCAGATTGATGTGTCGAAAGATGTGTAGGATGATGTGTAGAATGATGCGTAGAAAGATGTGTAGAATGATGCGTAGAATGATGTGTAGAATGATGTGTAGAATGATATGTAGAATAATTTGAAGAATGATGTGTTGAAAGATGTGTAGAATGATGTGTAGAATGATGTGTAGCATGATGTGTAGAATGATGTGTAGAATGATGTGTAGAATGATGTGCAGATTGATGTGTCGAATGATGTGTAGAATGATGTGTAGAATGATGTGTAGAAAGATGTGTAGAATGATGCGTAGAATGATGTGTAGAAAGATGTGTAGAATGATGCATAGAATGATGTGTAGAATGATGTGTAGAATGATGTGTAGAATAATTTGAAGAATGATGTGTTGAAAGATGTGTAGAATGATGTGTAGAATGATGTGTAGCATGATGTGTAGAATGATGTGTAGAATGATGTGTAGAATGATGTGTAGAAAGATGCGTAGAATGATGTGTAGAATGAAGTGTAGAATTATGCATAGAATGATGCGTAGAATGATGCGTAGAAGGATATGTAGAATGATGTGTAAATCATGTGGTGTAGAATGATGTGTCGAATTATGTGCAGAATGATTTGTAGAATGATGTGTTGAAAGATGTGTAGAATGATGTGTAAAATGATTCGTAGAATGATGTGAAGAATGATGTGTAGAATGATGTGTAGAATGATGTGTAGAATGATGTGTAGAATAATGTGCAGATTGATGTACAGAATGATGTGTAGAATGAAGTGTAGATTGATGTGTAGAATGATGTGTAGAATGATGCGTAGAATGATGTGTAGAATGATGTGTAGAATGATGTGTAGAATGATGTGCAGATTGATGTGTAGAATGATGTGTAGAATGATGTGTAGAATGATGGGTAGAATGATGTGTAGAATGATGTGTAGAATGATTTGTAGAATGAAGTGTAAATCATGTGGTGTAGAATGATTTGCAGATTGTTGAGTAGAATGATGTGTAGAATGATGTGTAGAATGATGTGTAGAATAATTTGAAGAATGATGTGTTGAAAGATGTGTAGAATGATGTGTAGAATGATGTGTAGAATAACGTGCAGATTGATGAGTAGAATGATGTGTAGAATGATGTGTAGAATGATGTGTAGAATGATGTGTAGAAAGATGTGTAGAATGATGTGTAGAATGATGTGTAGAATGATGTATAGAATGATGCGTAGAATGATGCGTAGAATGATGTGTAGAAAGAGGTGTAGAATGATGCGTAGAATCATGTGTAGAAAGATGTGTAGAATGATGCGTAGAATGATGTGTAGAAAGATGTGTAGAATGATGCGTAGAATGATGTGAAGAATGATGTGTAGAATGATGTGCGGATTGATGTGTCGAATGATGTGTAGAATGATGTGTAGAATGATGTGTAGAAAGATGTGTAGAATGATGCGTAGAATGATGTGTAGAAAGATGTGTAGAATGATGCGTAGAATGATGTTTGGAATGATGTGTAGAATGATGTGCAGTTTGATGTGTCGAATGATGTGCCGAATGATGTGTAGAATTATGTGTAGATTGATGCGTAGAATGATGTGTAGAATGAGGTGTAGAATGATGGGTAGAATGATGTGTTGAAAGATGTGTCGAATGATGCGCAGAATGATGTGTAGAATGATTTGTAGAATGATGCGTAGAATGATGCGTAGAATGATGTGTAGAATGATGGGTAGAATGATGTGCAGAATAACGTGTTGAATGATGTGTAGAATGATGAGTAGAATGATGTGTAATTCATGTGCTGTAGAATGATGTGCAGATTGTTGAGTAAAATGATGTGCAGAATGATGTGTTGAATGATGCGTAGAATGATGTGCAGAATGATGTCTAGAATGATGTGTAGAAAGATGTGTAGAATAATTTGAAGAATGATGTGTTGAAAGATTTGTAGAATGATGTGTAGAATGATGTGCAGAATGATGTGCAGATTGATGAGTAGAATGATGTGTGGAATGATGTGTAAAATGATGTGTAGAATGATGTGTAGAAAGATGTGTAGAATGATGTGTAGAATGATGTGTAGAATGATGTATAGAATGATGCGTAGAATGATGCGTAGAATGATGTGTAGAATGATGTGTAGAATGATGTGCAGAATAATGTGTTGAATGATGTGTAGAATGATGTGTAGAATGATGCGTAGAATGATGTGTAGAATGATGTGTAGAATGATGTGTAGAATGATGTGTAGAAAGATGTGTAGAATAATGTGCAGATTGATGTACAGAATGATGTGTAGAATGATGTGTAGAATGATGTGTCGATTCATGTGTAAAACGATGTGTGGAATGATGCGTAGAATGATGTGTAGAATGATGTGTAGAATGATGTGCAGATTGATGTGTCGAATTATGTATAGAAATTTGTGTAGAATGATGCATAGAATGACGTGTAGAAAGAGGTGTAGAATGATGAGGAGAATGATGTGTAGAATGATGTGTAGAGTGATGTGCAGATTGATGTGTCGAATGATGTGCAGAATGATGTGTTGAATGATGTGTAGAATCATGTGTAGAATGATTGGTAGAATGATGTGTTGAAAGAATTGTCGAATGATGCGTAGAATGATGTGTAGAATGATTTGTAGAATGATGTGTAAATCATGTGGTGTAGAATGATGTGCAGATTGTTGAGTAGAATGATGTGTAGAATGATGTGTAGAATGATGTGTAGAATGATGTGTAGAATGACGTGTAGAAAGATGTGTAGATTGATGTGTAGAATGATGTGTAGAATGTTGTGTAGAATAATCTGATGAATGATGTGTTGAAAGATGTGTAGAATGATGTGTAGAATGATGTGTAGAATGAGGTGCAGATTGATGAGTAGAATGATGTGTAGAATGATGTGTAGAATGATGTGTAGAATAATTTGAAGAATGATGTGTTGAAAGTTGTGTAGAATGATGTGTAGAATGATGTGTACAATGATGTGCAGATTGATGAGCAGAATGATGTGCAGAATGATGTGTAGAATGATGTGTAGAAATATGTGTAGAATGGTGCATAGAATGTTGTGTCGAATGATGCCCAGAATGATTTGTAGAATGATGTGTAGAATGATGTGCAGATTGATGTGTCGAAAGATGTGTAGGATGATGTGTAGAATGATGCGTAGAAAGATGTGTAGAATGATGCGTAGAATGATGTGTAGAATGATGTGTAGAATGATATGTAGAATAATTTGAAGAATGATGTGTTGAAAGATGTGTAGAATGATGTGTAGAATGATGTGTAGCATGATGTGTAGAATGATGTGTAGAATGATGTGTAGAATGATGTGCAGATTGATGTGTCGAATGATGTGTAGAATGATGTGTAGAATGATGTGTAGAAAGATGTGTAGAATGATGCGTAGAATGATGTGTAGAAAGATGTGTAGAATGATGCATAGAATGATGTGTAGAATGATGTGTAGAATGATGTGTAGAATAATTTGAAGAATGATGTGTTGAAAGATGTGTAGAATGATGTGTAGAATGATGTGTAGCATGATGTGTAGAATGATGTGTAGAATGATGTGTAGAATGATGTGTAGAAAGATGCGTAGAATGATGTGTAGAATGAAGTGTAGAATGATGCATAGAATGATGCGTAGAATGATGCGTAGAAGGATATGTAGAATGATGTGTAAATCATGTGGTGTAGAATGATGTGTCGAATTATGTGCAGAATGATTTGTAGAATGATGTGTTGAAAGATGTGTAGAATGATGTGTAAAATGATTCGTAGAATGATGTGAAGAATGATGTGTAGAATGATGTGTAGAATGATGTGTAGAATGATGTGTAGAATAATGTGCAGATTGATGTACAGAATGATGTGTAGAATGAAGTGTAGATTGATGTGTAGAATGATGTGTAGAATGATGCGTAGAATGATGTGTAGAATGATGTGTAGAATGATGTGTAGAATGATGTGCAGATTGATGTGTAGAATGATGTGTAGAATGATGTGTAGAATGATGGGTAGAATGATGTGTAGAATGATGTGTAGAATGATTTGTAGAATGAAGTGTAAATCATGTGGTGTAGAATGATTTGCAGATTGTTGAGTAGAATGATGTGTAGAATGATGTGTAGAATGATGTGTAGAATAATTTGAAGAATGATGTGTTGAAAGATGTGTAGAATGATGTGTAGAATGATGTGTAGAATAACGTGCAGATTGATGAGTAGAATGATGTGTAGAATGATGTGTAGAATGATGTGTAGAATGATGTGTAGAAAGATGTGTAGAATGATGTGTAGAATGATGTGTAGAATGATGTATAGAATGATGCGTAGAATGATGCGTAGAATGATGTGTAGAATGATGTGTAGAATGATGTGCAGAATAATGTGTTGAATGATGTGTAGAATGATGTCTAGAATGATGTGTAAGTCATGTGGTGTAGAATGATGTGTAGAATTATGTGCAGAATGATTTGTTGAATGAAGTGTAGAATGATGTGTAGAATAATGTGTAGAATGATGAGTAGAATGATGTGTAGAATGATGTGTAGAATAATGTGCAGATTGATGTGCAGAATGATGTGTAGAATGATGTGTAGAATGATGTGTAGAATGATGTGTAGAATGATGTGTAGATTGATGTGTAGAATGATGTGTAGAATGATGCGTAGAATGATGTGTCGAATGATGTGTAGAATGATGTGCAGATTGATGTGTCGAATGATGTGTAGAATGATGTGTAGAATGATGTGTAGAAAGTTGAGTAGAATGATGCGTAGAATGATGTGTAGAAAGAGGTGTAGAATGTTGCGTAGAATCACGTGTAGAAAGATGTGTAGAATGATGCGTAGAATGATGTGTAGAAAGATGTGTAGAATGATGCGTAGAAAGATGTGAAGAATGATGTGCAGAATGATGTGCGGATTGATGTGTCGAATGATGTGTAGAATGATGAGTAGAATGATGTGTAGAAAGATGTGTAGAATGATGCGTAGAATGATGTGTAGAAAGATGTGTAGAATGATGCGTAGAATGATGTGTAGAATAACGTGTAGAATGATGTGCAGTTTGATGTGTCGAATGATGTGTCGAATGATGTGTAGAATTATGTGTAGATTGATGCGTAGAATGATGTGTAGAATGAGGTGTAGAATGATGTGTAGAATAATGTGTTGAAAGATGTGTCGAATGATGCGCAGAATGACGTGTAGAATGATTTGTAGAATGATGCGTAGAATGATGTGTAGAATGATGGGTAGAATGATGTGCAGAATAATGTGTTGAATGATGTGTAGAATGATGTGTAAATCATGTGCTGTAGAATGATGTGCAGATTGTTGAGTAAAATGATGTGCAGAATGATTTGTAGAATGATGCGTAGAATGATGTGCAGAATGATGTCTAGAATGATGTGTAGAAAGATGTGTAGATTGATGTGTAGAATGATGTGTAGAATGATGTGTAGAATAATTTGAAGAATGATGTGTTGAAAGATGTGTAGAATGATGTGTAAAATGATGTGTAGAATGATGTGTAGAAAGATGTGTAGAATGATGTGTAGAATGATGTGTAGAATGATGTATAGAATGATGCGTAGAATGATGCGTAGAATGATGTGTAGAATGATGTGTAGAATGATGTGCAGAATAATGTGTTGAATGATGTGTAGAATGATGTGTAGAATGATGCATAGAATGATGTGTAGAATGATGTGTAGAATGATGTGTAGAATGATGTGTAGAAAGATGTGTAGAATAATGTGCAGATTGATGTGCAGAATGACGTGTAGAATGATGTGTAGAATGATGTGTAGAATTATGTGTCGATTCATGTGTAGAATGATGTGTAGAATGATGCGTAGAATGATGTGTAGAATGATGTGTAGAATGATGTGCAGATTGATGTGTCGAATGATGTGTAGAAATTTGTGTAGAATGATGCATAGAATGATGTGCAGAAAGAGGTGTAGAATGATGAGTAGTATGATGTGTAGAATGATGTGTAGAGTGATGTGCAGATTGATGTGTCGAATGATGTGCAGAATGATGTGTTGAATGATGTGTTGAAAGATGTGTAGAATGATGCATAGAATGATGCGTAGAATGATGTGTAGAATGCTGTGTAGAATGATGCGTAGAATGATGTGTAGAATGATGTGTAGAATGATGTGTAGAATGATGTTTAGAATGATGTGTAGAATGATGTGTAGAATAATGTGCAGATTGATGTGCAGAATGATGTGTAGAATGATGTGTAGAATGATGTGTAGAATGATGTGTAGAATGATGTGTCGATTCATGTGTAGAATGATGTGTAGAATGATGCGTAGAATGATGTGTAGAATGATGTGTAGAATGATGTGCAGATTGATGTGTCGAAATGATGTGTAGAAAGTTGTGTAGAATGATGCATAGAATGATGTGTAGAAAGAGCTGTAGAATGATGAGTAGAATGATGTGTAGAATGATGTGTAGAGTGATGTGAAGATTGATGTGTCGAATGATGTGTAGAATGATGTGTTGAATGATGTGTTGAAAGATGTGTAGAATAATGAGTAGAATGATGTTTAAAGTGAAGTGCAGATTGATGTGTCGAATGATGTGTAGAATGATGTGTTGAATGATGTGTTGAAAGATGTGTAGAATGATGCGTAGAATGATGTGTAGAATGATGTGTAGAATGATGTGTAGATTGATGTGTAGGATAATGTGCAGATAGATGTGTCGAATGATGTGTAGAATGATGTGTTGAATGATGTGTAAAATGATATGCAGAATGATATGTAGAATGATGTGTAGAATGGTGTGTAGAATGATGTATAAATCATGTGGTGTAGAATGATGTGCAGAATGATGTGTAGAATTATGTGTCGAATGATTTGTAAGAATGATTTGTTGAAAGATGAGTAGAATGATGCGTAGAATGATACGAAGAATGATGCGTAGAATGAAGTGTAGAATGATGTGTAGAATGATGTGTAGAATGAAGTTGTGTAGATTGATGTGTAAAATGATGTGTTGAATGATGTGTAGAATAATTTGAAGAATGATGTGTTGAAAGATGTGTAGAATGATGCGTTGAATGATGCGTAGAATGATGCGTATAATGATGCGTAGAATGATGTGTAGAATGATGTGTAGAATGATGTGCAGAATAACGTGTTGAATGATGTTTAGAATGATGTCTCGAATGATGTGTAAATTATGTTGTGTAGAATGATGTGTAGAATGGTGCATAGAATGATGTGCAGAATGATGTGTGGAAAGATTTGTAGAATGATGTGTAGAAAGATGTGTAGATTGATGTGTAGAATGATGTGTAGAATGATGCGCAGAATGATTTGTAGAACGAGGTGTCGTAGAATGATGTGCAGATTCATGTGTCGAAAGATGTGCAGGATGATGTGTAGAATGATGTGTAGAAAGATGTGTAGAATGATGTGTAGAATGTTGAGTAGAATGATGCGTAGAATGATGTGTAGAATGATGCGTAGAATTATGTGTAGAATGATGTGTAGAATGATGTGCAGAATGATGTGTAGAATGATGTGTAGAATGATGTGTAGAAAGATGTGTAGATTGATGTGTAGAATGACGTGTAGAATGATGTGTAGACTAATTTGAAGAATGATGTGTTGAAAGATGTGTAGAATGACGTGTAGAATGATGTATAGAATGATGCGTTGAATGATGCGTAGAATGATGTGTAGAATGATGTGTAGAATGATGTGCCGAATAACGTGTTGAATGATGTGTAGAATGATGTCTAGAATGATGTGTCAATCATGTGGTGTAGAATGACGTGTAGAATTATGTGCAGAATGATTTGTAGAATGATGTGTTGAAAGATGTGTAGAATGATGTGTAAAATGATACGTAGGATGACGTGTAGAATGATGTGTAGAATGATGTGTAGAATGATGTGTAGAATGATGTGTAGAATGAAGTGTAGAATGATGTGTAGATTGATGTGTAGAATGATGTATAGAATGATGCGTAGAATGATGTGTAGAATGATGTGTAGAATGATGTGCAGATTGATGAGTAGAATAACATGCAGATTGATGTGCAGAATGATGTGCAGAATGATGTGTAGAATGATTTGTAGAATGATGTGTAGAATGATGTGTAGATTGATGTGTAGAATGATGTGTAGAATGATGCGTAGAATGATGTGTAGAATGATGTGCAGATTGATGTGTCGAATGATGTGTAGAATGATGTGTAGAATGAGGTGTAGAAAGTTGTGTAGAATGATGCGTAGAATGATGTGTAGAAAGAGGTGTAGAATGATGCGTAGAATGATGTGTAGAATGATGTGTAGAGTGATGTGCAGATTGATGTGTCGAATGATGTGTAGAATGATGTGTTGAATGATGTGTAGAAAGATGTGTAGAATGATGTGTAGAATGATGTGTGGAAAGATGTGTAGAATGATGCGTAGAATGATGTGTAGAAAGATGTGTTGAATGATGCTTAGAATGATGTGGAGAATGATGTGCAGAATGATGTGCAGATTGATGTGTCGAATGATGTGTCGAATGATGTGTAGAATTACGTGTAGATTGATGCGTAGAATGCGGTGTAGAATGATGTGTAGAATGATGTGTTGAAAGATGTGTCGAATGATGCGTAGAATGAAGTGTAGCATGATTTGTAGAATGATGTGTAGATTGATGTGTAGATTGATGTGTAGAATGATGTGTAGAATGATGTGCAGAATAATTTGAAGAATGATGTGTTGAAAGATGTGTTGAATGTTGTGTAGAATGATGTGCAGATTGATGAGTAGAATGATGTGTGGAATGAGGTGTAGAATGATGTGTAGAATGATGTGTAGAATGATGTGTAGAAAGATGTCTAGAATGATGTGTAGAATGAAGTGTAGAATGATGCATAGAATGTTGCGTAGAATGATACGTAGAATGATGCGTAGAATCATGTATAGAATGATGCGTAGAATGATGCGTAGAATGATGTGTAGAATGATGTCTAGAATGATGTGTCAATCATGTGGTGTAGAATGATGTGTAGAATTATGTGCAGAATGATTTGCAGAATGATGTGTTGAAAGATGTGTAGAATGATGTGTAAAATGATACGTAGAATGATGTGTAGAATGATGTGTAGAATGATGTGTAGAATGATGTATAGAATGATCTGTAGAATGACGTGTAGAACGAAGTGTAGAATGATGTGTAGATTGATGTGTAGAATGATGTGTAGAATGATGCGTAGAATGATTTGCAGATTGATGTGTCGAATGATGTGTAGGATGATGCGTAGAATGATGTGTAGGATGATGCGTAGAATGATGTGTAGAAAGAGGTGTAGAATGATGCGTAGAATGATGTGTAGAAAGATGTGTAGAATGTTGCGTAGAATGATGTGTAGAAAGATGTGTAGAATGATTCGTAGAATGATGTGAAGAATGTTGTGTGGAATGATGTGCGGATTGACGTGTCGAATGATGTGTAGAATGATGTGTAGAATGATGTGTAGAAAGATGTGTAGAATGATGCGTAGAATGATGTGTAGAAAGATGTGTAGAATGATGTGCAGTTTGATGTGTCGAATGATGTGTCGAATGATGTGTAGAATTATGTGTAGATTGATGCGTAGAATGATGTGCAGAATGAGGTGTAGAATGATGGGTAGAATGATGTGTTGAAAGATGTGTCGAATGATGCGCAGAATGATGTGTAGAATGATTTTTAGAATGATGCGTAGAATGATGCGTAGAATGATGTGTAGAATGATGGGTATAATGATGTGCAGAATAACGTGTTGAATGATGTGTAGAATGATGAGTAGAATGATGTGTAAATCATGTGCTGTAGAATGATGTGCAGATTGTTGAGTAAAATGATGTGCAGAATGATGTGTTGAATGATGCGTAGAATGATGTGCAGAATGATGTCTAGAATGATGTGTAGAAAGATATGTAGATTGATGTGTGGAATGATGTGTAGAATGATGTGTAGAATAATTTGAAGAATGATGTGTTGAAAGATTTGTAGAATGATGTGTAGAATGATGTGCAGAATGATGTGCAGATTGATGAGTAGAATGATGTGTAGAATGATGTGTAAAATGATGTGTAGAATGATGTGTAGAAAGATGTGTAGAATGATGTGTAGAATGATGTGTAGAATGATGTTTAGAATGATGTGTAGAATGATGTGCAGAATAATGTGTTGAATGATGTGTAGAATGATGTGTAGAATGATGCGTTGAATGATGTGTAGAATGATGTGTAGAATGATGTGCAGAATGATGTGTAGAAAGATGTGTAGAATAATGTGCAGATTGATGTACAGAATGATGTGCAGAATGATGTGTAGAATGATGTGTAGAATGATGTGTCGATTCATGTGTAAAAAGATGTGTGGAATGATGCGCAGAATGATGTGTAGAATGATGTGTAGAATGATGTGCAGATTGATGTGGAGTTCAGAAGAATGAGAGGGGACCTCATAGAAACATATAAAATTCTGACGGGGTTAGACAGGTTAGATGCAGGAAGAATGTTCCCAATGTTGGGGAAGTCCAGAACCAGGGGTCACAGTCTAAGGATAAGGGGTAAGCCATTTAGGACCGAGATGCGGAGGAACTTCTTCACCCAGAGAGTGGTGAACCTGTGGAATTCTCTACCACAGAAAGTTGTTGAGGCCAATTCACTAAATATATTCAAAAAGGAGTTAGATGAGGTCCTTACTGCTAGGGGGATCAAGGGGTATGGCGAGAAAGCAGGAATGGGGTACTGAAGTTGAATGTTCAGCCATGAACTCATTGAATGGCGGTGCAGGCTAGAAGGGCCGAATGGCCTACTCCTGCACCTATTTTCTATGTTTCTATGTTTCTATGAATTATGTGTAGAAATTTGTGTAGAATGATGCATAGAATGACGTGTAGAAAGAGGTGTAGAATGATGAGGAGAATGATGTGTAGAATGATGTGTAGATTGATGTGCAGATTGATGTGTCGAATGATGTGCAGAATGATGTGTTGAATGATGTGTTGAAAGATGTGTAGAATGATGCGTAGAATGATGCGTAGAATGATGTGTAGTATAATGTGTAGAATGATGCGTAGAATGATGTGTAGAATGATGTGTAGAATGATGTGTAGAATGATGTGTAGAATGATGTGTAGAAAAACGTGCAGATTGATGTGCAGAATGATGTGTAGAATGATGTGTAGAATGAAGTGTAGAATGATGTGTAGAATGATGTGTCGATTCATGTGTAGAATGATGTGTAGAATGGTGCGTAGAATGAAGTGTAGAATGATGTGTAGAATGATGTGCAGATTGATGTGTCGAAATGATGTGCAGAAAGTTGTGTAGAAAGATGCATAGAATGATGTGTAGAAAGAGCTGTAGAATGATGAGTAGAATGATTTGTAGAATGATGTGTAGAGTGATGTGCAGATTGATGTGTCGAATGATGTCTAGAATGATGTGTTGAATGATGTGTTGAAAGATGTGTAGAATAATGTGTAGAATGATGTGTAAAGTGATGTGCAGATTACTGTGTCGAATGATGTGTAGAATGATGTGTCGAATGATGTGTAGAATGATGTGTAGAATGATGTGCAGAATGATATGTAGAATGAAGTTGTGTCGATTGATGTGTAAAATGATGTGTTGAATGATGCGTAGAATGATGTGCAGAATAATGTGTAGGATAATGTGCAGATAGATGTGTCGAATGATGTGTAGAATGATGTGTTGAATGATGCGCAGAATGATTTGTAGAATGAGGTGTAGAATGATGTGCAGATTCATGTGTCGAAATATGTGTAGGATGATGTGTAGAATGACGTGTAGAAAGATGTGTAGAATGATGTGTCGATTCATGTGTAGAATGATGTGTGGAAAGATTTGTAGAACGATGTGTAGAATGATGTGTAGATTGATGTGTAGAATGATGTGTAGAATGATGCGCAGAATGATTTGTAGAATGAGGTGTAGAATGATGTGCAGATTCATGTGTCGAAATATGTGTAGGATGATGTGTAGAATGACGTGTAGAAAGATGTGTAGAATGACGTGTAGAATGTTGAGTAGAATGATGCGTAGAATGATGTGTAGAATGATGCGTAGAATGATGTGTAGAATGATGTGTAGAATGCTGTGCAGATTGATGTGTCGAATGATGTGTAGAATGATGTGTAGAATGATGTGTAGAAAGATGTGTAGAATGATGCGTAGAATGATGTGTAGAAAGATGTGTAGAATGATGCATAGAATGATGTATAGAATGATGTGTCGAATGATGTGCAGATTGATGTGTCGAATGATGTGTCGAATGATGTGTAGAATTATGTGTAGATTGATGCGTAGAATGAAGTGTAGAATGATGTGTAGAATGATGGCTGGAATGATGTGTTGAATTTTGTGTAGAATTATGTGTAGAATAATTTGAAGAATGATGTGTTGAAAGATGTGTAGAATGATGTGTAGAATGATGTGTAGAATGATGTGCAGATTGATGAGTAGAATGATGTGTAGAATGATGTGTAGAATGATGTGTAGAATGATGTGTAGAATGATGTGTAGAAAGATGTGTAGAATGATGTGTAGAATGAAGTGTAGAATGATGCATAGAATGATGCGTAGAATGATGCGTAGAAGGATGTGTAGAATGATGTGTAGAATGATGTGCCGAATAAAGTGTTGAATGATGGGTAGAATGATGTCTAGAATGATGTGTAAATCATGTGGTGTAGAATTATGTGTCGAAGTATGTGCAGTATGATTTGTAGAATGATGTGTTGAAAGATGTGTAGAATGATGTGTAAAATGATTCGTAGAATGATGTGTAGAATGATGTGTAGAATGATGTGTAGAATGATGTGTAGAATGATGTGTAGAATAATGTGCAGAATGATGTGCAGAATGATGTGTCGAATGATGTGTAGAATGATGTGTCGAATGATGTGTAAAATGATGTGTAGATTGATGTGTAGAATGATGTGTAGAATGATGCGTAGAATGATGTGCAGAATGATGTGTAGAATGATGTGCAGGTTGATGTGTCGAATGATGTGTAGAATGATGCGTAGAATGATGTGCAGAAAGAGGTGTAGAATGATGCGTAGAATGATGTGTAGAAAGATGTGTAGAATGATGCGTAGAATGATGTGTAGAAAGATGTGTAGAATGATGCGTAGAATGACGTGAAGAATGATGTGTAGAATGATGTGCAGAATGATGTGTCGAATGATGTGTAGAATGATGTGTACAATGATGTGTAGAAAAATGTGTAGAATGATGCGTAGAATGATGTGTAGAAAGATGTGTAGAATGATGCGTAGAATGACGTGTAGAATGATGTGTGGAATGATGTGTAGAATGATGTGCAGAATAATGTGTTGAATTATGTGTAGAATGATGTCTAGAATGATGTGTAAATCATGTGGTGTAGAATGATGTGTAGAATTATGTGCAGAATGATTTGTAGAATGATGTGTTGAAAGATGTGTAGAATGATGTGTAGAATGATACGTAGAATGATGTGTAGAATGATGTGTCGAATGATGTGTAGAATGATGTGTAGCATGATGTGTCGAATGATGTGTAGAATGATGTGTAGAATGATGTGTAGAATAACGTGCCGATTGTTATGCAGAATGATGTGTAGAATGGTGCATAGAATGATGTGTAGAATGATCTGTGGAATGATTTGTAGAATGATGTGTAGAATGATGTGTAGATTGATGTGTAGAATGATGTGTAGAATGATGCGCAGAATGATTTGTAAAATGATGTGTAGAATGATGTGCAAATTGAAGTGTCGAAAGATGTGTAGGATGATGTGTAGAATGATGTGTAGAAAGATGTGTAGAATGATGTGCAGAATGATGTGTAGAATGATGTGTAGAATGATGTGTAGAATGATGTGTAGACTAATTTGAAGAATGATGTGTTGAAAGATGTGTAGAATGATGTGTAGAATGATTTGCAGATTGATGAGTAGAATGATATGCAGAATGATGTTTAGAATGATGTGCAGATGATGTATATAATGATGTGTAGAATGATGTGTAGAATGATGTGTCGAATGATGATGTGTAGAATGATGTGTAGAATAATGTCGTGTAGAATGATGTGTAGAATGATGTGCAGAATGATGTGTAGAATGATGTGCACAATGATGTTGTGTAGAATGATGTGTGGAATGATGTGTAGAATGATGTGTAGAATGATGTATCGAATAATGTGTAGAATGAAGTTGTGTAGATTGATATGTAGAATGATGAGTAGAATGATGTGCAGAATGATGTTTGGAATGATGTGTAGAAGGATGCGTAGAATGATGTGTAGAAAGATGTGTAGAATGATGTGCAGATTGATGTGTCGAATGATGTGTCGAATGATGTGTAGAATGATGTGTAGAATGATGTTTTGTAGAGTGATGTGTGGGAGGAAATGGAGAATGATGTGTAAAATGATGTCGAGAATGATGTGCAGAATGATGTTGAGTAGAATGATGTGTCGAATGATGTGTCGAATGATGTGTAGAATGATGTTTAGAAAGATGTGCAGAATGATGTGTAGAATGATTTGTAGACTGATGTGTAGAATGATGCGTAGAATGATGTGTAGAATGATGTGTAGAATGATGCCCAGAGTGATTTGTAGAATGATGTGTAGAATGATGTGCAGATTGATGTGTCGAAAGATGTGTAGGATGATGTGTAGAATGATGCGTAGAAAGATGTGTAGAATGATGTGTAGAATGTTGAGTAGAATGATGCGTAGAATGATGTGTAGAATGATGCGTAGAATGATGTTTACAATGATGTGTAGAATGATGTGCAGATTGATGTGTCGAATGATGTGTAGAATGATGTGTAGAATGATGTGTAGAAATATGTGTAGAATGATGCGTAGAATGACGTGTAGAAAGATGTGTAGAATGATGCGTAGAATGACGTGTAGAATGATGTGTAGAATGATGTGCAGATTGATGTGTCGAATGATGTGTCGAATGATGTGTAGAATTATGTGTAGAAAGATGTGTAGAATGATGTGTAGAATGATGTGTAGAATGATGTATAGAATGATGCGTAGAATGATGCGTAGAATGATGTGTAGAATGATGTGTAGAATGATGTGCAGAATAACGTGCAGATTGATGAGTAGAATGATGTGTAAAATGATGTGTAGAATGATTTGTAGAAAGATGTGTAGAATGATGTGTAGAATGATGTGTAGAATGATGTATAGAATGATGCGTAGAATGATGCGTAGAATGATGTGTAGAATGATGTATAGAATGATGTGCAGAATAATTGGAAGAATGATGTGTTGAATGACGTGTAGAATGATGTGCAGATTGATGTGTCGAATGTTGTGTCGAATGATGTGTAGAATTATGTGTAGATTGATGCGTAGAAATATGTGTAGAATGATGCGTAGAATGACGTGTAGAAAGATGTGTAGAATGATGCGTAGAATGACGTGTAGAATGATGTGTAGAATGATGTGTCGAATGATGTGTCGAATGATGTGTAGAATTATGTGTAGGTTGATGCGTAGAATGATGTGTAGAATGATGTGTAGAATGATGGGTAGAATGATGTGTTGAAAGATGTGTCGAATGATGCGTAGAATGATGTGTAGAATGATTTGTAGAATGATGTGTAAATCATGTGGTGTAGAATGATTTGCAGATTATTGAGTAGAATGATGTGTAGAATGATGTGTAGAATGATGTGTAGAATGATGTGTAGAATGATGTGTAGAATGACGTATAGAAAGATGTGTAGATTGATGTGTCGAATGATGTGTAGAATGATGCGTAGAATGATGTGCAGAAAGAGGTGTAGAATGATGCGTAGAATGATGTGTAGAAAGATGTGTAGAATGATGCGTAGAATGATGTGTAGAAAGATGTGTAGAATGATGCGTAGAATGACGTGAAGAATGATGTGTAGAATGATGTGCAGAATGATGTGTCGAATGATGTGTAGAATGATGTGTACAATGATGTGTAGAAAAATGTGTAGAATGATGCGTAGAATGATGTGTAGAAAGATGTGTAGAATGATGCGTAGAATGACGTGTAGAATGATGTGTGGAATGATGTGTAGAATGATGTGCAGAATAATGTGTTGAATTATGTGTAGAATGATGTCTAGAATGATGTGTAAATCATGTGGTGTAGAATGATGTGTAGAATTATGTGCAGAATGATTTGTAGAATGATGTGTTGAAAGATGTGTAGAATGATGTGTAGAATGATACGTAGAATGATGTGTAGAATGATGTGTCGAATGATGTGTAGAATGATGTGTAGCATGATGTGTCGAATGATGTGTAGAATGATGTGTAGAATGATGTGTAGAATAACGTGCAGATTGATATGCAGAATGATGTGTAGAATGGTGCATAGAATGATGTGTAGAATGATCTGTGGAATGATTTGTAGAATGATGTGTAGAATGATGTGTAGATTGATGTGTAGAATGATGTGTAGAATGATGCGCAGAATGATTTGTAAAATGATGTGTAGAATGATGTGCAAATTGAAGTGTCGAAAGATGTGTAGGATGATGTGTAGAATGATGTGTAGAAAGATGTGTAGAATGATGTGCAGAATGATGTGTAGAATGATGTGTAGAATGATGTGTAGAATGATGTGTAGACTAATTTGAAGAATGATGTGTTGAAAGATGTGTAGAATGATGTGTAGAATGATTTGCAGATTGATGAGTAGAATGATATGTAGAATGATGTGCAGAATGATGTTTAGAATGATGTGCAGATGATGTATATAATGATGTGTAGAATGATGTGTAGAATGATGTGTCGAATGATGATGTGTAGAATGATGTGTAGAATAATGTCGTGTAGAATGATGTGTAGAATGATGTGCAGAATGATGTGTAGAATGATGTGCACAATGATGTTGTGTAGAATGATGTGTGGAATGATGTGTAGAATGATGTGTAGAATGATGTATCGAATAATGTGTAGAATGAAGTTGTGTAGATTGATATGTAGAATGATGAGTAGAATGATGTGCAGAATGATGTTTGGAATGATGTGTAGAAGGATGCGTAGAATGATGTGTAGAAAGATGTGTAGAATGATGTGCAGATTGATGTGTCGAATGATGTGTCGAATGATGTGTAGAATGATGTGTAGAATGATGTTTTGTAGAGTGATGTGTGGGAGGAAATGGAGAATGATGTGTAAAATGATGTCGAGAATGATGTGCAGAATGATGTTGAGTAGAATGATGTGTCGAATGATGTGTCGAATGATGTGTAGAATGATGTTTAGAAAGATGTGCAGAATGATGTGTAGAATGATTTGTAGACTGATGTGTAGAATGATGCGTAGAATGATGTGTAGAATGATGTGTAGAATGATGCCCAGAGTGATTTGTAGAATGATGTGTAGAATGATGTGCAGATTGATGTGTCGAAAGATGTGTAGGATGATGTGTAGAATGATGCGTAGAAAGATGTGTAGAATGATGTGTAGAATGTTGAGTAGAATGATGCGTAGAATGATGTGTAGAATGATGCGTAGAATGATGTTTACAATGATGTGTAGAATGATGTGCAGATTGATGTGTCGAATGATGTGTAGAATGATGTGTAGAATGATGTGTAGAAATATGTGTAGAATGATGCGTAGAATGACGTGTAGAAAGATGTGTAGAATGATGCGTAGAATGACGTGTAGAATGATGTGTAGAATGATGTGCAGATTGATGTGTCGAATGATGTGTCGAATGATGTGTAGAATTATGTGTAGAAAGATGTGTAGAATGATGTGTAGAATGATGTGTAGAATGATGTATAGAATGATGCGTAGAATGATGCGTAGAATGATGTGTAGAATGATGTGTAGAATGATGTGCAGAATAACGTGCAGATTGATGAGTAGAATGATGTGTAAAATGATGTGTAGAATGATTTGTAGAAAGATGTGTAGAATGATGTGTAGAATGATGTGTAGAATGATGTATAGAATGATGCGTAGAATGATGCGTAGAATGATGTGTAGAATGATGTATAGAATGATGTGCAGAATAATTGGAAGAATGATGTGTTGAATGACGTGTAGAATGATGTGCAGATTGATGTGTCGAATGTTGTGTCGAATGATGTGTAGAATTATGTGTAGATTGATGCGTAGAAATATGTGTAGAATGATGCGTAGAATGACGTGTAGAAAGATGTGTAGAATGATGCGTAGAATGACGTGTAGAATGATGTGTAGAATGATGTGTCGAATGATGTGTCGAATGATGTGTAGAATTATGTGTAGGTTGATGCGTAGAATGATGTGTAGAATGATGTGTAGAATGATGGGTAGAATGATGTGTTGAAAGATGTGTCGAATGATGCGTAGAATGATGTGTAGAATGATTTGTAGAATGATGTGTAAATCATGTGGTGTAGAATGATTTGCAGATTATTGAGTAGAATGATGTGTAGAATGATGTGTAGAATGATGTGTAGAATGATGTGTAGAATGATGTGTAGAATGACGTATAGAAAGATGTGTAGATTGATGTGTAGAATGATGTGTAGAATGATGTATAGAATGATGCGTAGAATGATGCGTAGAATGATGTGTAGAATGATGTGTAGAATGATGTGCAGAATAATGTGCAGATTGATGAGTAGAATGATGTGTAGAATGATGTGTAGAATGATGTGTAGAAAGATGTGTAGAATGATGTGTAGAATGATGTGTAGAATGATGTATGGAATGATGCGTAGAATGATGCGTAGAATGATGTGTAAAATGATGTATAGAATGATGTGCAGAATAATTGGAAGAATGATGTGTTGAAAGATGTGTAGAATGATGTGTAGAATGATGTGTAGAATAATGTGCAGATTGATGAGTAGAATGATGTGTAGAATGATGTGTAGAATGATGTGTAGAAAGATGTGTAGAATGATGTGTAGAATGATGTGTTGAATGATGTGTAGAATGATGTGTAGAATGATGTGCAGAATAACGTGCAGATTGATGAGTAGAATGATGTGTAAAATGATGTGTAGAATGATTTGTAGAAAGATGTGTAGAATGATGTGTAGAATGATGTGTAGAATGATGTATAGAATGATGCGTAGAATGATGCGTAGAATGATGTGTAGAATGATGTATAGAATGATGTGCAGAATAATTGGAAGAATGATGTGTTGAATGACGTGTAGAATGATGTGCAGATTGATGTGTCGAATGTTGTGTCGAATGATGTGTAGAATTATGTGTAGATTGATGCGTAGAATGATGTGTAGAATGATGTGTAGAATGATGGGTAGAATGATGTGTTGAAAGATGTGTCGAATGATGCGTAGAATGATGTGTAGAATGATGTGTCGAATGATGTGTAGAATGATGTGCAGATTGATGTGTCGAATGATGTGTAGAATGATGTGTAGAATGATGTGTAGAAAGTTGTGTAGAATGATGCGTAGAATGATGTGTAGGAAGAGGTGTAGAATGATGCATAGAATCATGTGTAGAAAGATGTGTAGAATGATGCGTAGAATGATGTGTAGAATTATGTGTAGATTGATGCGTAGAATGATGTGTAGAATGAGGTGTAGAATGATGTGTTGAAAGATGTGTCGAATGATGCGCTGAATGATGTGTAGAATGATTTGTAGAATGATGCGTAGAATGATGCGTAGAATGATGTGTAGAATGATGGGTAGAATGATGTGCAGAATAATGTGTTGAATGATGTGTAGAATGATGTGTAGAATGATGTGTAAATCTGTTGCTGTAGAATGATGTGCAGATTGTTGAGTACAATGATGTGCAGAATGATGTGTTGAATGCTGCGTAGAATGATGTGCAGAATGATGTCTAGAATGATGTGTAGAAAGATGTGTAGATTGATGTGTAGAATGATGTGTAGAATGATGTGTAGAATAATTTGAAGAATGATGTGTTGAAAGATGTGTAGAATGATGTGTAGAATGATGTGTAGAATGATGTGCAGATTGATGAGTAGACTGATGTGTAGAATGATGTGTAAAATGATGTGTAGAATGATGTGTAGAAAGATGTGTAGAATGATGTGTAGAATGATGTGTAGAATGATGTATAGAATGATGCGTAGAATGATGCGTAGAATGATGTGTAGAATGATGTGCAGAATAATGTGTTGAATGATGTGTAGAATGATGTGTAGAATGATGCGTAGAATGATGTGTAGAATGATGTGTAGAATGATGTGTAGAATAATGTGTAGAAAGATGTGTAGAATAATGTGCAGATTGATGTTCAGAATGATGTGTAGAATGATGTGTAGAATGATGTGTAGAATGATGTGTCGATTCATGTGTAAAATGATGTGTAGAATGATGCGAAGAATGATGTGTAGAATGATGTGTAGAATGATGTGTAGAATAATGTGTTGAATGATGTGTAGAATGATGTCTAGAATGATGTGCAAGTCATGTGGTGTAGAATGATGTGTAGAATTATGTGCAGAATGATTTGTAGAATGAAGTGTAGAATGATACGTAGAATGATGTGTAGAATGATGTGTAGAATAATGTGTAGAATGATGAGTAGAATGATGTGTAGAATGATGTGTAGAATAATGTGCAGATTGATGTGCAGAATGATGTGTAGATTGATGTGTAGAATGATGTGTAGAATGATGCGTAGAATGATGTGTCGAATGATGTGTAGAATGATGTGCAGATTGATGTGTCGAATGATGTGTAGAATGATGTGTAGAATGATGTGTAGAAAGTTGTGTAGAATGATGCGTAGAATGATGTGTAGAAAGAGGTGTAGAATGATGCGTAGAATCATGTGTAGAAAGATGTGTAGAATGATGCGTAGAATGATGTGTAGAAAGATGTGTAGAATGATGCGTAGAATGATGTGAAGAATGATGTGTAGAATGATGTGCGGATTGATGTGTCGAATGATGTGTAGAATGATGTGTAGAATGATGTGTAGAAAGATGTGTAGAATGATGCGTAGAATGATGTGTAGAAAGATGTGTAGAATGATGCGTAGAATGATGTGTGGAATGATGTGTAGAATGATGTGCAGTTTGATGTGTCGAATGATGTGCCGAATGATGTGTAGAATTATGTGTAGATTGATGCGTAGAATGATGTGTAGAATGAGGTGTAGAATGATGGGTAGAATGATGTGTTGAAAGATGTGTCGAATGATGCGCAGAATGATGTGTAGAATGATTTGTAGAATGATGCGTAGAATGATGCGTAGAATGATGTGTAGAATGATGGGTAGAATGATGTGCAGAATAACGTGTTGATTGATGTGTAGAATGATGAGTAGAATGATGTGTAATTCATGTGCTGTAGAATGATGTGCAGATTGTTGAGTAAAATGATGTGCAGAATGATGTGTTGAATGATGCGTAGAATGATGTGCAGAATGATGTCTAGAATGATGTGTAGAAAGATGTGTAGAATAATTTGAAGAATGATGTGTTGAAAGATTTGTAGAATGATGTGTAGAATGATGTGCAGAATGATGTGCAGATTGATGAGTAGAATGATGTGTGGAATGATGTGTAAAATGATGTGTAGAATGATGTGTAGAAAGATGTGTAGAATGATGTGTAGAATGATGTGTAGAATGATGTATAGAATGATGCGTAGAATGATGCGTAGAATGATGTGTAGAATGATGTGTAGAATGATGTGCAGAATAATGTGTTGAATGATGTGTAGAATGATGTGTAGAATGATGCGTAGAATGATGTGTAGAATGATGTGTAGAATGATGTGTAGAATGATGTGTAGAAAGATGTGTAGAATAATGTGCAGATTGATGTACAGAATGATGTGTAGAATGATGTGTAGAATGATGTGTAGAATGATGTGTCGATTCATGTGTAAAAAGATGTGTGGAATGATGCGTAGAATGATGTGTAGAATGATGTGTAGAATGATGTGCAGATTGATGTGTCGAATTATGTATAGAAATTTGTGTAGAATGATGCATAGAATGACGTGTAGAAAGAGGTGTAGAATGATGAGGAGAATGATGTGTAGAATGATGTGTAGAGTGATGTGCAGATTGATGTGTCGAATGATGTGCAGAATGATGTGTTGAATGATGTGTAGAATCATGTGTAGAATGATTGGTAGAATGATGTGTTGAAAGAATTGTCGAATGATGCGTAGAATGATGTGTAGAATGATTTGTAGAATGATGTGTAAATCATGTGGTGTAGAATGATGTGCAGATTGTTGAGTAGAATGATGTGTAGAATGATGTGTAGAATGATGTGTAGAATGATGTGTAGAATGACGTGTAGAAAGATGTGTAGATTGATGTGTAGAATGATGTGTAGAATGTTGTGTAGAATAATCTGATGAATGATGTGTTGAAAGATGTGTAGAATGATGTGTAGAATGATGTGTAGAATGAGGTGCAGATTGATGAGTAGAATGATGTGTAGAATGATGTGTAGAATGATGTGTAGAATAATTTGAAGAATGATGTGTTGAAAGTTGTGTAGAATGATGTGTAGAATGATGTGTACAATGATGTGCAGATTGATGAGTAGAATGATGTGTAGAATGATGTGTAGAATGTTGTGGAGAATGATGTGTAGAATGATGTGTCGAATGATATGTTGAATGATACGTAGAATGATGCGTAGAATGATGTGCAGAATGATGTGTAGAATGATGTCTAGAATGATGTGTAGAATGATGTGTAGAATAATCTGCAGATTGATGTGCAGAATGATGTGCAGAATGATGTGTAGAATGATGTGTAGAAATATGTGTAGAATGGTGCATAGAATGTTGTGTCGAATGATGCCCAGAATGATTTGTAGAATGATGTGTAGAATGATGTGCAGATTGATGTGTCGAAAGATGTGTAGGATGATGTGTAGAATGATGCGTAGAAAGATGTGTAGAATGATGCGTAGAATGATGTGTAGAATGATGTGTAGAATGATGTGTAGAATAATTTGAAGAATGATGTGTTGTAAGATGTGTAGAATGATGTGTAGAATGATGTGTAGCATGATGTGTAGAATGATGTGTAGAATGATGTGTAGAATGATGTGCAGATTGATGTGTCGAATGATGTGTAGAATGATGTGTAGAATGATGTGTAGAAAGATGTGTAGAATGATGCGTAGAATGATGTGTAGAAAGATGTGTAGAATGATGCATAGAATGATGTGTAGAATGATGTGTAGAATGATGTGTAGAATAATTTGAAGAATGATGTGTTGAAAGATGTGTAGAATGATGTGTAGAATGATGTGTAGCATGATGTGTAGAATGATGTGTAGAATGATGTGTAGAATGATGTGTAGAAAGATGCGTAGAATGATGTGTAGAATGAAGTGTAGAATGATCCATAGAATGATGCGTAGAATGATGCGTAGAAGGATATGTAGAATGATGTGTAAATCATGTGGTGTAGAATGATGTGTCGAATTATGTGCAGAATGATTTGTAGAATGATGTGTTGAAAGATGTGTAGAATGATGTGTAAAATGATTCGTAGAATGATGTGAAGAATGATGTGTAGAATGATGCGTAGAATGATGTGTAGAATGATGTGTAGAATGATGTGCAGAATGATGTGTAGAAAGATGTGTAGAATAATGTGCAGATTGATGTACAGAATGATGTGCAGAATGATGTGTAGAATGATGTGTAGAATGATGTGTCGATTCATGTGTAAAAAGATGTGTGGAATGATGCGTAGAATGATGTGTAGAATGATGTGTAGAATGATGTGCAGATTGATGTGTCGAATTATGTGTAGAAATTTGTGTAGAATGATGCATAGAATGACGTGTAGAAAGAGGTGTAGAATGATGAGGAGAATGATGTGTAGAATGATGTGTAGATTGATGTGCAGATTGATGTGTCGAATGATGTGCAGAATGATGTGTTGAATGATGTGTTGAAAGATGTGTAGAATGATGCGTAGAATGATGCGTAGAATGATGTGTAGTATGATGTGTAGAATGATGCGTAGAATGATGTGTAGAATGATGTGTAGAATGATGTGTAGAATGATGTGTAGAATGATGTGTAGAAAAACGTGCAGATTGATGTGCAGAATGATGTGTAGAATGATGTGTAGAATGAAGTGTAGAATGATGTGTAGAATGATGTGTCGATTCATGTGTAGAATGATGTGTAGAATGGTGCGTAGAATGATGTGTAGAATGATGTGTAGAATGATGTGCAGATTGATGTGTCGAAATGATGTGCAGAAAGTTGTGTAGAAAGATGCATAGAATGATGTGTAGAAAGAGCTGTAGAATGATGAGTAGAATGATTTGTAGAATGATGTGTAGAGTGATGTGCAGATTGATGTGTCGAATGATGTCTAGAATGATGTGTTGAATGATGTGTTGAAAGATGTGTAGAATAATGTGTAGAATGATGTGTAAAGTGATGTGCAGATTACTGTGTCGAATGATGTGTAGAATGATGTGTCGAATGATGTGTAGAATGATGTGTAGAATTATGTGCAGAATGATATGTAGAATGAAGTTGTGTCGATTGATGTGTAAAATGATGTGTTGAATGATGCGTAGAATGATGTGCAGATTGATGTGTAGGATAATGTGCAGATAGATGAGTCGAATGATGTGTAGAATGATGTGTTGAATGATGTGTAAAATGATATGCAGAATGATATGTAGAATGATGTGTAGAATGGTGTGTAGAATGATGTATAAATCATGTGCTGTAGAATGATGTGCAGAATGATGTGTAGAATTATGTGTCGAATGATTTGTAAGAATGATTTGTTGAAAGATGAGTAGAATGATGCGTAGAATGATACGAAGAATGATGCGTAGAATGAAGTGTAGAATGATGTGTAGAATGATGTGTAGAATGAAGTTGTGTAGATTGATGTGTAAAATGATGTGTTGAATGATGTGTCGAATAATTTGAAGAATGATGTGTTAAAAGATGTGTAGAATGATGCCTTGAATGATGCGTAGAATGATGCGTATAATGATGCGGAGAATGATGTGCAGAATAACGTGTTGAATGATGTGTAGAATGCTGTCTCGAATGATGTGTAAATCATGTGGTGTAGAATGATGTGTAGAATGGTGTATAGAATGATGTGCAGAATGATGTGTAGAAAGATTTGTAGAACGATGTGTAGAATGATGTGTAGATTGATGTGTAGAATGATGTGTAGAATGATGCGCAGAATGATTTGTAGAATGAGGTGTAGAATGATGTGCAGATTCATGTGTCGAAATATGTGTAGGATGATGTGTAGAATGACGTGTAGAAAGATGTGTAGAATGACGTGTAGAATGTTGAGTAGAATGATGCGTAGAATGATGTGTAGAATGATGCGTAGAATGATGTGTAGAATGATGTGTAGAATGCTGTGCAGATTGATGTGTCGAATGATGTGTAGAATGATGTGTAGAATGATGTGTAGAAAGATGTGTAGAATGATGCGTAGAATGATGTGTAGAAAGATGTGTAGAATGATGCATAGAATGATGTATAGAATGATGTGTCGAATGATGTGCAGATTGATGTCTCGAATGATGTGTCGAATGATGTGTAGAATTATGTGTAGATTGATGCGTAGAATGAAGTGTAGAATGATGTGTAGAATGATGGCTGGAATGATGTGTTGAATTTTGTGTAGAATGATGTGTAGAATAATTTGAAGAATGATGTGTTGAAAGATGTGTAGAATGATGTGTAGAATGATGTGTAGAATGATGTGCAGATTGATGAGTAGAATGATGTGTAGAATGATGTGTAGAATGATGTGTAGAATGATGTGTAGAATGATGTGTAGAAAGATGTGTAGAATGATGTGTAGAATGAAGTGTAGAATGATGCATAGAATGATGCGTAGAATGATGCGTAGAAGGATGTGTAGAATGATGTGTAGAATGATGTGCCGAATAAAGTGTTGAATGATGGGTAGAATGATGTCTAGAATGATGTGTAAATCATGTGGTGTAGAATTATGTGTCGAAGTATGTGCAGTATGATTTGTAGAATGATGTGTTGAAAGATGTGTAGAATGATGTGTAAAATGATTCGTAGAATGATGTGTAGAATGATGTGTAGAATGATGTGTAGAATGATGTGTAGAATGATGTGTAGAATAATGTGCAGAATGATGTGCAGAATGATGTGTCGAATGGTGTGTAGAATGATGTGTCGAATGATGTGTAAAATGATGTGTAGATTGATGTGTAGAATGATGTGTAGAATGATGCGTAGAATGATGTGCAGAATGATGTGTAGAATGATGTGCAGGTTGATGTGTCGAATGATGTGTAGAATGATGCGTAGAATGATGTGCAGAAAGAGGTGTAGAATGATGCGTAGAATGATGTGTAGAAAGATGTGTAGAATGATGCGTAGAATGACGTGAAGAATGATGTGTAGAATGATGTGCAGAATGATGTGTAGAATGATGTGTAGAATGATGTGTAGAATAATGTGCAGAATGATGTGCAGAATGATGTGTCGAATGGTGTGTAGAATGATGTGTCGAATGATGTGTAAAATGATGTGTAGATTGATGTGTAGAATGATGTGTAGAATGATGCGTAGAATGATGTGCAGAATGATGTGTAGAATGATGTGCAGGTTGATGTGTCGAATGATGTGTAGAATGATGCGTAGAATGATGTGCAGAAAGATGTGTAGAATGATGCGTAGAATGATGTGTAGAAAGATGTGTAGAATGATGCGTAGAATGACGTGAAGAATGATGTGTAGAATGATGTGCAGAATGATGTGTCGAATGATGTGTAGAATGATGTGTACAATGATGTGTAGAAAAATGTGTAGAATGATGCGTAGAATGATGTGTAGAAAGATGTGTAGAATGATGCGTAGAATGACGTGTAGAATGATGTGTGGAATGATGTGTAGAATGATGTGCAGAATAATGTGTTGAATTATGTGTAGAATGATGTCTAGAATGATGTGTAAATCATGTGGTGTAGAATGATGTGTAGAATTATGTGCAGAATGATTTGTAGAATGATGTGTTGAAAGATGTGTAGAATGATGTGTAGAATGATACGTAGAATGATGTGTAGAATGATGTGTCGAATGATGTGTAGAATGATGTGTAGCATGATGTGTCGAATGATGTGTAGAATGATGTGTAGAATGATGTGTAGAATAACGTGCAGATTGATATGCAGAATGATGTGTAGAATGGTGCATAGAATGATGTGTAGAATGATCTGTGGAATGATTTGTAGAATGATGTGTAGAATGATGTGTAGATTGATGTGTAGAATGATGTGTAGAATGATGCGCAGAATGATTTGTAAAATGATGTGTAGAATGATGTGCAAATTGAAGTGTCGAAAGATGTGTAGGATGATGTGTAGAATGATGTGTAGAAAGATGTGTAGAATGATGTGCAGAATGATGTGTAGAATGATGTATAGAATGATGTGCAGAATAATTGGAAGAATGATGTGTTGAATGACGTGTAGAATGATGTGCAGATTGATGTGTCGAATGTTGTGTCGAATGATGTGTAGAATTATGTGTAGATTGATGCGTAGAATGATGTGTAGAATGATGTGTAGAATGATGGGTAGAATGATGTGTTGAAAGATGTGTCGAATGATGCGTAGAATGATGTGTAGAATGATGTGTCGAATGATGTGTAGAATGATGTGCAGATTGATGTGTCGAATGATGTGTAGAATGATGTGTAGAATGATGTGTAGAAAGTTATGTAGAATGATGCGTAGAATGATGTGTAGGAAGAGGTGTAGAATGATGCATAGAATCATGTGTAGAAAGATGTGTAGAATGATGCGTAGAATGATGTGTAGAAAGATGTGTAGAATGATGCGTAGAATGATGTGAAGAATGATGTGTAGAATGATGTGCGGATTGATGTGTCGAATGATGTGTAGAATGATGTGTAGAATGATGTGTAGAAAGATGTGTAGAATGATGCGTAGAATGATGTGCAGTTTGATGTGTCGAATGATGTGTCGAATGATGTGTAGAATTATGTGTAGATTGATGCGTAGAATGATGTGTAGAATGAGGTGTAGAATGATGTGTTGAAAGATGTGTCGAATGATGCGCTGAATGATGTGTAGAATGATTTGTAGAATGATGCGTAGAATGATGCGTAGAATGATGTGTAGAATGATGGGTAGAATGATGTGCAGAATAATGTGTTGAATGATGTGTAGAATGATGTGTAGAATGATGTGTAAATCTGTTGCTGTAGAATGATGTGCAGATTGTTGAGTACAATGATGTGCAGAATGATGTGTTGAATGCTGCGTAGAATGATGTGCAGAATGATGTCTAGAATGATGTGTAGAAAGATGTGTAGATTGATGTGTAGAATGATGTGTAGAATGATGTGTAGAATAATTTGAAGAATGATGTGTTGAAAGATGTGTAGAATGATGTGTAGAATGATGTGTAGAATGATGTGCAGATTGATGAGTAGACTGATGTGTAGAATGATGTGTAAAATGATGTGTAGAATGATGTGTAGAAAGATGTGTAGAATGATGTGTAGAATGATGTGTAGAATGATGTATAGAATGATGCGTAGAATGATGCGTAGAATGATGTGTAGAATGATGTGTAGAATGATGTGCAGAATAATGTGTTGAATGATGTGTAGAATGATGTGTAGAATGATGCGTAGAATGATGTGTAGAATGATGTGTAGAATGATGTGTAGAATAATGTGTAGAAAGATGTGTAGAATAATGTGCAGATTGATGTTCAGAATGATGTGTAGAATGATGTGTAGAATGATGTGTAGAATGATGTGTCGATTCATGTGTAAAATGATGTGTAGAATGATGCGAAGAATGATGTGTAGAATGATGTGTAGAATGATGTGTAGAATAATGTGTTGAATGATGTGTAGAATGATGTCTAGAATGATGTGCAAGTCATGTGGTGTAGAATGATGTGTAGAATTATGTGCAGAATGATTTGTAGAATGAAGTGTAGAATGATACGTAGAATGATGTGTAGAATGATGTGTAGAATAATGTGTAGAATGATGAGTAGAATGATGTGTAGAATGATGTGTAGAATAATGTGCAGATTGATGTGCAGAATGATGTGTAGATTGATGTGTAGAATGATGTGTAGAATGATGCGTAGAATGATGTGTCGAATGATGTGTAGAATGATGTGCAGATTGATGTGTCGAATGATGTGTAGAATGATGTGTAGAATGATGTGTAGAAAGTTGTGTAGAATGATGCGTAGAATGATGTGTAGAAAGAGGTGTAGAATGATGCGTAGAATCATGTGTAGAAAGATGTGTAGAATGATGCGTAGAATGATGTGTAGAAAGATGTGTAGAATGATGCGTAGAATGATGTGAAGAATGATGTGTAGAATGATGTGCGGATTGATGTGTCGAATGATGTGTAGAATGATGTGTAGAATGATGTGTAGAAAGATGTGTAGAATGATGCGTAGAATGATGTGTAGAAAGATGTGTAGAATGATGCGTAGAATGATGTGTGGAATGATGTGTAGAATGATGTGCAGTTTGATGTGTCGAATGATGTGCCGAATGATGTGTAGAATTATGTGTAGATTGATGCGTAGAATGATGTGTAGAATGAGGTGTAGAATGATGGGTAGAATGATGTGTTGAAAGATGTGTCGAATGATGCGCAGAATGATGTGTAGAATGATTTGTAGAATGATGCGTAGAATGATGCGTAGAATGATGTGTAGAATGATGGGTAGAATGATGTGCAGAATAACGTGTTGATTGATGTGTAGAATGATGAGTAGAATGATGTGTAATTCATGTGCTGTAGAATGATGTGCAGATTGTTGAGTAAAATGATGTGCAGAATGATGTGTTGAATGATGCGTAGAATGATGTGCAGAATGATGTCTAGAATGATGTGTAGAAAGATGTGTAGAATAATTTGAAGAATGATGTGTTGAAAGATTTGTAGAATGATGTGTAGAATGATGTGCAGAATGATGTGCAGATTGATGAGTAGAATGATGTGTGGAATGATGTGTAAAATGATGTGTAGAATGATGTGTAGAAAGATGTGTAGAATGATGTGTAGAATGATGTGTAGAATGATGTATAGAATGATGCGTAGAATGATGCGTAGAATGATGTGTAGAATGATGTGTAGAATGATGTGCAGAATAATGTGTTGAATGATGTGTAGAATGATGTGTAGAATGATGCGTAGAATGATGTGTAGAATGATGTGTAGAATGATGTGTAGAATGATGTGTAGAAAGATGTGTAGAATAATGTGCAGATTGATGTTCAGAATGATGTGTAGAATGATGTGTAGAATGATGTGTAGAATGATGTGTCGATTCATGTGTAAAAAGATGTGTGGAATGATGCGTAGAATGATGTGTAGAATGATGTGTAGAATGATGTGCAGATTGATGTGTCGAATTATGTATAGAAATTTGTGTAGAATGATGCATAGAATGACGTGTAGAAAGAGGTGTAGAATGATGAGGAGAATGATGTGTAGAATGATGTGTAGAGTGATGTGCAGATTGATGTGTCGAATGATGTGCAGAATGATGTGTTGAATGATGTGTAGAATCATGTGTAGAATGATTGGTAGAATGATGTGTTGAAAGAATTGTCGAATGATGCGTAGAATGATGTGTAGAATGATTTGTAGAATGATGTGTAAATCATGTGGTGTAGAATGATGTGCAGATTGTTGAGTAGAATGATGTGTAGAATGATGTGTAGAATGATGTGTAGAATGATGTGTAGAATGACGTGTAGAAAGATGTGTAGATTGATGTGTAGAATGATGTGTAGAATGTTGTGTAGAATAATCTGATGAATGATGTGTTGAAAGATGTGTAGAATGATGTGTAGAATGATGTGTAGAATGAGGTGCAGATTGATGAGTAGAATGATGTGTAGAATGATGTGTAGAATGATGTGTAGAATAATTTGAAGAATGATGTGTTGAAAGTTGTGTAGAATGATGTGTAGAATGATGTGTACAATGATGTGCAGATTGATGAGTAGAATGATGTGTAGAATGATGTGTAGAATGTTGTGGAGAATGATGTGTAGAATGATGTGTCGAATGATATGTTGAATGATACGTAGAATGATGCGTAGAATGATGTGCAGAATGATGTGTAGAATGATGTCTAGAATGATGTGTAGAATGATGTGTAGAATAATCTGCAGATTGATGTGCAGAATGATGTGCAGAATGATGTGTAGAATGATGTGTAGAAATATGTGTAGAATGGTGCATAGAATGTTGTGTCGAATGATGCCCAGAATGATTTGTAGAATGATGTGTAGAATGATGTGCAGATTGATGTGTCGAAAGATGTGTAGGATGATGTGTAGAATGATGCGTAGAAAGATGTGTAGAATGATGCGTAGAATGATGTGTAGAATGATGTGTAGAATGATGTGTAGAATAATTTGAAGAATGATGTGTTGAAAGATGTGTAGAATGATGTGTAGAATGATGTGTAGCATGATGTGTAGAATGATGTGTAGAATGATGTGTAGAATGATGTGCAGATTGATGTGTCGAATGATGTGTAGAATGATGTGTAGAATGATGTGTAGAAAGATGTGTAGAATGATGCGTAGAATGATGTGTAGAAAGATGTGTAGAATGATGCATAGAATGATGTGTAGAATGATGTGTAGAATGATGTGTAGAATAATTTGAAGAATGATGTGTTGAAAGATGTGTAGAATGATGTGTAGAATGATGTGTAGCATGATGTGTAGAATGATGTGTAGAATGATGTGTAGAATGATGTGTAGAAAGATGCGTAGAATGATGTGTAGAATGAAGTGTAGAATGATGCATAGAATGATGCGTAGAATGATGCGTAGAAGGATATGTAGAATGATGTGTAAATCATGTGGTGTAGAATGATGTGTCGAATTATGTGCAGAATGATTTGTAGAATGATGTGTTGAAAGATGTGTAGAATGATGTGTAAAATGATTCGTAGAATGATGTGAAGAATGATGTGTAGAATGATGCGTAGAATGATGTGTAGAATGATGTGTAGAATGATGTGCAGAATGATGTGTAGAAAGATGTGTAGAATAATGTGCAGATTGATGTACAGAATGATGTGCAGAATGATGTGTAGAATGATGTGTAGAATGATGTGTCGATTCATGTGTAAAAAGATGTGTGGAATGATGCGTAGAATGATGTGTAGAATGATGTGTAGAATGATGTGCAGATTGATGTGTCGAATTATGTGTAGAAATTTGTGTAGAATGATGCATAGAATGACGTGTAGAAAGAGGTGTAGAATGATGAGGAGAATGATGTGTAGAATGATGTGTAGATTGATGTGCAGATTGATGTGTCGAATGATGTGCAGAATGATGTGTTGAATGATGTGTTGAAAGATGTGTAGAATGATGCGTAGAATGATGCGTAGAATGATGTGTAGTATGATGTGTAGAATGATGCGTAGAATGATGTGTAGAATGATGTGTAGAATGATGTGTAGAATGATGTGTAGAATGATGTGTAGAAAAACGTGCAGATTGATGTGCAGAATGATGTGTAGAATGATGTGTAGAATGAAGTGTAGAATGATGTGTAGAATGATGTGTCGATTCATGTGTAGAATGATGTGTAGAATGGTGCGTAGAATGATGTGTAGAATGATGTGTAGAATGATGTGCAGATTGATGTGTCGAAATGATGTGCAGAAAGTTGTGTAGAAAGATGCATAGAATGATGTGTAGAAAGAGCTGTAGAATGATGAGTAGAATGATTTGTAGAATGATGTGTAGAGTGATGTGCAGATTGATGTGTCGAATGATGTCTAGAATGATGTGTTGAATGATGTGTTGAAAGATGTGTAGAATAATGTGTAGAATGATGTGTAAAGTGATGTGCAGATTACTGTGTCGAATGATGTGTAGAATGATGTGTCGAATGATGTGTAGAATGATGTGTAGAATGATGTGCAGAATGATATGTAGAATGAAGTTGTGTCGATTGATGTGTAAAATGATGTGTTGAATGATGCGTAGAATGATGTGCAGATTGATGTGTAGGATAATGTGCAGATAGATGAGTCGAATGATGTGTAGAATGATGTGTTGAATGATGTGTAAAATGATATGCAGAATGATATGTAGAATGATGTGTAGAATGGTGTGTAGAATGATGTATAAATCATGTGCTGTAGAATGATGTGCAGAATGATGTGTAGAATTATGTGTCGAATGATTTGTAAGAATGATTTGTTGAAAGATGAGTAGAATGATGCGTAGAATGATACGAAGAATGATGCGTAGAATGAAGTGTAGAATGATGTGTAGAATGATGTGTAGAATGAAGTTGTGTAGATTGATGTGTAAAATGATGTGTTGAATGATGTGTCGAATAATTTGAAGAATGATGTGTTAAAAGATGTGTAGAATGATGCCTTGAATGATGCGTAGAATGATGCGTATAATGATGCGGAGAATGATGTGCAGAATAACGTGTTGAATGATGTGTAGAATGCTGTCTCGAATGATGTGTAAATCATGTGGTGTAGAATGATGTGTAGAATGGTGTATAGAATGATGTGCAGAATGATGTGTGGAAAGATTTGTAGAACGATGTGTAGAATGATGTGTAGATTGATGTGTAGAATGATGTGTAGAATGATGCGCAGAATGATTTGTAGAATGAGGTGTAGAATGATGTGCAGATTCATGTGTCGAAATATGTGTAGGATGATGTGTAGAATGACGTGTAGAAAGATGTGTAGAATGACGTGTAGAATGTTGAGTAGAATGATGCGTAGAATGATGTGTAGAATGATGCGTAGAATGATGTGTAGAATGATGTGTAGAATGCTGTGCAGATTGATGTGTCGAATGATGTGTAGAATGATGTGTAGAATGATGTGTAGAAAGATGTGTAGAATGATGCGTAGAATGATGTGTAGAAAGATGTGTAGAATGATGCATAGAATGATGTATAGAATGATGTGTCGAATGATGTGCAGATTGATGTGTCGAATGATGTGTCGAATGATGTGTAGAATTATGTGTAGATTGATGCGTAGAATGAAGTGTAGAATGATGTGTAGAATGATGGCTGGAATGATGTGTTGAATTTTGTGTAGAATGATGTGTAGAATAATTTGAAGAATGATGTGTTGAAAGATGTGTAGAATGATGTGTAGAATGATGTGTAGAATGATGTGCAGATTGATGAGTAGAATGATGTGTAGAATGATGTGTAGAATGATGTGTAGAATGATGTGTAGAATGATGTGTAGAAAGATGTGTAGAATGATGTGTAGAATGAAGTGTAGAATGATGCATAGAATGATGCGTAGAATGATGCGTAGAAGGATGTGTAGAATGATGTGTAGAATGATGTGCCGAATAAAGTGTTGAATGATGGGTAGAATGATGTCTAGAATGATGTGTAAATCATGTGGTGTAGAATTATGTGTCGAAGTATGTGCAGTATGATTTGTAGAATGATGTGTTGAAAGATGTGTAGAATGATGTGTAAAATGATTCGTAGAATGATGTGTAGAATGATGTGTAGAATGATGTGTAGAATGATGTGTAGAATGATGTGTAGAATAATGTGCAGAATGATGTGCAGAATGATGTGTCGAATGGTGTGTAGAATGATGTGTCGAATGATGTGTAAAATGATGTGTAGATTGATGTGTAGAATGATGTGTAGAATGATGCGTAGAATGATGTGCAGAATGATGTGTAGAATGATGTGCAGGTTGATGTGTCGAATGATGTGTAGAATGATGCGTAGAATGATGTGCAGAAAGAGGTGTAGAATGATGCGTAGAATGATGTGTAGAAAGATGTGTAGAATGATGCGTAGAATGATGTGTAGAAAGATGTGTAGAATGATGCGTAGAATGACGTGAAGAATGATGTGTAGAATGATGTGCAGAATGATGTGTCGAATGATGTGTAGAATGATGTGTACAATGATGTGTAGAAAAATGTGTAGAATGATGCGTAGAATGATGTGTAGAAAGATGTGTAGAATGATGCGTAGAATGACGTGTAGAATGATGTGTGGAATGATGTGTAGAATGATGTGCAGAATAATGTGTTGAATTATGTGTAGAATGATGTCTAGAATGATGTGTAAATCATGTGGTGTAGAATGATGTGTAGAATTATGTGCAGAATGATTTGTAGAATGATGTGTTGAAAGATGTGTAGAATGATGTGTAGAATGATACGTAGAATGATGTGTAGAATGATGTGTCGAATGATGTGTAGAATGATGTGTAGCATGATGTGTCGAATGATGTGTAGAATGATGTGTAGAATGATGTGTAGAATAACGTGCAGATTGATATGCAGAATGATGTGTAGAATGGTGCATAGAATGATGTGTAGAATGATCTGTGGAATGATTTGTAGAATGATGTGTAGAATGATGTGTAGATTGATGTGTAGAATGATGTGTAGAATGATGCGCAGAATGATTTGTAAAATGATGTGTAGAATGATGTGCAAATTGAAGTGTCGAAAGATGTGTAGGATGATGTGTAGAATGATGTGTAGAAAGATGTGTAGAATGATGTGCAGAATGATGTGTAGAATGATGTGTAGAATGATGTGTAGAATGATGTGTAGACTAATTTGAAGAATGATGTGTTGAAAGATGTGTAGAATGATGTGTAGAATGATTTGCAGATTGATGAGTAGAATGATATGTAGAATGATGTGCAGAATGATGTTTAGAATGATGTGCAGATGATGTATATAATGATGTGTAGAATGATGTGTAGAATGATGTGTCGAATGATGATGTGTAGAATGATGTGTAGAATAATGTCGTGTAGAATGATGTGTAGAATGATGTGCAGAATGATGTGTAGAATGATGTGCACAATGATGTTGTGTAGAATGATGTGTGGAATGATGTGTAGAATGATGTGTAGAATGATGTATCGAATAATGTGTAGAATGAAGTTGTGTAGATTGATATGTAGAATGATGAGTAGAATGATGTGCAGAATGATGTTTGGAATGATGTGTAGAAGGATGCGTAGAATGATGTGTAGAAAGATGTGTAGAATGATGTGCAGATTGATGTGTCGAATGATGTGTCGAATGATGTGTAGAATGATGTGTAGAATGATGTTTTGTAGAGTGATGTGTGGGAGGAAATGGAGAATGATGTGTAAAATGATGTCGAGAATGATGTGCAGAATGATGTTGAGTAGAATGATGTGTCGAATGATGTGTCGAATGATGTGTAGAATGATGTTTAGAAAGATGTGCAGAATGATGTGTAGAATGATTTGTAGACTGATGTGTAGAATGATGCGTAGAATGATGTGTAGAATGATGTGTAGAATGATGTGCAGATTGATGTGTCGAATGATGTGTAGAATGCTGTGTAGAATGATGTGTAGAAGCATGTGTAGAATGATGCGTAGAATGATGTGTAGAAAGATGTGTAGAATGATGCGTAGAATGACGTGTAGAATGATGTGTAGAATGATATGTAGAATGATCTGTAGAATGATGTGTAGAATGATGTGTACATTGATGTGTAGAATGATGTGCAGATTGATGTGCCGAATAATGTGTAGAATGATGTGTTGAATGTTGTGTAGAAAGATGTGTAGAATGATGTGTAGAATGATGTGTAAAATGATATGCAGAATGATGTGTAGAATAATGTGTAGAATGGTGTGTAGAATGACGTGTAAATCATGTGGTGTAGAATGATGTGCAGAATGATGTGTCGAATTAGGTGTCGAATGATTTGCAAGAATGATTTGTTGAAAGATGAGTGGAATGATGCGCAGAATGATACGAAGAATGATGCGTAGAATGATGTGGAGAATGATTTGTAGAATGATGTGTAGAATGATGTGTAGAATTATGTGCAGAATGATTTGTAGAATGATGTGTTGAAGGATGTGTAGAATGATATGTTGAATGATACGTAGAATGATGTGTAGAATGATGTGTCGAATGATTTGTAGAATGATGTGTAGAATGATGTGTAGAATTGTGCAGAATGATTTGTAGAATGATGTGTTGAAGGATGTGTAGAATGATATGTTGAATGATACGTAGAATGATGTGTAGAATGATGTGTAGAATGATGTGTAGAATGATGTCTGGAATGATGTGTGGAATGATGTGTAGAATAATGTGCAGATTGATGTGCAGAATGATGTGCAGAATGATGTGTAGAATGATGTGTAGAAAGATGTGTAGAATGGTGCATAGAATGATGTGTCGAATGATGTGTGGAATGATTTGTAGAATGATGTGTAGAATGATGTGCAGATTGATGTGTAGAATGATGTGTAGAATGATGCGCAGAATGATTTGTAGAATGATGTGTAGAATGATGTGCAGATTGATGTGTCGAAAGATGTGTCGGATGATGTGTAGAATGATGTGTAAAAAGATGTGTAGAATGATGTGTAGAATGTTGTGTAGAATGATGCGTAGAATGATGTGTAGAATGATGCATAGAATGATGTGTAGAATGATGTGTAGAATGATGCGTAGAATGACGTGTACAATGATGTTGTGTAGAATGATGTGTGGAATGATGTGTAGAATGATGTGTAGAATGATGTATCGAATAATGTGTAGAATGAAGTTGTGTAGATTGATATGTAGAATGATGAGTAGAATGATGTGCAGAATGATGTTTGGAATGATGTGAAGAAGGATGCGTAGAATGATGTGTAGAATGACGTATAGAATGATGTATTGAATGATGTGTAGAATGATGTTTTGTAGAGTGATGTGTGGGAGGAAATGGAGAATGATGTGTAAAATGATGTCGAGAATGATGTGCAGAATGATGTTGAGTAGAATGATGTGTCGAATGATGTGTCGAATGATGTGTAGAATGATGTTTAGAAAGATGTGCAGAATGATGTGTAGAATGATTTGTAGACTGATGTGTAGAATGATGCGTAGAATGATGTGTAGAATGACGTATAGAATGATGTATTGAATGATGTGTAGAATGATGTTTTGTAGAGTGATGTGTGGGAGGAAATGGAGAATGATGTGTAAAATGATGTCGAGAATGATGTGCAGAATGATGTTGAGTAGAATGATGTGTCGAATGATGTGTCGAATGATGTGTAGAATGATGTGTAGAATGATGTGTAGAATTATGTGTTGAAAGATGTGTCGAATGATGCGTAGAATGATGTGTAGAATGATTTGTAGAATGATGTGTGAATCATGTGGTGTAGAATGATGTGCAGATTGTTGAGTAGAATGATGTGCAGAACGATGTGTAGATTGATGTGTAGAATGATGTGTAGAATGATGTGTAGAATAATTTGAAGAATGATGTGTTGAAAGATGTGTAGAATGATTTGTAGAATGATGTGTAGAATGATGTGCAGATTGATGTGTAGAATGATGTGTAGAATGATGTGTAGAATAATTTGAAGAATGATGTGTTGAAAGATGTGTAGAATGATGTGTCGAATGATGTGTAGAATGATGTGTAGAATGATGTGTCGAATGATATGTTGAATGATACGTAGAATAATGTGTAGAATGATGTGTAGAATGATGTGTAGAATGATGTCTAGAATGATGTGTAGAATGATGTGTAGAAAGATGTGTAGAATGGTGCATAGAATGATGTGTCGAATGATGTGTGGAATGATTTGTAGAATGATGTGTAGAATGATGTGTAGATTGATGTGTAGAATTATGTGTAGAATGATGCGCAGAATGATTTGTAGAATGATGCGTAGAATGACTTGTAGAATGATGCGTAGAATGATGTGTTGAATGATGTGTAGAATGATGTGCAGATTGATGTGTCGAATGATGTGTAGAATGATGTGTAGAATGATGTGTGGAAAGATGTGTAGAATGATGTGTAGAATGTTGAGTAGAATGATGCGTAGAATGATGTGTGGAATGATGCGTAGAATGATGTGTTGAATGATGTGTAGAATGATGTGCAGATTGATGTGTCGAAAGATGTGTAGGATGATGTGTAGAATGATGTGTGGAAAGATGTGTAGAATGATGTGTAGAATGTTGAGTAGAATGATGCGTAGAATGATGTGTGGAATGATGCGTAGAATGATGTGTTGAATGATGTGTAGAATGATGTGCAGATTGATGTGTCGAATGATGTGTAGAATGATGTGTAGAATGATGTGTAGAAAGATGTGTAGAATGATGCGTAGAATGATGTGTAGAAAGATGTGTAGAATGATGCGTAGAATGACTTGTAGAATGATGCGTAGAATGATGTGTTGAATGATGTGTAGAATGATGTGCAGATTGATGTGTCGAATGATGTGTAGAATGATGTGTAGAATGATGTGTAGAAAGATGTGTAGAATGATGCGTAGAAAAATGTGTAGAAAGATGTGTCGAATGATGCGTAGAATGACTTGTAGAATGATGTGTAGAATGATGTGCAGATTGATGTGTCGAATGATGTGTCGAATGATGTATAGAATTATGTGTAGATTGATGCGTAGAATGATGTGTAGAATGATGTGTAGAATGATGGGTAGAATGATGTGTTGAAAGATGTGTCGAATGATGCGTAGAATGATGTGTAGAATGATTTGTAGAATGATGTGTAAATCATGTGGTGTCGAATGATGTGCAGATTGTTGAGTAGAATGATGTGTGGAATGATGTGTAGAATGATGTGTAGAATGATGTGTAGAATGATGTGTAGAATGACTTGTAGAAAGATGTGTAGATTGATGTGTAGAATGATGTGTAGAATGATGTGTAGAATAATTTGAAGAATGATGTGTTGAAAGATGTGTAGAATGATGTGTAGAATGATGTGTAGAATGATGTGCAGATTGATGAGTAGAATGATGTGTAGAATGATGTATAGAATGATGTGTAGAATAATTTGTAGAATGATGTGTTGAAAGATGTGTAGAATGATGTGTAGAATGATGTGTAGAATGATGTGATGATTGATGAGTAGAATGGTGTGTAGAATGATGTGTAGAATGATGTGTAGAATGATGTGTAGAATGATGTGTCGAATGATATGTTGAATGATACGTGGAATGATGTGTAGAATGATGTGTAGAATGATGTGTAGAATGATGTCTAGCTTGATGTGTAGAATGATGTGTAGAATAATGTGCAGATTGATGTGCAGAATGTTGTGCAGAATGATGTGTAGAATGATGTGTAGAAAGATGTGTAGAATGGTGCATAGAATGATGTGTCGAATGATGTGTGGAATTATTTGTAGAATGATGTGTAGAATGATGTGTAGATTGATGTGTAGAATAATGTGTAGAATGATGCGCAGAATGATTTGTAGAATGATGTGTAGAATGATGCGCAGATTGATGTGTCGAAAGATGTGTAGGATGATGTGTAGAATGATGTGTAGAAAGATGTGTAGAATGATGTGTAGAATGTTGAGTAGAATGATGCGTAGAATGACGTGTAGAATGATGCTTAGAATGATGTGCAGAATGATGTGTAGAATGATGTGCAGATTGATGTGTCGAATGATGTGTAGAATGATGTGTAGAATGATGTGTAGAAAGATGTGTAGAATGATGTGCAGATTGACGTGTCGAATGATGTGTCGAATGATGTGATGAATTATGTGTAGATTGATACGTAGAATGATGTGTAGAATGATGTGTAGAATGATGGGTAGAATGATGTGTTGAAAGAATTGTCGAATGATGCGTAGAATGATGTGTAGAATGATTTGTAGAATGATGTGTAAATCATGTGGTGTAGAATGATGTGCAGATTGTTGAGTAGAATGATGTGTAGAATGATGTGTAGAATGATGTGTAGAATGATGTGTAGAATGACGTGTAGAAAGATGTGTAGATTGATGTGTAGAATGTTGTGTAGAATAATTTGATGAATGATGTGTTGAAAGATGTGTAGAATGATGTGTAGAATGATGTGTAGAATGAGGTGCACATTGATGAGTAGAATGATGTGTAGAATGATGTGTAGAATGATGTGCAGAATAATATGAAGAATGATGTGTTGAAAGTTGTGTAGAATGATGTGTAGAATGATGTGTACAATGATGTGCAGATTGATGAGTAGAATGATGTGTAGAATGATGTGTAGAATGTTGTGGAGAATGATGTGTAGAATGATGTGTCGAATGATATGTTGAATGATACGTAGAATGATGCGTAGAATGATGTGCAGAATGATGTGTAGAATGATGTTAGAATGATGTGTAGAATGATGTGTAGAATAATCTGCAGATTGATGTGCAGAATGATGTGCAGAATGATGTGTAGAATGATGTGTAGAATGATGTGTAGAATGGTGCATAGAATGTTGTGTCGAATGATGTGTGGAATGATTTGTAGAATGATGTGTGGAATGATGTGTAGATTGATGTGTAGAGTGATTTGTAGAATGATGCCCAGAATGATTTGTAGAATGATGTGTAGAATGATGTGCAGATTGATGTGTCGAAAGATGTGTAGGATGATGTGTAGAATGATGCGTAGAAAGATGTGTAGAATGATGTGTAGAATGTTGAGTAGAATGATGCGTAGAATGATGTGTAGAATGATGCGTAGAATGATGTGTAGAATGATGTGTAGAATGATGTGCAGATTGATGTGTCGAATGATGTGTAGAATGATGTGTAGAATGATGTATAGAAAGATGTGTAGAATGATGCGTAGAATGTTGTGTAGAAAGATGTGTAGAATGATGCATAGAATGATGTGTAGAATGATGTGTAGAATGATGTGCAGATTGATGTGTCGAATGATGTGTCGAATGATGTGTAGAATTATGTGTAGATTGATGCGTAGAATGAAGTGTAGAATGTTGTGTAGATTGATGGCTAGAATGATGTGTAGAATGATGTGTCGAATGATGTGTAGAATGATGTGTAGAATGATGTGTAGAATGATGTGTAGAATGATGTGTAGAATGATGTGTAGAATAATTTGAAGAATGATGTGTTGAAAGATGTGTAGAATGATGTGTAGAATGATGTGTAGCATGATGTGTAGAATGATGTGTAGAATGATGTGTAGAATGATGTGTAGAAAGATGCATAGAATGATGTGTAGAATGATGCGTAGAAGGATGTGTAGAATGATGTGTAAATCATGTGGTGTAGAATGATGTGTCGAATTATGTGCAGAATGATTTGTAGAATGATGTGTTGAAAGATGTGTAGAATGATGTGTAAAATGATTCGTAGAATGATGTGAAGAATGATGTGTAGAATGATGTGTAGAATGATGTGTAGAATGATGTGTAGAATAATGTGCAGATTGATGTGCAGAATGATGTGTAGAATGATGTGTAGAATGATGTGTAGAATGATGTTTAGAATGATGTGTAGAATGATGTGTAGAATAATGTGCAGATTGATGTGCAGAATGATGTGTAGAATGATGTGTAGAATGATGTGTAGAATGATGTGTAGAATGATGTGTCGATTCATGTGTAGAATGATGTGTAGAATGATGCGTAGAATGATGTGTAGAATGATGTGTAGAATGATGTGTAGAATGATGTGCAGATTGATGTGTAGAATGATGTGTAGAATGATGTGTAGAATGATGGGTAGAATGATGTGTAGAATGATGTGTAGAATGATTTGTAGAATGATGTGTAAATCATGTGGTGTAGAATGATTTGCAGATTGTTGAGTAGAATGATGTGTAGAATGATGTGTAGAATGATGTGTAGAATGATGTGAAGAATGATGTGTAGAATAACGTGTAGAAAGATGTGTAGAATAATGTGCAGATTGATGAGTAGAATGATGTGTAGAATGATGTGTAGAATGATGTGTAGAATGATGTGTAGAAAGATGTGTAGAATGATGTGTAGAATGATGTGTAGAATGATGTATAGAATGATGCGTAGAATGATGCGTAGAATGATGTGTAGAATGATGTGTAGAATGATGTGCAGAATAATGTGTTGAATGATGTGTAGAATGATGTCTAGAATGATGTGTAAGTCATGTGGTGTAGAATGATGTGTAGAATTATGTGCAGAATGATTTGTAGAATGAAGTGTAGAATGATGTGTAGAATGATGTGTAGAATAATGTGCAGATTGATGTGCAGAATGATGTGTAGAATGATGTGTAGAATGATGTGTAGAATGATGTGTAGAATGATGTATAGAATGATGCGTAGAATGATGCGTAGAATGATGTGTGGAATGATGTGTAGAATGATGTGCAGAATAATGTGTTGAATGATGTGTAGAATGATGTGTAGAATGATGCGTAGAATGATGTGTAGAATGATGTGTAGAATGATGTGTAGAATGATGTGTAGAAAGATGTGTAGAATGATGTGTAGAATGATGTTTAGAATGATGTGCAGAATGATGTGTAGAATAATGTGCAGATTGATGTGCAGAATGATGTGTAGAATGATGTGTAGAATGATGTGTAGAATAATGTGTAGAATGATGAGTAGAATGATGTGTAGAATGATGTGTAGAATAATGTGCAGATTGATGTGCAGAATGATGTGTAGAATGATGTGTAGAATGATGTGTAGAATGATGTGTAGAATGATGTGTAGATTGATGTGTCGAATGATGTGTAGAATGATGCGTAGAATGATGTGTAGAATGATGTGTAGAATGTTGTGCAGATTGATGTGTCGAATGATGTGTAGAATGATGTGTAGAATGATGTGTAGAAAGTTGAGTAGAATGATGCGTAGAATGATGTGTAGAAAGAGGTGTAGAATGATGCGTAGAATCACGTGTAGAAAGATGTGAAGAATGATGCGTAGAAAGATGTGTAGAAAGATGTGTAGAATGATGCGTAGAAAGATGTGAAGAATGATGTGCAGAATGATGTGCGGATTGATGTGTCGAATGATGTGTAGAATGATGTGTAGAATGATGTGTAGAAAGATGTGTAGAATGATGCGTAGAATGATGTGTAGAAAGATGTGTAGAATGATGCGTAGAATGATGTGTAGAATAACGTGTAGAATGATGTGCAGTTTGATGTGTCGAATGATGTGTGGAATGATGTGTAGAATTATGTGTAGATTGATGCGTAGAATGATGTGTAGAATGAGGTGTAGAATGATGTGTAGAATAATGTGTTGAAAGATGTGTCGAATGATGCGCAGAATGATGTGTAGAATGATGGGGAGAATGATGTGCAGAATAATGTGTTGAATGATGTGTAGAATGATGTGTAAATCATGTGCTGTAGAATGATGTGCAGATTGTTGAGTAAAATGATGTGCAGAATGATTTGTAGAATGATGCGTAGAATGATGTGCAGAATGATGTCTAGAATGATGTGTAGAAAGATGTGTAGAATAATTTGAAGAATGATGTGTTGAAAGATGTGTAGAATGATGTGTAAAATGATGTGTAGAATGATGTGTAGAAAGATGTGTAGAATGATGTGTAGAATGATGTGTAGAATGATGTATAGAATGATGCGTCGAATGATGCGTAGAATGATGTGTGGAATGATGTGTAGAATGATGTGCAGAATAATGTGTTGAATGATGTGTAGAATGATGTGTAGAATGATGCGTAGAATGATGTGTAGAATGATGTGTAGAATGATGTGTAGAATGATGTGTAGAAAGATGTGTAGAATAATGTGCAGATTGATGTGCAGAATGACGTGTAGAATGATGTGTAGAATGATGTGTAGAATGATGTGTAGAATTATGTGTCGATTCATGTGTAGAATGATGTGGAGAATGATGCGTAGAATGATGTGTAGAATGATGTGTAGAATGATGTGCAGATTGATGTGTCGAATGAAGTGTAGAAATTTGTGTAGAATGATGCATAGAATGATGTGCAGAAAGAGGTGTAGAATGATGAGTAGTATGATGTGTAGAATGATGTGTAGAGTGATGTGCAGATTGATGTGTGGAATGATGTGCAGAATGATGTGTTGAATGATGTGTTGAAAGATGTGTAGAATGATGCGTAGAATGATGCGTAGAATGATGTGTAGAATGATGTGTAGAATGATGCGTAGAATGATGTGTAGAATGATGTGTAGAATGATGTGTAGAATGATGTTTAGAATGATGTGTAGAATGATGTGTAGAATAATGTGCAGATTGATGTGCAGAATGATGTGTAGAATGATGTGTAGAATGATGTGTAGAATGATGTGTAGAATGATGTGTCGATTCATGTGTAGAATGATGTGTAGAATGATGCGTAGAATGATGTGTAGAATCATGTGTGGAATGATGTGCAGATTGATGTGACGAAATGATGTGTAGAAAGTTGTGTAGAATGATGCATAGAATGATGTGTAGAAAGAGCTGTAGAATGATGAGTAGAATGATGTGTAGAATGATGTGTAGAGTGATGTGAAGATTGATGTGTCGAATGATGTGTAGAATGATGTGTTGAATGATGTGTTGAAAGATGTGTAGAATAATGAGTAGAATGATGTTTAAAGTGAAGTGCAGATTGATGTGTCGAATGATGTGTAGAATGATGTGTTGAATGATGTGTTGAAATATGTGTAGAATGATGCGTAGAATGACGTGTAGAATGATGTGTAGAATGATGTGTAGATTGATGTGTAGGATAATGTGCAGATAGATGTGTCGAATGATGTGTAGAATGATGTGTTGAATGATGTGTAAAATTATATGCAGAATGATATGTAGAATGATGTGTAGAATGGTGTGTAGAATGATGTATAAATCATGTGGTGTAGAATGATGTGCAGAATGATGTGTAGAATTATGTGTCGAATGATTTGTAAGAATGATTTGTTGAAAGATGAGTAGAATGATGCGTAGAATGATACGAAGAATGATGCATAGAATGAAGTGTAGAATGATGTGTAGAATGATGTGTAGAATGAAGTTGTGTAGATTGATGTGTAAAATGATGTGTTGAATGATGTGTAGAATAATTTGAAGAATGATGTGTTGAAAGATGAGTAGAATGATGCGTTGAATGATGCGTAGAATGATGCGTATAATGATGCGTAGAATGATGTGTAGAATGATGTGTAGAATGATGTGCAGAATAACGTGTTGAATGATGTTTAGAATGATGTCTCGAATGATGTGTAAATTATGTTGTGTAGAATGATGTGTAGAATGGTGCATAGAATGATGTGCAGAATGATGTGTGGAAAGATTTGTAGAATGATGTGTAGAAAGATGTGTAGATTGATGTGTAGAATGATGTGTAGAATGATGCGCAGAATGATTTGTAGAACGAGGTGTCGTAGAATGATGTGCAGATTCATGTGTCGAAAGATGTGTAGGATGATGTGTAGAATGATGTGTAGAAATATCTGTAGAATGATGTGTAGAATGTTGAGTAGAATGATGCGTAGAATGATGTGTAGAATGATGCGTAGAATGATGTGTAGAATGATGTGTAGAATGATGTGCAGAATGATGTGTAGAATGATGTGTAGAATGATGTGTAGAAAGATGTGTAGATTGATGTGTAGAATGACGTGTAGAATGATGTGTAGACTAATTTGAAGAATGATGTGTTGAAAGATGTGTAGAATGACGTGTAGAATGATGTATAGAATGATGCGTTGAATGATGCGTAGAATGATGTGTAGAATGATGTGTAGAATGATGTGCCGAATAACGTGTTGAATGATGTGTAGAATGATGTCTAGAATGATGTGTCAATCATGTGGTGTAGAATGACGTGTAGAATTATGTGCAGAATGATTTGTGGAATGATGTGTTGAAAGATGTGTAGAATGATGTGTAAAATGATACGTAGAATGACGTGTAGAATGATGTGTAGAATGATGTGTAGAATGATGTGTAGAATGATGTGTAGAATGAAGTGTAGAATGATGTGTAGATTGATGTGTAGAATGATGTGTAGAATGATGCGTAGAATGATGTGTAGAATGATGTGTAGAATGATGTGCAGATTGATGTGCAGAATAACATGCAGATTGATGTGCAGAATGATGTGCAGAATGATGTGTAGAATGATGCGTAGAATGATGTGTAGAATGATGTGTAGATTGATGTGTAGAATGATGTGTAGAATGATGCGTAGAATGATTTGTAGAATGATGTGTAGAATGATGTGCAGATTGATGTGTCGAATGATGTGTAGAATGATGTGTATAATGAGGTGTAGATAGTTGTGTAGAATGATGCGTAGAATGATGTGTAGAAAGAGGTGTAGAATGATGCGTAGAATGATGTGTAGAATGATGTGTAGAGTGATGTGCAGATTGATGTGTCGAATGATGTGTAGAATGATGTGTTGAATGATGTGTAGAAAGATGTGTAGAATGATGTGTAGAATGATGTGTGGAAAGATGTGTAGAATGATGCGTAGAATGATGTGTAGAAAGATGTGTTGAATGATGCTTAGAATGATGTGGAGAATGATGTGCAGAATGATGTGCAGATTGATGTGTCGAATGATGTGTCGAATGATGTGTAGAATTACGTGTAGATTGATGCGTAGAATGCGGTGTAGAATGATGTGTAGAATGATGTGTTGAAAGATGTGTCGAATGATGCGTAGAATGAAGTGTAGCATGATTTGTAGAATGATGTGTAGATTGATGTGTAGATTGATGTGTAGAATGATGTGTAGAATGATGTGCAGAATAATTTGAAGAATGATGTGTTGAAAGATGTGTTGAATGTTGTGTAGAATGATGTGCAGATTGATGAGTAGAATGATGTGTGGAATGATGTGTAGAATGATGTGTAGAATGATGTGTAGAATGATGTGTAGAAAGATGTCTGGAATGATGTGTAGAATGAAGTGTAGAATGATGCATAGAATGATGCGTAGAATGATGCGTAGAATGATGCGTAGAATCATGTATAGAATGATGCGTAGAATGATGCGTAGAATGATGTGTAGAATGATGTCTAGAATGATGTGTCAATCATGTGGAGTAGAATGATGTGTAGAATTATGTGCAGAGTGATTTGCAGAATGATGTGTTGAAAGATGTGTAGAATGATGTGTAAAATGATACGTAGAATGATGTGTAGAATGATGTGTAGAATGATGTGTAGAATGATGTATAGAATGATCTGTAGAATGACGTGTAGAACGAAGTGTAGAATGATGTGTAGATTGATGTGTAGAATGATGTGTAGAATGATGCGTAGAATGATGTGTAGAATGATATGCAGAATGATTTGCAGATTGATGTGTCGAATTATGTGTAGAATGATGCGTAGAATGATGTGTAGAAAGAGGTGTAGAATGATGCGTAGAATGATGTGTAGAAAGATGTGTAGAATGTTGCGTAGAATGATGTGTAGAAAGATGTGTAGAATGATTCGTAGAATGATGTGAAGAATGTTGTGTGGAATGATGTGCGGATTGACCTGTCGAATGATGTGTAGAATGATTTGTAGAATGATGTGTAGAAAGATGTATAGAATGATGCGTAGAATGATGTGTAGAAAGATGTGTAAAATGATGCGTAGAATGATGTGTAGAATGATGTGTAGAATGATGTGTAGAATGATGTGTAGAATGATGTGCAGAATAATGTGTTGAATGATGTGTAGAATGATGTCTAGAATGATGTGTTGAAAGATGTGTAGAATGATATGTAGAATTATGTCCAGAATGATTTGTAGAATGATGTGTTGAAAGATGTGTAGAATGATATGTAGAATGATACTTAGAATGATGTGGAGAATGACGTGTAAAATAAAGTGTAGAATGATGTGTAGAATGATGTGTAGAATAACGTGCAGATTGATGTGCAGAATAATGTGTAGAATGATGTGTAGAATGATGTGTAGAATGATGTGTAGAATGATGTGTAGATTGATGTGTAGAATGATGTGTAGAACGATTCGTGGAATGATGTGTATAATGATGTGTAGAATGATGTGCAGATTGATGTGTCAAATGATGTGTAGAATGAAGTGTAGAATGAGGTGTAGAAAGAGGTGCAGAATGATGCGTAGAATGATGTGTAGAATGATGTGTGGAGTGATGTGCAGATTGATGTGTCGAATGATGTGTCGAATGATGTGTAGAATGATGTGTTGAATGATGTGTAGAAAGATGTGTAGAATGATGCGTAGAATGAGGTGTAGAATGATGTGTAGAATGACGTGCAGATTGATGTGTCGAATGATGTGAAGAATGATGTGTTGAATGATGTGTAGAAAGATGTGTAAAATGATGTGTAGAATGATGTGTAAAATGATATGCAGAATGATGTGTAGAATGATGTGTAGAATGATGTGTAGAAAGATGTTTAGAATGATATGTAGAATGATGTGTAGAATGATGTATAGAATGATGTGTAGAATGATGTTGTGCAGATTGATGTGTCGAATGATGTGTAGAATGATGTGTTGAATGATGTGCAGAAAGATGTGTAGAATGACGTGTAGAATGATGTGTAGAATTATGTGTCGAATGATTTGTAAGAATGATTTGTTGAAAGATGAGTGGAATGATGCGTAGAATGATACGCAGAATGATGCGTAGAATGATGTGTGGGATAATGTGTAGAATGATGTGTCGAATGATGTGTAGAATGATGCGAAGAATGATGTGTAGAAAGGTGTGTAGCATGATGCGAATAATGATGTGTAGAATGATGTACAGAATGATGTGCAGAATGAAGTTGTGTAGATTGATATGTATGATGATGTGTAGAATGATTTGTATAATGATGTGTAGAATGATGTATAGAATGATGTGTAGAATGCTGTTGTGTAGATTGATGTGAAGAATGATGTGTAGATTGAAGTGTAGTATGATGTGTATAATGATGTGTAGAATGATGTGTAGTATGTTGTGCAGAATGTTGTTTAGAATGATGTGTAAAATGAGGTTTGTAAGGATGTCTATAATGATGTGTGCAATAATGTGTAGAATGCTGTGTAGAATGATGTGCCGAATGATGTGTTGAATGATGATGTGTAGAATGATGTGTAGAATAATGCCGTGTAGAATGATGTGTAGAATGATGTGTAGAATGATGTATAGAATGATGTGTACAATGATGTTGTGCAGAATGATGTATGGAATGATGTGTAGAATGATGTGTAGAATGATGTGTAGAATGATGTGTAGAATGATGTGTAGAATTATGTGCAGAATGATTTGTAGAATGATGTGTTGAAAGATGTGTAGAATAATATGTTGAATGATACGTAGAATGATGTGTAGAATGATGTGTAGAATGATGTGTAGAATGATGTCTGGAATGATGTGTAGAATGATGTGTAGAATAATGTGCAGATTGATGTGCAGAATGATGTGCAGAATGATGTGTAGAATGATGTGTACAAAGATGTGTAGAATGGTGCATAGAATGATGTGTCGAATGATGTGTGGAATGATTTGTAGAATGATGTGCAGAATGATGTGTAGATTGATGTGTAGAATGATGTGTAGAATGATGCGCAGAATGATTAGTAGAATGATGTGTAGAATGATGTGCAGATTGATGTGTCGAAAGATGTGTCGGATGATGTGTAGAATGATGTGTAGAAAGAAGTGTAGAATGATGTGTAGAATGTTGAGTAGAATGTTGCGTAGAATGATGAGTAGAATGATGCGTAGAATGATGTATAGAATGATGTGTACAATGATGTTGTGTAGAATGATGTGTGGAATGATGTGTAGAATGATGTGTAGAATGATGTGTAGAAAGATGTGCAGAATGATGGTTAGAATGATACGTAGAATGATGCGTAGAATGATGTGTAGAATGATGTGTGGAATGATGTGTAGAATGATGTGTAGAATGATGTATCGAATGACGTGTAGAATGATGTATTGAATGATGTGTAGAATGATGTTGTGTAGAATGATATGTGGGAGAAAATGTACAATGATGTGTAGAATGATGTATAGAATGAAGTGCAGAATGATGTTGAGTAGAATGATGTGTCGAATGATGTGTAGAATGATGTGGAGAATGATGTGTAGAAAGATGTGCAGAGTGATGTGTAGAATGATTTGTAGACTGATGTGTAGAATCATGCGTAGAATGACGTGTTGAATGATGTGTAGAATGATGTGCAGATTGATGTGTCGAATGATGTGTAGAATGATGTGTAGAATGATGTGTAGAAAGATGTGTAGATGATGCGTAGAATGATGTGTAGAAAGATGTGTTGAATGATGCGTAGAATGACGTGTTGAATCATGTGTAGAATGATATGTAGAATGATCTGTAGAATGATGTGTAGAATGATGTGTAGATTGATGTGTAGAATGATGTGCAGATTTATGTGTCGAATGATGTGTAGAATGATGTGTTGAATGCTGTGTAGAAAGATGTGTAGAATAATGTGTCGAATGATGTGTAAAATGATATGCAGAATGATGTGTAGAATAATGTGTAGAATGGTGTGTAGAATGATGTGTAAATCATGTGGTGTAGAATGATGTGCAGAATGATGTGTCGAATTATGTGTCGAATGAATTGTAAGAATGATATGTTGAAAGATGAGTGGAATGATGCGTAGAATGATACGAAGAATGATGCGTAGTATGATGTGTGGGATAATGTGTAGAATGACGTGCAGAATGATGTGAAGAATGATGTGTAGAATGATGCGTAGAATGATGTGTAGAAAGGTGTGTAGCATGAGGCGTATAATGATGTGTAGAATGATGTACAGAATGTTGTGCAGAATGAAGTTGTGTAGATTGATATGTATGATGATGTGTAGAATGATTTGTATAATGATGCGTAGAATGATGTATAGAATGATGTGTAGAATGCTGTTGTGTAGATTGATGTGATGAATGATGTGTAGAATGAAGTGTAGTATGATGTGTATAATGATGTGTAGAATGATGTGTAGAATTTTGTGCAGAATGTTGTTTAGAATGATGTATAACATGAGGTTTGTAAGGATGTCTATAATGATGTGTGCAATAATGTGTAGAATGCTGTGTAGAATGATGTGCCGAATGATGTGTTGAATGATGATGTGTAGAATGATGTGTAGAATAATGCCATGTAGAATGATGTGTAGAATGATGTGTAGAATGATGTATAGAATGATGTGTACAATGATGTTGTGTAGAATGATGTGTGGAATGATGTGTAGAATGATGTGTAGAATGATGTGTAGAAAGATGTGCAGAATGATGGTTAGAATGATACGTAGAATGATGCGTAGAATGATGTGTAGAATGATGTGTGGAATGATGTGTAGAATGATGTGTAGAATGATGTATCGAATGATGTGTAGAATGAAGTTGTGTAGATTGATGTGTAGAATGATGAGTAGAATGATGTGCAGAATGATGTTTGGAATGATGTGTAGAATGATGCGTAGAATGATGTGTAGAATGACGTGTAGAATGATGTATTGAATGATGTGTAGAATGATGTTGTGTGGAATGATGTGTGGGAGGAAATGTAGAATGATGTGTAGAATGATGTATAGAATAATGTGCAGAATGATGTTGAGTAGAATGATGTGCCGAATGATGTGTCGAATGATTTGCAGACTGATGTGTCGAATGATGCGTAGAATGACGTGTAGAATGATGTGTAGAATGATGTGCAGATTGATGTGTCGAATGATGTGTAGAATGATGTGTAGAATGATGTGTAGAAAGATGTGTAGAATGATGCGTGGAATGATGTGTAGAAAGATGTGTAGAATGATGTGCACATTGATGTGTCGAATGATGTGTCGAATGATGTGTAGAATTATGTGTAGATTGATGCGTAGAATGATGTGTAGAATGATGTGTAGAATGATGGGTAGAATGATGTGTTGAAAGAATTGTCGAATGATGCGTAGAATGATGTGTAGAATGATTTGTAGAATGATCTGTAAATCATGTGGTGTAGAATGATGTGCAGAATGTTGAGTAGAATGATGTGTAGAATGATGTGTAGAATGATGTGTAAAATGATGTGTAGAATGACGTGTAGAAAGATGTGTAGATTGATGTGTAGAATGATGAGTAGAATGATGTGTAGAATGATGTGTAGAATGATGTGCAGATTGATGAGTAGAATGATGTGTAGATTGATGTGCAGAATGATGTTGAGTAGAATGATGTGTCGAATGATGTGTCGAATGATGTGTAGAATGATGTGTAGAAAGATGTGCAGAATGATGTGTAGAATTATTTGTAGACTGATGTGTAGAATGATGCGTAGAATGATGTGTAGAATGATGTGTAGAATGATGTGCAGATTGATGTGTCGAATGATGTGTAGAATGATGCGCAGAATGATTTGTAGAATGATGTGTAGAATGATGTGCACATTGATGTGTCGAAAGATGTGTAGGATGATGTGTAGAATGATGTGTAGAATGTTGAGTAGAATGATGCGTAGAATGATGTGTAGATTGATGCGTAGAATTACGTGTAGAATGATGTGTAGAATGATGTGCAGATTGATGTGTCGAATGATGTATCGAATGATGTGTAGATTTATGTGTAGATTGATGCGTAGAATGACGTGTAGAATGATGTGTAGAATGATGTGTAGAATGACGTGTAGAAAGATATGTAGATTGGTGTGTAGAATGATGTGTACAGTGATGTGTAGAATAATTTGAAGAATGATGTGTTGAAAGATGTGTAGAATGATGTGTAGAATGATGTGTAGAATGATGTGCAGATTGATGAGTAGAATGATGTGTAGAATGATGTGTAGAATGATGTGCAGAATAATTTGAAGAATGATGTGTTGAAAGTTGTGTAGAATGATGTGTAGAATGATGTGTACAATGATGTGCAGATTGATGAGTAGAATGATGTGTATAATGATGTGTAGAATGATGTGGAGAATAATGTGTAGAATGATGTGTCGAATGACATGTTGAATGATACGTAGAATGACTTGTAGAATGATGTGCAGAATGATGTGCAGAATGATGTGTAGAATGATGTGTAGAAAGATGTGTAGAATGGTGCATAGAATGTTGTGTCGAATGACGTGTGGAATGATTTATAGAATGATATGTAGAATGATGTGCAGATTGATGTGTAGAATGATGTGTAGAATGATGCCCAGAATGATTTGTAGAATGATGTTTAGAATGATGTGCAGATTGATGTGTCGAAAGATGTGCAGGATGATGTGTAGAATGTTGAGTAGAATGATGCGTAGAATGACGTGTAGAATGATGCGTAGAATGATGTGTAGAATGATGTGTAGAATGACGTGCAGATTGATGTGTCGAATGATGTGTAGAATGATGTGTAGAATGATGTGTAGAAAGATGTGTAGAATGATGCGTAGTATGATGTGTAGAACGATGTGTAGAATGATTAGAATGACGTGTAGAATGATGTGTAGAATGATGTGCCGATTGATGTGTCGAATGATGTGTCGAATGATGTGTAGAATTATGTGTAGATTGATGCGTAGAATGACGTGTAGAATGAAGTGTAGAATGATGGTTAGAATGATGTGTTGAAAGATGTGTCGATTGATGCGTAGAATAATGTGTAGAATGATTTGTAGAATGATGTGTTGAATGATGTGTAGAATGATGTGTAGAAAGATGTGTAGAATGATGTGTAGAATGATGTGTAGAATGATGTATAGAATGATGCGTAGAATGATGCGTAGAATGATGTGTAGAATGATGTGTAGAATGATGTGCAGAATAATGTGTTGAATGATGTGTAGAATGATGTATAGAATGATGTGTAGAATGATGAGTAGAATGATGTGTAGAATGATGTGCAGAATAATGTGCAGATTGATGTGCAGAATGATGTGTAGAATGATGTGTAGAATGATGTGTAGAATGATGTGTAGAATGATGTGTAAGTCATGTGGTGTAGAATGATGTGTAGAATGATGTGCAGAATGATGTGTAGAATAATGTGTAGAATGATGAGTAGAATGATGTGTAGAATGATGTGCAGAATAATGTGCAGATTGATGTGCAGAATGATGTGTAGAATGATGTGTAGAATGATGTGTAGAATGATGTGTAGATTGATGTGTAGAATGATGTGTAGAATGATGCGTAGAATGATGTGTCGAATGATGTGTAGAATGATGTGCAGATTGATGTGTCGAATGATGTGTAGAATGATGTGTAGAATGATGTGTAGAAAGTTGTGTAGAATGATGCGTAGAATGATGTGTAGAAAGAGGTGTAGAATGATGCCTTAGAATCATGTGTAGAAAGATGTGTAGCATGATGCGTAGAATGATGTGAAGAATGATGTGTAGAATGATGTGCGGATTGATGTGTAGAATGATGTGTAGAATGATGTGTAGAATGATGTGTAGAAAGATGTGTAGAATGATGCGTAGAATGATGTGTAGAAAGATGTGTAGAATGATGCGTAGAATGAAGTGTAGAATGATGTGTAGAATGATATGCAGTTTGATGTGTCGAATGATGGGTCGAATGATGTGTAGAATTATGTGTAGATTGATGCGTAGAATGATGTGTAGAATGAGGTGTAGAATGATGTGTAGAATAATGTGTTGAAAGATGTGTCGAATGATGCGCAGAATGATGTGTAGAATGATTTGTAGAATGATGCGTAGAATGATGCGTAGAATGATGTGTAGAATGATGGGTAGAATGATGTGCAGAATAATGTATTGAATGATGTGTAGAATGATGTGTAGAATGAAGTGTAAATCATGTGCTGTAGAATGATGTGCAGATTGTTGAGTAAAATGATGTGCAGAATGATGCGTAGAATGATGTGTAGAATGAGGTGTAGAATGATGTGTAGAATAATGTGTTGAAAGATGTGTCGAATGATGCGCAGAATGATGTGTAGAATAATTTGAAGAATGATGTGTTGAAAGATGTGTAGAATGATGTGTAGAATGATGTGTAGAATGATGTGCAGATTGATGAGTAGAATGATGCGTTGAATGATGTGTAAAATGATGTGTAGAATGATGTGTAGAAAGATGTGTAGAATGATGTGTAGAATGATGTGTAGAATGATGTATAGAATGATGCGTAGAATGATGCGTAGAATGATGTGTAGAATGATGTACAGAATGATGTGCAGAATAATGTGTTGAATGATGTGTAGAATGTTGTGTAGAATGATGCGTAGAATGATGTGTGGAATGATGTGTAGAATGATGTGTAGAATGATGTGTAGAATGATGTGTAGAATAATGTGCAGATTGATGTGCAGAATGATGTGTAGAATGATGTGTAGAATGATGTGTAGAATGATGTGTCGATTCATGTGTAGAATGATGTGTAGAATGATGCGTAGAATGATGTGTAGAATGATGTGTAGAATGATGTGCAGATTGATGTGTCGAATGATGTGTAGAAATATGTGTAGAATGATGCATAGAATGATGTTTAGAAAGAGGTGTAGAATGATGAGTAGAATAATGTGTAGAATGATGTGTAGAGTGATGTGCAGATTGATGTGTCGAATGATGTGCAGAATGATGTGTTGAATGATGTGTTGAAAGATGTGTAGAATGATGCGTAGAATGATGCGTAGAATGATGTGTAGAATGATGTGTAGAATGATGTGTAGAATGATGTGTAGAATAATGTGCAGATTGATGTGCAGAATGCTGTGTAGAATGATGTGTAGAATGATGTGTAGAATGATGTGTAGAATGATGTGTCGATTCATGTGTAGAATGATGTGTAGAATGATGCGTAGAATGATGTGTAGAATGATGTGTAGAATGATATGCAGATTGATGTTTCGAAATGATGTGTAGAAAGTTGTGTAGAATGATGCATAGCATGATGTGTAGAAAGAGCTGTAGAATGATGAGTAGAATGATGTGTAGAATGATGTGTAGAGTGATGTGCAGATTGATGTGTCGAATGATGTGTAGAATGATGTGTTGAATGATGTGTTGAAAGATGTGTAGAATGATGTGTAGAATGATGTGTAAAGTGATGTGCAGATTGATGTGTCGAATGATGTGTAGAATGATGTGTTGAATGATGTGTTGAAAGATGTGTAGAATGATGCGTAGAATGATGTGTAGAATGATGTGCAGAATGATATGTAGAATCAAGTTGTGTCGATTGATGTGTCGAATGATGTGTAGAATGATGTGTTGAATGATGTGTAGAATGGTGCACAGAATGATGTGCAGAATGATGTGTGGAAAGATTTGTAGAATGATGTGTAGAATGATGTTAGATTGATGTGTAGAATGATGTGTAGAATGATGCGCAGAATGATTTGTAGAATGAGGTGCAGAATGATGTGCAGATTCATGTGTCGAAAGATGTGTAGGATGATGTGTAGAATGATGTGTAGAAAGATGTGCAGAATGATGTGTCGAATGATGTGTAGAAAGATGTGTAGAATGATGTGTAGAATGTTGAGCAGAATGATGCGTAGAATGATGTGTAGAATGATGCGTAGAATGACGTGTAGAATGATGTGTAGAATGATGTGCAGATTGATGTGTCGAATGATGTGTAGAATGATGTGTAGAATGATGTGTAGAAAGCTGTGTAGAATGATGCGTAGAATGATATGTAGAAAGATGTGTAGAATGACGCGTAGAATGATGTGTAGAATGATGTGTAGAATGATGGCTAGAATGATGTGTTGAAAGATGTGTCGAATGATGCGTAGAATGATGTGTAGAATGATTTGTAGAATGATGTGTAAATCATGTGGTGTAGAAATTGTGCAGATTGTTGAGTAGAATGATGTGTAGAATGATGTGTAGAATGATGTGTAGAATGATGTGTAGAATAATTTTAAGAATAATGTGTTGAAAGATGTGTAGAATGATGTGTAGAATGATGTGTAGAATGATGTGCAGATTGATGAGTAGAGTGATGTGCAGATTGATGTGTCGAATGATTTGTCGAATGATGTGTAGAATTACGTGTAGATTGATGTGTAGAATGACGTGTAGAATGATGTGTATACTAATTTGAAGAATGATATGTTGAAAGATGTGTACAATGATGTGTAGAATGATGTGCAGATTGTTGAGTAGAATGATGTGCAGAATGATGTGTAGAATGATGTGTAGAATGATGTGCAGAATGATGTGCAGAATAATTTGAAGAATGATGTGTTGAAAGATGTGTTGAATGTTTTGTAGAATGATGTGCAGATTGATGAGTAGAATGATGTGTGGAATGATGTGCAGAATGATGTGTAGAATGATGTGTAGAATGATGTGTAGAAAGATGTCAAGAATGATGTGTAAAATGAAGTGTAGAATGATGTATAGAATGATGCGTAGAATGATGCGCAGAATGATATGTAGAATGATGTGCAGAATGATGTGCCGAATAATGTGTTGAATGATGTGTAGAATGATGTCTAGAATGATGTGTAAAATGATGTGTAGAATGATGTGTAGAATGATGTGTAGAATGATGTGTAGAATGACGTGTAGAATGAAGTGTAGAATGATGTGTAGATTGATGTGTAGAATGATGTGTAGAATGATGCGTAGAATGATGTGTAGAATGATATGCAGAATGATGTGCAGATTGATGTGTCGAATGATGTGTAGAATGATGCGTAGAAAGATGTGTAGAATGATGCGTAGAATGATGTGTAGAAAGATGTGTAGAATGATGCGTAGAATGATGTGAAGAATGATGTGTAGAATGATGTGCGGATTGACGTGTCGAATGATGTGTAGAATGATGTGTAGAATGATGTGTAGAATGATGTGTAGAATGATGTGTAGAAAGATGTCAAGAATGATGTGTAAAATGAAGTGTAGAATGATGTATAGAATGATGCGTAGAATGATGCGCAGAATGATATGTAGAATGATGTGCAGAATGATGTGCCGAATAATGTGTTGAATGATGTGTAGAATGATGTCTAGAATGATGTGTAAAATGATGTGTAGAATGATGTGTAGAATGATGTGTAGAATGATGTGTAGAATGACGTGTAGAATGAAGTGTAGAATGATGTGTAGATTGATGTGTAGAATGATGTGTAGAATGATGCGTAGAATGATGTGTAGAATGATATGCAGAATGATGTGCAGATTGATGTGTCGAATGATGTGTAGAATGATGCGTAGAAAGATGTGTAGAATGATGCGTAGAATGATGTGTAGAAAGATGTGTAGAATGATGCGTAGAATGATGTGAAGAATGATGTGTAGAATGATGTGCGGATTGACGTGTCGAATGATGTGTAGAATGATGTGTAGAATGATGTGTAGAAAGATGTGTAGAATGATGCGTAGAATGATGTGTAGAAAGATGTGTAAAATGATGCGTAGAATGATGTGTAGAATGATGTGTAGAATGATGTGTAGAATGATGTGTAGAATGATGTGCAGAATAATCTGTTGAATGATGTGTAGAATGATGTCTAGAATGATGTGTTGAAAGATGTGTAGAATGATGTGTTGAAAGATGTGTAGATTGATGTGTAGAATGAAGTGTAGAACGATGCGTGGAATGATGTGTAGAATGATGTGTAGAATGATGTGCAGATTGATGTGTCGAATGATGTGTAGAATGAAGTGTAGAATGAGGTGTAGAAAGTTGTGTAGAATGATGCGTAGAATGATGTGTAGAAAGAGGTGTAGAATGATGCGTAGAATGATGTGTAGAATGATGTGTGGAGTGATGTGCAGATTGATGTGTCGAATGATGTGTAGAATTATGTGTTGAATGATGTGTAGAAAGAGGTGTAGAATGATGCGTAGAATGATGTGTAGAATGATGTGTAGAATGATATGTAGAATGATCTGTAGAATGATGTGTACAATGACCTGTAGATTGATGTGTAGAATGATGTGCAGATTGATGTGTCGAATGATGTGTAGAATGATGTGTTGAATGATGTGTAGAACGATATGTAGAATGATGTGTAGAATGATGTGTAAATGATATGCAGAATGATGTGTAGAATGATGTGTAGAATGGTGTGTAGAACGATGTATAAATCATGTGGTGTAGACTGATGTGCAGAATGATGTGTAGAATTATGTGTCGAATGATTTGTAAGAATGATTTGTTGAAAGATGAGTAGAATGATGCGTAGAATGACGTGTAGAAAGAGGTGTAGAATGATGCGTAGAATGATGTGTAGAAAGGTGTGTAGAATGATGCGTGGAATGATGTGTAGAAAGATGTGTAGAATGATGCGTAGAATGATGTATAGAATGATGTGTAGAATGATGTGTAGAAAGATGTGTAGAATGATGCGTAGAATGATGTGTAGAATGATGTGTAGAATAATATGTAGAATGATGTGTAGAATGACGTGTAGAATGATGTGTAGATTGATGTGTAGAATGATGTGTAGAATGATGTGTAGAAAGATGTGTATAATGATGCGTAGAATGATGTGTAGAAAGATGTGACGAATGATGTGTCGAATGATGTGTAGAATTAATTGTAGATTGATGCGTAGAATGATGTGCAGAATGATGTGTAGAATGATGTGTAGAATGATGTGTTGAAAGATGTGTCGAATGATGCGCAGAATGATGTGTAGAATGATTTGTGGAATGATGTGTAAATCATGTGGTGTAGAATGATGTGTAGAATGATGTGTAGATTGTTGAGTAGAATGATGTGTAGAATGAAGTGCAGAAAGATGTGTAGAATGATGCGTAGAATGATGTGTAGAAAGATGTGTAGAATGATGCATAGAATGATGTCTAGAATGATGTGTACAATGATGTGCAGATTGATGTGTCGATTGATGTGTCGAGTGATGAGTAGAATGATGTGTTGAATGATGTGTAGAATGATGTGTAGAATGATGTGTGGAATGATGTGTAGAAAGATGTGTAGAATGTTGTGTGGACTGATGTGTAGAATGATGTGTAGAAAGAGGTGTAGAATGATGCATAGAATGATGTGTAGAAAGTTGTGTAGAATGATGCGTAGAATGATGTGTAGAAAGATGTGTAGAATGATGCGTAGAATGATGTGAAGAATGATGTGCAGAATGATGTGCGGATTGATGTGTCGAATGATGTGTAGAATGATGCGTAGAATGATGTGTAGAAAGATGTGTAGAATGATGAGTAGAATGATGTGTAGAATGATTTGTAGAATGATGTGTAGAATGATGTGAAGAATGATGTGCAGAATAATGTGTTGAATGACGTGTAGAATGATGTCTAGAATGATGTGTAAATCATGTGGTGCAGAATGATGTGTAGAATAATGTGCAGAATGATTTGCAGAATGATGTGTTGAAAGATGTGTAGAATGATGTGTAGAATCATACGTAGAATGATGTGTAGAATGATGTGTAGAATGATGTGTAGAATGATGTGTAGAATGATGTGTAGAATAATGTGCAGATTGATGTGCAGAATGATGTGTAGAATGACGTGTGGAATGATGTGTAGAATGATGTGTAGAATGATGTGTAGATTGATGTGTAGAATGATGTGTAGAATGATGCGTAGAATGATGTGTCGAATGATGTGTAGAATGATGTGCAGATTGATCTGTCGAATGATGTGTAGAATGATGTGTTGAATGATGTGTAGAAAGATGTGTAGAATGATGCGTAGAATGATGTGTAGAATTATGGGTAGAATAATATGTAGAATGATGTGTAGAATGACGTGTAGAATGATGTGTAGATTGATGTGTAGAATGATGTGCAGATTGATGTGTCGAATGATGTGTAGAATGATGTGTTGAATGATGTGTAGAAAGATGTGTAGAATGATGCGTAGAATGATGTGTAGAATGATGTGTGGAGTGATGTGCAGATTGATGTGTCGAATGACGTGTAGAATTATGTGTTGAATGATGTGTAGAAAGATGTGTAGAATGATGCGTAGAATGATGTGTAGAAAGAGGTGTAGAATGATGCGTAGAATGATGTGTAGAATGATGTGTGGAGTGATGTGCAGATTGATGTGTCGAAAGATGTGTAGAATTATGTGCTAAATGATGTGTAGAAAGATGTGTAGAATGATGCATAGAATGATGTGTAGAATGATGTGTAGAATGATATGTAGAATGATCTGTAGAATGATGTCTACAATGACGTGTAGATTGATGTGTCGAATGATGTGTAGAATGATGTGTTGAATGATGTGTAGAACGATGTGTAGAATGATGTGTAGAATGATGTGTAAAATGATATGCAGAATGATGTGTAGAATGATGTGTAGAATGGTGTGTGAAACGATGTATAAATAATGTGGTGTAGACTGATGTGCAGAATTTTGTGTAGAATTATGTGTCGAATGATTTGTAAGAATGATTTGTTGAAAGGTGAGTAGAATGATGCGTAGAATGATGTGTAGAAAGAGGTGTAGAATGATGCGTAGAATGATGTGTAGAAAGGTGTGTAGAATGATGCGTGGAATGATGTGTAGAAAGATGTGTAGAATGATGCGTAGAATGATGTATAGAATGATGTGTAGAATGATGTGTAGAAAGATGTGTAGAATGATGCGTAGAATGATGTGTAGAATGATGTGTAGAATAATATGTAGAATGATGTGTAGAATGACGTGTAGAATGATGTGTAGATTGATGTGTAGAATGATGTGTAGAATGATGTGTAGAAAGATGTGTATAATGATGCGTAGAATGATGTGTAGAAAGATGTGACGAATGATGTGTCGAATGATGTGTATAATTATGTGTAGATTGTTGCGTAGAATGATGTGCAGAATGATGTGTAGAATGATGTGTAGAATGATGTGTTGAAAGATGTGTCGAATGATGCGCAGAATGATGTGTAGAATGATTTGTAGAATGATGTGTAAATCATGTGGTGTAGAATGATGTGTAGAATGATGTGTAGATTGTTGAGTAGAATGATGTGTAGAATGATGTGCAGAATGATGTGTAGAATGATGTGTAGAATGATGCGTAGAATGATGTGTAGAAAGATGTGTAGAATGATGCGTAGAATGATGTGTAGAAAGATGTGTAGAATGATGCATAGAATGATGTGTAGAATGATGTGTACAATGATGTGCAGATTGATGTGTCGATTGATGTGTCGAGTGATGAGTAGAATGATGTGTTGAATGATGTGTAGAATGATGTGTAGAATGATGTGTGGAATGATGTGTAGAAAGATATGTAGAATGTTGTGTAGAATGAGGTGTAGAATGATGTGTAGAAAGAGGTGTAGAATGATGCATAGAATGATGTGTAGAAAGTTGTGTAGAATGATGCGTAGAATGATGTGTAGAAAGATGTGTAGAATGATGCGTAGAATGATGTGAAGAATGATGTGCAGAATGATGTGCGGATTGATGTGTCGAATGATGTGTAGAATGATGCGTAGAATGATGTGTAGAATGATGTGTAGAATGATGAGTAGAATGATGTGTAGAATGGTTTGTAGAATGATGTGTAGAATGATGTGAAGAATGATGTGCAGAATAATGTGTTGAATGACGTGTAGAATGATGTCTAGAATGATGTGTAAATCATGTGGTGTAGAATGATGTGTAGAATTATGTGCAGAATGATTTGTAGAATGATGTGTTGAAAGATGTGTAGAATGATGTGTAGAATCATACGTAGAATGATGTGTAGAATGATGTGTAGAATGATGTGTAGAATGATGTGTAGAATGATGTGTAGAATAATGTGCAGATTGATGTGCAGAATGATGTGTAGAATGACGTGTGGAATGATGTGTAGAATGATGTGTAAAATGATGTGTAGATTGATGTGTAGAATGATGTGTAGAATGATGCGTAGAATGATGTGTAGAATGATGTGTAGAATGATGTGCAGATTGATGTGTCGAATGATGTGTAGAATGATGTGTTGAATGATGTGTAGAAAGATGTGTAGAATGATGCGTAGAATGATGTGTAGAATCATGTGTAGAATAATATGTAGAATGATGTGTAGAATGACGTGTAGAATGATGTGTAGATTGATGTGTAGAATGATGTGCAGATTGATGGTTCGAATGATGTGTAGAATGATGTGTTGAATGATGTGTAGAAAGATGTGTAGAATGACGTGCAGAATGATGTGTAGAATTATGTGTCGAATGATTTGTAAGAATGATTTGTTGAAAGATGAGTAGAATGATTCGTAGAATGATGTGTAGAAAGATGTGTAGAATGATGCGTAGAATGATGTGCAGAAAGATGTGTAGAATGATGCGTAGAATGATGTGTAGAATGATGTGTAGAATGATGTGCGGATTGATGTGTTGAATGATGTGTAGAATGATGTGTAGAATGATGTGTAGAAATATGTGTATAGTGATGCGTAGAATGACGTGTAGAAAGATGTGTAGAATGATGCATAGAATGATGTGTGGAATGATGTGCAGATTGATGTGACTAATGATGAGTCGAATGATGTGTAGAATTAGGTGTAGATTGATGCGTAGAATGGTGTGCAGAATGATGTGTAGAATGATGTGTAGAATGATGTGTTGAAAGATGTGTCGAATGATGCGTAGAATGATGTGTAGAATGATTTGTAGAATGATGTGTAAATCATGTGGTGTAGAATGTTTTGCAGATTGTTGAGTAGAATGATGTGTAGAATGACGTGTAGAATGATGTGTAGAATGATGTGTAGAATGATGTGTAGAATGATTTGTAGAAAGATGTGTAGAATGATGCGTAGAATGATGTGTAGAAAGATGTGTAGAATGATGCATAGAATGATGTGTAGATTGATGTGTACAATGATGTGCAGATTGATGTGTCAAATGACGTGTCGAATGATGTGTAGAATTATGTGTAGATTGATGCGTAGAATGACGTGTAGAATGATGTGTAGAATGATGTGTAGAATGATGTGTAGAATGATGTGTAGAAAGTTGTGTAGATTGATGTGTAGAATGATGTGTAGAATGATGTGTAGAATAAAGTGAAGAATGATGTGTTGAAAGATGTGTAGAATGATGTGTAGAATGATGTGTAGAATGATGTGCAGATTGATGAGTAGAATGATGTGTAGAATGATGTGTGGAATGATGTGTAGAAAGATGTGTAGAATGATGTGTAGAATGATGTGTAGAATGATGTATAGAATGATGCGTAGAATGATGCGTAGAATGGTGTGTAGAATGATGTGTAGAATGATGTGCAGAATAATGTGTTAAATGATGTGTAGAATGATGTCTAGAATGATGTGTAAATCATGTGGTGTAGAATGATGTGTCGAATTATGTGCAGAATAATTTGTAGAATGATGTGTTGAAAGATGTGTGGAATGATGTGTAGAATGATACGTAGAATGATGTGTAGAATAATGTGTAGAATGATGTGTAGAATAACGTGTAGAATGATGTGTAGAATGATTTGTAGAATAATGTGCAGATTGATGTACAGAATGATGTGTAGAATGATGTGTAGAATGATGTGTAGAATGATGTGTAGAATGATGTATAGATTGATGTGTAGAATGATGTGTAGAATGATGCGTAGAATGATGTGTAGAATGATGTGTAGAATGATGTGCAGATTGATGTGTCGAATGATGTGTAGAATGATGTGTAGAATGATGTGTAGATAGTTGTGTAGAATGATGCGTAGAATGATGTGTAGAAAGAGGTGTAGAATGATGCGTAGAATGATGTGTAGAATGATGTGTAAAATGATGAGCAGATTGATGTGTCGAATGATGTGTAGAATGATGTGTTGAATGTTGTGTAGAAAGAGGCGTAGAATGATGTGTAGAATAATGTGTGGAATGATGTGCAGAATGATGTGTAGAATGATGTATCGAATGAAGTGTAGAATGAAATTGTGTAGATTGATGTGTACAATGATGAGTAGAATGATGTGCAGAATGATGTGTGGAATGATGTGTAGAATTATGCGTAGAATGATGTGTAGAATGACGTGTAGAATGATGTGTAGAATGATGTTGTGTAGAATGATGTATGCGAGGAAATGTAGAATGATGTGTAGAATGATGTATAGAATGATGTGCAGAATGATGTTGAGTAGAATGATGTGTCGAATGATGTGTAGAATGATGTGGAGAATGATGTGTAGAAAGATGTGCAGAATGATGTGTGGAATGATTTGTAGAGTGATGTGTAGAATGATGCGTGGAATGATGTGTAGAATGATGTGTAGAATGATGTGCAGATTGATGTGTCGAATGATGTGTAGAATGATGTGTAGAATGATGTGTAGAAAGATGTGTAGAATGATGCGTAGCATGATGTGTAGAAAGATGTGTAGAATGATGCGTAGAATGACGTGTAGAATGATGTGTAGAATGATATGTAGAATGATCTGTAGAATGATGTATAGAATGATGTGTAGATTGATGTGTAGAATGATGTGCAGATTGATGTGTCGAATGATGTGTAGAATGATGTGTTGAATGTTGTGTAGAAAGATGTGTAGAATGATGTGTAGAATGATGTGTAAAATGATATGCAGAATGATGTGTAGAATAATGTGTAGAATGGTGTGAGAATGATGTGTAAATCATGTGGTATAGAATGATGTGCAGAATGACGTGTCGAATTATGTGTCGTATGGTTGGTAAGAATGATTTGTTGAAAGATATGTGGAATGATGCGTAGAATGATACGAAGAATGATGCGTAGAATGATGTGCGGGATAATGTGTAGAATGACGTGCAGAATGATCTGAAGAATGATGTGTAGAATGATGCGTAGAATGATGTGTAGAAAGGTGTGTAGCATGATGCGTATAATGATGTGTAGAATGATGTACAGAATGATGTGCAGAATGAAGTTGTGTAGATTGATATGTATGATGATGCGTAGAATGATTTGTATAATGATGTGTAGAATGATGTATAGAATGATGTGTAGAATGCTGTTGTATAGATTGATGTGAAGAATGATGTGTAGATTGAAGTGTAGTATGATGTGTATAATGATGTGTAGAATGATGTGTAGAATGATGTGTACAATGTTGTGCAGAATGTTGTTTAGAATGATGTGTAAAATGATGGTTGTAAGGATGTCTATAATGATGTGTGCAATAATGTGTAGAATGCTGTGTAGAATGATGTGCCGAATGATGTGTTGAATGATGATGTGCAGAATGATGTGTAGAATATAGCCGTGTAGAATGAAGTGTAGAATGATGTGTAGAATGATGTATAGAATGATGTGTACAATGATGTTGTGTAGAATGATGTGTCGAATGATGTGTGGAATGATGTGTAGAATGATGTGTAGAATGATGTATCGAATGATGTGTAGAATAAAGTTGTGTAGATTGATGTGTAGAATGATGAGTAGAATGATGTGCAGAATGATGTTTGGAATGATGTGCAGAATGATGCGTAGAATGATGTGTAGAATGACGTGTAGAATGATGTATTGAATGATGTGTAGAATGATGTTGTGTAGAATGATGTGTGGGAGGAAATGTAGAATGATGTGTAGAATGATGTATAGAATGATTTGTAGACTGATGTGTAGAATGATGCGTAGAATGATTTGTAGAATGATGTGTAGAATGATGTGCAGATTGATGTGTCGAATGATGTGTAGAATGATGTGTAGAATGATGTGTAGAAAGATGTGTAGAATGAGGCGTAGAATGAAGTGTAGAAAGATGTGTAGAATGATGCGTAGAATGACGTGTAGAATGATGTGTAGAATGATATGTAGAATGATCTGTAGAATGATGTGTAGAAGGATGTGTAGATTGATGTGTAGAATGATGTGCAGATTGATGTGTCGAATGATTTGTAAGAATGATTTGTTGAAAGATGAGTGGAATGATGCATAGAATGATACGAAGAATGATGCGTAGAATGACGTGGAGAATGATGTGTAGAATGATGTGTAGAATCAAGTGCAGAATAATGTGTTGAATGATGTGTAGAATGATGTCTCGAATGATGTGTAAATCATGTGGTGTAGAATGATGTGTAGAATGATGTGTAGAATTATGTGCAGAATGATTTGTAGAATGATGTGTTGAAAGATGTGTAGAATGATATGTTGAATGATACGTAGAATGATGTGTGGAATGATGTGTAGAATGATGTGTAGAATAATGTGCAGATTGATGTGCAGAATGATGTGCAGAATGATGTGTAGAATGATGTGTAGAAAGATGTGTAGAATGGTGCATAGAATGATGTGTCGAATGATGTGTGGAATGATTTGTAGAATGATGTGTAGAATGATGTGTAGATTGATGTGTAGAATGATGTGTAGAATAATGCGCAGAATGATTTGTAGAATGATGTGTAGAATGATGTGCAGATTGATGTGTTGAAAGATGTGTCAGATGATGTGTAGAATGCTGTGTAGAAAGATGTGTAGAATGATGTGTAGAATGTTGAGTAGAATGATGCGTAGAATGATGTGTAGAAAGATGTGCAGAATGATGTATAGAATGATGTGTAGAATGATGTTGTGTAGAATGATGTGAGGGGGGAAATGTAGAATGATGTTTAGAATGATGTATAGAATGATGTGCAGAATGATGGTGAGTAGAATGATGTGTCGAATGATGTGTAGAATGATGTGTCGAATGATGTGTAGAATGATGTGTAGAATGATGTGTAGAAAGATGTGCAGAATGATGTGTAGAATGATGTGTAGACTGATGTGTAGAATGATGTGCAGATTGGTGTGTAGAATGATGTGTAGAAAGATGTGTAGAATGAGTGTTAGAATGATACGTAGAATGATGCGAAGAATGATGTGTAGAATGATGTGTGGAATGATGTATAGAATGATGTGTAGAATGATGTATCGAATGATGTGTAGAATGAAGTTATGTAGATTGATGAGTAGAATGATGAGTAGAATCATGTGCAGAAAGATGTTTGGAATGATGTGTAGAATGATGCGTAGAATGATGTGTAGAATGACGCGTAGAATGATGTTTAGAATGATGTGTAGAATGATGATGTGTAGAATTATGTGTGCGAGGAATTGTAGAATGATGTGTAGAATGATATATAGAATGATGAGCAGAATGATGTTGAGTAGAGTGATGTGTCGAATGATGTGTAGAATGATGTTGAGTAGAATGATGTGTCGAATGATGTGTAGAATGATGTTGAGTAGAATGATGTGTCGAATGATGTGTAGAATGATGTGTAGAATGATGTGTAGAAAGATGTGCAGAATGATGTGTAGAATGATGTGTAGACTGATGTGTAGAATGATGTGCAGATTGGTGTGTAGAATGATGTGTAGAAAGATGTGTAGAATGAGGGTTAGAATGATACGTAGAATGATGCGAAGAATGATGTGTAGAATGATGTGTGGAATGACGTATAGAATGATGTGTAGAATGATGTATCGAATGATGTGTAGAATGAAGTTATGTAGATTGATGAGTAGAATGATGAGTAGAATCATGTGCAGAAAGATGTTTGGAATGATGTGTAGAATGATGCGTAGAATAATGTGTAGAATGACGCGTAGAATGATGTTTAGAATGATGTGTAGAATGATGATGTGTAGAATTATGTGTGCGAGGAATTGTAGAATGATGTGTAGAATGATATGTAGAATGATGAGCAGAATGATGTTGAGTAGAGTGATGTGTCGAATGATGTGTAGAATGATGTGTAGAATAATGTGTAGAATTATGTTGTGTGGAATGATGTGTGGAAAGAAATGTAGAATGGTGTGTAGAATGATCTATAGAATGATGTGTAGAATGCTGTTATGTAGAATGATTTTTCGAATGATGTGTAGAATGATGTGTGGAATAATGTGTCGAATGACGTGCAGAATGACGTGTAGAATGATGTATAGAATGATGCGCAGAATAACGTGTAGAATTATGTGTAGAATGATGTGTAGATTGATGTGTAGAATGTTGTGCAGAATGATGTGTCCAAGATGTGTAGAATGATGCGTAGAATGTTGCGGAGAATGATGCGTAGAATGATGTGTAAAATTATGTGTAGAATGATGTGTGGGATAATGTGTAGAATGACGTGCAGAATGATGTGAAGAATGATGTGTAGAGTTATGTGTCGAATGATTTGTAGAATGATGTGTTGTAAGATGTGTAGAATGATGTGTAGAATAATACATAGAATGGTGCGTAGAATGACGTGTAGAATGATGTGTAGCATGATGTGTAGAATGTTGTGTAGAATGATGTGTAGAATGATGTGTGGAATGATGTGTCGAATGATCCGTAGAATGATGTGTAGAATGATGCGTAGACTGATGTATAGAATGATGTGTAGAATGATGTTATGTAGAATCATGTATCAAATGGAATGTAGAATGATGTGTAGAATGATGTATAGAATGATGTGCAGAATGATGTTGAGTAGAACGCTGTGTCGAATGATGTGTAGAATGATGTGTGGGATAATGTGTAGAATGACGTGCAGAATGATGTGAAGAATGATGTGTAGAATGATGCGTAGAGTGATGTGTAGAAAGGTGTGTAGCATGATGCGTATAATGATGTGTAGAATGATGTACAGAATGATGTGCAGAATGAAGTTGTGTAGATTAATATGTATGATGATGTGTAGAATGATTTGTATAATGATGTGTAGAATGATGTATAGAATGATGTGTAGAATGCTGTTGTGTAGATTGATGTGAAGAATGATGTGTAGATTGAAGTGTAGTATGATGTGTAGAATGTTGTGCAGAATGATGTGTTCAAGATGTGTTCAAGATTAGGGCAGGGAAAATGGAGTATGAGAAGAAGCTTGCAGGGAACATTAAGACGGATTGCACAAGTTTCTATAGATATGTAAAGAGAAAAAGGTTAGTAAAGACAAATGTAGGTCCCCTGCAGTCAGAATCAGGGGAAGTCATAACGGGGAACAAAGAAATGGCGGACCAATTGAACAAGTACTTTGGTTCGGTATTCACGAAGGAGGAAACGAACAACCTTCCGGTTATAAAAGGGGTCGGGGGGTCTAGTAAGGAGGAGGAACTGATGGAAATCCTTATTAGCCGGGAAATTGTGTTGGGGAAATTGATGGGATTGAAGGCCGATAAATCCCCAGGGCCTGATGGACTGCATCGCAGAGTACTTAAGGAGGTGGCCTTGGAAATAGTGGATGCGTTGACAGTCATTTACCAACATTCCATTGACTCTGGATCAGTTCCTATGGAGTGGAGGGTAGCCAATGTAACCCCACTTTTTAAAAAAGGAGGGAGAGAGAAAACAGGGAATTATAGACCGGTCAGCCTGACATCGGTAGTGGGTAAAATGATGGAATCAATTATTAAGGATGTCATAGCAGTGCATTTGGAAAGAGGTGACATGATAGGTCCAAGTCAGCATGGATTTGTGAAAGGGAAATCATGCTTGACAAATCTTCTGGAATTTTTTGAGGATGTTTCCAGTAGAGTGGACAAGGGAGAACCAGTTGATGTGGTATATTTGGACTTTCAGAAGGCGTTCGACAAGGTCCCACACAAGAGATTGATGTGCAAAGTTAGAGCACATGGGATTGGGGGTAGTGTACTGACATGGATTGAGAACTGGTTGTCAGACAGGAAGCAAAGAGTAGGAGTAAATGGGTACTTTTCAGAATGGCAGGCAGTGACTAGTGGGGTACCGCAAGTTCTGTGCTGGGGCCCCAGCTGTTTACACTGTACATTAATGATTTAGATGAAGGGATTAAATGTAGTATCTCCAAATTTGCGGATGACACTAAGTTAGGTGGCAGTGTGAGCTGCGAGGAGGATGCTGTGAGGCTGCAGAGCGACTTGGATAGGTTAGGTGAGTGGGCAAATGCATGGCAGATGAAGTATAATGTGGATAAATGTGAGGTTATCCACTTTGGTGGTAAAAACAGAGAGACAGACTATTGTCTGAATGGTGACAGATTAGGAAAAGGGGAGGTGCAAAGAGACCTGGGTGTCATGGTACATCAGTCATTGAAGGTTGGCATGCAGGTGCAGCAGGCGGTTAAGAAAGCAAATGGCATGTTGGCCTTCATAGCAAGGGGATTTGAGTACAGGGGCAGGGAGGTGTTGCTACAGTTGTACAGGGCATTGGTGAGGCCACACCTGGAGTATTGTGTACAGTTTTGGCCTCCTAACCTGAGGAAGGACATTCTTGCTATTGAGGAAGTGCAGCGAAGGTTCACCAGACTGATTCCCGGGATGGCGGGACTGACCTATCAAGAAAGACTGGATCAACTGGGCTTGTATTCACTGGAGTTCAGAAGAATGAGAGGGGACCTCATAGAAACATATAAAATTCTGACGGGGTTAGACAGGTTAGATGCAGGAAGAATGTTCCCAATGTTGGGGAAGTCCAGAACCAGGGGTCACAGTCTAAGGATAAGGGGTAAGCCATTTAGGAACGAGATGCGGAGGAACTTCTTCACCCAGAGAGTGGTGAACCTGTGGAATTCTCTACCACAGAAAGTTGTTGAGGCCAATTCACTAAATATATTCAAAAAGGAGTTAGACGTAATCCTTACTACTAGGGGGATGAAGGGGTATGGCGAGAAAGCAGGAATGGGGTACTGAAGTTGAATGTTCAGCCATGAACTCATTGAATGGCGGTGCAGGCTAGAAGGGCCGAATGGCCTACTCCTGCACCTATTTTCTATGTTTCTATGATGTGTAGAATGATGTGTAGAATGTTGTGCAGAATGTTGTTTAGAATGATGTGTAAAATGATGTGTAAAATGAGGTTTGTAAGGATATCTATAATGATGTGTGCAATAATGTGCAGAATGCTGTGTAGAATGATGTGCCGAATGATGTGTTGAATGATGATGTGTAGAATGATGTGTAGAATAATGCCGTGTAGAATGATGTGTGGCATGATGTGTAGAATGATGTATAGAATGATGTGTACAATGATGTTGTGTAGAATGATGTGTGGAATGATGTGTAGAATGATGTGTAGAATGATGTGTAGAAAGATGTGTAGAATGATGATTAGAATGATACGTAGAATGATGCGTAGAATGATGTGCAGAATGATGTGTAGAATGATGCATAGAATGATGCGAAGAATGATGTGTGGAATGATGTGTAGAATGTTGTGTAGAAAGATGTGTAGAATGATGTGTAGAATGATGTGCAGAAAGATGTGTGGAATGATGTGTCGAATGATATTGTGTAGAATGATGTGTGGAATGAAATGTCGAATGATGTGTAGGATGATCTATAGACTGATGCGCAGAAAGATGAGTAGCATGATGGGTATAATGATGTGTAGAATGATGTATAGAATGATGTGCAGAATGAAGATGTGTAGATTGATGTGTATAATGATGTGTAGAATGATGTGTATAATGATGTGTAGAATGAAGTAAAGAATAATGTATAGAATGCTGTTGTTTAGATTGATGTGTAGAATGATGTGTAGATTGAAGTGTAGTAAGATGTGTATAATGATGTGTAGAATGATGTGTAAAATGCGGTGTGGAAGGATGTCTATAATGATGTGTGCAATGATGTGTAGAATGCTCTGAAGAATGATGTGCCGAATGATGTGTTGAATGATGATGTGTAGAATGATGTGTAGAATAATGCCGTGTAGAATGATGTGTACAATGATGTATAGAATGATGTGTACAATGATGTTGTGCTGAATGATATGTGGAATGATGTGTAGAATGATGTGTAGAATGATGTGCAGAATGATGTATGGAATGATGTGTAGAATGTGGTGTGGTATGATGTGGCATGATGTGGTGCAGAATGATGTTTAGAATGATGTGTAGAATGATGTGTAGAATTACGTGTAAAATGATGTGTAGAATGATGTTTAGAATAACGTGTTGAATGATGTGTAGAATGTTGTCTAGAATGATGTGTAAATCATGTGGTGTAGAATAATGTGTAGAATAATGTGTAGAATGATGTGTGGAATGATCTGTACAATGATGTGTTGAAAGATGTGGAGAATTATCGTTAAAATGATATTAGAATGATGCGTAGAATGACGTGTAGATTGATGTGTAGAATGATGTGCAGAATGATGTGGAGATTGATGCGTCGAATGATGTGTTGAATGATGGGTAGAATGATGTATAGAAAGATGTGTCGAATGATGCGTTGAATGATGTGCAGAATGATGTGTAGATTGATGTGTAGCAAGATGTGTAGCATGATGCGTATAATGATGTGTAGAATGATGTATAGAATGATGTGCAGAATGAAGTTGTGTAGATTGATGTGTAGAATGATGTGTAGAATGATGTTTAGAATGATGTGTGGAATGATGTGTAGAATGATGCGTAGAATGATGAGTAGCATGATGTGTAGAATGATGTATAGAATGATGTGTAGAATGATGTTGTGTAGAATGATGTGTCGAATGATGTGTAGAATGATGTGTGGAATAATAAGTAGAATGATGTGTAGAATGATGTGTAGAATGATGTGTAGAATAATGCCGTGTAGAATGATGTGTACAATGATGTATAGAATGATGTGTACAATGATATTGTGCTGAATGATATGTGGAATGATGTGTAGAATGATGTGTAGAATGATGTGCAGAATGATGTATGGAATGATGTGTAGAATGTGGTGTGGTATGATGTGGCATGATGTGGTGCAGAATGATGTGTAGAATGATGTGTAGAATGATGTGTAGAATTACGTGTAAAATGATGTGTAGAATGATGTTTAGAATAACGTGTTGAATGATGTGTAGAATGTTGTCGAGAATGATGTGTAAATCATGTGGTGTAGAATAATGTGTAGAATGATGTGTAGAATGATGTGTGGAATGATTTGTACAATGATGTGTTGAAAGATGTGGAGAATGATCGTTAAAATGATATTAGAATGATGCGTAGAATGACGTGTAGATTGATGTGTAGAATGATGTGCAGAATGATGTGGAGATTGATGCGTCGAATGATGTGTAGAATGATGGGTAGAATGATGTATAGAAAGATGTGTCGAATGATGCGTTGAATGATGAGCAGAATGATGTGTAGATTGATGTGTATCAAGATGTGTAGCATGATGCGTATAATGATGTGTGGAATGATGTGTAGCATGATGTGTAGAATGATGTATAGAATGATGTGTAGAATGATGTTGTGTAGAATGATGTGTCGAATGATGTGTAGAATGATGTGTGGAATAATAAGTAGAATGATGTGTAGAATGATGTGTAGAATGATATATAGAATGATGTGTAGAATGATGTTGTGTGGAATGATGTGTGGAATGAAATGTCGAATGATGTGTAGAATGATGTATAGAATGATGTGTAGAATTATGTGTAGAATGATGCGTAGAATGAAGTGTAGAATGATGTGTTGAAAGATGTGTAGAATGATGTGTAGAATGACACGTAGAATGATGCGTAGAATTATGTGTAGAATGAAGTGTAGAATGTTGTGTGGAATGATGTGTTGAAAGATGTGTAAAATGATGTGCAGAATGATGTGTAGAACGATGTGTCGAATGGTGTGTAGAATGATGTGGAGATTGTTGTGTAGAAAGATGTGTAGAATGATGTGTTGAAATAAGTTAAGTAAAAATGATATGTAGAATGATGTATATAGTGAAGTGTAGAATGATGTGTAGAACGATGTGTGGAATGAATACTGTGTAGAATGAAGTGTAGATTGATGTGTAGAATGATGCTGAGAATGATGTGCAGAATGATGTGAAAAATGATGTGTAGAATAACGTGTAGAATGAATGATGTGCAGAATGATGAATATAATGATGTGTAGAATGATGTTTAGACTTATGTGTAGAATGATGAGTAGAATGAATGATGTGTCGAATGATGTGTAGAATGATGTTTAGAATGACGTGCAGCATGAAAGATGTGTAGAATGAAGTGTAAAATGACGTGTAGAATGATGTGTAGAATGATGTGTATAATGATGTGTAAATTGATGTGTATAATAATGCATAGAATGATGTGTAGATTGAAGTCTAGATTGATATGTAGAATGATGTGTAGAATGATGTGTAGAAAGCTGTGCAGAATGAATGATTTGTAGAGTGATATGTCGAATAATGTGCAGAAAGATGATGTGTAGAATGATGTGCAGAATGATGTATCGAATGATGTGTAGAATGATGTGTAGAATGATTTGCTTAATGATGTGTAGAATGATGTGTAGATTGAATGATGTGTATAATGCCATGTAGAATGATGTGTAGAATGATGTGTGGAATGATGTTTAGAATGAATGATGTGTCCAAAGCTGTGTAGAATGAATGATTTGCAGGATATTGTGCAGACTGACGTGTAGAAAGATGTGTAGAAAGAATGATTTGTAAAATGATTTGTAGACGTGCAGAATGATGTGTATAATGATGTGCAGAATGATGTGTAGAATGAATGATGTATAATATGATGTGTCGAATGACTGATGTGCAGAATGATGTGTAAAATGCTAAGTAGAATGATGTGCAAATTGAGTAATGTGTAGAGTGATGAGTATAATGATATTTATAATGATATGTAGAATTATGTGTGGAATGTTGTGTAGAATGATGTGTAGAATGGCGTGCAGCATGAAAGATGTGTAGAATGAAGTGTAGAATGATGTTTAGAATGATGTGTCGAATGATGTCTAGAATGATGTGTCGATTGATGTGTAGAAAGATGTATAGAATGATGTGTTGAATGATGTTAAGAATCAATTATGTGCAGAATGATGTGTAGAATAATGTGTAGAACGATGTGTAGAATGAATGATGTGTGGAATGACGTGTAGATTGATGTGTAGAATAATGCGGAGAATGATGTGGAGAATGATGTGCATAATGATGTGTAGAATAATGTGTAGAATGAATGATGTGTAGAATGATGAATATAATGATGTGTAGAATGATGTTTAGACTTATGTTTAGAATGATGAGCAGAATGAATGTTGTGTCGAAAAAAGTGTAGATTGATGTGTAGAATGACGTGCAGCATGAAAGTTGTGTGGAATGATGTGTGGAATGATGCATAGAATGTTGCGTAGAATGACGTGTAGAAGGATGTTTAGAATGATATGTCGAATGATGTGTAGAATGATGTGTCGATTGATGTGTAGAAAGATGTATAGAATGACGTGTTGAATGATGTTAAGAATCAATTATGTGTAGAATGATGTGTATAGTGATGTGTAGAATGATGTGCAGAACGATGTGTAGAATGAATGATGTGTGGAAAGACGTGTAGATTGATGTGTAGAATGATGCGGAGAATGATGTGGAGAATGATGTGCATAATGATGTGTAGAATAATGTGTAGAATGAATGATGTGTAGAATGATGAATATAATGATGTGTAGACTGATGTTTAGACTTATGTTTAGAATGATGAGCAGAATGAATGATGTGTCGAATAATGTGTAGATTGATGTGTAGAATGACGTGCAGCATGAAAGTTGTGTGGAATGATGTGTGGAATGATGCATAGAATGTTACGTAGAATGATGTGTAGAATGACGTGTAGAAGGATATGCAGAATGATGTGTAAAATGATGTGAAGTATTATGTGTAGAATGTTGTGTAGAATGATGTGTAGAATGATGTGTAGAATGGTGTGCAGAATGATGAGTAGAATAAATGATGTGCAGAATGATGTGGAGAAGTGTGTGTAGATGATGTGTAGGATGAATGATCTGTCGAATAATGCGTAGCATGTTGTGTAGAACGATGTGTTGAATGATGTTAAGAATCAATGATGTGTAGAATGATGTGTATAGTGATGTGTAGAATGAAGTGTTCAAAGATGTGTACAATGAATGACGGTTGAAATGACGTGTAGATTGTTGTGTAGAATGATGCGTAAAATTATGTGTCGAATGATGTGTAGAATGACGTGTAGAATGATGTGTCGAATCATTTGCAGAATCAATAATGTGTGGAATGATATGTAGAACGATGTTTCGAATGCTGTGTCGAAAGAAGTGCAGCATGATGTCTATAATGATGTGCAGAATGATGAAATGTAGAATGATGTGTAGAATGATGTGTAGAATGATATGCAGAAATATGTGTAGGTTGATGTGTAGAATGAATCAAGTGTAGAATCAAGTGTCGAATGATGCGTATAATGATGTGTAGAATGAATGATATTTAGAATGATCTGTCGAATGATGTGCAGAAGGATGAGCAGTATGATGTGTAGAATTACGTGTAGAATGATGTGTAGAATGATGTGCAGAATGATGTGTAGAATGATGTGTCGAAAGGTTTGTAAAATGAATGATGTGCAGAATGACGTGTAGAATGATGTGTAGAATTATGTGTTGAATCATGTGCAGAATGATGTGTAGAATGATGTGTGGAATGATTGATGTGTAGAATGAAGTGTCGAATGTTGTGTAGAACGACGTGTAGAATGACGTGTATAATGACGTGTAGAATGACGTGCAGCATGAAAGATGTGTAGAATGACGTGCAGAATGATGTTTAGAATGATGTGTCGAATGGTGTGCAGAATATCGTGGAGATTGATGTGTAGAAAGATGTGTAGAATGATGTGTTGAAATAAGTTAAGTAAAAATGATATGTAGAATGATGTATATAGTGACGTGTAGAATGATGTGTAGAACGATGTGTGGAATGAATAATGTGTAGAATGAAGTGTAGATTGATGTGTAGAATGATGCTGCGAATGATGTGCAGAATGATGTGAAAAATGATGTGTAGAATAATGTGTAGAATGAATGATGTGCAGAATGATGAATATAATGATGTGTAGAATGATGTTTAGACATATGTGTAGAATGATGAGTGGAATGAATGATGTGTATAATGACATGTAGAATGATGTGTAGAATGATGTGTGGAATGATGTTTAGAATGAATGATGTGTCCAAAGCTGTGTAGAATGAATGATTTGCAGAATATTGTGCAGACTGACGTGTAGAAATATGTGTAGAAAGAATGATTTGTAAAATGATTTGTAGACTGACGTCCAGAATGATGTGTATAATGATGTGCAGAATGATGTGTAGAATGAATGATGTATAATATGATGTGTCGAATGACTGATGTGCAGAATGATGTGTAGAATGCTAAGTAGAATGATGTGCAAATTGAATAATGTGTAGAATGATGAGTATAATGATTTTTAGTATGATGTGTAGAATTATGTGTGGAATGATGAGTAGAATGATGTGTAGAATGACGTGCAGCATGGAAGATGTGTAGAATGAAGTGTAGAATGATGTTTAGAATGATGTGTCGAATGATGTCTAGAATGATGTGTCGATTGATGTGTAGAAGGATGTATAGAATGATGTGTTGAATGCTGTTAAGAATCAATTATGTGCAGAATGATGTGTAGAATAATGTGTAGAACGATGTGTAGAATGAATGATGTGTGGAATGACGTGTAGATTGATGTGTAGAATAATGCGGAGAATGATGTGGAGAATGATGTGCATAATGATGTGTAGAATAATGTGTAGAATGAATGATGTGTAGAATGATGAATATAATGATGTGTAGAATGATGTTTAGACTTATGTTTAGAATGATGAGCAGAATGAATGTTGTGTCGAAAAAAGTGTAGATTGATGTGTAGAATGACGTGCAGCATGAAAGTTGTGTGGAATGATGTGTGGAATGATGCATAGGATGTTGCGTAGAATGACGTGTAGAATGACGTGTAGAAGGATGTTTAGAATGATATGTCCAATGATGTGTAGAATGATGTGTCGATTGATGTGTAGAAAGATGTATAGAATGACGTGTTGAATGATGTTAAGAATCAATTATGTGTAGAGTGATGTGTATAGTGATGTGTAGAATGATGTGCAGAACGATGTGTAGAATTAATAATGTGTGTAAAGATGTGTAGATTGATGTGTCGAATGATGCGGAGAATGATGTGGAGAATGATGTGCATAATGATGTGTAGAATAATGTGTAGAATGAATGATGTGTAGAATGATGAATATAATGATGTGTAGAATGATGTATAGAATGAAAGATGTGTAGAACGATGTGCAGAATGATGTGTAGAATGATGTGTCGAAAGGTTTGTAAAATGAATGATGTGCAGAATGACGTGTAGAATGATGTGTAGAATTATGTGTTGAATCATGTGCAGAATGATGTGTAGAATGATGTGTGGAATGATTGATGTGTAGAATGAAGTGTCGAATGATGTGTAGAACGACGTGTAGAATGACGTGTATAATGATGTGTAGAATGAAGTGCAGCATGAAAGATGTGTAGATTGATGTGCAGAATAATGTTTAGAATGATGTGTCGAATGGTGTGTAGAATGATGTGGAGATTGATGTGTAGAAAGATGTGTAGAATGATGTGTTGAAATAAGTTAAGTAACAATGATATGTCGAATGATGTATATAGTGATGTATAGAATGATGTGTAGAACCATGTGTGGAATGAATGTTGTGTAGAATGAAGTGTAGATTGATGTGTAGAATGATGCTGAGAATGATGTGGAAAATGATGTGAAAAATGATGTGTAGAATAATGTGTAGAATGAATGATGTGCAGAATGATGAATATAATGATGTGTAGAATGATGTTTAGACATATGTGTAGAATGATGAGTGGAATGAATGATGTGTCGAATGATGTGTAGAATTCTGTGTAGAATGACGTGCAGCATGAAAGGTGTGTAGAATGATGTGTAAAATGATGTGTAGAATGATGTGTAGAATGATGTGTAAATTGATGTGTATAATAATGCATAGAATGATGTGTAGATTGAAGTCTAGATTGATATGTAGAATGATGTATAGAATGATGTGTAGAAAGCTGTGCAGAATGAATGATGTGTAGAGTGATGTGTCGAATAATGTGCAGAAAGATGATGTGTAGAATGATGTGCAGAAAGATGTATCGAATGATGTGTAGAATGATATGTAGAATGATTTACTTAATGATGTGTAGAATGATGTGTGGAATGAATGATGTGTATAATGACATGTAGAATGATGTGTAGAATGATGTGTGGAATGATGTTTAGAAAGAATGATGTGTCCAAAGCTGTGTAGAATGAATGATTTGCAGAATGATGTGTAGACTGACGTGTAGAAAGATGTGTAGAAAGAATGATTTGTAAAATGATTTGTAGACTGACGTGCAGAATGATGTGTAGAATGATGTGCAGAACGATGTGTAGAATGAATGGTGTGTGGAATGACGTGTAGATTGATGTGTAGTATGATGCGGATAATGATGTGGAGAATGATGTGCATAATGATGTGCAGAATGATGTGTAGAATGAATAATGTAGATTGATGTGTAGAATAATGTGTAAAATGACGTGCAGAATGAAAGATGATTACATGATGTGCAGAATGAAGTGATGAATGATGTGTAGAATGATATGTAGAAAGGTGTGTCGAATGAATGATTTGTAGAATGATGTGTAGAATGATGTGCAGAATGATGTGTAGAATGATGAGTAGAATGATGTGTAGAATCAATGATATGCAGAATGATGTGCAGAATAACATGAAGAATGAATGATGTGCAGAATAATGATTATAATGATGTGTAGAATGATGTGTAGAATGACGTGCAGAAGGATGTGCAGAATGATGTGTAGAATGAAGTGTAGAATGACGTGTAGAATGAACGATGTGTAGAATGCTGTGTGGAATGATGTGTTGAATGATATGTCGAAAGATTTGTAAAATTAATGATGTGTAGAATGATGTGTAGACTGATGTGTAGAATGATGTGTAGAATGATTGTCGAAAGATTTGTAAAATGATTGATGTGTAGAATGATGTGTAGAATGCAGAACAGATTGTTGTGTAGAAAGAATGATGTGTAGAATGATGTGTAGAATAATGTGCAGAATGATGACGTGTAGAATGACGTGTAGAATGATGTGTATAATTTTTGATGTGTAGAATGATGTGTAGATTGATATGTAGAAAGATCTATAGAATGATGTGTTGAATGATGTTGAGAATCAATTATGTGTAGAATGATGTCTATAGTGACGTGTACAATGATGTGCAGAACGATGTGCACAATGAATGGTGTGTGGAATGACGTGAAGATTGATGTGCAGAATGATGCGGAGAATGATGTGGCGAATGATGTGCAGAATGATGTGTGGAATAATGTGTAAAGAGTGAATGATGTGTAGATTGATAAATATAATGATGTGTAGAATGATGTTTAGAATTATGTGTAGCATGATGTGTAGAATGAATGATGTGTGGAATGATGTGAAGATTTATGTGAAGAATGATGTGTAGAATGAATGGTGTGTAGAAAGATGTGTAGAATGATGTGTAGAATGAATGATATGTAGAATGATGTGTCGAATAGCGTGCAGAAGTATGAGCAGCATGATGTGTAGAATGATGTGCAGAATGATGTGTGGAATGATGTTTAGAATGGTGTGTGGAATGAAAGATGTGTAGAATGATGATTAGAATGATGTGTAGAATAATGTGTAGAATGATGTGTAGAATTACGTGCAGCATGAAAGATGTGCAGAATGATGTGTAGAATGATGCATAGAAATTTGTGTAGAATGATGTGTAGATTGATGTGTAGAATGATTCATAGAATGATGCATAGAATGATGTATAGAATGAGATCTAGAACGATGTGCAAAATTTTTGCAGAATCAAAGATGTGCAGAATGATGTGTAGAACGATGCGTACCATGACGTGTATAATGATGTCTAGAATGAATGATGTGTAGATTGATGTCTAGATTGATATGTAGAATGATGTGTAGAATGATGTGTAGAATGCTGTTCAGAAGGAATGATGTGCAGAATGATGAGTATAAAGATGTGTAGAATGATGTGTTGAAAAATGTGTAGAAAGATGATGTGTAGAATGTGTGGAATGATGTATCGAACGATGTGTAGAATGATGTGTAGAATGATTTGCTTAATGATGCGTAGAATGATGTGTAGAATGAATGATGTGTAGAATGACATGTAGAATGATGTATAGAATGATGTGTGGAATGATGTTTAGAATGAAGTATGTGTAGTATGATGTGTAGAATGACTGATGTGTAGAATGATGTGTAGAATGAAGTGTAGAAATATGTGTCGAAAGATGTGGAGAATGAATGATTTTCAGAATGCTGTGTCGACTGACTTGCAGAATGATGTGTATAATGATGTGTAGAATGATGTGTAGATTGAGTTATGTGTCATATGATGTGTAGAATGACTGATGTGTAGAATTACGTGTAGAATTTTGTGTAGAATGATGTGTAGAATGCTGTGTAGTATGACGTGCAGCATGAAAGAAGTTTCGAATGATGTTTCAAATGATGAGTAGAATGAATGATGTGTAGAATGATGTTTTGTCGAATGATGTGTGGAATGATGTGCAGAATGAAGTGTAGAGTGATGTGCAGAATGTTGTGTAGAATGATGTGTATAATAATGTGTAGAATGATGTGTAGATGGATGATTAGAATGAATAATGTGTAGAATGATGTGCAGAATCATGTACAGAAGGATGCGTAGATGGATGTGTAGAATGAATGATGTGTAGAATGATGCGTAGACTGAATGATGTTTAGAATGACGTGTAGAATGCTGCGATGAATGAAGTGTAGAGTGAATGTTGTGTAGAATGTGGTGTAGAATTAAGTGTCGAATGATTGATATTTAAAATGATGTTAAGAATGACGTGTAGAATGCTGTGTAGAATGATGAGCAAAATGAATGATGTGTAGAATGATGTGTAGAATCATGTGTAGAATTATGTGTCGAATGATGTGTAGCATGAATGATGAGCAGAATGATGTTTAGAATGATGTGTGGAATAAAGTTAAGAATCAATGATGTGTAGAATGATGTGTATAGTGATGTGTAGAATGATGAAAGAAAGACGGATGTGCAGAATGACATGTAGATTGATGTGTAGAATGATGTGGAGAATGATGTGTGGAATGATGTGTAGAATTTCCACATCATACTACACAACATCATTCTACACATCATTCTACACGTCATTCTGCACATCATTCTACACATCATTTCGTTTATCTTTCTACACATCATTCTACACATCATTCGACACATCATGCGACACAACATCTTTCGACACATCATTCGACACATCATTCTACACATCATTCTGCACATCATTCTACACAACATCAATCGACATATCATCTCACATCAATCTACACATCATTTCACTCCTCATTCTAAACGTCATTCGACACATCATTCTACACAACATCACTCTGCATATCATTCTACACATCTTTCTAAACAACATCATTCTGCACATCATTCTACACATCATTCTACACATCACTCTACACATCATTCTGCACAACATTCTACAAATCATTCCACACATTATTCTAAACAACACCATTCGACACATGATTCTACATATCATTCTGCACAACTTCATTCTTCACATTATTATACACAACATTATTCTACACATCATTCTGCACAACTTTCTACACATCATTCTACACATCATTCTACACATCATTCTACACGTCATTCTACACAACATCATTCTACACAGCATTCTACACATCATTCTAAACATTATTCTACACAACATTCTACACATAATTCTACACAGCATTCAGCACACCATTCGACACAACATCACACTACACATCATTCTACACATCATTCGATACATCATTCTACACAACCTCATTCTACAGATCATTCTACACATCGGTCTGCACATCATTCTACACATCATTCTACACAACATCATTCTACACATTATTCTACACAGCATTCTGCACATCATTCGACACAACATCACACTACACATCATTCTACACATCATTCTGCACATCACTCGACACATCATTCTACACATCCTTCTACACATCATTCTACACAACATCACATTACACATCATTCTCACATCATTCTACACATCTTTCTACACATTATTCTACACATCACTCCACACATCATTCTACACATCGTTCTACAAATCATTCTACACATCATTCCAAACAACATCATTCTACACATCATTCCACACATCATTCCACATATCATTCTACACAACAGCATTCTACACATCATTCTACACATCATACTGCACAACAGCATTCTACACATCATTCGACACATCATTCTACACATCATTCTACACATCATTATACACAACTTCATTCCACGCATCATTTGTCATATCATTCTGCAAATCATTCTACACATCATCCTACACATCATTCTACACATCACTCTGCACATCATTCTACACATTGTTCTACAAATCATTCTACACATCATTCCAAACAACATCATTCTACACATCATTCCACACATCATTCCACATATCATCCTACACAACAGCATTCTACACATCATTCCAAAACATAATTCTACACATCATTCTACACTTCATTCTGTACATCAGTCGACACACCATTCTACACAACATCACTCTACATATCATTCTGCACATCATTCTAAACTTCATTCTACACATCATGCTACACATCTTTCTCATCATCATTCTACACATCGTTCTGCACAAAATCATTCCACACATCATTCTGCACATCATTCTACATATTATTCGACACATCGTTCTACACATGATTGTACACATGATTGTACACATCATTCTACACTTCATTCTACATAACATTCTACACATCATTCGACACAACATCACTCTACACATCATTCTACACATCATGCTACAGATCACTCTACACATCATACTACACGTCATTCTGCAAGTCATTCTAAAAAGCATCATTCTACACATCACTCTACACATCATTCTGCACAACATTAATCTATATATCATTCTCTCATCATTCAACACATCATTCTGCACAACATCATTCGACACATTATTATATACATCTTTGTACATATCATTCTTCACAACATCATTCTACTCATCATTCTAAACATCATTCTACACATCATTCTAAAACTTTATTCTATACATCATTCTACACTTCATGCTAAACATCATTCTTCACATCATTCTACACAACATCATTCTTCACATCATTCTACACATCATTCGACACATCATTCGACACAAAATCTTTTTAGACATCATTCTACACATCATTCTACACATCATTCTACACAACATCATTCTACACATCATTCTACACATCATTCTAGACAGCATTCTGCACATCATTCGATACATCATTCTACACATCATTTTAGACATCATTCTACACATCATTCTACACATCATTCTACACGTCATTCCACACATCATACGTCGCATTTTCTACACATCATTCTACACATCATTGTACACGTCATTCTGCACAATATCATTCAAGACATCATTCTGAAACATCATTTTACACATTATTCTACACAACATTACCCTTCTCATCATTCTCCACATCATTCTACACTTCATTCTACACATCATTCTACACATCATTCCGACCGTGCTTCTACACATCATTCTAAAACATAATTCTACACATCATTCTACACTTCATTCTACACATCATTCTACACGTCATCCTACACTTCATTCTACACATCATTGTGCACATCATTCGACACATCATTCTATACATCATTCCACACATCATTCTACACAACAACACTCTACACATCATTCCACACAACATCATTCTACACATCATTGTACACATCATTCTACACATCATTCTGCACCTCATTCTACACATTATTCTACACAATATCATTGTACACATCATTCTACACAACATCAATTTACACATCATTCTCACATCATTTTACACATCATTCTACACATCATTCTAAACAATATCATTCGACACATCATTCTGTACATCATTCTACATGTCCTTCTATACACCATTCTGCACATCTTTCTGCAAATTATTGGACACATCATTCTACACATTATTGTACACATCATTCTACACATCATTGTAAACATCATTCTACACATCATTCTAAAACATCGTTCTGCACATCATTCTATACTTCATTCTACAGATCATTCTACACATCAATTCACACAAAATCACTCTACAAATCATTCAACACATCATAATACACGACATCATTCTACTCATCATACGACACATCACTCTATGCATCATTCTCCACTTCATTCTACACATAATTCTGCATGTCACTCTACCCATCACACTACACATCATCCAACACATCATTCTAATCATCATTCTGCACATTATTCTGCACGACATCATTCTACACATCATTGTACACATCATTCTACACATCATTCGACACATCGTTCTACACATCATTCTGCACATCATTCTACACATCATTCCACACATCATTCTACACATCATTCCACATGAAATCATTCTACACATCATTCTACACATCATTCCACACATCATAATACACATCATTCTACACATTATTCGACACATCATTCTACAATGTTATTCTATACATCATTCTAAACAACATCAATCCGGCTATCATTCTCACATCATTCTACACATCATTCTACACAACATCATTCTGCACATCATTCTGAAACATCATTTTACACATCATTCTACACAACATCACTCTACCCCTCATTTTACACATCATTCTACACATCATTCGACATATCATTCTACACAACATCATTCTACACATCATTCTACACATCATTCTAGACAATATTCTGCACATCATTCGATACATCATTCTACACATCATTTTACACATCATCTACTCATCATTCTACACATCATTCTACACATCATTCCACACATCTTCCTTCGCATATACTACACATCATTCTGCACATTATTCTACATGGCCTTCTACACAGCATTCTGCACATCTTACTGCAAATCATTGGACACATCATTCTACACATCATTCTACACATCATTGTACACATCATTCTAAACAACATCAATTTACATATCATTCTCACTTCATTTTACACATCATTCTGCACGTTATTCTCCACATCATTCTAAAAATAATTCGACACGTCATTCTACACATCATTCTACACATTATTCTGCACATCATTCTACACATCATTCTACACATCATTCTACATATCATTCTGCACGTCATTCGATACAACATCATTCTGCACAGCATTCTACACATCGTTCTACGCATTATTCTACACATCATTCCACACATCATTCTACACATCATTCTACACATCATTCGACACATCATTCTACAATATTATTCTATACGTCATTCTCAACAACGTCAATCTAGATATCATTCTCACATGATTCTTCACATGATTCTATACAACATCATTCTGCACATCATTCTAAACAACATCATTCTACACATCATTCCACACATCATTCGACACATCATTCTACAAAACATCTTTCTACACATCATTGTACACATCATTCTACACATCATTCTGAAACATCATTTTACATATCATTCTACACAACATCACTCTACTCATCATTCTACACATCATTCTACACTTCATTCAGCACATCATTCTACACATCATTCTAAACATCATTCTACACATCATTCTAAAACATCGTTCTGCACATCATTCTAAAACATCGTTCTGCACAACATTCTAAACTTCATTCTACACATCAATTCACACAACATCACTCTACATATCATTCTCACATCATTCAACACATCATAATACACATCATTCTACACATCTTTATGCATGTCACTCTACGCATCACACTACACATCATCCAACACATCATTGTAATCATCATTCTGCACATCATTCTGCACGACATCATTCTACACATCATTGTACACATCATTCTACACATCATTCGACACATCGTTCTACACATCATTCTGCACATCATTCTACACGTCATTCCACATTAAATCATTCTAAACATCATTCTACACATCATTCTACACATCACTCGACAATTCATTCTACCAATCAATTTACATATCATTGTACACATCATTCTACACATCATCATTGTACACATCATTCTACAGATAATTCATTCTACACATCATTCTGCACTTAATTCAGCCATGAACTCATTGAATGGCGGTGCAGCCTAGAATGGCCGAATGTCCTACTCCTGCACCTATTTTCTATGTTCTATGTTTCTATGTTACACATCATTCCACACATCATTCTACACATCATTCTACATATCAGTCTGCACATCATTCGACACATCATTCTCCACATCATCATTCGACACATCATCATTACACACATCATCATTCTACACATCATTCTACACATCATTCTACACATCATCCTGCACATCATTCTACACATCATTCTAAACATCATTCTGCACATCATTCTACAAATAATTCTACACGTCATTCCACACATCATTCTTCACATCATTCTACACAACATTCTACACATCACTCTACACATCAGTCTGAACATCATACTACACGTCATTCTACACTTCATTATACACATCATTCGATCATCAGTCTGCACATCATTTTACACATCATTCTACACATCATTCTACACATCAATATGCACAACATTCTACTTCATTATTCTACACGTCATTCTACACATCATCCTACACTTCATTATGCACATCATTCTACACGTCATTCTGCACATCATTCTGCTCATCATTCTGCACGTCATTCTACTCATCATTCTGCAAGTAATTCTACACATCATTCAACATTTCATTCTACACATCGTTCTGCACATCACTCTGAACGTAATACTACACATCATTCTACACAACATTCTACACATCATTATGCTCGTCATTCTACACATCATTCTAAACGTAATTCTACACGTCATTCTAAACATCATTCTACGCCTCATTCTCCATATCACTCTACACATCAGTCTGAACATCATACTACACATCATTCTTTACATCATTCTACACATCTTGCAACACATCATTCTACACATCATTCTGCACATCATCATTCGCCATATCATCATTCTACAGATCATCATTCTACACATAATTCTACACATCATTCTTGAAATCATTCTACACATCATTCAACACATCATTCTGCACATCATTCTACACATCATTCTACACATAATTCTACACATCTTCATTATACACATCATTCTCCACAACATCATTCGACACATCATCATTCTACACATCAATGATGTGTCGAATGGTGTGTAGAATGATTTGTAGAATGATGTGTGGAATGCTGATGTCTGTAATGATGTGTAGAATCATCTGTGGAATGATGAGCAGAATGATGCTGTGCACAATGTTGTGTAGAATGATGTGTAAAATAACGTGTAGAATGATGTGCAGAATGATGTGTGGAATAATGCGTAGAATGATGTGCAGAAAGATGTGTAGAATGATGTGAAGAATAATGTGTACAATGATGTTCTGTAGAATGATGTGTAGAATGATGTATTAAATTATGTAAAGAATGATGTTTGGAATGATGTGTAGAATGATGCGTAGAATGACGTGTAGAATGCTGTATAGAATGATATGTAGAATGACGTGCAGAATGATGTGTAGAATGATGTGTAGAATTATGTGTAAAATTATGTGCAGAATGATGTGTGGAATCTCGTGTCGAATGATGTGCAGAATGATGTGTAGAATGATGTGTAGAATGATGTGTAGAATGAGGTGTCGAAAGATGTGCAAACTGATGTATAGAATGATGTGAGGAATGATGTGTAGAATGATGCGTAGAATGAAGTGAAGAATGATGTATAGAATGATATGCAGAATGACGTGCAGAATGATGTGTAGAATGACGTGTAGAATTAAGTGTAAAATGATGTGCAGAATGATGTGTGGAATCTCGTGTCGAATGATGTGCAGAATGATGTGTAGAATGATGTGTAAAATGATGTGTAGAATGATGTGTAGAAAGATGTGTAGAATGATGTCTGGAATGATGTGTAGAATGATGTGTAGAATGATGTGTAGATGCATGTGTAAAATGATGTGCAGAATGATGAGTAGAATGATGTGCAGAATAATGTGTAGAATGATGTATAGAATGGTGTCGAACATGATGTTTTGTCGAATGATGTGTAGAATGATGTGTAGAATTATGTGTAGAATAATTTGAAGAAAGATGTGTCGTATGATGTGTAGAATGATGTCGTGCATAATGATGTGTAGAATGATGTGTAGAATGATGTGGAATATGCCGTGTAATATGATCTGTGGAATGATGTGTACAATGATGTGTAGAAAATGTGGAGAATGATGCGAAGCATGATATTTGGAATGATGTGCAGAATGATGTGTAAAATGTTGTGTAGAATGATGTGTAGCATGTTGTTTTGTAGAATGCTGTCTCGTATGATGTGAAGAATGATGTCTAAAATCATGTTGTGTCGAATGATGTGCAAAATGATGTTGTGTAGAACGATGAGTAGAATGATGTGTAGAATGATGTGTAGAATGATGTTGTGTAGAATGCTGAGTAGAATGATGTGTAGAATGATGTATAGAATGATGTGTTGAATGATGTGTAAAATGATCTGTAGAATGATTTGTGGAATGATGTGTAGAATGATGCGTAGAATGATGTGTAGAATGATGCTGTGCAGAATGATGTGTAGAATGATTTGTAGAATGATGTGCAGAATGATGCGTAGAATGACGTGTCGAATGATGTGTAGAATGATGTGTCGAATGATGTGTAGAATGATGTGTAGAATGTTGTGTAGAATAATGCGTGGAACGATGTGCAGAAATATGTGTAAATTGTTGTGAAGAATGATGTGTACAATGATGTTCTGCAGAATGATGTGTAGAATGAAGTGCAGAATGATGTGCAGAATGATGTGTAGAATGACGTGTCGAATGATGTATAAAATGAAGTATAGAATGATATTTAGAACGACGTGCAGAATGATGTGTAGAATGATGTGTAGAATGATGTGTAGAATGATGTGTCTAATTATGTATAAAATGATGTATAGAATGATATGTTGCATGATTTGTAGAATGATGCGTACAAAGTAGTGTAGAATTATGTATAGAATGAAATGCAGAATGACGTGCAGAATTATGTGTAGAATGATGTGTAGAATGATGTGTAAAATGACGTGTAGAATGATGTGTAGAAACATGTGTAGAATGATGTCTGGAATGATGTGTAGAATGATGTGTAGAATGATGTGTAGAATGACGTGTAGAAGCATGTGTAAAATGATGTGTAGAATGACGTGTGGAATGATGTGTAGAATGATGCGTAGAATGATGCTGTGCAGAATGATGTGAAGACTGATGTGCAGAATTATGTGTAGAATGATTTATAGAATGGTGTCTAAAATGAACTTGTGTGGAATGATGTGTGGAATGATATGTAGAATGATGTGTATAATGATGTGTAGAATGTTGTGTAGAATGATGTGTAGAATTATGTTTAGAATAATGGGTCGAATGATGTTGTGTTGAATGAAGTGCAGAATGATGTGTAGAATGATTTGAAGAATGATGTGTAGAATCATGTGTAGAATGATGTCGTGCATAATGATGTGTAGAATGATGTGTAGAATGATGTGTAGAATGATGTGAAATATGATGTGTAATATGCTCTGTGGAATGATGTGTACAATGATGTGTGGAAAGATGTGGAGAATGATGCGAAGCATGATGTGTGGAATGGTGTGCGGAATGATGTGTAGAATGTTTTGTAGAATGAAGTGTAAAATGACGTGCAGAATGATGTGTAAAATGATGTGTAGAATGATGTATCGAATGATGTGCAGAATGATGTCTAGAATGATGTGTAGAAAGATGTGTAGCATGATGTTTTGTAGAATGATGTCTAGAATGATGTGCAGAATGATGTCTAAAATCATGTTGTGTCGAATGATGTGCAAAATGATGTTGTGTATAATGATGTGTAGAATGATGTTGTGTAGAATGATGTGTAGAATGATGCGTAGAATGATGTGCAGAATGATGCTGTGCAGAATGATGTGTAGAATGATTTGCAGAATGATGTGTAGAATGATGCGTAGAATGACGTGTCGAATGATGTGTAGAATGATGTGTCGAATGATGTGTAGAATGATGTGTAGAATGTTGTGTAGAATAATGCGTAGAACGATGTGCAGAAATATGTGTAAAAAAATTTGAAGAATGATGTGCACAATGATGTTCTGTTGAATGATGTGTAGAATGATGTGTCGAATGATGTATAAAATGCTGTATGGAATGATGTGTGGAATGACGTGTAGAATGATGCGTTGAATGACGTGTAGAATGCTGTATAGAATGATATGTAGAATGACGTGCAGAATGATGTGTAGATGATGTGTAGAATGATGTGTAGAATGATGTGTCGAATGGTGTATACAATGATGTATAGAATGATATGTGGCATGATGTGCAGAATGACGTGCAGAATGATGTGTAGAATGATGTGTAGAATTAAGTGTAAAATGACGTGCAGAATGATGTGTGGAATCTCGTGTCGAATGATGTGCAGAATGATGTGTAGAATGATGTGTAAAATGATGTGTAGAATGATGTAGAAAAAGATGTGTAGAATGATGTCTGGAATGATGTGTAGAATGATGTGTAGAATGATGTGTAGAATGATGTGTAGAATCATGTGTAAAATGATGTGTAGAATGATGTGTAAAATGATGTGTAGAATGATGTAGAAAAAGATGTGTAGAATGATGTGTAGAATGATGTGCAGAATGATGTGTGGAATGAAGTGCAGAATGATGTGTAGAATGATGTATAGAATGATGTCTAACATGATGTTGTGTCGAATGATGTGTAGAATGATGTGTGGAATGATTTGAAGAATGATGTGTAGAATGATGTGTAGAATGAAGAGTCGAATGTTGTGCAGAATGATGTGTAGAATGATGTGTAGAATAAAGAGTCGAATGTTGTGCAGAATGATGTGTAGAATGATGTGTAGAATGATGCTTTGTAGAATGATATGTAGAATGACGTGTAGAATGACGTGTAAAATGATGTGCAGAATGATGTGTAGAATGAAGTGTAGAATGATGTATAGAATGAAGTGCAGAATGATGTCTAAAATCATGTTGTGTCGAATGATGTGCAAAATGATGTTGTGTAGAATGATGTGTAGAATGATGTTGTGTAGAATGATGAGAAGAATGATGTGTAGAATGATGTGTAAAATGATGTTGCGTAGAATGATGAGCAGAATGATGTGTAGAATTATGTGTAGAATGATGTGTAGAATGAAGTATAGAATGATGTGCTGAATGATGTGTAAAATGATCTGTAGCATGTTGTGTAGAATGATGTGTAGAATGATGCATGGAATGATGTGTAGAATGATGCTGTGCAGAATGATGTGTAGAATGATTTGTAGTATGATGTGCAGAATGATGCGTAGAATGATGTGTCGAATGATGTGTAGAATGATTTGTCGAATGATGTGTAGAATGATGTGTAGAATGTTGTGTAGAATAATGCGCAGAACGATGTACAGACATATGTGTAAAATGATGTGAAGAATGATGTGTACAATGCTGTTCTGTAGAATGATGTGTAGAATGATGTGCAGAATGATGTGCAGAATGATGTGTAGAATGATGTGTAGAATGATGTGTAGAATGATGCTGTACAGAATGATGTGTGGAATGATGTGTAGAAAGATGCGTAGAATAACGAGTAGAATGCTGGAAAGAATGATATGTAGAATGACGTGCAGAATGATGTGTAGAATGATGTGTAGAATGATGTCTAAAATGATGTTGTGTAGAATGGTGTGGAATGATATGTAGAATGATGTGTAGAATGATGTGTCGAATGTTGTGTAGAATAATGTGTAGAATGATTTGAAGAATGATGCGTAGAATGATGTGTAGAATGAAGAGTCGAATGAAGTGCAGAATGATGTGCAGAATGATGTGTAGAATGATGCTTTGTAGAATGATATGTAGAATGACATGTAGAATGACGTAAAAATGATGTGCAGAATGATGTGTAGAATGATGTGTAGAATGATGTGTGGAATGACGTGTAGAATGCTGTGTAGAATTATGTGTAGAATGATGTGTAGAACGATGTGTAAAATGATGTATAGAATGATGAGTAGAATGATGTCTAAAATGATGTTGTGGAAAATGATGTGTAGAATGATGTGTAGAATCATGTGTCGAATGTTGTGCAGAAAGATGTGACGAATGATGTGTAGAATGATGGTCTGTAGAATGACGTGCAGACTGACGTGTAGAATGATGTGCAGAATGATGTGTAGCATGATGTGTAGCATGATGTCCAGAATGATGTGTTGAATGATGTGTAGAATGATGTGCAGAATGATGTGTAAATTGACGTGTAGAATGATGTGTAGAATGATGTGTAGAAAGATATGGAGAATGATGAGAACAATGATGTGCAGAAAGATGTGTAAAATGATGTGTAGAATGATGGGTAGTATGATGTGTAGAATGATGCGTAGATTGATGTGAAGAATGATGTGTAGAATTATGTTGTGTAGAATGATGTGTAGAATGATGGGCAGAAAGATGTATAGAATGATGTGCAGAATGATGTGCAGAATGATGTGTAAAATGGAGTATAGAATGACGTGTAGAATGATCTGTAGAATGATGTGTGGAATGATGTGTCGAATGGTGTGTAGAATGATGCGTAGAATGACGATTAAAATGATGTGTCGAATGATGTATAAAATGATGTATAGAATGATGTGTACAATGGTGTGTCGCATGATGTGTAGAATAATGTGTAGAATGAAGTGTAGATTGGTGTGTAGAATGATGTTGTGTAGAATGATGTGTAGAATGATGTGCAGAATGTTGTGTAGAATGTTGTGTAGAATTATGTGTAAAATGATGTATAGAATGATATGTGGAATGATGTGTAGAATGATGCGTAGAATGAAGTGTAGAATGATGTATAAAATGATGTATAGAATGATATGTGGAATGATGTCGAGAATGATGTGTAGAATGATGTGTAGAATCATGTGTAGAATGATGTGCAGAATGATGTGTAGAATGATGCGTAGAATGATGCTGTGCAGAATGATGTGAAGACTGATGTGCAGAATGATGTGTGGAATGATGTGCAGAATGATGTGTAGAATGATGGATAGAATGATGTCTAACATGATGTTGTGTAGAATGATGTGTAGAATGATGTGTAGAATGATGTGCAGAATGATGTGTCTAATGATGTGTCGAATGATGTTGTGTAGAATGATGATGTTTAGAATGATGTGTAGAATGATGTGTAGAATGATGTGGGAATGATATATATAGAATGATGTGCAGAATGATGTTGAGTAAAATGAAGTGTAGAATGATGCGTAGAATGATGTGCAGCATGATGTGTAGAATGATGTGTAGAATGATGTTCCGAATGCTGTTGGGTGGAATGATGTATTAACTGATCTGTAGAATGATGTGTAGAATGATGCGTAGAATGAATGAAGTGTACAATGATCTGTAGAATGAATGATATGTAGAATGATGTGTAGAATGATCTGTAGAATGATGTGTAGAATGATATGTAGAATGATGTTGTGTGGAATGATGTGCAGAATGATGTGCAGATTGCTGTGTAGAATGAGGTGTAGAATGATGTGTAGAATGATGTGTGGAATGATGTATAGAATGATGTGTAGAATGATGCGTAGAATGATGTGTAGTTTGATGTGTAGAATGAAGTGCAGAATGATTTTAAGAATGATGTGTAGAATGATGTGTCGAATGATGTTGTGTAGAATGATGTGTAGAATGATGTGCAGAATGATATTTAGAATGATGTGCAGAAATATGTGTATATTGATGTGAAGAATGCTGTGTAGAATGATGTGTCGAATGATGTGTAGAATATGATTTGTAGAATGATGTATAGAATGGTGTGTATAATGACGTGTAGAATGATGTGTAGAATGATGTGTTGAATGATGTTTTGAATGCTGATGTGTGGAATGATGTGCAGAATGACATGTCGAATGATGTGTAGAATAATGTGTAGAATGAAGTGTAGAATGATGTATCAAATGATGTTGTGTAGAATGATGTGTGGAATGAAATGTAGAATGATGTGTAGAATGATGTACAGAATGATGTGTAGAATGATGTTGAATAGAATGATGTGTCGAATGATGTGTCTAATGATGTGAAGAATGACGTGTAGAATATTGCGCACAATGTGCAGAATGATGTGTAGAATGATGTGTAAAATGATGCGTAGATTGATGTGTAGAATGATGTGTAGAATGATGTGTAGAATGATGTGCAGAATGATGTGCAGAACGAAATGTAGAATGAGGTGTATAATGATGTGTGGAATGATATGTAGAATGATGTGTAGAATGATTTGTAGAATGATGTGCAGAATGACGTGTAGAATGATGTGCAGAATTATGTTGAGCAGAATGATGTGTAGAAAGATGTGTAGTATGATGTGGAGAATGATGTCTAGAATGATGAGCAGATTGATGTTGAGTAGAATGATGTGTAGAATGATGTGCAGAATGAAGTGTAGAATGAAGTGTAGAATGATGCGCAGAATGATATGTAGAGTGCTGTGTAGAATGATGTGTAGAATGATTTGCAGAATGATGTGTAGAATGATGTGTAGAATGATGTGGAGATTGATGCGTCGAATGATGTGTAGAATGATGGGTAGAATGATGTATAGAAAGATGTGTCGAATGATGCGTTGAATGATGTGCAGAATGATGTGTAGATTGATGTGTAGCAAGATTTGTAGCATGATGCGTATAATGATGTGTAGAATGATGTATAGAATGATGTGCAGAATGAAGTTGTGTAGATTGATGTGTAGAATGATGTGTAGAATGATGTTTAGAATCATGTGTGGAATGATGTGTAGAATGATGCGTAGAATGATGAGTAGCATGATGTGTAGAATGATGCATAGAATGATGTGTAGAATGATGTTGTGTAGAATGATGTGTCGAATGATGTGTAGAATGATGTGTGGAATAATAAGTAGAATGATGTGTAGAATGATGTGTAGAATGATGTGTAGAATAATGCCGTGTAGAATGATGTGTACAATGATGTATAGAATGATGTGTACAATGATGTTGTGCTGAATGATATGTGGAATGATGTGTAGAATGATGTGTAGAATGATGTGCAGAATGATGTATGGAATGATGTGTAGAATGTGGTGTGGTATGATGTGGCATGATGTGGTGCAGAATGATGTGTAAAATGATGTGTAGAATGATGTATAGAATTAGGTGTAAAATGACGTGTAGAATGATGTTTAGAATAACGTGTTGAATGATGTGTAAATCATGTGGTGTAGAATAATGTGTAGAATGATGTGTAGAATGATGTGTGGAATGATTTGTACAATGATGTGTTGAAAGATGTGGAGAATGATCGTTAAAATGATATTAGAATGATGCGTAGAATGACGTGTAGATTGATGTGTAGAATGATGTGCAGAATGATGTGGAGATTGATGCGTCGAATGATGTGTAGAATGATGGGTAGAATGATGTATAGAAAGATGTGTCGAATGATGCGTTGAATGATGTGCAGAATGATGTGTAGATTGATGTGTAGCAAGATGTGTAGCATGATGCGTATAATGATGTGTAGAATGATGTGTAGAATGATGTGTGGAATGATGTGTAGAATGATGCGTAGAATGATGAGTAGCATGATGTGTGGAATAATAAGTAGAATGATGTGTAGAATGATGTGTAGAATGATATATAGAATGATGTGTAGAATGATGTTGTGTAGAATGATGTTTCGAATGATGTGTAGAATGATGTGTGGAATAATAAGTAGAATGATGTGTAGAATGATGTGTAGAATGATATATAGAATGATGTGTAGAATGATGTTGTGTGGAATGATGTGTGGAATGAAATGTCGAATGATGTGTAGAATGATGTATAGAATGATGTGCTGAATAATGTGTAGAATTATGTGTAGAATGATGCGTAGAATGAAGTGTAGAATGAAGTGTAGAATGATGTGTTGAAAGATGTGTAGAATGATGTGTAGAATGACTCGTAGAATGATGCGTAGAATTATGTGTAGAATGAAGTGTAGAATGATGTGTGGAATGATGTGTTGAAAGATGTGTAAAATGATGTGCAGAATGATGTGTAGAACGATGTGTCGAATGGTGTGTAGAATGATGTGGAGATTGATGTGTAGAAAGATGTGTAGAATGATGTGTTGAAATAAGTTAAGTAAAAATGATATGTAGAATGATGTATATAGTGAAGTGTAGAATGATGTGTAGAACGATTTGTGGAATGAATAATGTGTAGAATGAAGTGTAGATTGATGTGTAGAATGATGCTGAGAATGATGTGCAGAATGATGTGAAAAATGATGTGTAGAATAATGTGTAGAATGAATGATGTGCAGAATGATGAATATAATGATGTGTAGAATGATGTTTAGACTTATGTGTAGAATGATGAGTAGAATGAATGATGTGTCGAATGATGTGTAGAATGATGTGTAGAATGACGTGCAGCTTGAAAGATGTGTAGAATGAAGTGTAAAATGACGTGTAGAATGATGTGTAGAATGATGTGTAGAATGATGTGTAAATTGATGTGTATAATAATGCATAGAATGATGTGTCGATTGAAGTCTAGATTGATATGTAGAATGCTGTGTAGAATGATGTGTAGAAAGCTGTATCGAATGATGTGTAGAATGATGTGTAGAATGATTTGCTTAATGATGTGTAGAATGATGTGTAGAATGAATGATGTGTATAATGCCATGTAGAATGATGTGTAGAATGATGTGTGGAATGATGTTTAGAATGAATGATGTGTCCAAAGCTGTGTAGAATGAATGATTTGCAGGATATTGTGCAGACTGACGTGTAGAAAGATGTGTAGAAAAAATGATTTGTAAAATGATTTGTAGACGTGCAGAATGATGTGTATAATGATGTGCAGAATGATGTGTAGAATGAATGATGTATAATATGATGTGTCGAATGACTGATGTGCAGAATGATGTGTAAAATGCTAAGTAGAATGATGTGCAAATTGAGTAATGTGTAGAATGATGAGGATAATGATGTTTATTATGATGTGTAGAATTATGTGTGGAATGATGTGTAGAATGATGTGTAGAATGGCGTGCAGCATGAAAGATGTGTAGAATGAAGTGTAGAATGATGTTTAGAATGATGTGTCGAATGATGTCTAGAATGATGTGTCGAGTGATGTGTAGAAAGATGTATAGAATGATGTGTTGAATGATGTTAAGAATCAATTATGTGCAGAATGATGTGTAGAATAATGTGTAGAACGATGTGTAGAATGAATGATGTGTGGAATGACGTGTAGATTGATGTGTAGAATAATGCGGAGAATGATGTGGAGAATGATGTGCATAATGATGTGTAGAATAATGTGTAGAATGAATGATGTGTAGAATGATGAATATAATGATGTGTAGAATGATGTTTAGACTTATGTTTACAATGATGAGCAGAATGAATGTTGTGTCGAAAAAAGTGTAGATTGATGTGTAGAATGACGTGCAGCATGAAAGTTGTGTGGAATGATGTGTGGAATGATGCATAGAATGTTGCGTAGAATGACGTGTAGAATGACGTGTAGAAGGATGTTTAGAATGATATGTCCAATGATGTGTAGAATGATGTGTCGATTGATGTGTAGAAAGATGTATAGAATGACATGTTGAATGATGTTAAGAATCAATTATGTGTAGAATGATGTTTATAGTGATGTGTAGAATGATGTGCAGAACGATGTGTAGAATGAATAATGTGTGTAAAGACGTGTAGATTGATGTGTAGAATGATGCGGAGAATGATGTGGAGAATGATGTGCATAATGATGTGTAGAATAATGTGTAGAATGAATAATGTGTAGAATGATGAATATAATGATGTGTAGAATGATGTATAGAATGAAAGATGTGTAGAACGATGTGCAGAATGATGTGTAGAATGATGTGTCGAAAGGTTTGTAAAATGAATGATGTGCAGAATGACGTGAAGAATGATGTGTAGAATTATGTGTTGAATCATGTGCAGAATGATGTGTAGAATGATGTGTGGAATGATTGATGTGTAGAATGAAGTGTCGAATGATGTGTAGAACGACGTGTAGAATGACGTGTATAATGATGTGTAGAATGACGTGCAGCATGAAAGATGTGTAGATTGATGTGCAGAATAATGTTTAGAATGATGTGTCGAATGGTGTGTAGAATGATGTGGAGATTGATGTGTAGAAAGATGTGTAGAATGATGTGTTGAAATAAGTTAAGTAACAATGATATGTAGAATGATGTATATAGTGATGTATAGAATGATGTGTAGAACCATGTGTGGAATGAATGTTGTGTACAATGAAGTTTAGATTGATGTGTAGAATGATGCTGAGAATGATGTGCAAAATGATGTGAAAAATGATGTGTAGAATAATGTGTAGAATGAATGATGTGCAGAATGATGAATATAATGATGTGTAGAATGATGTTTAGACATATGTGTAGAATGATGTGTAGAATGATGTGTAAATTGATGTGTATAATAATGCATAGAATGATGTGTAGATGGAAGTCTAGATTGATATGTAGAATAATGTATAGAATGATGTGTAGAAAGTTGTGCAGAATGAATGATGTGTAGAGTGATGTGTCGAATAATGTGCAGAAAGATGATGTGTAGAATGATGTGCAGAATGATGTATCGAATGATGTGTAGAATGATATGTAGAATGATTTACTTAATGATGTGTAGAATGATGTGTGGAATGAATGATGTGTATAATGACATGTAGAATGATGTGTAGAATGATGTGTGGAATGATGTTTAGAATGAATGATGTGTCCAAAGCTGTGTAGAATGAATGATTTGCAGAATGATGTGTAGACTGACGTGTAGAAAGATGTGTAGAAATAATGATTTGTAAAATGATTTGTAGACTGACGTGCAGAATGATGTGTAGAATGATGTGCAGAACGATGTGTAGAATGAATGGTGTGTGGAATGACGTGTAGATTGATGTGTAGAATGATGCGGATAATGATGTGGAGAATGATGTGCAGAATGATGTGTAGAATGATATGTAGAATGATGTGTAGAATGAATAATGTAGATTGATGTGTAGAATGATGTGTAAAATGACGTGCAGAATGAAAGATAATTACATGATGTGCAGAATGAAGTGATGAATGATGTGTAGAATGATATGTAGAAAGGTGTGTCGAATGAATGATTTGTAGAATGATGTGTAGAATGATGTGCAGAATGATGTGTAGAATGATGAGTAGAATGATGTGTAGAATCAATGATATGCAGCATGATGTGTAGAATAACATGAAGAATGAATGATGTGCAGAATAATGATTATAATGATGTGTAGAATGATGTGTAGAATGACGTGCAGAAGGATGTGCAGAGTGATGTGTAGAATAAAGTGTAGAATGACGTGTAGAATGAACGATGTGTAGAATGATGTGTAGAATGATGTGTTGAATGATATGTCGAAAGATTTGTAAAATTAATGATGTGTAGAATGATGTGTAGACTGATGTGTAGAATGATGTGTAGAATGATGTGTCGAAAGATTTGTAAAATGATTGATGTGTAGAATGATGTGTAGAATGCAGAACAGATTGTTGTGTAGAAAGAATGATGTGTAGAATGATGTGTAGAATAATGTGCAGAATGATGACGTGTAGAATGACGTGTAGAATGATGTGTATAATTTTTGATGTTTAGAATGATGTGTAAATTCATATGTAGAAAGATCTATAGAATGATGTGTTGAATGATGTTGAGAATCAATTATGTGTAGAATGATGTCTATAGTGACGTGTAGAATGATGTGCAGAACGATATGCACAATGAATGGTGTGTGGAATGACGTGCAGATTGATGTGCAGAATGATGCGGAGAATGATGTGGAGAATGATGTGCAGAATGATGTGTGGAATAATGTGTAAAGAGTGAATGATGTGTAGATTGATAAATATAATGATGTGTAGAATGATGTTTAGAATTATGTGTAGCATGATGTGTAGAATGAATGATGTGTGGAATGATGTGAAGATTTATGTGAAGAATGATGTGTAGAATGAATGGTGTGTAGAATGATGTGTAGAATTATGTGTAGAATGAATGATATGTAGAATGATGTGTCGAATGGCGTGCAGTAGTATGAGCAGCATGATGTGTAGAATGATGTGCAGAATGATGTGTGGAATGATGTTTAGATTGGTGTGTGGAATGAAAGATGTGTAGAATGATGATTAGAATGATGTGTAGAATAATGTGTAGAATGATGTGTAGAATTACGTGCAGCATGAAAGATGTGCAGAAAGATGTGTAGAATGATGCATAGAACTTTGTGTAGAATGATGTGTAGATTGATGTGTAGAATGATTCATAGAATGATGCATAGAATGATGTATAGAATGAGATCTAGAACGATGTGCAACATTTTTGCAGAATCAAAGATGTGCAGAATGATGTGTAGAACGATGTGTACCATGACGTGTATAATGATGTCTAGAATGAATGATGTGTAGATTGATGTCTAGATTGATATGTAGAATGATGTGTAGAATGATGTGTAGAATGCTGTTCAGAAGCAATGATGTGCAGAATGATGAGTATAATGATGTGTAGAATGATGTGTTGAAAAATGTGTAGAAAGATGATGTGTAGAATGTGTGGAATGATGTATCGAACGATGTGTAGAATGATGTGTAGAATGATTTGCTTAATGATGCTTAGAATGATGTGTAGAATGAATGATGTGTAGAATGACATGTAGAATGATGTATAGAATGATGTGTGGAATGATGTTTAGAATGAAGTATGTGTAGTATGATGTGTAGAATGACTGATGTGTAGAATGATGTGTAGAATGAAGTGTAGAATTATGTGTCGAAAGATGTGGAGAATGAATGATTTTCAGAATGCTGTGTAGACTGACGTGCAGAATGATGTGTATAATGATGTGTAGAATGATGTGTAGATTGAATTATGTGTCGTATGATGTGTAGAATGACTGATGTGTAGAATTATGTGAAGAATGCTCAGTAGAATGATGTGTATAATGAATAATATGTAGAATGATGAGTATAATGATGTGTAAAATGACGTGTAGAATTATGTATAGAATGATGTGTAGAATGAATGATTTGTAGAATGAAGTGAAGAAAGATGTGAAGAATGATGTGTAGAATGATGTGTAGAATGATTGATTTGTGGAATGATGTGTAGAATGAATGATGTGTAGAATGATGTGCAGAATGACTGATGTGTAGAATGACGTTGTGTAGATTGAATGAAATGTAGAGTAATGAATATAATGATGTGTAGAACGATGTGTACAATTATGAGTGGAATGATGTGTAGAATTACGTGTAGAATTTTGTGTAGAATGATGTGTAGAATGCTGTGTAGTATGACGTGCAGCATGAAAGAAGTTTCGAATGATGTTTCAAATGATGTTTCGAATGATGTTTTCGAATGATGTGTCGAATGATGTGTCGAATGAATGATGTGTAGAATGATGTTGTGTCGAATGATGTGTGGAATGATGTGCAGAATGAAGTGTAGAGTGATGTGTAGAATGATGTGTAGAATGATGTGTGGAGTGATGTTTTGTAGAATGATGCGGAGAATGATGTGCAGAATGTTGTGTAGAATCATGTACAGAAGGATGCGTAGATGGATGTGTAGAATGAATGATGTGTAGAATGATGTGCAGAATCATGTACAGAAGGATGCGTAGATGGATGTGTAGAATGAATGATGTGTAGAATGATGCGTAGACTGAATGATGTTTAGAATGACGTGTAGAATGCTGCGATGAATGATGTGTAGAGTGAATGTTGTGTAGAAAGTGGTGTAGAATTATGTGTCGAATGATTGATATTTAAAATGATGTTAAGAATGACGTGTAGAATGCTGTGTAGAATGATGAGCAAAATGAATGATGCGTAGAATGATGTGTAGAATCATGTGTAGAATTATGTGTTGAATGATGTGTAGCATGAATGATGAGCAGAATGATGTTTAGAATGATGTGTGGAATAAAGTTAAGAATCAATGATGTGTAGAATGATGTGTATAGTGATGTGTAGAATGATGTGTAGAATGATGGAAAGAAAGACGGATGTGCAGAATGACATGTAGATTGATGTGTAGAATGATGTGGAGAATGATGTGTGGAATGATGTGTAGAATCTACTCATCATACTACACAACATCATTCTACACATCATTCTACACGTTATTCTGCACATCATTCTACACATCATTTCGTTTATCTTTCTACACATCATTCTACACATCATTCGACACATCATGCGACACAACATCTTTCGACACATCATTCGACACATCATTCTACACATCATTCTGCACATCATTCTACACAACATCAATCGACATATCATCTCACATCAATCTACACATCATTTCACTCCTCATTCTAAACGTCATTCGACACATCATTCTACACAACATCACTCTGCATATCATTCTACACATCTTTCTAAACAACATCATTCTGCACATCATTCTACACATCATTCTACACATCACTCTACACATCATTCTGCACAACATTCTACAAATCATTCCACACATTATTCTAAACAACACCATTCGACACATGATTCTACATATCATTCTGCACAACTTCATTCTTCACATTATTATACATAACATTATTCTACACATCATTCTGCACATCTTTCTACACATCATTCTACACATCATTCTACACATCATTCCACACGTCATTCTACACAACATCATTCTACACAGCATTCTACACATCATTCTACACATTATTCTACACAACATTCTACACATAATTCTACACAGCATTCAGCACATCATTCGACACAACATCACACTACACATCATTCTACACATCATTCTGCACTTCACTAGACACATCATTCTACACATCATTCGATACATCATTCTACACAACCTCATTCTACAGATCATTCTACACATTGGTCTGCACATCATTCTACACATCATTCTACACAACATCATTCTACACATTATTCTACACAGCATTCTGCACATCATTCGACACAACATCACACTGCACATCATTCTACACATCATTCTGCACATCACTCGACACATCATTCTACACATCATTCTACACATCATTCTACACAACATCAAATTATACATCATTCTCACATCATTCTACACATCTTTCTACACATTATTCTACACATCACTCCACACATCATTCTACACATCGTTCTACAAATCATTCTACACATTATTCCAAACAACATCATTCTACACATCATTCCACACATCATTCCACATATCATTCTACACAACAGCATTCTACACATCATTCTACACATCATACTGCACAACAGCATTCTACACATCATTCGACACATCATTCTACACATCATTCTACACATCATTATACACAACTTCATTCCACGCATAATTTGTCATATCATTCTGCAAATCATTCTACACATCATTCTACACATCATTCTACACATCACTCTACACATCATTCTACACATTGTTCTACAAATCATTCTACACATCATTCCAAACAACATCATTCTACACATCATTCCACACATCATTCCACATATCATTCTACACAACAGCTTTCTACACATCATTCCAAAACATAATTCTGCACATCATTCTACACTTCATTCTGTACATCAGTCGACACACCATTCTACGCAACATCACTCTACATATCATTCTGCACATCATTCTAAACTTCATTCTACACATCATGCTACACATCTTTCTCATCATCATTCTACACATCGTTCTGCACAAAATCATTCCACACATCATTCTGCACATCATTCTACATATTATTCGACACATCGTTCTACACATGATTGTACACATGATTGTACACATCATTCTACACTTCATTCTACATAACATTCTACACATCATTCGACACAACATCACTCTACACATTATTCTACACATCATGCTACACATCACTCTACACATCATACTACACGTCAATCTGCACGTCATTCTAAAAAGCATCATTCTACACATCACTCTACACATCATTCTGCACAACATTAATCTATATATCAATCTCTCATCATTCAACACATCATTCTGCACAACATCATTCGACACATTATTGTATACATCTTTGTACATATCATTCTTCACAACATCATTCTACTCATCATTCTAAACATCATTCTACACATCATTCTAAAACTTTATTCTATACATCATTCTACACTTCATGCTAAACATCATTCTTAACATCATTCTACACAACATCATTCTTCACATCATTCTACACATCATTCGACACATCATTCGACACAAAATCTTTTTAGACATCATTCTCCACATCATTCTACACATCATTCTACACAACATCATTCTACACATTATTCTACACATCATTCTAGACAGCATTCTGCACATCATTCGATACATCATTCTACACATCATTTTAGACATCATTCTACACATCATTCGACACATCATTCTACACGTCATTCCACACATCATACGTCGCATTTTCTACACATCATTCTACACATCATTGTACACATCATTCTACACAATATCATTCAAGACATCATTCTGAAACATCATTTTACACATTATTCTACACAACATTACCCTTCTCATCATTCTACACATCATTCTACACTTCATTCTACACATCATTCTACACATCATTCCGAACATCCTTCTACACATCATTCTAAAACATAATTCTACACATCATTCTACACTTCATTCTACACATCATTCTACACGTCATCCTACACTTCATTCTACACATCATTGTGCACATCATTCTACACATCATTCTATACATCATTCCACACATCATTCTACACAACAACACTCTACACATCATTCCACACAACATCATTCTACACATCATTGTACACATCATTCTACACATCATTCTGCACCTCATTCTACACATTATTCTACACAATATAATTGTACACATCATTCTACACAACATCAATTTACACATCATTCTCACATCATTTTACACATCATTCTACACATCATTCTAAACAATATCATTCGACACATCATTCTGCACATCATTCTACATGTCCTTCTATACACCATTCTGCACATCTTTCTGCAAATCATTGGACACATCATTCTACACATCATTCTACACATTATTGTACACATCATTCTACACAACATCATTCTACACATTATTCTGCACATCATTCTACACATCATTCTACACGTCATTCGATACAACATCATTCTGCACAGCATTCTACACATCGTTCTACACATTATTCTACACATCATTCCACACATCATTCTACACATCATTCTACACATCATTCTACACATCATTCCACACATCATACTACATATCATTCTACACATCATTCGACACATCATTCTACAATATTATTCTATACATCATTCCAAACAACGTCAATCTAGATATCATTCTCACATCATTATACACATGATTCTATACAACATCATTCTGCACATCATTCTAAACAACATCATTCTACACATCATTCCACACATCATTCGACACATCATTCTACACAACATCTTTCTACACATCATTGTACATATCATTCGACACATCATTCTGAAACATCATTTTACACATCATTCTACACAACATCACTCTACTCATTATTCTACACATCATTCTACACTTCATTGTACACATCATTCTACACATCATGGTAAACATCATTCTACACATCATTCTAAAACATCGTTCTGCACATCATTCTAAACTTCATTCTACAGATCATTCTACACATCAATTCACACAACATCACTCTACAAATCATTCAACACATCATAATACACGACATCATTCTACTCATCATACGACACATCACTCTATGCATCATTCTCCACTTCATTCTACACAACATTCTGCATGTCACTCTACCCATCACACTACACATCATCCAACACATCATTCTAATCATCATTCTGCACATTATTCTGCACGACATCATTCTACACATCATTGTACACATCATTCTACACATCATTCGACACATCGTTCTACACATCATTCTGCACATCATTCTACACATCATTCCACACATCATTCTACACATCATTCCACATGAAATCATTCTACACATCATTCTACACATCATTCCACACATCATAATACACATCATTCTACACATTATTCGACACATCATTCTACAATATTATTCTATACATCATTCTAAACAACAACAATCCAGCTATCATTCTCACATCATTCCACACATCATTCGACACATCATTCTACACAACATCTTTCTACACATCATTGTACACATCATTCTACACATCATTCTGAAACATCATTTTACACATCATTCTACACAACATCACTCTACTCATCATTCTACACATCATTCTACACTTCATTCAGCACATCATTCTACACATCATTCTAAACATCATTCTACACATCATTCTAAAACATCGTTCTGCACATCATTCTAATACATCGTTCTGCACATCGTTCTGCACATCATTCTAAACTTCATTCTACACATCAATTCACACAACATCACTCTACATATCATTCTCACATCATTCAACACATCATAATACACATCATTCTACACATCTTTATGCATGTCACTCTACGCATCACACTACACATCATCCAACACATCATTGTAATCATCATTCTGCACATCATTCTGCACGACATCATTCTACACATCATTGTACACATCATTCTACACATCATTCGACACATCGTTCTACACATCATTCTGCACATCATTCTACACGTCATTCCACATTAAATCATTCTAAACATCATTCTACACATCATTCTACACATCACTCGACAATTCATTCTACCAATCAATTTACATATCATTGTACACATCATTCTACACATCATCATTGTACACATCATTCTACAGATAATTCATTCTACACATCATTCTGCACTTAATTCAGCCATGAACTCATTGAATGGCGGTGCAGCCTAGAATGGCCGAATGTCCTACTCCTGCACCTATTTTCTATGTTCTATGTTTCTATGTTACACATCATTCCACACATCAGTCTACACATCATTCTACATATCAGTCTGCACATCATTCTACACATCATTCTCCACATCATCATTCGACACATCATCATTACACACATCATCATTCTACACATCATTCTACACATCATTCTACACATCATCCTGCACATCATTCTACACATCATTCTAAACATCAGTCTGAACATCATACTACACGTCATTCTACACTTCACTATACACATCATTCGATCATCAGTCTGCACATAATTTTACACATCATTCTACACATCATTCTGCACATCAATATGCACAACATTCTACTTCATTATTCTACACGTCATTCTACACATCATCCTACACTTCATTATGCACATCATTCTACACGTCATTCTGCACATCATTCTGCTCATCATTCTGCACGTCATTCTACTCATCATTCTGCAAGTAATTCTACACATCATTCAACATATCATTCTACACATCGTTCTGCACATCACTCGACACATCAGTCTGAACTTAATACTACACATCATTCTACACAACATTCTACACATCATTATGCTCGTCATTCTACACATCATTTTAAACGTAATTCTACACGTCATTCTAAACATCATTCTACGCCTCATTCTCCATATCACTCTACACATCAGTCTGAACATCATACTACACATCATTCTATACATCATTCTACTCATCATTCTACACATCATTCTACACATCATTCTGCACATCATCATTCTACACATCATTCGCCATATCATCATTCTACAGATCATCATTCTACACATAATTCTACACATAATTCTACACATCATTCTTGAAATCATTCTACACATCATTCAACACATAATTCTACACATCTTCATTCTACACATCATTCTGCACAACATCATTCGACACATCATCATTCTACACGTCAATGATGTGTCGAATGGTGTGTAGAATGATTTGTAGAATGATGTGTGGAATGCTGATGTCTGTAATGATGTGTAGAATCATCTGTGGAATGATGAGCAGAATGATGCTGTGCACAATGTTGTGTAGAATGATATGTAAAATAATGTGTAGAATGATGTGCAGAATGATGTGTGGAATAATGCGTAGAATGATGTGCAGAAAGATGTGTAGAATGATGTGAAGAATAATGTGTACAATGATGTTCTGTAGAATGATGTGTAGAATGATGTATTAAATTATGTAAAGAATGATGTTTGGAATGATGTGTAGAATGATGCGTAGAATGACGTGTAGAATGCTGTATAGAATGATATGTAGAATGACGTGCAGAATGATGTGTAGAATGATGTGTAGAATGATGTGTAGAATGATGTGTCGAAAGATGTGCAAACTGATGTATAGAATGATGTGAGGAATGATGTGTAGAATGATGCGTAGAATGAAGTGTAGAATGATGTATAGAATGATATGCAGAATGACGTGCAGAATGATGTGTAGAATGATGTGTAGAATTAAGTGTAAAATGATGTGCAGAATGATGTGTGGAATCTCGTGTCGAATGATGTGCAGAATGATGTGTAGAATGATGTGTAAAATGATGTGTAGAATGATGTGTAGAAAGATGTGTAGAATGATGTCTGGAATGATGTGTAGAATGATGTGTAGAATGATGTGTAGATGCATGTGTAAAATGATGTGCAGAATGATGAGTAGAATGATGTGCAGAATTATGTGTAGAATGATGTATAGAATGGTGTCGAACATGATGTTTTGTCGAATGATGTGTAGAATGATGTGTAGAATGATGTGTAGAATAATTTGAAGGAAGATGTGTCGTATGATGTGTAGAATGATGTCGTGCATAATGATGTGTAGAATGATGTGTAGAATGATGTGTAGAATGATGTGGAATATGCCGTGTAATATGATCTGTGGAATGATGTGTACAATGATGTGTAGAAAATGTGGAGAATGATGCGAAGCATGACATTTGGAATGATGTGCAGAATGATGTGTAAAATGTTGTGTAGAATGATGTGTAGAATGATGTGTCTAATGATGTATAAAATGATGTATAGAATGATATGTTGCATGATTTGTAGAATGATGCGTAGAAAGTAGTGTAGACTTATGTATAGAATGAAATGCAGAATGACGTGCAGAATTATGTGTAGAATGATGTGTAGAATGATGTGTAAAATGACGTGTAGAATGATGTGTAGAATGATGTTGTGTAGAATGATGAGTAGAATGATGTGTAGAATGATGTCTAAAATCATGTTGTGTCGAATGATGTGCAAAATGATGTTGTGTAGAACGATGAGTAGAATGATGTGTAGAATGATGTGTAGAATGATGTTGTGTAGAATGATGAGTAGAATGATGTGTAGAATGATGTATAGAATGATGTGTTGAATGATGTGTAAAATGATCTGTAGAATGATTTGTGGAATGATGTGTAGAATGATGCGTAGAATGATGTGTAGAATGATGCTGTGCAGAATGATGTGTAGAATGATTTGTAGAATGATGTGTAGAATGATGCGTAGAATGATGTGTCGAATGATGTGTAAAATGATGTGTAGAATGATGTGTAGAATGTTGTGTAGAATAATGCGTGGAACGATGTGCAGAAATATGTGTAAATTGATGTGAAGAATGATGTGTACAATGATGTTCTGCAGAATGATGTGTAGAATGAAGTGCAGAATTATGTGCAGAATGATGTGTCGAATGACGTATAAAATGAAGTATAGAATGATATTTAGAAAGACGTGCAGAATGATGTGTAGAATGATGTGTAGAATGATGTGTAGAATGATGTGTCTAATGATGTATAAAATGATGTATAGAATGATATGTTGCATGATTTGTAGAATGATGCGTAGAAAGTAGTGTAGAATTATGTATAGAATGAAATGCAGAATGACGTGCAGAATTATGTGTAGAATGATGTGTAGAATGATGTGTAAAATGACGTGTAGAATGATGTGTAGAAACATGTGTAGAATGATGTCTGGAATGATGTGTAGAATGATGTGTAGAATGATGTGTAGAATGGCGTGTAGAAGCATGTGTAAAATGATGTGTAGAATGACGTGTGGAATGATGTGTAGAATGATGCGTAGAATGATGCTGTGCAGAATGATGTGAAGACTGATGTGCAGAATGATGTGTAGAATGATGTGCAGAATTATGTGTAGAATGATGTATAGAATGGTGTCTAAAATGAACTTGTGTAGAATGATGTGTGGAATGATATGTAGAATGATGTGTATAATGATGTGTAGAATGTTGTGTAGAATGATGTGTAGAATGATGTTTAGAATAATGGGTCGAATGATGTTGTGTTGAATGAAGTGCAGAATGATGTGTAGAATGATTTGAAGAATGATGTGTAGAATCATGTGTAGAATGATGTCGTGCATAATGATGTGTAGAATGATGTGTAGAATGATGTGTAGAATGATGTGAAATATGATGTGTAATATGCTCTGTGGAATGATGTGTACAATGATGTGTGGAAAGATGTGGAGAATGATGCGAAGCATGATGTGTGGAATGGTGTGCGGAATGATGTGTAGAATGTTGTGTAGAATGATGTGTAAAATGACGTGCAGAATGATGTGTAAAATGATGTGTAGAATGATGTATCGAATGATGTGTAGAATGATGTCTAGAATGATGTGTAGAAAGATGTGTAGCATGATGTTTTGTAGAATGATGTCTAGAATGATGTGCAGAATGATGTCTAAAATCATGTTGTGTCGAATGATGTGCAAAATGATGTTGTGTAGAATGATGTGTAGAATGATGTTGTGTCGAATGATGTGTAGAATGATGCGTAGAATGATGTGCAGAATGATGCTGTGCAGAATGATGTGTAGAATGATTTGCAGAATGATGTGTAGAATGATGCGTAGAATGACGTGTCGAATGATGTGTAGAATGACGTGTCGAATGATGTGTAGAATGATGTCTAGAATGTTGTGTAAAATAATGCGTAGAACGATGTGCAGAAATATGTGTAAAAAAATTTGAAGAATGATGTGCACAATGATGTTCTGTAGAATGATGTGTAGAATGATGTGTCGAATGATGTATAAAATGCTGTATGGAATGATGTGTGGAATGACGTGTAGAATGATGCGTTGAATTACGTGTAGAATGCTGTACAGAATGAAATGTAGAATGACGTGCAGAATGATGTGTAGATGATGTGTAGAATGATGTGTAGAATGATGTGTCGAATGGTGTATACAATGATGTATAGAATGATGTGTGGCATGATGTGCAGAATGACGTGCAGAATGATGTGTAGAATGATGTGTAGAATTAAGTGTAAAATGACGTGCAGAATGATGTGTGGAATCTCGTGTCGAATGATGTGCAGAATGATGTGTAGAATGATGTGTAAAATGATGTGTAGAATGATGTAGAAAAAGATGTGTAGAATGATGTCTGGAATGATGTGTAGAATGATGTGTAGAATGATGTGTAGAATGATGTGTAGAATCATGTGTAAAATGATGTGTAGAATGATGTGTAAAATGATGTGTAGAATGATGTAGAAAAAGATGTGTAGAATGATGTGTAGAATGATGTGCAGAATGATGTGTGGAATGAAGTGCAGAATTATGTGTACAATGATGTATAGAATGATGTCTAACATGATGTTGTGTCGAATGATGTGTAGAATGATGTGTGGAATGATTTCTAAAATGATGTTGCGTAGAATGATGTGTAGAATGATGTGTCGAATGTTGTGTAGAATGATGTGTGGAATGATTTGAAGAATGATGTGTAGAATGATGTGTAGAATGAAGAGTCGAATGTTGTGCAGAATGATGTGTAGAATGATGTGTAGAATGATGCTTTGTAGAATGATATGTCGAATGACGTGTAGAATGACGTGTAAAATGATGTGCAGAATGATGTGTAGAATGAAGTGTAGAATGATGTATAGAATGAAGTGCAGAATGATGTCTAAAATCATGTTGTGTCGAATGATGTGCAAAATGATGTTGTGTAATATGATTTGTAGAATGATGTTGTGTAGAATGATGAGAAGAATGATGTGTAGAATGATGTGTAGAATGATGTTGCGTAGAATGATGAGCAGAATTATGTGTAGAATTATGTGTAGAATGATGTGTAGAATGAAGTATAGAATGATGTGTTGAATGATGTGTAAAATGATCTGTAGCATGTTTTGTAGAATGATATGTAGAATGATGCATGGAATGATGTGTAGAATGATGCTGAGCAGAATGAAGTGTAGAATGATGTGTAGAATGATGTGTCGAATGATGTGTAGCATGATGTGTAGAATGTTGTGTAGAATAATGCGCAGAACGATGTACAGAAATATGTGTAAAATGATGTGCAGAATGATGTGCAGAATGATGTGTAGAATGATGTGTAGAATGATGTGTAGAATGATGCTGTACAGAATGATGTGTGGAATGATGTGTAGAAAGATGCGTAGAATGACGGGTAGAATGCTGGAAAGAATGATATGTAGAATGACGTGCAGAATGATGTGTAGAATGATGTGTAGAATGATGTCTAAAATGATGTTGTGTAGAATGGTGTGGAATGATATGTAGAATGATGTGTAGAATGATGTGTCGAATGTTGTGTAGAATAATGTGTAGAATGATTTGAAGAATGATGCGTAGAATGATGTGTAGAATGAAGAGTCGAATGAAGTGCAGAATGATGTGTAGAATGATGTGTAGAATGATGCTTTGTAGAATGATATGTAGAATGAAATGTAGAATGACGTGTAAAATGATGTGCAGAATGATGTGTAGAATGATGTGTAGAATGATGTGTGGAATGACGTGTAGAATGCTGTGTAGAATTATGTGTAGAATGATGTGTAGAACGATGTGTAAAATGATGTATAGAACGATGAGTAGAATGATGTCTAAAATGATGTTGTGTAAAATGATGTGTAGAATGATGTGTAGAATCATGTGTCGAATGTTGTGCAGAAAGATGTGACGAATGATGTGTAGAATGATGGTCTGTAGAATGACGTGCAGACTGACGTGTAGAATGATGTGCAGAATGATGTGTAGCATGATGTGCAGCATGATGTCCAGAATGATGTGTTGAATGATGTGTAGAATGATATGTCGAATGATGTGCAGAATGATGTGTAAATTGACGTGTAGAATGATGTGTAGAATGATGTGCAGAAAGATATGGAGAATGATGAGAACAATGATTTGCAGAAAGATGTGTAAAATGATGTGTAGAATGATGGGTAGTATGATGTGTAGAATGATGCGTAGATTGATGTGAAGAATGATGTGTAGAATTATGTTGTGTAGAATGATGTGTAGAATGATGGGCAGAAAGATGTGTAGAATGATGTGCAGAATGATGTGCAGAATGATGTGTAAAATGGAGTATAGAATGACGTGTAGAATGATCTGTAGAATGATGTGTGGAATGATGTGTCGAATGGTGTGTAGAATGATGCGTAGAATGACGATTAAAATGATGTGTCGAATGATGTATAAAATGATGTATAGAATGATGTGTACAATGGTGTGTCGCATGATGTGTAGAATAATGTGTAGAATGAAGTGTAGATTGGTGTGTAGAATGATGTTGTGTAGAATGATGTGTAGAATGATGTGCAGAATGTTGTGTAGAATGTTGTGTAGAATTATGTGTAAAATGATGGAAAGAATGATATGTGGAATGATGTGTAGAATGATGCGTAGAATGAAGTGTAGAATGATGTATAAAATAATGTATAGAATGATATGTGGAATGATGTCGAGAATGATGTGTAGAATGATGTCTGGAATGATGTGTAGAATGATGTGTAGAATGATGTGTCGAATGATGTGTAGAATGATGTGTAGAATCATGTGTAGAATGATGTGCAGAATGATGTGAAGACTGATGTGCAGAATGATGTGTGGAATGATGTGCAGAATGATGTTGTGTAGAATGATGATGTTTAGAATGATGTGTAGAATGATGTGTAGAATGATGTGGGAATGATATATATAGAATGATGTGCAGGATGATGTTGAGTAAAATGAAGTGTAGAATGATGCGTAGAATGATGTGTAGCATGATGTGTAGAATGATGTGTAGATTGATGTTCCGAATGCTGTTGGGTGGAATGATGTATTAACTGATCTGTAGAATGATGTGTAGAATGATGCGTAGAATGAATGAAGTGTACAATGATCTGTAGAATGAATGATATGTAGAATGATGTGTAGAATGATCTGTAGAATGATGTGTAGAATGATATGTAGAATGATGTTGTGTGGAATGATGTGCAGAATGATGTGCAGATTGCTGTGTAGAATGAGGTGTAGAATGATGTGTAGAATGATGTGTGGAATGATGTATAGAATGATGTGTAGAATGATGCGTAGAATGATGTGTAGTTTGATGTGTAGAATGAAGTGCAGAATGATTTTAAGAATGATGTGTAGAATGATGTGTCGAATGATGTTGTGTAGAATGATGTGTAGAATGATGTGCAGAATGATATTTAGAATGATGTGCAGAAATATGTGTATATTGATGTGAAGAATGCTGTGTAGAATGATGTGTCGAATGATGTGTAGAATATGATTTGTAGAATGATGTATAGAATGGTGTGTATAATGACGTGTAGAATGATGTGTAGAATGATGTGTTGAATGATGTTTTGAATGCTGATGTGTGGAATGATGTGCAGAATGACATGTCGAATGATGTGTAGAATAATGTGTAGAATGAAGTGTAGAATGATGTATCAAATGATGTTGTGTAGAATGATGTGTGGAATGAAATGTAGAATGATGTGTAGAATGATGTACAGAATGATGTGTAGAATGATGTTGAATAGAATGATGTGTCGAATGATGTGTCTAATGATGTGAAGAATGACGTGTAGAATATTGCGCACAATGTGCAGAATGATGTGTAGAATGATGTGTAAAATGATGCGTAGATTGATGTGTAGAATGATGTGTAGAATGATGTGTAGAATGATGTGCAGAATGATGTGCAGAACGAAATGTAGAATGAGGTGTATAATGATGTGTGGAATGATATGTAGAATGATGTGTAGAATGATTTGTAGAATGATGTGCAGAATGACGTGTAGAATGATGTGCAGAATTATGTTGAGCAGAATGATGTGTAGAAAGATGTGTAGTATGATGTGGAGAATGATGTCTAGAATGATGAGCAGAATGATGTTGAGTAGAATGATGTGTAGAATGATGTGCAGAATGAAGTGTAGAATGAAGTGTAGAATGATGCGCAGAATGATATGTAGAGTGCTGTGTAGAATGATGTGTAGAATGATTTGCAGAATGATGTGTAGAATGATGTGTAGAATGATGTGGAGATTGATGCGTCGAATGATGTGTAGAATGATGGGTAGAATGATGTATAGAAAGATGTGTCGAATGATGCGTTGAATGATGTGCAGAATGATGTGTAGATTGATGTGTAGCAAGATGTGTAGCATGATGCGTATAATGATGTGTAGAATGATGTATAGAATGATGTGCAGAATGACGTTGTGTAGATTGATGTGTAGAATGATGTGTAGAATGATGTTTAGAATGATGTGTAGAATGATGTGTGGAATAATAAGTAGAATGATGTGTAGAATGATGTGTAGAATGATGTGTAGAATGATGTGTAGAATAATGCCGTGTAGAATGATGTGTACAATGATGTATAGAATGATGTGTACAATGATGTTGTGCTGAATGATATGTGGAATGATGTGTAGAATGATGTGTAGAATGATGTGCAGAATGATGTATGGAATGATGTGTAGAATGTGGTGTGGTATGATGTGGCATGACGTGGTGCAGAATGATGTGTAGAATGATGTGTAGAATGATGTGTAGAATGACGTGTAAAATGATGTGTAGAATGATGTTTAGAATAACGTGTTGAATGATGTGTAGAATGTTGTCTAGAATGATGTGTAAATCATGTGGTGTAGAATAATGTGTAGAATGATGTGTAGAATGATGTGTGGAATGATTTGTACAATGATGTGTTGAAAGATGTGGAGAATGATCGTTAAAATGATATTAGAATGATGCGTAGAATGACGTGTAGATTGATGTGTAGAATGATGTGCAGAATGATGTGGAGATTGATGCGTCGAATGATGTGTAGAATGATGGGTAGAATGATGTATAGAAAGATGTGTCGAATGATGCGTTGAATGATGTGCAGAATGATGTGTAGATTGATGTGTAGCAAGATGTGTAGCATGATGCGTATAATGATGTGTAGAATGATGTATAGAATGATGTGCAGAATGAAGTTGTGTAGATTGATGTGTAGAATGATGTGTAGAATGATGTTTAGAATGATGTGTGGAATGATGTGTAGAATGATGCGTAGAATGATGAGTATCATGATGTGTAGAATGATGTATAGAATGATGTGTAGAATGATGTTGTGTAGAATGATGTGTAGAATGATGTGTAGAATGATATATAGAATGATGTGTAGAATGATGTTGTGTGGAATGATGTGTGGAATGAAATGTCGAATGATGTGTAGAATGATGTATAGAATGATGTGCTGAATAATGTGTAGAATTATGTGTAGAATGATGCGTAGAATGAAGTGTAGAATGAGGTGTTGAAAGATGTGTAGAATGATGTGTAGAATGACACGTAGAATGATGCGTAGAATTATGTGTAAATTGATGTGCAGAATGATGTGTAGAACGACGTGTCGAATGGTGTGTAGAATGATGTGGAGAGTGATGTGTAGAAAGATGTGTAGAATTATGTGTTGAAATAAGTTAAGTAAAAATGATATGTAGAATGATGTATATAGTGAAGTGTAGAATGATGTGTAGAACGATGTGTGGAATGAATGATGTGCAGAATGATGAATATAATGATGTGTAGAATGATGTTTAGACTTATGTGTAGAATGATGAGTAGAAGGAATGATGTGTCGAATGATGTGTAGAATGATGTGTAGAATGATGTGTAAATTGATGTGTATAATAATGCATAGAATGATGTGTAGATTGAAGTCTAGATTGATATGTAGAATGATGTGTAGAATGATGTGTAGAAAGCTGTGCAGAATGAATGATGTGTAGAGTGATGTGTCGAATAATGTGCAGAAAGATGATGTGTAGAATGATGTGCAGAATGATGTATCGAATGATGTGTAGAATGATGTGTAGAATGATTGGCTTAATGATGTGTAGAATGATGTATAGAATGATGTGCAGAATAATGTTGAATAGAATGATGTGTCGAATGACGTGCCGAATTACGTTTGGAATAATGTGTAGAATGATGAGTAGAATGATGTATAGAATGATGCATAGAATGATGTGTGGAATGATGTGTAGAATGATTTGTAGAATGATGTGTAGAATGATGTGTAGAATGATGTTGTGTAGAATGATGTGCAGAATGATGTTTAGAATGATGTGTAGAACGATGTGTATAATGATGTGAAGAATGACGTGCAGAATGATGTGTACAATGATGTTGTGTAGATTGATGTTTAGAATGATGTGTAGAATGAGGTGCAGAAAGATGTCTATAATGATGTGTGGAATGACATGTAGAATGTTGTGCAGAATGTTGTTCAGAATGATGTGTAAAATGTGGTGTGGAATGATGTCTATAATGATGTGTACAAAGATGTGTAGAATGCTGTGTAGAATGATGTGCCGAATGATGTGTCGAAGGATGAAGTGCAGAATGATGTGTAGAATGATGTGTAGAATGACGTGTAGAATGATGTATACAATGATGTGTAGAATGATGTTGTGTAGAATGATGTGTGGAATGATGTGTAGAATGATTTGCACAATGTTGTGCAGAATGATGTATAGAATGATGTGTAGAATGTGGTGAAGAATGATGTTGTGCAGGATGATGTGTAGAATGATGTGTAGAATGATGTGTAAAATGATGTATAGAATGATGAGTAGAATGATGTCTAAAATGATGTTGTGGAAAATGATGTGTAGAATTATGTGTCGAATATTGTGCAGAAAGATGTGAAGAATGATGTGTAGAATGATGTTCTGTAGAATGACGTCCAGACTGACGTGTAGAATGATGTGCAGAATAATGTGTAGCATGATGTGTAGCATGATGTCTAGAATTATGTGTTGAATGATGTGTAGAATGATATGTCGAATGATGTGCAGAATGATGTGTAAATTGACGTGTAGAATGATGTGTAGAATGATGTGTAGAAAGATATGGAGAATGGTGAGAACAATGATGTGCAGAAAGATGTGTAAAATGATGTGTAGAATGATGGGTAGTATGATGTGTAGAATGATGCGTAGATTGATGTGAAGAATGATGTGTAGAATGATGTTGTGTAGAATGATGTGTAGAATGATGGGCAGAAAGATGTATAGAATGATGTGCAGAATGATGTGCAGAATGATGTGTAAAATGAAGTATAGAATGACATGTAGAATGATCTGTAGAATGATGCGTGGAATGATGCGTAGAATGAATGAAGTGTACAATGATCTTTAGAATGAATGATATGTAGAATGATGTGTAGAATGATGTGTAGAATGATGTGTAGAATGATATGTAGAATGATGTTGTGTGGAATGATGTGCAGAATGATGTGCAGATTGCTGTGTAGAATGAGGTGTATAATGATGTGTAGAATGATGTGTGGAATGATGTATAGAATGATGTGTAGAATGATGCGTAGAATGATGTGTAGTTTGATGTGTAGAATGAAGTGCAGAATGATTTTAAGAATGATGTGTAGAATGATGTGTCGAATGATGTTGTGCAGAATGATGTGTAGAATGATGTGTAGAATGATATTTAGAATGATGTGCAGAAATATGTGTATAATGATGTGAAGAATGCTGTGTAGAATGATGTGTCGAATGATGTATAGAATATGATTTGTAGAATGATGTATAGAATGGTCTGTATAATGAGGTGTAGAATGATGTGTAGAATGATGTGTTGAATGATGTTTTGAATGCTGATGTGTGGAATGATGTGCAGAATGACATGTCGAATGATGTGTAGAATAATGTGTAGAAAGAAGTGTAGAATGATGTATCAAATGATGTTGTGTAGAATGATGTGTGGAATGAAATGTAGAATGATGTGTAGAATGATGTACAGAATGATGTTTAGAATGATGTTGATTAGAATGATGTGTCGAATGATGTGTATAATGATGTGAAGAATGAGTGTAGAATATTGCGCACAATGTGCAGAATTTATGTGTAGAATGATGTGTAAAATGATGCGTAGAATGATGTGTAGAATGATGTGTAGAATGATGTGTAGAATGATGTGCAGAATGATGTGCAGAACGAAATGTAGAATGAGGTTTATAATGCTGTGTGGAATGATATGTAGAATGATGTGTAGAATGATTTGTAGAATGATATGCAGAATGACGTGTAGAATGATGTGCAGAATTATGTTGAGCAGAATGATGTGTAGAAAGCTGTGTAGTATGATGTGGAGAATGATGTCTAGAATGATGAGCAGAATGATGTTGAGTAGAATGATGTGTAGAATGATGTGCAGAATGAAGTGTAGAATGAAGTGTAGAATGATGCGCAGAATGATATGTAGAGCGCTGTGCAGAATGATGTGTAGAATGATTTGCAGAATGATGTGTAGAATGATGTGTAGAATGATGTTGTGTAGATTGATGTGTAGAATGATGTGCAGAATGATGTGTAGAATGAAGTTGTGTAGAATGATGTGTAAAATGAGGTGCAGAATGAAATGAGGAATGATGTGCAGAATGATGTGTACAATGATGTGTAGAATGCTGTGTAGAATGATGTGTCGAATGATGTGTAGAATGATGATTTATAGAATGACGTGTAGAATGATGTGTAGAATGACGTGGAATAGAATGATGTGTAGAATTATGTGTAGAATTATGTTTTGAATGTTGTTGTGTGGAATGATGTGTAGAATGATGTGTAGAATGATGTGTAGAATGTTGAGTAAAATGAAGTGTTGAATGAAGTGTAGAATGATGTGTAGAATGATGTTGTGTAGAATGATGTGTGGAATGAAATGTAGAATGATGTGTAGAATGATGTATAGAATGATGTGCAGAATGATGTTGAATAGAATGATGTGTCGAATGACGTGTCGAATTACGTTTGGAATAATGTGTAGAATGATGAGTAGAATGATGTGTAGAATGATGTATAGAATGATGCATAGAATGATGTGTGGAATGATGTGTAGAATGATTTGTAGAATGATGTGTGGAATGATGTGTAGAATGATGTTGTGTAGAATGATGTGTAGAATGATGTTTAGAATGATGTGTAGAACGATGTGTATAATGATGTGAAGAATGACGTGTAGAATGATGTGTACAATGATGTTGTGTAGATTGATGTTTAGAATGATGTGTATAATGATGTGCAGAAAGATGTCTATAATGACGTGTAGAATGATATGTAGAATGTTGTGCAGAATGTTGTTCAGAATGATGTGTAAAATGTGGTGTGGAATGATGTCTATAATGATGTGTACAAAGATGTGTAGAATGCTGTGTAGAATGATGTGCCGAATGATGTGTCGAAGGATGAAGTGCAGAATGATGTGTAGAATGATGTGTAGAATGACGTGTAGAATGATGTATAGAATGATGTGTAGAATGGTGTTGTGTAGAATGAAGTGTGGAATGATTTGTAGAATGATTTGCACAATGTTGTGCAGAATGATGTATAAAATGATGTGTAGAATGTGGTGAAGAATGATGTTGTGCAGGATGATGTGTAGAATGATGTGTAGAATGATGCGTAGAATGATGTGTAGTTTTATGTGTAGAATGAAGTGCAGAATGATATTTAGAATGATGTGCGGAAATATGTGTATAATGAAGTGAAGAATGCTGTGTAGAATGATGTTTCGAATGATGTGTAGAATATGATTTGTAGAATGATGTATAGAATGGTGTGTATAATGAGGTGTAGAATGATGTGTAGAATGATGTGTTGAATGATGTTTTGAATGCTGATGTGTGGAATGATGTGCAGAATGATATGTCGAATGATGTGTAGAATAATGTGTAGAATGAAGTGTAGAATGATGTATCAAATGATGTTGTGTAGAATGATGTGTGGAATGAAATGTAGAATGATGTGTAGAATGATATACAGAATGATGTGTAGAATGATGTTGAATAGAATGATGTGTCGAATGATGTGTATAATGATGTGAAGAATGACGTGTAGAATATTGCGCACAATGTGCAGAATGATGTGCAGAATGATGTGTAAAATGATGCGTAGATTGTTGTGCAGAATGACGTGTAGAATGATGTGCAGAATTATGTTGAGCAGAATGATGTGTAGAAAGCTGTGTAGTATGATGTGGAGAATGATGTCTAGAATGATGAGCAGAATGATGTTGAGTAGAATGATGTGTAGAATGATGTGCAGAATGAAGTGTATAATGAAGTGTAGAATGATGCGCAGAATGATATGTAGAGTGCTGTGTAGAATGATGTGTAGAATGATTTGCAGAATGATGTGCAGAATGATGTGTAGAACGATGTTGTGTAGATTGATGTGTAGAATGATGTGCAGAATGATGTGTAGAATGAAGTTGTGTAGAATGATGTGTAAAATGAGGTGCAGAATGAAATGAGGAATGATGTGCAGAATGATGTGTACAATGATGTGTAGAATGCTGTGTAGAATGATGTGTCGAATGATGTGTAGAATGATGATTTATATAATGACGTGTAGAATGATGTGTAGAATGAGGTGGAATAGAATGATGTGTAGAATTATGTGTAGAATGATGTTTTGAATGTTATTGTGTGGAATGATGTGTAGAATGATGTGTAGAATGATGTGTAGAATGTTGAGTACAATGAAGTGTTGAATGAAGTGTAGAATGATGTGTAGAATGATGTTGTGTAGAATGATGTGTGGAATGAAATGTAGAATGATGTGTAGAATGATGTATAGAATGATGTGCAGAATGATGTTGAATAGAATGATGTGTCGAATGACGTGTCGAATTACGTTTGGAATAATGTGCAGAATGATGAGTAGAATGATGTGTAGAATGATGTATAGAATGATGCATAGAATAATGTGTGGAATGATGTGTAGAATGATTTGTAGAATGATGTGTAGAATGATGTGTAGAATGATGTTGTGTAGAATGATGTGTAGAATGATGTTTAGAATGATGTGTAGAACGATGTGTATAATGATGTGAAGAATGACGTGTAGAATGACGTGTACAATGATGTTGTGTAGATTGATGTTTAGAATGATGTGTAGAATGATGTGCAGAAAGATGTCTATAATGATGTGTAGAATGATATGTAGAATGTTGTGCAGAATGTTGTTCAGAATGATGTGTAAAATGCGGTGTGGAATGATGTCTATAATGATGTGTACAAAGATGTGTAGAATGCTGTGTAGAATGATGTGCCGAATGATGTGTCGAAGGATGAAGTGCAGAATGATGTGTAGAATGATGTATAGAATGACGTGTAGAATGATGTATAGAATGATGTGTAGAATGATGTTGTGTAGAATGATGTGTGGAATGATGTGTAGAATGATTTGCACAATGTTGTGCAGAATGAAGTATAAAATGATGTGTAGAATGTGGTGAAGAATGATGTTGTGCAGGATGATGTGTAGAATGATGTGTACAATGAAGTTGTGTAGATTGATGTTTAGAATGATGTCTAGAATGATGTGCAGAAAGATGTCTATAATGATGTATACAATGATGTTGTGTAGATTAATGTTTAGAATGATGTGTAGAATGATGTGCAGAAAGATGCCTATAATGATGTGTGGAATGATATGTAGAATGTTGTGCAGAATGTTGTTCAGAATGATGTGTAAAATGTGGTGTGGAATGATGTCTATAATGATGTGTACAAAGTTGTGTAGAATGCTGTGTAGAATGATGTGCCGAATGATGTGTCGAAGGATGAAGTGCAGAATGATGTGTAGAATGATGTGTAGAATGACGTGCAGAATGATGTATACAATGATGTGTAGAATGATGTTGTGTAGAATGATGTGTGGAATGATGTGTAGAATGATTTGAACAATGTTGTGCAGAATGATGTATAGAATGATGTGTAGAATGTGGTGAAGAATGATGTTATGCAGGATGATGTGTCGAATGATGTGTAGAATGATGTGTAGAAGAATGTGTAGAATGAAGTGTAAAATGATGTGTAGAATGATGTGTAGAATAATGTGTAGAATGATGCGTAGAATGATGTCTAGAATGATGTGTAGATTGATGTGTAGAATGATGCGTAGAATGATGTGTGGAGTGATGTGTAGAATATTGTGGTCGAATGATGTGTAGAATGAAGTGTAGAAGGATGTGTAGAATGACGTGTAAAATGATGTGTAGTATGATGTGTAGAATAATGTGTTGAATGATGTGTAGAATGATGTGCAGGATGAAGTGTAGAATGATGTGTAGGATGATGTGTATAAGATATGTAGAATGATGCGTAGAATGACGTGTAGAGTGATGTGCAGAATGATGTGGTAGAACTATGAGTCGAATGATCTGTCGAATGATGTGTAGAATGATGATGTGGAGAATGATGTGTAGAATGATATGTAGAATGAAGTGTAGCATGATCTTTCGAATGATGTTTTATCGAATGATGTGTAGAATGATGTGTAGAATGATGTGTGGAATGATGTGTAAAATGATGTGTCGAATCATGTGTAGAATGATGTTTAGAATGATGTGTAGAATGATGTGTATAATGATGTGAAGAATAACGTGTAGAATGATGTGTACAATGATGTTTTGTAGATTGATGGGTAGAATGATGTGTAGAATGACGTGCATAAAGATGTGTACAATGAAGTGTAGAATGATATGTAGAAAGTTGCGCAGAATGTTGTTTCGAATGATGTGTAAAATGAGGTGTGGAATGATGTCTATAATGATGTGTACAAACATGTGCAGAATACTGTGTAGAATGATGTGCCGAATAATGTGTAGAATGATGAAATGTAGAATGATGTGTAGAATGATGTTGTGTAGAATGATGTGTAGAATGATGTGCAGAATGATGTGTAGAATGAAGTTGTGTCGAATGATGTGTAAAATGATGTGCAGAATGATATGTGGAATGATGATGTGTATAATGATGTGTGGAATGATGTTGTGTAGAATTATGTGTAGAATGATGTGTAGAATGATGTGTGGAATGATGATGTGTATAATGATGTGTAGAATGATATGTAGAATGATGTGTAGAATGATTTGAAGAATGATCTGTAGAATGAAGTGTAATATGATGTTGTGTAGAATGATGTGCAGATGATGTTTAGAATGATGTGCAGAAGATGTGTATAATGACGTGTAGAACGATGTGTAGAATGATTTGAAGAATGATGCGTAGAAAGATATGTAGAATGATGTGTAGAATGATGTGTAGAATGATGTGTCGAATGATGTGTAGCATGATGTGCAGATGATAGGTATAATGATGTGTAGAATGCTGCGTCACATGATGTGTAGAATGATGATGTGCAGAATGATGATGTGTAGAATAATTTGTAGAATGATGTGTAGAATGATGTGTAGAATGATGTGTGGAATGATGTATAGAATGAAGTGCAGAATGATGTTGAGTAAAATTATGTGTTGAATGATGTGTAGAATGATGTGCAGAATGATGTGTAGTATGATGTGTAGAATGATGTGTCGAATGATGTGTGGAATGATGTTGTGTCGAATGATGTGTAGAATGATGTGCAGAATGATGTTTATAATGATGTGTAGAATGAGGTGTTGAATGATGTGTAGAATGATGTGGAGAATGATGTGGAGAATGATGTGTCGAAAGATGTGTCGAATTATGTTGCGTAGAATGATGATGTGTAGAATGATGTGCGGAATGATGTTTAGAATGATGTGTAGAATGATGTACAGAATGATGTGTGGAATTATGTGCAGATTGATTGAGTGTAGAATAATGTGTATTATGATGTACAGAATGATGTGTAGAATGATGTATCGAATGATGCGCAGAATGATGTGTAGAATGTTGCGTAGAATGATTTGTAAAATGATGTGTAGAATTATGTGCAGAATAATTTTGTTTAGAATGATGTGTAGAATGATTTGTAGAATGATGTGTAGAATGATGTGCAGAATGATGTGTAGAATGATATGTGCAATGATGTGTAGAATGATTTGTAGAATGATGTGTGGAATTATGTGCAGATTGATTGTGTATGGAATGATGAGTAGAATGATGCGCAGAATGATGTGTAGAATGATGTGTAGAATGATTTGTAAAATGACGTGTAGAATTATGTGCAGAATAATTTTGTTTAGAATGATGTGTAGAATGATGTGCAGAATGATGTTCGAATGATGCGCGAATGATGTGTAGAATGATGTGTAGAATGATTTGTAAAATGATGTGTAGAATTATGTGCAGAATAATTTTGTTTAGAATGATGTTTAGAATGATGTGTAGAATGATTTGTAGAAGGATGTGTAGAATGATGTGCAGAACGATGTGTAGAATGATGTGTGGAATGATGTGTAGAATGATTTGTAGAATGATGTGTGGAATTATGTGCAGATTGATTGTGTATGGAATGATGTGTAGAATGATGTGCAGAATGATTTGTAGAATGATGTGTAGAATGATGCGCAGAATGATGTGTAGAATGAGCTGTAGAATGATGTGTAGAATGATGTTTAGAATGATGTGTAGAATGATGTGTAGAATGATGTGTCGAACGAAATGTAGTATGAGGTGTAGAATGATGTGTAGAATGATGTGTCGAATGAAGTGTAGCATAATCTTTCGAATGATGTTGTGTACAATTATGTGTAGAATGATATGTAGAATGATGTGTGGAATGATGTGTAGAATGACATGAAGAACGATGCTTAGAATGACGTGCAGAATGATGTGTAGAATGATGTGTAGAATGATGCGCAGAATGACGTGTAGAATGAGCTGTAGAATGATGTGTAGAATGATGTGTAGACTGATGTGTAGAATGTTGTGCAGAATGATGTGTCTAACGAAATGTAGAATAAGGTGTCGAATGATGTGTAGAATGATGTGTAGAATTATGTGCAGAATGATATGTCGAATGAAGTGTAGAATGATGTGTAGAACGAAATGTAGAATTTTGTGTAGAATGAAGTGTAGAATGATCTTTCGAATGATGTTGTGCAGAATGATGTGTCGAATGATGTGCAGAATGATGTGTAGAATGTTGCGAAAAATGATGAGTAGGATGATGTTGTGTAGAATTTTGTGTAGAATGATGTGTAGAATGAACGGAAGAATGATGTATAGAATAATGTGCAGAATGATGTTCAGTAGAATGATATGTAGAATGATGTGTAGAATGATGTTGTGTATAATGATTTGTTGAATGATGTGCAGAATGATGTGTTGAATGATGTGAAGAATGATGTGTACAATGACTTGTAGAATGATGTGTAAAACGATGTGTAGAATGATGTGTAGAATGATATGTAGAATTATGTGTAGCATGATGTGCCGAATGATGTGTAGAATGATTTGTACAATGATGTGTGGAATTATGATGTGTATATGACGTGTAGAATGATCTGCAGAATGATGAGCAGAATGATGTTGTGTAGAATGATGTGTAGAATGATGTGCAGATTGATATGTAGAATGATGAGCAGAATGATGCTGTGTAGAATGATGTGTAGAATGATGTGTAGAATGATATGTAGAATGATGTGTCGAATGATGTGTAGAATGAGGTGTAGCATGATATGTTCAATGATGTGTAGAATGATGTGAGGAATGATTTGAAGAATGATGTGTTGAATGATGTGTACAATGATGTGGTGTAGAATGATGTGTTTAATGTTGTGCAGAATGATGTGTATAATGATGTGTTGAATAATGTGTAGAATGATGTGGAGAATGATGATGTGTTGAATGATGTGTCGATGTTTAGAATGATGATGTGTCGAATGATGTGTAGAATGATGTGTGGATTCATATGTAGAATGAGGTGTAGAATGATGTTGTGTAAAATGATGTGTAGGATGATGTGTAGAATGACATTGTGTAGATTGATGTGCAGAATGAAATGTAGAATGATATGTAGATGATGTGTAGAATGACGTGTAGAATGATTTGCAGAATGATGTGTCGAATGATGTGTAGAATGATGTGTAGAATGATGTATAGAATGATGTGCAGAATTATGTTGTACAGAATGAAGTGTAGAATGAAGCGCAGAAGGCTGTGTAGAATGATGAGCAGAATGTGTAAAATGATGCGTACAATGACGTGTAGAATAATATGTAGAATGATGTTAAGTGTAGAATGATGTGCAGAACGATGTGCAGAATGTTGTTTAGAATAATGTGTAAAATGAGGTGTGCAATGATGTCTAGAATGATGTGTATAATGAAATGTAGAATGATGTACAGAATGATGTGTAGAATAAGGTGTAGAATGATGTGCAGAATTATGTGTCGAATGATATGCTGAATTATGTTGAGCAGAATGATGTGCAGAATGATGTGTAGATTGAATTGGAGAATGATGTTTCGAATGATGTTGTGTAGAATGATGTGTAGAATGATGTGGAGAATGATTTGTAGAATGATGTGTGGAATAATATGTAGAATGACGTGTAGAATGATGTGTAGAATGACGTGTAGAATGATGTTTAGAATCATGTGTAGAATAATGTTGCGTGGAATGATGCGTGGAATGATCTTTCGAATGTTGTTGTGTAGAATGATGTGTAGAATGATGTGCAGAATGATGTTTAGAATGTTGCTTAGAATGATGAGTAGGATGATGTTGTGTAGTATGATGTGTAGAATGATGTGTTGAATGATTTGTAGAATGATGTATAGAATGATGAGCAGAATGATGTTGAGTAGAATAATGTGTAGAATGATGCGTAGAATGATGTTGTATAGAATGATTTGTAGAATGATATACAGAATGATGTGTAGAATGATGTGTAGAATGATGTGTAAAATGACTTGTAGAATGATGTGTAGAACGATGTGTAGAGTGATGTGTAGAATAATGTGTCGAATGATGTGGAGAATGATGAGTCGAATGATGTGTCGAATGATTTGTACAATGATGAGTAGGAATGATGCTGTGTCGAATGATGTGTAGAATGATGTGTCGAATGATATGTCGAACGATGTGTAGAATGAAGTGTAGAATGATGTGAGAATGATGATGTGTATAATGATGTGTAGAATGATGTTTAGAATGATTTATAGAATGATGTGTAGTATGATGTGCAGAACGATGTGCAGAATGTTGTTTAGAATAATGTGTAAAATGAGGTGTGCAATGATGTCTAGAATGATGTGTATAATGATATGTAGAAAGATGTATAGAATGATGTGTAGAGTGAGGTGTAGAATGATGTGCAGAATTATGTGTCGAATGATATGCTGAATTATGTTGAGCACAATTATGTGCAGAATGATGTGTAGATTGAATTGGAGAATGATGTTTCGAATGATGATGTGTAGAATGATGTGTAGAATGATGTGGAGAATGATGTGTAGAATGATGTGTCGAATGATGTTGTGTAGAATGATGATGTGTAGAATGATGTGCGGAATGATGTGAAGAATGATGTGTAGAATGATGTGTAGAATGATGTGTAGAATAATTTGAAGAATGATGTTTAGAATGATGTGTAGAATGAGATTGTGTCGAATGACTTGTCGAATGATGTGTAGAATGAACTATAGAATGATGTGTAGAATGATGTGTAGAATAATGTGCAGAATGATGTGGATAATGATGTGTAGAATGATGTGTAGAATGAAGTGTAGAATGTTGTATAGAATGATGTTGTGTAGAATGATGTGTGGAATGAAATGTAGAATGATGTGTAGAATGATGTAGAGAATGATGTGCAGAGTGATGTTGAATAGATTGATGTGTCGAATGATGTGTAGAATGATGTGTGGAATAATATGTATAATGACGTGTAGAATGATGTGTAGAATGACGTGTAGAATGATGTTTAGAAAGATGTGTAGAATAATGTTGCGTAGAATGATGTGTGGAATGATCTTTCGAATGTTGTTGTGTAGAATGATGTGTAAAATGATGTGCAGAATGATGTGTAGAATATTGCTTAGAATGATGAGTAGGATGATGTTGTGTAGAATGATGTGTAGAATGATGTGTTGAATGATTTGTAGAATGATGTATAGAATGATGAGCAGAATGATGTTGAGTAGAATGATGTGTAGAATGATGCGTAGAATGATGTTGTCTGGAATGATTTGTAGAATGATATACAGAATGATGTGTAGAATGATGTGTAGAATGATGTGTCGAATGATGTGGAGAATGATGAGTCGAATGATGTGTCGAATGATTTGTACAATGATGAGTCGGAATGATGCTGTGTAGAATGATGTGTAGAATGATGTTTCGAATGATATGTCGAACGATGTGTAGAATGAAGTTTAGAATGATGTGAGAATGATGATGTGTATAATGATGTGTAGAATGATGTTTAGAATGATTTGTAGAATGATGTGTAGAATGATGTGTAGAATGTTGTGCAGAATGTTGTTTAGAATGATGTGTAAAATGAGGTTTGGATGGATGTCTATCATTATGTGTGCAGCGATGTGTAAAATGCTGTGTAGAATACTGTGTAGAATGACGTGTAGAATGAAGTATGGAATGATGTGTACAATGATGTTGTGTCGAATAATGTGTGGAATGATGTGTTGAATGATGTCTGGAATGATGTATAAATCATTTGGTGTAGAATGATGTGTAGAATGATTTGTAGAATGATGAGTGGAATGATTTGTAGAATGATGTGTTGAAAGATGTATGGAATGATGTGTACAATGATGCGTAGAATGATGTGTAGAATGATATGTAGAATGATGTATAGAATGATGTGTAGAATGAAGTTGTGTAGATTGATGTGTAGAATGACGTGTAGAATGATGTGTGGAATGATGTGTGGAATGATGTGTAGAATGATGTGTCGAATGATGTATAGATTGATGTGTAGAATGATGTGTAGAATGATGTGTAAAATGATGTGTAGAATGATGTGTAGAATGATGTGTGGAATGATGTGTAGAATGATGTATCGAATGATGTGTAGAATGGTGTATAGAAATATGTTGTGTGGAATGATGTGTGGAATGCAATGTCGAATGTTGAGTAGAATGTTGAATAGAATGATGCGCAGAAGGATGTGTAGAATTATGTGTAGAATGATGTTTAGAATGATGTGTAGAATGATGTGTAGAATGATTTGTCGAATGATGTGCAGAATGATGTGTAGATTGATGTGTCGAATGATGTGTAGAATGATGTGTAGAATGATGTGAAGAATGATGTGTAGAATGCTGTGCAGAATGTTGTGCAGAATGATGTGTAGAATGATGTGTAAAATGATGAAGTGTAGAATGATGTGTAGAATATTGTCGTGTAAAATGACGTGCAGAATCATGCGTAGAATGATGCGTAGAATGATGTGTAGAATGATGTGTAAATTGATGTGAAGAACGATGTGTAGAATGATGTGTAAAATTATGTATAGAAAGATGTCGTGTGGAATGATGTGTGGAATGCAATGTCGAATGTTGAATAGAATGTTGTATAGAATGATGCGCAGAAGGATGTGTAGAATTATGTGTAGAATGATGTTTAGAATGATGTGTAGAATGATGTGTAGAATGATTTGTAGAATGATGTGCAGAATGATGTGTAGATTGATGTGTAGAATGATGTGTAGAATGATGTGCAGATTGATGTGTCGAATGATGTGTAGAATGATGTGTAGAATGATGTGTGGAATGATGTGTAGAATGATGTGTAGAATGATGTGTAAATTGATGTGTAGAAAGATGTGTAGAATTATGTCTAAAATGATGTATAGAAAGAAGTTGTGTGGAATGATGTGTGGAATGAAATGTCGAATGTTGAGTAGAATGATGTATAGAATGATGTGCAGAATGCTGTTGAGTAGAATGATATTTCGAATGATGTGTAAAATGATGTGGGGAATAATGTGTAGAATGACGTGCAGCATGATATGTAGAGTGATGTACAGAATGATGCGCAGAAGGATTTGTAGAATTATGTGTGGAATGATGTTTAGAATGATGTGTTGAATGATGTGTAGAATGATGTGTAGAATGATATGTAGAAAGGTGTGTAGCATGAAGCGTATAATGATGTGTTAAATGATGTATAGAATGATGTGTCGAATGATGTGTAGATTGATGTATCGAATGATGTGTAGAATGGTGTATAGAAATATGTTGTGTGGAATGATGTGTGGAATGCAATGTGGAATGTTGAGTAGAATGTTGAATAGAATGATGCGCAGAAGGATGTGTAGAATTATGTGTAGAATGATGTTTAGAATGATGTGTAGAATGATGTGTAGAATGATTTGTCGAATGATGTGCAGAATGATGTGTAGATTGATGTGTCGAATGATGTGTAGAATGATGTGTAGAATGATGAGAAGAATGATGTGTAGAATGCTGTGCAGAATGTTGTGCAGAATGATGTGTAGAATGATGTGTAAAATGATGAAGTGTAGAATGATGTGTAGAATATTTTCGTGTAGAATGACGTGCAGAATCATGCGCAGAATGATGCGTAGAATGATGTGTAGAATGATGTGTAAATTGATGTGAAGAACGATGTGTAGAATGATGTGTAAAATGATGTATAGAAAGATGTCGTGTGGAATGATGTGTGGAATGCAATGTCGAATGTTGAGTAGAATGTTGTATAGAATGATGCGCAGAAGGATGTGTAGAATTATGTGTAGAATGATGTTTAGAATGATGTGTAGAATGATGTGTAGAATGATTTGTAGAATGATGTGCAGAATGATGTGTAGATTGATGTGTAGAATGATGTGTAGAATGATGTGCAGATTGATGTGTCGAATGATGTGTAGAATGATGTGTAGAATGATGAGTAGAATGATGTGAAGAATGATGTGTAGAATGCTGTGCAGAATGTTGTGCAGAATGATGTGTAGAATGATGTGTAAAATGATGAAGTGTAGAATGATGTGTAGAATATTGTCGTGGAGAATGATGTGTAGAATGATGTGTAGAATGACGTGTAGAATGAAGTATGGAATGATGTGTACAATGATGTTGTGTAGAATAATGTGTGGAATGATGTGTAGAATGATGATGTGTAGAATGATGTGTAGAATAATGTCGTGTAGAATGATGTGCAAAATGATGTGCAGAATGATGAGTAGAATAATGTGTTGAATGATGTGTAGAATGATGTCTAGAATGATGTGTAAATCATGTGGTGTAGAATGATGTCTGGAATGATTTCTAGAATGATGTGTGGAATGATTTGTAGAATGATGTGTTGACAGATGTATGGAATGATGTGTACAATGATGCGTAGAATGATGTGTAGAATGATGTGTGGAATGATGTGTAGAATGATGTGTCGAATGATGTGTAGATTGATGTGTAGAATGATGTGTAGAATGATGTGTAAAATGGTGTAGAATGATGTGTGGAATGATGTGTAGAATGATGTGTAGAATGATGTGTAAATTGATGTGTAGAACGATGTGTAGAATGATGTGTAAAATGATGTACAGAAAGATGTTGTGTGGAATGATGTGTGGAATGAAATTTCGAATGTTGAGTAGAATGATGTATAGAATGATGTGCAGAATGCTGTTGAGTAGAATGATATTTCGAATGATGTGTAGAATGACGTGGGGAATAACGTGTAGAATGACGTGCAGAATGATATGTAGAATGATGTATAGAATGATGCGCAGAAGGATGTGTAGAATTATGTGTAGAATGATGTTTAGAATGATGTGTAGAATGATGCGTATAATGATGTGTAGAATGATGTATAGAATGATGTGTCGAATGATGTGTAGTTTGATGTGTCGAATGACGTGTAGAATGAGGTGTAAATTGATGTGTAGAACGATGTGTAGAATGATGTGTAGAATGATGTGTAGAATGATGTGTAAATTGATGTGTAGAACGATGTGTAGAATGATGTGTAAAATGATGTATAGAAAGATATTGTGTGGAATGATGTGTGGAATGAAATGTCGAATGTTGAGTAGAATGATATATAGAATGATGCGCAGACGGATGTGTAGAATTATGTGTAGAATGATGTTTAGAATGATGTGTAGAATGATGTGTAGAATGATGTGTAGAATGATGTATAGAATGATGTGTGGAATGATGTGTAGAATGATTTGTAGAATGATGTGCAGAATGATGTGTAGATTGATGTTTAGAATGATGTGTAGAATGATGTGCAGATTGATGTGTCGAATGATGTGTAGAATGATGTGTGGAATGATGAGTAGAATGATGTGAAGAATGATGTGTAGAATGCTGTGTAGAATGATGTGCAGAATGATGTGTAGAATGATGTGTAAAATGATGAAGTGTAGAATGATGTGTAGAATATTGTCGTGTAGAATTATGTGTAGAATGATGTGTAGAATGACGTGTAGAATGAAGTATGGAATGATGTGTACAATGATGTTGTGTAGAATAATGTGTGGAATGATGTGTAGAATGATGATGTGTAGAATGATGTGTAGAATAATGTCGTGTAGAATGATGTGCAAAATGATGTGCAGAATGATGAGTAGAATAATGTGTTGAATGATGTGTAGAATGATGTCTCGAATGATGTGTAAATCATGTGGTGTAGAATGATGTCTGGAATGATTTGTAGAATGATGTGTGGAATGATTTGTAGAATGATGTGTTGAAAGATGTATGGAATGATGTGTACAATGATGCGTAGAATGATGTGTAGAATGAAGTTGTGTAGACTGATGTGTAGAATGATGTGTAGAATGATGTGTAGAATGATGTGTGGAATGATGTGTAGAATGACGTGTCGAATGATGTGTAGATTGATGTGTAGAATGATGTGTAGAATGATGTGTAAAATGATGTGTAGAATGATGTGTAGAATGATGTGTGGAATGATGTGCAGAATGATGTGTAGAATGATGTGTAAACTGATGTGTAGAACGATGTGTAGAATGATGTGTAAAATGATGTATAGAAAGATGTTGTATGGAATGATGTGTGGAATGAAATGTCGAATGTTGAGTAGAATAATATATAGAATGATGCGCAGACGGATGTGCAGAATTATGTGTAGAATGATAGAAACATAGAAACATAGAAAATAGGTGCAGGAGCAGGCCATTCAGCCCTTCTAGCCTGCACCGCCATTCAATGAGTTCATGGCTGAACATGAAACTTCAGTACCCCCTTCCTGCTTTCTCGCCATAACCCTTGATCCCCCGAGTAGTAAGGACTTCATCTAACTCCCTTTTGAATATATTTAGTGAATTGGCCTCAACTACTTTCTGTGGTAGAGAATTCCACAGGTTCACCACTCTCTGGGTGAAGAAGTTTCTCCTCATCTCGGTCCTAAATGGCTTACCCCTTATCCTCAGACTGTGACCCCTGGTTCTGGACTTCCCCAACATTGGGAACATTCTTTCTGCATCTAACCTGTCTAAACCCGTCAGAATTTTAAACGTTTCTATGAGGTCCCCTCTCATTCTTCTGAACTCCAGTGAATACAAGCCCAATTGATCCAATCTTTCTTGATAGGTCAGTCCCGCCATCCCGGGAATCAGTCTGGTGAACCTTCGCTGCACTCCCTCAATAGCAAGAATGTCCTTCCTCAAGTTAGGAGACCAAAACTGTACACAATACTCCAGGTGTGGCCTCACCAAGGCCCTGTACAACTGTAGCAACACCTCCCTGCCCCTGTATTCAAATCCCCTCGCTATGAAGGCCAACATGCCATTTGCTTTCTTAACCGCCTGCTGTACCTGCATGCCAACCTTCAATGACTGATGTACCATGACACCCAGGTCTCGTTGCACCTTCCCTTTTCCTAATCTGTCACCATTCAGATAATAGTCTGTCTCTCTGTTTTTACCACCAAAGTGGATAACCTCACATTTATCCACATTATACTTCATCTGCCATGCATTTGCCCACTCACCTAACCTATCCAAGTCACTCTGCAGCCTAATAGCATCCTCCTCGCAGCTCACACTGCCACCCAACTTAGTATCATCCGCAAATTTGGAGATACTGCATTTAATCCCCTCGTCTAAATCATTAATGTACAATGTAAACAGCTGGGGCCCCAGCACAGAACCTTGCGGCACTCCACTAGTCACTGCCTGCCATTCTGAAAAGTACCCGTTTACTCCTACTCTTTGCTTCCTGTCTGACAACCAGTTCTCAATCCACGTCAGCACACTACCCCCAATCCCATGTGCTTTAACTTTGCACATTAATCTCTTGTGTGGGACCTTGTCGAAAGCCTTCTGAAAGTCCAAATATACCACATCAACTGGTTCTCCTTTGTCCACTTTACTGGAAACATCCTCAAAAAATTCCAGAAGATTTGTCAAGCATGATTTCCCTTTCACAAATCCATGCTGACTTGGACCTATCATGTCACCATTTTCCAGATGCACTGCTATGACATCCTTAATAATTGATTCCATCATTTTACCCACTACTGAGGTCAGGCTGACCGGTCTATAATTCCCTGTTTTCTCTCTCCCTCCTTTTTTAAAAAGTGGGGTTACATTGGCTACCCTCCACTCCATAGGAACTGATCCAGAGTCAATGGAATGTTGGAAAATGACTGTCAATGCATCCGCTATTTCCAAGGCCACCTCCTTAAGTAATGATGTTTAGAATGATGTGTAGAATGATGTTGAGTAGAATGATATTTCGAATGATGTGTAGAATGATGTGGGGAATAATGTGTAGAATGACGTAAAGAATGATATGTAGAATGATGTATAGAATGATGCGCAGATGGATGTGTAGAATTATGTGTAGAATGATGTTTAGAATGATGTGTGGAATGTTGTGTAGAATGATGTGTAGAATGATATGTTGAAAGGTGTGTCGCATGCTGCGTATAATGACGTGTAGATTGATGTGTAAATTGATGTGTAGAACGATGTGTAGAATGATGTGTAAAATGATGTATAGAAAGTTGTTGTGTGGAATGATGTGTGGAATGAAATGTCGAATGTTGAGTAGAATGATATATAGAATGATGCGCAGACGGATGTGCAGAATTATGTGTAGAATGATGTTTAGAATGATGTGTAGAATGATGTGTAGAATGATGTGTAGAATGATGTATAGAATGATGTGCAGAATGCTGTTGTGTAGAATGATGTGTAAAATGATGTATAGAAAGATGTTGTGTGGAATGATGTGTGGAATGAAATGTCGAATGTTGAGTAGAATGATATATAGAATGATGCGCAGAAGGATGTGTAGAATTACGTGTAGAATGATGTTTAGAATGATGTGTAGAATGATGTGTAGAATGATGTGTAGAATGATATTTTGAAAGGTGTGTAGCATGATGCGTATAATGATGTGTAGAATGATGTATAGAATGATGTGTCGAATGATGTGTAGATTGATGTATCGAATGATGTGTAGAATGAGGTGTAAAATGATGTGCAGAATAATGCGTAGAATGATGCGTAGAATGATGTGTAGAATGATGTGTAAATTGATGTGTAGAACGATGTGTAGAATGATGTGTAAAATGATGTATAGAAAGATATTGTGTGGAATGATGTGTGGAATGAAATGTCGAAAGTTGAGTAGAATGATATATAGAATGATGCGCAGACGGATGTGTAAAATTATGTGTAGAATGATGTGTAGAATGATGTGTAGAATGATGTATAGAATGATGTATGGAATGATGTGTAGAATGATGTGTAAAATGATGTGTGGAATGGTGTGTAGAATAATGTGTAGAAAGATGTGTAGAATGATGTGTGGAATGATGTGTCGAATGATGTGTAGAATGATGTGTAGAATGATGTGAAGACAGATGTGTAGAATGATGTGTGGAATGATGTGTTGAAAGATGTGTCGAATGATGTGTCGAATGATGTGTAGAATGATGTGTAGAATGATGGGTAGAATGATGTGTAGAATGATGTGTCGAATGATGTGTAGATTGATGTGTAGAATGATGTGTAGAATGATGGGTAGAATGATGTGTTGAAAGATGTGTCGAATGATGTGTAGAATGATGTGTAGAATGATGTGAAGACAGAAATGTAGAATGATGTGTGGAATGATGAGTAGAAAGATGTGTAGAATGATGTGTAGAATGATGTGTAGAATGATGTGTAGAATGATGTGTGGAATGATGTGTAGAATGACGTGTCGAATGATGTGTAGGTTGATGTGTAGAATGATGTGTAGAATGATGTGTAAAATGATGTGTAGAATGATGTGTAGAATGATGTGTGGAATGATGTGCAGAATGATGTGTAGAATGATGTGTAAACTGATGTGTAGAACGATGTGTAGAATGATGTGTAAAATGATGTATAGAAAGATGTTGTATGGAATGATGTGTGGAATGAAATGTCGAATGTTGAGTAGAATGATATATAGAATGATGCGCAGACGGATGTGCAGAATTATGTGTAGAATGATGTTTAGAATGATGTGTAGAATGATGTTGAGTAGAATGATATTTCGAATGATGTGTAGAATGATGCGGGGAATAATGTGTAGAATGACGTAAAGAATGATATGTAGAATGATGTATAGAATGATGCGCAGAAGGATGTGTAGAATTATGTGTAGAATGATGTTTAGAATGATGTGTGGAATGTTGTGTAGAATGATGTGTAGAATGATATGTTGAAAGGTGTGTCGCATGCTGCGTATAATGACGTGTAGATTGATGTGTAAATTGATGTGTAGAACGATGTGTAGAATGATGTGTAAAATGATGTATAGAAAGTTGTTGTGTGGAATGATGTGTGGAATGAAATGTCGAATGTTGAGTAGAATGATATATAGAATGATGCGCAGACGGATGTGCAGAATTATGTGTAGAATGATGTTTAGAATGATGTGTAGAATGATGTGTAGAATGATGTGTAGAATGATGTATAGAATGATGTGCAGAATGCTGTTGTGTAGAATGATGTGTAAAATGATGTATAGAAAGATGTTGTGTGGAATGATGTGTGGAATGAAATGTCGAATGTTGAGTAGAATGATATATAGAATGATGCGCAGAAGGATGTGTAGAATTATGTGTAGAATGATGTTTAGAATGATGTGTAGAATGATGTGTAGAATGATGTGTAGAATGATATTTTGAAAGGTGTGTAGCATGATGCGTATAATGATGTGTAGAATGATGTATAGAATGATGTGTCGAATAATGTGTAGATTGATGTATCGAATGATGTGTAGAATGAGGTGTAAAATGATGTGCAGAATGATGCGTAGAATGATGCGTAGAATGATGTGTAGAATGATGTGTAAATTGATGTGTAGAACGATGTGTAGAATGATGTGTAAAATGATGTATAGAAAGATATTGTGTGGAATGATGTGTGGAATGAAATGTCGAATGTTGAGTAGAATGATATATAGAATGATGCGCAGACGGATGTGTAAAATTATGTGTAGAATGATGTGTAGAATGATGTGTAGAATGATGTATAGAATGATGTATGGAATGATGTGTAGAATGATGTGTAAAATGATGTCTGGAATGGTGTGTAGAATAATGTGTAGAAAGATGTGTAGAATGATGTGTGGAATGATGTGTCGAATGATGTGTAGAATGATGTGTAGAATGATGTGAAGACAGATGTGTAGAATGATGTGTGGAATGATGTGTTGAAAGATGTGTCGAATGATGTGTCGAATGATGTGTAGAATGATGTGTAGAATGATGGGTAGAATGATGTGTAGAATGATGTGTCGAATGATGTGTAGATTGATGTGTAGAATGATGTGTAGAATGATGGGTAGAATGATGTGTTGAAAGATGTGTCGAATGATGTGTAGAATGATGTGTAGAATGATGTGAAGACAGAAATGTAGAATGATGTGTGGAATGATGAGTAGAAAGATGTGTAGAATGATGTGTAGAATGATGTGTAGAATAATGGGTAGAATGATGTGTAGATTAAAGTGTAGAATGATGTGTAGATTGATGTGCAGATTGATGTGTCGAATGATGTGTAGAATGATGTGCAGAGTGATGCGGGGAATGACGTGTAGAATGATGTGTAGAATGATGTGTAGAATGATGTGTGGAATGATGTGTAGAATAATGTGCAGAATGATGTGTAGAAAGATGTGTAGATTGATGTGTAGAATGATGTGAAGACAGATGTGTAGAATGATGTGTGGAATGATTTGTGGAATGAAGTGTAGAATGAAGAAAAGAATGATGTGCAGAATGATTTTGAGTAGAATGTTGAGCCGAATGATGTCTAGAATGATGTGTGGAATAATGTGTAGAATGACGTGTAGAATTATTTGTAGAATGATGTTTAGAATGACGTGCAGAATGATGTGCATAATGACGTGGAGAATGAAGTGTAGAATGATGTGTAGAATGCTGTTGTGTAGATTGAAGGGGTAGAATGATGTGTAGATTGAAGTGTAGAATGATGTGTATAATGACGTGTAGAATGATGTGTAGATTGTTGTGCAGAATGTTGTTAAGAATGATGTGTAAAATGAGGTTTGGATGGATGTCTATAATAAGGTGTGCAATGATGTGTAGAATGCTGTGTAGAATGATGTGCCGAATGATGTGTAGAATGAGGATGTGTAGAACGATGTGTAGAATTATGTCGTGTAGAATGATGTGAAGAATGATGTGTAGAATGATGTGTAGACTGATGTGTAGAATGACGTGTAGAATGATGTATAGAATGATGTGTACAATGACGTTGTGTAGAATGATGTGTGTAATGATGTGTAGAATGATATGTAGAATGCTGTGCAGAATGATGTATAAAATGGTGTGTAGAAGGTGGTGTCGCATGATGTTGTGCAGAATGATGTGTAGATTAATGTGTTGAATGATGTGTAGAATGATGTTTGGAATGATGTGTTAATCATGTGGTGTAGAATGAAGTGTAGAATGATTTGTACAATGATGTGTAGAATGATTTGTAGAATGATGTGTTGAAAGATGTGCAGAATGATGTGTAGAATGATACGTAGAAAGATGTGTAGAATGATGCGTAGAATGATGTGCAGAATGATGTGTGGAATGATGTGTAGAATGATGTGCAGAATGACGTGTAGAATGATGTGGGGAATAAAGTATAGAATGATGTGTAGAATGAAGTTGCGCAGATTGATGTGTAGAATGATGTGTAGAATGATGTGTAGAATGATGTGTAGATTGATGTGTATAATGATGCGTAGAATGATGTGTAGAATGATGTGTTGAATGATGTGCAAAATGATTTGAAGAATGATGTGTTGAAAGATGTGTAGAATGATGCGTACAATGATGTGTAGAATGATGTGTGGAATGATGTGTAGAATGATGTGTAAAATGATGTGTAGAATGATTTGTAGAATGATGTGCTGAATGATGTGTAGATTGATGTGTAGAATGATGTGTACAATGATGTGCAGATTGATATGTCGAATGATGTGTAGAATGATGTGAAGAATGATGAGTAGAATCATGTGATGAATGAGGTGTAGAATGATGTGTAAAATGATGTGTGGAATGATGTGTAGAATGATGTGTAGAAAGATGTGTAGAATGATGTGTGGAATGATGTGTCGAATGATTTGTAGAATGATGTGCTGAATGATGGGTAGATTGATGTGTAGAATGATGTGTAGAATGATGTGCAGATTGATGTGTCGAATGATGTGTAGAATGATGTGTTGAAAGATGTGTCGAATGATGTGTAGGATGATGTGTAGAATGATGTGTAGAATGATGGGTAGAATGATGTGTAGAATGATGTGTCGAATGATGTGTAGATTGATGTGTAGAATGATGTGTAGAATGATGGGTAGAATGATGTGTTGAAAGATGTGTTGAATGATGTGTAGAATGATGTGTAGAATTATGTGAAGACAGATGTGTAGAATGATGTGTGGAATGATGAGTAGAAAGATGTTTAGAATGATGTGTAGAATGATGTGTAGAATGATGTGCAAAATGATGTGTAGATTGATGTGTAGAATGATGTGTAGAATAATGTGCAGATTGATGTGTCGAATGATGTGTAGATAGATGTGCAGAGTGATGCGGAGAATGACGTGTAGAATGATGTGTAGAATGATGTGTAGAATGTGGTGTGGAATGATGTGTAGAATAATGTGCAGAATGATGTGTAGAAAGATGTGTAGAATGATGCATAGAATGATGTGTAAAATGATGTGTAGAAGGATGTGTAGAATGATGTGAAGACAGATGTGTAGAATGATGTGTGGAATGATATGTGGAATGAACTGTAGAATGAAGTATAGAATGATGTGCAGAATAATGTTGAGTAGAACGTTGAGCCGAATCATGTGTAGAATGATGTGTGGAATAATGTGTGAAATGAGGTGTAGAATGATTTGTAGAATGATGTTTAGAATAACGTGTAGAATGATGTGCATAATGATGTGGAGAATGAAGTGTAGAATGATGTGTAGAATGCTGGTGTGTAGATTGAAGGGGTAGAATGATGTGTAGATTGAAGTGTAGAATGATGTGTATAATGATGTGTCGAATGATGTGTAGATTGTTGTGCAGAATGTTGTTAAGAATGATGTGTAAAATGAGGTTTGGATGGATGTCTATAATAATGTGAGCAATGATGTGTAGAATGCTGTGTAGAATGATGTGCCGAATGATGTGTCGAATGAGGATGTGTCGAATGATGTGTATAATTATGTCGTGTAGAATGATGTGTCGAATGATGTGTAGAATGATGTGTAGAATGACGTGTAGAATAATGTATAGAATGATGTGTACAATGACGTTGTATAGAATGATGTGTGCAATGATGTGTAGAATGATGTGTAGAATGATGTGCAGAATGATGTATTAAATGGTGTGTAGAATGTGGTGTAGCATGATGTTGTGCAGAATGATGTCTAGAATGATGTGTAGAATGCTGTGTAGAATGATGTGTAGAATGACGTGCGAAATGATGTGTAGAATGATGTGCAGATTAATGATTTGAATGATGTGTAGGATGATGCTTGGAATGATGTGTTAATCATGTGGTGTAGAATGATGTGTAGAATGATTTGTAGAATGATGTGTAGAATGATTTGTAGAATGATGTGTTGAAAGATGTGCAGAATGATGTGTAGAATGATGTGTAGAAAGATGTGTAGAAAGATGTGTAGAATGATGCGTAGAATGATGTGCAGAATAATGTGTGGAATGATGTGTAGAATGATGCGTAGAATGACGTGTAGAATGATGTGGAGAATAATGTATAGAATGATGCGTAGAATGAAGTTGCATAGATTGATGTGTAGAATGATGTGTAGAATGATGTGCAGAATGATGTGTGGAATGATGTGTAGAATGATGTGTAGAATGATGTGTAGATTGCTGTGTATAATGATGTGTAGAATGACGTGTAGAATGATGTGTTGAATGATGTGCAGAATGATTTGAAGAATGATGTGTTGAAAGATGTGTAGAATGATGTGTCGAAAGATGTGTAGCATGATGCGTATAATGATGTGTAGAATGATGTATAGAATGATGTGTAGAATAAAGTTGTTAGCGTTAGTGTTTTCTCAGAAGAATCACTCAACACTCAGATTCGGTTCCAATGCTGATGCGGCTTTTATTACGCTCAGCGGGGAGCAAAAACTCAGGACCGTATCAAGGTTTCTCTCCACCGAACAAAGGGTTACATGCACCTTTATATGTTTAACAACAGTTACAAAACAGTTTACTACAGCTACACAGCCCATCACGGCTGGACACAAGCCAATCACAACGATTATAGATTACATATAGGTTATTTTAACCCAATAGAATTTCCCTAGTATCCAGGGAACCATATGTTCGGTGATTGTCAGCTTGGGCTGATCGATGACTTTATAGGTTCTCTCCCTAGTTCTTTCATCTGGGAGAAATAATTGGTTTACAAACTTGTTTACAGGAGATGGTTTCCCTCTTATCTTTCTTCCTGGGGAATTAATTGGTTTATGACCTTGTTCACTTGAGATGGTTTCCTTCATCTCTCTATCTTCCCGCATCCCAGGCATTCCTACAGTGGGCCTCACAGGGTTATTGTTGGTCATTGAACGTTCAACAATTCACAGCTTGACTACCTGTTATCCCATCATGCCTGGGCAGCCATATTATGTGTGTGTCCACTTTAAACTTATATGCGTTTAGATATATCTAGCAGATGCCTAATGCCTAGTATTCCGGTATATTCTAAAGGTGCCTACCTCCTACAACAACTCCCCCTTTCGGTAAAGCGACGAGTCCTCGTCCCCTTTTAACCGACCATTCGACTTTTATTAGATTTTGTGCACGGCCCGGTACTCCCTGCCTCAACGTGCTGACCAGTCACGCGGTTTCAGGAGTCCCGGATGCTTAAATCGAATTGACAAAGGCCAAATCCTGCTACCCCCTTATAAAACAGGCTTGTTTAGTATCCGGGGAACGGTGATTTGTCCGTCTTCGTTGTGCGTGGTGTCTCCATGCCTGGCAGGCCATTACGCCCCATGTTATTGCTAAGATTAATTGTATCCCGGCCAATATATGTGAAATTATTCGAATCCATGGGTGAATGTTCACATTTATTCCCCAGTCCCAGACCTTTCTCCACCAACTCTGACTTTGTAAGTCTACCTCGGTATCTTCTTCCAGTACTTTGATTTTAGTTTGTAGTTGGTGGTAGACCTATACGGATTGACCCACTCTGAGCCTCAACTCTCGTAATACTTCGGTTAGATGTGGGATAAGGACCTGATCTGGTTCATCATAAGCCTGTAAATGCTCATGGAGCTGATCGGTTACCTCAATAACTTCGGACTTCCGGCGCCTAACCTGGGTAATATGCGCTTGCCCGATCGCGACAGGTCGTTGTGGTGTAAAGCAAACGTTTGGCTGTGGTATAGGGCACTGCAGGTCATTATACTGGCATAAACTCTCAGTAGTAGAGACGCAGTATCTTCCCTTCCCTCCGTAGCCTGTCCTCGCGAAGTGTATGTGTGCGGGCACTATTTCTAGTACACACCCGTCGGTTCGGTTAAACCCGCACTCGTCTCGCTGCCCACCGGGTGAGGGAATACTGTAATTTCCCCCTTTTTCTTGCAATCTGCTAGGGTAATCCCGGTAAGTATGTTGTTTCGACGAACGGCAGAGGTGGTGGTCAGGTATTAGCGTATTGAGACATTTTCCCGTATTATTCCGATATTCTCTCGTTGGTATAGGGGGAACGACCCTGAGTCCGGCGTGGCTATAGGGATCATCAGGACTATCCCTATAGCGGTAGTCCTACCCATCTGGCAATCTGGAATTGTTGGGTATACTCTGGTCAGTCCCTTCAGAGTACAATTATCCAGTGTCCCCCTTTGGTTAGCCAACTGAGCTAAATGTGAACGGTCTATCCAATCGGGTACTTCACCGCGTTGGATCTGGTCGAGATTGTGGCGGATCTTCCCACCATCCACAGACCATAAGCGTGACAGAGTTGCCCCTGTCTTTACTTTCTCTGTATCTTCCTGTTCTCTATCAATGAGGTGATTGATGGTTCTGGCGTGAGCTTCCAGGACTGAGATGCCATCCAGCTGGATTTTGGCACCCTCCTTTCTTAGGTTGGCATGGTCTTCCTGGTTTTGCTCCACCCTCTCCAATAACCCCTTCATCACCCCTCTAAGCTGTTCCACCCTCTCATTTAATCCTTGTATGTCTATCGAGTTCACTACGGAGGTCCCTGTATTGAAAACGGTAGCAACATCATTAACTATTTCCCTCTACATCCTGGGGGCTAACCCCTGTCCCCGGAACCTACTGGCACCCATTGCATCGCTAGCCTGCTGCATTACAACTTTGCTTAATACATTGTACATCTTCCTTGACTGTTCTGTGCAGTATTCCGGCATCTGGATGCTTGAAATATTGATCAGAACAGGCACAATTTCATGTTTAACATTATCATTCAACAGTTCCCCCTCGTTGTACATTACAATCCCATTCTCTGGTCCCTTCGTAGTTATGGGGCAAGGCAGTTCCTCGGGCAATGTAGTGATTCTTATGGGGCGCGGTGTCGGAGGGGGTGAGAAACATACATACAATGATATTGCAGCCGCCCCCGCCTCCTCGCAATACCCACACAGCCCCATTCCCTTCTTGCGGATGACTGATTGCTGGGATTGTCCCGGAGGCGCGCAAATTATGCCGAAAGTACATTCATCAGGCCCTTTGACATCCCTCCGTTTAATGCATCTGCTCCTTATACCCGTGGAGCACTGTACACATACTCTTATTCTTATTAGGATTCTTATTAGGATTCACTTGTAACCATGCATTAAAATAAGTCCTGTCCTTGCTCCAGTCCTTGGCTGCTGGGATGCACATTCCGTCCGTTAAATTCAACAAGACTCCATAGTTCAGGTAGTTGTTTATTTCCAGCGTGCTCTGCTGTCCGTCGGTGTTGCCCAGGGTACGTGCATGTCGCAGGGCTATCCATATTACGAGTAGCACCTTTCGTATTCCCATTCCGGTAAGTATTATCTGTAATTTTAAACAGACGGCCTGGTCGTCACCAGGGGTTAAGTTTTTTGCTCTACGAGTGTCCCTGTCACCCTGCAAAATCAGAAGCACAAGGTTATAATCGAACCATTTCGAGCTAAATCTGTAGGGCGTGCGCCCATGTCTTTACCCACTTAAATATTACCCAAACTCCTATGACCAAGACCAAAGCTATTCCTCCAAACATCGCTGTCTGCGTTACCGTTAGGTTGGGTTTGTGGACTACACCTACCCACCGTGGGGTACATTGGCTCTATTGCCAGAGGTGATGGTGCTATGGCTGCGCACTGCACTATCCGTCTAGTCCTGTTATCTCATCCAGCCTGTTTATCTTAGCTTTTAACTCTTCAATTTGTTTTATTGAATATGTATTTCTTTATTGTATCAGGCAAGTATTATTACATAAGCTAGTTCTGTTTTTATTTTTGTTTCCTCTGTTAGGTGAGTCTTTTTGTTTCCTATTATGAAATCCAAATTAATAATGTTCAGTAGAAAACGGCTGTCAATGGATAGGGTTAACTCCTTTCCAGGTTTGTAAGAAGACCTGATGTCATTACGTGACTTCACGTCATCATCTGAAAAAAAAGTCTTTGTGCCTTCAAAGCTGGCTTCGAAATTAGGAATCCGTTAAAAACAGCATAAATCATTAGAGTAAACTCCAATGTTTTCTTAACTTCTAATTCAAGTACTTGCTAAAGAATTTATTTTTTAATTGTTTTAAAACAAGACCACACATACAATAGCAATTTTGTTTCCTGAAATTCAATTCTGTTTTTTTTTAATTTCTCTCTTTCTCCTCATTATCTTCAAAACGCTACTATTTGTTTAGACTGTTCGGGACATTTTTGATAAACACTGTCCATTTTGGAAATCTTTTCAAACTGCATTGAAACTTTTTCATCATTGAAAATTCGACTCCATGTAGAGTGTTTTTTACTTATTCCAATTATGTTTTCCTTCTAATTAAACCAATATCTTTTTCACAGCAAACATCAACTAGCATTTAGTAAGTTATGTCTTTTTCCATTTAGTCCGTTACATCTTTTTTTTCTTTCTTCAAATTAGGTTTTGTATTTTACACGGAGGATTCGTAACTCCATAAAGTTGTTAATTTAAAATTATTTGTTTACTTTCAAAGTGGCGTCTTTATCTTTTTATTTTTTTTCATAACTGGAATGGAGCCCAGCTTTGAGAGTTTGAGGGCTGCCTTTCGTTATCTCAAAATGCTCCAGTTTCAAAGTCGTTACTAAAGCTTGCTGTTTTTTAACATTTTCCAAAGGCTCCTTTTACACCTTCGCAGATAGCTCGCCACTTGCCCAGGAGTTTGACATGATCAGATTTAATTTAATCTTTTTCTTTTTTTTTAAATCCACCTCAGTATTTCCTGTGCCTTCTCTGAATATCTCAAAATCCCAATTCAAACTTTGTAATTTCAATCTTTATTTAAAACTTTTTTTTTTTAAGCATTCTTTATCTCATTCCGAGACTAAATTTATGTCTTTCAACCCAATCAATCATTGCATGTTTTCTTTCGGCAAGTAAGTGAGCGTGTCAAATAAATATTTTGCTCAACAAACCTATCCTTTACTTGTTTATTTTCCTAGCTCCATAACTTATCATCCGATAAATCCACACCTGCGTTTCTAACTTAAATATCTTAAAACTTCCCACATACAGGACAACATTACAAAGTGTTCAAAAAAGACTTTCACTCTGTTTCTAAAATAAACAGACACATGCATTCCTCTTCCAACCAGGCTTTCGGAACATGAAAACATAAGAAAATTCATTCTGCAGTCAAAAATCACACAGACACTTCTCACTCAACGAACAAACATTTACAACAATCTCTCTTTTTGTTTTGGCCGGCTCTATTTTTGGATCCATGACCTTTCAGGGAATTCGTAGTTTTATCTAAATAATTCCTCACATAACTAGTTCCTGAGGATTCCACCCTGCTTTAATAATTTTTTCAATTAGCTTCTTTTGTTTTTCCGCCAGGTGGCGGATAAGTGACCCTTCTGGTCCCCACTCGAGTTTACTTGTTTTCATGGCCATTGCTGGGTAGGACTAGTACCGTTAGGAATATACTCTCAGAGGTCCGCTTTCTTTCTAGCGTGACTTGAAGTAAACTGTCTCTTGGCTACTGTCAGGTCACAAGTTCTGCTGTTACACAAACTTATACAATTCTTAAAAACGCGTTTGAGCAATTCCCGCAGTGCTCTACGTATGCTTAATGACTACCTACCACCGCTCGGCCCGTTGGTCCGACCCTGTTCACAGGTTTGGATTCCGTTAGCCGCTGTACACCGCTTGGTTCTACCCCGGGGTATTTCAAATTACACTACTGGGTCCGGAAGATGTCTCTCGGTATCACGATCCCACGGTCTAAATGTGTTCCCTACACCTACTTGGTTCCTGACCGTCACGTGGGACAAAAGTCCTCTTAATTCAGGCTCAGGCTAGGCGATTGAGATATTAGACCTTCTCCTCATGTAGATCAACCAGCCTCCAGCTTCCGCACCCTTTATACTTAAAAATTGTTTTTTATACTCACCCGGGTTTTTTCCAAGGGCGTCCAGCGACTCCGGGACATCCCGTCGACTACGCCATTGTTAGCGTTAGTGTTTTCTCAGAAGAATCGCTCAACACTCAGAGTCGGTTCCAATGCTGATGCGGCTTTTATTACGCTCAGCGGGGAGGAAAAACTCAGGACCGTATCCAGGTTTCTCTCCACCGAACAAAGGGTTACATGCACCTTTATATGTTTCACAACTGTTGCAAAACAGTTTACTACAGCTACACATCCCATCACGGCTGGACACAAGCCAATCGCAACGATTATAGATTAAATATAGGTTCTTTTAACCCAATAGAATTCTCCTAGTATCCAGGAACCATATGTTCGGTTATTGTCAGCTTGGGCTGATCGATGACTTTATTGGTTCTCTCCCTAGTTCTTTCATTTGGGAGAAATAATTGGTTTATAACCTTGTTTACAGGAGATGGTTTCCCTCTTATCTTTCTTCCTGGGGAATTAATTGGTTTATGACCTTGTTCACAGGAGATGGTTTCCTTCTTATCTCTGTCTTCCCGCATCCCAGGCATTTCTGCAGTGGGCCTCACAGGGTTATTGCTTGGTCATTGAACGTTCAACAGTTCACAGCTTGACTACCTGATTTCCCATGAGGCCTGGGCAGCCATTTTATGTGTGTGTCCACTTTAAACTTATATGCGTTTAGATATATCTAGCAGGTGCATAATGCCTAGTGTTCTGGTATATTCTAAAGGTGCCTACCTCCTACAACAAAGTTGTGTAGATTGATGTGTAGAATGATGTGTAGAATGATGTGTAGAATGATTTGTGGAATGATGTGTAGAATGATGTGTCGAATGATGTGTAGATTGATGTGTAGAATGATGTGTGGAATGTTGTGTAAAATGATGTGTAGAATGATGTGTAGAATGATTTGAAGAATGATGTGTTGAAAGATGTGTCGAATGATGCGTAGAATGATTCATAGAATGATGTGTAGAATGATGTGTAGAAGTGTAGAATGATGTGTAGATTGATGTGTAGAATGATGTGTGGAACGTTGTGTAAATTGATGTGTAGAATGATGTGTAGAATGATATGTAGTATGATGTGTAGAATGATGTATAGAAAGATGTTGTGTGGAATGATGTGTGGAATGAAATGTCGAATGTTGAGTAGAATGATGCGTAGAATGACGTGTAAAATGATGTGTAGAATGATGTGTAGAATGATTTGAAGAATGATGAGTTGAAAGATGTGTCGAATGATGCGTAGAATGATACGTAGAATGATGCGTCGAATGATGCATAGAATGAGGTGGGGAATAATGTGTCGAATGACGTGCAGAATGATGTGTAGAATGATGTATAGAATGATGCGCAGAATGATTAGTAGAATGATGTGGAGAATGATGTGCAGAATGATGTGTAGAATGATGTGTAGAATGATGTGTAGAAAGATGTGTAGCATGATGCGTATAATGACGTGTAGAATGATGTGTAGAATGATGTGTAGAATGATATGAAGATTGTTGTGCAGAATGATGCGTAGAATGATGTGTAGAATGATGCGTAGAATGATGTGTAGAATGATGTGTAGAATGATGTGCAGATTGATGTGTCGAATGATGTGTAGAATGATGTGTAGAATGATGTGTAGATTGATGTGTAGAATGATGTGTTGAATGTGGGCAGAATGATGTGTTGAAAGATGTGTCGAATTTTGTGTAGAATGATGTGTAGAATGATGTGTAGAAAAATGTGTAGCATGATGCATATAATGATGTGTAGAATTATGTATAGAAAGATGTGTAGAATGAAGTTGTGTAGATTGATGTGTAGAATGATGTATAGAATGATGTGCAGAATGATGGTGAGTAGAATGTTGAGCCGAATAATGTGTAGAATGATGTGTGGAATAATGTGTAGAATGTCGTGTAGAATGATTTGTAGAATGATGTGTAGAATGATGTTTTGTAGAATGAAGTGTAGAATGATGTGCAGAATGCTGTTGTGTAGATTGAAGAGTAGAATGATGTCTAGATTGAAGTGTAGAATGATGTGTATAATGTTGTGCAGAATGTTGTGAAGAATGATGTGTAAAATGAGGTTTGTATCGATGTCTATAATGATGTGTGCACTGACTTGTAGAATTCTGTGTCGAATGATGTACCGAATGATGTGTAGAATGATGAAGTGTAGAATGATGTGTAGAATGATGTTTAGAATGATGTGTAGAATGACGTGTAGAAAGATATATAGAATGATGTGTAGAATGATGTTGTGCAGAATGATGTGTGGAATGATGTGTAGAATGATGTGTAGAATGATGTGCAGAATGATGTATAGAATGATGTGTAGAATGTGGTGTAGCATGATGTTGTGCAGAATGATGTGTAGAATGATGTGTAGAATGATGTGTAGAATGATGTGTAGAATGACGTGTAAAATGATGTGTAGAATGATGTGTAGAATAATGTGTTGAATGATGTGTAGAATGATGTGTCGATTGATGTGCAGAATGATGTGTAGAATGATGTGTAGATTGATATGTAGAATGATGTGTAGAATGTGGGTAGAATGATGTGTTGAAAGATATGTCGAATGATGCGTAGAATGATATGTAGAATGATGTGCAAAATGATGTGTAGAATTTTGTGTAGAATGATGTGTAGAATGATGTGTAGAAAGATGTGTATCATGATGCATATAATGATGTGTAGAATGATGTATAGAATGATGTGTAGAATGAAGTTGTGTAGATTGATGTGTAGAATGATGTGTAGAATGAAGTGTAGAATGATGTGTAGAATTATGTGTAGATTGATGTGTAGAATGACGTGTAGAATGACGTGCAGATTGATGTGTCGAATGATGTGTCGAATGATGTGTAGAATGATGTGTAGAAAGATGTGCAAAATGATGCGTAGAATGATGTGTAGAATGATGTGTAGAACGATGTGTAGAATGATGTGTAGAATGATGTGTAGAATGATGTGTAGAATAATGTGCAGAATGATGTGCAGAAAGATGTGTCGAATGATGCGTAGAATGATGGATAGAATGATGTTTAGAATATTGTGTAGAATGAAGTGTAAATTGATGTGTAGAATGATGTATAGAAAGATGTTGTGTGGAATGATGTGTGGAATGAAATGTCGAATGTTGAGTAGAATGATGCGTAGAATGACGTTTAAAATGATGTGTAGAGTGATGTGTAGAATGATTTGAAGAATGATGTGTTGAAAGATGTGTCGAATGATGCGTAGAATGATGCATAGAATGATGCGTCGAATGATGCGTAGAATGATGTGGGGAATAATGTGTCGAATGACGTGCAGAATGATGTGTAGAATGATGTACAGAATGATGCGCAGAATGATGTGTAGAATTATGTGTAGAATGATGTGTAGAATGACGTGTAGAATGATGTGTAGAATGATGTGTAGAATGATGTGTAGAAAGATGTGTAGAATAATGCGTAGAATGATGTGTAGAATGATGTGTAGAATGATGTGCAGATTGATGTGTCGAATGATGTGTAGAATGATGTGTAGAATGATGTGTAGATTGATGTGTAGAATGATGTGTAGAATGTGGGTAGAATGATGTGTTGAAAGATGTGTCGAATGATGCGTAGAATGATGTGTAGAAGCATGTGTAAAATGATGTGTAGAATTTTGTGTAGAATGATGTGTAGAATGATGTGTAGAAAGATGTGTAGCATGATGCATATAATGATGTGTAGAATGATGTATAGAATGATGTGTAGAATGAAGTTGTGTAGATTGATGTGTAGAATGATGTATAGAATGATGTGCAGAATGATGGTGAGTAGAATGTTGAGCCGAATAATGTGTAGAATGATGTGTGGAATAATGTTTAGAATGTCGTGTAGAATGATTTGTAGAATGATGTGTAGAATGATGTGTAGAATGATGTTTTGTAGAATGATGTTTAGAATGACTGGTAGAATGATGTGCATAATGATGTGGAGAATGAAGTGTAGAATGATGTGTAGAATGCTGTTGTGTAGATTGAAGAGTAGAATGATATCTAGATTGAAGTGTAGAATGATGTGTATAATGTTGTGCAGAATGTTGTGAAGAATGATGTGTAAAATGAGGTTTGGATGGATGTCTATAATGATGTGTGCAATGACGTGTAGAATTCTGTGTGGAATGATGTGCCGAATGATGTGTAGAATGATGAAGTGTAGAATGATGTGTAGACGAATGTCGTGTAGAATGATGTGTAGAATGATGTTTAGAATGATGTGTAGAATGACGTGTAGAATGATATATAGAATGATGTGTAGAATGATGTTGTGTAGAATGATGTGTGGAATGATGTGTAGAATGATGTGTAGAATGATGTGCAGAATGATGTATAGAATGATGTGTAGAATGTGGTGTAGCATGATGTTGTGCAGAATGATGTGTAGAATGATGTGTAGAATGACGTGTAGAATCATGTTTAGAATGACATGTAAAATGATGTGTAGAATGATGTGTAGAATAATGTGTTGAATGATGTGTAGAATGATGTTTAGTATGATGTGTAAATCATGTGGTGTAGAATGATGTGTAGAATGATTTGTAGACTAACGTGTAGAATGATGTGTAGATTAATGTGTAGAAAGATGTGTAGAATAATGCGTAGAATGATGTGCAGAATGATGTGTAGAATGATGCGTAGAATGACGTGTAGAACGATGTGTAGAATGATGTATAGAATGAAGTGTACAATGAAGTTGTGCAGATTGATGTGCAGAATAATGTGTAGAATGAAGTGGAGAAAGATGTGTAGAATGATGCGTACAATGATATGTAGAATGATGTGTAGAATGATGAGTAGAATGATGTGTAGAAAGACGTGTAGAATGATGTGTAGAATGATGTGTAGAATGATGCGTAGAATGATATGTAGAATGATGAGTAGAATGATGTGTAGAAAGATGTGTAGAATGATGTGTAGAATGATGTGTAGAATGAGGCGTAGAATGATATGTAGAATGATGAGTGGAAAGTAGTGTAGCATGATGCATTAATGATGTGTAGAATGATGTATAGAATGATGTGTAGAATGAAGTTGTGTCGATTGATGTGTAGCATGATGTGTAGAATGATGTGTAGAATGTTGTGTAGAATGATGTGTAGAATGATGCGTAGAAAGATATGTAGAATGATGTGTGGAATGATGTGAAGATTGATGTACAGAATGATGCGCAGATTGATGTGTAGAATTATGTGTAGAATGATGTGTAGAATGATGTGTAGACAGATGTGTAGAATGATGCGTAGAATGATGTGTAGATTGATGTGTAGAATTATGTGTAGAATGATGTGTCGAATGTTGGATAGAATGATGTGTCGAATGAAGTTGCGTAGATTGATGTGTAGCATGATATGTAGAATGATGTGCAGAATGGTGTATAGAATGATGGGTAGAATGTGGTGTAGCATGATGTTGTGCGGAATGATGTGTAGAATGATGTGTGGAATGATATGTAGAATGTCGTGTAAAATGATGTGTAGAATGATGTGTAGAATAATGTGTTGAATGATGTGTAGAAAGATGTGTCGAATGACGTGTAGAATGATGTGTAGAATGATGTGTAGATTGATATGTAGAATGATGTGTAGAATGTGGGTAGAATGATGTGTTGAAAGATATGTCGAATGATGCGTAGAATGATGTGTAGAATGATGTGTAAAATTATGTGTAGAATTTTGTGTAGAATGGTGTGTAGAATGATGTGTAGAATGATGTGTAGAACGATGTGTAGAATTACGTGTAGAATGATGTGTCGAATGATGTGTAGAATGATGTGTAGAATGATGTGTAGATTGATATGTAGAATGATGTGTAGAATGTGGGTAGAATGATGTGTTGAAAGATATGTCGAATGATGAGTAGAATGACGTGTAGAATGATGTGTAGAATTATGTGTAGATTGATATGTAGAATGACGTGTAGAATGACGTGCAGATTGATGTGTCGAATGATGTGTCGAATGATGTGCAGAATGATGTGCAGATTGTTGAGTAGAATGATGTGTAGAATGACGTGTAGAATGATGTGTAGAAAGATGTGTAGAATGATGTGTAGAATGATGTGTAGAATGATGTCCTAGGGGGAGTGTTTGCTAGTGCTGTTGGGGAGGATTTAAACTAATATGGCAGGGGGATGGGAACCAATGCAGGGAGACAGAGGGAAACAAAAAGGAGCCAAAAGCAAAAGACAGAAAGGAGATGAGGAAAAGTGTAGGGCAGAGAAACCCAAGGCAAAGAACAAAAAGGGCCACTGTACAGCAAAATTCTAAAAGGACAAAGGGTGTTAATAAAACAAGCCTGAAGGCTTTGTGTCTTAATGCAAGGAGTATCCGCAATAAGGTGGATGAATTAATTGTGCAAATAGATGTTAACAAATATGATGTGATTGGGATTACGGAGACGTGGCTCCAGGATGATCAGGGCTGGGAACTCAACATTCAGGGGTATTCAACATTCAGGAAGGATAGAATAAAAGGAAAAGGAGGTGGGGTAGCATTGCTGGTTAAAGAGGAGATTAATGCAATAGTTAGGAAAGACATTAGCTTGGATGATGTGGAATCTATATGGGTAGAGCTGCAGAACACCAAAGGGCAAAAAACGTTAGTAGGAGTTGTGTACAGACCTCCAAACAGTAATAGGGATGTTGGGGAGGGCATCAAACAGGAAATTAGGGGTGCATGCAATAAAGGTGTAGCAGTTATAATGGGTGACTTTAATATGCACATAGATTGGGCTAGCCAAACTGGAAGCAATACGGTGGAGGAGGATTTCCTGGAGTGCATAAGGGATGGTTTTCTAGACCAATATGTTGAGGAACCAACTAGGGGGGAGGCCATCTTAGACTGGGTGTTGTGTAATGAGAGAGGATTAATTAGCAATCTCATTGTGCGAGGCCCCTTGGGGAAGAGTGACCATAATATGGTGGAATTCTGCATTAGGATGGAGAATGAAACAGTAATTTCAGAGACCATGGTCCAGAACTTAAAGAAGGGTAACTTTGAAGGTATGAGGCGTGAATTGGCTAGGATAGATTGGCGAATGATACTTAGGGGGTTGACTGTGGATGGGCAATGGCAGACATTTAGAGACCGCATGGATGAAGTACAACAATTGTACATTCCTGTCTGGCGTAAAAATAAAAAGGGGAAGGTGGCTCAACCGTGGCTATCTAGGGAAATCAGGGATAGTATTAAAGCCAAGGAAGTGGCATACAAATTGGCCAGAAATAGCAGCGAACCTGGGGACTGGGAGAAATTTAGAACTCAGCAGAGGAGGACAAAGGGTTTGATTAGGACAGGGAAAATGGAGTACGAGAAGAAGCTTGCAGGGAACATTAAGGCGGATTGCAAAAGTTTCTATAGGTATGTAAAGAGAAAAAGGTTGGTGAAGACAAACGTAGGTCCCCTGCAGTCAGAATCAGGGGAAGTCATAACGGGGAACAAAGAAATGGCGGATCAATTGAACAAGTACTTTGGTTCGGTATTCACTAAGGAGGATACAAACAACCTTCCGGATATAAAAGGGGTCAGAGGGTCTAGTAAGGAAGAGGAACTGAGGGAAATCTTTATTAGTCGGGAAATTGTGTTGGGGAAATTGATGGGATTGAAGGCAGATAAATCCCCAGGGCCTGATGGCCTGCATCCTAGAGTACTTAAGGAGGTGGCCTTGGAAATAGCGGATGCATTGACAGTCATTTTCCAACATTCCATTGACTCTGGATCAGTTCCTATGGAGTGGAGGGTAGCCAATGTAACCCCACTTTTTAAAAAAGGAGGGAGAGAGAAAACAGGGAATTATAGACCGGTCAGCCTGACCTCAGTAGTGGGTAAAATGATGGAATCAATTATTAAGGATGTCATAGCAGTGCATCTGGAAAATGGTGACATGATAGGTCGAAGTCAGCATGGATTTGTGAAAGGGAAATCATGCTTGACAAATCTTCTGGAATTTTTTGAGGATGTTTCCAGTAAAGTTGGCAAAGGAGAACCAGTTGATGTGGTATATTTGGACTTTCAGAAGTCTTTCGACAAGGTCCCACACAAGAGATTAATGTGCAAAGTTAAAGCACATGGGATTGGGGGTAGTGTGCTGACGTGGATTGAGAACTGGTTGTCAGACAGGAAGCAAAGAGTAGGAGTAAACGGGTACTTTTCAGAATGGCAGGCAGTGACTAGTGGAGTGCCGCAAGGTTCTGTGCTGGGGCCCCAGCTGTTTACATTGTACATTAATGATTTAGACGAGGGGATTAAATGCAGTATCTCCAAATTTGCGGATGATACTAAGTTGGGTGGCAGTGTGAGCTGCGAGGAGGATGCTATTAGGCTGCAGAGTGACTTGGATAGGTTAGGTGAGTGGGCAAATGCATGGCAGATGAAGTATAATGTGGATAAATGTGAGGTTATCCACTTTGGTGGTAAAAACAGAGAGACAGACTATTATCTGAATGGTGACAGATTAGGAAAAGGGAAGGTGCAACGAGACCTGGGTGTCATGGTACATCAGTCATTGAAGGTTGGCATGCAGGTACAGCAGACGGTTAAGAAAGCAAATGGCATGTTGGCCTTCATAGCGAGGGGATTTGAATACAGGGGCAGGGAGGTGTTGCTACAGTTGTACAGGGCCTTGGTGAGGCCACACCTGGAGTATTGTGTACAGTTTTGGTCTCCTAACTTGAGGAAGGACATTCTTGCTATTGAGGGAGTGCAGCGAAGGTTCACCAGACTGATTCCCGGGATGGCGGGACTGACCTATCAAGAAAGATTGGATCAATTGGGCTTGTATTCACTGGAGTTCAGAAGAATGAGAGGGGACCTCATAGAAACGTTTAAAATTCTGACGGGTTTAGACAGGTTAGATGCAGAAAGAATGTTCCCAATGTTGGGGAAGTCCAGAACCAGGGGTCACAGTCTGAGGATAAGGGGTAAGCCATTTAGGACCGAGATGAGGAGAAACTTCTTCACCCAGAGAGTGGTGAACCTGTGGAATTCTCTACCACAGAAAGTAGTTGAGGCCAATTCACTAAATATATTCAAAAGGGAGTTAGATGAAGTCCTTACTACTCGGGGGATCAAGGGTTATGGCGAGAAAGCAGGAAGGGGGTACTGAAGTTTCATGTTCAGCCATGAACTCATTGAATGGCGGTGCAGGCTAGAAGGGCTGAATGGCCTGCTCCTGCACCTATTTTCTATGTTCTATGTATAGAATGATGCGTAGAATGATGCGTAGAATGATGTGTAGAATGATGTGTAGAATGATGTGCAGAACAACGTGTTGAATGATGTGTAGAATGATGTGTAGAATGATGTGCAAATCATGTGGTGTAGAATGAGTTGTAGAATGATGTGCAGAATGATGCGTAGAATGATGCGAAGAATGATGAGTAGAAAGATGTGTAGCATGATGCATATAATGATGTCTAGAATGAAGTCTTGAATGAAGTGCAGAATGAAGTTGTGTAGATTGATGTGTAGAATGATTTGTAAAATGATGTGTAGAATGACGTGTGGAATGAAGTTGTGTCGAATGATGTGTGGAATGATGTGCAGAATGATGTGTAGAAAGATGTGTAGAATAATGCGTAGAATGATGTGTCGAATGATGTGTAGATTGATATGTAGAATGATGTGTAGAATGATGTGCAGATTGGTGTGCAGAATGATATGTTGAAAGATGTGTCGAATGATATGTAAAATGACGTGTAGAATGATGTGTAGAATGCTGTGTAGAATGATGTGAAGAAAGATGTGTAGAATGATGTGTAGAATGATGTTTAGAATGATGTGTGGAATGATGTGCAGATTGATGTACAGAATGATGCGCAGATTGATGTGTAGAATTATGTGTAGAATGATGTTTAGAATGATGTGTAGAATGATGGATAGAATGATGTGTCGAATAAAGTTGCGTAGATTGATGTGTAACATGATGTGTAGAATGATGTGTAGAATGATGTGCAGAATGAAGTGTAGAAAGATTTGTAGAATGATGTGTAGAATGACGTGCCGATTGACGTGTAGAATGATGTGCAGAATGGTGTGCAGATTGATGTGTAGAATGATGTGTTGAAAGATGTGTCGAATGATGTGTAGAATGATGCGTAGAATGATGCGTAAAATGATGTGTAGAATGATGTTTGGAATGATGTGTAGAATAATGTGTTGAATGATGTGTAGAATTATGTCTAGAATGATGTGTAAATCATGTGGTGCAGAATGATGCGCAGAATGATATGCAGAATGATGTGTTGAAAGATGTAGAGAATGATGTGTAGAATGAAGCTATGTAGATTGATGTGTAGAATGATGTGTAGAATGATGTGAAGAATGATGTGTAGAATGATGTGTATAATAATTTCTGGAATGATGTGTAGAATGATGTGTGGAATAATGTGTAGAATGACGTGCAGAATGACGTGTAGAATGATGTATAGAATAATGCGCAGAATAATGTGTAGAATTAAGTGTAGAATGATGTGGAGATTGATGTGTAGAATGTTGTGTAGAATGATGTGTTGAAAGATGTGTAGAATGATGTGTAGAATGTTGCGTAGAATGATGCATAGAATGATGTGTAGAATGATGTGTAAAATGATGTTTTGTAGAATGATGTGTAGAATGATGTGCAGAATGACGTGTAGGATGATGTATAGAATGATACGCAGAATAATGTGTAGAATTATGTGTAGAATGACGTGCAGATTGATGTGTAGAATGTTGCGTAGAATGATGCGTAGAATGATGTGTAGAATGATGTGTAGAATGATGTGTAAATCATGTGGTGTAGAATGATGTGTAGAATGATGTGTAGAATTATGTGTAGAATGATTTGTAGAATGACGTGTTGAAAGAAGTGTGGAATGATGTGTAGAATGATACGTAGAATGATGCGTAGAATGATGTGTAGAATGATGTGTAGAATGATGTGCAGATTGATGTGTCGATTTATGTCTAGAATGATGTGTAAATCATGTGGTGTAGAATGATGTGCAGAATGATGTGTTTAATGATGTGTAGAATGATACGTAGAATGATGCGTAGAATGATGTGAAGACTGATGTGTAGTTTGATGTGTAGAATGTTGCGTAGAATGATGCGTAGAATGATGTGTTGAATGATGTGTAAAATGATGTGTAAATCATGTGGTGTAGAATGATGTGTAGAATGATGTGTAGAATTACGTGTAGAATGATTTGTAGAATGATGTGTTGAAAGATTTGTAGAATGATGTGTAGAATGATGTGTACACTGATGTGTAGAATGATGTATAGAATGACGTGTAGAAAGATGTGCAGAATGATGTGTAGAATGAAGTGTAGAATGATGTATAGAATGATGCGTAGAATGATGCGTAGAATGATGTGTAGAATGATGTGCAGAATGATATGCAGAATAATGTGTTGAATGATGTGTAGAATGATGTGTAGAATGATGTGCAAATCATGTGGTGTAGAATGATGTGTAGAATGATGTGTAGAATGATGCGTAGAATGATGCGAAGAATGATGTGTAGAATGATGAGTAGAAAGATTTGTAGCATGATGCATATAATGATGTGTAGAATGATGTCTTGAATGAAGTGTAGAATGATTTGTAGATTGATGTGTAGAACGATGTGTAGAATGATGCGTAGAATGATGTGTGGAATGACGTGTAGAATGATGTGCAGATAGATGTTTCGAATGATGTGTCGAATGATGTGTAGAATGATGTGTAGAAAGATGTGTAGAATGATGCGTAGAATGATGTGTCGAATGATGTGTAGATTGATATGTAGAATGATGTGCAGATTGATGTGCAGAATGATATGTTGAAAGATGTGTAGAATAATGCGTAGAATGATGTGCAGAATGATGTGTAGAATGATGCGTAGAATGACGTATAGAACGATGTGTAGAATGATGTATATAATGAAGTGTAGAATGAAGTTGTGCAGATTGATGTGCAGAATGATGTGTAGAATGATGTGGAGAAAGATGTGTAGAATGATGCGTCGAATGATGTGTAGAATGATGCGTACAATGATGTGTAGAATGATGTGTAGAATGATGTGTAGAATGATCTGTAGAATGATGAGTAGAATGATGTGTAGAAAGATGTGTAGAATGATGTGTATAATGATGTGTAGAATGAGGTGTAGAATGATATGTAGAATGATGAGTAGAAAGTAGTGTAACATGATGCATATATTGATATGTAGAATGATGTATAGAATGATGTGTAGAATGAAGTTGTGTCGATTGATATGTACCATGATGTGTAGAATGATGTGTAGAATGATGTGTAGAATGATATGTAGAATGATGCGTAGAAAGATGTGTGGAATGATGTGTGGAATGATGTGCAGATTGATGTACAGAATGATGCGCAGATTGATGTGTAGAATTATGTGTAGAATTATGTGTAGAATGATGTGTAGACAGATGTGTAGAATGATGCGTAGAATGATGTGTAGATTGATGTGTCGAATTATGTGTAGAATGATGTGTCGAATGTTGGATAGAATGATGTGTCGAAAGAAGTTGCGTAGATTGATGTGTAGCATGATGTGTAGAATGATGTGCAGAATGATGCTTAGAATGATGTGTAGAATGTGGTGTAGCATGATGTTGTGCAGAATGATGTGTAGAATGATGTGCAGAATGATGTGTAGAATGATGTGTAGAATGACGTGTAAAATGATGTGTAGAATGATGTGTAGAATAATGTTTTGAATGATGTGTAGAATGATGTGTCGAATGATGCGTAGAATGATGTGTAGAATGATGTGTAGATTGATATGCAGAATGATGTGTAGAATGTGTGCAGAATGATGTGTTGAAAGATATGTTGAATGATGCGGAGAATGATGTGTAGAATGATGTGTAAAATGATGTGTAGAATTTTGTGTAGAATGATGTGTAGAACGATGTGTAGAAAGATGTGTAGCATGATGCATATAATGATGCGTAGAATGATGTGTAGATTGATGTGTAGAATGACGTGTAGAATGACGTGCAGAATGATGTGTCGAATGATGTGTCGAATGATGTGTAGAATGATGTGTAGAATGATGTATTGAAAGATGTGCAGAATGATGGTGAGTAGAATGTTGAGCCGAATGATGTGTAGAATGATGTGTGGAATAATGTGTAGAATGTCGTGTAGAATGATTTGTACAATGATGTGTAGAATGATGTGTAGATTGATGTTTTGTAGAATGATGTTCAGAATGACGTGTAGAATGATGTGCATAATTATTTGGAGAATGAAGTGTAATATGACGTGTAGAATGCTGTTGTGTAGATTGAAGGGGTAGAATGATGTCTAGATTGAAGTGTAGAATGATGTGTATAATGTTGTGCAGAATGTTGTTCAGAATGATTTGTAAAATGAGGTTTGGATGGATGTCTAGAATGATGTGTGCATTGACATGTAGAATGCTGTGTAGAATGATGTGCCGAATGATGTGTAGAATGATGAGGTGTAGAATGATGTGTAGAATAATGTCGTTTAGAACGATGTGCAGAATAATGTTTAGAATGATGTCTATAATGACGTGCAGAATGATGTATAGAATGATGCGTAGAATGATGTGTAGAATGATGTGTAGAATGATGTGTAGAATGATGTGTAGAATGATGTGTAGACAGATGTGTAGAATGATGTGTAGAATGATGTGCAGAATAATGGATAGAATGATGTGTAGAATGTGGTGTAGCATGATGTTGTGCAGAATGATGTGTAGAATGATGCGTAGAATGATGTGTAGAATGATGTGTAGAATGATGTGTAGAATGATGCGTAGAATGATGTGTAGAATGATGCGTAGAATGATGTTTTGAAAGATGTGTAGAATGATGTGTAGAATGATGTGTAGAATGATGTGTAGAATGATGTGTAGAATGATGTGTAGACAGATGTGTAGAATGATGTGCAGAATGATTTGTAGAATGGAGTGTAGAATGATGTATAGAATGATGTGCAGAATGATGGTGAGTAGAATGTTGAGCCGAATGATGTGTAGAATGATGTGTGGAATGATGTGTAGAATGTTTTGTAGAATCATGTTTAGAATGACATGTAAAATTATGTGTAGAATGATGTGTAGAATAATGTGTTGAATGATGTGTAGAATGATGTTTAGTATGATGTGTAAATCATGTGGTGTAGAATGATGTGTGGAATGATTTGTAGACTAACGTGTAGAATGATTCGTAGAATGATGTGTTGAAAGATGTGTAGAATGATGCGTAGAATGATACGTAGAATGATGAGTAGAATGATGTGTAGAATGATGTGTAGATTGATGTGTAGAAATATGTGTAGAATAATGCGTAGAATGATGTGCAGAATGATGTGTAGAATGATGCGTAGAATGAAGTTGTGCAGATTGATGTATAGTATGATGTGTAGAATGATGTGGAGAAAGATGTGTAGAATGATGCGTAGAATGATGTGTAGAATGATGCGTAGAATGATGTTTTGAAAGATGTGTAGAATGATGTGGAGAATGATACATAGAATGATGCGTAGAATGATGTGTAGAATGATGAGTAGAATGATGTGTAGAATGAAGTTGTGTAGATTGATGTTTAGAATGATGTGTAGAATGATGTGTAGAATAATTCGAAGAATGATGTGTTGAAAGATGTGCAGAATGATACGTAGAATGATGCGTAGAATGATGCGTAGAATGATGTGTAGAATGATTGTCGAATGATATGTAGATTGATGTGTAGAATGATGTGCAGAATGATGTGTAGAATGATATGCAGAATGATGTGCAGATTGTTGAGTAGAATGATGTGTAGAATGATGTGTATACTGATGTGTAGAATGATGTGTAGAATGATGTGTAGAAAGATGTGTAGAATGATGTGTAGAATGATGTGTAGAATGATGTATAGAATGATGCGTAGAATGATGCGTAGAATGATGTGTAGAATGATGTGCAGAATGATGTGCAGAATAATGTGTTGAATGATGTGTAGAATGATGTGTAGAATGATGTGCAAATCATCTGGTGTAGAATGATTTGTAGAATGATGTGCATAATGATGCGTAGAATGATGCGAAGAATGATGTGTAGAATGATGAGTAGAATGATGTGTGGAATGATTTGTAGAATGATGTGCAGATTGATGTGTCGAATGATGTGTGGAATGATGTGCATATTGATGTGTCGAATGATGTGCAGAATGATGTGTAGAATGAAGTGTAGAAAGATGTGTAGAATAATGCGTAGAACGATGTGTCGAATGACGTGTAGATTGATATGTAGAATGATGTGTAGAATGATGTGCAGATTGATGTGCAGAATGATATGTTGAAAGATGTGTCGAATGATATGTAAAATGACGTGTAGAATGATGTGTAGAATGCTGTGTAGAATGATGTGAAGAAAGATGTGTAGAATGATGTGTAGAATTATGCGTAGAATGAAGTTGTGCAGATTGATGTATAGAATGATGTGGAGAATGATGTGAAGAAAGATGTGTAGAATGATGCGTAGAATGATACGTAGAATGATGCGTAGAATGATGTGTAGAATGATGTGCAGAATGATGTGTAGAATGATATGCAGAATGATGTGCAGATTGTTGAGTAGAATGATGTGTAGAATGATGTGTATACTGATGTGTAGAATGATGTGTAGAATGATGTGTAGAAGGATGTGTAGAATGATACATAGAATGATGCGTAGAATGATGTGTAGAATGATGAGTAGAATGATGTGTAGAATGAAGTTGTGTAGATTGATGTTTAGAATGATGTGTAGAATGATGTGTAGAATAATTCGAAGAATGATGTGTTGAAAGATGTGCAGAATGATACGTAGAATGATGCGTAGAATGATGCGTAGAATGATGTGTAGAATGATTGTCGAATGATATGTAGATTGATGTGTAGAATGATGTGCAGAATGATGTGTAGAATGATATGCAGAATGATGTGCAGATTGTTGAGTAGAATGATGTGTAGAATGATGTGTATACTGATGTGTAGAATGATGTGTAGAATGATGTGTAGAAAGATGTGTAGAATGATGTGTAGAATGATGTGTAGAATGATGTATAGAATGATGCGTAGAATGATGCGTAGAATGATGTGTAGAATGATGTGCAGAATGATGTGCAGAATAATGTGTTGAATGATGTGTAGAATGATGTGTAGAATGATGTGCAAATCATCTGGTGTAGAATGATTTGTAGAATGATGTGCATAATGATGCGTAGAATGATGCGAAGAATGATGTGTAGAATGATGAGTAGAATGATGTGTGGAATGATTTGTAGAATGATGTGCAGATTGATGTGTCGAATGATGTGTGGAATGATGTGCATATTGATGTGTCGAATGATGTGCAGAATGATGTGTAGAATGAAGTGTAGAAAGATGTGTAGAATAATGCGTAGAACGATGTGTCGAATGACGTGTAGATTGATATGTAGAATGATGTGTAGAATGATGTGCAGATTGATGTGCAGAATGATATGTTGAAAGATGTGTCGAATGATATGTAAAATGACGTGTAGAATGATGTGTAGAATGCTGTGTAGAATGATGTGAAGAAAGATGTGTAGAATGATGTGTAGAATTATGCGTAGAATGAAGTTGTGCAGATTGATGTATAGAATGATGTGGAGAATGATGTGAAGAAAGATGTGTAGAATGATGCGTAGAATGATACGTAGAATGATGCGTAGAATGATGTGTAGAATGATGAGTAGAATGATGTGCAGAATGAAGTTGTGTAGATTGATGTTTAGAATGATGTGCAGAATGATGTGTAGAATGATATGCAGAATGATGTGCAGATTGTTGAGTAGAATGATGTGTAGAATGATGTGTATACTGATGTGTAGAATGATGTGTAGAATGATGTGTAGAAGGATGTGTAGAATGATGTGTAGAATGATGTGTAGAATGATGTATAGAATGATGCGTAGAATGATGCGTAGAATGATGTGTAGAATGATGTGTGGAATGATGTGCAGAATAATGTGTTGAATGATGTGTAGAATGATGTGTAGAATGATGTGCAAATCATGTGGTGTAGAATGATTTGTAGAATGATGTGCAGAATGATGCGTAGAATGATGCGAAGAATGATGTGTAGAATGATGAGTAGAAAGATGTGTAGCATGATGCATATAATGATGTTTAGAATGAAGTCTAGAATGAAGTGCAGAATGAAGTTGTGTAGATTGATGTGTAGAATGATGCGTAGAATGACGTGTGGAATGATTTGTAGAATGATGTGCAGATTGATGTGTCGAATGATGTGTGGAATGATGTGCATATTGATGTGTCGAATGATGTGTAGAATGATGTGTGGAATGATGTGTAGAAAGATGTGTAGAATAATGCGTAGAATGATGTGTCGAATGATGTGTAGATTGATATGTAGAATGATGTGTAGAATGATGTGCAGATTGATGTGCAGAATGATATGTTGAAAGATGTGTCGAATGATATGTAAAATGACGTGTAGAATGATGTGTAGAATGCTGTGTAGAATGATGTGAAGAAAGATGTGTAGAATGATGTGTAGAATGATGTGTAGAATGATGTGTGGAATGATGTGCAGATTGATGTACAGAATGATGCGCAGATTGATGTGTAGAATTATGTGTAGAATGATGTTTAGAATGATGTGTAGAATGATGGATAGAATGATGTGTCGAATAAAGTTGCGTAGATTGATGTGTAGAATGATGTGTAGAATGATGTGCAGAATGAAGTGTAGAAAGATTTGTAGAATGATGTATAGAATGATGTGTAGAATGCTGTGTAGAATGATGTGTCGAATGATGTGCAGAATGATGTTAGAATCATGTGTGGAATGATTTGTTGAATGTTGTGTCTAATTATGTGTAGAATGATGCGTAGAATGATGTGTAGAATGATGTGTAGAATGAGGTGTAGAATGATTTGTTGAATGATGTGTAGAATTATGTGCAGAATGATTTTGTGTCGAATGATGTGTAGAATGATATGGTAGAATGATGTGTAGAATGATCTGTCGAATGATGTGTAGAATGTTGATGAGCAGAATGTTGTGTAGAATGATGTGTAGAATGACGTGCAGAATGATGTGTAGAATGACGTGCAGAATGATGTGTAGAATGACGTGCAGAACGAAATGAAGAATTATGTGTAGAATGATGTGCAGAATGACGTGTAGAATGAAGTGTCGCATGATCTTACGAATGACGTTGTGTAGAATCATGTGTAGCATGATGTGTAGAATGATGTGTGGAATGATGTTGTGTAGAATGATGTGTCGAATGATGTGTAGAATGATATATAGAATGATAGGCAGAATGATGTTGAGCAGAATGATGTGTAGAATGATGTGTAGAATGATGTGTAGAATGATGTGTCGAATGACGTGTAGAATAATGTGTAGAATGAAGTGAAGAACGATGTGTAGAATGACGATGTGTAGAATGTTGTGCAGAATGAGGTATCGAATGATGTGCAGAATGTTGTGTAGAATGATGTGTATAATGATGTGTAGAATGATGTGCAGCATGATGTGTAGAATGATGTGTAGAATGATGTGCAAATTATGATGTGTAGACTGATGTGTAGAATGATGTGTAGAATGATGAGTAGAATGAATGATGTGTAGAATGATGTGTAAAATGATGTGTAGAATGATGTGTAGAATGATATATAGAATGATGTGAGAATGTATGATGTGCAGAATGAAGTGTAGAATGATGTGTAGAATGATATGCAGAATGAATGACGTGTAGAATGAATGATGTGTAGAATGATGTGTAGAAAGATGTGTCGAATGATGTGTAGATTTAATGATGTCTATACAGATGTGTAGAATGATGTGTCGAATGATGAGTAGAATGAATGATGTGTAGACTGATATGTAAAATGAAGTGTAGAATGATGTGTAGAATGATGTGCAGAATGAATTATGTGTAGAAAGACGTGTAGACGGATGTGCAGAATGATGCGTCGAATGATGTGTAGAATGATGTGTAGAATGATGTGTCGAATAATGTGTAGAATGATGTGTAGATGAATGATATGTCGAATGATGTGTAGAATGATGTGCAGAATGAATGAACTTTAGAATTATGTGTAGAATGATGTGTTGAATGATGTGTGGAATGAATGATCTGCAGAATGATGTGTAGATTGACGTGTAGAATGATGTGTAGAATGATGTGGAGATTGATGTGTAGAATGACGTGTAGACTGAATGATGTGTGGAATGATGTGTAGATTGTTGTGTAGAATGATTTGTAGAATGATGATGTCTAGAATGATGTGCAGAATGATATATGGACTGATGTGTGTCATGATGTCTAGAATGATGTGGAGAATGATGTGTACATTGATGTGTCGAATGACTGATGTTCATAATTACGTGTAGAATGATGTGTGGAATGATGTGAAGAATGATGTGCATAATGAATGATGTGTAGAATGATGACCTGTGGAATGATGCGAAGAATGATGTGGAGCATGATGTGTAGAATGATGTGTAGAATGATGATGTTTAGAATGAATGATGTGTAGAATGATGTATTGAATGTGCCGAATGATGTGAAGAATGATGTGTATAAAGATGTATAGAATGATGTTTAGAATGTTGTGTCGAATGATGTGTAGAATGAATGATGTGTAGAATGACGTGTAGAATGAAGTGTAAAATGATGATGTTTAGAAAAATGTGTTGAAAGATGTGTTGAATGATGTGTAGAATAAATGATGTGTAGAATGATGTGTAGAATGATGTGTAGAATGATGTGTAGAATGATGTGCGCATTGATGAGTAGAATGAATGATGTGCAGAATGATGTGCAGAATGATGTGTAGAATGATTTGTCGAATGAATGATTTGTAGAATGATGCGTAGAATGAAGTGTAGATTGATGTGTAGAATGATGTGTAAAATGATTGATGTTTAGAATGTTGTGTAGAATGATGTTTAGAATGACGTGTAGAATGATGTGTAGAATGATGAGTAGAATGAATGATGTGTAGAATGATGTGGAGAATGATGTGTAGAAGGATGTCTAGAATGAAGTGTAGAATCATGTGGAATATGATGTGTAGAATGAATGATGTGCAGAATGATGTGTTGATTGATGTGCAGAATGATGTGTAGAATGATGTTTCGAATGCATGATGTGCAGAATGACGTGTAGAATGATGTGTCGAAATATGTGTAGAATAAATGATGTGTAGAATGATGTGTAAAATGATGTGTAAAATGATTTGCAGAATGAAGTGTAGAATGATGTGGAGAATGATGTGTAGAAGGATGTGCAGAATGAAGGGTAGAATGAAGTGTCGAATCATGTCGAGAATGATGTGTAGAATGAATGATGTGTAGATAGATGTGTAGAATGAATGCTGTGTAGAATGACATGTAGATTGATGTGTAGAATGATGTGGAGAATGATGTGTAGAATGATGTCCAGTATGATGTGCAGAATGATGTGCAGAATGATGTGAAGAATGATGTGTGGAATCAATGATGTGTAGAATGCTGTGTAGATTGATGTACAGAATGATGTTCAGAATGATGTGTTGATGTTTGTGTAGAATGGTGTGTAGAATGAAGTGTGGAATGATGTGTGAAATGAAGTGCAGAGTGATGTGTAGAATGATGTGCAGAATGAATAATGTGCAAAATGACGTGTAGAATGATGTGTGGAGTGATGAGTCGAAAGATGTGTAGAATGAATGATGTTTAGAATGGTGTGTAGAATTATATGTATATTGATGTGCAGATTGAATGATGTGTGCAATGAATTGCAGAATGATGTATAGAATGACGTGTAGAATGAATGATTTGTAGAATGACGTGTAGAAGGACGGGTAGAATGATGTGTATAATGATGTGTAGAATGATGTGCAGAATTAATGATGTGTAGAATGAGGTGCAGAATGATGTGTAGAATGATGTGTAGAATGATTGATGTTTAGAATGTTGTGTAGAATGAATGAAATGTAGAATGATGGGTAGAATGAATGATGTTTAGAATGATGTGTAGAATGATGTGCAGAATGAATGATGTGCAGAATGATGATATGTGGAATGATGCGAACAATGATGTGTAGAATGATGTTGTAGAATGATGTGGAGCATGATGTGTACAATGATGTGTAGAATGATGATGTTTAGAATGTATGATGTGGAGAATGATGTATTGAATGTGCCGAATGATGTGTAGAATGATGTGTATAGAGATGTATAGAATCATGTTTAGAATGATGTGAAGAATGATGTGTAGAATGAATGATGTGCAGAATGACGTGTAGAATGAGGTGTAAAATGATGATGTTTAGAATAATGTGTTGAAAGATGTGTAGAATTAATGAAGTGTAGAATGATGTGTAGAATGATGTGTAGAATGATGGTTGGAATGATGTGTAGAATGAATGATGTGTAGAATGATGTGCAGTATGATGTGTAGAATGATGTGTAGATTGATGTGTAGAATGAACGATGTGTGGAATGAAGAGTAGAATGATATGTAGAATGATGTGTAGAATGAACGATTTGTAGAATTATGCATAGAATTATGTGTAGAATGATGTTTAGAATTATGTGTAAAATGAATGATGTGTAGAATGATGTGTAGAATGATGTGTAAAATGAATGATGTGTAGAATGATGTGCAGAATGATGTGCAGAATGAATGATGTGCAGAATGACGTGTAGATTGATGTGTGTAATGATGTGGAGAATGATGTGTAGAATCGTGTGTGGAATGATGTGCAGAGTGATGTGCAGAATGATGTGTGGAATGAATGATGTGCAGAATGACGTGTAGAATGATTTGTATAAGGATGTGTGGAATGAATTATGTGTAGAATGATGTGCAGAATGGTGTGTAGAATGATGTGTATATTGATGTGTAGAATGAATGATGTGTGGAATAAATTGTAGAATGATGTAAAGAATGACGTGTAGAATGATTAGATTTGTAGAATGACGTGTAGAATGACGTGTAGAATGATGTGTACAATGATGTGTAGAATGAATGATGTGTAGAATGATGTGCAGAATGATGTGTAGAATGAATAATGTGTAGAATGACGTGTAGAATGACGTGCAGAATGATGTGCAGAATGAATGATGTGCAGAATGACGTGTAGATTGATGTGTAAAATGATGTGGAGAATCATGTGTAGAATGATATGTGGAATGATGTGCAGAGTGATGTGCAGAATGATGTGTAGATTGAATGATGTGCAGAATGACGTGTAGAATGATGTGTAGAATGAAGTGTCGAAAGATTTGTAGAATTAATGATGTGCAGAACGATGTGTAGAATGATGTGTAGAATTAATTATGTGTAGAATGATGTGCAGAATGGTGTGTAGAATGATGTGTATATTGATATGTAGAATGAATGATGTATGGAATGAATTGCAGATTGATGTATAGAATGACGTGTCGAAAGAATGATTTGTAGAATGATGTGTAGAATGATGTGTAGAATAATGTGTAGAATGAATGATGTGTAGAATGATGTGTAGAATTCTGTGTAGAAATCTGTGTAGAATGATTGATGTTTGGAATGTTGTGTAGAATGAAGTTTGGAATGATGTGTAGATTGATGTGTGGAATGAATGATGTGTAGAATGATGCATAGAATGAAGTGTAGATTGATGTTCAGAATGATGTGTAGAAAGAATGATGTGTAGAATGATGTGTAGAATGATGTGTAGAATGAATATGTGTAGAATGATGCATAGAATGAAGTGTAGAGTGATGTTCAGAATGATGTGTAGAAAGAATGATGTGTAGAATGATGTGTAGAATGATGTGTAGAATGAATGATGTGTCGAATGATGTGTAGAATCACGTGAAGATTGATGTGTAGAATGAATGATGTGTAGAATGAAGTGTATAATGATGTGTAGAATGATGTGAAGAATGATGTGCAGAATGATGTGTGGAACAATAGTGGAATCTATGAAGTGTAGAATTATGTGCAGAATGATGTGTCGAATGATGTGCAGATTGATGTGCAGAATGAATGATGTGTAGAATGAAGTGTATAATGATGTGTATAATGATGATTAGAATTTCGTGTGGAATGATGTGTAGAATGAATGCTGTGTGGAATGATGATGTGAAGAATGATGTGTAGAATGATGCATATAATGATATGTAGAATGATTGGTGTGTAGAATGATGTGTAGAATGATGTGTAGAATGATGTGAAGAATGATGTGCAGAATGAATGATGTGTAGAATGAAGTGTAGAATGATGTGTATAATGATGATTAGAATTTCGTGTGGAATGATGTGTCGAATGAATGATGTGTGGAATAATGATGTGAAGAATGATGTGTAGAATGATGCATATAATGATATGTAGAATGATTGTTGTGTAGAATGATGTGTAGAATGATGTGCAGAATGATGTGTAGAATGAATGATGTGTAGAATGATGTGTAGAATGATATGTAGAATGATGTGTATATTGATGTGTTGAATGAATGTTGTGTGGAATGAATTGCAGAATGATGTGTAGAATGAATGACGTGTAGAATGAATGATTTGTAGAATAATATGTACAATGACGGATAGAATGATGTGTATAATGATGTGTAGAATTAATAATATGTAGAATGATGTGCAGAATGATGTGTAGAATGAAGTGTAGAATGAATGATGTGTAGAATGATGTGTAGAATGCAGTGTAAAAATCTGTGTAGAATGATTGATGTTTAGAATGTTGTGTAGAATGACGTGTAGAATGATGAGTATAATGAATGATGTGTAGAATGATGTGGAGAATGATGTGTAGAAGGATGTGTAGATGATGTGTGGAACAATGTGTAGAATGATGTGTAGAATGATGTGTAGAATGAAGTGTAGAATCATGTGGAATATGATGTGTAGATTGAATGATGTGCAGAATGACGTGTAGATTGATGTGTAGAATGATGTGGAGAATGATGTGTAGAATGATTTGTGGAATGATGTGCAGAGTGATGTGTAGAATGATGTGTAGAATGAATGATGTGCAGTTAGACGTGTAGAATGATGTGTCGAAATATGTGTAGAATGAATGATGTGTAGAATGATGTGTAGAATGATGTGTAGAATGATTTGCAGAATGATGTGTAGAATGATGTGTAGAATCACGTGCAGATTGATGTGTAGAATGATGTGTAGAATGAATGATGTGTAGAAAGATGACGTGGAGAATGCTGTTTAGAATGATGTGTAGAATTATGTGCAGAATGATGTGTCGAATGATGTGTAGATTGATGTGTAGAATGAATGATGTGCAGTTAGACGTGTAGAATGATGTGTCGAAATATGTGTAGAATGAATGATGTGTAGAATGATGTGAAGAATGATGTGTAGAATGATGTATATAATAATATGTAGAAAGATTGGTGTGTAGAATGACGTGTAGAATGAAGTGTAGAATGATGATGTTTAGAATGATGTGTTGAAAGATGTGTAGAATGAATGAAGTGTAGAATGATGTGTAGAATGATGTGTAGAATGATGTGTAGAATGAATGATGTGTAGAATGATGTGTAGAATTCTGTGTAGAAATCTGTGTAGAATGATTGATGTTTGGAATGTTGTGTAGAATGAAGTTTGGAATGATGTGTAGAATGACGTGTAGAATGATGTGTTGAATTATATGTAGAATGATGTTTCGAATGATGTGTAGATTGATGTGTGGAATGAATGATGTGTAGAATGATGCATAGAATGAAGTGTAGAGTGATGTTCAGAATGATGTGTAGAAAGAATGATGTGTAGATTGATGTGTAGAATGAATGATGTGTAGAATGAAGTGTATAATGATGTGAAGAATGATATGCAGCGTGAATGATGTGTAGAATGATGGTCTGTGGAATGACGCGAAGAATGATGTGCAGAATGATGTTGTAGAATGAAGTGGAGAATGATATGTGGAATGATGTGTCTAATGATGATGTTTAGAATGAATGAAGTGTAGAATGATGTATTGAATGTGCCGAATGTTGTGTAGAATGATGTGTATAAAGATGTATAGAATGATGTGCAGAATGATTTGTAGAATGATGTGTAGAATGCATGATGTGTAGAATGACGTGAAAAATGAAGTGTAGAATGATGATGTGTAGAATGATGTGTCGAAAGATATGTAGAATGAATGAAGTGTAGAATGACGTGCAGAATGATGTGTAGAATGATGTGTAGAATGCGGTGCAGAATGAATGATGTGTAGAATGATGTGCACAATGATGTGCGGATTGATGTGTAGAATGAATGATGTGCAGTTTGAAGTGCAGAATGATGTGTAGAATGAATGATTTCTGGAATGATGCGTAGAATGATGTGTAGAATGATGTGCAGAATGATGTGTAGAATGAATAATGTTTAGAATGATGTGTAGAATGAATGATGTGTCGAATGAATTGCAGAATGATGTATAGAATGACGTGAAGAATGAATGATTTGAAGAATGATGTGAAGAATGACGGTGAGAATGATGTCTATAATGATGTTTAGAATGATGAGTAGAATGATATGTGGAAAGAATTGTAGAATTATGTGGAATATGATTTGTCGAATGAATGATGTGCAGAAGGACGTGTAGATTGATGTGTAGAATGATGTGGAGAATGATGTGTAGAATGATGTGTGGAATGATGTGCAGAGTGATGTGTAGAATGATGTGTAGAATGATGTGTAGAATGATGTGTAGAATGATCTGTAGAATGATGAGTAGAATGATGTGTGGAAAGATGTGTAGAATGATGTGTAGAATGATGTGTAGAATGAGGCGTAGAATGATATGTAGAATGATGAGTAGAAAGTAGTGTAGCATGATGCATATATTGATGTGTAGAATGATGTATAGAATGATGTGTAGAATGATGAGTAGAATGATATGTAGAAAGAATAGTAGAATCATGTGGAATATGATTTGTCGAATGAATGATGTGCAGAAGGACGTGTAGATTGATGTGTAGAATGATGTGGAGAATGATGTGTAGAATGATGTGTGGAATGATGTGCAAAATATTTTGCAGAATGATGTGTAGAATGATGTGTAGAATGACGTGCAGATTGATGTGTAGAATGATGTGTAGAATGAATCATGTGCAGAATGATGACGTGGAGAATGATGTTTAGAATGATGTGCAGAATGATATGGAGAATGATGTGTGGAACAATAGTGGAATCTATGAAGTGTAGAATGATGTGTAGGATGATGTGTCGAATGATGTGTGGATTGATGTGTAGAATGAATGATGTGTAGAATGAAGTGTAGAATGATGTGTAGAATGATGATTAGAATTTTGTGCAGAAGGATGTGTACAATGAATGATGTGTGGAATGATGATGTGTAGAATGATGTATATAATGATATGCAGAATGATTGGTAGAATGAATGATGTGCAGAATGATGTGCAGAATGATGTGTAGAATGATGTGAAAAATGATGTTCAGAATGAATGATGTGCACAGTGATGATCTGTGGAATAATTCGAAGAATGATGTGCAGAATCATATTGTAGAATGATGTGGAGAATGATGTGTAGAATGACGTGTCGAATGATGATGTTTAGAATGAATGATGTGTAGAATGATTTATTGAATGTGCCGAATGATGTGTAGAATGATATGTATAAAGATGTATAGAATGATGTGTAGAATGATGTGTAGAATGATGTGCGGAATGAATGATGTGTAGAATGACGTGTAGAATTAAGTGTCGAATGATGATGTTTATAATGATGTGTCGAAAGATGTGTAGAATGAATGAAGTGCAGAATGATGTGTAGAATGATGTGTAGAATGATGTGTAGAATGAAAGATGTGTAGAATGATGTTTAGAATGATGTGTAGAATGATATGTGGAATGATGTGTATATTGATGTGTACTATGATGTGTAGAATCATGTGTATAATGATATTTAGAATGATGTGTAGAATGATGTGTAGAATGATATGTGGAATGATGTGTATATTGATGTGTACTATGATGTGTAGAATCATGTTTATAATGATATTTAGAATGATGTGTAGAATGATGTGTAGAATGATATGTGAAATGGTGTGCAGAGCGATGTGTAGAATGATGTGTAGAATGAATGATCTGCAAAATGACGTGTAGAATGAAGTGTAGAATGATGTGTAGAATGATTTGTAGACTGATGTGTAGAATGAAATATGTGTAGAATGATGTTTAGAATGATGTGTAGAATGATGTGCAGAATGATGTGTAGAATGATATGTGGAATGATGTGTATATTGTTGTGTACTATGATTTGTAGAATCATGTGTAGAATGATATTTAGGATGATGTGTAGAATGATGTGTAGAATGATATGTGAAATTGTGTGCAGAGAGATGTGTAGAATGATGTGTAGAATGAATGATGTACAAAATGACGTGTAGAATGATGTGTAGAATGATGTGTAGAATGATTTGTAGAAAGAATGATGTGTAGAATGATGTGTACAATTATGTGTGGAATGATCTGCGGCTTGATGTGTAGAATGAAGTGCAGAATGATGTGTAGAATGATGTGTAGAATGAAAGATTTGTAGAATGATGCGTAGAATGATGTGTAGAATGATGTTCAGAATGATGTGTAGAATGAATGATGTGTAGAATGATGTGTAGCATGATGTGTATATTGATGTGTGGAATGAATGATGTTTGGAATGAATTGCAGAATGATGCATAGAACGACGTGTAGAATGAATGATTTGTAGAATAATGTGTAGAATGACGGGTAGAAAGATGTGTAGAATGATGTGGAGAATGATGTGTGGAATGATGTGTGGAATGTTGTGCAGAGTGATGTGTAGAATGATGTGTAGAATGAATGATGTGCAGAATCACGTGTAGAATGATGTGTCGAAAGATGTGTAGAATAATGTGTAGAATGATGTGTAGAATGAATGGTGGGTAGAATGATGTGTAGAATGATGTGTAGACTGATGTGCGGATTGATGTGTAGATTGAATGACGTGCAGAATGAAGTGCAGAATGATGTGTAGAATTTTGTGTAGAATGAGTGATTTGTAGAAAGATGAGTAGAATGATGTGTAGAATGATGTTCAGAATGATGTGCAGAATGAATGATGTGTAGAATGATGTGTATATTGATGTGTCGAATGAATGATGTGTGGAATGAATTGCAGAATGATGTATAGAACGATGTGCAGAATTAATGATTTGTAGAATAACGTGTAAAATGACGGGTAGAATGATGTATATAATGATGTGGAGAATTATGTGTAGACTAATGTGTGGATTGATGTGCAGAGTGATGTGTAGAATGTTGTGTAGAATGAATGATGTGCAGAATGACGTGTAGAATGAGGTGCAGAAAGATGTGTAGAATGACGTGTAGATTGATGTGTAGAATGATGAGCAGGATCAATGATGTGTAGAATGATGACGTGGAGAATGAAGTTTAGAATGATTTGTAGAATGATGTGGAATATGATGTGTGGAATAATAGTGGAATCTATGAATTGTAGATTGATGTGTAGAATGATGTGTAGAATGATGTGTAGATTGATGTGTGGAATGAATTATGTGTAGAATGATGTGTAGAATGATGATTAGAATGTTGTGTAGAATGATGTGTCGAATGAATGATGTGTGGAATGATGATGTGTAGAATGATGTGAAGAATGATGTACATAATGATATGTAGAATGATGGGTGGAATGAATGATGTTTCGAATGATGTGTAGAATGATGTGTAGAAAGATGGGAAGAATGATGTGCAGAATGAATGATGTGTACAATGATGATCTGTGGAATGATGCGAAGAATGATGTGTAGAATGATGTGTAGAATCTTGAATTGAATGTGCCGAATGATGTGTAGAATGATGTGTATAAAGATGTAAAGAATGATGTTTAGAATGATGTGTAGAATGATGTGTATAATGAATGATGTGTAGAATGACGTGTAGAATGAAGTGTAGAATGATGATGTGTAGAATGATGTGTTGAAAGATGTGTAGAATGAATGAAGTGCAGAATGATGTGTAGAATCATGTGTAGAATGATGTGTAGAATGACGTGCAGAATGAATGATGTGTAGAATGAAGTGTAGAATGATGTGTAGAATGATGTGCGGATTGATGTGTGGAATGAATGATGTGCAGAATGAAGTGCAGAATAATGTATAGAATGATGTGTATAAAGAATGATGTGTGGAATGATGTGTAGAATGAATGATGTGTCGAATGATGTGTAGAATGATGTGTATATTGATGTGTAGAATGAATGATGTGTGGAATGAATTGCAGAATGATGTATAGAATAATGTGTAGAATTAATGATTTGTAGAATAATGTGTAGAATGACGGGTAGAATGATGTTTATAATGATTTGTGGAATTAATGGTGTGCAGAATGATGTGCTGAATGAGTATGGAATGAATGATGTGCAGAATGATGTGTAGAATTCTGTGTAGAAAGCTGTGCAGAATGATTGAAGTTTAGAATGTTGTGTAGAATGAAGTTTAGAATGATGTGTAGAATGAAGTGTGGAATGATGAGTAGAATGAATGATGTGTAGAATGATGTGGTGAATGATGTGGAGAAGGATGTGTAGAATGATGTGTAGAATGATGTGTAGAATGAAGTGTAGAATCATGTGGAATATGATGTGTAGATTCAATGATGTGCAGAATGACGTGCAGATTGATGTGCAGAATGATGCGGAGAATGATTTGTAGAATGATTTGTGAAATGATGTGCTGAATGATGTGCAGAATAATGTGTAGAATGAATGATGTGCAGTTAGACGTGTAGAATGATGTGTCGAAAGATGTGTAGAATGAATGATGTGTAGAATGATGTTCAGAATGATGTGCAGAATGATGTGCAGAATGAATGATGTGTAGATGATGTGTATATTGATGTGTCGAATGAATGATGTGTGGAATGAATTGCAGAATGATGTATAGAACGACGTGTAGAATGAATGATATATAGATTAAAGTGTAAAATGACGGGTAGAATGATGTGTTTAATGATGTGGAGAATTATGTGTAGAATAATGCATGGAATGATGTGCAGTTAGACGTGTAGAATGATGTGTCGAAAGATGTGTAGAACGAATGATGTGTAGAATGATGTGTAGAATGATGTGTAGAATTATTTGCAGAATGATGTGTAGAATGATGTGTAGAATGACGTGTAGATTGATGTGTAGTATGATGTGGAGAATGATTTGCAGAATGATGTCTAGAATGATGTGTAGAATCACGTGCAGATTGATGTGTAGAATGATGACGTGGAGAATGATGTTTCGATAGATGTGTAGAATGATGTGGTGAATGATGTGTGGAACAATAGTGTAATCTAAGAACTGTACAATTATGTGTAGAATGATGTGTCGAATGATGTGTAGATTGATGTGTAGAATGAATGATGTGTCGAATGAAGTGTGGAATGATGTGTAGAATGATGATTACAATTTTGTGTAGAATGATGTGCAGAATGAATGATGTGTGGAATGATGATGTGAAGAATGATGTGTAGAATGATGCATATAATGATATGTAGAATGATTGGTGTGGAGAATGATGTGTAGAATGATGTGTAGAATGATGTGAAGAATGATGTGCAGAATGAATGATGTGTAGAATGATGACCTGTGGAATGATGTGAAGAATGATGTGCAGAAAATGTTGTAGAATGATGTGGAGAATGATGTGTAAAATGATGTGTATAATGATGATGTTTAGAATGAATGATGTGTAGAATGATGTATTGAATGTGCCAAATGATGTGTAGAATGATGTGTATAAAGATGTATAGAATGATTTGTAGAATGATGAGTAGAATAATGTGTAGAATGAATGATGTGTATAATGACGTGGAAAATGAAGTGTAGAATGATGATGTGTAGAATGATGTGTAGTATGATGTGTAGAATGAATGATTTCTAGAATGATGCGTAGAATGATGTGTAGAATGATGTGCAGAATGATGTGTAGAATGAATGATGTGTAGAATGTTGTGTAGAATGATGTGTATATTGATATGTCGAATGAATGATGTGTGGAATGAATTGCAGAATGATGTATAGAATGACGTGTAGAATGAATGATTTGTAAAATAACGTGTAGAATGACGGATAGAATGATGTGAATATTGATGTGTAGAATGAATGATGTGTGGAATGATGTGTAGAATGCTGTGTAGAAATCTGTGTAGAATGATTGATGTTTCGTATGTTGTGTAGAATGAAATTTAGAATGATGTGTAGAATGACGTGTAGAATGATAAGTAGAATGAATGATGTGTAGAATGATGTGCAGATGATGTGTGGAACAATGTGTAGAATGATGTGTAGAATGATGTGTAGAATGAAGTGTAGAATCATGTGGAATATGATGTGTAGAATGAATGATGACCAGAATGACGTGTAGATTGATGTGCAGAATGATGTGGGGAATGATGTGTGGAATGATTTGTGGAATGATGTGCAGAGTGATGTGTAGAATGATGTGTAGAATGAATGATGTGCAGTTAGACGTGTAGAATGATGTGTCGAAATATGTGTAGAATCAATGATGTGTAGAATGATGTGTAGAATGAGTTGCAGAATGATGTGTAGAATGATGTGTAGAATCACGTGCAGATTGATGTGCAGAATGATGTGTAGAATGAATAATGTGTAGAATGATGATGTGCAGAATGATGTGTATAATGATGTGGTGAATGATGTGTAGAATGATGTGCAGAATGATAATCTGTAGAATGATGTGTCGAATGTTGTTTAGAATCATGATGTGCAGAATGATGTGACGAATGATGTGTAGAATGAATGATGTGTAGAATGATGTGTAGAATGATGTGTAGAATGATGTGCAGATTGATGTGTAGAATGAATGATTTGTAGAATGATGCGTAGAATGAAGTGTAGAGTGATGTACAGAATGATGTCTAGCAAGAATGATGTGTAGAATGATTTGTAGAATGATGTGTAGAATGAATGATGTGTCGAATGATGCGTAGAATGATGTGTATATTGATGTGTAGAATAAATGATGTGTGGAATGTATTGCAGAATGATGTATAGCATGACGTGTAGAATGAATGATTTGTAAAATAATGTGTCGAATGACGGATAGAATGATGTGTATAATGATGTGTAGAATTAATGGTGTGTAGAATGATGTGCAGAATGATGTGTAGAATGATGTGAAGAATGATGTGTGGAATGATGTGTAGATTGAATGATGTGTAGAATGATGGGAAGAATGATGTGCAGAATAAATGATGTGTAGAATGATGATCTGTGGAATGATTCGAAGAATGATGTGTAGAATGATGTTGTAGAATGATTTGTAGAATGATGTATTGAATGTGCCGAATGATGTGTAGAATGAATGATGTGTAGAATGACGTGTAGAATGAAGTGTAGAATGATGATGTGTAGAATGATGTGTTGAAAGATGTGTAGAATGAATGAAGTGTAGAATGATGTGTAGAATGATGTGTAGAATGATGTGCAGAATGATGTATAGAATGACGTGCAGAATGAATGATTTGTAGAATAACGTGTAAAATGACGGGTAGAATGATGTGTATAATGATGTGGAGAATTATGTGTAGAATAATGTGTGGAATGATGTGCAGAGTGATGTGTAGAATGATGTGTAGAATGAATGATGTGCAGAATGACGTGTAGAATGATGTGTCGAAAGATGTGTAGAATGACGTGTAGATTGATGTGTAGAATGATGTGTAGGATCGATGACGTGGAGAATGATGTTTAGAATGATGTGTAGAATGATGTGGAATATGATGTGTGGAATAATAGTGGAATCTATGAATTGTAGAATGATGTATAGATTGATGTGTAGAATGATGTGTCGAATGATGTGTAGATTGACGTGTGGAATGAATTATGTGTAGAATAATGTGTAGAATGATGATTAGAATGTTGTGTAGAATGATGTGCGAATGAATGATGTGTGGAATGAAGATGTGTAGAATGATGTGAAGAATGATGTACATAATGATATGTAGAATGATGGGTAGAATGAATGATGTTTAGAATGATGTGTAGAATGATGTGTAGAAAGATGGGAAGAATGATGTGCAGAATGAATGATGTGTACAATGATGATCTGTGGAATGATGCGAAGAATGATGTGTAGAATGATGTTGTAGAATGATGTGTAGAATGATGTATTGAATGTGCCTAATGATGTGTAGAATGATGTGTACAAAGATGTATAGAATGATGTTTAGAATGATGTGTAGAATGATGTGTAGAATGTATGATGTGTCGAATGACGTGTAGAATGAAGTGTAGAATGATGATGTGTAGAATGATGTGTTGAAAGATGTGTAGAATGAATGAAGTGCAGAATGATGTGTAGAATGATGTGTAGAATGATGTGTAGAATGATGTGCAGAATGAATGATGTGTAGAATGAAGTGTAGAATGATGTGTAGAATGATATGCGGTTTGATCTGTGGAATGAATGATGTGCAGAATGTAGTGCAGAATAATGTGTAGAATGATGTGTATAAAGAATGATGTGTGGAATGATGTGCGGAATGATGTGTAGAATGAATGATGTGTCGAATGATGTGTAGAATGATGTGTATATTCATGTGTAGAATGAATGATGTGTGGAATGAATTGCAGAATGATGTATAGAATGATGTGTAGAATTAATGATTTGTACAATAATGTGTAGAATGACGGGTAGAATGATGTTTCTAATGATGTGTGGAATTAATGGTGTGTAGAATGATGTGCAGAATGATGTGTAGAATGATGTGAAGAATAATGTGTGGAATGATGTGTAGATTGAATGATGTGTTGAATGATGGGAAGAATGATGTGCAGAATAAATGATGTGTAGAATGATGATCTGTGGAATGATTCGAAGAATGATGTGCAGAATGTTGTGTAGAATGATGTATAGAATGAATGATGTGTAGAATGATGTGTGTAGAATTCTGTGTAGAATTCTGTGTAGAAATCTGTGTAGAATGATTGATGTTTAGAATGTTGTGTAGAATGAAGTTTAGAATGATGTGTAGGATGAAGTGTAGAATGATGAGTAGAATGAATGATGTGTAGAATGATGTGGTGAATGATGTGTAGAATGATGTGCAGAATGAAGTGTAGAATCATGTGGAATATGATGTGTAGAATCAATGATGTGCAGAATGACGTGCAGATTGATGTGCAGAATGATGCGGAGAATGATGTGTAGAATGATTTGTGGAATGATGTGCAGAATGAAGTGCAGAATGATGTGTAGAATGAATGATTTGCAGTTAGACGTGAATAATGAAGTGTCGAAAGATGTGTAGAATGAATGATGTGTAGAATGACGTGTAGATTGATGTGTAGTATGATGATGAGAATGATTTGCAGAATGATGTGTAGAATGATGTGTAGAATCACGTGCAGATTGATGTGTAGAATTATGACGTGGAGAATGATGTTTCGAATGTTGTGTAGAATGAATTGCAGAATGATGTGTAGAATGATGTGTAGAATGAAAGATTTGTAGAATGATGCGTAGAATGATGTGTAGAATGATGTTCGGAATGATGTGTGGAATGAATGATTTGTGGAATGAATTGCAGAATGATGCATAGAACGACGTGTAGAATGAATGATTTGTAGAATAATGTGTAGCATGACGGGTAGAAAGATGTGTAGAATGATGTGGAGAATGATGTGTAGAATGATGTGTGGAATGATGTGCAGAGTGATGTGTAGAATGATGTGTGGAATGAATGATGTGCAGAATGACGTGTAGAATGATGTGTCGAAAGATGTGTAGAATGAATGATATGTAGAATAATGTGTAGAATGATGTGTAGAATGATTTGCAGAATGATGTTTACAATGATGTGTTAAATTATGTGTAGAATGATGTGTCGAATGACGTGTAGATTGATGTGTGGAATGAATGATGTGTAGAATCAAGTTTAGAATGATGTTTAGAATGATGTGAAGAATGATGTGGAGAATGATGTGTCGAATGATGTGTAGATTGATGTGTGGAATGAATGATGTGTAGAATCAAGTGTAGAATGATGTGTAGAATGATGATTAGAATGTTGTGTAGAATGATGTGTCGAATGAATGATGTGTGGAATGATGATGTGTAGAATGATGTGTAGAAAGATGTATATAATGATATGTAGAATGAGGGTAGAATGAATGATGTGTAGAATGATATGTAGAATGATGGGAAGAATGATGTGCAGAATGAATGATGTGTAGAATGATGAGCTGTGGAGTGATGGGAAGAATGATGTGTAGAATGATGTATTGAATGTGCCGAATGATGTGTAGAATGATGTGTATAAAGTTGTATAGAATGATGTTTAGAATGATGTGTAGAATGACGTGTAGAATGAAGTGTAGAATGATGATGTGTAGAATGATGTGTTGAAAGATGTGTAGAATGAATGAAGTGTAGAATGATGTGTAGAATGATGTGTAGAATGATGTGTAGAATGATGATGTGTAGAATGATGTGTTGAAAGATGTGGAGAATGAATGAAGTGCAGAATGAAGTGTAGAATGATGTGTAGAATGAATGATGTGTAGAATGATGATCTGTGGAATGATGGGAAGAATGATGTGTAGAATGATGTTGTAGAATGATGTGTATAATGATGTATTGAATGTGCCGAATGATGTGTAGAATGATGTGTATAAAGTTGTATAGAATGATGTTTAGAATGATGTGTAGAATGACGTGTAGAATGAAGTGTAGAATGATGATGTGTAGAATGATGTGTTGAAAGATGTGTAGAATGAATGAAGTGTAGAATGATGTGTAGAATGATGTGTAGAATGATGTTTAGAATGATGTGTAGAATGAATGATGTTTAGAATGATGTGTAGAATGACGTGTCGAATGATGTGCAGATTGATGTGCAGAATGAATGATGTGCAGAATGAAGTGCAGAATGATGTGTAGAATGATATGTAGAATGAATGATTTGTAGAATGATGCGTAGAATGAAGTGTAGAGTGATGTACAGAATGATCTCTACAAAGAATGATGTGTAGAATGATTTGTAGAATGATGTGTAGAATGAATGATGTGTCGAATGATGCGTAGAATGAAGTGTATATTGATGTGTAGAATAAATGATGTGTGGAATGAATTGCAGAATGATGTATAGAATGACGTGTAGAATGAATGATTTGTAAAATAATGTGTCGAATGAATTATAGAATGATGTGTATAATGATGTGTAGAATTAATGGTGTGTAGAATGATGTGTAGAATGATGTGCAGAATGACATGTAGATTGATGTGTAGAATGATGTGGAGAATGACGTGTAGAATGATGTCCAGAATGATGTTGAGAATGATGTGTAGAATGATGTGTGGAATCAATGATGTGTAGAATGCTCTGTAGGTTGATTTACAGAATTATGTTCAGAATGATGTGTTGATGTATGTGTAGAATGATGTGTAGAATGATGTGTGAAATGGTTTGCAGAGAGATGTGTAGAATGATGTGTAGAATGAATGATGTGCAAAATGACGTGCAGAATGATGGTAGAATGATGTGTAGAATGATTTGTAGAATGAATGATGTGTAGAATGATGTGTACGATTATGTGTGGAATGATCTGCGGCTTGATGTGTAGAATGAATGATGTGCAGAATGAAGTGCAGAATGATGTGTAGAATGACGTGTAGAATGAAAGATTTGTAGAATGATGCGTAGAATGACGTGTAGAATGATGTTCAGAATGATGTGTAGAATGAATGATGTGTAGAATGATGTGTTGCATGATGTGTATATTGATGTGTGGAATGAATGATGTGTGGAATGAATTGCAGAATGATGCATAGAACGACGTGTAGAATGAATGATTTGTAGAATAATGTGTAGAATGACGGGTAGAAAGATGTGTAGAATGATGTGGAGAATGATGTGTAGAATGATGTGTGGAATGATGTGCAGTGTGATGTGCAGAATGATGTGTAGAATGAATGATGTGCAGAATAACGTGTAGAATGATGTGTCGAAAGATGTGTAGAATGAATGATGTGTAGAATAATGTGTAGAATGATGTGTAGAATGATTTGCAGAATGATGTATAGAATGATGTGTAGAATGACGTGTAGATTTATGTGTAGAATGATGTTTGGAATGATATGTTAAATTATGTGCAGAATGATGTGTCGAATGACGTGTAGATTGATGTGTGGAATGAATGATGTGTAGAATCAAGTGTAGAATGATGTTTAGAATGATGTGAAGAATGATGTGGAGAATGATGTGTCGAATGATGTGTAGATTGATGTGTGGAATGAATGATGTGTAGAATCAAGTGTAGAATGATGTGTAGAATGATGATTAGAATGTTGTGCAGAATGATGTGTCGAATGAATGATGTGTGGAATGATGATGTGTAGAATGAATGATGTGTAGAATGATGTGTAGAATGAATGATGTGCTGAATGAAGTGCAGAATGATGTGTAGAATGATATGTAGAATGAATTATTTGTAGAATGATGCGTAGAATGAAGTATGGAGTGATGTACAGAATGATGTCTAGCAAGAATGATGTGTAGAATGATTTGTAGAATGATGTGTAGAATGAATGATGTGTCGAATGATGCGTAGAATGATGTGTATATTGATGTGTAGATTAAATGATGTGTGGAATGTATTGCAGAATGGTATATAGAATGACGTGTAGAATGAATGATTTGTTAAATAATGTGTCGAATGACGGATAGAATGATGTGTATAATGATGTGTAGAATTAATGGTGTGTAGAATGATGTGCAGAATGATGTGTAGAATGATGTGTAGAATGATGTGTAGAATGATGTGTAGATTGAATGATGTGTAGAATGATGGGAAGAATGATGTGCAGAATAAATGATGTGTAGAATGATGATCTGTGGAATGATTCGAAGCATGATGTGTAGAATGATGTTGCAGAATGATTTGTAGAATGATGTACTGAATGTGCCGAATGATGTGTAGAATGAATGATGTGTATAATGACGTGTAGAATGAAGTGTAGAATGATGATGTGCAGAATGATGTTTTGAAAGATGTGTAGAATGAATGAAGTGTTGAATGATGTGTAGAATGATGTGTAGAAATGATGTGTAGAATGATGTGCAGAATGATGTGTAGAATGAATGATGTGTCGAATGATGTGTAGAATGATGTGTAGAATGTTGTGCGGATTGATGTGTAGAATGATTGATGTGCAGAATGAAGTGCAGAATGATGTGTAGAATGCTGTGTAGAATGAATGATTTGTAGAATGATGAGTATAATGATGTGTAGAATGATGTTCAGAATGATGTGCAGAATGAATGATGTGCAGAATGATGTGTATATTGATGTGTCGAATGAATGATGTGTGGAATGAATTGCAGAATGATGTTTAGAACGACGTGTAGAATGAATGATTTGTAGAATAATGTGTAAAATGACGGGTAGAATGATGTGTATAATGATGTGGAGATTTATGTGTGGAATAATGTGTGGAATGATGTGCAGAGTGATGTGTAGAATGATGTGTAGAATGAATGATGTGCAGAATGACGTGTAGTATGATGTGTCGAAAGATGTGTAGAATGACGTGTAGATTGATGTGTAGAATGATGTGTAGGTTCAATGATGTGTAGAATGATGACGCGGAGAATGATGTTTAGAATGATGTGTAGAATGATGTGGAATATGATGTGTGGAATAATAGTGGAATCTATGAATTGTAGAATGATGTATAGATTGATGTGTAGAATGATGTGTCGAATGATGTGTAGATTGATGTGTGGAATGAATTATGTGCAGAATGATGTGTAGAATGATGATTAGAATGTTGTGTAGAATGATGTGTCGAATGAATGATGTGTGGAATGATGATGTGTAGAATGATGTGAAGAATGATGTACATAATGATATGTAGAATGATGGGTTGAATGAATGATGTTTAGAATGATGTGTAGAATGATGTGTAGAAAGATGGGAAGAATGATGTGCAGAATGAATGATGTGTAGAATGATGATCTGTGGAATGATGCGAAGAATGATGTGTAGAATGATGTTGTAGAATGATGTGTAGAATGATGTATTGAATGCGCCGAATGATGTATTAGATGATGTGTAGAAAGATGGGTAGAATGAAGTGTAGAATGATGATGTGTAGAATGATGTGTTGAAAGATGTGTAGAATGATGCATAGAATGATGGGTAGAATGATGTGTAGAATGATGTGCAGAATGAATGATGTGTAGAATGAAGTGTAGAATGATGTGTAGAATGATGTGCGGATTGATGTGTAGAATGAATGATGTGCAGAATGAAGTGCAGAATAATGTGTAGAATGATGTGTATAAAGAATGATGTGTGGAATGATGTGTAGAATGATGTGTAGAATGAATGATGTGTCGAATGATGTGTAGAATGATGTGTGTATTGATGTGTAGAATGAATGATGTGTGGAATGAATTGCAGAATGATGTATAGAATGATGTGTAGAATTAATGATTTGTAGAATAATGTGTAGAATGACGGGTAGAATGATGTTTCTAATGATGTGTGGAATTAATGGTGTGTAGAATGATGTGCAGAATGATTTGTAGAATGATGTATAGAATGAATGATGTGTAGAATGATGTGTAGAATTCTGTGTAGAAATCTGTGTAGAAATCTGTGTAGAATGATTGAAGTTTAGAATGATGTGTAGAATGAAGTGAAGATGGATGAGTAGAATGAATGATGTGTAGAATGATGTGGTGAATGATGTGGAGAAGGATGTGCAGATGATGTGTGGAACGATGTGTAGAATGATGTGTAGAATGATGTGCAGAATGAAGTGTAGAATCATGTGGAATATGATGTGTAGAATCAATGATGTGCAGAATGACGTGCAGATTGATGTGCAGAATGATGCGGATAATGATGTGTAGAATGATTTGCGGAATGATGTGCAGAATGATGTGCAGAATGATGTGTAGAATGAATGATGTGCAGTTAGACGTGTAGAATGATGGGTCGAAAGATGTGTAGAATGAATGATGTGTAGAATGACGTGTAGATTGATGTGCAGTATGACGTGGAGAATGATTTGCAGAATGATGTGTAGAATGATGTGTAGAATCACGTGCAGATTGATGTGTAGAATGATGACGTGGAGAATGATGTTTCGAATGATGTGTAGAATAATGTGGAGAATGATGTGTGGAACAATAGTGGAATCTATGAAGTCTAGAATTATGTGTAGAATGATGTGTCGAATGATGTGCAGATTGATGTGTGGAATGAATGATGTGTAGAATGATGACCTGTGGAATGATGTGAAGAATGATGTGTAGAATGATGTTGTAGAATGATGTGCAGAATGATGTGTAGAATGATGTGTATAATGATGATGTTTAGAATGTTGTGTAGAATGAATACAACGTAGAATGATGGGTAGAATGAATGATGTTTAGAATGATGTGTCGAATGATGTGTAGAATGATGTGAAGAATGATGTGCAGAATGAATGATGTGTAGAATGATGATCTGTGGAATGATGCGAAGAATGATGTGTAGAATGATGTTGTAGAATGATGAGGAGCAAGATGTGTTGAATAATGTGTAGAATGATGATGTTTAGAATGAATGATGTGGAGAATGATGTATTGAATGTGCCGAATGATGTGTAGAATGATGTGTATAGAGATGTATAGAATGATGTTTAGAATGATGTGAAGAATGATGTGTAGAATGAATGATATGTAGAATGACGTGTAGAATGAAGTGCAAAATGATGATGTTTAGAATAATGTGATGAAAGATGTGTAGAATTAATGAAGTTAAAATGATGTGTAGAATGATGTGTAGAATGATGTGTAGAATGAATGATGTGTAGAATGATGTACATTATGATGTGTCGAATGATGTGTAGATTGATGTGTAGAATGAACGATGTGCAGAATGAAGAGTAGAATGATATATAGAATGATGTGCAGAATGAACGATTTGTAGAATTATGCATAGAATGATGTGTAGAATGATGTTTAGAATTATGTGTAGTATGAATGATGTGTAGAATGATGTGTAGAATGTTGAGTAAAATGAATGATACGTCGAATGATGTGCAGAATGATGTGCAGAATGAATGATGTGCAGAATGACGTGTAGATTGATGTGTGTAATGATGAGGAAAATGATGTGTAGAATCAGGTGTGTAATGATGTGCAGAGTGATGTGCAGAATGATGTGTGGAATGAATTATGTGTAGAATGATGTGTAGAATGAATGATGTGTAGAATGACGTGTAGAATGAAGTGTAAAATGATGATGTTTAGAATAATGTGTTGAAGGATGTGTAGAATGAATGAAGTGTAGAATGATGTGCACAATGATGTGTAGAATGATATGTAGAATGTAGTGTAGAATGAACGATTTGTAGAATTATGCATAGAATGTTGTGTAGAATGATGTTGTAGAATGATGTGGAGCATGATGTGAAGAATGATGTGTAGAATGAATGATGTGTAGAATGATGTGTAGAATGATGTGTAAAATGAATGATGGGTAGAATGACGTGCAGAATGATGTGCAGAATGAATGATGTGCAGAATATAGTGTAGATTGATGTGTGGAATGATATGGAGAATGATGTGTAGAATCATGTGTGGAATGATGTGCATAGTGATGTGCAGAATGATGTGTGGAATGAATGATGTGCAGAATTACGTGTAGAATGATGTGTAGAATGATGTGTCGTAAGATGTGTAGAATGAATGATGTGTAGAATAATGTGTAGAATGATGTGTAGAATGATGCGTACAATCATATGCAGAATGGTGTGTAGAATGATGTGTATATTGATGTGAAGAATGAATGATGTATGGAATGAATTGCAGATTGATGTATAGAATGACGTGTCGAATGAATGATTTGTAGAATGATGTGTAGAATGACGGTTAGAATGATGTGTATAATGAGATGTAGAATAATGTGTAGAATTAATGATATGGAGAATGAATGATGTGCAGAATGACGTGTAGAATGATGCGTAAAATGATGTGTAGAATGAATGATGTGTAGAATGATGTGTCGAATGATGTGTAGAATTCTGTGTAGAATGATTGATGTTTAGAATGTTGTGAAGAATGAAGTTTCGAATGATGTGTAGAATGATGTGGAGAAGGATGTGTCGAAGGCTGTGCAGAATGATGTGTGGAAAAATGTGTAGAATGATGTGAAGAATGAAGGGTAGAATGAAGTGTCGAATCATGTGGAGAATGATGTGTAGAATGAATGATGTGCAGAATGAATGCTGTGTAGAATGATGTGTAGCATGATGTGTAGAATGATGTGTAGAATGAATGATGTGTAGAATGACATGTAGATTGATGTGTAGAATGATGTGGAGAATGACGTGTAGAATGATTTCCAGTATGATGTGCAGAATGGTGTGCAGAATGATGTGTAGAATGATGTGTGGAATCAATGATGTGTAGAATGCTGTGTAGATTGATGTGCAGAATGATGTTCAGAATGATGTGTTGAATGATGCTTAGAATGAATGATGTGTAGTATGATGTGTAGAATGAAGTGTAGAATGATGTGTGAAATGATGTGCAGCGTGATGTGTAGAATGATGTGCAGAATGAATGATGTGCAAAATGACGTGTAGAATGATGTGTGGAGTGATGAGTCGAAAGATGTGTAGAATGAATGATGTGTAGAATGATGTGTAGAATGATGTGTAGAATGATGTGTACAATCATATATAGAATGATGTGTGGAATGATGTGTAGAATCAATTATGTGTAGAATGATGTGTAGAATGGTGTGTAGAATGAGATGTATATTAATGTGTAGAATGAATGTTGTGTGGAATGAATTGCAGAATGATGTATAGAATGACGTGTAGAATGAATGATTTGTAGAATGACGTGTAGAATGACGGGTTGAATGATGTGTATAATGATGTGTAGAATGATGTGCAGAATTAATGATGTGTAGAATGACGTGCAGAATGATGTGTAGAATGATGTAGAGAATGATTGATGTTTAGAATGTTGTGTAGGATGAATAAAATGTAGAATGATGGGTAGAATGAATGATGTTTAGAATGATGTGTAGAATGATGTGTAGAATGATGTGAAGAATGATGTGCAGAATGAATGATGTGTAGAATGATGATGTTTAGAATGAATGATGTGGAGAATGATGTATTGAATGTGCCGAATGATGTGTAGAATGATGTGTATAGAGATTTATAGAATGATGTTTAGAATGATGTGAAGAATGATGTGTAGAATGAATGATGTGTAGAATGACGTGTAGAATGAAGTGCAAAATGATGATGTTTAGAATAATGTGTTGAAAGATGTGTAGAATTACTGAAGTTAGAATGATGTGTAGAATGATGTGTAGAATGATGTGTAGATTGAATGATGTGTAGAATGATGTACATTATGATGTGTCGAATGATGTGTAGATTGATGTGTAGAATGAGAGATGTGTAGAATGAAGAGTAGAATGATATGTGCAGAATGAACGATTTGTAGAATTATGCATAGAATGATGTGTAGAATGATGTTTAGAATTATGTGCAGTATGAATGATGTGTAGAATGATGTGTAGAATGATGTGTAAAATGAATGATACGTCGAATGATGTGCAGAGTGATGTGCAGAATGATGTGTGGAATGAATGATGTGTAGAATGATGTGTAGAATGATGTGTAGAATTCTGTGTAGAAGGATTGATGTTTAGAATGTTGTGTAGAATGACGAGTAGAATGATGCGCAGAATGATGTGCAGAATGAATGACGTGTAGATTGATGTGTAAAATGATGTGGAGAATGATGTGTAGAATGATATATGGAATGATGTGCAGAGTGATGTGCAGAATGATGTGTAGAATGAATGATGTGCAGAATGACGTGGAGAATGATGTGTAGAATGAAGTGTCGAAAGATTTGTAGAATTAATGATGTGCAGAACGATGTGTAGAATGATGCGTAGAATTAACTATGTGTAGAATGATGTGCAGAATGGTGTGTAGAATGATGTGTATATTGTTATGTAGAATAAATGATGTATGGAATGAATTGCAGATTGATGTATAGAATGACGTGTCGAATGAATGATTTGTCGAATGTTGTGTAGAATGACGGTTCGAATGATGTGTATAATGAGATGTAGAATGATGTGTAGAATTAAGGATATGGAGAATGAATGAAGTGCAGAATGATGTGTAGAATGAAGGCTAGAATGTTGTGTAGAATGAAGGTTGTGTAGAATGAAGTGTAGAATGATGTGTAGAATTCTGTGTAGAATGATTGATGTTTAGAATGTTGTGTAGAATGAAGTTTAGAATGATGTGTAGAATGATGTGCAGAATGATGAGTAGAATGAATGAAGTTTAGAATGATGTGTAGAATGATGTGTAGAAGGATGTGCAGAATGATGTGTGGAAAAATGTGTAGATAGATGTGTAGAATGAAGTGTAGAATGAAGTGTCGAATCATGTGGAGAATGATGTTTAGAATGAATGATGTGTAGAATGATGTGTAGAATGAATGCTGTGTAGAATGATGTGTAGCATGATGTGTAGAATGATGTGTAGAATGAATGATGTGTAGAATGACATGTAGATTGATGTGTCGAATGATGTGGAGAATGATGTGTGGAATGATATCCAGAATGATGTGCAGAATGATGTGTAGAATAATGTATGGAATCAATGATGTGTAGAATGCTGTGTGGAATGATGTACAGAATGATGTTCAGAATGATGTGTTGATGTCTGTGTAGAATGATGTGCAGAATGAAGTGTAGAATGATGTGTGAAATGATGTGCAGAGTGATGTGTAGAATGATGTGCAGAATGAATGATGTGCAAAATGACGTGTAGAATCATGTGTGGAGTGATGAGTCGAAATATGTGTAGAATGAATCATGTGTAAAATGATGTGTAGAATGATGTGTAGAATGACTTGTACAATCATATATAGATTGATGTGTAGAATGAATTATGTGCAGACTGATGTGCAGAATGGTGTGTAGAATGATGTGTATATTGATGTTTAGAATGAACGATTTGTGGAATGAATTGCAGAATGATGTATAGAATGACGTGTAGAATGAATGATTTGTAGAATGATGTGTAGAATGACCGGTAGAATGATGTGTATAATGATGTGTAAAATGATGTGTAGAATTAATGATGTGTAGAATGACGTGCAGAATGATGTGTGGAACGATGTGTAGAATGAATGATGTGCAGAATGATGTGCAGAATGAATGATGTGCAGAATGACGTGTAGATTGATATGTAAAATGATGTGGAGAGTGATGTGTAGAATGATATGTGGAATGATGTGCAGAGTGATGTGCAGAATGATGTGCAGAATGATGTGAAGAATGATGTGCAGAATGAATGATGTGTAGAACGATGATCTGTGGAATGATGCGAAGAATGATGTGTAGAATGATGTTGTTGAATGATGTGGAGCATGATATGTAAAATGATGTATAGAATGATGATGTTTAGATTGAATGATGTGTAGAATGATGTATTGAATGTGCCGAATGAGGTGTAGAATGATGTGTATAAAGATGTATAGAATGATGTTTAGAATGATGTGAAGAGTAATGTGTAGAATGAATGATGTGTAGAATGACGTGTAGAATGAAGTGTAAAATGATGATGTTTAGAATAATGTGTTGAAGGATGTGTAGAATGAATGAAGTGTAGAATGATGTGCACAATGATGTGTAGAATGATGTGTAGATTGATGTGTAGAATGAACGATGTGTAGAAAGAAGTGTAGAATGATATGTAGAATGATGAGTGGAATGAACGATTTGTAGAATTATGCATAGAATGTTGTGTAGAATGATGTTGTAGAATGATGTGGAGCATGATGTTAAGAATGATGTGTAGAATGAATGATGTGTAGAATGATGTGTAGAATGATGTGTAAAATGAATGATGAGTAGAATGACGTGCAGAATGATGTGCAGAATGAATGATGTGCATAATATAGTGCAGATTGATGTATGGAATGATGTGGAGAATGATGTGTAGAATCATGTGTGGAATGATGTGCAGAGTGATGTGCAGAATGATGTGTGGAATGAATGATGTGCAGAATTACGTGTAGAATGATGTGTGGAATGATGCGTACAATCATATGTAGAATGATGTGTAGAATGGTGTATAGAAGGATGTGTAGAATGAATGATGTATGGAATGAATTGCAGATTGATGTATAGAATGACGTGTCGAATGAATGATTTGTAGAATAATGTGTAGAATGACGGTTAGAATGATGTGTATAATGAGATGTAGAATAATGTGTAGAATTAATGATATGGAGAATGAATGATGTGCAGAATGACGTGTAGAATGATGCGTAACATGATGTGTAGAATGAATGATGTGTAGAATGATGTGTCGAATGATGTGTAGAATTCTGTGTAAAAGGATTGATGTTTAGAATGTTGTGTAGAATGAAGTTTCGAATGATGTGTAGAATGATGTGGAGAAGGATGTGTAGAAGGCTGTGCAGAATGACGTGTGGAACAATGTGTAGAATGATGTGAAGAATGAAGGGTAGAATGAAGTGTCGAATCATGTGGAGAATGATGTGTGGAATTAATGACGTGTAGAATGATGTGTAGAATGAATGCTGTGTAGAATGATGTGTAGCATGATGTGTAGAATGATGTGTAGAATGAATGATGTGGAGAATGACATGTAAATTGATGTGTAGAATGACGTGGAGAATGATGTGTAGAATGTTGTCCAGTATGATGTGCAGAATGGTGTGCAGAATGATGTGTAGAATGATGTGTGGAATCAATGATGTGTAGAATGCTGTGTAGATTGATGTGCAGAATGATGTTCAGAATGATGTGTTGAATGATGATTGGAATGAATGCTGTGTAGAATGATGTGTGGAATGATGTGTAGAATTAATTATGTGTAGAATGATGTGTAGAATGGTGTGTAGAATGATGTGTATACTGATGTGTAGAATGATGTGCAGAATTAATGATGTGTAGAAGGACGTGCAGAATGATGCATAGAATGATGTGTAGAATGATTGATGTTTAGAATGTTGTGTAGAATGAATAAAATGTAGAATGATGGGTAGAATGAATGATGTTTAGAATGATGTGTAGAATGATGTGACGAATGATGTGCAGAATGAATGATGTGTATAATGATGATCTGTGGAATGATGCGATGAATGATGTGTAGAATGATGTTGTAGAATGATGTGGAGTATGATGTGTAGAATGATGTGTAGATTGATGTGTAGAATGATGTGGAGAATGATGTGTAGAATGATGTCCAGTATGATATGAAGAATGATGTGCAGAATGATATGAAGAATGATGTGTGGAATCAATGATGTGTAGAATGCTGTGTAGAATGATGTACAGAATGATGTTCAGAATGATGTGTTGATGTTTGTGTAGAATGGTGTGTAGAATGAAGTGTGGAATGATGTGTGAAATGAAGTGCAGAGTGACGTGTAGAATGATGTGCAGAATGAATGATGTGCAAAATGACGTGTAGAATGATGTGTGGAGTGATGAGTCGAAAGATGTGTCGAATGAATGATGTGTAGAATGGTGTGTAGAATGATGTGTATATTGATGTGTAGATTGAATGATGTGTGCAATGAATTGCAGAATGATGTATAGAATGACGTGCAGAATGAATGATTTGTAGAATGACGTGTAGAAGGACGGGTAGAATGATGTGTATAATGATGTGTAGAATGATTTGCAGAATTAATGATGTGTAGAATGATGTGCAGAATGATGTGTAGAATGATGTGTAGAATGATTGATGTTTAGAATGTTGTGTAGAATGAATGAAATGTAGAATGATGGGTAAAATGAATGATGTTTAGAATGATGTGTAGAATGATGTGCAGAATGAATGATGTGTAGAATGATGATATGTGGAATGATGCGAAGAATGATGTGTAGAATGATGTTGTAGAATGATGTGGAGCATGATGTGTAGAATGATGTGTAGAATGATGATGTTTAGAATGTATGATGTGGAGAATGATGTATTGAATGTGCCGAATGATGTGTAGAATGATGTGTATAGAGATGTATAGGTTTGATGATTAGAATGATGTGAAGAATGATGTGTAGAATGAATGATGTGCAGAATGACGTGTAGAATGAGGTGTAAAATGATGATGTTTAGAATAATGTGTTGAAAGATGTGTAGAATTAATGAAGTGTAGAATGAGGTGTAGAATGATGTGTAGAATGATGTGCAGAATGATGTGTAGAATGAATGATGTGTAGAATGATGTGCAGTATGATGTGTAGAATGACGTGTAGATTGATGTGTAGAATGAACGATGTGTAGAATGAAGAGTAGAATGATATGTAGAATGATGTGTAGAATGAACGATTTGTAGAATTATGCATAGAATTATGTGTAGAATGATGTTTAGAATTATGTGTAGAATGAATGATGAGTAGAATGATGTGTAGAATGATGTGTAAAATGAATGATGTGTAGAATGACGTGCAGAATGATGTGCAGAATGAATGATGTGCAGAATGACGTGTAGATTGATGTGTGTAATGATGTGGAGAGTGATGTGTAGAATCGTGTGTGGAATGATGTGCAGAGTGATGTGCAGAATGATGTGTGGATTGAATGATGTGCAGAATGACGTGTAGAATGATTTGTAGAAGGATGTGTAGAATGAATTATGTGTAGAATGATGTGCAGAATGGTGTGTAGAATGATGTGTATATTGATGTGTAGAATGAATGATGTGTGGAATGAATTGCAGAATGATGTATAGAATGACGTGTAGAATGAATAGATTTGTAGAATGATGTGTAGAATGACGTGTAGAATGATGTGTACAATGATGTGTACAATGAATGATGTGTAGAATGAGGTGCAGAATGATGTGTAGAAAGAATAATGTGTAGAATGACGTGTAGAATGATGTGCAGAATGATGTGTAGAATGAATAATGTGTAGAATGACGTGTAGAATGATGTGCAGAATGATGTGCAGAATGAATGATGTGCAGAATGACGTGTAGATTGATGTGTAAAATGATGTGGAGAATCATGTGTAGAATGATATGTGGAATGATGTGCAGAGTGATGTGCAGAATTATGTGTAGAATGAATGATGTGCAGAATGACGTGTAGAATGATGTGTAGAATGAAGTGTCGAAAGATTTGTAGAATTAATGATGTGCAGAACGATGTGTAGAATGATTTGTAGAATTAATTATGTGTAGAATATGTGCAGAATGGTGTGTAGAATGATGTGTATATTGATATGTAGAATGAATGATGTATGGAATGAATTGCAGATTGATGTATAGAATGACGTGTCGAAAGAATGATTTGTAGAATTTTGTGTAGAATGACGGTTCGAATGATGTGTATAATGAGATGTAGAATGATGTGTAGAATTAATGATATGGAGAATGAATGATGTGTAGAATGAGGTTTAGAATGATGTGTAGAATGATGTGTAGAATTCTGTGTAGAATGATTGAAGTGTAGAATGATGTGGAGAATGATGTGTAGAAGGATGTGCAGAATGATGTGTGGAACAATGTGTAGAATGATGTGTAGAATGAAGTGTAGAATGAAGTGTCGAATCATGTGGAGAATGATGTGTAGAATGAATGATGTGTAGAATGAAGTGTAGAATGAATGCTGTATAGAATGATGTGTAGCATGATGTGTAGAATGATGTGCAGAATGAATGATGTGTAGAATGACATATAGATTGATGTGTAGAATGATGTGGAGAATGATGTGTAGAATGATATCCAGAATGATGTGCAGAATGATGTGTAGAATGATGTATGGAATCAATGATGTGTAGAATGCTGTGTAGAATGGTGTACAGAATGATGTTCAGAATGATGTGTTGATGTCTGTGTAGAATGATGTGTAGAATGAAGTTTAGAATGATGTGTTGTATGTTGCTTAGAATGAATGATGTGTTGTATGATGTGCAGAATGAAGTGTAGAATGATGTGTGAAATGATGTGCAGAGTGATGTGTAGAATGATGTGCAGAATGAATGATGTGCAAAATGAGGTATCGAATGAAGTGTAGAATGATTTGTACAATAATATGTAGATTGATGTGTAGAATGATGTGTAGAATGAATTATGTGCAGACTGATGTGTAGAATGGTGTGTCGAATGATGTGTATATTGATGTGTAGAATTAACGATTTGTGGAATTAATTGCAGCATGATGTATGGAATGACGTGTAGAATGAATGATTTGTAGAATGATGTGTAGAATGACCGGTAGAATGATGTGTATAATGATGTGTAAAATGATGTGTAGAATTAATGATGTGTAGAATGACGTGCAGAATGATGTGTAGAATGATGTGTAGAATGAATGATGTGTAGAATGATGTGTAGAATTCTGTGTAGAAATCTGTGTAGAATGATTAATGTTTGGAATGTTGTGTAGAATGAAGTTTGGAATGATGTGTAGAATGACGTGTAGAATTTTGTGTTGAATTATATGTAGAATGATGTGTCGAATGATGTGTAGATTGATGTGTGGAATGAATGATGTGTAGAATGATGTGTAGAATGATGATTAGAATGTTGTGTAGAATGATGTGTCGAATGAATGATGTGTGGAATGATGATGTGTAGAATGATGTGAAGAATGATGTACATAATGATATGTAGAATGATGGGTAGAATGAATGATGTTTAGAATGATGTGTAGAATGATGTGTAGAAATATGGGAAGAATGATGTGCAGAATGAATGATGTGTACAATGATGATCTGTGGAATGATGCGAAGAATGATGTGTAGAATGATGTTGTAGAATGATGTGTAGAATGATGTATTGAATGTGCCGAATGATGTGTAGAATGATGTGTATAAAGATGTATAGAATGATGTTTAGAATGATGTGTCGAATGATGTGTGGAATGAATGATGCGTAGAATGAAGTGTAGAATGATGTGTAGAATGATGATTACAATTTTGTGTGGAATGATGTGTAGAATGAATGATGTGTGGAATGATGATGTGAAGAATGATGTGTAGAATGATGCAGAAAATAATATGTAGAATGATTGGTGTGTAGAATGATGTGTAGAATGATGTGTAGAATGATGTGAAGAATGATGTGCAGAATGAATGATGTGTAGAATGATGACCTGTGGAATGATGTGAAGAATGATGTGTAGAATGATGTTGTAGAATGATGTGGAGAATGATGTGTAGAATGATGTGTATAATGATGATGTTTAGAATGAATGATGTGTAGAATGATGTATTGAATGTGCCAAATGATGTGAAGAATGATGTGTATAAAGATGGATAGAATGATTTGTAGAATGATGTGTAGAATGATGTGTAGAATGAATGATGTGTAGAATGACGTGGAAAATGAAGTGTAGAATGAAGATGTGTAGAATGATGTGTAGAATGAATGATTTCTAGAATGATGCGTAGAATGATGTGTAGAATGATGTGCAGAATGATGTGTAGAATGAATGATGTGTAGAATGATGTGTAGAATGATGTGTATATTGATGTGTTGAATGAATGTTTTTTGGAATGAATTGTAGAATGATGTATAGAATTTCGTGTAGAATGAATGATTTGTAGAATAATGTGTAGAATGACGGATAGAATGATGTTTATAATTATGTGTATAGAAACATAGAAACATAGAAAATAGGTGCAGGAGTAGGCCATTCAGCCCTTCTAGCCTGCACCGCCATTCAATGAGTTCATGGCTGAACATGAAACTTCAGTACCTCCTTCCTGCTTTCTCGCCATAACCCTTGATCCCCCGAGTAGTAAGGACTTCATCTAACTCCCTTTTGAATATATTTAGTGAATTGGCCTCAACTACTTTCTGTGGTAGAGAATTCCACAGGTTCACCACTCTCTGGGTGAAGAAGTTTCTCCTCATCTCGGTCCTAAATGGCTTACCCCTTATCCTCAGACTGTGACCCCTGGTTCTGGACTTCCCCAACATTGGGAACATTCTTTCTGCATCTAACCTGTCTAAACCCGTCAGAATTTTAAACGTTTCTATGAGATCCCCTCTCATTCTTCTGAACTCCAGTGAATACAAGCCCAGTTGATCCAATCTTTCTTGATAGGTCAGTCCCGCCATCCCGGGAATCAGTCTGGTGAACCTACGCTGCACTCCCTCAATAGCAAGAATGTCCTTCCTCAAGTTAGGAGACCAAAACTGTACACAATACTCCAGGTGTGGCCTCACCAAGGCCCTGTACAACTGTAGCAACACCTCCCTGCCCCTGTATTCAAATCCCCTCGCTATGAAGGCCAACATGCCATTTGCTTTCTTAACCGCCTGCTGTACCTGCATGTAGAATGAATGATGTTTAGAATGATGTGTAGAATGATTTGCAGAATGATGCGTAGAATGATCTGTAGAATCACGTGCAGATTGATGTGTAGAATGATGTGTAGAATGAATAATGTGTAGAATGATGACGTGTAGAATGATGTGGAGAATGATGTGTGGAACAATAGTGGAATCTATGAAGTGTAGAATTATGTGTAGAATGATGTGTCGAATGATGTGTAGATTGATGTGTAGAATGAATGATGTGTAGAATGAAGTGTAGAATGATGTGTAGAATGAAGATTACAATTTTGTGTAGAATGATCTGTAGAATAAATGATGTGTGGAATGAAGATGCGAAGAATGATGTGTAGAATTATGTATATAATGATATGTAGAATGGTTGGTGTGCAGAATGATGTGTATAATGATGTGTAGAACGATGTGAAAAATGATGTGCAGAATGAATGATGTGTAGAATGATGACCTGTGGAATGATGTGAAGAATGATGTGTAGAATGATGTTGTAGAATGACGTGGAGAATGATGTGTAGAACGATGTGAAAAATGATGTGCAGAATGAATGATGTGTAGAATGATGACCTGTGGAATGATGTGAAGAATGATGTGTAGAATGATGTTGTAGAATGATGTGGAGAATGATGTGTAGAATGATGTGTATAATGATGATGTTTAGAATGAATGATGTGTAGAATGATGTATTAAATATGCCAAATGATGTGTAGAATGATGTGTATAAAGATGTATAGAATGATGTGTAGAATGATGTGTAGAATGATGTGTAGAATGAATGATGTGTAGAATGACGTATAATGATGATGTGTAGAATGATGATGTGTAGAATGATGTGTAGAATGATGTGTAGAATGAATGATTTCTAGAATGATGCGTAGAATGATGTGTGGAATGATGTGCAGAATGATGTGTAGAATGAATGATGTGTAGAATGATGTGTAGAATGATGTGTATATTGATGTGTTGAATGAATGTTTTGTGGAGTGAATATGAGAATGATGTATAGAATGACGTGTAGAATGAATGAGTTGTAGAATAATGTGTAGGATGACGGATAGAATGATGTGTATAATGATGTGTAGAATTAATGATGTGTAGAATGATGTGCGGATTGATGTTTAGAATGAACGATGTGCAGAATAAAGTGCAGAACGATGTGTAGAATGATGTGTAGAATGATGTGCGGAATGATGTGTAGAATGAATGATGTGTAGAATGAAGTGCCGAATGATGTGTTGAAATATGTGTTGAATGAATGATTTAAGAGTGATGCGTAGAATGATGTGTAGAATGATGTGCAGAATGATGTGTAGAATGAATATTGTGTCGAATGATGTGTAGAATGATGTATATATAGATGTGTAGAATGAATGTTGTGTGGAATGAATTGCAGAATGATGTATAGAATGACGTGTAGAATGAATGATTTGCAAAAGGACGTGTAGATTGATGTGTAGAATGATGTGGAGAATGATGTGTGGAATGATGTGCAGAGTGATGTGTAGAATGATGTGTAGAATGAATGATGTGCAGAATGATGTGCAGAATGATGTGCAGAATGATGTGCAGAATGATTTGTAAAATGAATGATGTTTAGAATGATGTGTACAATGATGTGTGGAATGATGTGCGGATTGATGTGTAGAATGAATGATGTGCAGAATGATGTGCAGAATGACGTGTAGAATGATGTGTAGAATGAAAGATTTGTAGAATGACGGGTAGAAAGATGTGCAGAATGATGTGGAGAATGATGTGTAGAATGACGTGTGGAATGATGTGCAGAGTGATGTGTAGAATGATGTGTAGAATGAATGATGTGCGGAATGACGTGTAGAATGATGTGTCGAAAGATGTGTAGAATGAATGATGTGTAGAATAATGTGTTGAATGATGGGAAGAATGATGTGCAGAATGAATGATGTGTAGAATGATGATCTGTGGAATGATGGGAAGAATGATGTGTAGAATGATGTTGTAGAATGATGTGTAGAATGATGTATTGAATGTGCCGAATGATGTGTAGAATGATGTGTATAAAGATGTATAGAATGATGTTTAGAATGATGTGTAGAATGATGTGTAGAATGAATGATGTGTCGAATGATGTGTAGAATGAATGATGTGTAGAATGATGTGTAGAATGATGTGTAAAATAAATGATGTGTCGAATGATGTGGAGAATGATGTGTATGTTGATGTGTAGAATGAATGATGTGTGGAATGAATTGCAGAATGATGTATAGAATGACGTGTAGAATTAATGATTTGTAGAATTAATGATTGATGTTTAGAATGTTGTGTAGAATGAAGTTTAGAATGATGTTTGGAATGATGTGTCGATTGATGTGTAGAATGATGTGTAGAATGATGTGTAGAATGAATGATGTGTAGAATGACGTGTGGAATGATGTGTAGAATGAATAATGTGCAGAATGACGTGTAGAATGATGTGTAGAATGATGTGTAGAATGATTTGCAGAATGATGTGTAGAAATATGACTTGGAGAATGATGTTGAGAATGATGTGTAGAATGATCTGGAGAATGATGTGTGGAATAATAGTGGAATCTATGAAATGTAGAATTATGTTTAGATTGATGTGTAGAATGATGTTTAGAATGACGTGTTGAATTATGTGTAGAATGATGTGTCGAATGACGTGTAGATTGATGTGTGGAATGAATGATGTGGAGAATCAAGTGTAGAATGATGATTAGAATGTTGTGTAGAATGATGTGTAGAATGAATGATGTGTGTAATGATGATGTGTAGAATGATGTGTAGAATGATGTATATAATGTTATGTAGAATGATGGGTAGAATGAATGATGTTTAGAATGATGTGCAGAATGATGTGTAGAATGATGTGAAGAATGATGTGTAGAATGAATGATGTGTAGAATGATGTTGTAGAATGATGTGGAGAATGATGTGTAGAATGATGTGTATAAAGATGTATAGAATGATGTTTAGAATGATGTGTAGAATGATGTGTCGAATTAATGATGTGTAGAATGACGTGTAGAAAAAGTGTAGAATGATGATCTGTAGAATGATGTGTTGAAAGATGTGTAAAATGAATGATGTGTAGAATGATGTGTAGAATGATGTTTAGAATGATGTGTAGAATGAATGATGTGTAGAATGATGTGGAAAATGATATGTAGAATGATGTCCAGAATGATGTTGAGAATGATGTGTAGAATGATGTGTGGAATCAATGATGTGTAGAATGCCGTGTAGTTTGATGTACAGAATGATGTTCAGAATGATGTGTTGATGTACGTGTAGAATGATGTGTAGAATGAAGTGTAGAATGATGTGTGAAATGATGTGCAGTGTGATGTGTAGAATGTTGTGTAGAATGAATGATGTGCAAAGTGACGTGTAGAATGATGTGTGGAGTGATGAGTCGAAAGATGTGTCGAATGAATGATGTGTAGAATCATGTGTATATTGATGTGTAGAATGAATGATGTGTGGAGTGAATTGCAGAAAGATGTATAGAATGTCGTGTAGAATTAATGATTTGTGGAATGATGTGTAGAATGACGGGTATAATGATGTGTATAATGATACGTAGAATGATGTGTAGAATTAATGATGTGTAGAATAACGTGCAGAATGATGTGTAGAATGATGTGTAGAATGATGTGTATAATTATGCGTAGAAATCTGATTAGAATGATTGATGTTTACAAAGTTGTGTAGAATGAAGTTTAGAATGATGTGTAGAATGATGTGCGGATTGATGTGTAGAATGAATGATGTGTAGAATGATGTGCAGAATGATGTGTAGAATGATGTGCAGAATGATGTGTAGAATGATGTGTAGAATGAATGATTTGTAGAATGATGCGTAGAATGACGTGTAGTGTGATGTTGAGAATGATGTGTAGAATGAATGATGTGTAGAATGATGTGTAGAATGATGTGTAAAATGAATGATGTGTCGAATGATGTGGAGAATGATGTGGAGAATGATGTGTATATTGATGTGTAGAATTAATGATGTGTAGAATGATGTGCAGAATGATGTGTAGAATGATATGTAGAATGATGCGTATAATGATGTCCAAAATAATATGTATCGAATGAATGTAGTATGATGTGTAGAATGATGTGTAGAATGATGTTTGGAATGATGTGTAGAATGATGTGTAGAATGATGTGAAGAATGAATGATGTGAAGAATGATGTGTAGCATGATGATGTCTGGAATGATGCGTAGAATGATGAGTAGAATGATGTATAGAATGATGTGCAGAATGATATGTAGAATGATGTGCAGAATGATGTGTAGAATGATATGTCTGTTGTGTCGAATGATGTGCAGAATGATGTGTCGGATGATATCTCGAATGACGTGTAGAATGATGTGTCTGTTGTGTAGAATGATGTGTAGAATGATGTGTAGAATTATGTGTAGAATGAATGATATGTCGAATGATGTGTGGAATGACATGTAGTGTGAATGACGTGTAAAATGAAGTGTAGAATCATGTGTAGTAGGATGTATAGAATGATGTGAAGAAAGATGTGTCGAAAGATGTGTTGTATGAATGATGTGTATAATGATTTGTGGAATGACGTGTAGAATGATGTGCAGAATGAATGCTGTGTAGAATGATGTGTATAATTATGAGTCGAATGATGTGTAGAATGATGTGCAGAATGATGTGCAGAATGATGTGCAGATTGATGTGCAGAATGATGTGTATAATCATGTGTCTGATGTATAGAATGATGTGCAGAATGATGTGTAGGATGATGTCTCGAATGATGTGTAGAATGATGTGTATAATGTGTCGAATGAAGTGCAGAATGATATATAGAATGATGTGCAGAATGATATGTAGAATGTTGTGAAGAATGATGTGCAGAATTATGTGTAGAATGATGTGCAGAATGATGAGTGGAATGATGTGTTGAATGTTGTTTAGAATGATGTGTAGAATGATGTGTAGAATTATGTGTAGAATGAATGATATGTAGAATGATGTGTGGAATGACATGTAGTATGAATGACGTGGAGAATTAAGTGGCGAATCGTGTGTAGTATGATGTGTACAATGATGTGTAGCTTGATGTGTGGAATGATGTGTAGAATGATATGTAGAATGTTGTGGAGAATGATGTGCAGAATGATGTGCAGAATGATGTGTAGAATGACGTGTAGAATGATGTGCAGAATGATATGTAGAATGATGTGCAGAATGTTCTGTAGATTGACGTGCAGAATGATGTGTAGATCGAGGTGTAGAATGATGTGTAGAATGATGTGTGGATTGATTTATGTGCAATGATGATGTCGCGAATGATGATGTGCAGAATGATGTGTAGAATGAATGATCTGCAGAATGATGTGTACAATGACGATGTGTAGAATGATGTGTAGATTGATATGTGGAATGATGTGTGGAATGACGTGTAGAATGATGTGCAGAATGATGCGTAGAATGATGTGCAGAATATATGTAGAATGATGTGTAGATTGAGGTGAAGAATGATGTGCAGAATGATGTGCAGAATGATGATGTGTGGAATGATGATGTGTGGAATGATGATGTTTGGAATGATGATGTGGAGAATGATGTGTAGAATGAAGATATGTAGAATGATGTGTAGAATGATGTGCAGAATGATGTGCAGATTGATGTGTAGAATAATGATGTGTAGAATGATGATATGGAGAATGATGTGAAGAATGATGATGTGTACAATGATGTGTAGAATGATGTGTAGAATGACATGTAGAATGATGTGTAGTATGATGTGTAGCATGATGTGTTGAATGATGTGTAGAATGATGTGTAGAATGATGTGTAGAATAATGTGTATAATGAAGTGTAGAATGAATGATGTGTAGAATGCTGTGCAGAATGGATGATGTGCAGAATGTTGTGTAGAATGATGTGTAGAGTGATTTGTAGAAGAATATGTAGAATGATGTGTAGAATGATGTGTAGGATAATGTGTAGGATGATGTGCAGAATGATGTGACGAATGATGTGTGCAATCAATGATCTGTAGAATGACGTGTAGATTTATATATAGAATGATGTGTAGAATGAGTTGTAGAATGATGTGTAGAATGATGTGTGGAATGATGTGTAAAATTATGTGTTGAATGAATGATGTGTAGATTGATGTGTAGAATGATGTGTAGAATGACGTGTAGAATGATGTTCAGAATGATGAGTAGACTGAGGATGTGAAGAATAATGTGCAGAATGATGTATCGAATCATGTCTAGAATGATGTGTAGAATGAATGATGTGCAGAATGATGTGTTGAAGGATGTGTAGAATGATGCGTCGAATAATGTGCAGAATGATGTGTAGAATGATGTGCAGACTGATGTGTAGAATGATGTGTAGAATGATGTGTAGAATGAATGATGTGTAGAATGATGTGCAGAATGATGTGGAGAACGATGTATCGAAAAACGTGCAGAAAGAATGATGTGCAGAATGATGTGTTGAATGAAGTGTAGAATGATGTGTAGATTCATGTATAGAATGATGTGTCGAATGAATGATGGGTAGAATGATGTGTTGAATGATGTGCAGAATTATGTGTAGAATGAATGATATTTAGAATATTGTATAGAATGATGTTTAGAATGATGAGTGGAATGAATGATGTGTAGAATGATGTGAAGATTGATGTGTAGAAGGAATGACGTGCAGAATGATGTGTAGAATGATGTGTAGAATGATAAGTGTAATGAATGATGTGTAGAATGACGTGTAGAATGATGATTGGAATGATGTGTCGAATTATGTGTAGAATGATGTGTAGAATGATGTGCAGAATCAAAGATTTGTAGAATGATGCGTAGAATGATGTGTAGAATGATGAGTCGAATGATGTTTAGAATGATGTGTAGAATGAATGTTGTGCAGAATGATGTGTGGAAAGATGTGTAGAATGATGTGTGGAATGAATGATGTATCGAATGATGTGCAGAATGATGTGTGAAATGAATGATTTGTACAAAGATGTGAACAATGATGTGTAGAATGATGTTTGGAATGAAATGGAGAAAGAATGATGTATAGAACAATCTGAAGAATGACGTGTAGAATGAAAGATGTGTGGAATGATGTGTAGAATGAATGGTGTATCGAATGATGTGTCGAATGATGTATAGAAATAGGTGTAGAATGATGTGTAGAATGAGGTGTAGAATGAATGATGTGTAGAATGACCTGTAGAATGATGTGTATAATGATGTGAAGATTGGTGTCTAGAATGAATGTTGTGTAGACTTAAGTGCAGGATGAAGTGCAGAATGATGTGTAGAATGATGTGCCGAATGATTTGTAGAATGAATGATATGTAGAATGATGTGTATAATTGTGTGTAGAATGATGTGTAGAATGATGCGTAGAATGGTGATGTGCTGATTGATTTGTAGAATGATGTGTAGAATGATGTGTAGAATTAATGGGAGAATGATGTGAAGAATGATGTGTAGAATAATGTGTAGAATGATGTGTAGAATGATGTGTAGAATGATGTGCAGAATGATGACTAGACTGAGGATGTGAAGAATGATGTGTAGAATGATGTATCGAATGATGTGCAGAATAATGTGCAGAATGATGTGTCGAATGATGTGTAGATTGAATGATGTGCAGAATGACGTGTAAAATGACCTGTGAAATGATGTGGAGAATGAGGAGTAGAATGAATTATGTGTAGAATGTTGTGTCGAAGGATGTGTCGAATGATGCGTCGAATGATGTGTAGAATGATGTGCAGAATGATGTGCAGAATGATGTGTAGAATGATGTGTAGAATGAATGATGTGTAGAATGATGTGCAGAATGATGTGTAGAATGATGTGTAGAATAACGTGTAGAATGAATGATGTGCAGAATGACGTGCAGAATGAAGTGTAGAATAACGTATCGAAAAACGTGCAGAATGAATGATGTGCAGAATGACGTTGATAATGATGTGTAGAATGATGTGTAGATTCACGTGAAGAATGATGTGTAGAATGATGTGCAGAATGAATGATGTGTAGAATGATATGTAGAATGATGTGTAGAAAGATGGGAAGAATGATGTGCAGAATGAATGAAGTGTACAATGATGATCTGTGGAATGATGCGAAGAATGATGTGTAGAATGATGTTGTAGAATGATGTGTAGAATGATGTATTGAATGTGCCGAATGATGTGTAGAATGATGTGTATAAAGATGTAAAGAATGATGTTTAGAATGATGTGTAGAATGATGTGTAGAATGTATGATGTGTAGAATGACGTGTAGAATGAAGTGTAGAATGATGATGTGTAGAATGATGTGCAGAATGATGCGTCGAATGACGTGTAGAATGATGTGCAGAATGATGTGTAGAATGATGTGTAGAATGATGTGTAGAATGAATGATGTGTAGAATGATGTGCAGAATGATGTGTAGAATGATGTGTAGAATAATGTGTAGAATGAATGATGTGTAGAATTTTGTGTAGAATAATGTATCGAAAAACGTGCAGAATGAATGATGTGCTGAATGACGTGTAGAATGATGTGTAGATGATGTGTAGAATGATGTGTAGATTCATGTGAAGAATGATGTGCAGAATGATGAGCTGAATGAATGATGTGTAGAATGATGAGTAGAATGATGTGTAGATAATGTGTAGAATGAAGTGTAGATTGATGTGCAGAAGGAAGGACGTGCAGAATGAAGTGTAGAATGATGTGTAGAATCATGTGTCGAATGAATGATGTGTAGAATAATGTGTTGAATGATGTGAAGAATTATGTGAAGAATGATGAGTAGATTGATGTGTAGAATGATGCGTAGATTGATGTGTAGAATGATGCGTAGAATGATGTGTAGAATGATGATGTGTAGAATGATGATGTATACAATGATGTGTAGAATGATGTGTAGAATGATTGATGTGTAGAATGATGTATAGAATGAAGTGCAGCATGAAAGATGTGTAGAATGATGTGTAGAATGATGTTTAGAATGATGTGTAGATTCAATGATGTATAGAATGATGTGTAGATTGATGTGTAGAATGATGGGTAGAATGATGTGGAGAATGATGTGTGGAATGTATGAAGTGTAGAATGAAATATAGCATGATGTGTAGAATGATTAGTAGAATGCTTGATGTGTAAAATGATGTGCAGAATGAGGTGCAGCATGATGTATAAAATTATGTGTAGAAAATTGAATAGAGTTATGGTTAGAAAGATTGATGTTTAGAATGTTGTGTAGAATGATGTGTCGATTGATGTGTGGAATGATGCATAGAATCAATGATGGGCAGAATGATGTGTAGAATTATGTGTAGAATTAAGTGCAGAATTATTGATGTTTAGAATGTTGTGTAGAATGATGTTCAGAATGATGAGTGGAACGAATGACGTGTAGAATGATGTGTAGAAGGATGTGTAGAAGGACTTGTAGAATGATGCGTTGAAAGATGTGCAGAATAATTTGTAGAATGTTGTGTAGAATGATGTATAGAACGATGTGTAGAATGAATGATGTGTAACATGATGTGTTGAATGAACTGCAGCATGATGTATAGAATGATGTGTCCACTGATGTGAAGAATGAATGATGTGTAGATTGAAGTTTTGAATGATGTGCAAAATGATGTGTAGAATGAACGACGTGTAGAATGATTTGTAGAATGATGTGTAGAATGAATTGTATAATGATGTGCAGAATTATGTTAAGAATCAATGATGTGTAGAATGATGTGTAGAATGATGTGTAGAAAGATGTGAGAATGAATGATGTGTAGAATGACGTGTAGATTGATGTGTCGAATGATGCAGAGAATGATGTGTAGAATGATGGCTGGAATGATGTGTGGAATGAAAGATGTGTAAAATGATGTTCAGCATGATGTGTAGAATGATGTGTAGAATGAATGACGTTTTGATTGATGTGTAGAATGAATGATGTGTAGAATGAATTGTAGAATGATGAGTAGAATGATGAGTAGTATGCATGATGTGAAGAATAATGTGTAGAATGCGCTGCAGAATGATGTGTTGAATGATGCGTGGCCTGCTGTGTAGAATGAATGATGTGTAGAATTAAGTGTAAAATGATGTGTTGAATGATGAGCAGAATGTATGATGTTTAGAATGATGTGTGGAATGATGTGTAGAATGTTGTGTAGAATGATGTGTGAATGAATGATGTGTAGAATGACGTGTAGATTGATGTGTAGAATGATGTGGAGATTGATGTGTAGAATAATATCTGGAATGAAAGGGAGAATGATGTGTAGAATGATGTGTACAATAAATGATGTGTAGAATGATATGTAGAATTATGTGTAGGTTTATGTTATGAATCAATGATGTGTAAACTGATGTGTAGAATGATGTGTAGAATGAAGTGTAGATTGAATGATGTTTAGAATAACGTGTAGATTAATGTGTAGAATGATGTGAAGAATGATGTGTCGAATGATGTGTAGAATGATGTGTAGAATCAATGATGTGTAGAATGATGAGTCGATTTTTGTGTAGAATGATGTGTAGAATAAATGATACGTAGAATGAAGTGTAGAATGATGTATAGTATGATGAGTAAAATGCATGATGTGTAGAATGATGTGTAGAATGAGGAGCAGAATGATGTGTTGAATAATGTGTAGATTGATGTGCAGAATGTGAGATGAGCAGAATGAAGTGCAGAATGATACGGTGAATGATGAGAAGAATGCATGATGTGTAGAATGATGTGTCGAATGATGTGCAGAAAGATGTGTAGAATGATGTGTAGAAAGAATGATGCGTCGGTTGACGTGTAGAATAAAGTGTTGAATGATGTGTATAATGATGTGTAGACTGAATGATGTGCTGAATGATGTGTAGAATTAATGATGTGTAGAATGATGTGTAGAATGATGTATAGAATTAGGTGCCGAATGATGTATAGAATTAGGTATCGAATGATTGAAGTTTAGAATGCGGTGTAGAATGATGACTTGAATGATGTGTAGAATAATGTGTAGAAGGATGTGTAGAATCATGTGTAGAATGATGTGTAGAATGATGTGCAGAAGGATGTGTAGAATGATGTATAGAATGATGTGTATAATGATGTGTATAATGATGTGTAGAATGAAAGATGTGTAGAATGATGTGTAGAATGGTGTGTCGAATGATGTGTCGAATGATGTGTACGATGATGTGCAGAATGATGTGTAGAATGATGTGTAGAATGGTTTGTAGAAGGACTTGTAGAATGATGCGTTGAAAGATGTGCAGAATGATTTGTAGAATGTTGTGTAGAATGATGTATAGAACGATGTGTCGAATGAATGATGTGTAACATGATGTGTTGAATGACCTGCAGCATGATGTATAGAATGATGTGTCGACTGATGTGAAGAATGAATGATGTGTAGATTGAAGTTTTGAATGATGTGCAGAATGATGTGTAGAATGAACGACGTGTAGAATGATGTGTAGTGTAGAATGATGTGTAGAATGAATTGTATCATGATGTGCAGAATTATGTTGAGAATCAATGATGTGTAGAATGATGTGTAGAATGATGTGTAGAAAGATGTGAGAATGAATGATGTGTAGAATGACGTGTAGATTGATGTGTAAAATGATGTCTGGAATGATGTGTGGAATGAAAGATGTGTAGAATGATGTTTAGCATGATGTGTAGAATGATGTGTAGAATGAATGACGTTTTGATTGATGTGTAGAATGATGAGTAGTATGCATGATGTGAAGAATAATGTGTAGAATGCGGTGCAGAATGATGTGTTGAATGATGAGCAGAATGTATGATGTTTAGAATTATGTGTGGAATGATGTGTAGAATGTTGTATAGAATGATGTGTGAATGAATGATGTGTAGAATGACGTGTAGATTGATGTGTAGAATGATGTGTAGATTGATGTGTAGAATAATATCTGGAATGAAAGGGAGAATGATGTGTAGAATGATGTGTACAATAAATGATGTGTAGAATGTTATGTAGAATTATGTTATGAATCAATGATGTGTAAACTGATGTGTAGAATGATGTGTAGAATGAATGATGTTTAGAATAACGTGTAGATTAATGTGTAGAATGATGTGAAGAATGATGTGTCGAATGATGTGTCGAATGATGTGCAGAATGATGTGTAGAATCAATGATGTGTAGAATGATGAGTAGATTTTTGCGTAGAATTATGTTTAGAATAAATGATATGTAGAATGAAGTGTAGAATGATGTATAGTATGATGAGTAAAATGCATGATGTGTGGAATGATGTGTAGAATGAGGTGCAGAATGATGTGTTGAATGATGTGTAGATTGATGTGTAGAAAGATGTGTAGAATGATGTGTAGAATGAATGATGCGTCGGATGACATGTAGAATAATGTGTTGAATGATGTGTATAATGATGTGTAGAATGAATGATGTGCTGAATGATGTGTAGAATTATTATGTGTAGAATGATGTGTAGAATGATGTATAGAATTAGGTGCAGAATGATGTATAGAATTATGTGTCGAATGATTGATGTTTAGAATGCGGTGTAGAATGATGATTTGAATGATGTGTAGAATAATGTGTAGAAGGATGTGTAGAATCATGTGTAGAATGATGTGTAGAATGATGTGTAGAATGATGTGTAGAGTGATGTGTGGAATGAATGATGTGTAGAATGATGTGTAGAATGATGTGTAGAATGATGTGTTGAATGATGTGTGGCTTGCTGTGTAGAATGAATGATGTGTAGAATTAAGTGTAAAGTGATGTGTTGAATGATGAGCAGAATGTATGATGTTTAGAATGATGTGTGGAATGATGTGTAGAAAGTTGTGTGGAATGATGTGTGAATGAATGATGTGTAGAATGATGTGTAGATTGATGTGTAGAATGATGTGGAGATTGATGTGTAGAATGATATCTGGAATGAAAGGGAGAATGATGTGTATAATGATGTGTATAATGATGTGTAGAATGAAAGATGTGTAGAATGATGTGTAGAATGGTGTGTCGAATGATGTGTCGAATGATGTGTACGATGATGTGCAGAATGATGTGTAGAATGATGTGTAGAATGGTTTGTAGAAGGACTTGTAGAATGATGCGTTGAAAGATGTGCAGAATGATTTGTAGAATGTTGTGTAGAATGATGTATAGAACGATGTGTCGAATGAATGATGTGTAACATGATGTGTTGAATGACCTGCAGCATGATGTATAGAATGATGTGTCGACTGATGTGAAGAATGAATGATGTGTAGATTGAAGTTTTGAATGATGTGCAGAATGATGTGTAGAATGAACGACGTGTAGAATGATGTGTAGTGTAGAATGATGTGTAGAATGAATTGTATCATGATGTGCAGAATTATGTTAAGAATCAATGATGTGTAGAATGATGTGTAGAATGATGTGTAGAAAGATGTGAGAATGAATGATGTGTAGAATGACGTGTAGATTGATGTGTAAAATGATGTCTGGAATGATGTGTGGAATGAAAGATGTGTAGAATGATGTTTAGCATGATGTGTAGAATGATGTGTAGAATGAATGACGTTTTGATTGATGTGTAGAATGATGAGTAGTATGCATGATGTGAAGAATAATGTGTAGAATGCGGTGCAGAATGATGTGTTGAATGATGAGCAGAATGTATGATGTTTAGAATGATGTGTGGAATGATGTGTAGAATGTTGTATAGAATGATGTGTGAATGAATGATGTGTAGAATGACGTGTAGATTGATGTGTAGAATGATGTGTAGATTGATGTGTAGAATAATATCTGGAATGAAAGGGAGAATGATGTGTAGAATGATGTGTACAATAAATGATGTGTAGAATGTTATGTAGAATTATGTTATGAATCAATGATGTGTAAACTGATGTGTAGAATGATGTGTAGAATGAATGATGTTTAGAATAACGTGTAGATTAATGTGTAGAATGATGTGAAGAATGATGTGTCGAATGATGTGTCGAATGATGTGCAGAATGATGTGTAGAATCAATGATGTGTAGAATGATGAGTAGATTTTTGCGTAGAATTATGTTTAGAATAAATGATATGTAGAATGAAGTGTAGAATGATGTATAGTATGATGAGTAAAATGCATGATGTGTGGAATGATGTGTAGAATGAGGTGCAGAATGATGTGTTGAATGATGTGTAGATTGATGTGTAGAAAGATGTGTAGAATGATGTGTAGAATGAATGATGCGTCGGATGACATGTAGAATAATGTGTTGAATGATGTGTATAATGATGTGTAGAATGAATGATGTGCTGAATGATGTGTAGAATTATTATGTGTAGAATGATGTGTAGAATGATGTATAGAATTAGGTGCAGAATGATGTATAGAATTATGTGTCGAATGATTGATGTTTAGAATGCGGTGTAGAATGATGATTTGAATGATGTGTAGAATAATGTGTAGAAGGATGTGTAGAATCATGTGTAGAATGATGTGTAGAATGATGTGTAGAATGATGTGTAGAGTGATGTGTGGAATGAATGATGTGTAGAATGATGTGTAGAATGATGTGTAGAATGATGTGTTGAATGATGTGTGGCTTGCTGTGTAGAATGAATGATGTGTAGAATTAAGTGTAAAGTGATGTGTTGAATGATGAGCAGAATGTATGATGTTTAGAATGATGTGTGGAATGATGTGTAGAAAGTTGTGTGGAATGATGTGTGAATGAATGATGTGTAGAATGACGTGTAGATTGATGTGTAGAATGAATGATGTGTAGAATGAATTGTGGAATGATATGTAGAATGATGAGTAGTGCACATGATGTGAAGAATAATGTGTAGAATGCGGTGCAGAATGATGTGTTGAATGATGTGTGGCTTGCTGTGTAGAATGAATGATGTGTAGAATTAAGTGTAAAATGATGTGTTGAATGATGAGCAGAATGTATGATGTTTAGAATGATGTGTGGAATGATGTGTAGAATGTTGTGTCGAATGATGTGTGAATGAATGATGTGTAGAATGATGTGTAGATTGATGTGTAGAATGATGTGGAGATTGATGTGTAGAATGATATCTGGAATGAAAGGGAGAATGATGTGTATAATGATGTGTATAATGATGTGTAGAATGAAAGATGTGTAGAATGATGTGTAGAATGGTGTGTCGAATGATGTGTCGAATGATGTGTACGATGATGTGCAGAATGATGTGTAGAATGATGTGTAGAATGGTTTGTAGAAGGACTTGTAGAATGATGCGTTGAAAGATGTGCAGAATGATTTGTAGAATGTTGTGTAGAATGATGTATAGAACGATGTGTCGAATGAATGATGTGTAACATGATGTGTTGAATGACCTGCAGCATGATGTATAGAATGATGTGTCGACTGATGTGAAGAATGAATGATGTGTAGATTGAAGTTTTGAATGATGTGCAGAATGATGTGTAGAATGAACGACGTGTAGAATGATGTGTAGTGTAGAATGATGTGTAGAATGAATTGTATCATGATGTGCAGAATTATGTTAAGAATCAATGATGTGTAGAATGATGTGTAGAATGATGTGTAGAAAGATGTGAGAATGAATGATGTGTAGAATGACGTGTAGATTGATGTGTAAAATGATGTCTGGAATGATGTGTGGAATGAAAGATGTGTAGAATGATGTTTAGCATGATGTGTAGAATGATGTGTAGAATGAATGACGTTTTGATTGATGTGTAGAATGATGAGTAGTATGCATGATGTGAAGAATAATGTGTAGAATGCGGTGCAGAATGATGTGTTGAATGATGAGCAGAATGTATGATGTTTAGAATGATGTGTGGAATGATGTGTAGAATGTTGTATAGAATGATGTGTGAATGAATGATGTGTAGAATGACGTGTAGATTGATGTGTAGAATGATGTGTAGATTGATGTGTAGAATAATATCTGGAATGAAAGGGAGAATGATGTGTAGAATGATGTGTACAATAAATGATGTGTAGAATGTTATGTAGAATTATGTTATGAATCAATGATGTGTAAACTGATGTGTAGAATGATGTGTAGAATGAATGATGTTTAGAATAACGTGTAGATTAATGTGTAGAATGATGTGAAGAATGATGTGTCGAATGATGTGTCGAATGATGTGCAGAATGATGTGTAGAATCAATGATGTGTAGAATGATGAGTAGATTTTTGCGTAGAATTATGTTTAGAATAAATGATATGTAGAATGAAGTGTAGAATGATGTATAGTATGATGAGTAAAATGCATGATGTGTGGAATGATGTGTAGAATGAGGTGCAGAATGATGTGTTGAATGATGTGTAGATTGATGTGTAGAAAGATGTGTAGAATGATGTGTAGAATGAATGATGCGTCGGATGACATGTAGAATAATGTGTTGAATGATGTGTATAATGATGTGTAGAATGAATGATGTGCTGAATGATGTGTAGAATTATTATGTGTAGAATGATGTGTAGAATGATGTATAGAATTAGGTGCAGAATGATGTATAGAATTATGTGTCGAATGATTGATGTTTAGAATGCGGTGTAGAATGATGATTTGAATGATGTGTAGAATAATGTGTAGAAGGATGTGTAGAATCATGTGTAGAATGATGTGTAGAATGATGTGTAGAATGATGTGTAGAGTGATGTGTGGAATGAATGATGTGTAGAATGATGTGTAGAATGATGTGTAGAATGATGTGTTGAATGATGTGTGGCTTGCTGTGTAGAATGAATGATGTGTAGAATTAAGTGTAAAGTGATGTGTTGAATGATGAGCAGAATGTATGATGTTTAGAATGATGTGTGGAATGATGTGTAGAAAGTTGTGTGGAATGATGTGTGAATGAATGATGTGTAGAATGACGTGTAGATTGATGTGTAGAATGAATGATGTGTAGAATGAATTGTGGAATGATGTGTAGAATGATGTGTTGAATGATGTGTGGCTTGCTGTGTAGAATGAATGATGTGTAGAATTAAGTGTAAAATGATGTGTTGAATGATGAGCAGAATGTATGATGTTTAGAATGATGTGTGGAATGATGTGTAGAATGTTGTGTCGAATGATGTGTGAATGAATGATGTGTAGAATGATGTGTAGATTGATGTGTAGAATGATGTGGAGATTGATGTGTAGAATGATATCTGGAATGAAAGGGAGAATGATGTGTAGAATGATGTGTACAATAAATGATGTGTAGAATGATATGTAGAATTATGTGCAGGTTTATGTTATGAATCAATGATGTGTAAACTGATATGTAGAATGATGTGTAGAATGATGTGTAGAATCAATGATGTGTAGAATGATGAGTAGATTTTTGTGTAGAATGATGTGCAGAATAAATTATATGTAGAATGAAGTGTAGAATGATGTATAGTATGATGAGTAAAATGCATGATATGTAGAATGATGTGTAGAATGAGGTGCAGAATGATGTGTTGAATGATGTGTAGATTGATGTGCAGAATGTGAGATGAGCAGAATGAAGTGCAGAATGATATGTTGAATGATGAGAAAAATGCATGATGTGTAGAATGTTGTGTAGAATGATGTGTAGAAAGATGTGTAGAATGATGTGTAGAATGAATGATGCGTCGGATGACGTGTAGAATAATGTGTTGAATGATGTATATAATGATGTGTAGAATGAATGATGTGCTGAATGATGTGTAGAATTATTATGTGTAGAATGATGTGTAGAATGATGTATAGAATTAGGTGCAGAATGATGTATAGAATTATGTGTCGAATGATTGATGTTTAGAATGCGGTGTAGAATGATGATTTGAATGATGTGTCGAATAATGTGTAGAAGGATGTGTAGAATGATGTGTAGAATGATGTGTAGAATGATGTGTAGAATGATGTGTAGAATGATGTGCAGAATGATGTGTATAATGATGTGTCGAATGATGTGTCAATGATGTGTAGGATGATGTTTAGAATGATGTGTAGAATGATGTTTCGAATGATGTGTAGAATGATGTGTAGTTTGATTGATGGTTAGAACGTTGTGTAGAATGATGTGCATAACGATGTGTAGAATGATGTGTAGAATGATGTGTAGAATGATGTGTAGAGTGATGTGTGGAATGAATGATGTGTAGAATGATGTGTATAATGATGTGTAGAATGATGTGTAGAATGATGTGCAGAATGATGTGTTGAATGATGTGTGGCTTGCTGTGCAGAATGAATGATGTGTACAATTAAGTGTAAAGTGATGTGTTGAATGATGAGCAGAATGTATGATGTTTAGAATGATGTGTGGAATGATGTGTAGAATGTTGTGTGGAATGATGTGTGAATGAATGATGTGTAGAATGACGTGTAGATTGATGTGTAGAATGAATGATGTGTAGAATGAATTGTAGAATGATATGTAGAATGATGAGTAGTGTACATGATGTGAAGAATAATGTGTAGAATGCGGTGCAGAATGATGTGTTGAATGATGTGTGGCTTACTGTGTAGAATGAATGATGTGTAGTATTAAGTGTAAAATGATGTGTTGAATGATGAGCAGAATGTATGATGTTTAGAATGATGTGTGGAATGATGTGTAGAATGTTGTGTAGAATGATGTGTGAATGAATGATGTGTAGAATGATGTGTAGATTGATGTGTAGAATGATCTGGAGATTGATGTGTAGAATGATATCTGGAATGAAAGGGAGAATGATGTGTAGAATGATGTGTACAATAAATGATGTGTAGAATGATATGTAGAATTATGTGCAGGTTTATGTTATGAATCAATGATGTGTAAACTGATATGTAGAATGATGTGTAGAATGATGTGTAGAATCAATGATGTGTAGAATGATGAGTAGATTTTTCTGTAGAATGATGTGTAGAATAAATGATATGTAGAATGAAGTTTAGAATGATGTATAGTATGATGAGTAAAATGCATGATATTTAGAATGATGTGTAGAATGAGGTGCAGAATGATGTGTTGAATGATGTGTAGATTGATGTGCAGAATGTGAGATGAGCAGAATGAAGTGCAGAATGATATGTTGAATGATGAGTAGAATGCATGATGTGTATAATGATGTGTAGAATGATGTGTAGAAAGATGTGTAGAATGATGTGTAGAAAAAATGATGCGTCGAATGACGTGTAGAATAATGTGTAGAATGATGTGTATAATGATGTGTAGAATGAATGATGTGCAGAATGATGTGTAGAATTAATGATGTGTAGAATGATGTGCAGAATGATATGTAGAATGATATATAGAATTAGGTGCAGAATGATGTATAGAATTATTTGTCGAATGATTGATGTTTAGAATGCGGTGTAGAATGATGATTTGAATGATGTGTAGAATAATGTGTAGAAGGATGTGTAGAATCATGTGTAGAAGGATGTGTAGAATGATGTGTAGAATGATGTGTAGAATGATGTGTAGAATGATGCGTCGAATGATGTATAGTTTGATTGATGGTTAGAATGTTGTGTAGAATGATGTGTAGAACGATGTGTACAATGATGTGTAGAATGATGTGTAGAATGATGTGTAGAATGATGTGTGGAATGAATGATGACCAGAATGATGTGTTGAATAATGTGTAGAATAATGTGTAGAATGATGTATAGAATGATGTGTACAATGAATAACATGTAGAATGATGTGTAGAATGATGTGCAGAATGAAAAACGTGCAGAATGATTTGTAAAATAACGTGTGGAATGATGTGTAGAATCAATGATGTGTAGAATGATGTGTAGAATGATGTGTAAAATGATGTGTGGAATGATGTGTAGAATGAAAAATGTGTGCAATGATGTGTAGAATGATGTGTCGAATGATGTGTAGAATGATGTGTAGAATGATGTGTAGAATGATGTGTAGAATGAATTATGTGCAGAATGATCCGTAGAATGAATGATGTATAGAACGAATGACGTGCAGAATGATGTGTAGAATGAATGTTGAGTAGAATGATGTGCAGAATGATTGCAGAATGATTTATAGAATTAGGTGAAGAATGATGTAGAGAATTATGTGTAGAATGATTGATGTTTAGAAAGATGTGTAGAATGATGTTTAGAATGACGTGTAGAATGATGTGCAGAAGGATGTGTAGAATCATGTGTAGAATGATGTTTAGAATGATGTATAGAATGACGTGCAGAATGATGTGCAGAATGATGTGTAGAATGAATGAAGTTAAGAATGTTGTGTAGAATAATGTGTCGAAAAACGTACAGAATGCATGATGTGCAGAATGACGTGTAGAATGATGTTTAGATGATGTGTAGAATGATGTGTAGATTCATGTGAAGAATGATGTGTAGAATGATGAGCTGAATGAATGATGTGTAGAATGATGAGTAGAATGATGTGTAGATGATGTGTAGAATGATGTGTAGATTGATGTGTAGAAGGAATGACGTGCAGAATGATGTGTAGAATGATGTGTAGAATCATGTGTCGAATGAATGATGTGTAGAATAATGTGTTGAATGATGTGAAGAATTATGTGAAGAATGATGAGTAGATTGATGTGCAGACTGATGCGTAGAATGATGTGTAGAATGATGTGTAGAATGATTGATGTGTCGAATGATGTGCAGAATGACGTGCAGCATGAAAGATGTGTACAATGATGTGTAGAATGATGTTTAGAATGATGTGTCGAATGATGTGTAGAATGATGTGCAGATTAATGTGTAGAAAGATGTGTAGAATGATGTTAAGAATCAATGATGTTTAGAATTATGTATGGAATGAGGTTTAGAATGATGTGAAGAATGATGTGTTGAATGAATGATGTGTAGAATGACGTGAAGATCGATGTGTAGAATGATGTGTGGCATGATGTGTAGATTGATGTGTAGAATGATGTGTCGAATTATGTGCAGAAATATTGATGTTTAGAATGTTGTGCAGAATGATGTGTAGAATGAATGATGTACAGAATGACGTGTAGATTAACGTGTAGAATGATGTGTCGAATGACGTGCAGAATGATGTGTAGAATGATGTGTAGATTCAATGTTGTGTAGAATGATGTGTAGATTGATGTGTAGAATGATGGTAGAATGATGTGGAGAATGATGTGTGGAATGAATGATGTGTGGAATGATGTGCAGAATGATGTGTAGAATGATGCGTAGAATGAATGATGACCAGAATGATGTGTAGAATAATGTGTAGAATGATGTGTAGAATGATGTATAGAATGATGTGTACAATGAATAACATGTAGAATGATGTGTAGAATGATATGCAGAATGGAAAACGTGCAGAATGATGTGTAAAATAACGTGTGGAATGATGTGTAGAATCAATGATGTGTAGAATGATGTGTAGAATGTTGTGTAAAATGATGTGTGGAATGATGTGTAGAATGCAAAATGTGTACAATGATGTGTAGAATGATGTGTCGAATGATGCGTAGAATGATGTGTAGACTGAATGATGAGTAGAATGACGTGCAGAATGATGTGCAGAATGATTTATAAAATTAGGTGAAGAATGATGTAGAGAATTATGTGTAGAACGATTGATGTCTATAAAGATGCGTAGAATGATGTTTAGATTCATGTGTAGAATGATGTGCAGAAGGATGTGTGGAATAATGTGTAGAATGATGTGTAGAATAATGTGTAGAGTGAAAGATTTATAGAACGATGTGCAGAATGATGTGCAGAATGATGTGTAGAATGATGTGCAGAATGAATGATGTGTAGAATGTTGTGTAGAATAATGTGTAGAATGAATGATGTGTAGAATGTTGTGTAGAATAATGTATTGAAAAACGTGCAGAATGAATGATGTGCAGAATGACGTGTAGAATGATGTGTTGATGATGTGTAGAAGGAATGACGTGAAGAATGATGTTTAGAATGATGAGCTGAATGAATGATGTGTAGAATGATGAGCTGAATGAATGATGTGTAGAATGATGAGTAGAATGATGTGTAGATTGATGTGTAGAAGGAATGACGTGCAGAATGATGTGTAGAATGATGTGTAGAATCATGTGTCTAATGAATGATGTATAGAATAATGTGTTGAATGATGTGAAGAATTAAGTGAAGAATGATGAGTAGATTGATGTGTAGAATGATGAGTAGATTGATGTGTAGAATGATGTGTAGAATGATGTGTAGAATGATGTGAAGAATGATGTGAAGAATGATGTGAAGAATGATGTGCTGAATGAATGATGTGTAGAATGAATGATGTACAGAATGACATGTAGATTATCGTGTAGAATGATGTGTAGAATGACGTGCAGAATGATGTGTAGATTCAATGATGTGTAGAATGATGTGTAGATTGATGTGTAGAATGATGGGTAGAATGATGTGGAGAATGATGTGTGGAATGTATGATGTGTAGAATGAAATATAGCATGATGTGTAGATTGATTAGTAGAATGCTTGATGTGTAGAATGATGTGTAGAATGAATGATGTGTAGAATGTTGTGTAGAATAATGTATCGAAAAACGTGAAGAATGAATGATGTGCAGAATGACGTGTAGAATGATGTGTTGATGATGTGTAGAATGATGTGAAGATTCATGTGAAGAATGATGTGTAGAATGATGAGCTGCATGAATGATGTGTAGAATGATGAGTAGAATGATGTGTAGAATGATGTGTAGAATGATGTGTAGATTGATGTGTAGAAGGAATGACGTGCAGAATGATGTGTAGAATGATGTGTAGAATCATGTGTCGAATGAATGATCTGTAGAATAATGTGTTGAATGATGTGAAGAATTATGTGAAGAATGATGAGTAGATTGATGTGTAGAATGATGCGTAGAATGATGTGTAGAATGATGTGTTGAATGATGTGAAGAATTATGTGAAGAATGATGAGTAGATTGATGTGTAGAATGATGCGTAGAATTACGTGAAGAATGATGTGTAGAATGATGTGAAGAATGATGTGAAGAATGATGAGTAGATTGATGTGTAAAATGATGCGTAGAATGATGTGTAGAATGATATGTAGAATGATGATGTGTACAATGATCTGTAGAATGATGTGTAGAATGATTGATGTGTAGAATGATGTGAAGAATGACGGGCAGCATGAAAGATGTGTAGAATGATGTGTAGAATGACGTGTAGAATGATGTGTCGAATGTTTTGTAGAATGATGTGCAGATTGATGTGTAGAAAGATGTGTAGAATGATGTTAAGAATCAATGATGTTTAGAATGATGTATGGAATGATGTTTAGAATGATGTGAAGAATGATGTGCTGAATGAATGATGTGTAGAATGACGTGTAGATTGAGGTGTAGAATGATGTGTAGATTGATGTGTAGAATGATGTGTCGAATTATGTGCAGAATTATTGATGTTTAGAATGTTGTGCAGAATGATGTGTAGAATGAATGATGTACAGAATGACGTGTAGATTAACGTGTAGAATGATGTGGAGAATGATGTGTAGAATGACGTGCAGAATGTTGTGTAGAATGATGTGTAGATTCAATGATGTGCAGAATGATGTGTAGATTGATGTGTAGAATGATGGGTAGAATGATGTGGAGAATGATGTGTGGAATGTATGATATGTAGAATGAAATATAGCATGATGTGTAGATTGATTAGTAGAATGCTTGATGTGTAGAATGATGTGTAGAATGATGTGTAGAATGATGTGTCGAAGGACGTGTAGAATGATGAGTAGAATGATGTGTAGAATGATGTGTATAATGATGTGTATAATGATGTGTAGAATGATAGATGTGTAGAATGATGCGTAGAATGGTGTGTCGAATGATGTGTCGAATGATGTGTAGGATGATGTGTAGAATGATGTGTAGAATGAATGATGTGTAGAATGATCTGTAGAATGAATGATGTGTAGAATGATGTGTAGAATGATGTGTAGAATGGTGTGTAGAATGATGTATAGTTTGATTGATGGTTAGAATGTTATGTAGAATGATATGTGGAACGTTGTGTAGAATGATGTGTAGAATGATGTGCGGAATGAATAATGTGTAGAATGATGTGTAGAATGATGTATAGAATGATGTGTACAATGAATAACATGTAGAATGATGTTTGGAATGATGTGCAGAATGAAAAACGTGCAGAATGATGTGTAAAATATCGTGTGGAATGATGTGTAGAATCAATGATGTGTAGAATGATGTGCAGAATGATGTGTACAATGATGTGTGGAATGATGTGTAGAATGAAAAATGAGTACAATGATGTGTAGAATGATGTGTCGAATGATGTGTAGAATGATGTGTAGCATGATGTGTAGAATGATGTCTAGAATGAATTATGTGCAGAATGATCTGTAGAATGAATGATGTGTAGAACGAATCACGTGCAGAATGATGTGTAGAATGAATGATGAGTAGAATGACGTGCAGAATGATGTGCAGAATGATTTATAGAATTAGGTGAAGAATGATGTAGGGAATTATGTGTAGAATGATTGATGTTTAGAAAGATGTGTAGAATGATGTTTAGAATGATGTGTAGAATGATGTGCAGAAGGATTTGTAGAATCATGTGTAGAATGATGTTTAGAATGATGTGTGGAATGATGTGTAGAATGAGGTGTAGAATAATGTGTAGAGTGAAAGATGTATAGAATGACGTGTAGATTAATGTGTAGAATGATGCGTAGAATGGTGTGTCGAATGATGTGTCGAATGATGTGTAGGATGATGTGTAGAATGATGTGTAGAATGAATGATGTGTAGAATGATCTGTAGAATGAATGATGTGTAGAATGATGTGTAGAATGATGTGTAGAATGGTGTGTAGAATGATGTATAGTTTGATTGATGGTTAGAATGTTATGTAGAATGATATGTGGAACGATGTGTAGAATGATGTGTAGAATGATGTGCGGAATGAATAATGTGTAGAATGATGTGTAGAATGATGTATAGAATGATGTGTACAATGAATAACATGTAGAATGATGTTTGGAATGATGTGCAGAATGAAAAACGTGCAGAATGATGTGTAAAATATCGTGTGGAATGATGTGTAGAATCAATGATGTGTAGAATGATGTATAGAATGATGTGTACAATGAATAACATGTAGAATGATGTTTGGAATGATGTGCAGAATAAAAAACGTGCAGAATGATGTGTAAAATATCGTGTGGAATGATGTGTAGAATCAATGATGTGTAGAATGATGTGCAGAATGATGTGTACAATGATGTGTGGAATGATGTGTAGAATGAAAAATGAGTACAATGATGTGTAGAATGATGTGTCGAATGATGTGTAGAATGATGTGTAGCATGATGTGTAGAATGATGTCTAGAATGAATTATGTGCAGAATGATCTGTAGAATGAATGATGTGTAGAACGAATCACGTGCAGAATGATGTGTAGAATGAATGATGAGTAGAATGACGTGCAGAATGATGTGCAGAATGATTTATAGAATTAGGTGAAGAATGATGTAGGGAATTATGTGTAGAATGATTGATGTTTAGAAAGATGTGTAGAATGATGTTTAGAATGATGTGTAGAATGATGTGCAGAAGGATTTGTAGAATCATGTGTAGAATGATGTTTAGAATGATGTGTGGAATGATGTGTAGAATAATGTGTAGAGTGAAAGATGTATAGAATGACGTGTAGATTAATGTGTAGAATGATGTGTAGAATGATGTGTAGAATGATGTGTAGAATGATGTGTAGAATGATGTGTAGAATGATGTGTAGAATCAATGATGACGAATGATGAGTTGATTGATGTGTAGAATGATGTGTAGAATGATGTGTAGAATAAATGAAATGTAGAATGAAGTGTAGAATGATGTGTAGTATGATGAGTAGAATGCATGATGTGAAGATTGATCTGTAGAATGAGGTACAGAATGATGTGTAGAATGATGTGTAGAATGATGTGCAGAATGATGTGTAGAATGACTTATGTGCAGAATGATCTGTAGAATGAATGATGTGTAGAACGAATGACGTGCAGAATGATGTATAGAAAGAATGAAGTGTAGAATGATGTGTAGTATGATGAGCAGAATGCATGATGTGAAGATTGATCTGTAGAATGAGGTACAGAATGATGTGCAGAATGATGTGCAGAATGATTTATAGAATGATGTGTAGAATGATGTGTAGAATGATGTTTAGAATGATGTGTAGAATGATGTGTAGAAGGATGTGTAGAATGATGTTTAGAATGATGTGTGGAATGATGTGTAGAATTATGTTTAGAATGATGTGTAGAGTGAAAGATGTGTAGAATGATGTGTCGAATGATGTGTCGAATGATGTGTAGAATGATGTGTAGAATGATGTGTAGAATGATGTGTAGAACAAATGATATGTAGAATGAAGTGTAGAATGATGTGTAGTATGGTAAGTAGAATGCATGATGTGAAGAATGATGTGTAGAATGAGGTGCAGAATTTTGTGTTGAATGATGTTTAGAATGATGTGTAGAAGGATGTGTACAAAGAATAACATTTAGAATGATGTACAGAACGATGTGTAGAATGATGTGTTGAATGATGAATAGAATGCATGATGTGCAGAATGATGTGTAGAATGATGTGTAGAATGATGTGTAGAATGATGTTTAGAATGAAAAAGGTGTAGAATGAGGTGTAGAATGATGTGTCGAATGATGTGTAGAATGATGTGTAAAATGATGTGAAGAATGATATGTAGAATGAATGATGTGCAGAATGATGTGTAGAATGAATGATGAGTAGAATGACGTGCAGAATGATGTGCAGAATGAAATATAGTATTAGGTGTAGAATGATGTATAGAATTATGTGCAGAATGATTGCTGCTTAGAAAGTTGTGTCGAATGATGTTTAGAATGTTGTGTCGAATGATGTGTATAAGGATGTGTAGAATGATGTGTAGAATGAAAGATCTGTAAAATGATGTGTCGAATGATGTGTCGAATGATGTGTAGAATGATGTGTCGAATGATGTGTAGAATGATGTGTAGTATGATGTGTTCAATGAATGATGTACAGAATGACGTGTAGATTAATGTTTAGAATGATGTGTAAAATGATGTTTAGAATGATGTTTAGAATGATGTGTAGAATGATGTGTAGAATCAAAGATGTGTATAATGATAAGTAGATTGATGTACAGAATGATGTGCAGAATTATATGTCGAAAGAATGATGTGTCGAATGACGTGTAGAATGATGTGCAGAATGAATGATGTGTAGAATGATGTTTAGAATGATGTATAGAATGATGATGTGTTGAATGATGTGTAGAATGATGTGTAAATTGATGTTTAGAATGATGTGTAGAATGACGTCTAGAATTAAGTTGTACAGAATGAGGCCGAGAAGGATGTGCCGAATGATGTGTAGAATGATGTGCAGAATGAATGATGTGTAGAATGATGTTTAGAATGATGTATAGAATGGTATGTAGAATAATGTGTAGAATGAATAATGTGTAGAATGCTATGCAGAATGATGTGTAGATTGATGTGTAGAATGAAGTGTAGAATGATGTGTAGAATGAATGATATGTAGAATGATGTGTCGAATAACGTGCAGAAGGATGAGCAGCATGATGTGTAGATTTACGTGTAGAATGATGTGTAGAATGATGTATAGAATGATGTGAAGAATGAATGATTTGTAGAATGATGTTTAAAATAATATGTAGAATTATGTGTAGAATGATGTGCAGCATGAAAGATGTGCAGAATGATGTGCAGAATGATGTTTAGAATGATGTGTCGAATGGTGTGTAGAATGATGTGGAGATTGATGTTTAGAAAGATGTGTAGAATGATGTGTTCAATGAAGTTAAGAAACAATGATGTGTAGAATGATGTACATAGTGATGTGTAGAATGATGTATAGAACGATGTGTAGAATGAATGATGTGTGGAATGAAGTGTAGATTGATGTGTAGAATGATGCGGAGAATGATGTGCAGAATGATGTGAAAAATGACGTGCAGAATAATGTGTAGAATGAATGATGTGCAGAATGATGAATATAATGATGTGTAGAATGATGTTTAGACTTATATGTAGAAAGTTGAGTAGAATGAATGATGTGTCGAATGATGTGTCGAATGATGTATAGAATGACGTGCAGCATGATGTGTAGAATGATGTGTAGAATGATGTGTCGAATGATGTGTAGAATGACGTGCAGCATGAAAGATTTGTAGAATGATGTGTAGAATGATGCATAGAATGATGCGTAGATTGATGTCCAGATTGCTATGTAGAATGATGTGTAGAATGATGTGTAGAAAGCTGTGCAGAATGAATGATGTGTAGAATGATGTACAGAATGATGTATCGAATGATGTGTCGAATGATGTGTAGAATGATTTGCTTAATGATGTGTAGAATGATGTGTAGAATGAATGATGTGTCGTAAGATGTGTAGAATGAATTATTTTCAGAATGATATATAGACTGACGTGCTGAAAGATGTGTAGGATGAATGAGTTGTAAAATGATTTGTAGACTGACGTGCAGAATGATGTCTATAATGATGTGTAGAATGATGTGTGGAATGAATGATGTGCAGTAGGATGTGTAGAATGACTGATGTGTAGAATGAAGTGTCGAACGATGTGCAGGATGAATGATGTGTGGAATTAGGTGTAGATTGATGTGTAGAATGACGCAGAGAATGATGTGGAGAATGATGTGCAGAATAATGTGTAGAATGAATGATGTGTAGAATGATGTGAGGAATGATGTGAAGAATGATGTGTCGAATGAATGGTGTGCAGAATGATGTGTAAAATGATGTGTAGAATGACGTGCAGCATGAAAGATTTGTAGAATGATGTATAGAATGTTGCATAGAATAATGTGTAGAATGATGTGTAGATTGATTTGTAGAATAATGCATAGAATGATGTATAAAATGATGTATAGAATGAGATCTAGATTGATGTGTAAAATTATTTGCAGAATCAATGATGTGTAGAAGGATGTGTAGAACGATGTGTAGCATGACGTGTATAATTACGTGTAGAATGAATGATGTGTCGAATGAGGTGCAGAAGGATGAGCAGGATGATGTGTAGAATGATGTGTAGAATGATGTGTAGATTGAATGATGTGTAGAATGATGATTAGAATCATGTGTTGAATGATGTGTAGAATGATGTGTAGAATGACGTGCAGCATGACAGATGTGTAGTATGATGTGTAGAATGATGCATAGAATGATGTGTAGAATGATGTGTACATTCATGTGTAGAATAATGCATAGAATGCTGTATAGAATGATGTATAGAATGAAATCTAGAATGAAGTGTACAATTATTTGCAGAATCAATGATGTGTAGAATGATGTGTAGAACGATGTGTAGCATTACGTGTAGAATGATTTGCAGAATGAATGATGTGTAGATTGATGTCTAGATTGAAATGTAGAATGATGTGTAGAATGATGTGTAGAATGCTTTGCAGAATGAATGATGTGTAGAATGATGTGTCGAATAATGTGTAGAAAGATGATGTGTAGATTGATGTGTGGAATGATGTATCGAATGATGTGTAGAATGAAGTGTAGAATGATTTGCTTAATGATGTGTAGAATGATGTGTCGAATGAATAATGTGTATAATGACATGTAGAATGATGTGTAGAATGATGTGTGGAATGATGATTAGAATGAATGATGTGTCGAAAGATGTGTAGAATGTATGATTTGCAGAAAGATATATAGACTGACGTGTAGAAAGGTGTGTAGAATGAATGATTTGTAAAATTATTTGTCGACTGACGTGGAGAGTGATGTGTATAATGATGGATGGAATGATGTGTAGAATGAACGATGTGTGGTATGGTGTGTCGAATGACTGATGTGTAGAATAATGTGTGGAATGCTAAGTAGAATGATGTGCATAATGAATAATGTGTAGAATGATGAGTATAATGATGTGTAGTATGATGTGTAGAATTATGTGTAGAATGATGTGTAGAATGAATCATGTGTAGAATGGTGTGTAGAATGAGGTGCAGCATGGAAGATGTGTAGAATGATGTGCAGAATGATGTGTAGAATGATGTGTCGAATGATGTGTAGAATGATGTGTATATTGATGTGTAGAAAGATGTATAGAATGATGTGTTGAATGATGTTAAGAATCAATGATGTGTAGAATGATGTGTATAGTGATGAGTAGAATGATGTGTAGAACGATGTCTAGAATGAATGATGTGTGGGATGACGTGTAGATTCATGTGTAGAATGATGCGGAGAATGATGTGGAGAATGTTTGCATAATGATGTGTCGAATAATGTGTAGAATGAATGATTTGTAGAATGATGAATACAATGATATGTAGAATGATGTTTAGACTTATGTGCCGAATGATGTGTAGAATAATGTGTAGAATGACGTGCAGCATGAAAGATGTGTATAATGATGTGCAGAATGATGCATAGAATGATGTGTAGAATGATGTGTAGAATGACGTGTAAAAGGATATGCAGAATTATGTGTAAAATGATGTGTAGAATTATGTGCAGAATCATGTGTAGAATGTTGTGTCGAATGATGTGTAGAATGATGTGTCGAATGCATGATGTGCAGAATGATGTGTAGAATGATGCGTTGAATGAATGATGTGTAGAATGATGTGTAGAATGATGTGCAGAATGATGTGTCGAATGCATGATGTGCAGAATGATGTGTAGAATGATGCGTTGAATGAGTGATGTGCAGAATAATGATTATAATAATGTGTAGAATGATGTGTAGAATGATGTGCAGAATGATGTGTAGAATGGATGTTGTGTATAATGATGTGTAGAATGACGTGCAGAATGAAAGATGATTACATGATGTGCAGAATGATGTGATGAATGATGTGTAGAATGATATGTAGAATGGTGTGTCGAATGAATGATGTGTAGAATGATGTGTAGAATGATGTGCAGAATGATGTGTCGAATGCATGATGTGCAGAATGATGTGTAGAATGATGCGTTGAATGAGTGATGTGCAGAATAATGATTATAATAATGTGTAGAATGATGTGTAGAATGATGTGCAGAATGATGTGTAGAATAACTTGCAGAATCAATGATGTGTAGAATGATATGTAGAACGATGTGGAGAATGCTTTGTAGAATGATGTGTAGCATGATGTGTATAACGATTTGTAGAATGAAGATATATAGAATGATGCATAAAATTATTTGCAGAATCAATGATGTGTAGAATGATGTGTAGAACGATGTGTAGCATGACGTGTAGAATGATGTGTAGAATGAAAACTGTATAGATTGATGTCTAGATTGACATATCGAATGATGAGTAGAATGATGTGTAGAATGCTGAGCAGAATGAACGATATGTAGAATGATGAGTATAAAGATGTGTAGAATGATGTGTCGAATAATGTGTAGAATGATGATGTGTAGAATGATGTGTGGAATGACGTATCGAATGATGTGTAGAATGATGTGTAGAATGATTCGCTTAATGATGTGCAGAATGATGTGTAGATTGAATGATGTGTATAATGACATGTAAAATGATGCGTAGAATGATGTTTGAAATGATGTTTAGAAAGAATGATGTGTCGAAAGCTGTGTAGAATGAATGATTTGCAGAATGATGTGGAGACTGACGTGTTGAAAGATGTGTAGAATGAATGATTTGTAAAATGATTTGTAGACTGACTTGCAGAATGATGTGAAAAATGATGTGTAGAATGATGTGTAGAATGAATGATGTATGATATGATGTGTCGAATGACTGATGTGTAGAATGATGTGTAGAATGCTAAGTAGAATGATGTGCAAATTGAATAATGTGTAGAATGATGAGTATAATGATGTGTAGTATGATGTGTAGAATTATGTGTGGAATGAGGAGTAGAATGATGTGTAGAATGACGTGCAGAAGGATGTGCAGACGAATGTGGAGAATGATGTGTAGAATGAAGTGTAGAATGACGAGTAGAATCAAACATGTGGAGAATGATGTGTAGAATGGTGTGTAGAATGATGTCAAGAATTAGGTTTAGAATGAATGATGTGCAGAACGATGTGTCGAATGTATTGTTGAATGATGTGTCGAAAGATTTGTAAAATGAATGATGTGTAGAATGACGTATAGAATGATGTGTAGAATTATGTGTAGAATCATGTGCAGAATGATGTGTAGATTGATGTATAGAACGATGTGAAGAATGACGTGTGGAATGAATGATGTTTAGAATGATGTGTAGAATGATGTGTAGAATTATGTGTAGAATCATGTGCAGAATGATGTGTAGAATGATATATGGAATGATTGATGTGTAGAACAAATTGTCGAATGATGTGCAGAACGACGAGTAGAATGAGGTGTATAATAATGTGTAGAATGAAGTGCAGAATGATGTGTAGAATAATGTGTAGAATGAGTGATGTGCAGAATAATGATTATAATAATGTGTAGAATTAATCCTAGAATGAAGTGTAGAATGACGTGTCGAATGATGACGTGTAGAATGATGTGAAGAATGAATGAAGTGTAGAATGATGAGTATAATGAAGTGTGGAATGAAGTGTACAATTATGAGTAGAATGATGTGTAGAACGATGTGAAGAATGATGTGAAGAATGATGTGTAGATTGATGTGAAGAATGATGCGTAGAATGATGTATAGAATGATGTGTAGAATGATTATGTGTAGAATGATGTGTAGATTGATGTGTCGAATGATTGATGTGGAGAATCATGTGTAGAATGACGTTCAGCATAAAGGATGTGTAGAATGATGTGCAGAATGATGTTTAGAATGATGTGTCGAATGATGTGCAGAATGATGTGTAGATTGATGTGTAGAAAGATGTGTAGAATGATGTTAAGAATCAATGATGTGTAGAATGATGTTTGTAGTGACGTGTAGAATGGTGTGGAGAACGATGTGTAGAATGAATGATGTGTGGAATGACGTGTAGATTGAAGTGCACAATGATGCGGAGAATGATGTGGAGAATGATGTGCAGAATGATGTGTAGAACAATGTGTAGAATGAATGATGAGTAGAATGATGAGTATAATGATGTGTAGAATGATGAGTAGAATCATTTGCAAAATCAATGATGTGTAGAATGATATGGACAACGATGTGTCGATTGCTGTGTAGAATGATGTGCAGCATGATGTGTATAACGATTTGTAGAATGATGATATGTAGAATGATGCATAAAATTATTTGCAGAATCAATGATGTGTAGAATGATGTGTAGAACGATGTGTAGCATGACGTGTAGAATGATGTGCAGAATGAATACTGTATAGGATGTATAGATTGACATGTCGAATGATGTGTAGAATGCTGAGCAGAATGAATGATGTGTAGAATGATGAGTATAATGATGTGTAGAATGATGTTTCGAATAATGTGTAGAATGATGATGTGTAGAATGATGTGTGGAATAATGTATCGAATGATGTGTAGAATGATGTGCAGAATGATTTGCTTAATGATGTGCAGAATGATGTGCAGAAAGCATGATGTGTAAAATGACATGTCGAATGATGCGTAGAATGATGTTTGGAATGATGTTTAGACTGAATGATGTGTCGAAAGCTGTGTAGAATGAATGATTTGCAGAATGATGTGCAGACTGACGTGTAGAAAGATGTGTAGAATGAATGATTTGTAAAATGATTTGTAGACTGACGTGCAGAATGATGTGAAAAATGATGTGTAGAATAATGTGTAGAATGAATGATGTATAATATGATGTGTCGAATGACTGATGTTTAGAATGATGTGTAGAATGCTAAGTAGAATGATGTGCAGATTGAATAATGTGCAGAAAGATGAGTATAATGATGTGTAGTATGATGTGTAGAATTATGTGTGGAATGATGTGTAGAATGATGTGTAGAATGACGTGCAGCATGAAAGATGTGCAGAATGATGTGTAGAATGATGTTTAGAATGATGTGTCGAATGATGTGTAGAATTATGTGTCGATTGATGTGTCGAAAGATGTATAGAATGACGTGTTGAATGATGTTAAGAATCAATTATATGTAGAATGATGTGTACAGTGATGTGCAGAATGATGTGTAGAATGATGTGAAGAATGATGTGGAGAGTGAATGATGTGCGGAGTGATGTGTAGAATGATGTGTAGAATGAATGATGTGTAGATTGATGTGTAGAATGATGTGTAGAATGACGTGCAGAATGAAAGATGATTACATGATGTGCAGAATGAAGTGATGAGTGATGTGTAGAATGATATGTAGAATGGTGTGTCGAATGAATGATTTGTAGAATGATGTGTAGAATGATGTGCAGAATGATGAGTAGAATGATGAGTAGAATTATGTGTAGAATCAATGATGTGCAGAATGATGTGTAGAATGGATGTTGTGTAGAATGATGTGTAGAATGAAGTGCAGAAGGATGTGCAGAATGATGTGCAGAATGATGTATAGAATGAAGTGTAGAATGACCTGTAGAATGAATGATGTGTAGAATGATGTGTAGAATGAGGTGTTGAATGATATGTCGAAAGATTTGTAAAATTAATGATGTGTAGAATGACGTGGAGAATGATGTGTAGAATTATGATTCGAATCATGTGCAGAATGACGTGTAGAATGATGTGTAGAATGATGTGTAGAATGATGTGTCGAAAGATTTGTAAAATGAATGATGAGCAGAATGATGTTTAGAATGATGTGTGGAATAATGTTACGAATCAATGATGTGTAGAATGATGTGTATAGTGATGTGTAGAATGATGTGTAGAATGATGGAAAGAAAGAATGATGTGCAGAATGACATGTAGATTGATGTGTAGAATGATGTGGAGAATGATGTGTGGAATGATGTTGTAGAATCTATACATTATACTACACAACATCATTCTACACATCATTCTACACGTCATTCTGCACATCGTTCTACACATCATACTGCACAACATCATTCTACACATCATTCTACACATCATTTCACGTATCTTTCTACACATCATTCTACACATCATTCGACACATCATTCGACACAACATCTTTCTGCACATCATTCTACACAACATCAATCGACATATCATTCTCACATCATTCTACACATCATTCCACTCGTCATTCTCAACGTCATTCGACACATCATTCTACACAACATCACTCTGCATATCATTCCACACGTCTTTCTAAACAACATCATTCTACACATCATTTTACACATCATTCTACAAATCATTCCACACATTATTCTAAACAACACCATTCGACACATGATTCTACACATCATTCTGCACAACTTCATTCTACACATTATTATACACAACATTATTCTACCCATCATTCTGCACATCATTCTACACATCATTCAACACATCATTCTACACATCATTCTACACGTCATTCTACACAACATCATTCTACACAGCATTCTACATATCATTCCACACATTGTTCTACACACCATTCTACACATAATTCTACATAGCATTCTGCACATCATTCGACACAACATCGCACTACACATCATTCTACACATCATTCTGCACATCACTCGACACATCATTCTACACATCATTCGACACTTCATTCTACACAACCTCATTCTGCAGATCATTCTACACATCGGTCTGCACATCATTCTACACAACATCATTCTACACATTATTCTACACATCATTTTACATATCATTCTAAACAACATCATTTTACACATCATTCTACACATCATTCTGCACATCACTCGACACATCATTCTACACATCATTCTACACAACATCAATTTACACATCATTTTCACATCATTCTACACATCTTTCTACACATTATTCTACACATCATTTTACATATCATTCTAAACAACATCATTTTACACATCATTCTACACATCATTCTGCACAACTTCATTCTACACATCATTCTACGCAACATCATTCTACACATCATTCTACACATCATTATACACATCATTCTGCACATCCTTCTAAACAACATGATTCGACACATCATTCTACACATCATCTACACATCATTATACACATCATTCTAAAACATCATTCTACACATAATGCTACACATCATTCCACACAACATAACTCTACACATCATTCTACACATCATTCTACACATCATTCTACACAAAATCATTCCACACATCATGCTTCACAACATCATTCGACACCTCATTTTACACATCATTCCACATATCATTCTGCACATCATTCTACACATCATTCTACACATCATTCTACACAACATTATTCGACACCTCATTAGACACATCATTCTACACATCATTCTACACTTCATTCTACACAACATCAATCTACATATCATTCTCACATAATTTTACACAAGCTTCTACACAACATCATTCTACACATCATTCTTCACATCATTCTACACAACATCATTCCACACTTCATTCGACACATCATTCTGCATAACATAATTCTAAACATCACTCTACACATCATTCTACACATCATTCGACGCATCATTCGACACAACATCACTCTATACATCATTCTACACATCATTCTTCACATCATTCTACACATCATTCTAAACATCATTCTACACATCATTCTAACAACATCATTTCCACATCATTCTACACATCATTCTGCACATCATTCTAAACATCATTCGACACAACATTCTACACAACATCTTTATACACATCATTCTCACATCATTCCACAAATCATTCGACACAACATTCTAAACAACATCATTCTACGCATCATTCTACACATCATTCTATACATCATTCTACACATCATTCTACACATCATTCTACACATCATTCTGCACATCATTCGACACAACATCATTCTAAACATCATTCTAAACATCATTCTACACATCATTCTACACATCATTCTATACACCTTCATTCTGCACATCATTCTACACAATATCATTCTACACATCATTGTGCATATCATTCTACACATCATTCTACATAACGTCATTCTACACATCATTCTACAAATCATTCTACACATCATTCTACACGTCATTCTACACGTCATTCTACAGAACGTCATTTTATACAGCATTCGACACATCATTCTACACTTTATTCTACACACCATTCTAAATTTCATTATGCACATCATTCTACACAATATCATTCTACACATCATTATGCATATCATTCTACACATCATTCTACATAACATCATTCTACACATCATTCTACACATCATACTACACATCATTCTACACATCATTCTGCACATCATTCTACACGTCATTTTACACATCATTCTACACAACATCACTCTGCACATCATTCTACACTTCATTCTACACATGCTTCTACACATCATTCTAAACATCATTCTACACATCATTCTACACATCATTCTACACATCATTCTGCACATCATTCGACACAACATCATTCTAAACATCATTCTACACATCATTCTACACATCATTCTACACATCATTCTATACAACTTCATTCTGCACATCATTCTACACAATATCATTCTAAACATCATTATGCATATCATTCTACACATCATTCTACATAACATCATTCTACACATCATTCTACAAATCATTCTACACATCATTCTACACGTCATTCTACACGTCATTCTACAGAACGTCATTCTATACAGCATTCGACACATGATTCTACACTTTATTCTACACACCATTCTACATATCATTCTACACATTATTCGGCACAACATCAATCTACTCATCATTCTACACATCATTCTACACATCACTCTGCACATCATTCTATACATAATTCCACACATCATTCTCCTCGTCATTCTACACATCATTCGACACATCATTCGACACAACATCACTCTACACATCATTCTGCACATCATTCGACACAACATCATTCTAAACATCATTCTACACATCATTCTACACATCATTCTACACATCATTCTATACAACTTCATTCTGCACATCATTCTACACAATATCATTCTAAACATCATTATGCATATCATTCTACACATCATTCTACATAACATCATTCTACACATCATTCTACAAATCATTCTACACATCATTCTACACGTCATTCTACACGTCATTCTACAGAACGTCATTCTATACAGCATTCGACACATGATTCTACACTTTATTCTACACACCATTCTACATATCATTCTACACATTATTCGGCACAACATCAATCTACTCATCATTCTACACATCATTCTACACATCACTCTGCACATCATTCTATACATCATTCCACACATCATTCTCCTCGTCATTCTACACATCATTCGACACATCATTCGACACAACATCACTCTACACATCATTCTGCACATCATTCGACACAACATCATTCTAAACATCATTCTACACATCATTCTACACATCATTCTACACATCATTCTATACAACTTCATTCTGCACATCATTCTACACAATATCATTCCACACATCATTCCATAACATTCCACACATCATTACACACAGCAATCCACACATCATTCCACACATCATTCCTCACATCAAACCACACATCATGCCACACATCATTTCAAACATCATTCCACACCTCATTCCAAACCTCGTTCCATACCTCGTTCCATACAGCATTCATCACATCATTCAATACATCATTCCACACATCATTCCACATATCATTCCACGCATATTTCCACATTTAATTCCACACATCATTCCGCACGTCATTCCACACCTCATTCCACACCTCGTTCCACACATCATTCCACACTTCTTTCCACACAACATTCCACAAGTCATTCCACGTATCATTCCACACAGCATTCCATACAGCATTCCACATTTCAATCCACTAGTCATTCCATACATCATTCCACACATCATTCCACACATCATTCCACACATCATTCCAAACAACATTCCACACATCATTCCACACTACATTACACAACTCATTCCACACATCATTCCACATATCATTCAAAACATCATTCCACATCATTCCACACATCATCCCACACATCATTCCACTCCTCATTCCACATCTCATTCCTCAAATCATTCCACACGTCAGTCCATACCTCATTCCACACCTCATTCCACACATCATTCCACACGTCATTTCACACATCATTCCAAACATCATTCCACACCTCATTCCAAGCCTCGTTCCATACCTCGTTCCATACATCATTCCACACATCATACAATACATCATTCCACACATCATTCCACATATCACTCCACGCATCATTCCACATTTCATTCCACACATCATACCGCACGTCATTCCAAACCTCATTCCACACCTCGTTCCACACATCATTCCACACATCTTTCCTCACAACATTCCACAAGTCATTCCACGTATCATTCCACACAGCATTCCATACAGCATTCCACATTTCAATCCACTCGTCATTCCATACATCATTCCACACATCATTCCACACATCATTCCACACATCATTCCATACCTCATTCCACACCTCATTCCACAAGTAATTCCACACATCATTCCACACATTATTCCGCACCTCATTGCACACATCATTTCACACATCATTCCACACGTCATTCCACACTTCATTTCACACATCATTTGAACATCATTCCACACAACATTCCAAATATCATCCACTCCTCATTCTGCTATCATTCCACACATCATTCCACATCTCATTCCACACATCATTCGACACATCATTCCACACCTCATTCCCACATCAATCCACACGGCATTTCACACATCATTCCACACTTCATTCCACACCTCATTCCACACGGCATTTCACACATCATTCCACACTTCATTCCACAACTCATTCCACATCTCATTCCAAACCTCATTCCACACCTCATTCCACATATCATTCCACGCATCATTCGAAACATCATTTCACACGTCATTCCACACAACATTCCACACATCATTCCACAAATCATTCCACACATCATTCCAAAACTCATTCCACACATCATTCCAAACCTCATTCCACAACTCATTTCACACATCATTCCACACATCATTCAACATATCATTCCACAAATCATTCTACACTTCATTCCACATGTAATTCCGCATCTCATTCCAAACCTCATTATACACATTATTCCAAACCTCATTCCACACATCATTCCACAAATCATTCCACACATCATTCCACACTGCATTTCACACATCATTCCACACCTCATTCCACACCTCGTTCCACATCTCATTCCACACCTCATTCCACATATCATTCCACGCATCATTCCACGCATCATTCCAAACATCATTCCACACGTCATTCCACACAACATTCTGCACATCATTCCACACATGATTCCACAACTAATTCCACACCTCATTCCACACCTCATCCACACATCATCCCACACATCATTCCACACCATATACCACACCTCATTGCACATATAATTCCAAACATCATTACATACATCATTCCGCACATCATTCCACACATCATTCTACACATCATTCCACAACTTAATGCACACATCATTCCACACATCATTCCAAACATCTTTCCACACATCATTCCACACTTCATTCCACACATCATTCCACACATCATTCCACACATCATTCCACACATCATTCCACACATCATTCCACACATCAGTCCATTGCGCATTCCACACCTCATTCCACACATCATTCTACACATCATTCCACACATCATTCCAAACATCATTCCACATAACATTCCACACATCATTCCAGATATCATTCGATACATCATTCCACACATAATTCCAGAAAGCATTCGCCATATCATTCCGCACATCATTCCACACATCATTCCAGATATCATTCGACACATCATTCCACACATCATTCCACACATCTTTCCACACATCATTCCACATATCATTCAACAACATTCCACACATGATTCCACACATCATTCCTCACATCAGTCCATAACTAATTCCACATAACATTCCACACATCATTCCACACCTCATTCCACAACTCATTCCACACATCATTCCACACATCATTCCACACGTCATTCCACAACTATCCACACATCATTCCACACATCATTCCTCACATCAGTCCACACCTCATTCCACTTAACATTCCACACATCATTCCACACAGCATTCCACACATCATTCAACAACATTCCACACATCATTCCACACATCATTCCTCACATCATTGACACATCATTCCACACCTCATTCCACACATCATTCCACACGTCATTCTACACATCATTCCACACATCATTCCACACATCATTCCACACATCATTCCACACCATATTCCAAACCTCATTACACACATAATTTCAAACATCATTACATACGTCATTCCACACATCATTCCACACATCATTCCACACATCATTCCACAATTCATTCCACACATCATTCCACACCTCATTCTACACCTCATTCTACACATCATTCCACACATCATTCAACACATCATTCCACACATTATTCTACACTTCATTCCACACATCATTCCACACATCATTCCACACATCATTCCAAACATCATTCCATACATCATTCCACACAACATTCAATACATCATTCCACATATCATTCCACACAACATGCCACGCATCATTCCACACCTCATTCCACGCATCATTCCATAACATTCCACACATCATTCCTCACATCAATCCACACATCATGCCACACATTATTCCACACATCATTCCAAACATCATTCCACACCTTATTCCACACAACATTCCAACACATTCCACATCTCATTCCACACATCATTCTACACATCATTCCACACATCATTCCAAACATCATTCCACATAACATTCCACACATCATTCCAGATATCATTCGATACATCATTCCACACATAATTCCAGAAAGCATTCGCCATATCATTCCGCACATCATTCCACACATCATTCCAGATATCATTCGACACATCATTCCACACATCATTCCACACATCTTTCCACACATCATTCCACATATCATTCAACAACATTCCACACATGATTCCACACATCATTCCTCACATCAGTCCATAACTAATTCCACATAACATTCCACACATCATTCCACACCTCATTCCACAACTCATTCCACACATCATTCCACACATCATTCCACACATCATTCCACAACTATCCACACATCATTCCACACATCATTCCTCACATCAGTCCACACCTCATTCCACTTAACATTCCACACATCATTCCACACAGCATTCCACACATCATTCAACAACATTCCACACATCATTCCACACATCATTCCTCACATCATTGACACATCATTCCACACCTCATTCCACACATCATTCCACACGTCATTCTACACATCATTCCACACATCATTCCACACATCATTCCACACATCATTCCACACCATATTCCAAACCTCATTACACACATAATTTCAAACATCATTACATACGTCATTCCACACATCATTCCACACATCATTCCACACATCATTCCACAATTCATTCCACACATCATTCCACACCTCATTCTACACCTCATTCTACACATCATTCCACACATCATTCAACACATCATTCCACACATTATTCTACACTTCATTCCACACATCATTCCACACATCATTCCACACATCATTCCAAACATCATTCCATACATCATTCCACACAACATTCAATACATCATTCCACATATCATTCCACACAACATGCCACGCATCATTCCACACCTCATTCCACGCATCATTCCATAACATTCCACACATCATTCCTCACATCAATCCACACATCATGCCACACATTATTCCACACATCATTCCAAACATCATTCCACACCTTATTCCACACAACATTCCAACACATTCCACATCTCATTCTACAACTCATTCCACACATCATTCCACAAATCATTCCACACATCATTCCACACATCATTCCAAACACAATTCCAAATCACATTCCGCACCTCATTCCACACATTTTTCCAAACATCATTACATACATCATTACACACATCATTCCACACATCATTCCACAACTCATTCCACACATCATTCCACACCTCATTGCACAACTCATTCCACACGTCATTCAACACATCATTCTACACATCATTCCACACTTCATTCTATACATCATTCCAAACATCATTCCACACCTCATTCCACACATCTTTCCACAAATCATTCCACACCTCATTCCACAACGCATTCACACATCATTCCACACATCGATCCACACATCATTCCTCATATGATTCCACACATCATCCCACACATCATTCCATACATCATTCCACACATCATTCCACTCCTCATTCCACCCCTCGTTCAACACATAATTCCAATTATCATTTCATATATCATTCCACACAGCATTCCACACATTATTACCACACATCATTCCACACATCATTCCAAACATCATTCCACATAACATTCCACACATCATTCCACACATCATTCCAGATATCATTCGACACATCATTAACACATAATTCCAGAAAGCATTCGACACATCATTCCGCACATAATTCCACACATCATTCCAGATATCATTCGACACATCATTCCACACATCATTCCACACATCATTCCACACATCATTCCACAACATTCCACACATCATTCCACACTTCATTCCTCATATCAGTCTATACCTCATTCCACATAACATTCCACACATCATTCCACACCTCATTCCACAACTCATTCCACACATCATTCCACACATCATTCCACACATCATTCCACACATCATACTACACATCATTGCACAATTCATTCCACACCTCATTCCACACCTCATTCCACACATCATTCCACACCTCATTCCACAAATCATTCCACACATCATTCCACACATCATTCCAAACATCATGCCACATCATTCCACACATCATTCCACACATCATTCCAGATTTCATTCGACACATCATTCCACAGATCATTCAATACATCATTCCACACATGATTCCACACATCATTTCAAACATCATTCCACACATCATTCCACAAATCATTCAATTCATCTATCGACATATCATTACACACAACAATCCACACATCATGCCACACATCAATCCACACATCATTCCAAACATCATTCCACACCACATTCCACACCACGTTTCACACATCATTCCACACATCATTCAATACATCATTCCACACATCATTCCAAACATCATTCCACACCTCATTCCACACCTCATTCCACATATCATTCCAAGCATCATTCCACGCATCATTCCACGCATCATTCCACACATCATTCCACACATCATTCCACACATCATTCTACACCTCATTCCACACCTCATTCCACACATTATTCCACACATCAGTCCATACCTCATTCCAAACCACATTCCACACCTCATTCCACACCTCATTCCACACCTCATTCCACACCTCATTCTACACATCATTCCACACATCATTCCACATATCATTCCAAACATCATTCCAAACATCATTCCGCACCTCATTCCACATAACATTCAACACATCATTCCACACTTAATTTCACACCTCATTCCACAACTCATTCCACACATCATTCCACACATCATTCCATACATCATTCCACACATCATTCCACAACATTCCACAAATCATTCCACACATCATTCCACACATCATTCCACACACCATTCCAAACCACATTCCGCAACTCATTCCACACATCATTCCAAACATCATTACGGACGTCATTACACACATCTTTCCACACATCATTCCACAACTCATTCCACACATCATTCCACACCTCATTGAACAACTCATTCCACACATCATTCCACACATCATTCCACAACTCATTCACACATTATTCCACACTTCAATCCACAACTCATTCCACACATCATTCCAAACATCATTCCACACATCTTTTCACACATCATTCCACACATCATTCCACACTTCATTCCACACATCATTGCCCACATCATTCCAAACATCATTCCACACATCATTCCACAACATTCCACACATCATTCCACACATCATTCCTCACATCAGTCCATACCTCATTCCACATAACATTCCACCCATCATTCCACACCTCATTCCACACCTCATTCCACACCTCATTCCACAACACATTCCACAAATCATTCCACACATCATTCCACACATCATTCCACACAGCATTCTACACATCATTCCACACAGCATTCCACACATCATTGCACAATACATTCCACGCATCATCCCACACCTCATGCCACACACCATTCCACATCTCTTTCCACACATCATTACACACATCTTTCGACACATTATTCAACACATCATTCCACACATCATACTACACATCATTCCACACTTAATTTCACACCTCATTCCACAACTCATTCCACACATCATTCCACACATCATTCCATACATCATTCCACACATCATTGCACAACATTCCACACATCATTCCACACATCATTCCTCACATCAGTCCATACCTCATTTCTCATAACATTCCACACATCATTCCACACCTGATTCCACAACTCATTCCACACATCATTCCACTCATCATTCCACACGTCATTCCACACATCATTGACACATCATTCCACACCTCATTCCACACATCATTCCACACATGATTCCACAACTCATTCCACACATCATTCCACACATCATTCCACACATCATTCAACAACATTCCACACATCATTCCACACATCATTCCTCACATCAGTCCATAACTCATTCCACAAAACATTCCACACCTCATTCCACACCTCATTCCACACATCATTCCACACCTCATTCCACACATCATTCCACACGTCATTCTACACATCATTCCACACATCATTCCACACATCATTCAACACATCATTCCACAATTCATTCCACACATCATTCCACACCTCATTCTACACCTCATTCTACACATCATTCCACACATCATTCAACACATCATTCCACACATTATTCTACACTTCATTCCACACATCATTCCACACATCATTCCACACATCATTCCACACATCATTCCAAACATCATTCCATACATCATTCCACACAACATTCGATACATCATTCCACATATCATTCCACACAACATGCCACGCATCATTCCACACCTCATTCCACGCATCATTCCATAACATTCCACACATCAATCCTCACATCAATCCACACATCATGCCACACATTATTCCACACATCATTCCAAACATCATTCCACACCTTATTCCACACAACATTCCAACACATTCCACATCTCATTCTACAACTCATTCCACACATCATTCCACAAATCATTCCACACATCATTCCACACATCATTCCACGCACAATTCCAAATCACATTCCGCACCTCATTCCACACATAATTCCAAACATCATTACATACATCATTACACACATAATTCCACACATCATTCCACAACTCATTCCACACATCATTCCACACCTCATTGCACAACTCATTCCACACGTCATTCAACACATCATTCTACACATCATTCCACACTTCATTCGAAACATCATTCCAAACATCATTCCACACCTCATTCCACAACGCATTCACACATCATTCCACACATCGATCCACACATCATTCCTCATATGATTCCACACATCATCCCACACATCATTCCATACATCATTCCACACATCATTCCACTCCTCATTCCACCCCTCATTCCACACATAATTCCAAATATAATTTCATATATCATTCCACACAGCATTCCACACATTATTACCACACATCATTCCACACATCATTCCTCACATCAGTCCCTACCTCATTCCACATAACATTCCACCCATCATTCCACACCTCATTCCACACCTCATTCCACACCTCATTCCACAACACATTCCACAAATCATTCCACACATCATTCCACACATCATTCCACACAGCATTCCACACATCATTCCACACAGCATTCCACACATCATTGCACACTACATTCCACGCATCATTCCACACATCATTCCACACAGCATTCCACACATCATTCCACACAGCATTCCACACATCATTGCACACTACATTCCAAGCATCATTCCACACCTCATGCCACACACCATTCCACATCTCTTTCCACACATCATTCCACACATCTTTCGACACATCATTCAGCACATCATTCCACACATCATTCCAGATTTCATTGGACACATCATTCCACAGATCATTCAATACATCATTCCACACATGATTCCACACATCATTTCAAACATCATTCCACACATCATTCCACAAATCATTCAATTCATCTATCGACATATCATTACACACATCAATCCACACATCATTCCAAACATCATTCCACACCACATTCCACACCACGTTTCACACATCATTCCACACATCATTCTATACATCATTCCACACATCATTCCAAACATCATTCCACACCTCATTCCACACCTCATTCCACATATCATTCCAAGCATCAATCCACGCATCATTCCACGCATCATTCCACACATCATTCCACACATCATTCCACACATCATTCCACACGTCATTCCACACCTCATTCCACACATTATTGCACACATCAGTCCATACCTCATTCCACACCACATTCCACACCTCATTCCACACCTCATTCCACACCTCATTCCACACCTCATTCTACACATCATTCCACACATCATTCCACATATCATTCCAAACATCATTCCAAACATCATTCCGCACCTCATTCCCCATAACATTCAACACATCATTCCACACTTAATTTCACACCTCATTCCACAACTCATTCCACACATCATTCCACACATCATTCCATACATCATTCCACACATCATTCCACAACATTCCACACATCATTCCACACATCATTCCTCACATCAGTCCATACCTCATTCCACATAGCATTCCACACATCATTCCACACCTCATTCCACAACTCATTCCACACATCATTACACACATCATTCCACACGTCATTCCACACATCATTCCACAACTATCCACACATCATTCCACACATCATTCCTCACATCAGTCCATACCTCATTCCACATAACATTCCACACATCATTCCACACCTCATTCCACAACTCATTCTACACATCATTACACACATCATTCCACACATCATTCCACACATCATTGACACATCATTTGCACACCTCATTCCACACATCATTCCACACGTCATTCTACACATCATTCCACACATGATTCCACAACTCATTCCACACAACATTCCACAAATCATTCCACACATCATTCCACACATCATTCCACACATCATTCCACACCATAGTCCACACATCATTCCACACATAATATCAAACATCATTACATACGTCATTGCACACATCATTCCACACATCATTCCACACATCATTCCAAACATCATTCCACACATCATTCCACACGTCATTCCACACATCATTCCACACCTCATTCCACACTTCATTCCACACATCATGGACACATCATTCCATACCTCATTCCACACATCATTCCTCACATCAGTCCATAACTCATTCCACATAACATTCCACACATCATTCCACACCTCATTCCACAACTCATTCCACACATCATTCCACACATCATTCCACACATCATTCCACAACTCATTCCACAACTCATTCCACACATCATTCCAGACATCGTTCCACACATCATTCCACACATCATTGACACATCATTGCACACCTCATTCCACACATCATTCCACACGTCATTCTACACATCATTCCACACATGATTCCACATCTCATTCCACACACCATTCCACACATCATTTCACACATTATTCCACACATCATTCCACACATCATTCCACACCATATTCCACACCTCATTCCACACATAATATCAAACATCATTACATTCGTCATTCCACACATCATTCCACACATCATTCCACACATCATTCCAAACATCATTCCACACATCATTCCACACGTCATTCCACACATCATTCCACACCTCATTCTACAACTCATTCTACACATCATTCCACACATCATTCAACACATCATTCCACACATTATTCTACACTTCATTCCACACATCATTCCACACATCATTCCACACATCATTCCAAACATCATTCCATACATCATTCCACACATCATTCAATACATCATTCCACGCATCATTCCATAACATTCCACACATCATTCCTCAATTCAATCCACACATCATGCCACACATTATTCCACACATCATTCCAAACATCATTCCACACCTCATTCCACACAACATTCCATCACATTCCACATCTCATTCCACAACTCATTCCACACATCATTCCACAAATCATTCCACACACCATTCCACACATCATTCCACACACAATTCCAAATCACATTCCGCACCTCATTCCACACATAATTCCAAACATCATTACATACATCATTACACACATCATTCCACACATCATTCCACAACTCATTCCACACATCATTCCACACCTCATTGCACAACTCATTCCACACGTCATTCAACACATCATTCAAAACATCATTCCACACTTCATTCTATACATCATTCCAAACATCATTCCACACCTCATTCCACACATCATTCCACAAATAATTCCACACCTCATTACACAACTCATTCACATCATTCGACACATCGATCCACACATCATTCCTCATATGATTCCACACATCATCCCACACATCATTCCATACATCATTCCACACATCATTCCACTCCTCATTCCACACCTCATTCCACACATAATTCCAAACATCATTTCATATATCATTCCACACAGCATTCCACACGTCATTACCACACATCATTCCACACATCATTCCAAACATCATTCCACATAACATTCCACACATCATTCCACACATCATTCCAGATATCATTCCACACATCATTAACACATAATTCCAGAAAGCATTCGACACATCATTCCGCACATAATTCCACACATCATTCCAGATATCATTCGACACATCATTCCACACATTATTCAACACATCATTCCACACATCATTCCACAACATTCCACACATCATTCCACACATCATTCCTCATATCAGTCCATACCTCATTCCACAACTCATACCACACATCATTCCACACATCATTCCACACATTATTGACACACCTTTCCACACCTCATTCCACACATCATTCCACACATCATTCTACACATCATTCCACACAAGATTCCACAACTCATTCCAAACATCATTCCACACATCATTCCAAACATCATTCAACACATCATTCCACACCATATTCCACACGTCATTCCACACATAATATCAAACATCATTACATACGTCATTCCACACATCATTCCACACATCATTCCAAAAATCATTCCACACATCATTTCACACGTCATTCCACACATCATTCCACACCTCATTCCACACATCATTCCACACATCATTCAACACATCATTCCACACATTATTCTACACTTCATTCCACACATCATTCCACACATCATTCCACACATCATTCCACACTTAATTTCACACATCAATCCTCACCGCATTCCACACATCATTCCACACATCATTCAATACATCATTCTATACATCATTCCACATATCATTCCACACATCATTCCACCCATCATTCCACACATCATTCCACACATCATTCCACACATCATTCCACACATCATTCCACACACCATTCCACACATCATTTACACCTCATTCCACATATCATTCCACACATCATTCCACACATCATTCCACACATCATTCCACACGTCATTCCATACATCATTCCACAAATCATTCCACACAGCATTCCATACATCATTCCACACAGCATTCCACACATCATTGCACACTACATTCCACGCCTCATTCCACACCTCATGCCACACACCATTCCACATCTCTTTCCACACATCATTCTACACATCTTTCGACACATCATTCAACACATCATTCCACACATCATACTACACATCATTCCACACATCATTCCACACCTCATTCCACACCTCATTCCACACATCATTCCACACCTCATTCCACAAATCATTCCACACATCATTCGCACATCATTCCAAACATCATGCCACGTCATTCCACACATCATTCCACACATCATTCCAGATTTAATTCGACACATCATTCCACAGATCATTCAATACATCATTCCACACATCATTCCACACATCATTTCAAACATCATTCCACACATCATTCCACAAATCATTCAATTCATCTATCGACATATCATTACACACAACAATCCACACATCATGCCACACATCAATCCACACATCATACCAAACATCATTCCACACCTCATTCCACACCACCTTTCACACATCATTCCACACATCATTCAATACATCATTCCACACATCATTCCAAACATCATTCCACACCTCATTCCACACCTCATTCCACATATCATTCCACGCATCATTCCACGCATCATTCCACGCATCATTCCACACATCATTCCACACATCATTCCACACCTCATTCCACACCTCATTCCACACATTATTCCACACATCAGTCCATACCTCATTCCACACCTCATTACAAACCTCATTCCACACCTCATTCCACACCTCATTCCACACCTCATTCCACACATCATTCCACACATCATTCCACATATCATTCCAAACATCATTCCAAACATCATTCCGCACCTCATTCCACATAACATTCCACACATCATTCCACACTTAATTTCACACCTCATTCCACAACTCATTCCACACATCATTCCACACATCATTCCACACATCATTCCACACTTCATTGCACAACATTCCACACATCAATCCACACATCATTCCTCACATCAGTCCATACCTCATTTCTCATAACATTCCACACATCATTCCACACCTGATTCCACAACTCATTCCAAACATCATTCCACACATCATTCCACACGTCATTCCACACATCATTGACACATCATTCCACACCTCATTCCAGACATCATTCCACACATGATTCCACACATCATTCCACACATGATTCCACACATCATTCCACACATCATTCAACAACATTCCACACATCATTCCACACATCATTCCTCACATCAGTCCATAAATCATTCCACATAACATTCCACATATCATTCCACACCTCATTCCACAACTCATTCCACACATTATTCCACACATCATTCCACACATCATTCCACAACTATCCACAAATCATTCTACACATCATTCCTCACATCAGTCCATGCCTCATTCCACATAACATTCCACACATCATTCCACACCTCATTCCACAACTCATTCCACATGTCATTCAACACATCATTCCAAACATCATTCCACACATCATTGACACATCATTGCACACCTCATTCCACACATCATTCCACACATCATTCCACACCATATTCCACACCTCATTCCACACATAATATCAAACATCATTACATACGTCATTCCACACATCATTCCACACATCATTCCACACATCATTCCAAACATCATTGCACACATCATTCCACACGTCATTCCACACATAATATCAAACATCATTACATACGTCATTCCACACATCATTCCACACATCATTCCACACATCATTCCAAACATCATTGCACACATCATTCCACACCTCATTCTACACCTCATTCTACACATCATTCCACACATCATTCAACACATCATTCCACACATTATTCTACACTTCATTCCACACATCATTCCACACATCATTCCACACTTCATTCCAAACATCATTCCATACATCATTCCACACATCATTCAATACATCATTCCACATATCATTCCACACAACATGCCACGCATCATTCCACACTCATTACACGCATCATTCCATAACATTCCACACATCATTCCTCACATCAATCCACACATCATGCCACACATGGCAGGGGGATGGGAACCAATGCAGGGAGATAGAGGGAAACAAAAAGGAGGCAAAAACAAAAGACAGAAAGGAGATGAGGAAAAGTGGAGGGCAGAGAAACCCAAGGCAAAGAACAAAAAGGGCCATTGTAAATCAAAATTCTAAAAGGACAGAGGGTGTTAAAAAAACAAGCCTAAAGGCTTTGTGTCTTAATGCAAGGAGTATCCGCAATAAGGTGGATGAATTAACTGTGCAAATAGATGTTAACAAATATGATGTGATTGGGATTACGGAGACGTGGCTCCAGGATGAGCAGGGCTGGGAACTCAACATCCAGGAGTATTCAACATTCAGTAAGGATAGAATAAAAGGAAAAGGAGGTGGGGTAGCATTGCTGGTTAAGGAGGAGATTAAGGCAATAGTTAGGAAGGACATTAGCTTGGATGATGTGGAATCTATATGGGTAGAGCTGCAGAACACCAAAGGGCAAAAAACGTTAGTGGGAGTTGTGTACAGACCTCCAAACAGTAGTAGTGATGTTGGGTAGGGCATCAAACAGGAAATTAGGGGTGCGTGCAATAAAGGTGCAGCAGTTATAATGGGTGACTTTAATATGCACATAGATTGGGCTAACCAAACTGGAAGCAATACGGTGGAGGAGGATTTTCTGGAGTGCATAAGGGATGGTTTTTTAGACCAATATGTCGAGGAACCAACTAGGGGCGAGGCCATCTTAGACTGGGTGTTATGTAATGAGAAAGGATTAATTAGCAATCTCGTTGTGCGAGGCCCCTTGGGGAAGAGTGACCATAATATGGTGGAATTCTGCATTAGGATGGAGAATGAAACAGTTAATTCAGAGACCATGGTCCAGAACTTAAAGAAGGCTAACTTTGAAGGTATGAGGCGTGAATTGGCTGAGATGGATTGGCGAATGATACTTAAGGGGTTGACTGTGGATCGGCAATTTCAGACATTTAGAGACCGCATGGATGAACTACAACAATTGTACATTCCTGTCTGGCATAGAAATAAAAAAGGGAAGGTGGCTCAACCGTGGCTATCAAGGGAAATCAGGGATAGTATTAAAGCCAAGGAAGTGGCATACAAATTGGCCAGAAATAGCAGCGAACCTGGGGACTGGGAGAAATTTAGAACTCAGCAGAGGAGGACAAAGGGTTTGATTAGGGCAGGGAAAATGGAGTATGAGAAGAAGCTTGCAGGGAACATTAAGACGGATTGCAAAAGTTTCTATAGATATGTAAAGAGAAAAAGGTTAGTAAAGACAAATGTAGGTCCCCTGCAGTCAGAATCAGGGGAAGTCATAACGGGGAACAAAGAAATGGCGGACCAATTGAACAAGTACTTTGGTTCGGTATTCACGAAGGAGGACACGAACAACCTTCCGGTTATAAAAGGGGTCGGGGGGTCTAGTAAGGAGGAGGAACTGAGGGAAATCCTTATTAGCCGGGAAATTGTGTTGGGGAAATTGATGGGATTGAAGGCCGATAAATCCCCAGGGCCTGATGGACTGCATCCCAGAGTACTTAAGGAGGTGGCCTTGGAAATAGTGGATGCGTTGACAGTCATTTTCCAACATTCCATTGACTCTGGATCAGTTCCTATGGAGTGGAGGGTAGCCAATGTAACCCCACTTTTTAAAAAAGGAGGGAGAGAGAAAACAGGGAATTATAGACCGGTCAGCCTGACATCGGTAGTGGGTAAAATGATGGAATCAATTATTAAGGATGTCATAGCAGTGCATTTGGAAAGAGGTGACATGATAGGTTCAAGTCAGCATGGATTTGTGAAAGGGAAATCATGCTTGACAAATCTTCTGGAATTTTTTGAGGATGTTTCCAGTAGAGTGGATAAGGGATAACCAGTTGATGTGGTATATTTGGACTTTCAGAAGGCGTTCGACAAGGTCCCACACAAGAGATTGATGTGCAAAGTTAGAGCACATGGGATTGGGGGTAGTGTACTGACATGGATTGAGAACTGGTTGTCAGACAGGAAGCAAAGAGTAGGAGTAAATGGGTACTTTTCAGAATGGCAGGCAGTGACTAGTGGGGTACCGCAAGGTTCTGTGCTGGGGCCCCAGCTGTTTACACTGTACATTAATGATTTAGATGAGGGGATTAAATGTAGTATCTCCAAATTTGCGGATGACACTAAGTTGGGTGGCAGTGTGAGCTGCGAGGAGGATGCTGTGAGGCTGCAGAGCGACTTGGATAGGTTAGGTGAGTGGGCAAATGCATGGCAGATGAAGTATAATGTGGATAAATGTGAGGTTATCCACTTTGGTGGTAAAAACAGAGAGACAGACTATTATCTGAATGGTGACAGATTAGGAAAAGGGGAGGTGCAAAGAGACCTGGGTGTCATGGTACATCAGTCATTGAAGGTTGGCATGCAGGTGCAGCAGGCGGTTAAGAAAGCAAATGGCATGTTGGCCTTCATAGCAAGGGGATTTGAGTACAGGGGCAGGAAGGTGTTGCTACAGTTGTACAGGGCATTGGTGAGGCCACACCTGGAGTATTGTGTACAGTTCTGGTCTCCTAACCTGAGGAAGGACATTCTTGCTATTGAGGGAGTGCAGCGAAGGTTCACCAGACTGATTCCCGGGATGGCGGGACTGACCTATTAAGAAAGACTGGATCAACTGGGCTTGTATTCACTGGAGTTCAGAAGAATGAGAGGGGACCTCATAGAAACATATAAAATTCTGACGGGGTTAGACAAGTTAGATGCAGGAAGAATGTTCCCAATGTTGGGGAAGTCCAGAACCAGGGGTCACATTCTAAGGATAAGGGGTAAGCCATTTAGGACCGAGATGCGGAGGAACTTCTTCACCCAGAGAGTGGTGAACCTGTGGAATTCTCTACAACAGAAAGTTGTTGAGGCCAATTCACTAAATATATTCAAAAATGAGTTAGATGAGGTCCTTACTGCTAGGGGGATCAAGGGGTATGGCGAGAAAGCAGGAATGGGGTACTGAAGTTGAATGTTCAGCCATGAACTCATTGAATGGCGGTGCAGGCTAGAAGGGCCGAATGGCCTACTCCTGCACCTATTTTCTATGTTTCTATGTTTCTATGTTTCTATTCCACACATCATTCCAAACATCATTCCACACCTCAATCCACACAACATTCCAACACATTCCACATCTCATTCCACAACTCATTCCACACATCATTCCACAAATCATTCCACACATCATTCCACACATCATTCCACACACAATTCCAAATCACATTCCGCACCTCATTCCACACATATTTCCAAACATCATTACATACCTCATTACACACATCATTCCACACATCATTCCCCAACTCATTCCACACATCATTCCACACCTCATTGCACAACTCATTCCACACGTCATTCAACACATCATTCAAAACATCATTCCACACATCATTCCACACACCATTCCACACTTCATTCCACACATCATTCCTCACATCAGTCCATAACTCATTCCACATAATATTCCACACATCATTCCACACCTCATTCCACAACTCATTCCACACATCATTCAACACATCATTCCACACATCATTCCACAACTATCCACACATCATTCCACACATCATTCCTCACCTCAGTCCATATCTCATTCCACATAACATTCCACACATCATTCCACACCTCATTCCACAACTCATTCCACATATCATTACACACATTATTCCACACATCATTCCACACATCATTGACACATCATTGCACACCTCATTCCACACATCATTCCAGACGTCATTCTACACATCATTTCACACATGATTCCACAACTCATTCCACACATCATTCCACACACCATTCCACACATCATTCCACACATCATTCCACACCATATTCCACACCTCATTCCACACATAATATCAAACATCATTACATACGTCATTCCAGACATCATTCCACACATCATTCCACACATCATTCCAAACATCATTCCACACATCATTCCACACGTCATTCCACACATCATTCCACACCTCATTCTACACCTCATTCTACACATCATTCCACACATCATTCAACACATCATTCCACACATTATTCTACACTTCATTCCACACATCATTCCACACATGATTCCACACATCATTCCAAACATCATTTCATACATCATTCCACACATCATTCAATACATCATTCCACATATCATTCCACACAACATGCCACGCATCATTCCACACCTCATTACACGCATCATTCCATAACATTCCACACATCATTCCTCACATCAATCCACACATCATGCCACACATTATTCCACACATCATTCCAAACATCATTCCACACCTCATTCCACACAACATTCCATCACATTCCACATCTCATTCCACAACTCATTCCACACATCGTTCCACAAATCATTCCACACATCATTCCACACATCATTCCACACACAATTCCAACTCACATTCCGCAACTCATTCCACACATAATTCCAAACATCATTACATACATCATAACACACATCATTCCACACATCATTCCACAACTCATTCCACACATCATTCCACACCTCATTGCACAACTCATTCCACACGTCATTCAACACATCATTCAAAACATCATTCCACACTTCATTCTATACATCATTCCAAACATCATTCCACACCTCATTCCACAAATCATTCCACACCTCATTCCACAACTCATTCACACATCATTCGTCACATCGATCCACACATCATTCCTCATATGATTCCACACATCATCCCACACATCATTCCATACATCATTCCACACATCATTTCACTCCTCATTCCACACCTCATTCCACACATAATTCCAAACATCATTTCATATATCATTCCACACAGCATTCCACACATCATTACCACACATCATTCCACACATCATTCCAAACATCATTCCACGTAACATTCCACACATCATTCCACACATCATTCCAGATATCATTCGACACATCATTAATACATAATTCCAGAAAGCATTCGACAGATCATTCCGCACATAATTCCACACATCATTCCAGATATCATTCGGCACATCATTCCACACATCATTCAACACATCATTCCACACATCATTCCACACATCATTCCACACATCATTCCACACATCATTCCACACCATATTCCACACCTCATTCCACACATAATTTCAAACATCATTACATACGTCATTCCACACATCATTGCACACATCATTGCATACATCATTCCACACATCATTCCACACCTCATTCCACACATCATTCCACACCTCATTCTACACCTCATTCCAAACATCATTCCACACATCATTCAACACATCATTCCACACATTATTCTACACTTCATTCCACACATCATTCCACACATCATTCCACACATCATTCCACACATCATTCTATACATCATTCCACATATCATTCCACACATCATTCCACACATCATTCCACACATCATTCCACACATCATTCCACACCTCATTCCACACATCATTCCACACATCATTCCACACCTCATTCCACACATCATTCCGCACGTCATTCCATACATCATTCCACAAATAATTCCACACAGCATTCCACACATCTTTCCACACACCATTCCAAACCACATTCCGCACCTCATTCCACACATCATTCCAAACATCATTACGTACGTCATTACACACTTCAATCCACACATCAGTCCAAACATCATTCCACGTAACATTCCACACATCATTACAGATATCATTTGACACATCATTCCACACATCATTCCACACTTCATTCCACACATCATTCCACACATCATTCCACACATCATTCCACACATCATTCCACACATCATTCCACACATCAGTCCAAACATCATTCCACGTAACATTCCACACATCATTACAGATATCATTTGACACATCATTCCACACATCATTCCACACATCAGTCCAAACATCATTCCACGTAACATTCCACACATCATTACAGATATCATTTGACACATCATTCCACACATAATTCCAGAACGCATTCGGCACATCATTTCGCACATCATTCCACACATCATTCCAGATATCATTCGACACATCATTAACACATAATTCCAGAAAGCATTCGACACATCATTCCGCACATAATTCCACACATCATTCCAGATATCATTCTACACATCATTCCACACCTCATTCCACACCTCATTCCACACATCATTCCACACATCATTCCACACATCATTCCACACATCATTTCACAACATTCCACACATCATTCCACACATCACTCCTCACATCAGTCCATACCTCATTCCACATAACATTCCACACATCATTCCACACCTCATTCCACAACTCATTCCACAAATCATTCCACACATCATTCCACACGTCATTCTACACATCATTCCACACATGATTCCACAACTCATTCCAAACATCATTCCACACATCATTCCACACATCATTCCACACATCATTCCACACATCATTCCACACATCATTTCTCACATCATTCCACACCAAATTCCACACCTCATTCCACACATAATTTCAAACATCATTACATACGTCATTCCACACATCATTCCACACATCATTCCATACATCATTCCACACATCATTCCACACCTCATTCCACACATCATTCCACACCTCATTCTACACCTCATTCCACACATCATTCCACACGTCATTCAACACATCATTCCACACGTTATTCTACACATCATTCCACACATCATTCCACACATCATTCCACACATCATTCCACACTTAATTTCACACATCAATCCTCACCGCATTCCACACATCATTCCACACATCATTCAATACATCATTCTATACATCATTCCACATATCATTCCACACATCATTCCACTCATCATTCCACACATCATACCACACATCATTCCACACATCATTCCACACATCATTCCACACATCATTCCACACATCATTCCACACCTCATTCCACACATCATTCCACACATCATTCCACACCTCATTCCACACATCATTCCGCACGTCATTCCATACATCATTCCACAATTCATTCCTAACAGCATTCCACACATCATTCCACACAGCATTCCACACATCATTGCACACTACATTCCACGCATCATTCCACACCTCATGCCAAACACCATTCCACATCTCTTTCCACACATCATTCCACACATCTTTCGACACATCTTTCAACGCATCATTCCACACATCATACTGCACATCATTCCACACATCATTCCACACCTCATTCCACACCTCATTCCACACATCATTCCACACCTCATTCCACAAATCATTCCACACATCATTCCACACATCATTCCAAACATCATGCCACATCATTCCACAAATCATTCCACACATCATTCCAGATTTCATTCGACACATCATTCCACAGATCATTCAATACATCATTCCAGACATCATTCCACACATCATTTCAAACATCATTCCACACATCATTCCACAATTCATTCAATTCAACTATCGACATATCATTACACACAACAATCCACACATCATGCCACACATCAATCCACACATCATTCCAAACATCATTCCACACGTCATTCCACACCACGTTCCACACATCATTCCACATATCATTCAATACATCATTCCACACATCATTCCAAACATCATTCCAGACCATATTCCACACCTCATTCCACACTTAATTTCAAACATCATTACATACGTCATTCCACACATCATTCCACACATCATTCCACACATCATTCCAAAGATCGTTCCACACATCATTCCACACCTAATTCCACACATCATTAAACACCTCATTCCACACCACGTTCCACACATCATTCCACACATCATTCAATACATCATTCCACACATCATTCCAAACATCATTCCACACCTCATTCCACACCTCATTCCACATATCATTCCACATATCATTCCACGCATCATTCCACGCATCATTCCACGCATAATTCCACACATCATTCCACACATCATTCCAAACATCATTCCACACCTCATTCCACACCACATTCCACACCTCATTCCACACCTCATTCCACACCTCATTCCACACCTCATTCCACAACATTCCACACATCATTCCACACATCATTCCTCATATCAGTCCATACCTCATTCCACATAACATTCCACACATCATTCCACACCTCATTCCACAACTCATTCCACACATCATTCCACATATCATTCCACACATTATTGACACATCATTCCACACCTCATTCCACACATCATTCCACACATCATTCTACACATAATTCCACACAACATTCCACAACTCATTCCACACATCATTCCACACATCATTCCAAACATCATTCCACACATCATTCCACACCATATTCCACACCTCATTCCACACTTAATTTCAAACATCATTACATACGTCATTCCACACATCATTCCACACATCATTCCACACATCATTCCAAAGATCGTTCCACACATCATTCCACACCTAATTCCACACATCATTAAACACCTCATTCCACACCACGTTCCACACATCATTCCACACATCATTCAATACATCATTCCACACATCATTCCAAACATCATTCCACACCTCATTCCACACCTCATTCCACATATCATTCCACATATCATTCCACGCATCATTCCACGCATCATTCCACGCATCATTCCACACATCATTCCACACATCATTCCAAACATCATTCCACACCTCATTCCACACCTCATTCCACACATTATTCCACACATCACTCCATACCTCATTCCACACCACATTCAACACCTCATTCCACACCTCATTCCTCACCTCATTCCACATATCATTCCACACCTCATTCCACCCATTATTCCAAACATCAGTCCACACCTCATTCCACACCTCATTCCACACATTATTCCACACATCAGTCCATACCTCATTCCACACCACATTCCACACCTCATTCCACACCTCATTCCACACATCATTCCACTCATCATTCCTCACAACATTCCACAACTCATTCCACACATCATTCCACACATCATTCCAAACATCATTCCACACATCATTCCACACCATATTCCACACCTTATTCCACACTTAATTTCAAACATTATTACATACGTCATTCCACACATCATTCCACACATCATTCCACACATCATTCCAAAGATCGTTCCACACATCATTCCACACCTAATTCCACACATCATTAAACACCTCATTTCACACCACGTTCCACACATCATTCCACACATCATTCAATACATCATTCCACATATCATTCCATACCTCATTCCACACCACATTCCACACCTCATTCTACACCTCATTCCACACCTCATTCCACACCTCATTCCACACATCATTCCAAACAACATTCCACATATCATTCCAAACATCATTCCACACACCATCCCACACATCATTACCACACATCATTCCACACATCATTCCAAACATCATTCCACATAACCTTCCACACATCATTCCACACATCATTCCAGATATCATTCGACACATCATTAACACATAATTCCAGAAAGCATTCGACACATCATTCCGCACATAATTCCACACATCATTCCAGATATCATTCCACACATCATTCCACACATCATTCAACACATCATTCCACACATCATTCCACAACATTCAACACATCATTCCACACATCATTCCTCATATCAGTCCATACCTCATTCCACATAACATTCCACACATCATTCCACACCTCATTCCACAACTCATTCCACACATCATTCCACACATCATTCCACACATTATTGACACATCATTCCACACCTCATTCCACACATCATTCCACACATCATTCTACACATCATTCCACACAACATTCCACAACTCATTCCACACATCATTCCACACATCATTCCAAACATCATTCCACACATCAATCCACACCATATTCCACACCTCATTCCACACTTAATTTCAAACATCATTACATACGACATTCCACACATCATTCCACACATCATTCCACACATCATTCCAAAGATCGTTCCACACATCATTCCAAACCTAATTCCACACATTATTAAACACCTCATTCCACACCACGTTCCACACATCATTCCACACATCATTCAATACATCATTCCACACATCATTCCAAACATCATTCCATACCTCATTCCACACCTCATTCCACATATCATTCCACATATCATTCCACGCATCATTCCAAGCATCATTCCACGCATCATTCCACACATCATTCCACACATCATTCCAAACATCATTCCACACCTCATTCCACACCTCATTCCACACATTATTCCACACATCAGTCCATACCTCATTCCAAACCACTTTCCACACCTCATTCCACACCTCATTCCACACCTCATTCCACACATCATTCCACACAACATTCCACAACTCATTCCACACATCATTCCACACATCATTCCAAACATCATTCCACACATCATTCCACACCATATTCCACACCTCATTCCACACTTAATTTCAAACATCATTACATACGTCATTCCACGCATCATTCCACACATCATTCCACACAACATTCCAAAGATCGTTCCACACATCATTCCACACCTAATTCCACACATCATTAAACACCTCATTTCACACCACGTTCCACACATCATTCCACACATCATTCAATACATCATTCCACACATCATTCCAAACATCATTCCACACCTCATTCCACACCTCATTCCACATATCATTCCACATATCATTCCAAACCTCATTCCACACCACATTCCACACCTCATTCCACACCTCATTCCACACCTCATTCCACACCTCATTCCACACATCATTCCACACAACATTCCACATATCATTCCAAACATCATTCCAAACATCATTCCGCACCTCATTCCAAACATCATTCCACACATCATTCCACACCTTATTCCACACCTCATTCTACACCTCATTCTACACATCATTCCACACATCATTCAACACATCTTTCCACACATTATTCTACACTTCATTCCACACATCATTCCACACATCATTCCACACATCATTCCAAACATCATTCCATACATCTATCCACACATCATTCAATACATCATTCCACATATCATTCCACACAAAATGCCACACATCATTCCACACCTCATTCCACACCTCATTCCACACATCATTCCACACAACATTCCACATATCATTCCAAACATCATTCCAAACATCATTCCGCACCTCATTCCACATAACATTCCACACATCATTCCACACTTAATTCCACACATCATTACACACATCATTCCACACATCATTCCACAACATTCCACTCATCATTCCACACATCATTCCTCACATCAGTCCATACCTCATTTCTCATAACATTCCACACATCATTCCAAACCTGATTCCACAGCTCATTCCACACATCATTCCACACATCATTCCACACGTCATTCCACACAACATTGACACATCATTCCACACCTCATTCCACACATCATTCCACACATCATTCCTCACATCAGTCCATAACTCATTCCACATAACATTCCACACCTCATTCCACACCTCAATCCACACTCATTCCAAACATCATTCCACACATCATTCCACACATCATTCCACAACTATCCACACATCATTCCACACATCATTCCTCACATCAGTCCATACCTCATTCCACATAACATTCCTCACATCATTCCACACATCATTCCAAACATCATTCCATACATCATTCCACACATCATTCAATACATCATTCCACATATCATTCCACACAACATGCCACGCATCATTCCACACCTCATTCCACGCATCATTCCATAACATTCCACACATCATTCCTCACATCAATCCACACATCATGCCACACATTATTCCACAAATCATTCCAAACATCATTCCACACCTCATTCCACACAACATTCCAACACATTCCACATCTCATTCCACAACTCATTCCTCACAACATTCCACAAATCATTCCACACATCATTCCACACATCATTTCACACACAATTCCAAATCACATTCCGCACCTCATTCCACACATAATTCCAAACATCATTACATACATCATTACACACATTATTCCACACTTAATTCCACAACTCATTCCACACATCATTCCACACCTCATTGCACAACTCATTCCACACGTCATTCAACACATCATTCAACACATCATTCCACACTTCATTCTATACATCATTCCAAACATCATTCCACACCTCATTCCACACATCATTCCACAAATCATTCCACACCTCATTCCACAACTCATTCACACATCATTCCACACATCGTTCCACACATCACCCTCATATGATTCCACACACCATCCCACACATCATTCCATACATCATTCCACAAATTATTCCATTCCTCATTCCACACCTCATTCCACACATAATTCCAAACATAATTTCATATATCATTCCACACAGCATTCCACACATCATTACCACACACCATTCCACACATCATTCCAAACATCATTCCACATAACATTCCACACATCATTCCACACATCATTCCAGATATCATTCGACACATCATTCCACACATCATTCAACACACCATTCCACACATCATTCCAAACATCATTCCACATAACATTCCACACATCATTCCACACCTCATTCCACAACTCATTCCACACATCATTCCACACATCATTCCACACATTATTGACACATCATTCCACACCTCATTCCACACATCATTCCACACATCATTCTACACATCATTCCACACAACATTCCACAACTCATTCCACACATCATTCCACACATCATTCCAAACATCATTCCACACATCATTCCACACCATATTCCACACCTCATTCCACACTTAATTTCAAACATCATTACATACGACATTCCACACATCATTCCACACATCATTCCACACATCATTCCAAAGATAGTTCGACACATCATTCCACACCTAATTCCACACATCATTAAACACCTCATTCCACACCATGTTCCACACATCATTCCACACATCATTCAATACATCATTCCACACATCATTCCAAACATCATTCCACACCTCATTCCACACCTCATTCCACATATCATTCCACATATCATTCCACGCATCATTCCACGCATCATTCCACGCATCATTCCACACATCATTCCACACATCATTCCAAACATCATTCCACACCTCATTCCACACCTTATTCCACACATTATTCCACACATCAGTCCATACCTCATTCCACACCACATTCCACACCTCATTCCACACCTCATTCCACACCTCATTCCACACCTCATTCCACACATCATTCCACACAACATTCCACAACTCATTCCACACATCATTCCACACATCATTCCAAACATCATTCCACACATCATTCCACACCATATTCCACACCTCATTCCACACTTAATTTCAAACATCATTACATACGTCATTCCACACATCATTCCACACATCATTCCACACATCATTCCAAAGATCGTTCCACACATCATTCCACACCTAATTCCACACACCATTAAACACCTCACCACACCACGTTCCACACATCATTCCACACATCATTCAATACATCATTCCACACATCATTCCAAACATCATTCCACACCTCATTCCAACCTCATTCCACATATCATTCCACATATCATTCCATACCTCATTCCACACCACATTCCACACCTCATTCCACACCTCATTCCACACCTCATTCCACACCTCATTCCACACATCATTCCACACAACATTCCACATATCATTCCAAACATCATTCCAAACATCATTCCGCACCTCATTCCACATAACATTCCACACATCATTCCACACTTAATTTCACACCTCATTCCACAACTCATTCCACACATCATTACACACATCATTCCACACATCATTCCACAACATTCCACTCATCATTCCACACATCATTCCTCACATCAGTCCATACCTCATTTCTCATAACATTCCACACATCATTCCAAACCTGATTCCACAACTCATACCACACATCATTCCACACATCATTCCACACGTCATTCCACACAACATTGACACATGATTCCACACCTCATTCCACACATCATTCCACACATCATTCCTCACATCAGTCCATAACTCATTCCACATAACATTCCACACCTCATTCCACACCTCAATCCACAACTCATTCCACACATCATTCCAGACATCATTCCACACATCATTCCACAACTATCCACACATCATTCCACACATCATTCCTCACATCAGTCCATACCTCATTCCACATAACATTCCACACATCATTCCACACATCATTCCACACATCATTCCAAACATCATTCCATACATCATTCCACACATCATTCAATACATCATTCCACATATCATTCCACACAACATGCCACGCATCATTCCACACCTCATTCCACGCATCATTCCATAACATTCCACACATCATTCCTCACATCAATCCACACATCATGCCACACATTATTCCACACATCATTCCAAACATCATTCCACAACTCATTCCACACAACATTGCATCACATTCCACATCTCATTCCACAACTCACTCCACACATCATTCCACAAATCATTCCACGCATCATTCCACACATCATTCCACACACAATTCCAAATCACATTCCGCACCTCATTCCACACATAATTCCAAACATCATTACATACATCATTCAACACATCATTCCACACATCATTCCATACATCATTCCACAAATCATTCCATTCCTCATTCCACACCTCATTCCACACATAATTCCAAACATCATTTCATACATCATTCCACACAGCATTCCACACATCATTACCACACATCATTCCACACATCATTCCAAACATCATTCCACATAACATTCCACACATCATTCCACACATCATTCCAGATATCATTCGACACATCATTAACACATAATTCCAGAAAGCATTCGACACATCATTCCGCACATAATTCCACACATCATTCCAGATATCATTCGACACATCATTCCACACATCATTCAACACATCATTCCACACATCATTCCACAACATTCCACACATCATTCCACACATAATTCCTCATATCAGTCCATATCTCATTCCACATAACATTCCACACATCATTCCACACCTCATTCCACAACTCATTCCACACATCATTCCACACATCATTCCACACATTATTGACACATCATTCCACACCTCATTCCACACATCATTTCACACATCATTCTACACATCATTCCACACAACATTCCACAACTCATTCCACACATCATTCCACACATCATTCCAAACATCATTCCACACATCATTCCACACCATATTCCACACCTCATTCCACACTTAATTTCAAACATCATTACATACGACATTCCACACATCATTCCACACATCATTCCAAAGATCGTTCCACACATCATTCCACACCTAATTCCACACATCATTAAACACCTCATTCCACACCACGTTCCACACATCATTCCACACATCATTCAATACATCATTCCACACATCATTCCAAACATCATTCCACACCTCATTCCACACCTCATTCCACATATCATTCCACATATCATTCCACGCATCATTCCACGCATCATTCCACGCATCATTCCACACATCATTCCACACATCATTCCAAACATCATTCCACACCTCATTCCACACCTCATTCCACACATTATTCCACACATCAGTCCATACCTCATTCCACACCACATTCCACACCTCATTCCACACCTCATTCCACACCTCATTCCACACCTCATTCCACACATCATTCCACACAACATTCCACATATCATTCCAAACATCATTCCAAACATCATTCCGCAGCTCATTCCACATAACATTCCACACATCATTCCACACTTAAATTCACACCTCATTCCACAACTCATTCCACACATCATTCCACACATCATTCCACACATCATTCCACAACATTCCACACATCATGCCACACATCATTCCTCACATCAGTCAATACCTCATTTCTCATAACATTCCACACATCATTCCAAACCTGATTCCACAACTCATTCCACACATCATTCCACACATCATTCCACACGTCATTCCACACATCATTGACACATCATTCCACACCTCATTCCACACATCATTCCACACATCATTCCTCACATCAGTCCATAACTCATTCCACATAACATTCCACACCTCATTCCACACCTCAATCCACAACTCATTCCACACATCATTCCACAACTCATTCCACACATCATTCCACACATCATTCCAAACATCATTCCACATCTCATTCCACCCATCATTCCACACGTCATTCCACACATCATTCCACAACATTCCACAACATTCCACACATCATTCCACACATCATTCCTCACCTCATTCCAAACATTATTCCACACATTATTCAATACATCATTCCACATTTCATTCCACACATCATTCCACACATCATTCCAAACATCATTCCATACATCATTCCAGATTTCAATCGACACATCATTCCACACATCATTCCACACATCATTCCACATACCATTCCACAAATCATTCCACACAACATTCCACACATCATTGCACACATCATTCCACACCTCATTCCACACATCATTCAACACCTCATTCCACACAACATTCCAAATATCATCCACTCCTCATTCCACATATCATTCCACACATCAATCCACACATCATTTCACACATTAGTCCACACATTATTCAACACATCATTCCACTCATCATTCCACACATCATTCAATACATATTTCCACATATCATTCAACACATCATTCAACACGTCAACACACACAACATTCCAAATATCATCCACTCCTCATTCCACATATCATTCCACACATCAATCCACACATCATTCCACACATCATTCCAAACATCATTCCACACTTCATTCCACATATCATTCCACACATCATTCCACACATCATTCACACATCATTCCACACATCATTCCACACATCATTCCACACATCAGTCCACACCTCATTCCACACATCATTCCACACCTCAGTCCACACCTCATTCCACACATAATTCCACACATCATTCCACACATCAGTCCACACCTCATTCCACACATCATTCCACACATCAATCCACACATCATTCCACACATCATTCCAAACATCATTCCACACTTCATTCCACATATCATTCCACACATCATTCCACACGTCATTCACACATCATTCCACACATCATTCCACACATCATTCCACACATCATTCCACACATCAGTCCACACCTCATTCCACACATCATTCCACACCTCAGTCCACACCTCATTCCACATATCATTCCACACATCAATCCACACATCATTCCACACATCATTCCACACATCAGTCCACACCTCATTCCACACATCATTCCAAGCATCATTCCACACCACATTTCACACATCATTCCTCACCTCATTCCAAGCATCATTCCACACATTATTCAATACATCATTCCACATATCATTCCACAAGCATTCCACACCGCATTCCACACATCATTCCACACATCATTGCACACATCATTCCACACAGCATTCCAAATATCATACCACGCATCATTTCACATCTCATTCCGCACATCATTCCACACATCATTCCGCACGTCATTCCATTCATCATTCCACACATCATTCCAAACAACATTCCACATCTCATTCCACCCATCATTCCACACGTCATTCCACACATCATTCCACAACATTCCTCAACATTCCACACATCATTCCACACATCATTCCTCACCTCATTCCAAACATTATTCCACACATTATTCAATACATCATTCCACATTTCATTCCACACATCATTCCACACATCATTCCAAAGATCATTCCATACATCATTCCAGATTTCCTTCGACACATCATTCCACACATCTTTCCACACTTCATTCCACACATCATTCCTCACCTCATTCCACACATCATTCAATACATCATTCCACATACCATTCCACAAATCATTCCACACAACATTCCACACATCATTGCACACATCATTCCACACCTCATTCCACACATCATTCAAAACCTCATTCCACACAACATTCCAAATATCATCCACTCCTCATTCCACATATCATTCCACACATCAATCCGCACATCATTCCACACATTAGTCCACACATCATTCCACACATCATTCCACTCATCATTCCACACATCATTCAATACATATTTCCACATATCATTCAACACATCATTCAACACATCAACCCACACAACATTCCAAATATCATCCACTCCTCATTCCACATATCATTCCACACATCAATCCACACATCATTCCACACATCATTCCAAACATCATTCCACACTTCATTCCACATATCATTCCACACATCATAGAAACATAGAAACATAGAAAATAGGTGCATAGTAGGCCATTCGGCCCTTCTAGCCTGCACCGCCATTCAATGAGTTCATGGCTGAACATTCAACTTCAGTACCCCATTCCTGCTTTCTCGCCATACCCCTTGATCCCCCTGGCAGTAAGGACCTCATCTAACTCCTTTTGAATAAATTTAGTGAATTGGCCTCACATCATTCACACATCATTCCACACATCATTCCACACATCATTCCACACATCATTCCACACACCAGTCCACAGCTCATTCCAAACATCATTCCACACCTCAGTCCAAACCTCATTCCACACATCATTCCACACATCATTCCACATATCATGCCACATATCATTCCACACATCAGTCCACACATCATTCCACACATCATTCCACACATCAGTCCACACATCATTCCACACATCATTCCACACATCATTCCACACATCATTCCACACATCATTCCAAACATCATTCCACACTTCATTCCACATATCATTCGACATTTCATTCCACACATCATTCCTCACCTCATTCCACACATCATTCCACACATCATTCCACACATCATTCCACACATCATTCCACAGATCATTCCACACATCAGTCCACACCTCATTCCACACATCATTCCACACATCAGTCCACACCTCATTCCACACATCATTCCACACATCATTCCACACATCATTCCACACATCATTCCAAACATCATTCCACACATCATTCCTCACCTCATTCCACACATCATTCCACACATCATTTCACACATCATTCCACACATCATTCCAAACATCATTCCACACATCATTCCACACATCATTCCACACATCATTCCACACATCAGTCCACACTCCATTCCACACATCATTCCTCACCTCATTCCACACATCATTCCATACATCATTCCAAACATCATTTCACACATCATTCCTCACCTCATTCCACACATCATTCCACACATCATTTCTCACCTCATTCCACACATCATTCCACACATCATTCCACACATCATTCCACATATCATTCCAAACATCATTCCACACGTCATTCCACATATCATTTCAAACAGAATTCCACACATCATTCTACACCGCATTCAACACATCATTCCACACATCATTGCACACATCATTCCACACAGCATTCCAAATATCATTCCACCATCATTCCGCATCTCATTCCGCACGTCATTCCATACATCATTCCACACTTCATTCCACACAGCATTCCACACATCATTGCACACCTAATTCCACACAGAATTCCAAATATCATTCCACGCATCATTCCACATCTCATTCCGCACATCATTCCACACATCATTCCACACATCATTCCACACATCATTCCACATATCAGTCCACACCTCATTCCACACATCATTCCACACATCAGTCCACACCTCATTCCACACATCATTCCACACATCATTCCACACATCATTCCACACATCATTCCAAACATCATTCCACACTTCATTCCACATATCATTCCACATTTCATTCCACACATCATTCCTCACCTCATTCCACACATCATTCCACACATCATTCCACACATCATTCCACACATCATTCCACACATCATTCCACACATCAGTCCACACCTCATTCCACACATAATTCCACACATCAGTCCACACCTCATTCCACACATCATTCCACACCTCATTCCACACATCATTCCACACATCATTCCACACATCATTCCAAACATCATTCCGCACATCATTCCTCACCTCATACCACACATCATTCCACACATCATTCCACACATCATTCCACACAAACATTCCACACATCAGTCCACACCTCATTCCACACATCATTCCACACCTCAGTCCAAACCTCATTCCACACATCATTCCACACATCATTCCACACCTCATTCCACACATCATTCTACACACCATTCCACACTTCATTCCACTCATCATTCCTCACCTCATTCCACACATCATTCCAAACATCATTTCACACGTCATTCCTCACCTCATTCCACACATCATTCAACACATTATTGCACACATCATTCCACATATCATTCCAAACATCATTCCACACTTCATTCCACATAGCATTCCAAACAGAATTCCACACATCATTCCACACCGCATTCAACACATCATTCCACACATCATTGCACACATCATTCCACACAGCATTCCAAATATCATTTCACCATCATTCCACATCTCATTCCGCACGTCATTCCATACATCATTCCACACATCATTCCACACAGCATTCCACACATCATTGCACACCTCATTCCACACAGCATTCCAAATATCATTCCACGCATCATTCCACACATCATTCCACACATCATTCCAAACATCATTCCACACAGCATTCCTCACCTCATTCCACACATCATTCAACACATCATTCCACACATCATTCCACACATCATTCCAAACATCGTTCCATACATCATTCCAAACTTCATTTCACACATCATTCCTCACCTCATTCCACACATCATTCCACACATCATTCCACACATCATTCCACATATCATTCCAAACATCATTCCACACTTCATTCCACATATCATTTCAAACAGAATTCCACGCATCATTCCACACCGCATTCAACACATCATTCCACACATCATTGCACACATCATTCCACCATCATTCCGCATCTCATTCCGCACGTCATTCCATACATCATTCCACACATCATTCCACACAGAATTCCACACATCACTGCACACCTAATTCCACACAGCATTCCAAATATCATTCCACGCATCATTCCACATCTCATTCCGCACGTCATTCCACACATCATTCCACACATCATTCCACACATCATTCCACACATCAGTCCACACCTCATTCCACACATCATTCCACACATCAGTCCACACCTCATTCCACACATCATTCCACACATCATTCCACACATAATTCCACACATCATTCCAAACATCATTCCACACTTCATTCCACATATCATTCCACATTTCATTCCAGACATCATTCCTCACCTCATTCCACACATCATTCCACACATCATTCCACACATCATTCACACATCATTCCACACCTCATTCCACACATCATTCCACACATCAGTCCACACCTCATTCCACACATCATTCCACACCTCATTCCACACATCATTCCACACATCATTCCGTACATCATTCCAAACATCATTCCACACATCATTCCTCACCTCATACCACACATCATTCCACACATCATTCCACACATCATTCCACACATCATTCCACACATCAGTCCAAACCTCATTCCACACATCATTCCACACCTCAGTCCAAACCTCATTCCACACATCATTCCACACATCATTCCACACCTCATTCCACACATCATTCTACACACCATTCCACACTTCATTCCACTCATCATTCCTCACCTCATTCCACACATCATTCCAAACATCATTTCACACATCATTCCTCACCTCATTCCACACATCATTCAACACATTATTGCACACATCATTCCACATATCATTCCAAACATCATTCCACACTTCATTCCACATAGCATTCCAAACAGAATTCCACACATCATTCCACACCGCATTCAACACGTCATTCCACACATCATTGCACACCTCATTCCACACAGCATTCCAAATATCATTCCACGCATCATTCCACACATCATTCCACACATCATTCCAAACATCATTCGCACATCATTCCTCACCTCATTCCACACATCATTCAACACATCATTCCACACATCATTCCAAACATCATGCCACACTTCATTCCACATATCATTCCACATTTCATTCCACACATCATTCCTCACCTCATTCCACACATCATTCCATACATCATTCCAAACATCATTCCACACATCAGTCCACACCTCATTCCACACATCATTCCAAACATCATTCCACACCACATTTCACACATCATTCCTCACCTCATTCCAAGCATCATTCCCCACATTATTCAATGCATCATTCCACATATCATTCCACAAGCATTCCACACCGCATTCCACACATCATTCCACACATCATTGCACACATCATTCCACACAGCATTCCAAATATCATACCACGCATCATTTCACATCTCATTCCGCACATCATTCCACACATCATTCCGCACGTCATTCCATTCATCATTCCACACATCATTCCAAACATCATTCCACATCTCATTCCACCCATCATTCCACATGTCATTCCACACATCATTCCACAACATTCCTCAACATTCCACACATCATTCCACACATCATTCCTCACCTCATTCCAAACATTATTCCACACATTATTCAATACATCATTCCACATTTCATTCCACACATCATTCCACACATCATTCCAAACATCATTCCATACATCATTTTAGAGTTCCTTCGACACATCATTCCACACATCTTTCCACACTTCATTCCACACATCATTCCTCACCTCATTCCACACATCATTCAATACATCATTCCACACAACATTCCAAATATCATCCACTCCTCTTTCCACATATCATTCCACACATCAATCCACACATCATTCCACACATTAGTCCACACATCATTTCACACATCATTCCACTCATCATTCCACACATCATTCAATACATATTTCCACATATCATTCAACACATCATTCAACACATCAACCCACACAACATTCCAAATATCATCCACTCCTCATTCCACATATCATTCCACACTTCAATCCACACATCATTCCACACATCATTCCAAACATCACTCCACACATCATTCCACATATCATTCCACACATCAATCCACACATCATTCCACACATTAGTCCACACATTATTCCACACATCATTCCACTCATCATTCCACACATCATTCAATACATATTTCCACATATCATTCAACACATCATTCAACACGTCAACCCACACAACATTCCAAATATCATCCACTCCTCATTCCACATATCATTCCACACATCAATCCACACATCATTCCACACATCATTCCAAACATCATTCCACACTTCATTCCACATATCATTCCACATATCATTCCACACATCATTCATACATCATTCCACACATCATTCCACACATCATTCCACACATCAGTCCACACCTCATTCCACACATCATTCCACACCTCAGTCCACACCTCATTCCACACATCATTCCACACATCATTCCACACATCATGCCACATATCATTCCACACATCAGTCCACACATCATTCCACACATCATTCCAAACATCAGTCCACAACTCATTCCACACATCATTCCACACATCAATCCACACATCATTCCACACATCATTCCAAACATCATTCCACACTTCATTCCACATATCATTCCACACATCATTCCACACGTCATTCACACATCATTCCACACATCATTCCACACATCATTCCACACATCATTCCACACATCAGTCCACACCTCATTCCACACATCATTCCACACCTCAGTCCACACCTCATTCCACATATCATTCCACACATCAATCCACACATCATTCCACACATCATTCCACACATCAGTCCACACCTCATTCCACACATCATTCCAAACATCATTCCACACCACATTTCACACATCATTCCTCACCTCATTCCAAGCATCATTCCACACATTATTCAATACATCATTCCACATATCATTCCACAAGCATTCCACACCGCATTCCACACATCATTCCACACATCATTGCACACATCATTCCACACAGCATTCCAAATATCATACCACGCATCATTTCACATCTCATTCCGCACATCATTCCACACATCATTCCGCACGTCATTCCATTCATCATTCCACACATCATTCCAAACATCATTCCACATCTCATTCCACCCATCATTCCACACGTCATTCCACACATCATTCCACAACATTCCTCAACATTCCACACATCATTCCATAAATCATTCCTCACCTCATTCCAAACATTATTCCACACATTATTCAATACATCATTCCACATTTCATTCCACACATCATTCCACACATCATTCCAAACATCATTCCATACATCATTCCAGATTTCCTTCGACACATCATTCCACACATCTTTCCACACTTCATTCCACACATCATTCCTCACCTCATTCCACACATCATTCAATACATCATTCCACATACCATTCCACGAATCATTCCACACAACATTCCACACATCATTGCACACATCATTCCACACCTCATTCCACACATCATTCAACACCTCATTCCACACAACATTCCAAATATCATCCACTCCTCATTCCACATATCATTCCACACATCAGTCCACACATCATTCCACACATTAGTCCACACATCATTCCACACATCATTCCACTCATCATTCCACACATCATTCAATACATATTTCCACATATCATTCAACACATCATTCAACACATCAACCCACACAACATTCCAAATATCATCCACTCCTCATTCCACATATCATTCCACACATCAATCCACACATCATTCCACACATCATTCCAAACATCATTCCACACTTCATTCCACATATCATTCCATACATCATAGAAACATAGAAACATAGAAAATAGGTGCATAGTAGGCCATTCGGCCCTTCTAGCCTGCAACGCCATTCAATGAGTTCATGGCTGAACATTCAACTTCAGTACCCCATTCCTGCTTTCTCGCCATACCCCTTGATCCCCCTAGCAGTAAGTACCTCATCAAACTCCTTTTGAATATATTTAGTGAATTGGCCTCACATCATTCACACATCATTCCACACATCATTCCACACATCATTCCACACATCATTCCACACACCAGTCCACAGCTCATTCCAAACATCATTCCACACCTCAGTCCAAACCTCATTCCACACATCATTCCACACATCATTCCACATATCATGCCACATATCATTCCACACATCAGTCCACACATCAATCCACACATCATTCCACACATCAGTCCACACCTCATTCCACACATCATTCCACACATCATTCCACACATCATTCCACACATCATTCCAAACATCATTCCACACTTCATTCCACATATCATTCGACATTTCATTCCACACATCATTCCTCACCTCATTCCACACTTCATTCCACACATCATTCCACACATCATTCCACACATCATTCCACAGATCATTCCACACATCAGTCCACACCTCATTCCACACATCATTCCACACATCAGTCCACACCTCATTCCACACATCATTCCACACTTCATTCCACACATCATTCCACACATCATTCCAAATATCATTCCACACATCATTCCTCACCTCATTCCACACATCATTCCACACATCATTTCACACATCATTCCACACATCATTCCAAACATCATTCCACACATCATTCCACACATCATTCCACACATCATTCCACACATCAGTCCACACCTCATTCCACACATCATTCCACACATCAGTCCACACCTCATTCCACACATAATTCCACACATCAGTCCACACCTCATTCCACACATCATTCCACACCTCATTCCACACATCATTCCACACATCATTCCACACATCATTCCAAACATCATTCCGCACATCATTCCTCACCTCATACCACACATCATTCCTCACCTCATTCCACACATCATTTCATACATCATTCCAAACATCATTTCACACATCATTCCTCACATCATTCCACACATCATTCCACACATCATTCCACATATCATTCCAAACATCATTCCACACGTCATTCCACATATCATTTCAAACATAATTCCACACATTATTCTACACCGCATTCAACACATCATTCCACACATCATTGCACACATCATTCCACACAGCATTCCAAATATCATTCCACCATCATTCCGCATCTCATTCCGCACGTCATTCCATATATCATTCCACACTTCATTCCACAAAGCATTCCACACATCATTGCACACCTAATTCCACACAGCATTCCAAATATCATTCCACACATCATTCCACATATCAGTTCACACCTCATTCCACACAACATTCCACACATCAGTCCACACCTCATTCCACACATCATTCCACACATCATTCCACACATCATTCCACACATCATTCCAAACATCATTCCACACTTCATTCCACATATCATTCCACATTTCATTCCACACATCATTCCTCACCTCATTCCACACATCATTCCACACATCATTCCACACATCATTCCACACATCATTCCACACATCATTCCTCACCTCATTCCACACATCATTCAACACATTATTGCACACATCATTCCACATATCATTCCAAACATCATTCCACACTTCATTCCACATAGCATTCCAAAAAGAATTCCACACATCATTCCACACCGCATTCAACACATCATTCCACACATCATTGCACACATCATTCCACACAGCATTCCAAATATCATTCCACCTTCATTCCACATCTCATTCCGCACGTCATTCCATACATCATTCCACACATCATTCCACACAGCATTCCACACATCATTGCACACCTCATTCCACACAGCATTCCAAATATCATTCCACGCATCATTCCACACATCATTCCACACATCATTCTGTTGTAGAGAGTCGAAAGATATATATAGACTTAGGCATTAGGCACCTGCTGGATATTTAGAACTCACATAAGCTTAAATGGACACACACATAAAATGGCTGCCCAGGCATTATGGGAAATCAGGTAGTCAAACTGTGAACTGTTGAACGTTCACTGACCGAGCAATAACCCTGTGAGGCCCACTGTAGGAATGCCTGGGAAGGCAGAGATAAGAAGGAAGCCATCTCCTGTGAACAAGGCCATAAACCAATTAATTCCCCAGGAAGAAAGATAAGAGGGAAACCATTTGCTGTAAACAAGGCTACAAACCAATTATTTCTCCCAGATGAAAGAACTAGGGAGAGAACATATAAAGTCATCGATCAACCCAAATTGACAATGGTTCCCTGGTTACTAGGAGAATTCTATTGGATTAAAAAACCTATATGTAATCTATAATCGTTATGATTGGCTTGTGTCCAGCCGTGATGAGCTGTGTAACTGCAGTAAGCTGTTTTTTAACTGTTGTAAAACATATAAAGGTACATGTAACTCTTTGTTCTGTGAAGAGAAACCTGGATACGGTCCTGAGTTTTTCCTTCCCGCTGAGCGTAATAAAGCTGCTTCAGCATTGGAACCGACCCTGAGTGTTGAGTGATTCTTCAGAGAAAACACTAACGCTAACAATGGCGTAGTCGACGGGATTTCCCGGAGTCGCTGGACGCCCTTGGAAAAAAAACCCGGGTGAGTATAAAAAACAATTTTTAAGTATAAAGGGTGCGGAAGGTGGAAGCTGGTTGATCGACATGAGGAGACGGTCTAATATCTCAAACGCCTAGCCTGAGCCTGAATTAAGAGGACTTTTGTCCCACGTGACGGCCAGGAACCAAGTAGGCGTAGGGAACACACTTAGACCGTGGGATCGTGATACCGAGAGACATCTTCCGGACCCAGTAGTGTAATTTGAAATACCCCGGGATAGAACCAAGCGGTGTACAGCGGCTAACGGAATCCAAACCTGTGAACAGGGTCGGACCAACGGGCTGAGCGGTGGTAGGTAGTCGTTAAGGATATGTAGAGCACTGCGGGAATTGCTTAAACGCGTTTTTAAGAATTGTATAAGTTTGTGTAACAGCAGAACTTGTGACCTGACAGTAGCCAAGAGACAGTTTACTACAAGTCGCGCTAGAAAGAAAGCGGACCGCTGAGAGTAGATTCCTAACGATACCAGTCCTACCCAGGAATGGCCATGAAAACAAGTAAACTCGAGTGGGGACCAGAAGGGTCGCTTACCCGCCACCTGGCGGAAAAACAAAAGAAGCTAATTGAAAAAATGATTAAAGCAGGGTGGAATCCTCAGGAATTAGTTATGTGAGGAATTATTTAGATAAAACTACGAATTCCCTGAAAGGTCATGGATCCAAAAATAGAGCCGGCCAAAACAAGAAGAGAGACTGTTGTAAATGTCTGATCGTTGAGTGAGAAGTGTCTGTGTGATTTTTGACTGCAGAATGAATTTTTGTTTTATGTTTTCATGTTCCGAAAGCCTGGTTGGAAGAGGAATGCAAGTGTCTGTTTATTTTAGAAACAGAGTGAAAGTCTTTTTTTTTAAACCCTTTGTAATGTTGTCCTGTATGTGGGAAGTTTTAAGACATTTAAGTTAGAAACGCAGGTGTGGATTTATTCGGATGATAAGTTACGGAGCTAGGAGAATAAACAAATAAAGAATAGGTTTGTTGAGCAAAATATTTATTTGACATGCTCACTTACTTGCCGAAAGAAAACATGCAATGATTGATTGGGTTGAAAGACATAAATTTAGTCTCGGAATGAGATAAAGAATGCTTTAAAAAAAAAGAGCTTCTAAAAAAAAAAGTTTCAAATAAAGATTGAAATTACAAAGTTTGAATTGGGATTTTGAGATATTCAGAGAAGGCACAGGAAATACTGAGGTGGATTAAAAAAAAAAAAAGATTAAATTAAATCTGATCAGGTCAAACTCCTGGGCAAGTGGCGAGCTATCTGCGAAGGTGTAAAAGGAACTTTTGGAAAATGTTAAAAAACAGCAAGCTTTAGTAACGGCTTTGAAACTGGAGCATTTTGAGATAACGAAAGGCAGCACTCAAACTCTCAAAGCTGGTCTCCATTCCAGTTATGGAGAAAAAGAAAAAGATAAAGACGCCACTTTGAAAGTAAACAAATTAACAACTTTATGGAGTTACGAACCCTCCGTGTAAAATACAAAACCTAATTTGAAGAAAGAAAAAAAAAAAGATGTAACGGACTAAATGGAAAAAGACATAACTTACTAAATACTAGTTGATGTTTGCTGTGAAAAAGATATTGGTTTAATTAGAAGAGGAAAAAAAAAAAATTGGAATAAGTAAAAAACACTCTACATGGATTCGAATTTTCAATTATGAAAAAGTTTCAATGCAGTTTGAAAAGATTTCCAAAATGTCCCGAACAGTCTAAACAAGCAGGAGGGTTTTGAAGATAACGAGGAGAAAGAGAGAAATTAAAAAAAAACAGAATTGAATTTCAGTAAACAAAATTGCTATTGTATGTGTGGTCTTGTTTTAAAACAATTTAAAAAAAAAAATTCTTTGGCAAGTACTTGAATTAGAAGTTAAGAAAACATTGGAGTTTACTCTAATGATTTATGCTGTTTAACGGATTCCTAATTTCGAAGCCAGTTTTGAAGGCACAAAGACTTTTTTTTTTCAGATGATTACGTGAAGTCACGTAATGACATCAGGTCTTCTTACAAACCTGGAAAGGAGTTAACCCTTTCCATTGACAGCCGTTTTATACTGAACATTATTAATTTGGATTTCTTAATAGGGAAAAAAAAAAAGACTCACCTAACAGAGGAAAAACAAAAATAAAAACAGAACTAGCTTATGTAATAATACTTGCCTGATACAATAAAGAAATAGATATTCAATAAAACAAATTGAAGAGTTAAAAGCTAAGATAAACAGGCTGGAAGAGATAACGGGACTAGACGGATAGTGCAGTGCGCAGCCATAGCACCATCACCTCTGGCAATAGAGCCAATGTACCCCACGGTGGGTAGGTGTAGTCCACAAACCCAACCTAACGGTAAAGCAGACAGCGATGTTTGGAGGAATAGCTTTGGCCTTGGTCATAATAGGAGTTTGGGTAATATTTAAGTGGGTAAAGACACGGGCGCACGCCCTACAGATTCAGCTCGAAATGGTTCGATTATAACCTTGTCCTTCTGATTTTGCAGGGTGACAGGGACACTCGTAGAGCAAAAAAACTTAACCCCTGGTGACGACCAGGCCGTCTGTTTAAAATTACAGATAATACTTACCGGAATGGGAATACGAAAGGCGCTACTCGTAATATGGATAGCCCTGCGACATGCACGTACCCTGGGCAACACCGACGGACAGCAGAGCACGCTGGAAATAAACAACTATATGAACTATGGAGTCTTGTTTAATTTAACGGACGGAATGTGCATCCCAGCAACCAAGGACTGGAGCAAGGACAGGACTTATTTTAATGCATGGTTACAAGTGAATCCTAATAAGAATCCTAATAAGAATAAGAGTATGTGTACAGTGCTCCACGGGTATAAGGAGCAGATGCATTAAACGGAGGGATGTCAAAGGGCCTGATGAATGTACTTTCGGCATAATTTGCGCGCCTCCGGGACAATCCCAGCAATCAGTCATCCGCAAGAAGGGAATGGGGCTGTGTGGGTATTACGAGGAGGCGGGGGCGGCTGCAATATAATTGTATGTATGTTTCTCACCCCCTCCGACACCGCGCCCCATAAGAATCACTACATTGCCCGAAGAACTGCCTTGTCCCATAACTACTAAGGGACCAGAAAATGGGATTGCAATGTACAACGAAGGGGAATTATTGTATGATAATGTTAAACATGAAATTGTGCCTGTTCTGATCAATATTTCAGGCATCCAGATGCCGGAATATTGTACCGAACAGTCAAGGAAGATGTACAATGTATTAAGTAAAGTCGTAATGCAGCAGGCTGCCGATGCCATGGGTGCCAGTAAGTTCCGGGGACAGGGGTTAGCACCCAGGGTGAAGAGGGAAATAGTAAATGATGTTGCTACCGTTTTCAATACAGGAACCTCCGTAGTGAACTCGATAGACATACAAGGGCTAAATGAGAGGGTAGAACAGCTTAAAGGGGTGATGAAGGGGTTATTGGAGAGGGTGGAGCAAAACCAGGAAGACCAGGCCAACCTAGGAAAGGAGGGGGCCGAAATCCAGTTGGATGGCATCTCAGTCCTGGAAGCTCACGCTAAAACCATCAATCACCTCATTGATAGAGAACAAGAAGATACAATAAAGCAAAGACAGGGGCAACTCTGTCATGCTTATGGTCTGTGGATGGTGGGACAGATCCGCCACAACCTCAACCAGATCCAACGCGGGGAGGTACCCGATTGGATAGACAGTTCACATTTAGCTCAGTTGGCGAACCAAAGGGGGACACTGGATAATTGTACTCTGAAGGGACTGACCCGAGTATACCCCGCAATTCCAGATTGCCAGATGGGTAGGACTACCGGGATAGGGATAGTCCTGTTGATCCCCATAGCAACGCCGGACTCAGGGCCGTTCCCCTTATACCAACTAGAGAATATCGGAGTAATACGGGAAAATGTCTCCATACGCTACTACCTGACCACCACCTCTGCCGTTCGTCGAAACAACATACTTACCGGGATTTCCCTAGCAGATTGCAAGCAAAGGGGGGAAATCACAGTATGCCCTCACCCGGTGGGCCGAGGCGAACTAGACGAGTGCGGGTTTAACCGTACCAATGGGTGTGTACTAGAAATAGTGCCCGCACACATGCACTTCGCGAGGGCAGGCTACGGAGGGAGGGGAAGATACTGCGTCTCTACTACTGAGCGTTCATACCAGTATAATGACCTGCAGTGCCCTATACCGCAGCCAAACTTTTGCTTTACACCACTACGACCTGTCGCGATCGGGCAAGCGCATATCACCCAGGTTAGGCGCCGGAAGTCCGAAGTTATTGAAGTAACTGATCAGCTCCATGATCATTTGCAGGATTATGACGAGCCAGAGCAGGTCCCTATCCCACATCTAACCGAAGTATTACGGGAGTTGAGGCTCAGAGTGGGTCAATCTGTAAAACTCTATCACCAGCTACAAACTAAAATCAAAGAAGATACCGAGGTAGACTTACAAAGTCAGAGTTGGTGGAGAAAGGTCTGGGACTGGGGAATAAATGTGAACATCCACCCATGGATTCGAATTATTTCACACACACTGGTCGGAATACAATTAATCTTAGCAATAACATGGGGCGTGATGGCCTGCCAGGTATGCAGGCGCCACAAACGGCAGAAACGGACCAATCACCGTTCCCTGGATATTAAACAAGTCTGTTTGATAAGGGGACGGGAGGAGCTAGCCTTTGTTAATTTGATTTGAGCAACCGGAACTCCTGAAACCGCGTGACTGGCCAGCACGTTGAGGCAAGGAATACCGGGCCGTGCACAAATATCAGATAAAGGCAGTATTTCGGTTAAAAGGGGACTAGGGCTAGTCCCTTTACCGAAAGGGGGAATTGTTGTAGAGAGTCGAAAGATATATATAGACTTAGGCATTAGGCACCTGCTGGATATTTAGAACTCACATAAGCTTAAATGGACACACACATAAAATGGCTGCCCAGGCATTATGGGAAATCAGGTAGTCAAACTGTGAACTGTTGAACGTTCACTGACCGAGCAATAACCCTGTGAGGCCCACTGTAGGAATGCCTGGGAAGGCAGAGATAAGAAGGAAGCCATCTCCTGTGAACAAGGCCATAAACCAATTAATTCCCCAGGAAGAAAGATAAGAGGGAAACCATTTGCTGTAAACAAGGCTACAAACCAATTATTTCTCCCAGATGAAAGAACTAGGGAGAGAACATATAAAGTCATCGATCAACCCAAATTGACAATGGTTCCCTGGTTACTAGGAGAATTCTATTGGATTAAAAAACCTATATGTAATCTATAATCGTTATGATTGGCTTGTGTCCAGCCGTGATGAGCTGTGTAACTGCAGTAAGCTGTTTTTTAACTGTTGTAAAACATATAAAGGTACATGTAACTCTTTGTTCTGTGAAGAGAAACCTGGATACGGTCCTGAGTTTTTCCTTCCCGCTGAGCGTAATAAAGCTGCTTCAGCATTGGAACCGACCCTGAGTGTTGAGTGATTCTTCAGAGAAAACACTAACGCTAACAATTCCAAACATCATTCCACACATCATTCCTCACCTCATTCCACACATCATTCAACACATCATTCCACACATCATTCCACACATCATTCCAAACATCATTCCATACATCATTCCAAACTTCATTTCACACATCATTCCTCACCTCATTCCACACATCATTCCACACATCATTCCACATATCATTCCAAACATCATTCCACACTTCATTCCACATATCATTTCAAACAGAATTCCACGCATCATTCCACACCGCATTCAACACATCATTCCACACATCATTGCAAACATCATTCCACCATCATTCCGCATCTCATTCCGCACGTCATTCCATACATCATTCCACACATCATTCCACACAGAATTCCACACATCATTGCACACCTAATTCCACACAGCATTCCAAATATCATTCCACGCATCATTCCACATATAATTCCGCACGTCATTCCACACATCATTCCACACATCATTCCACACATCATTCCACACATCAGTCCACACCTCATTCCACACATCATTCCACACATCAGTCCACACCTCATTCCACACATCATTCCACTCATCATTACACACATCATTCCACACATCATTCCAAACCTCATTCCACACTTCATTCCACATATCATTCCACATTTCATTCCACACATCATTCCTCACCTCATTCCACACATCATTCCACACATCATTCCACACATCATTCCACACATCATTCCACACATCAGTCCACACCTCATTCCACACATCATTCCACACATCAGTCCACACCTCATTCCACACATCATTCCACACCTCATTCCACACATCATTCCACACATCATTCCGTACATCATTCCAAACATCATTCCACACATCATTCCTCACCTCATACCACACATCATTCCACACATCATTCCACACATCATTCCACACATCATTCCACACTCCACACCTCATTCCACACATCATTCCACACCTCAGTCCAAACCTCATTCCGCACATCATTCCACACATCATTCCATACCTCATTCCACACATCATTCCACACCTCAGTCCAAACCTCATTCCACACATCATTCCACACATCAGTCCACACCTCATTCCACCCATCATTCCACATGTCATTCCACACATCATTCCACAACATTCCTCAACATTCCACACATCATTCCACACATCATTCCTCACCTCATTCCAAACATTATTCCACACATTATTCAATACATCATTCCACATTTCATTCCACATATCATTCCACACATCATTCCAAACATTATTCCATACATCATTCCAGAATTCCTTCGACACATCATTCCACACATCTTTCCACACTTCATTCCACACATCATTCCTCACCTCATTCCACACATCATTCAATACATCATTCCACACAACATTCCAAATATCATCCACTCCTCTTTCCACATATCATTCCAAACATCAATCCACACATCATTCCACACATTAGTCCACACATCATTTCACAGATCATTCCACTCATCATTCCACACATCATTCAATACATATTTCCACATATCATTCAACACATCATTCAACACATCAACCCACACAACATTCCAAATATCATCCACTCCTCATTCCACATATCATTCCACACTTCAATCCACACATCATTCCACACATCATTCCAAACATCATTCCACACTTCATTCCACATATCATTCCACACATCATTCCACACATCATTCACACATCATTCCACACATCATTCCACACATCATTCCACACATCATTCCACACATCAGTCCACACCTCATTCCACACATCATTCCACACATCATTCCGTACATCATTCCAAACAGCATTCCACACATCATTCCTCACCTCATACCACACATCATTCCACACATCATTCCACACATCATTCCAGACATCATTCCACACATCAGTCCACACCTCATTCCACACATCATTCCACACCTCAGTCCAAACCTCATTCCACACATCATTCCACACATCATTCCATACCTCATTCCACACATCATTCCACACCTCAGTCCAAACCTCATTCCACACATCATTCCACACATCAGTCCACACCTCATTCCACCCATCATTCCACACGTCATTCCACACATCATTCCACAACATTCCTCAACATTCCACACATCATTCCACACATCATTCCTCACCTCATTCCAAACATTATTCCACACATTATTCAATACATCATTCCACATTTCATTCCACACATCATTCCACACATCATTCCAAACATTATTCCATACATCATTCCAGAGTTCCTTCGACACATCATTCCACACATCTTTCCACACTTCATTCCACACATCATTCCTCACCTCATTCCACACATCATTCAATACATCATTCCACACAACATTCCAAATATCATCCACTCCTCTTTCCACATATCATTCCACACATCAATCCACACATCATTCCACACATTAGTCCACACATCATTTCACAGATCATTCCACTCATCATTCCACACATCATTCAATACATATTTCCACATATCATTCAACGCATCATTCAACACATCAACCCACACAACATTCCAAATATCATCCACTCCTCATTCCACATATCATTCCACACTTCAATCCACACATCATTCCACACATCATTCCAAACATCATTCCACACTTCATTCCACATATCATTCCACACATCATTCCACACATCATTCACACATCATTCCACACATCATTCCACACATCATTCCACACATCATTCCACACATCAGTCCACACCTCATTCCACACATCATTCCACACCTCAGTGCACACCTCATTCCACACATCATTCCACACATCATTCCACACATCATGCCACATATCATTCCACACATCAGTCCACACATCATTCCACACATCATTCCACACATCATTCCACAGATCATTCCACACATCAGTCCACACCTCATTCCACACATCATTCCACACATCGTTCCACACATCATTCCACACATCATTCCAAACATCATTCCACACATCATTCCTCACTCATTCCACACATCATTCAACACATCATTCCACACATCATTCCACACATCATTCCAAACTTCATTCCACATTTCATTCCACATATCTTTCCACATTTCATTCCACACATCATTCCTCACCTCATTCCACACATCATTCCATACATCATTCCAAACATCATTTCACACATCATTCCTCACCTCATTCCACACATCATTTCACACAGAATTCCACACATCATTCTACACCGCATTCAACACATCATTCCACACATCATTGCACACATCATTCCACACAGCATTCCAAATATCATTCCACCTTCATTCCGCATCTCATTCCGCACGTCAATCCATACATCATTCCACACATCATTCCACACGGCATTCCACACATCATTGCACACCTAATTCCACACAGCATTCTAAATATCATTCCACGCAACATTCCACATCTCATTCCGCACATCATTCCACACATCATTCCACACATCATTCCACACATCATTCCACACATCAGTCCACACCTCATTCCACACATCATTCCACACATCAGTCCACACCTCATTCCACACATCATTCCACACATCATTCTACACATCATTCCACACATCATTCAAAACATCATTCCACACTTCATTCCACATATCATTCCACATTTCATTCCACACATCATTCCTCACCTCATTCCACACATCATTCCACACCTCATTCCACACATCATTCCACACATCATTACACACATCATTCCACACATCAGTCCACACCTCATTCCACACAGCATTCCTCACATCAGTGAACACCTCATTCCACACATCATTCCACACATCATTCCACACATCATTCCACACATCATTCCACACATCATTCCACACATCATTCCACACATCAGTCCACACTCATTCCACACATGATTACACACCTCAGTCCAAACCTCATTCCACACATCATTCCACACATCATACCACACCTCATTCCACACATCATTCTACACATCATTCCACACTTCATTCCACTCATCATTCCTCACCTCATTCCACACATCATTCCAAACATCATTTCACACATCATTCCTCACCTCATTCCACACATCATTCAACACATTATTCCCCACATCATTCCACATATCATTCCAAACATCATTCCACACTTCATTCCACATAGCATTCCAAACAGAATTCCACACATCATTCCACACCGCATTCAACACATCATTCCACACATCATTGCACACATCATTCCACACAGCATTCCAAATATCATTCCACCATCATTCCACATCTCATTCCGCACGTCATTCCATACATCATTCCACACATCATTCCACACAGCATTCCACACATCATTGCACACCTCATACCACACAGCATTCCAAATATCATTCCACGCATCATTCCACACATCATTCCACACATCATTCCAAACATCATTCCACACATCATTCCTCACCTCATTCCACACATCATTCAACACATCATTCCACACATCATTCCACACATCATTCCAAACATCATTCCACACTTCATTCCACATATCATTCCACATTTCATTCCACACATCATTCCTCACCTCATTCCACACATCATTCCAAACATCATTCCAAACTTCATTTCACACATCATTCCTCACCTCATTCCACACATCATTCCACACAGCATTCCACACATCAGTGCACACCTAATTCCACACAGCATTCCAAATATCATTCCACGCATCATTCCACATCTCATTCCGCACGTCATTCCACACATCATTCCACACATCATTCCACACATCATTCCACACATCAGTCCAGAACCTCATTCCACACATCATTCCACACATCAGTCCACACCTCATTCCACACATCATTCCACACATCATTCCACACATTATTCCACACATCATTCCAAACATCATTCCACACTTCATTCCACATATCATTCCACATTTCATTCCACACATCATTCCTCACCTCATTCCACACATCATTCCACACATCATTCCACACATCATTCCACACATCATTCCACACATCATTCCACACATCAGTCCACATCTCATTCCACACATCATTCCACACATCAGTCCACACCTCATTCCACACATCATTCCACACATCATTCCACACATCATTCCACACATCATTCCAAACATCATTCCACACATCATTCCTCACCTCATTCCACACATCATTCCACACATCATTCCACACATCATTCCACACATCATTCCTTTCATCAGTCCACACCTCATTCCACACATCATTCCACACCTCAGTCCAAACCTCATTCCACACATCATTGCACACATCATTCCACACAGCATTCCAAATATCATTCCACCATCATTCCACATCTCATTCCGCACGTCATTCCATACATCATTCCACACATCATTCCACACAGCATTCCACACATCATTGCACACCTCATTCCACACAGTATTCCAAATATCATTCCACGCATCATTCCACACATCATTCCACACATCATTCCACACATCATTCCACACATCATTCCAAAAATCATTCCACACTTCATTCCACATATCATTCCACATTTCATTCCACACATCATTCCTCACCTCATTCCACACATCATTCCATACATCATTCCAAACATCATTTCACACATCATTCCTCACGTCATTCCACACATTATTCCACACATCATTCCACACATCATTCCACATAGCATTCCAAACATCATTCCACACTTCATTCTACATATCATTTCAAACAGAATTCCACACATCATTCCACACCGCATTCAACGCATCATTCCACACATGATTGCACACATGATTCCACACAGCATTCCAAATATCATTCCACCATCATTCCGCATCTCATTCCGCACGTCATTCCACACATCATTCCACACATCATTCCACACATCATTCCACACATCAGTCCACACCTCTTTCCACACAACATTCCACACATCAGTCCACACCTCATTCCACACATCATTCCACACATCATTCCACACATCATTCCACACATCATTCCAAACATCATTCCACACATCATTCCTCACCTCATTCCACACATCATTCCACACATCATTCCACACATCATTCCACACATCATTCCTTACATCAGTCCACACCTCATTCCACACATCATTCCACACCTCAGTCCAAACCTCATTCCACACATCATTGCACACATCATTCCACACAGCATTCCAAATATCATTCCACCATCATTCCACATCTCATTCCGCACGTCATTCCATACATCATTCCACACATCATTCCACACAGCATTCCACACATCATTGCACACCTCATTCCACGCAGCATTCCAAATATCATTCCACGCATCATTCCACACATCATTCCACACATCATTCCACACATCATTCCACACATCATTCCAAAAATCATTCCACACTTCATTCCACATATCATTCCACATTTCATTCCACACATCATTCCTCACCTCATTCCACACATCATTCCATACATCATTCCAAACATCATTTCACACATCATTCCTCACCTCATTCCACACATCATTCCACACATCATTCCACACATCATTCCACATATCATTCCAAACATCATTCCACACTTCATTCCACATATCATTTCAAACAGAATTCCAAACATCATTCCATACTGCATTCAACACATCATTCCACACATCATTGCACACATCATTCCACACAGCATTCCAAATATCATTCCACCATCATTCCGCATCTCATTCCGCACGTCATTCCGCACGTCATTCCACACATCATTCCACACATCATTCCACACATCAGTCCACATCTCATTCCACACATCATTCCACACATCAGTCCACAGCTCATTCCACACATCATTCCACACATCATTCCACACATCATTCCACACATCATTCCAAACATCATTCCACACTTCATTCCACATATCATTCCACATTTCATTCCACACAACATTCCTCACCTCATTCCACACATCATTCCACACATCATTCCACACATCATTCCACACATCATTCCACACATAGATCCACAAATCAGTCCACAATTCATTCCACACATCATTCCACACATCAATCCACACATCAATCCACACCTCATTCCACACATCATTCCACACATCATTCCACACATCATTCCACACATCATTCCAAACATCATTCCTCACCTCATTCCACACATCATTCCACACATCTTTCCACACATCATTCCACACATCATTCCACACATCAGTCCACACCTCATTCCACACATCATTCCACACCTCAGTCCAAACCTCATTCCACACATCATTCCACACATCATTCCACACCTCATTCCACACATCATTCTACACATCATTCCAAACTTCATTCCACATATCATTCCACATTTCATTCCACACATCATTCCTCACCTCATTCCACACATCATTCCACACATCATTCCACACATAATTCCACACATCATTCCACACATCAGTCCACACCTCATTCCACACATCATTCCACACAGCAGTCCACAACTCATTCCACACATCATTCCAAACATCATTCCACACATCATTCCTCACCTCATTCCACACATCATTCCACACATCATTCCACAGATCATTCCACACATCTTTCCACACATCAGTCCACACCTCATTCCACACATCATTCTAAACCTCAGTCCAAACCTCATTCCACACATCATTCCACACCTCATTCCACACCTCATTCCACACATCATTCTACACATCATTCCACACTTCATTCCACTCATCATTCCTCACCTCATTCCACACATCATTCCAAACAGCATTTCACACATCATTCCTCACCTCATTCCACACATCATTCAACACATTATTCCACACATCATTCCACATATCATTCCAAACATCATTCCACACTTCATTCCACATAGCATTCCAAACAGAATTCCGCACATCATTCCACACCGCATTCAACACATCATTCCACACATCAGTGCACACATCATTCCACACAGCATTCCAAATATTATTCCACCATCATTCCACATCTCATTCCGCACGTCATTCCATACATCATTCCACACATCATTCCACACAGCATTCCACACATCATTGCACACCTAATTCCACACAGCATTCCAAATATCATTCCACACTTCATTCCACACATCATTCCACACATCATTCCACACATCATTCCATACATCAGTCCACACCTCATTCCACACATCATTCCACACCTCAGTCCCAACCTCATTCCACACATCATTGCACACATCATTCCACACATCATTCCACACATCATTCCACACATCATTCCACACATCATTCCACACATCATTCCAAACATCATTCCACACTTCATTCCACATAACATTCCACCATTATTCCACATCTCATTCCGCACGTCATTCCATACATCATTCCACACATCATTCCACACAGCATTCCACATATCATTGCACACCTAATTCCACACAGCATTCCAAATATCATTCCACACTTCATTCCACATATCATTCCACATTTCATTCCACACATCATTCCTCACCTCATTCCACACATCATTCCACACATCATTCCACACATCATTCCACACATCATTCCATACATCAGTCCACACCTCATTCCACACATCATTCCACACATCAGTCCACACCTCATTCCACACATCATTCCACACATCATTCCACACATCATTCCACACATCATTCCAAACATCATTCCAAACATCATTCCACACATCATTCCTCACCTCATTCCACACATCATTCCTCACATCATTCCACACATCATTCCATACATCATTCCAAACATCATTTCACACATCATTCCTCACCTCATTCCACACATCATTCCACACATCATTCCACACATCATTCCACATATCATTCCAAACATCATTCCACACTTCATTCCACATATCATTTCAAACAGAATTCCACACATCATTCCACACCGCATTCAACACATCATTCCACACATCATTGCACACCTAATTCCACACAGCATTCCAAATATCATTCCACGCATCATTCCACATCTCATTCCGCACGTCATTCCACACATCATTCCACACATCGTTCCACACATCATTCCACACATCAGTCCAAACCTCATTCCACATATCATTCCACACATCAGTCCACACCTCATTCCACACATCATTCCACACATCATTCCACACATCATTCCACACATCATTCCAAACATCATTCCACACTTCATTCCACATATCATTCCACATTTCATTCCACACAACATTCCTCAACTCATTCCACTCATCATTCCACACATCATTCCACACATCATTCCTCACATCATTCCACACATAATTCCACACATCAGTCCACACCTCATTCCACACATCATTCCACACATCAGTCCACACCTCATTCCACACCTCATTCCACACATCATTCCACACATCATTCCACACATCATTCCAAACATCATTCCACACATCATTCCTCACCTCATTCCACACATCATTCCACACATCTTTCCACACATCATTCCACACATCATTCCACACATCAGTCCACACCTCATTCCACACATCATTCCACACTTCATTCCACATATCATTCCACATTTCATTCCACTCATCATTCCTTACCTCATTCCACACATCATTCCACACATCATTCCACACATCATTCCACACATCATTCCACACATCATTCCACACATCAGTCCACACCTCATTCCACACATCATTCCACACATCACTCAACACCTCATTCCACACATCATTCCACACATCATTCCACACATCATTCCACACATCATTCCAAACATCATTCCACACATCATTCCTCACCTCATTCCACACATCATTCCACACATCATTCCACATATCATTCCACATTTCATTCCACTCATCATTCCTCACCTCATTCCACACATCATTCCACACATCATTCCAAACATCATTCCACACATCATTCCACACATCATTCAATAAATCATTTAACACATCATTCCACACATTATTCCAGACATCATTCCACACATCATTCCACACATCATTCCACACATCATTCCTCACCTCATTCCACACATCATGCCACACATCATTCAATACATCATTCAATACATCATTCCACATCATTCCACACAGCATTCCATATATCATTCCACACCTCATTCCAGCTTTCATTCCACGCATCATTCCACATCTCATTCCACATATCATTCCACACCTCATTCCATTAATCATTCCGCACGTCATTCGACACATCATTTCACACATCATTCCTCACCTCATTCCAAACCTCATTCCACGCAACATTCCAAACATCATTCCACACATCATTCCAAACATCATTCCACATCTCATTTCAATCATCATTCCACAAGTCATTCCACACATCATTCCACAACATTCCTCAACATTCCGCACATCCTTCCACACATCAGCCCACACCTCATTCCACACATCATTCCACACAGCATTCCACACATCATTGGACACCTAATTCCACACAGCATTCCAAATATCATTCCACGCATCATTCCACATCTCATTCCGCACGTCATTCCACACATCATTCCACGCATCATTCCACATCTCATTCCGCACGTCATTCCACACATAATTCCACACATCATTCCAAACATCATTCCACACTTCATTCCACATATCATTCCACATTTCATTCCACACAACATTCCTCAACTCATTCCACTCATCATTCCACACATCATTCCACATATCATTCCACACATCATTCCACACATAATTCCACACATCAGTCCACACCTCATTCCACACATCATTCCACACATCAGTCCACACGTCATTCCACACCTCATTCCACACATCATTCCACACGTCATTCCACACATCATTCCAAACATCATTCCACACACCATTCCTCACCTCATTCCACACATCATTCCACACATCTTTCCACACATCATTCCACACATCATTCCACACATCAGTCCACACCTCATTCCACACATCATTCCACACCTCAGTCCAAACCTCATTCCACACATCATTCCACACATCATTCCACACCTCATTCCACACATCATTCTACACATCATTCCAAACTTCATTCCACATATCATTCCACATTTCATTCCACTCATCATTCCTCACCTCATTCCACACATCATTCCAAAAATCATTTCACACATCATTCCTCAGCTCATTCCACACATCATTCAACACATTCTTCCACACATCATTCCACATATCATTCCAAACATCATTCCACACTTCATTCCACATAGCATTCCAAACAGAATTCCACACATCATTCCACACCGCATTCAACACATCATTCCACACATCATTGCACACATCATTCCACACAGCATTCCAAATATCATTCCACCATCATTCCACATCTCATTCCGCACGTCATTCCATACATCATTCCACACATCATTCCACACAGCATTCCACACATCATTGCACACCTCATTCCACACAGCATTCCAAATATCATTCCACGCATCATTCCACATCTCATTCCGCACGTCATTCCTTACATCATTCCATACATCATTCCACATATCATTCCACAAGCATTCCACACCGCATTCCACACATCATTCCACATCTCATTCCGCACATCATTCCACACATCATTCCGCATGTCATTCCATTCATCATTCCACACATCATTCCACACAGCATTCCACACATCATAGCACACCTCATTCTACACATCATTCCACACATCATTCCACACTTCATTCCACATATCATTCCACATTTCATTCCACTCATCATTCCTCACCTCATTCCACACATCATTCCACATATCATTCCACAAGCATTCCACACCGCATTCCACACATCATTCCACATCTCATTCCGCACATCATTCCACACATCATTCCGCATGTCATTCCATTCATCATTCCACACATCATTCCACACAGCATTCCACACATCATAGCACACCTCATTCTACACATCATTCCACACATCATTCCACACTTCATTCCACATATCATTCCACATTTCATTCCACTCATCATTCCTCACCTCATTCCACACATCATTCCACACATCATTCCACACATCATTCCACACATCATTCCACACATCATTCCACACATCAGTCCACACCTCATTCCACACATCATTCCACACATCACTCCACACCTCATTCCACACATCATTCCACACATCATTCCACACATCATTCCACACATCATTCCAAACATCATTCCACACATCATTCCTCACCTCATTCCACACATCTTTCCACACATCAGTCCAAACATCATTCATCACATCATTCCACACATCAATCCACACCTCATTCCACACATCATTCCACACCTCAGTCCACACATCATTCCACACATCATTCCACATATCATTCCACACCTCATTCCACACATCATTCCACATATCATTACACACTTCATTCCACATATCATTCCACATTTCATTCCACTCATCATTCCTCACCTCATTCCACACATCATTCCAAACATCATTTCACACATCATTCCTCACATCATTCCACACATCATTCTACAAATAGTTCCACACATAATTCCACATATCATTCCAAACATCATTACACACTTCATTCCACATATCATTCCAAACGGAATTCCACACATCATTCCACACCGCATTCAACACATCATTCCACACATCATTGCACACATCATTCCACACAGCATTCCAAATATTATTCCACCATCATTCCACATCTCATTCCGCACGTCATTCCATACATCATTCCACACATCATTCCACACAGCATTCCACACATCATTGCACACCTCATTCCACACAGCATTCCAAATATCATTCCACGCATCATTCCACATCACATTCCGCACGTCATTCCTTACATCATTCCAAACATCATTCCACATATCATTCCACAAGCATTCCACACTGCATTCCACACATCATTCCACATATCATTCCGCACATCATTCCACACATCATTCCGCATGTCATTCCATTCATCATTCCACACATCATTCCACACAGCATTCCACACATCATAGCACACCTCATTCCACACAACATTCCACACATCATTCCACACATTATTCCAAACATCATTCCACATCTCATTCCATCATCATTCCACACATCATTCCACACATCATTCCATAACATTCCTCAACATTCCACTCATCATTCCACACATCAGCTCACACCTCATTCCACACATCATTCCAAACATCATTCCACACCTCATTTCACACATCATTCCTCACCTCATTCCACACATCATTCCACACATCATTCAATACATCATTCCACATATCATTCCACACATCATTCCACACATCATTCCACTTAACATTCCACACAGAATTGCACACTTCATTCCACAGATCATTCCAAATATCATTCCACACCTCATTCCATACATCATTCCACACATCATTCCACAGAGCATTCCACACATCATTCCACACAGCATTCCACACATCATTCCACACATCATTCCACACATCATTCCACACAGCATTCCACACATCATTCCACACAGCATTCCACACATCATTGCACACATCATTCCACATCTCTTTCCACACATCATTCCACATCACATTCCACACATCATTCCACAAATCATTCCACACATCATTCCACAAATCATTCCACACATCATTGAAACATCATTCCACACCTCATTCCACACATCATTCCTCACATCATTCCGACACATCATTCCACACATCGTTGCACAAATCATTCAATTCACCATTCCACGTATCATTCCTCACATCATTACTCACATCATTACACACGTCATTACACACATCATTCCACAAATCATTCCACACATCATTGACACATCATTCCACACCTCATTCCACACGTCATTCCACAGATCATTCCAAACATCATTCCACACCTCATTCCACTCCTCATTCCACACCTCATTCCACACATCATTCCACACATCATTCCAAACATCATTCCAAACTTAACTACACACCTCATTCCACATAACATTCCATACATCATTCCACACTTCATTTCACACATCATTCCTCACCTCATTCCACACATCATTCCACACATCATTCAATAAATCATTTAATACATCATTCCACATATCATTCCACACATCATTCCACACATCATTCCACACATCATTCCAAACATCATTCCAAACTTAACTACACACCTCATTCCACATAACATTCCATACATCATTCCAGACATCATTCCACACATCATTTCACACATCATTCCACACATCATTCCTCACCTCATTCCACACATCATTCCACACATCATTCAATACATCATTCAATACATCATTCCACATCATTCCACACTGCATTCCATATATCATTCCACACCTCATTCCAGCTTTCATTCCACGCATCATTCCACATCTCATTCCACATATCATTCCACACCTCATTCCATACATCATTCCGCACGTCATTCGACACATCATTTCACACATCATTCCTCACCTCATTCCACACCTCATTCCACGCAACATTCCAAACATCATTCCACACATCATTCCAAACATCATTCCACATCTCATTCCAATCATCATTCCACACGTCATTCCACACATCATTCCACAACATTCCTCAACATTCCGCACATCCTTCCACACATCAGCCCACACCTCATTCCACACATCATTCCACACAGCATTCCACACATCATTGCACACCTAATTCCACACAGCATTCCAAATATCATTCCACGCATCATTCCACATCTCATTCCGCACGTCATTCCACACATCATTCCACACATCATTCCACACATCATTCCACACATCAGTCCACACCTCATTCCACACATCATTCCACACATCAGTCCACACCTCATTCCACACATCATTCCACACATCATTCCACACATCATTCCAAATATCATTCCACACATCATTCCTCACCTCATTCCACACATCATTCCACACATCTTTCCACACATCATTCCACACATCATTCCACACATCAGTCCACACCTCATTCCACACATCATTCCACACCTCAGTCCAAACCTCATTCCACACATCATTCCACACATCATTCCACACCTCATTCCACACATCATTCTACACATCATTCCAAACTTCATTCCACATATCATTCCACATTATATTCCACTCATCATTCCTCACCTCATTCCACACATCATTCCAAAAATCATTTCACACATCATTCCTCAGCTCATTCCACACATCATTCAACACATTATTCCACACATCATTCCACATATCATTCCACACAGCATTCCACACATCATTGCACACCTCATTCCACACAGCATTCCAAATATCATTCCACGCATCATTCCACATCTCATTCCGCACGTCATTCCTTACATCATTCCATACATCATTCCACATATCATTCCACAAGCATTCCACACCGCATTCCACACATCATTCCACATCTCATTCCGCACATCATTCCACACATCATTCCGCATGTCATTCCATTCATCATTCCACACATCATTCCACACAACATTCCACACATCATAGCACACCTCATTCCACACATCATTCCACACATCATTTCACACTTCATTCCACATATCATTCCACATTTCATTCCACACATCATTCCTCACCTCATTCCACACATCATTCCACACATCATTCCACACATCATTCCACACATCACTCCACACATCATTCCACACATCAGTCCACACCTCATTCCACACATCATTCCACACATCAGTCCACACCTCATTCCACACATCATTCCACACATCATTCCACACATATTCCACACATCATTCCAAACATCATTCCACACATCATTCCTCACCTCATTCCACACATCTTTCCACACATCATTCCACACATCATTCCACACATCGTTCCACACATCAGTCCACACCTCATTCCACACATCATTCCACACATCATTCCACACATCATTCCACACATCATTCCAAATATCATTCCACACATCATTCCTCACCTCATTCCACACATCTTTCCACACATCACTCCACACATCATTCCACACATCATTCCACACATCAGTCCACACCTCATTCCACACATCATTCCACACCTCAGTCCACACATCATTCCACACATCATTCCACATATCATTCCACACCTCATTCCACACATCATTCCACATATCATTCCACACTTCATTCCACATATCATTCCACTTTTCATTCCACTCATCATTCCTCACCTCATTCCACACATCATTCCAAACATCATTTCACTCATCATTCCTCACCTCATTCCACACATCATTCCACACATAATTTCCACACATAATTCCACATATCATTCCAAACATCATTCCACACTTCATTCCACATATCATTCCAAACAGAATTCCACACATCATTCCGCACCGCATTCAACACATCATTCCACACATCATTGCACACATCATTCCACACAGCATTCCAAATATCATTCCACCATCATTCCACATCTCATTCCGCACGTCATTCCATACATAATTCCACACATCATTCCACAAAGCATTCCACACATCATTGCACACCTCATTCCACACAGCATTCCAAATATCATTCCACGCATCATTCCACATCACATTCCGCACGTCATTCCTTTCATCATTCCAAACATCATTCCACATATCATTCCACAAGCATTCCACACTGCATTCCACACATCATTCCGCATGTCATTCCATTCATCATTCCACACATCATTCCACACAGCATTCCACACATCATAGCACACATTCCACACAACATTCCACACATCATTCCACACGTTATTCCAAACATCATTCCACATCTCATTCCACCCATCATTCCACACATCATTCCACACATCATTCCACAACATTCCTCAACATTCCACTCATCATTCCACACATTAGCCCACACCTCATTCCACACATCATTCCAAACTTCATTCCACACCTCATTTCACACATCATTCCTCACCTCATTCCACACATCATTCCACACATCATTCAATACATCATTCCACATATCATTCCACACATCATTCCACACATCATTCCACGTAACATTCCACACAGAATTGCACACATCATTCCACAGATCATTCCAAATATCATTCCACACCTCATTCCACATATCATTCCACGGATCATTCCACATCTCAATCCACATATCATTCCACAGATCATTCCGCACGTCATTCCATACATCATTCCACACATCATTCCACACAGCATTCCACACATCATTCCACACAGCATTCCACACATCATTCCACACATCATTCCACACATCATTCCACACAGCATTCCACACATCATTCCACACAGCATTCCACACCGCATTCCACACATCATTCCACATCTCATTCCGCACATCATTCCACACATCATTCCGCATGTCATTCCATTCATCATTCCACACATCATTCCACACAGCATTCCACACATCATTACACACGTCATTACACACATCATTCCACAAATCATTCCACACATCATTGACACATCATTCCACACCTCATTCCACACATCATTCACAGATCATTCCAAACATCATTCCACACCTCATTCCACTCCTCATTCCACACCTCATTCCACCCATCATTCCACACATCATTCCACACATCATTCCACACCTCATTCCACACCTCATTCCACACCTCATTCCACACATCATTCCACACATCATTCCAAACATCATTCCAAACTTAACTACACACCTCATTCCACATAACATTCCATACATCATTCCACACTTCATTTCACACATCATTCCTCACCTCATTCCACACATCATTCCACACATCATTCAATAAATCATTTAATACATCATTCCGCATATCATTCCACACATCATTCCACACATCATTCCACACATCATTCCAGACATCATTCCACACATCATTCCACACATCATTCAACACATCATTCCTCACCTCATTCCACACATCATTCCACACAGCATTCAATACATCATTCAATACATCATTCCGCATCATTCCACACAGCATTCCAAATATCATTCCACACCTCATTCCAGCTTTCATTCCACGCATCATTCCACATCTCATTCCACATATCATTCCACACCTCATTCCATACATCATTCCGCACGTCATTCGACACATCATTTCACACATCATTCCACACCTCATTCCACACCTCATTCCACGCAACATTCCAAACATCATTCCACACATCATTCCAAACATCATTCCACATCTCATTCCATTCATCATTCCACACGTATTTCCACACATCATTCCACAACATTCCTCAACATTCCGCACATCCTTCCACACATCAGCCCACACCTCATTCCACACATCATTCCAAACATCATTCCACACCTCATTTCACACATCATTCCTCACCTCATTCCAAACATCATTCCACACATCATTCAATACATCATTCCACATATCATTCCACACATCATTCCACACATCATTCCTCATAACATTCCACACATCATTCCACACATCATTCCACACATCAGTCCACACCTCATTTCAAACATCATTCCTCACCTCATTCCACACATCTTTCCACACATCATTCAATACATTTTTCCACATATCATTCAACACATCATTCCACACATCATTCCACATGCATTCCAGACAGCATTGCACACATCATTCCGCACATCAATCCAAATATAATTCCACACCTCATTCCACATATCATTCCACGGATCATTCTACATCTCATTCCACACTTTATTCCACACATCATTCCGCACGTCATTCCACACATCATTCCACACATCATTCCACACAGCATTCCACACATCATTCCATACAGCATTCCACACATCATTCCACACATCATTCCACAAATCATTCAATTCACCATTCCACTAATCATTCCACACATCATTATACACATCATTCCACACATCATTACACACCTCGTTCCACATATCATTCCACACATCATTCAATACATCATTCCACACATCATTCCAAACTTCATTCCACACCTCATTCCACACCGCATTCCACATAACATTCCACGCATCATTTCACACATCATTCCACACATCATTACAAACATCATTCCACACCTCATGCCACACCTCATTCCACACATCATTCCACATATCATTCCAAACATCATTCCATACCTCATTCCACACCTCATTCCACACCTCATTACACACATCATTCCATACTGCATTCCACACATCATTCCACACCTCATTCCACAGCTCATTCCACACCTCATTCCACACTTTATTACACACATCATTCCACACATCATTCCAAACATCATTCCAAACATCATTCCACTCCTCATTCCACAGAACATTCCACACATCATTCCAAACTTCATTTCAGACATCATTCCTCACCTCATTCCACACATCATTCCACACATCATTCAATACATCATTCAATACATCATTCCACATAATATTCCACACATCATTCCACACATAATTCCACACAGCATTCCACACATCATTGCACACATCATTCCACTCATCATTCCACACATCATTCAATATATATTTCCACATATCATTCAACAAATCATTCCACACATCATTCCACACATAATTCCACACAGCATTCCACACATCATTGCACACATCATTCCACACCTCATTCCACACCTCATTCCACACCTCATTCCACGCAACTTTCCAAACATGATTCCACACATCATTCCAAACATCATTCCACACCTCATTTCACACATCATTCCTCACCTCCTTCCACACATCATTCCACACATCATTCAATACATTTTTCCACATATCATTCCACACATCATTCCACACATCATTCCACAAGCATTCCAGACAGCATTGCACACATCATTCCACACATCAATCCAAATATCATTCCACACCTCATTCCACATATCATTCCACTGATCATTCCAAATCTCATTCCACACATCATTCCACACATCATTCCGCACGTCATTCCATTCATCATTCCAAACATCATTCCACACATCATTCCACACAGCATTCCACACATCATTCCACACATCATTCCACACATCATTGCACACATCATTCCACACCTCATTCCACACCTCATTCCACACCTCATTCCACGCAACATTCCAAACATCATTCCACACATCATTCCAAACATCATTCCACATCTCATTCCACACATCATTTCACATATCATTCCACATATCATTCCGCGGATCATTCCACATCTCATTCCACTCATTATTCCACACATCATTCCACACATCGTTCCACTCATCATTCCACACATCATTCAATACATATTTCCACATATCATTCAACATATCATTCAACACATCATTCCACACAACGATCCTATATATCATTCACTCCTCATTCCACATATCATTCCACACATTAATCCACACCTCATTCCACACATCATTCCAAACATCATTCCACACTTCATTCCACATATCATTCCACACATCATTCCACACATCATTCCACACATCATTACACACATCATTCCACACATCAGTCCACACCTCATTCCACACATCATTCCACACCTCATTCCACACATCATTCCACACATCATTCCATACATCATTCCACAATCATTCCACACAGCATTCCACACATCATTCCACACAGCATTCCTCACATCATTCCACACATCTTTCCACACTTCATTCCACACATCATTCCTCATCTCATTCCACACATCATTCAATACATCATTCCACATACCATTCCACACATCATTCCACACAACATTCCACACATCATTGCACACATCATACCAAACCTCATTCCACACATCATTCAACACATCATTCCACACAACATTCCAAATATCATCCACACTTCAATCCAAATATCATACACTCCTCGTTCCACATGTCATTCCACACATCAATCCACACATCATTCCACACATTAGTCCACACATCAATCCACACATCATTCCACACATCATTCCAAATATCATTCCACACTTCATTCCACATATCATTCCACACATCATTCCACACATCATTCCACACATCATTCCATACATCATTCCACACCTCATTCCACACATCAGTCCACACCTCATTCCACACATCATTCCACACATCATTCCACACATCATTCCACACATCATTCCACACATCATTCCAAGTATCATTCCACACTTCATTCCACATATCATTCCACATTTCAGTCCACACATCATTCCTCACCTCATTCCACACATCATTCCTTACATTATTCCACACATCATTCGACACATCATTCCAAACATCATTCCACACTTCATTCCACACATCATTCCACACCTCATTCCACACCTCATTCCACACCTCATTCCACACATCATTCCACACATCATTCCACACCGCATTCCACACATCATTCCACACATCATTCCTCACCTCATTCCACACATCATTCCACACATCATTCAATACATCATTCAATGCATCATTCCACACATCATTCCACACAGCATTCCAAATATCATTCCACACCTCATTCCACATATCATTCTACGCATCATTCGACATCTCATTCCTCATATCATTCCACACCTCATTCCACACATCTTTCCGCACGTCATTCCATTCATCATTCCATACATCATTCCACACCTCATTCCACCCATCATTCGACACATCATTCCACACATCATTCCACACCTCATTCCACACATCATTCCACGCAACATTCCAAAAATCATTCCACACATCATTCCAAACATCATTCCACATCTCATTCCACCCATCATTCCAAACGTCATTGCACACATCATTCCACAACATTCCTCAACATTCCGCACATCATTCCACACATCAGTCCACACCTCATTCCACACATCATTCCAATCATCATTCCACACCTCATTTCACACATTATTCCTCACCTCATTCCAAACATCATTCCACACATCAGTCAATTAATTATTCCACATATCATGCCACACATCATTCCACACATCATTCCACATAACATTCCACACATCATTCCACACATCATTCAACACATCAGTCCACACCTCATTTCACACATCATTCCTCACCTCATTCCACACATCATTCCACACATCATTCAATACGTTTTTCCACATATCATTCCACACATCATTCCACCCATCATTCCACAAGCATTCCAGACAGCATTGCACACATCATTCCACACATCAATCCAAATATCATTCCACACCTCATTCCACATATCCTTCCACGGAACATTCCACATCTCATTCCACACATCATTCCACACATCATTCCGCACGTCATTCCATACATCATTCCACACATCATTCCACACAGCATTCCACACATCATTCCACACAGCATTCCTCACATCATTCCACACATCATTCCACACATCATTCCACGCATCATTCCACATCTCTTTCCACACATCATTCCACACCTCATTCCACACATCATTCAACACATCATTACGACACATCATTCCGACATATCATTCCACACATCATTCTACAAATCATTCAATTCACCATTCCACATATCATTCCACACATCATTACACACATCATTCCACGCGTCATTCCACACATCATTCCACACCTCATTCCACACCTCATTCCACCCATCATTCTACACATCATTCCACACATCATTCCACACCTCATTCCACACCTCATTTCACGCATCATTCCAAACATCATTCCACACATCATTCCAAACATCATTCCACATCTCATTCCACCCATCATTCCACACATCATTCCACACATCATTCCACAACATTCCTTAACATTCCAAACAACATTCCACAAATCAGTACACACCTCATTCCACACATCATTTCAAACATCATTCCACACCTCATTTCACACATCATTCCTCACATCATTCAATACATCATTCCACAGATTATTCCGCACGTCATTCCATACATCATTCCACACATCATTCCACACAGCATTCCACACATCATTCCACACAGCATTCCACACTTCATTCCACACATCATTCCACACCTCATTCCACACATCATTCCACGCAACATTCCAAACATCATTCCACACATCATTCCACACATCATTCCACATCTCATTCCACCCATCATTCCAAACGTCATTGCACACATCATTCCACAACATTCCTCAACATTCCGCACATCATTCCACACATCAGTCCACACCTCATTCCACACATCATTCCAAACATCATTCCACACCTCATTTCACACATTATTCCTCACCTCATTCCAAACATCATTCCACACATCATTCAATTAATTATTCCACATATCATGCCACACATCATTCCACACATCATTCCACATAACATTCCACACATCATTCCACACATCATTCAACACATCAGTCCACACCTCATTTCACACATCATTCCTCACATCATTCCACACATCATTCCACACATCATTCAATACATTTTTCCACATATCATTCCACACATCATTCCACACATCATTCCACAAGCATTCCAGACAGCATTGCACACATCATTCCACACATCAATCCAAATATCATTTCACACCTCATTCCACATATCATTCCACGGAACATTCCACATCTCATTCCGCACATCTTTCCACACATCATTCCGCACGTCATTCCATACATCATTCCACACATCATTCCACACAGCATTCCACACATCATTCCACACAGCATTCCTCACATCATTCCACACATCATTCCACACATCATTCCACACAGCATTCCACACATCATTCCACACAGCATTCCACACATCATTCCACGCATCATTCCACATCTCTTTCCACACATCATTCCACACCTCATTCCACACATCATTCAACACATCATTACGACACATCATTCCGACATATCATTCCACACATCATTCCACAAATCATTCAATTCACCATTCCACATATCATTCCACACATCATTACACACATCATTCCACGCGTCATTCCACACATTATTCCACACCTCATTCCACACCTCATTCCACGCATCATTCCAAACATCATTCCACACATCATTCCAAACATCATTCCACATCTCATTCCACCCATCATTCCACACATCATTCCACACATCATTCCACAACATTCCTTAACGTTACAAACAACATTCCACAAATCAGTACACACCTCATTCCACACATCATTTCAAACATCATTCCACACCTCATTTCACACATCATTCCTCACATCATTCAATACAACATTCCACAGATTATTCCGCACGTCATTCCATACATCATTCCACACATCATTCCACACAGCATTCCACACATCATTCCACACAGCATTCCACACTTCATTCCACACATCATTCCACACCTCATTCCACACATCATTCCACACATCATTCCGACACATCATTCCATACATCGTTCCACAAACCATTCAATTCACCATTCCACATATATTTCCACACAACATTACACACATCATTCCACACATCATTACACACATCATTCCACATATCATTCCAAACATCATTCCACACCTCATTCCACACATCATTCCACACCTCTTTACACCCATCATTCCACACTTCATTCCACACATCATTCCACACCTCATTCCACACATCATTCCACACCTCATTCCACACATCATTCCACACATCATTCCACACCGCATTCCACACATCATTCCACACATCATTCCTCACCTCATTCCACACATCATTCCACACGTCATTCAATACAAACATTCAATACATCATTCCACACATCATTCCACACAGCATTCCAAATATCATTCCACACCTCATTCCACATATCATTCTACGCATCATTCGACATCTCATTCCACATATCATTCCACAACTCATTCCACACACCTTTCCGCACGTCATTCCATTCATCATTCCAAACATCATTCCACACCTCATTCCACCCATCATTCGACACATCATTCCACACATCATTCCACACCTCATTCCACACCTCATTCCACGCAACATTCCAAACATCATTCCACACATCATTCCAAACATCATTCCACATCTCATTCCACCTATCATTCCAAACGTCATTGCACACATCATTCCACAACATTCCTCAACATTCCGCACATCATTCCACACATCAGTCCACACCTCATTCCACACATCTTTCCAAACATCATTCCACACCTCATTTCACACATTATTCCTCACCTCATTCCAAATATCATTCCACACATCATTCAATTCATTATTCCACATATCATTCCACACATTATTCCATACATCATTCCAAATAACATTCCACACATCATTCCACACATCTTTCCACACATCAGTCCAAACCTCATTTCACACATCATTCCTCACCTCATTCCACACTTCATTCCACACATCATTCAATTCATTTTTCCTCATCTCATTCCACACATCATTCAATACATCATTCCACATACCATTCCACACATCATTCCACACAACATTCCACACATCATTGCACACATCATACCACACCTCATTCCACACATCATTCAACACATCATTCCACACAACATTCCAAATATCATCCAAACTTCCATCCAAATATCATACACTCCTCGTTCCACATGTCATTCCACACATCAATCCACACATCATTCCACACATTAGTCCACACATCAATCCACACATCATTCCACACATCATTCCAAATATCATTCCACACTTCATTACACATATCATTCCACACATCATTCCACACATCATTCCACACATCATTCCATACATCATTCCACACCTCATTCCACACATCAGTCCACACCTCATTCCACACATCATTCCACACATAATTCCAAACATCATTCCACACATCATTCCTCACCTCATTCCACACATCATTCCACACATCATTCCACACATCATTCCACACATCATTCCAAGTATCATTCCACACTTCATTCCACATATCATTCCACATTTCAGTCCACACATCATTCCTCACCTCATTCCACACATCATTCCTTACATTATTCCACACATCATTCGACACATCATTCCAAACATCATTCCACACTTCATTCCACACATCATTCCACACCTCATTCCACACCTCATTCCACACCTCATTCCACACATCATTCCACACATCATTCCACACCGCATTCCACACATCATTCCACACATCATTCCTCACCTCATTCCACACATCATTCCACACATCATTCAATACTTCATTCAATACATCATTCCACACATCATTCCACACAGCATTCCAAATATCATTCCAAACCTCATTCCACATATCATTCTACGCATCATTCGACATATCATTCCTCATATCATTCCACACCTCATTCCACACATCTTTCCGCACGTCATTCCATTCATCATTCCATACATCATTCCACACCTCATTCCACCCATCATTCGACACATCATTCCACACATCATTCCACACCTCATTCCACACATCATTCCACGCAACATTCCAAACATCATTCCACACATCATTCCAAACATCATTCCACATCTCATTCCACCCATCATTCCAAACGTCATTGCACACATCATTCCGCAACATTCCTCAACATTCCGCACATCATTCCACACATCAGTCCACACCTCATTCCACACATCATTCCAAACATCATTCCACACCTCATTTCACACATTATTCCTCACCTCATTCCAAACATCATTCCACACATCATTCAATTAATTATTCCACATATCATGCCACACATCATTCCACACATCATGCCACATAACATTCCACACATCATTCCACACATCATTCAACACATCAGTCCACACCTCATTTCACACATCATTCCTCACCTCATTCCACACATCATTCCACACATCATTCAATACATTTTTCCACATATCATTCCACACATCATTCCACACATCATTCCACAAGCATTCTAGACAGCATTGCACACATCATTCCACACATCAATCCAAATATCATTCCACACCTCATTCCACATATAATTCCACGGAACATTCCACATCTCATTCCACACATCATTCCACCCATCATTCCGCACGTCATTCCATACATCATTCCACACATCATTCCACACAGCATTCCACACATCATTCCACACAGCATTCCTCACATCATTCCACACATCATTCCACACATCATTCCACACAGCATTCCACACATCATTCCACACATCATTCCACACATCATTCCACGCATCATTCCACATCTCTTTCCACACATCATTCCACACCTCATTCCACACATCATTCAACACATCATTACGACACATCATTCCGACATATCATTCCACACATCATTCCACAAATCATTCAATTCACCATTCCACATATCATTCCATACATCATTACACACATCATTCCACGCGTCATTCCACACATCATTCCACACCTCATTCCACACCTCATTCCACCCATCATTCCACACATCATTCCACACCTCATTCCACACCTCATTCCAAGCATCATTCCAAACATCATTCCACACATCATTCCAAACATCATTCCACATAACATTCCACACATCATTCCACACATCATTCCACACATCAGTCCACACCTCATTTCACATATCATTCCTCACCTCATTCCACACATCATTTCATACATCATTCAATACATTTTTCCACATAGCATTCCACACATCATTCCACACATCAATCCAAATATCATTCCACACCTCATTCCACATATCATTCCACGGATCATTCCACATCCCATTCCACACATCATTCCACACATCATTCCACACAGCATTCCACATATTATTCCACACATCAAACCACACATCATTCCACTCATTATTCCACACATCATTCCACACATCGTTCCACTCATCATTCCACACATCATTCAATACATATTTCCACATATCATTCAACATATCATTCAACACATCATTCCACACAACGATCCTATATATCATTCACTCCTCATTCCACATATCATTCCACACATTAATCCACACCTCATTCCACACATCATTCCAAACATCATTCCACACTTCATTCCACATATCATTCCACACATCATTCCACACATCATTCCACACATCATTCCACACATCATTCCACACATCAGTCCACACCTCATTCCACACATCATTCCACACCTCATTCCACACATCATTCCACACATCATTCCACACATCATTCCAAACATCATTCCAAACATCATTCCTCACCTCATTTCACACATCATTCCACACATCATTCAATACATCATTCAATGCACCATTCCACATATCATTCCACACATTATTCCACACATCATTCTACACATTAGTCCACACATTATTTTACACATCATTCCAATCATCATTCCACACATCATTCAATACATGTTTCCACATATCATTCAACACATCATTCCACACATCATTCCACACATAATTCCACACAGCATTCCACACTTCATTGCACACATCATTCCACACATCATTCCACACATCATTCCACACATCATTCCACACATCATTCCACACATCAGTCCACACCTCATTCCACACATCATTCCACACCTCATTCCACACATCATTCCACACATCATTCCACACATCATTCCAAACATCATTCCAAACATCATTCCTCACCTCATTTCACACATCATTCCACACATCATTCAATACATCATTCAATGCACCATTCCACATATCATTCCACACATTATTCCACACATCATTCTACACATTAGTCCACACATTATTTTACACATCATTCCAATCATCATTCCACACATCATTCAATACATGTTTCCACATATCATTCAACACATCATTCCACACATCATTCCACACATAATTCCACACAGCATTCCACACTTCATTGCACACATCATTCCACCCATCATTCCACACGACATTCCACACATCATTCCACAACATTCCTCAACATTCCACACATCATTCCAAACATCATTCCACACCTCATTTCACACATCATTCCTCACCTCATTCCAAACATCATTCCACACATCATCCAATGCATCATTCCACATATCATTCCACACATCATTCCACACATCATTCCACACATCATTCCATACATCATTCCAGATTCCATTCGACACATCATTCCACACATCTTTCCACACTTCATTCCACTCATCATTCCTCATCTCATTCCACACATCATTCAATACATCATTCCACATACAATTCCACACATCATTCCACACATCATACCACACCTCATTCCACATATCATTCAACACATCATTCCACACAACATTCCAAATATCATACACACTTCAATCCAAATATCATCCACTCCTCGTTCCACATATCATTCCACACATCAATCCACACATCATTCCACACATTAGTCCACACATCAATCCACACATCATTCCACACATTAGTCCACACATCAATACACACATCATTCCACACATCATTCAATACATATTTCCACATATCATTCAACATATCATTCAACACATCATTCCACACAACATTCCAAATATCATCCACTCCTCATTCCACATCTCATTCCACACATCAATCCACACATCATTCCACACATCATTCCAAACATCATTTCACACTTCATTCCACATATCATTCCACATATCATTCCACACATCATTCCACACATCATTCCATACATCATTCCACACCTCATTCCACACATCAGTCCACACCTCAATCCACACATCATTCCACACATCATTCCAAACATCATTCCACACATCATTCCTCACCTCATTCCACACATCAGTCCACACATCATTCTACACATCATTCCACACATCATTCCAAATATCATTCCACACTTCATTCCACATATCATTCCACATTTCAGTCCACACATCATTCCTCACCTCATTCCAAACATCATTCCTTACATTATTCCACACATCATTCGACACATCATTCCAAACATCATCCACACTTCATTCCACACATCATTTCACACATCATAACACACATCATTCCACACACCATTCCAAACATCATTCCACACTTCATTCCACACATCATTCCACACATCATTCCACACATCATTCCAAACATCATTACACACATCATTCCACACATCATTCCAAACATCATTCCACACATCATTCCACACATCGTTCCAAACATCATTCCACACTTCATTCCACATATCATTCCACATTTCATTCCACACATCATTCCTCACCTCATTCCACACATCATTCCACGCATCATTCCACACAGCATTCGACACATCATTCCAAACATCATTCCACACTTCATTCCACACATCATTCCTCACCTCATTCCACACATCATTCCACACAGCATTCGACACATCATTCCAAACATCATTCCACACTTCATTCCACACATCATTCCTCACCTCATTCCACACATCATTCCACACATCATTCCACACATCATTCCAAACATCATTCCACACTTCATTCCACATATCATTCCACACCACAGAATTCCACACATCATTCCCACCGCATTCAACACATCATTCCACACATCATTGCACACATCATTCCACACAGCATTCCAAATATCATTCCACCATCATTCCACATCTCATTCCACAAATCATTCCATACATCATTCCACACATCATTCCACGCAGCATTCCACACATCATTGCACACCTCATTCTACACAGCATTCCAAATATCATTCCACGCATCATTTCACATCTCATTCCGCACGTTATTCCATACATCATTCCATGCATCATTCCACATATTATTCCACATGCATTCAACACCGCATTCCACACATCATTCCACACATCATTGCACACATCATTCTACACAGCATTCCAAATACCATTCCACGCATCATACCACATCTCCTTCCGCACATCATTCCACACATCATTCCGCACATCATTCCACACATCATTCCGCACGTCATTCCATTCATCATTTCACACATCATTCCACACAGCATTCGACACATCATTCCAAACATCATTCCACACTTCATTGCACACATCATTCCACACATCATTCCACACATCATTCCACACACCATTCCAAACATCATTCCACACTTCATTCCACACATCATTCCTCACCTCATTCCACACATCATTCCACACATCATTCCACACATCATTCCAAACATCATTCCACACTTCATTCCACATATCATTCCACACCACAGAATTCCACACATCATTCCCACCGCATTCAACACATCATTCCACACATCATTGCACACATCATTCCACACAGCATTCCAAATATCATTCCACCATCATTCCACATCTCATTCCACAAATCATTCCATACATCATTCCACACATCATTCCACGCAGCATTCCACACATCATTGCACACCTCATTCTACACAGCATTCCAAATATCATTCCACGCATCATTTCACATCTCATTCCGCACGTTATTCCATACATCATTCCATGCATCATTCCACATATTATTCCACATGCATTCAACACCGCATTCCACACATCATTCCACACATCATTGCACACATCATTCTACACAGCATTCCAAATACCATTCCACGCATCATACCACATCTCCTTCCGCACATCATTCCACACATCATTCCGCACATCATTCCACACATCATTCCGCACGTCATTCCATTCATCATTTCACACATCATTCCACACAGCATTCCACACATCATTGCACACCTCATTCCACACATCATTCCACACATGATTCCACCCATCATTCCACACATCATTCCACACATCATTCCACACCTCATTCCACACCTCATTCCACGCATCATTCCAAACATCATTCCACACATCATTTCAAACATCATTCCACATCTCATTCCACCCATCATTCCACACATCATTCCACACATCATTCCACAACATTCCTTAACATTCCACACAACATTCAACACTTCAGTCCACACCTCATTCCACACATCATTTCAAACATCATTCCACACCTCCTTTCACACATCATTCCTCACCTCATTCCACACATCATTCCACACATCATTCAATACATCATTCCACATATCATTCCACACATCATTCCACACATCATTCCACATAACATTCCACACAGCATTGCACACATCATTCCACACATCATTGCAAATATCATTCCACACCTCATTCCACACATCATTCCACACATCATTCCACAACATTCCTCAACATTCCACACAATATTCCACACATCAGTCCACACCTCATTCCACACATCATTTCAAACATCATTCCACAACTCATTTCACACATCATTCCTCACCTCATTCCACACATCATTCCACACATCATTCCACGCAGCATTCCACACATCATTCCACACAGCATTCCACACTTCATTCCACACATCATTCCACACCACATTCCACAGATCATTCCACACATCATTCCGACACATCATTCCATACATCGTTCCACAAACCATTCAATTCACCATTCCACATATTATTCCACACATCATTACACACATCATTCCACACATCATTACACACATCATTCCACACATCATTCCAAATATCATTCCACACCTCATTCCACACATCATTCCACACCTCTTTCCACCCATCATTCCACACTTCATTCCACACATCATTCCACACCTCATTCCACACCTCATTCCACACCTCATTCCACATATCATTCCACACATCATTCCACACCGCATTCCACGCATCATTCCACACATCATTCCTCACCTCATTCCACACATCATTCCATACATCATTCAATACATCATTCAATACATCATTCCACACATCATTCCACACAGCATTCCAAATATCATTCCACACCTCATTCCACATATCATTCTACTCATCATTCGACATCTCATTCCTCATATCATTCCACACCTCATTCCACACATCTTTCCGCACGTCATTCCATTCATCATTACATGCATCATTCCACACCTCATTCCACCCATCATTCGACACATCATTCCACAAATCATTCCACACCTCATTCCACACATCATTCCACGCAACATTCCAAAAATCATTCCACACATCATTCCAAACATCATTCCACATCTCATTCCACCCATCATTCCAAACGTCATTGCACACATCATTCCCCAACATTCCTCAACATTCCGCACATCATTCCACACATCAGTCCACACCTCATTCCACATATCATTCCAAACATCATTCCACACCTCATTTCACACATTATTCCTCACCTCATTCCAAACATCATTCCACACATCATTCAATTAATTATTCCACATATCATGCCACACATCATTCCACACATCATTCCACATAACATTCCACACATCATTCCACACATCGTTCAACACATCAGTCCACACCTCATTTCACACATCATTCCTCACCTCATTCCACACATCATTCCACACATCATTTAATGCATTTTTCCATATATCATTCCACACATCATTCCACACATCATTCCACAAGCATTCCAGACAGCATTGCACACATCATTCCACACATCAATCCAAATATCATTCCACACCTCATTCCACATATCATTCCACGGATCATTCCACATCTCATTCCACACATCATTCCACCCATCATTCCGCACGTCATTCCACAAGCATTCCAGACAGCATTGCACACATCATTCCACACATCAATCCAAATATCATTCCACACCTCATTCCACATATCATTCCACGGATCATTCCACATCTCATTCCACACATCATTCCACACATCATTCCGCACGTCATTCCATACATCATTCCACAATCATTCCACACAGCATTCCACACATCATTCCACACAGCATTCCTCACATCATTCCACACATCATTCCACACATCATTCCAAACATCATTCCACATCTCATTCCACCCATCATTCCACACGTCATTCCACACATCATTCCACAACATTCCTCAACATTCCACACATCATTCCACACATCAGTCCACACCTCATTCCACACATCATTCCAAACATCATTCCACACTTCATTTCACACATCATTCCTCACCTCATTCCAAACATCATTCCACACATCATCCAATGCATCATTCCACATATCATTCCAAACATCATTCCACGCATCATTCCACACATCATTCCATACATCATTCCAGATTTCATTCGACACATCATTCCACACATCTTTCCACACTTCATTCCACACATCATTCCTCATCTCATTCCACACACCATTCAATACATCATTCCACATACCATTCCACACATCATTCCACACAACATTCCACACATCATTGCACACATCATACCAAACCTCATTCCACACATCTTTCAACACATCATTCCACACAACATTCCAAATATCATCCACACTTCAATCCAAATATCATACACTCCTCGTTCCACATGTCATTCCACACATCAATCCACACATCATTCCACACATTAGTCCACACATCAATCCACACATCATTCCACACATCATTCCAAATATCATTCCACACTTCATTCCACATATCATTCCACACATCATTCCACACATCATTCCACACATCATTGCATACATCATTCCACACCTCATTCCACACATCAGTCCACACCTCATTCCACACATCATTCCACACATCATTCCAAACATCATTCCACACATCATTCCTCACCTCATTCCACACATCATTCCACACATCATTCCACACATCATTCCACACATCATTCCAAGTATCATTCCACACTTCATTCCACATATCATTCCACATTTCAGTCCACACATCATTCCTCACCTCATTCCACACATCATTCCTTACATTATTCCACACATCATTCGACACATCATTCCAAACATCATTCCACACTTCATTCCACACATCATTCCACACCTCATTCCACACCTCATTCCACACCTCATTCCACACATCATTCCACACATCATTCCACACCGCATTCCACACATCATTCCACACATCATTCCTCACCTCATTCCACACATCATTCCACACATCATTCAATACATCATTCAATACATCATTCCACACATCATTCCACACAGCATTCCAAATATCATTCCACACCTCATTCCACATATAATTCTACGCATCATTCGACATCACATTCCTTACATTATTCCACACATCATTCGACACATCATTCCAAACATCATTCCACACTTCATTCCAAACATCATTCCACATCTCATTCCACCCATCATTCCAAACGTCATTGCACACATCATTCCACAACATTCCTCAACATTCCGCACATCATTCCACACATCAGTCCACACCTCATTCCACACATCATTCCAATCATCATTCCACACCTCATTTCACACATTATTCCTCACCTCATTCCAAACATCATTCCACACATCAGTCAATTAATTATTCCACATATCATGCCACACATCATTCCACACATCATTCCACATAACATTCCACACATCATTCCACACATCATTCAACACATCAGTCCACACCTCATTTCACACATCATTCCTCACCTCATTCCACACATCATTCCACACATCATTCAATACAATTTTCCACATATCATTCCACACATCATTCCACCCATCATTCCACAAGCATTCCAGACAGCATTGCACACATCATTCCACACATCAATCCAAATATCATTCCACACCTCATTCCACATATCCTTCCACGGAACATTCCACATCTCATTCCACACATCATTCCACACATCATTCCGCACGTCATTCCATACATCATTCCACACATCATTCCACACAGCATTCCACACATCATTCCACACAGCATTCCTCACATCATTCCACACATCATTCCACACATCATTCCACGCATCATTCCACATCTCTTTCCACACATCATTCCACACCTCATTCCACACATCATTCAACACATCATTACGACACATCATTCCGACATATCATTCCACACATCATTCTACAAATCATTCAATTCACCATTCCACATATCATTCCACACATCATTACACACATCATTCCACGCGACATTCCACACATCATTCCACACCTCATTCCACACCTCATTCCACCCATCATTCCACACATCATTCCACACATCATTCCACACCTCATTCCACACCTCATTTCACGCATCATTCCAAACATCATTCCACACATCATTCCAAACATCATTCCACATCTCATTCCACCCATCATTCCACACATCATTCCACACATCATTCCACAACATTCCTTAACATTCCAAACAACATTCCACAAATCAGTACACACCTCATTCCACACATCATTTCAAACATCATTCCACACCTCATTTCACACATCATTCCTCACATCATTCAATACATCATTCCACAGATTATTCCGCACGTCATTCCATACATCATTCCACACATCATTCCACACAGCATTCCACACATCATTCCACACAGCATTCCACACTTCATTCCACACATCATTCCACACCTCATTCCACACATCATTCCATGCAACATTCCAAACATCATTCCACACATCATTCCACACATCATTCCACATCTCATTCCACCCATCATTCCAAACGTCATTGCACACATCATTCCACAACATTCCTCAACATTCCGCACATCATTCAACACATCAGTCCACACCTCATTCCACACATCATTCCAAACATCATTCCACACCTCATTTCACACATTATTCCTCACCTCATTCCAAACATCATTCCACACATCATTCAATTAATTATTCCACATATCATGCCACACATCATTCCACACATCATTCCACATAACATTCCACACATCATTCCACACATCGTTCAACACATCAGTCCACACCTCATTTCACACATCATTCCTCACCTCATTCCACACATCATTCCACACATCATTTAATGCATTTTTCCATATATCATTCCACACATCATTCCACACATCATTCCACAAGCATTCCAGACAGCATTGCACACATCATTCCACACATCAATCCAAATATCATTCCACACCTCATTCCACATATCATTCCACGGATCATTCCACATCTCATTCCACACATCATTCCACCCATCATTCCGCACGTCATTCCACAAGCATTCCAGACAGCATTGCACACATCATTCCACACATCAATCCAAATATCATTCCACACCTCATTCCACATATCATTCCACGGATCATTCCACATCTCATTCCACACATCATTCCACACATCATTCCGCACGTCATTCCATACATCATTCCACAATCATTCCACACAGCATTCCACACATCATTCCACACAGCATTCCTCACATCATTCCACACATCATTCCACACATCATTCCAAACATCATTCCACATCTCATTCCACCCATCATTCCACACGTCATTCCACACATCATTCCACAACATTCCTCAACATTCCACACATCATTCCACACATCAGTCCACACCTCATTCCACACATCATTCCAAACATCATTCCACACTTCATTTCACACATCATTCCTCACCTCATTCCAAACATCATTCCACACATCATCCAATGCATCATTCCACATATCATTCCAAACATCATTCCACGCATCATTCCACACATCATTCCATACATCATTCCAGATTTCATTCGACACATCATTCCACACATCTTTCCACACTTCATTCCACACATCATTCCTCATCTCATTCCACACACCATTCAATACATCATTCCACATACCATTCCACACATCATTCCACACAACATTCCACACATCATTGCACACATCATACCAAACCTCATTCCACACATCTTTCAACACATCATTCCACACAACATTCCAAATATCATCCACACTTCAATCCAAATATCATACACTCCTCGTTCCACATGTCATTCCACACATCAATCCACACATCATTCCACACATTAGTCCACACATCAATCCACACATCATTCCACACATCATTCCAAATATCATTCCACACTTCATTCCACATATCATTCCACACATCATTCCACACATCATTCCACACATCATTGCATACATCATTCCACACCTCATTCCACACATCAGTCCACACCTCATTCCACACATCATTCCACACATCATTCCAAACATCATTCCACACATCATTCCTCACCTCATTCCACACATCATTCCACACATCATTCCACACATCATTCCACACATCATTCCAAGTATCATTCCACACTTCATTCCACATATCATTCCACATTTCAGTCCACACATCATTCCTCACCTCATTCCACACATCATTCCTTACATTATTCCACACATCATTCGACACATCATTCCAAACATCATTCCACACTTCATTCCACACATCATTCCACACCTCATTCCACACCTCATTCCACACCTCATTCCACACATCATTCCACACATCATTCCACACCGCATTCCACACATCATTCCACACATCATTCCTCACCTCATTCCACACATCATTCCACACATCATTCAATACATCATTCAATACATCATTCCACACATCATTCCACACAGCATTCCAAATATCATTCCACACCTCATTCCACATATAATTCTACGCATCATTCGACATCACATTCCTTACATTATTCCACACATCATTCGACACATCATTCCAAACATCATTCCACACTTCATTCCAAACATCATTCCACATCTCATTCCACCCATCATTCCAAACGTCATTGCACACATCATTCCACAACATTCCTCAACATTCCGCACATCATTCCACACATCAGTCCACACCTCATTCCACACATCATTCCAATCATCATTCCACACCTCATTTCACACATTATTCCTCACCTCATTCCAAACATCATTCCACACATCAGTCAATTAATTATTCCACATATCATGCCACACATCATTCCACACATCATTCCACATAACATTCCACACATCATTCCACACATCATTCAACACATCAGTCCACACCTCATTTCACACATCATTCCTCACCTCATTCCACACATCATTCCACACATCATTCAATACAATTTTCCACATATCATTCCACACATCATTCCACCCATCATTCCACAAGCATTCCAGACAGCATTGCACACATCATTCCACACATCAATCCAAATATCATTCCACACCTCATTCCACATATCCTTCCACGGAACATTCCACATCTCATTCCACACATCATTCCACACATCATTCCGCACGTCATTCCATACATCATTCCACACATCATTCCACACAGCATTCCACACATCATTCCACACAGCATTCCTCACATCATTCCACACATCATTCCACACATCATTCCACGCATCATTCCACATCTCTTTCCACACATCATTCCACACCTCATTCCACACATCATTCAACACATCATTACGACACATCATTCCGACATATCATTCCACACATCATTCTACAAATCATTCAATTCACCATTCCACATATCATTCCACACATCATTACACACATCATTCCACGCGACATTCCACACATCATTCCACACCTCATTCCACACCTCATTCCACCCATCATTCCACACATCATTCCACACATCATTCCACACCTCATTCCACACCTCATTTCACGCATCATTCCAAACATCATTCCACACATCATTCCAAACATCATTCCACATCTCATTCCACCCATCATTCCACACATCATTCCACACATCATTCCACAACATTCCTTAACATTCCAAACAACATTCCACAAATCAGTACACACCTCATTCCACACATCATTTCAAACATCATTCCACACCTCATTTCACACATCATTCCTCACATCATTCAATACATCATTCCACAGATTATTCCGCACGTCATTCCATACATCATTCCACACATCATTCCACACAGCATTCCACACATCATTCCACACAGCATTCCACACTTCATTCCACACATCATTCCACACCTCATTCCACACATCATTCCATGCAACATTCCAAACATCATTCCACACATCATTCCACACATCATTCCACATCTCATTCCACCCATCATTCCAAACGTCATTGCACACATCATTCCACAACATTCCTCAACATTCCGCACATCATTCAACACATCAGTCCACACCTCATTCCACACATCATTCCAAACATCATTCCACACCTCATTTCACACATTATTCCTCACCTCATTCCAAACATCATTCCACACATCATTCAATACATCATTCCACATATCATGCCACACATCATTCCACACATCATTCCACATAACATTCCACACATCATTCCACACATCATTCAACACATCAGTCCACACCTCATTTCACACATCATTCCTCACCTCATTCCACACATCATTCCACACATCATTCAATACATTTTTCCACATATCATTCCACACATCATTCCACACATCATTCCACAAGCATTCCAGACAGCATTGCACACATCATTCCACACATCAATCCAAATATCATTTCACACCTCATTCCACATATCATTCCACGGAACATTCCACATCTCATTCCGCACATCATTCCACACATCATTCCGCACGTCATTCCATACATCATTCCACACATCATTCCACACAGCATTCCACACATCATTCCACACAGCATTCCTCACATCATTCCACACATCATTCCACACATCATTCCACACAGCATTCCACACATCATTCCACACAGCATTCCACACATCATTCCACGCATCATTCCACATCTCTTTCCACACATCATTCCACACCTCATTCCACACATCATTCAACACATCATTACGACACATCATTCCGACATATCATTCCACACATCATTCCACAAATCATTCAATTCACCATTCCACATATCATTCCACACATCATTACACACATCATTCCACGCGTCATTCCACACATTATTCCACACCTCATTCCACACCTCATTCCACGCATCATTCCAAACATCATTCCACACATCATTCCAAACATCATTCCACATCTCATTCCACCCATCATTCCACACATCATTCCACACATCATTCCACAACATTCCTTAACATTCCAAACAACATTCCGCAAATCAGTACACACCTCATTCCACACATCATTTCAAACATCATTCCACACCTCATTTCACACATCATTCCTCACATCATTCAATACATCATTCCACAGATTATTCCGCACGTCATTCCATACATCATTCCACACATCATTCCACACAGCATTCCACACATCATTCCACACAGCATTCCACACTTCATTCCACACATCATTCCACACCTCATTCCACACATCATTCCACACATCATTCCGACACATCATTCCATACATCGTTCCACAAACCATTCAATTCACCATTCCACATATATTTCCACACAACATTACACACATCATTCCACACATCATTACACACATCATTCCACATATCATTCCAAACATCATTCCACACCTCATTTCACACATCATTCCACACCTCTTTACACCCATCATTCCACACTTCATTCCACACATCATTCCACACCTCATTCCACACATCATTCCACACCTCATTCCACACATCATTCCACGCATCATTCCACACCGCATTCCACACATCATTCCACACATCATTCCTCACCTCATTCCACACATCATTCCACACATCATTCAATACATCATTCAATACATCATTCCACACATCATTCCACACAGCATTCCAAATATCATTCCACACCTCATTCCACATATCATTCTACGCATCATTCGACATCTCATTCCACACATCTTTCCGCACGTCATTCCATTCATCATTCCAAACATCATTCCACACCTCATTCCACCCATCATTCGACACATCATTCCACACATCATTCCACACCTCATTCCACACCTCATTCCACGCAACATTCCAAACATCATTCCACACATCATTCCAAACATCACTCCACATCTCATTCCACCTATCATTCCAAACGTCATTGCACACACACCACAACATTCCTCAACATTCCGCACATCATTCCACACATCAGTCCACACCTCATTCCACACATCTTTCCAAACATCATTCCACACCTCATTTCACACATTATTCCTCACCTCATTCCAAACATCATTCCACACATCATTCAATTCATTATTCCACATATCATTCCACACATCATTCCACACATCATTCCAAATAACATTCCACACATCATTCCACACATCTTTCCACACATCAGTCCAAACCTCATTTCACACATCATTCCTCACCTCATTCCACACTTCATTCCACACATCATTCAATACATTTTTCCTCATCTCATTCCAAACATCATTCAATACATCATTCCACATACCATTCCACACATCATTCCACACAACATTCCACACATCATTGCACACATCATACGACACCTCATTCCACACATCATTCAACACATCATTCCACACAACATTCCAAATATCATCCACACTTCAATCCAAATATCATACACTCCTCGTTCCACATGTCATTCCACACATCAATCCACACATCATTCCACACATTAGTCCACACATCAATCCACACATCATTCCACACATCATTCCAAATATAATTCCACACTTCATTACACATATCATTCCACACATCATTCCACACATCATTCCACACATCATTCCATACATCATTCCACACCTCATTCCACACATCAGTCCACACCTCATTCCACACATCATTCCACACATCATTCCAAACATCATTCCACACATCATTCCTCACCTCATTCCACACATCATTCCACACATCATTCCACACATCATTCCACACATCATTCCAAGTATCATTCCACACTTCATTCCACATATCATTCCACATTTCAGTCCACACATCATTCCTCACCTCATTCCACACATCATTCCTTACATTATTCCACACATCATTCGACACATCATTCCAAACATCATTCCACACTTCATTCCACACATCATTCCACACCTCATTCCACACCTCATTCCACACCCCATTCCACACATCATTCCACACATCATTCCACACCGCATTCCACACATCATTCCACACATCATTCCTCACCTCATTCCACACATCATTCCACACATCATTCAATACCTCATTCAATACATCATTCCACACATCATTCCACACAGCATTCCAAATATCATTCCAAACCTCATTCCACATATCATTCTACGCATCATTCGACATCTCATTCCTCATATCATTCCACACCTCATTCCACACATCTTTCCGCACGTCATTCCATTCATCATTCCATACATCATTCCACACCTCATTCCACCCATCATTCGACACATCATTCCACACATCATTCCACACCTCATTCCACACATCATTCCACGCAACATTCCAAACATCATTCCACACATCATTCCAAACATCATTCCACATCTCATTCCACCCATCATTCCAAACGTCATTGCACACATCATTCCACAACATTCCTCAACATTCCGCACATCATTCCACACATCAGTCCACACCTCATTCCACACATCATTCCAAACATCATTCCACACCTCATTTCACACATTATTCCTCACCTCATTCCAAACATCATTCCACACATCATTCAATTAATTATTCCACATATCATGCCACACATCATTCCACACATCATGCCACATAACATTCCACACATCATTCCACACATCATTCAACACATCAGTCCACACCTCATTTCACACATCATTCCTCACCTCATTCCACACATCATTCCACACATCATTCAATACATTTTTCCACATATCATTCCACACATCATTCCACACATCATTCCACAAGCATTCTAGACAGCATTGCACACATCATTCCACACATCAATCCAAATATCATTCCACACCTCATTCCACATATAATTCCACGGAACATTCCACATCTCATTCCACACATCATTCCACCCATCATTCCGCACGTCATTCCATACATCATTCCACACATCATTCCACACAGCATTCCACACATCATTCCACACAGCATTCCTCACATCATTCCACACATCATTCCACACATCATTCCACACATCATTCCACAAATCATTCAATTCACCATTCCACATATCATTCCATACATCATTACACACATCATTCCACGCGTCATTCCACACATCATTCCACACCTCATTCCACACCTCATTCCACCCATCATTCCACACATCATTCCACACATCATTCCACACCTCATTCCACACCTCATTCAAAGCATCATTCCAAACATCATTCCACACATCATTCCTAACATCATTCCACATCTCATTCCACCCATCATTCCACACATCATTCCACACATCATTCCACAACATTCCTTAACATTCCAAACAACATTCCACAAATCAGTACACACCTCATTCCACACATCATTTCAAACATCATTCCACACCTCATTTCACACATCATTCCTCACATCATTCAATACATCATTCCACAGATTATTCCGCACGTCATTCCATACATCATTCCACACATCATTCCACACAGCATTCCACACATCATTCCACACAGCATTCCACACTTCATTCCACACATCATTCCACACCTCATTCCACTAATCATTCCACACATCATTCCGACACATCATTCCATACATCGTTCCACAAACCATTCAATTCACCATTCCACATATATTTCCACACAACATTACACACATCATTCCACACATCATTACACACATCATTCCACACATCATTCCAAACATCATTCCACACCTCATTCCACACATCATTCCACACCTCTTTACACCCATCATTCCACACTTCATTCCACACATCATTCCACACCTCATTCCACACATCATTCCACACCTCATTCCACACATCATTCCACACATCATTCCACACCGCATTCCACACATCATTCCACACATCATTCCTCACCTCATTCCACACATAATTCCACATATCATTCAATACATCATTCAATACATCATTCCACACATCATTCCACACAGCATTCCAAATATCATTCCACACCTCATTCCACATATCATTCTACGCATCATTCGACATGTCATTCCACATATCATTCCACACCTCATTCCACACATCTTTCCGCACGTCATTCCATTCATCATTCCAAACATCATTCCACACCTCATTCCACCCATCATTCGACACATCATTCCACACATCATTCCACACCTCATTCCACACCTCATTCCACGCAACATTCCAAACATCATTCCACAGATCATTCCAAACATCATTCCACATCTCATTCCACCTATCATTCCAAACGTCATTGCACACATCATTCCACAACATTCCTCAACATTCCGCACAACATTCCACACATCAGTCCACACCTCATTCCACACATCATTCCAAACATCATTCCACACCTCATTTCACACATTATTCCTCACCTCATTCCAAACATCATTCCACACATCATTCAATTCATTATTCCACATATCATTCCACACATCATTCCACACATCATTCCAAATAACATTCCACACATCATTCCACACATCTTTCCACACATCAGTCCAAACCTCATTTCACACATCATTCCTCACCTCATTCCACACATCATTCCACACATCATTCAATACATTTTTCCACATATCATTCCACACATCATTCCACACATCATTCCACAAGCATTCCAGACAGCATTGCACACATCATTCCACACATCAATCCAAATATCATTCCACACCTCATTCCACATATCATTCCACGGATCATTCCACATCTCATTCCACATATGATTCCACACATCATTCCGCACGTCATTCCATACATCATTCCACACATCATTCCACACAGCATTCCACACATCATTCCACACAGCATTCCTCACAACATTCCACACATCATTCCACACATCATTCCACGCATCATTCCACATCTCTTTCCACACATCATTCCACACCTCATTCCACACATTATTCAACACATCATTACGACACATCATTCCGACATATCATTCCACACATCATTCTACAAATCATTCAATTCACCATTCCACATATCATTCCACACATCATTACACACATCATTCCACGCGTCATTCCACACATCATTCCACACCTCATTCCACACCTCATTCCACCCATCATTCCACACATCATTCCACACATCATTCCACACCTCATTCCACACCTCATTTCACGCATCATTCCAAACATCATTCCACACATTATTCCAAACATCATTCCACATCTCATTCCACCCATCATTCCACACATCATTCCACACATCATTCCACAACATTCCTTAACATTCCAAACAACATTCCACAAATCAGTACACACCTTATTCCACACATCATTTCAAACATCATTCCACACCTCATTTCACACATCATTCCTCACATCATTCAATACATCATTCCACAGATTATTCCGCACGTCATTCCATACATCATTCCACACATCATTCCACACAGCATTCCACACATCATTCCACACAGCATTCCACACTTCATTCCACACATCATTCCACACCTCATTCCACACATCATTCCATGCAACATTCCAAACATCATTCCACACATCATTCCACACATCATTCCACATCTCATTCCACCCATCATTCCAAACGTCATTGCACACATCATTCCACAACATTCCTCAACATTCCGCACATCATTCAACACATCAGTCCACACCTCATTCCACACATCATTCCAAACATCATTCCACACCTCATTTCACACATTATTCCTCACCTCATTCCAAACATCATTCCACACATCATTCAATACATCATTCCACATATCATGCCACACATCATTCCACACATCATTCCACATAACATTCCACACATCATTCCACACATTATTCAACACATCAGTCCACACCTCATTTCACACATCATTCCTCACCTCATTCCACACATCATTCCACACATCATTCAATACATTTTTCCACATATCATTCCACACATCATTCCACACATCATTCCACAAGCATTCCAGACAGCATTGCACACATCATTCCACACATCAATCCAAATATCATTTCACACCTCATTCCACATATCATTCCACGGAACATTCCACATCTCATTCCGCACATCATTCCACACATCATTCCGCACGTCATTCCATACATCATTCCACACATCATTCCACACAGCATTCCACACATCATTCCACACAGCATTCCTCACATCATTCCACACATCATTCCACACATCATTCCACACAGCATTCCACACATCATTCCACACAGCATTCCACACATCATTCCACGCATCATTCCACATCTCTTTCCACACATCATTCCACACCTCATTCCACACATCATTCAACACATCATTACGACACATCATTCCGACATATCATTCCACACATCATTCCACAAATCATTCAATTCACCATTCCACATATCATTCCACACATCATTACACACATCATTCCACGCGTCATTCCACACATTATTCCACACCTCATTCCACACCTCATTCCACGCATCATTCCAAACATCATTCCACACATCATTCCAAACATCATTCCACATCTCATTCCACCCATCATTCCACACATCATTCCACACATCATTCCACAACATTCCTTAACATTCCAAACAACATTCCACAAATCAGTACACACCTCATTCCACACATCATTTCAAACATCATTCCACACCTCATTTCACACATCATTCCTCACATCATTCAATACATCATTCCACAGATTATTCCGCACGTCATTCCATACATCATTCCACACATCATTCCACACAGCATTCCACACATCATTCCACACAGCATTCCACACTTCATTCCACACATCATTCCACACCTCATTCCACACATCATTCCACACATCATTCCGACACATCATTCCATACATCGTTCCACAAACCATTCAATTCACCATTCCACATATATTTCCACACAACATTACACACATCATTCCACACATCATTACACACATCATTCCACATATCATTCCAAACATCATTCCACACCTCATTCCACACATCATTCCACACCTCTTTACACCCATCATTCCACACTTCATTCCACACATCATTCCACACCTCATTCCACACATCATTCCACACCTCATTCCACACATCATTCCACACATCATTCCACACCGCATTCCACACATCATTCCACACATCATTCCTCACCTCATTCCACACATCATTCCACACATCATTCAATACATCATTCAATACATCATTCCACACATCATTCCACACAGCATTCCAAATATCATTCCACACCTCATTCCACATATCATTCTACGCATCATTCGACATCTCATTCCACATATCATTCCATAACTCATTCCACACATCTTTCCGCACGTCATTCCATTCATCATTCCAAACATCATTCCACACCTCATTCCACCCATCATTCGACACATCATTCCACACATCATTCCACACCTCATTCCACACCTCATTCCACGCAACATTCCAAACATCATTCCACACATCATTCCAAACATCACTCCACATCTCATTCCACCTATCATTCCAAACGTCATTGCACACACACCACAACATTCCTCAACATTCCGCACATCATTCCACACATCAGTCCACACCTCATTCCACACATCTTTCCAAACATCATTCCACACCTCATTTCACACATTATTCCTCACCTCATTCCAAACATCATTCCACACATCATTCAATTCATTATTCCACATATCATTCCACACATCATTCCACACATCATTCCAAATAACATTCCACACATCATTCCACACATCTTTCCACACATCAGTCCAAACCTCATTTCACACATCATTCCTCACCTCATTCCACACTTCATTCCACACATCATTCAATACATTTTTCCTCATCTCATTCCACACATCATTCAATACATCATTCCACATACCATTCCACACATCATTCCACACAACATTCCACACATCATTGCACACATCATACGACACCTCATTCCACACATCATTCAACACATCATTCCACACAACATTCCAAATATCATCCACACTTCAATCCAAATATCATACACTCCTCGTTCCACATGTCATTCCACACATCAATCCACACATCATTCCACACATTAGTCCACACATCAATCCACACATCATTCCACACATCATTCCAAATATCATTCCACACTTCATTACACATATCATTCCACACATCATTCCACACATCATTCCACACATCATTCCATACATCATTCCACACCTCATTCCACACATCAGTCCACACCTCATTCCACACATCATTCCACACATCATTCCAAACATCATTCCACACATCATTCCTCACCTCATTCCACACATCATTCCACACATCATTCCACACATCATTCCACACATTATTCCAAGTATCATTCCACACTTCATTCCACATATCATTCCACATTTCAGTCCACACATCATTCCTCACCTCATTCCACACATCATTCCTTACATTATTCCACACATCATTCGACACATCATTCCAAACATCATTCCACACTTCATTCCACACATCATTCCACACCTCATTCCACACCTCATTCCACACCTCATTCCACACATCATTCCACATCTCATTCCTCCCATCATTCCAAACGTCATTGCACACATCATTCCCCAACATTCCTCAACATTCCGCACATCATTCCACACATCAGTCCACACCTCATTCCACATATCATTCCAAACATCATTCCACACCTCATTTCACACATTATTCCTCACCTCATTCCAAACATCATTCCACACATCATTCAATTAATTATTCCACATATCATGCCACACATCATTCCACACATCATTCCACATAACATTCCACACATCATTCCACACATCGTTCAACACATCAGTCCACACCTCATTTCACACATCATTCCTCACCTCATTCCACACATCATTCCACACATCATTTAATGCATTTTTCCATATATCATTCCACACATCATTCCACACATCATTCCACAAGCATTCCAGACAGCATTGCACACATCATTCCACACATCAATCCAAATATCATTCCACACCTCATTCCACATATCATTCCACGGATCATTCCACATCTCATTCCACACATCATTCCACCCATCATTCCGCACGTCATTCCACAAGCATTCCAGACAGCATTGCACACATCATTCCACACATCAATCCAAATATCATTCCACACCTCATTCCACATATCATTCCACGGATCATTCCACATCTCATTCCACACATCATTCCACACATCATTCCGCACGTCATTCCATACATCATTCCACAATCATTACACACAGCATTCCACACATCATTCCACACAGCATTCCTCACATCATTCCACACATCATTCCACACATCATTCCAAACATCATTCCACATCTCATTCCACCCATCATTCCACACGTCATTCCACACATCATTCCACAACATTCCTCAACATTCCACACATCATTCCACACATCAGTCCACACCTCATTCCACACATCATTCCAAACATCATTCCACACTTCATTTCACACATCATTCCTCACCTCATTCCAAACATCATTCCACACATCATCCAATGCATCATTCCACATATCATTCCAAACATCATTCCACGCATCATTCCACACATCATTCCATACATCATTCCAGATTTCATTCGACACATCATTCCACACATCTTTCCACACTTCATTCCACACATCATTCCTCATCTCATTCCACACAGCATTCAATACATCATTCCACATACCATTCCACACATCATTCCACACAACATTCCACACATCATTGCACACATCATACCAAACCTCATTCCACACATCTTTCAACACATCATTCCACACAACATTCCAAATATCATCCACACTTCAATCCAAATATCATACACTCCTCGTTCCACATGTCATTCCACACATCAATCCACACATCATTCCACACATTAGTCCACACATCAATCCACACATCATTCCACACATCATTCCAAATATCATTCCACACTTCATTCCACATATCATTCCACACATCATTCCACACATCATTCCACACATCATTGCATACATCATTCCACACCTCATTCCACACATCAGTCCACACCTCATTCCACACATCATTCCACACATCATTCCAAACATCATTCCACACATCATTCCTCACCTCATTCCACACATCATTCCACACATCATTCCACACATCATTCCACACATCATTCCAAGTATCATTCCACACTTCATTCCACATATCATTCCACATTTCAGTCCACACATCATTCCTCACCTCATTCCACACATCATTCCTTACATTATTCCACACATCATTCGACACATCATTCCAAACATCATTCCACACTTCATTCCACACATCATTCCACACCTCATTCCACACCTCATTCCACACCTCATTCCACACATCATTCCACACATCATTCCACACCGCATTCCACACATCATTCCACACATCATTCCTCACCTCATTCCACACATCATTCCACACATCATTCAATACATCATTCAATACATCATTCCACACATCATTCCACACAGCATTCCAAATATCATTCCACACCTCATTCCACATATAATTCTACGCATCATTCGACATCACATTCCTTACATTATTCCACACATCATTCGACACATCATTCCAAACATCATTCCACACTTCATTCCAAACATCATTCCACATCTCATTCCACCCATCATTCCAAACGTCATTGCACACATCATTCCACAACATTCCTCAACATTCCGCACATCATTCCACACATCAGTCCACACCTCATTCCACACATCATTCCAATCATCATTCCACACCTCATTTCACACATTATTCCTCACCTCATTCCAAACATCATTCCACACATCAGTCAATTAATTATTCCACATATCATGCCACACATCATTCCACACATCATTCCACATAACATTCCACACATCATTCCACACATCATTCAACACATCAGTCCACACCTCATTTCACACATCATTCCTCACCTCATTCCACACATCATTCCACACATCATTCAATACAATTTTCCACATATCATTCCACACATCATTCCACCCATCATTCCACAAGCATTCCAGACAGCATTGCACACATCATTCCACACATCAATCCAAATATCATTCCACACCTCATTCCACATATCCTTCCACGGAACATTCCACATCTCATTCCACACATCATTCCACACATCATTCCGCACGTCATTCCATACATCATTCCACACATCATTCCACACAGCATTCCACACATCATTCCACACAGCATTCCTCACATCATTCCACACATCATTCCACACATCATTCCACGCATCATTCCACATCTCTTTCCACACATCATTCCACACCTCATTCCACACATCATTCAACACATCATTACGACACATCATTCCGACATATCATTCCACACATCATTCTACAAATCATTCAATTCACCATTCCACATATCATTCCACACATCATTACACACATCATTCCACGCGACATTCCACACATCATTCCACACCTCATTCCACACCTCATTCCACCCATCATTCCACACATCATTCCACACATCATTCCACACCTCATTCCACACCTCATTTCACGCATCATTCCAAACATCATTCCACACATCATTCCAAACATCATTCCACATCTCATTCCACCCATCATTCCACACATCATTCCACACATCATTCCACAACATTCCTTAACATTCCAAACAACATTCCACAAATCAGTACACACCTCATTCCACACATCATTTCAAACATCATTCCACACCTCATTTCACACATCATTCCTCACATCATTCAATACATCATTCCACAGATTATTCCGCACGTCATTCCATACATCATTCCACACATCATTCCACACAGCATTCCACACATCATTCCACACAGCATTCCACACTTCATTCCACACATCATTCCACACCTCATTCCACACATCATTCCATGCAACATTCCAAACATCATTCCACACATCATTCCACACATCATTCCACATCTCATTCCACCCATCATTCCAAACGTCATTGCACACATCATTCCACAACATTCCTCAACATTCCGCACATCATTCAACACATCAGTCCACACCTCATTCCACACATCATTCCAAACATCATTCCACACCTCATTTCACACATTATTCCTCACCTCATTCCAAACATCATTCCACACATCATTCAATACATCATTCCACATATCATGCCACACATCATTCCACACATCATTCCACATAACATTCCACACATCATTCCACACATCATTCAACACATCAGTCCACACCTCATTTCACACATCATTCCTCACCTCATTCCACACATCATTCCACACATCATTCAATACATTTTTCCACATATCATTCCACACATCATTCCACACATCATTCCACAAGCATTCCAGACAGCATTGCACACATCATTCCACACATCAATCCAAATATCATTTCACACCTCATTCCACATATCATTCCACGGAACATTCCACATCTCATTCCGCACATCATTCCACACATCATTCCGCACGTCATTCCATACATCATTCCACACATCATTCCACACAGCATTCCACACATCATTCCACACAGCATTCCTCACATCATTCCACACATCATTCCACACATCATTCCACACAGCATTCCACACATCATTCCACACAGCATTCCACACATCATTCCACGCATCATTCCACATCTCTTTCCACACATCATTCCACACCTCATTCCACACATCATTCAACACATCATTACGACACATCATTCCGACATATCATTCCACACATCATTCCACAAATCATTCAATTCACCATTCCACATATCATTCCACACATCATTACACACATCATTCCACGCGTCATTCCACACATTATTCCACACCTCATTCCACACCTCATTCCACGCATCATTCCAAACATCATTCCACACATCATTCCAAACATCATTCCACATCTCATTCCACCCATCATTCCACACATCATTCCACACATCATTCCACAACATTCCTTAACATTCCAAACAACATTCCGCAAATCAGTACACACCTCATTCCACACATCATTTCAAACATCATTCCACACCTCATTTCACACATCATTCCTCACATCATTCAATACATCATTCCACAGATTATTCCGCACGTCATTCCATACATCATTCCACACATCATTCCACACAGCATTCCACACATCATTCCACACAGCATTCCACACTTCATTCCACACATCATTCCACACCTCATTCCACACATCATTCCACACATCATTCCGACACATCATTCCATACATCGTTCCACAAACCATTCAATTCACCATTCCACATATATTTCCACACAACATTACACACATCATTCCACACATCATTACACACATCATTCCACATATCATTCCAAACATCATTCCACACCTCATTTCACACATCATTCCACACCTCTTTACACCCATCATTCCACACTTCATTCCACACATCATTCCACACCTCATTCCACACATCATTCCACACCTCATTCCACACATCATTCCACGCATCATTCCACACCGCATTCCACACATCATTCCACACATCATTCCTCACCTCATTCCACACATCATTCCACACATCATTCAATACATCATTCAATACATCATTCCACACATCATTCCACACAGCATTCCAAATATCATTCCACACCTCATTCCACATATCATTCTACGCATCATTCGACATCTCATTCCACACATCTTTCCGCACGTCATTCCATTCATCATTCCAAACATCATTCCACACCTCATTCCACCCATCATTCGACACATCATTCCACACATCATTCCACACCTCATTCCACACCTCATTCCACGCAACATTCCAAACATCATTCCACACATCATTCCAAACATCACTCCACATCTCATTCCACCTATCATTCCAAACGTCATTGCACACACACCACAACATTCCTCAACATTCCGCACATCATTCCACACATCAGTCCACACCTCATTCCACACATCTTTCCAAACATCATTCCACACCTCATTTCACACATTATTCCTCACTTCATTCCAAACATCATTCCACACATCATTCAATTCATTATTCCACATATCATTCCACACATCATTCCACACATCATTCCAAATAACATTCCACACATCATTCCACACATCTTTCCACACATCAGTCCAAACCTCATTTCACACATCATTCCTCACCTCATTCCACACTTCATTCCACACATCATTCAATACATTTTTCCTCATCTCATTCCACACATCATTCAATACATCATTCCACATACCATTCCACACATCATTCCACACAACATTCCACACATCATTGCACACATCATACGACACCTCATTCCACACATCATTCAACACATCATTCCACACAACATTCCAAATATCATCCACACTTCAATCCAAATATCATACACTCCTCGTTCCACATGTCATTCCACACATCAATCCACACATCATTCCACACATTAGTCCACACATCAATCCACACATCATTCCACACATCATTCCAAATATCATTCCACACTTCATTACACATATCATTCCACACATCATTCCACACATCATTCCACACATCATTCCATACATCATTCCACACCTCATTCCACACATCAGTCCACACCTCATTCCACACATCATTCCACACATCATTCCAAACATCATTCCACAATTCATTCCTCACCTCATTCCACACATCATTCCACACATCATTCCACACATCATTCCACACATCATTCCAAGTATCATTCCACACTTCATTCCACATATCATTCCACATTTCAGTCCACACATCATTCCTCACCTCATTCCACACATCATTCCTTACATTATTCCACACATCATTCGACACATCATTCCAAACATCATTCCACACTTCATTCCACACATCATTCCACACCTCATTCCACACCTCATTCCACACCCCATTCCACACATCATTCCACACATCATTCCACACCGCATTCCACACATCATTCCACACATCATTCCTCACCTCATTCCACACATCATTCCACACATCATTCAATACCTCATTCAATACATCATTCCACACATCATTCCACACAGCATTCCAAATATCATTCCAAACCTCATTCCACATATCATTCTACGCATCATTCGACATCTCATTCCTCATATCATTCCACACCTCATTCCACACATCTTTCCGCACGTCATTCCATTCATCATTCCATACATCATTCCACACCTCATTCCACCCATCATTCGACACATCATTCCACACATCATTCCACACCTCATTCCACACATCATTCCACGCAACATTCCAAACATCATTCCACACATCATTCCAAACATCATTCCACATCTCATTCCACCCATCATTCCAAACGTCATTGCACACATCATTCCACAACATTCCTCAACATTCCGCACATCATTCCACACATCAGTCCACACCTCATTCCACACATCATTCCAAACATCATTCCACACCTCATTTCACACATTATTCCTCACCTCATTCCAAACATCATTCCACACATCATTCAATTAATTATTCCACATATCATGCCACACATCATTCCACACATCATGCCACATAACATTCCACACATCATTCCACACATCATTCAACACATCAGTCCACACCTCATTTCACACATCATTCCTCACCTCATTCCACACATCATTCCACACATCATTCAATACATTTTTCCACATATCATTCCACACATCATTCCACACATCATTCCACAAGCATTCTAGACAGCATTGCACACATCATTCCACACATCAATCCAAATATCATTCCACACCTCATTCCACATATAATTCCACGGAACATTCCACATCTCATTCCACACATCATTCCACCCATCATTCCGCACGTCATTCCATACATCATTCCACACATCATTCCACACAGCATTCCACACATCATTCCACACAGCATTCCTCACATCATTCCACACATCATTCCACACATCATTCCACACATCATTCCACAAATCATTCAATTCACCATTCCACATATCATTCCATACATCATTACACACATCATTCCACGCGTCATTCCACACATCATTCCACACCTCATTCCACACCTCATTCCACCCATCATTCCACACATCATTCCACACATCATTCCACACCTCATTCCACACCTCATTCAAAGCATCATTCCAAACATCATTCCACACATCATTCCTAACATCATTCCACATCTCATTCCACCCATCATTCCACACATCATTCCACACATCATTCCACAACATTCCTTAACATTCCAAACAACATTCCACAAATCAGTACACACCTCATTCCACACATCATTTCAAACATCATTCCACACCTCATTTCACACATCATTCCTCACATCATTCAATACATCATTCCACAGATTATTCCGCACGTCATTCCATACATCATTCCACACATCATTCCACACAGCATTCCACACATCATTCCACACAGCATTCCACACTTCATTCCACACATCATTCCACACCTCATTCCACTAATCATTCCACACATCATTCCGACACATCATTCCATACATCGTTCCACAAACCATTCAATTCACCATTCCACATATATTTCCACACAACATTACACACATCATTCCACACATCATTACACACATCATTCCACACATCATTCCAAACATCATTCCACACCTCATTCCACACATCATTCCACACCTCTTTACACCCATCATTCCACACTTCATTCCACACATCATTCCACACCTCATTCCACACATCATTCCACACCTCATTCCACACATCATTCCACACATCATTCCACACCGCATTCCACACATCATTCCACACATCATTCCTCACCTCATTCCACACATAATTCCACATATCATTCAATACATCATTCAATACATCATTCCACACATCATTCCACACAGCATTCCAAATATCATTCCACACCTCATTCCACATATCATTCTACGCATCATTCGACATGTCATTCCACATATCATTCCACACCTCATTCCACACATCTTTCCGCACGTCATTCCATTCATCATTCCAAACATCATTCCACACCTCATTCCACCCATCATTCGACACATCATTCCACACATCATTCCACACCTCATTCCACACCTCATTCCACGCAACATTCCAAACATCATTCCACAGATCATTCCAAACATCATTCCACATCTCATTCCACCTATCATTCCAAACGTCATTGCACACATCATTCCACAACATTCCTCAACATTCCGCACAACATTCCACACATCAGTCCACACCTCATTCCACACATCATTCCAAACATCATTCCACACCTCATTTCACACATTATTCCTCACCTCATTCCAAACATCATTCCACACATCATTCAATTCATTATTCCACATATCATTCCACACATCATTCCACACATCATTCCAAATAACATTCCACACATCATTCCACACATCTTTCCACACATCAGTCCAAACCTCATTTCACACATCATTCCTCACCTCATTCCACACATCATTCCACACATCATTCAATACATTTTTCCACATATCATTCCACACATCATTCCACACATCATTCCACAAGCATTCCAGACAGCATTGCACACATCATTCCACACATCAATCCAAATATCATTCCACACCTCATTCCACATATCATTCCACGGATCATTCCACATCTCATTCCACATATGATTCCACACATCATTCCGCACGTCATTCCATACATCATTCCACACATCATTCCACACAGCATTCCACACATCATTCCACACAGCATTCCTCACAACATTCCACACATCATTCCACACATCATTCCACGCATCATTCCACATCTCTTTCCACACATCATTCCACACCTCATTCCACACATCATTCAACACATCATTACGACACATCATTCCGACATATCATTCCACACATCATTCTACAAATCATTCAATTCACCATTCCACATATCATTCCACACATCATTACACACATCATTCCACGCGTCATTCCACACATCATTCCACACACCTCATTCCACACCTCATTCCACCCATCATTCCACACATCATTCCACACATCATTCCACACCTCATTCCACACCTCATTTCACGCATCATTCCAAACATCATTCCACACATTATTCCAAACATCATTCCACATCTCATTCCACCCATCATTCCACACATCATTCCACACATCATTCCACAACATTCCTTAACATTCCAAACAACATTCCACAAATCAGTACACACCTTATTCCACACATCATTTCAAACATCATTCCACACCTCATTTCACACATCATTCCTCACATCATTCAATACATCATTCCACAGATTATTTCCGCACGTCATTCCATACATCATTCCACACATCATTCCACACAGCATTCCACACATCATTCCACACAGCATTCCACACTTCATTCCACACATCATTCCACACCTCATTCCACACATCATTCCATGCAACATTCCAAACATCATTCCACACATCATTCCACACATCATTCCACATCTCATTCCACCCATCATTCCAAACGTCATTGCACACATCATTCCACAACATTCCTCAACATTCCGCACATCATTCAACACATCAGTCCACACCTCATTCCACACATCATTCCAAACATCATTCCACACCTCATTTCACACATTATTCCTCACCTCATTCCAAACATCATTCCACACATCATTCAATACATCATTCCACATATCATGCCACACATCATTCCACACATCATTCCACATAACATTCCACACATCATTCCACACATTATTCAACACATCAGTCCACACCTCATTTCACACATCATTCCTCACCTCATTCCACACATCATTCCACACATCATTCAATACATTTTTCCACATATCATTCCACACATCATTCCACACATCATTCCACAAGCATTCCAGACAGCATTGCACACATCATTCCACACATCAATCCAAATATCATTTCACACCTCATTCCACATATCATTCCACGGAACATTCCACATCTCATTCCGCACATCATTCCACACATCATTCCGCACGTCATTCCATACATCATTCCACACATCATTCCACACAGCATTCCACACATCATTCCACACAGCATTCCTCACATCATTCCACACATCATTCCACACATCATTCCACACAGCATTCCACACATCATTCCACACAGCATTCCACACATCATTCCACGCATCATTCCACATCTCTTTCCACACATCATTCCACACCTCATTCCACACATCATTCAACACATCATTACGACACATCATTCCGACATATCATTCCACACATCATTCCACAAATCATTCAATTCACCATTCCACATATCATTCCACACATCATTACACACATCATTCCACGCGTCATTCCACACATTATTCCACACCTCATTCCACACCTCATTCCACGCATCATTCCAAACATCATTCCACACATCATTCCAAACATCATTCCACATCTCATTCCACCCATCATTCCACACATCATTCCACACATCATTCCACAACATTCCTTAACATTCCAAACAACATTCCACAAATCAGTACACACCTCATTCCACACATCATTTCAAACATCATTCCACACCTCATTTCACACATCATTCCTCACATCATTCAATACATCATTCCACAGATTATTCCGCACGTCATTCCATACATCATTCCACACATCATTCCACACAGCATTCACACATCATTCCACACAGCATTCCACACTTCATTCCACACATCATTCCACACCTCATTCCACACATCATTCCACACATCATTCCGACACATCATTCCATACATCGTTCCACAAACCATTCAATTCACCATTCCACATATATTTCCACACAACATTACACACATCATTCCACACATCATTACACACATCATTCCACATATCATTCCAAACATCATTCCACACCTCATTCCACACATCATTCCACACCTCTTTACACCCATCATTCCACACTTCATTCCACACATCATTCCACACCTCATTCCACACATCATTCCACACCTCATTCCACACATCATTCCACACATCATTCCACACCGCATTCCACACATCATTCCACACATCATTCCTCACCTCATTCCACACATCATTCCACACATCATTCAATACATCATTCAATACATCATTCCACACATCATTCCACACAGCATTCCAAATATCATTCCACACCTCATTCCACATATCATTCTACGCATCATTCGACATCTCATTCCACATATCATTCCACAACTCATTCCACACATCTTTCCGCACGTCATTCCATTCATCATTCCAAACATCATTCCACACCTCATTCCACCCATCATTCGACACATCATTCCACACATCATTCCACACCTCATTCCACACCTCATTCCACGCAACATTCCAAACATCATTCCACACATCATTCCAAACATCACTCCACATCTCATTCCACCTATCATTCCAAACGTCATTGCACACACACCACAACATTCCTCAACATTCCGCACATCATTCCACACATCAGTCCACACCTCATTCCACACATCTTTCCAAACATCATTCCACACCTCATTTCACACATTATTCCTCACCTCATTCCAAACATCATTCCACACATCATTCAATTCATTATTCCACATATCATTCCAAACATCATTCCACACATCATTCCAAATAACATTCCACACATCATTCCACACATCTTTCCACACATCAGTCCAAACCTCATTTCACACATCATTCCTCACCTCATTCCACACTTCATTCCACACATCATTCAATACATTTTTCCTCATCTCATTCCACACATCATTCAATACATCATTCCACATACCATTCCACACATCATTCCACACAACATTCCACACATCATTGCACACATCATACGACACCTCATTCCACACATCATTCAACACATCATTCCACACAACATTCCAAATATCATCCACACTTCAATCCAAATATCATACACTCCTCGTTCCACATGTCATTCCACACATCAATCCACACATCATTCCACACATTAGTCCACACATCAATCCACACATCATTCCACACATCATTCCAAATATCATTCCACACTTCATTACACATATCATTCCACACATCATTCCACACATCATTCCACACATCATTCCATACATCATTCCACACCTCATTCCACACATCAGTCCACACCTCATTCCACACATCATTCCACACATCATTCCAAACATCATTCCACACATCATTCCTCACCTCATTCCGCACATCATTCCACACATCATTCCACACATCATTCCACACATCATTCCAAGTATCATTCCACACTTCATTCCACATATCATTCCACATTTCAGTCCACACATCATTCCTCACCTCATTCCACACATCATTCCTTACATTATTCCACACATCATTCGACACATCATTCCAAACATCATTCCACACTTCATTCCACACATCATTCCACACCTCATTCCACACCTCATTCCACACCTCATTCCACACATCATTCCACACATCATTCCACACCGCATTCCACACATCATTCCACACATCATTCCTCACCTCATTCCACACATCATTCCACACATCATTCAATACTTCATTCCATACATCATTCCACACATCATTACACACAGCATTCCAAATATCATTCCAAACCTCATTCCACATATCATTCTACGCATCATTCGACATCTCATTCCTCATATCATTCCACACCTCATTCCACACATCTTTCCGCACGTCATTCCATTCATCATTCCATACATCATTCCACACCTCATTCCACCCATCATTCGACACATCATTCCACACATCATTCCACACCTCATTCCACACATCATTCCACGCAACATTCCAAACATCATTCCACACATCATTCCAAACATCATTCCACATCTCATTCCACCCATCATTCCAAACGTCATTGCACACATCATTCCACAACATTCCTCAACATTCCGCACATCATTCCACACATCAGTCCACACCTCATTCCACACATCATTCCAAACATCATTCCACACCTCATTTCACACATTATTCCTCACCTCATTCCAAACATCATTCCACACATCATTCAATTAATTATTCCACATATCATGCCACACATCATTCCACACATCATGCCACATAACATTCCACACATCATTCCACACATCATTCAACACATCAGTCCACACCTCATTTCACACATCATTCCTCACCTCATTCCACACATCATTCCACACATCATTCAATACATTTTTCCACATATCATTCCACACATCATTCCACACATCATTCCACAAGCATTCTAGACAGCATTGCACACATCATTCCACACATCAATCCAAATATCATTCCACACCTCATTCCACATATAATTCCACGGAACATTCCACATCTCATTCCACACATCATTCCACCCATCATTCCGCACGTCATTCCATACATCATTCCACACATCATTCCACACAGCATTCCACACATCATTCCACACAGCATTCCTCACATCATTCCACACATCATTCCACACATCATTCCACACATCATTCCACAAATCATTCAATTCACCATTCCACATATCATTCCATACATCATTACACACATCATTCCACGCGTCATTCCACACATCATTCCACACCTCATTCCACACCTCATTCCACCCATCATTCCACACATCATTCCACACATCATTCCACACCTCATTCCACACCTCATTCAAAGCATCATTCCAAACATCATTCCACACATCATTCCTAACATCATTCCACATCTCATTCCACCCATCATTCCACACATCATTCCACACATCATTCCACAACATTCCTTAACATTCCAAACAACATTCCACAAATCAGTACACACCTCATTCCACACATCATTTCAAACATCATTCCACACCTCATTTCACACATCATTCCTCACATCATTCAATACATCATTCCACAGATTATTCCGCACGTCATTCCATACATCATTCCACACATCATTCCACACAGCATTCCACACATCATTCCACACAGCATTCCACACTTCATTCCACACATCATTCCACACCTCATTCCACTAATCATTCCACACATCATTCCGACACATCATTCCATACATCGTTCCACAAACCATTCAATTCACCATTCCACATATATTTCCACACAACATTACACACATCATTCCACACATCATTACACACATCATTCCACACATCATTCCAAACATCATTCCACACCTCATTCCACACATCATTCCACACCTCTTTACACCCATCATTCCACACTTCATTCCACACATCATTCCACACCTCATTCCACACATCATTCCACACCTCATTCCACACATCATTCCACACATCATTCCACACCGCATTCCACACATCATTCCACACATCATTCCTCACCTCATTCCACACATAATTCCACACATCATTCAATACATCATTCAATACATCATTCCACACATCATTCCACACAGCATTCCAAATATCATTCCACACCTCATTCCACATATCATTCTACGCATCATTCGACATGTCATTCCACATATCATTCCACACCTCATTCCACACATCTTTCCGCACGTCATTCCATTCATCATTCCAAACATCATTCCACACCTCATTCCACCCATCATTCGACACATCATTCCACACATCATTCCACACCTCATTCCACACCTCATTCCACGCAACATTCCAAACATCATTCCACAGATCATTCCAAACATCATTCCACATCTCATTCCACCTATCATTCCAAACGTCATTGCACACATCATTCCACAACATTCCTCAACATTCCGCACAACATTCCACACATCAGTCCACACCTCATTCCACACATCATTCCAAACATCATTCCACACCTCATTTCACACATTATTCCTCACCTCATTCCAAACATCATTCCACACATCATTCAATTCATTATTCCACATATCATTCCACACATCATTCCACACATCATTCCAAATAACATTCCACACATCATACCACACATCTTTCCACACATCAGTCCAAACCTCATTTCACACATCATTCCTCACCTCATTCCACACATCATTCCACACATCATTCAATACATTTTTCCACATATCATTCCACACATCATTCCACACATCATTCCACAAGCATTCCAGACAGCATTGCACACATCATTCCACACATCAATCCAAATATCATTCCACACCTCATTCCACATATCATTCCACGGATCATTCCACATCTCATTCCACATATGATTCCGCACATCATTCCGCACGTCATTCCATACATCATTCCACTCATCATTCCACACAGCATTCCAAACATCATTCCACACAGCATTCCTCACATCATTCCACACATCATTCCACACATCATTCTACACAGCATTCGACACATCATTCCACACAGCATTCCACACATCATTCCAAGCATCATTCCACATCTCTTTCCACACATCATTCCACACCTCATTCCACACATCATTCAACACATCATTCCGACACATCATTCCGACATATCATTCCACACATCATTCCACAAATCATTCAATTCACCATTCCACATATCATTCCACACATCATGACACACATCATTCCACACATCATTCCACAAAACATTCCACACCTCATTGACACATCATTCCACAACTCATTCCACACCTCAATCCACACATCATTACACACATCATTCAATACATCATTCCACACCTCATACCACATATCATTCCACACATCATTCCACACATCATTCCACACATCATTCCAAACATCATTCCAAACCTCATTCCACACCTCATTCCACACATATTTCCACATATCATTCCAAACATCATTCCACACCTCATTCCACACCTCATTCCACACGTCATTACACCCATCATTCCACACATCATTCCACACATCATTCAATTCATTATTCCACATATAATTCCACACATCATTCCACACATCATTCCTCACCTCATTCCACACATCATTCCACACATCATTCCACACATCAGTCCACACCTCATTTCACACATCATTCCTCACCTCATTCCACACATCATTCCACACATCATTCAATACATTTTTCCACATAACATTCCACACATCATTCCACACATCATTCCACAAGCATTCCAGACAGCATTGCACACATCATTCCACACATCAATCCAAATATCATTCCACACCTCATTCCACATATCATTCCACATCTCATTCCACATATGATTCCACACATCATTCCGCACGTCATTCCATACATCATTCCACTCATCATCCACACAGCATTCCACACATCATTCCACACAGCATTCCTCACATCATTCCACACATCATTCCACACATCATTCCACACAGCATTCGACACATCATTCCACACAGCATCCACACATCATTCCACGCATCATTCCACATCTCTTTCCACACATCATTCCACACCTCATTCCACACATCATTCAACACATCATTCAGACACATCATTCCGACATATCATTCCACACATCATTCCACAAATCATTCAATTCACCATTCCACATATCATTCCACACATCATGACACACATCATTCCACACATCATTCCACACATCATTCCACAAAACATTCCACACCTCATTGACACATCATTCCTCACCTCATTCCACACCTCAATCCACACATCATTCCACACATAATTCAATACATCATTCCACACCTCATACCACATATCATTCCACACATCATTCCACACATCATTCCACACATCATTCCAAACATCATTCCACACCTCATTCCACACCTCATTCCACACATCTTTCCACATATCATTCCAAACATCATTCCACACCTCATTCCACACCTCATTCCACACCTCATTACACCCATCATTCCACACATCATTCCACACATCATTCAATTCATTATTCCACATATCATTCCACACATCATTCCACACATCATTCCACATAACATTCCACACATCATTCCACACATCATTCCAACATCAGTCCACACCTCATTTCACACTTCATTCCTCACCTCATTCCACACATCATTCCACACATCATTCAATACATTTTTCCACATATCATCCCACACATCATTCCACACATCATTCCACAAGCATTCCAGACAGCATTGCACACATCATTCCACACATCAATCCAAATATCATTCCACACCTCATTCCACATATCATTCCACGGATCATTCCACATCTCATTCCATCATCATTCCACACAGCATTCCACACATCATTCCACACAGCATTCCTCACATCATTCCACACATCTTTCCACACATCATTCCACACAGCATTTCACACATCATTGCGCACAGCATTCCACACATCATTCCACGCATCATTCCACATCTCTTTCCACAAACCATTCCACACCTCATTCCACACATCATTCAACACATCATTCCGACACATCATTCCGACATATCATTCCACACATCATTCCACAAATCATTCAATTCATCATTCCACATATCATTCCACACATCATTACACACATCATTCCTCACATCATTACACACATCATTCCACAAAACATTCCACACCTCATTGACACATCATTCCACACCTCATTCCACACCTCAATCCACACATCATTCCACACATAATTCAATACATCATTCCACACCTCATACCACATCTCATTCCACGCATCATTCCACACATCATTCCACACATCATTCCAAACATCATTCCACAATTCATTCCCCACCTCATTCCACACATCTTTCCACATATCATTCCAAACATCATTCCACACCTCATTCCACACCTCATTCCACACTTCATTACACCCATCATTCCACACATCATTCCACACATCATTCCACACCTCATTCCACACCTCATTCCACACCTCATTCCGCACATCATTCCACACATCATTCCACACATTCCAAACAACATTCCAAACTTCATTCCACACCTCATTCCACGTAACATTACACACATTATTCCAAACTTCATTTCATACATCATTCCTCACCTCATTCCACACATCATTCCACACATCATTCAATACATCATTCAATACATCATTCCACATATTATTCCACTCATCATTCCACACATCATTCCACACATCATTCCACACATCATTCCACACATCAATCCACACGTCATTCCACAAGCAGTCCACACCGCATTCCACACATCATTCCACACATCATTGCACACATCATTCCACACAGAATTCCAAAAGTCATTCCACGCATCATTCCACATCTCATTCCGCACGTCATTCCACACATCATTCCGCACGTCATTCCATTCATCATTCACCACATCATTCCACACAGCATTCCGCACATCATTGCACACCTCATTCCACACATCATTCCACACATCATTCCACACATCATTCCACACATCATTCCACACCTCATTCCACACCTCATTCCACCCATCATTCCACATATCATTCCACACATCATTCCACACATCATTCCACACCTCATTCCACGCATCATTCCAAACATCATTCCACACAACATTCCACAACATTCGTCAACATTCCACACATCATTCCACACATCAGTCCACACCTCATTCCACACATCATTCCAAACATCATTCCACACCTCATTTCACACATCATTCCACATAACATTGAACACAACATTGCACACATCATTACACACATCATTCCAAATATCATTCAACACCTCATTCCACATATCATTCCACGGATCATTCCACATCTCATTCCACACATCATTCCACACATCATTCCGGACGTCATTCCATACATCATTCCACACATCATCCCACACAGCATTCCACACATCATTCCACACAGAATTCAACACATCATTCCACACATCATTCCACACATCATTCCACACAGCATTCCACACAGCATTCCACACATCATTCCACACATCATTCCACATCTCTTTCCACACATCATTCCTCATCTCATTCCACACATCATTCCAAACATCATTCCACACCTCATTCCAAAAATGATTACACAAATCATTCCACACATCATTCCACAAATCATTCCACACATCATTGACACATCATTCCACACCTCATTCCACACATCATTCCACACATCATTCCGACACACCATTCCAATACACATCCTTCCACAAATCATTCAATACATCATTCCACACATCATTCCAAACTTCACTCCACACCTCATTCCACACCTCATTCCACATATCATTCCACGCATCATTCCACACATCATTCCACACATCATTCCACACCTCATTCCACACCTGATTCCACACCTCATTACACCCATCATTCCACACATCATTCCACACATCATTCCACACATCATTCACACATCATTCCAAACATCATTCCAAACATCATTCCACACCTCATTCCACGTAACATTCCACACATCATTCCACACATCATTCCACACATCATTCCGCACCTCATTCCACGCATCATTCCAAACATCATTCCACACATCATTCCACAACATTCCTGACATTCCACACATCATTCCACACATCATTCCTCACCCCATTCCACACATCATTCCACACATTATTCCACATCTCATTCCACACATCATTACACACATCATTCCGCACGTCATTCCATACATCATTACACACATCATCCCACACAGCATTTCACACATCATTACACACATCATTCCACACATCATTACACACATAATTCCACACATCATTCCACACATCATTCCACACATCATTCCACACCTCATTCCACACATCATTCCACACATCATTCCACACATCATTCCACACCTCATTCCACATTCATTCCACATTCCACACATCATTCCACACATCATTCCACACATCATTCCAAACATCATTCCAAACTTCATTCCACACCTCATTCCACATAACATTCCACACATCATTCCACATTTCACTACACACAATAGTCCACACATCATTCAATACATCTCTCAACTCACCATTCCACCTTTCATTCCACACATCATTCCACCCATCATTCCACACATTATTCCACACATCATTCCACACATCATTCCACACATCATTCCACACATCATTCCACACAGCATTCCGCACATCATTCCACACATCATTCCACACATCATTCCACATCTCTTTACACACATCATTCCTCAGCTCATTCCACACATCATTCCACACATCATTCCACACCTCATTCCACAAATCATGACACAAATCATTCCACACAACATTCCACAAATCATTCCCCACATCACTGACACATCATTCCACACCTCATTCCACACATCATTCCTCACCTCATTCCACACATCATTCCACACATCATTCCACACATCATTCCACTCATCATTCCAACTATCATTCCACACTTCATTCCCCATATCATTCCAAATTTCAGTCCACACATCATTCCTCACCTCATTCCACACATCATTCCATACATTATTCCACACATCATTCGACACATCATTCCAAACATCATTCCACACTTCATTCCACACAGCATTCCACACATCATAACACACATCATTCCATACACCATTCCAAACATCATTCCACACTTCATTCCACACATCATTCCACACATCATTCCACACATCATTCCAAACATCATTACATACATCATTCCTCACCTCATTCCACACATCATTCCACACATCATTCCACACATCATTCCACACATCATTCCAAACATCATTCCAAACATCATTCCTCACCTCATTCCACACATCATTCCACACATAATTACACACATCATTCCACACATCATTCCACACATGATTCCACACATCATTCCACACACCATTCCAAACATCATTCCACACTTCATTCCAAACATTATTCCACACATCATTCCACACATCATTCCGCACATCATTCCAAACATCATTCCGCACATCATTCCTCACCACATTCCACACATCATTCCACACATCATTCCACACATCATTCCAAACATCATTCCACAGCTCATTCCATATATCATTCCACACAGAATTCCACACATCATTCCACACCGCATTCAACACATCATTCCACACATCATTGCACACATCATTCCACACAGCATTCCAAATATCATTGCACCATCATTTCACATCTCATTCCGCAAATCATTCCATACATCATTCCACATATCATTCCACGCAGCATTCCACACATCATTGCACACCTCATTCCACACAGCATTCCAAATATCATTCCACGCATCATTCCACATCTCATTCCGCACGTCATTCCATACATCATTCCATACATAATTCCACATATTATTCCACATGCATTCCACACCGCATCCCACACATCATTCCAAACATCATTGCACACATCATTCTACACAGCATTCCAAATATCATTCCACGCATCATTCCACACATGATTCCACGCGTCATTCCACACATCATTCCACACCTCATTCGACACCTCATTGCACCCATCATTCCACACATCATTCCACCCATCATTCCACACCTCATTCCACACCTCATTCCACGCATCATTCCAAACATCATTCCACACATCATTCCAAACATCATTCCACATCTCATTCCACCCATCATTCCACACATCATTTCACACATCATTCCTCACCTCATTCCACACATCATTCCACACATCATTCAATACATCATTCCACATATAATTCCACACATCACTCCACACATCATTCCACATAACATTCCAAACAGCATTGCACACGTCATTCCACACATCATTGCAAATATCATTCCACACCTCATTCCACACATCATTCCACACATCATTCCACAACATTCCTCAACATTCCACACAACATTCCACACATCAGTCCACACCCCATTCCACACATCATTTCAAACATCATTCCACACCTCATTTCACACATCATTCCTCACCTCATTCCACACATCATTCCACACATCATTCCACACATCATTCCACACAGCATTCCACACATTATTCCACACAGCATTCAATACTTCATTTCAAACATCATTCCACACCTCATTTCACACTCCATTCCAAACATCTTTCCACACTTCATTGAAACATTATTCCACACATCATTCCACACATCATACCGCACATCATTCCAAACATCATTCCGCACATCATTCCTCACCTCATTCCACACAGAATTCCACACATCATTCCACACCGCATTCAACACATCATTCCACACATCATTGCACACATCATTCCACACAGCATTCCAAATATCATTCCACCATCATTTCACATCTCATTCCGCAAATCATTCCATACATCATTCCACATATCATTCCACGCAGCATTCCACACATCATTGCACACCTCATTCCACACAGCATTCCAAATATCATTCCACGCATCATTCCACATCTCATTCCGCACGTCATTCCATACATCATTCCATACATAATTCCACATATTATTCCACATGCATTCGACACCGCATCCCACACATCATTCCAAACATCATTGCACACATCATTCTACACAGCATTCCAAATATCATTCCACGCATCATTCCACATCTCATTCCGCACATCATTCCACACATCATTCCGCACATCATTGCACTCATCATTCCGCACGTCATTCCATTCATCATTTCACACATCATTCCACACAGCATTCCACACATCATTGCACACCTCATTCCACACATCATTCCACACATGATTCCACGCGTCATTCCACACATCATTCCACACCTCATTCCACACCTCATTCCACCCATCATTCCACACATCATTCCACACATCATTCCACACCTCATTCCACACCTCATTCCACGCATCATTCCAAACATCATTCCACACATCATTCCAAACATCATTCCACATCTCATTCCACCCAGCATTCCACACATCATTCCACACATCATTCCACAACATTCCTCAACATTCCACACAACATTCCACACATCAATCCACACCTCATTACACACGTCATTTCAAACATCATTCCACACATCATTTCACACATCATTCCTCACCTCATTCCACACATCATTCCACACATCATTCAATACATCATTCCACATATAATTCCACACATCATTTCACACATCATTCCACATAACATTCCAAACAGCATTGCACACGTCATTCCACACATCATTGCAAATATCATTCCACACCTCATTCCACACATCATTCCACACATCATTCCACAACATTCCTCAACATTCCACACAACATTCCACACATCAGTCCACACCCCATTCCACACATCATTTCAAACATCATTCCACACCTCATTTCACACATCATTCCTCACCTCATTCCACACATCATTCCACACATCATTCCACACATCGTTCCACACAGCATTCCACACATCATTCCACACAGCATTCAATACTTCATTCAATACATCATTCCACATATAATTCCACACATCATTCCACACATCATTCCACATAACATTCCAAACAGCATTGCACACGTCATTCCACACATCATTGCAAATATCATTCCACACCTCATTCCACACATCATTCCACACATCATTCCACAACATTCCTGGGGCATTGGAACCGGTTCTGGGGGAGGTGGGACCAGTACAATCCGGACGGTCTGCACCTGGGCAGAATCGGAACCAATGTCCTCGGGGGAGTGTTTGCTAGTGCTCTTGGGGAGGAGTTAAACTAATATGGCAGGGGGATGGGAACCAATGCAGGGAGATAGAGGGAAACAAAAAGGAGGCAAAAACAAAAGACAGAAAGGAGATGAGGAAAAGTGGAGGGCAGAGAAACCCAAGGCAAAGAACAAAAAGGGCCATTGTACAGCAAAATTCTAAAAGGACAGAGGGTGTTAAAAAAACAAGCCTAAAGGCTTTGTGTCTTAATGCAAGGAGTATCCGCAATAAGGTGGATGAATTAACTGTGCAAATAGATGTTAACAAATATGATGTGATTGGGATTACGGAGACGTGGCTCCAGGATGAGCAGGGCTGGGAACTCAACATCCAGGGGTATTCAACATTCAGGAAGGATAGAATAAAAGTAAAAGGAGGTGGGGTAGCATTGCTGGTTAAGGAGGAGATTAAGGCAATAGTTAGGAAGGACATTAGCTTGGATGATGTGGAATCTATATGGGTAGAGCTGCAGAACACCAAAGGGCAAAAAACGTTAGTGGGAGTTGTGTACAGACCTCCAAACAGTAGTAGTGATGTTGGGGAGGGCATCAAACAGGAAATTAGGGGTGCGTGCAATAAAGGTGCAGCAGTTATAATGGGTGACTTTAATATGCACATAGATTGGGCTAACCAAACTGGAAGCAATACGGTGGAGGAGGATTTTCTGGAGTGCATAAGGGATGGTTTTTTAGACCAATATGTCGAGGAACCAACTAGGGGGGAGGCCATCTTAGACTGGGTGTTATGTAATGAGAAAGGATTAATTAGCAATCTCGTTGTGCGAGGCCCCTTGGGGAAGAGTGACCATAATATGGTGGAATTCTGCATTAGGATGGAGAATGAAACAGTTAATTCAGAGACCATGGTCCAGAACTTAAAGAAGGCTAACTTTGAAGGTATGAGGCGTGAATTGGCTGAGATGGATTGGCGAATGATACTTAAGGGGTTGACTGTGGATGGGCAATGGCAGACATTTAGAGACCGCATGGATGAACTACAACAATTGTACATTCCTGTCTGGCATAGAAATAAAAAAGGGAAGGTGGCTCAACCGTGGCTATCAAGGGAAATCAGGGATAGTATTAAAGCCAAGGAAGTGGCATACAAATTGGCCAGAAATAGCAGCGAACCTGGGGAATGGGAGAAATTTAGAACTCAGCAGAGGAGGACAAAGGGTTTGATTAGGGCAGGGAAAATGGAGTATGAGAAGAAGCTTGCAGGGAACATTAAGACGGATTGCAAAAGTTTCTATAGATATGTAAAGAGAAAAAGCTTAGTAAAGACAAATGTAGGTCCCCTGCAGTCAGAATCAGGGGAAGTCATAACGGGGAACAAAGAAATGGCGGACCAATTGAACAAGTACTTTGGTTCGGTATTCACGAAGGAGGACACGAACAACCTTCCGGTTATAAAAGGGGTCGGGGGGTCTAGTAAGGTGGAGGAACGGAGGGAAATCCTTATTAGCCGGGAAATTGTGTTGGGGAAATTGATGGGATTGAAGGCCGATAAATCCCCAGGGCCTGATGGACTGCATCCCAGAGTACTTAAGGAGGTGGCCTTGGAAATAGTGGATGCGTTGACAGTCATTTTCCAACATTCCATTGACTCTGGATCAGTTCCTATGGAGTGGAGGGTAGCCAATGTAACCCCACTTTTTAAAAAAGGAGGGAGAGAGAAAACAGGGAATTATAGACCGGTCAGCCTGACATCGGTAGTGGGTAAAATGATGGAATCAATTATTAAGGATGTCATAGCAGTGCATTTGGAAAGAGGTGACATGATAGGTCCAAGTCAGCATGGATTTGTGAAAGGGAAATCATGCTTGACAAATCTTCTGGAATTTTTTGAGGATGTTTCCAGTAGAGTGGATAAGGGAGAACCAGTTGATGTGGTATATTTGGACTTTCAGAAGGCGTTCGACAAGGTCCCACACAAGAGATTGATGTGCAAAGTTAGAGCACATGGGATTGGGGGTAGTGTACTGACATGGATTGAGAACTGGTTGTCAGACAGGAAGCAAAGAGTAGGAGTAAATGGGTACTTTTCAGAATGGCAGGTAGTGACTAGTGGGGTACGGCAAGGTTCTGTGCTGGGGCCCCAGCTGTTTACACTGTACATTAATGATTTAGATGAGGGGATTAAATGTAGTATCTCCAAATTTGCGGATGACACTAAGTTGGGTGGCAGTGTGAGCTGCGAGGAGGATGCTGTGAGGCTGCAGAGCGACTTGGATAGGTTAGGTGAGTGGGCAAATGCATGGCAGATGAAGTATAATGTGGATAAATGTGAGGTTATCCACTTTGGTGGTAAAAACAGAGAGACAGACTATTATCTGAATGGTGACAGATTAGGAAAAGGGGAGGTGCAAAGAGACCTGGGTGTCATGGTACATCAGTCATTGAAGGTTGGCATGCAGGTGCAGCAGGCGGTTAAGAAAGCAAATGGCATGTTGGCCTTCATAGCAAGGGGATTTGAGTACAGGGGCAGGGAGGTGTTGCTACAGTTGTACAGGGCATTGGTGAGGCCACACCTGGAGTATTGTGTACAGTTTTGGTCTCCTAACCTGAGGAAGGACATTCTTGCTATTGAGGGAGTGCAGCGAAGGTTCACCAGACTGATTCCCGGGATGGCGGGACTGACCTATCAAGAAAGATTGGATCAACTGGGCTTGTATTCACTGGAGTTCAGAAGAATGAGAGGGGACCTCATAGAAACATATAAAATTCTGACGGGGTTAGACAGGTTAGATGCAGGAAGAATGTTCCCAATGTTGGGGAAGTCCAGAACCAGGGGTCACAGTCTAAGGAGAAGGGGTAAGCCATTTAGGACCGAGATGCGGAGGAACTTCTTCACCCAGAGAGTGGTGAACCTGTGGAATTCTCTACCACAGAAAGTTGTTGAGGCCAATTCACTAAATATATTCAAAAAGGAGTTAGATGAGGTCCTTACTGCTAGGGGGATCAAGGGGTATGGCGAGAAAGCAGGAATGGGGTACTGAAGTTGAATGTTCAGCCATGAACTCATTGAATGGCGGTGCAGGCTAGAAGGGCCGAATGGCCTACTCCTGCACCTATTTTCTATGTTTCTATGTTTCTATTTCAAACATCATTCCACACCTCATTTCACACATCATTCCTCACCTCATTCCACACATCATTCCACACATCATTCAATACATCATTCCACATATAATTCCACACATCATTCCACACATCATTCCACATAACATTCCACACAGCATTGCACACATCATTCCATACATCATTGCAAATATAATTCCACACCTCATTCCACACCTCATTTCACACATCATTCCTCACCTCATTCCACACATTATTCCACACATCATTCCACACAGCATTCCACACATCATTCCACACAGCAATCAACACTTCATTCCAGACATCATTCCACACCTCATTCCAAACATCATTCCACACATCATTCCAAACATCATTCCACACCTCATTCCAAACCTCATTCCACACCTCATTACACCCATCATTCCACACATCATTCCACACATCATTCCACACATCATTCCACACCTCATTCCACATTCATTCCACATTCCACACATCATTCCACACATCATTCCAAACATCATTCCACACCTCATTGCAAACCTCATTCCACACCTCATTACACCCATCATTCCACATAACATTCCACACATCATTCCACACTTCATTTCACACATCATTCCACACATCATTCCACACATTATTCAATAAATCATTCAACACATCATTCCACCTTTCATTCCACACATCATTCCACCCATCATTCCACACATCATTCCACACATCATTCCACATCTCATTCCACACATCATTCCACACATCATTCCGCACGTCATTCCATACATCATTCCACACATCATTCCACACAGCATTCCACACATCATTCCACACAGCATTCCTCACATCATTCCACACATCATTCCACAAATCATTCCACACAGCATTCCACACATCATTCCACACAGCATTCCACACATCATTCCACACATCATTCCACATCTCTTTCCACACATCATTCCACACCTCATTCCACACATCATTCCACACATCATTCCACACATCATTCCGACACATCATTCCACACATCATTCCACAAATCATTCAATTCACCATTCCACATATCATTCCACACATCATTACACACATCATTCCACACATCATTACACACACCATTCCACAAAACATTCCACACCTCATTGACACATCATTCCACACCTCATTCCACACATAATTCAATACATCATTCCACACCTCATACCACATAACATTCCACGCATCCTTCCACACATCATTCCACACATCATTACACACACCATTCCACACATCATTCCACACCTCATTGCACGCATCATTCCAAACATCATTCCACACATCATTCCACACATCATTCCACAACTCATTCATCCATCATTCCACATATCATTCCACACATCATTCCACACATCAGTCCACACCACATTCCACACATCATTCCAAACATCATTCCACACCTCATTTCACACATCATTCCTCATCTCATTCCACACATCATTCCACACATCATTCAATACATCATTCCACATATCATTCCACACATCATTCCACACATCATTCCACATAACATTGAACACAACATTGCACACATCATTCCACACATCATTCCACACATCATTCCGACACACCATTCCACACATCCTTCCACAAATCATTCAATAAATCATTCCACACATCATTCCAAACTTCATTCCACACCTCATTCCACACCTCATTCCACATATCATTCCACGCATCATTCCACACATCATTCCACACATCATTCCACATCTCATTCCACACCTCATTCCGCACGTCATTCCATACATCGTTCCACACATCATTCCATACAGCATTCCACACATAATTCCACACAGCATTCCACACATCATTCCACACATCATTGACACATCATTCCACACCTCATTCCACACATCATTCCACACATCATTCCGACACACCATTCCACACATCCTTCCACAAATCATTCAATACATCATTCCACACATCATTCCAAACTTCATTCCACACCACATTCCACACCTCATTCCACATATCATTCCACGCATCATTCCACACATCATTCCACACATCATTCCACACCTCATTCCACACCTCATTCCACACCTCATTACTCCCATCATTCCACACATCATTCCACACATCATTCCACACCTCATTCCACACCTCATTCCACACATCATTCCACACATCATTCCACACATCATTCCAAACTTCATTCCAAACAACATTCCACACCTCATTCCACATAACTTTCCACACATCATTCCAAACTTCATTTCACACATCATTCCTCACCTCATTCCACACGTCATTCCACACATCATTCAATACATCATTCCACAAGCATTCCACACATCATTCAATACATCATTCCACATATCATTCCACACATCATTCCACACATCATTCCAAACATCATTCCACACATCATTCCACACAGCAATCCACACATCATTCCACAAGCATTCCACACATCATTCTATACATCATTCCACACCTCATTCCACAAATCATTACACAAATCATTCCACACATCATTCCACAAATCATTCCACACATCATTGACACATCATTCCACACCTCATTCCACACATCATTCCAAACATCATTCCGACACACCATTCCACACATCCTTCCACAAATCATTCAATACATCATTCCACACATCATTCCAAACATCATTCCACACCTCATTCCACACCTCATTCCACATATCATTCAACGCATCATTGCACACATCATTCCACACATCATTCCAAACATCATTCCACACATTATTCCACACCTCATTCCACACATAATTCCAAATATCATTCGAAACATCATTCCACACCTCATTCCACACCTCATTCCACACCTCATTACACCCATCATTCCACACATCATTCCACACATCATTCCACACCTCATTCCACACCTCATTCCTCACATCATTCCACACATAATTTCAAACATCATTCCAAACATCATTCCAAACATCATTCCACACCTCATTCCACATAACATTCCACACATCATTCCAAACTTCATTTCACACATCATTCCTCACCTCATTCCACATATCATTCCACACATCATTCAATACATCATTCAATACCTCATTCACATATCATTCCGCACATCATTCCACACATCATTCCACACATCATTCCACACATCATTCCACACATCAATCCACACATCATTCCACAAGCATTCCACACATCATTCCACACATCATTGCACACATCATTCCACACAGCATTTCAAATATCATTCCACGCATCATTCCACATCTCATTCCGCACGTCATTCCACACATCATTCCGCACGTCATTCCATTCATCATTCCACACATCATTCCACACAGCATTCCACACAGCATTGCACAGCTCATTCCACACATCATTCCACACATCATTCCACATATCATTCCACACATCATTCCACACATCATTCCACACCTCATTCCACGCTTAATTCCAAACATCATTCCACACATCATTCCACAACATTCCTCAACATTACACACATCATTCCACACATCAGTCCACACCTCATTCCACACATCATTCGAAACATCATTCCACACCTCATTTCACACATCATTCCTCACCTCATTCCACACATCATTCCACACATCATTCAATATATCATTCCACATATCATTCCACACATCATTCCACATAACATTGAACACAACATTGCACACATCAATACACACATCATTCCAAATATCATTCAACAACTCATTCCACATATCATTCCACGGATGATTCCACATCTCATTCCACACATCAGTCCACACAGCATTCCGCACGTCATTCCATTCATCATTCCACACATCATTCCACACAGCATTCCACACATCATTCCACACAGCATTCCACACATCATTCCACACATCATTCCACACATCATTCCACACAGCATTCCACACTTCATTCCACGCCTCATTCCACACGTCATTCCACATATCATTCCACGCATCATTCCACACATCATTCCACACATCATTCTACACCTCATTCCACGCTTCATTCCAAACTTCATTCCACACATCATTCCACAACATTCCTCAACATTCCACACATCATTCCACTCATCAGTCCACACCTCATTCCACACATCCTTCCAAACATCATTCCAAACCTCATTTCACACATCATTCCTCACCTCATTCCACATATCATTCCACAAACCATTCAATACATCATTCCACACATCATTCCACACATCATTCCACACATCATTCCACGTAACATTGAACACAACATTGCACACATCATTCCACACATCATTTCAAATATAATTCCACACCTCATTCCACATATCATTCCACGGATCCTTCCACATCTCATTCCACACATCATTCCACACATCATTCCGCACGTCATTCCATACATCATTCCACACTTCACCCCACACAGCATTCCACACATCATTCCACACAGCATTCCACACATCATTCCACACCTCATTCCACACATCATTCCACACATCATTCCACACATCATTCCACACATCATTGCAGATATCATTCCACACATCATTACACACATCATTCCACAAAACATTCCACACCTCACTGACACATCATTCCACACCTCATTCCACACATAATTCAATACATCATTCCACACCTCATACCACATAACATTCCACGCATCCTTCCACACATCATTCCACACATCATTCCAAACATCATTCCACACGTCATTCCACACCTCATTCCACACATCTTTCCACATATCATTCCAAACCTCATTCCACACCTCATTCCACACTTCATTACACCCATCATTCCACACATCATTCCACACATCATTCCACACCTCATTCCACACCTCATTCCACACCTCATTCCGCACATCATTCCACACATCATTCCACACATCATTCCAAACAACATTCCAAACATCATTCCACACCTCATTCCACGTAACATTCCACACATTATTCCAAACTTCATTTCACACATCATCCTCACCTCATTCCACACATCATTCCACACATCATTCAATACATCATTCAATACATCATTCCACATTTCATTCCACACATCATTCCACATATAATTCCACACATCATTCCACACATCAATCCACACATCATTCCACAAGCATTCCACACAGCATTCCACACCTCATTCCACACCTCATTACTCCCATCATTCCACACATCATTCCACACATCATTCCACACCTCATTCCACACCTCATTCCACACATCATTCCACACATCATTCCACACATCATTCCAAACATCATTCCAAACAACATTCCACACCTCATTCCACATAACTTTCCACACATCATTCCAAACTTCATTTCACACATCATTCCTCACCTCATTCCACACGTCATTCCACACATCATTCAATACATCATTCCACAAGCATTCCACACATCATTCAATACATCATTCCACATATCATTCCACACATCATTCCACACATCATTCCAAACATCATTCCACACATCATTCCACACAGCAATCCACACATCATTCCACAAGCATTCCACACATCATTCTATACATCATTCCACACCTCATTCCACAAATCATTACACAAATCATTCCACACATCATTCCACAAATCATTCCACACATCATTGACACATCATTCCACACCTCATTCCACACATCATTCCAAACATCATTCCGACACACCATTCCACACATCCTTCCACAAATCATTCAATACATCATTCCACACATCATTCCAAACATCATTCCACACCTCATTCCACACCTCATTCCACATATCATTCAACTCATCATTGCACACATCATTCCACACATCATTCCAAACATCATTCCACACATTATTCCACACCTCATTCCACACATAATTCCAAATATCATTCGAAACATCATTCCACACCTCATTCCACACCTCATTCCACACCTCATTACACCCATCATTCCACACATCATTCCACACATCATTCCACACCTCATTCCACACCTCATTCCTCACATCATTCCACACATAATTTCAAACATCATTCCAAACATCATTCCAAACATCATTCCACACCTCATTCCACATAACATTCCACACATCATTCCAAACTTCATTTCACACATCATTCCTCACCTCATTCCACATATCATTCCACACATCATTCAATACATCATTCAATACCTCATTCACATATCATTCCGCACATCATTCCACACATCATTCCACACATCATTCCACACATCATTCCACACATCAATCCACACATCATTCCACAAGCATTCCACACATCATTCCACACATCATTGCACACATCATTCCACACAGCATTTCAAATATCATTCCACGCATCATTCCACATCTCATTCCGCACGTCATTCCACACATCATTCCGCACGTCATTCCATTCATCATTCCACACATCATTCCACACAGCATTCCACACAGCATTGCACAGCTCATTCCACACATCATTCCACACATCATTCCACATATCATTCCACACATCATTCCACACATCATTCCACACCTCATTCCACGCTTAATTCCAAACATCATTCCACACATCATTCCACAACATTCCTCAACATTACACACATCATTCCAAACATCAGTCCACACCTCATTCCACACATCATTCGAAACATCATTCCACACCTCATTTCACACATCATTCCTCACCTCATTCCACACATCATTCCACACATCATTCAATACATCATTCCACATATCATTCCACACATCATTCCACACATCATTCCACATAACATTGAACACAACATTGCACACATCAATACACACATCATTCCAAATATCATTCAACAACTCATTCCACATATCATTCCACGGATGATTCCACATCTCATTCCACACATCAGTCCACACAGCATTCCGCACGTCATTCCATTCATCATTCCACACATCATTCCACACAGCATTCCACACATCATTCCACACAGCATTCCACACATCATTCCACACATCGTTCCACACATCATTCCACACAGCATTCCACACTTCATTCCACGCCTCATTCCACACGTCATTCCACATATCATTCCACGCATCATTCCACACATCATTCCACACATCATTCTACACCTCATTCCACGCTTCATTCCAAACTTCATTCCACACATCATTCCACAACATTCCTCAACATTCCACACATCATTCCACTCATCAGTCCACACCTCATTCCACACATCCTTCCAAACATCATTCCAATCCTCATTTCACACATCATTCCTCACCTCATTCCACATATCATTCCACAAACCATTCAATACATCATTCCACACATCATTCCACACATCATTCCACACATCATTCCACGTAACATTGAACACAACATTGCACACATCATTCCACACATCATTTCAAATATCATTCCACACCTCATTCCACATATCATTCCACGGATCCTTCCACATCTCATTCCACACATCATTCCACACATCATTCCGCACGTCATTCCATACATCATTCCAAACTTCACCCCACACAGCATTCCACACATCATTCCACACAGCATTCCACACATCATTCCACACCTCATTCCACACATCATTCCACACATCATTCCACACATCATTCCACACATCATTGCAGATATCATTCCACACATCATTACACACATCATTCCACAAAACATTCCACACCTCACTGACACATCATTCCACACCTCATTCCACACATAATTCAATACATCATTCCACACCTCATACCACATAACATTCCACGCATCCTTCCACACATCATTCCACACATCATTCCAAACATCATTCCACACGTCATTCCACACCTCATTCCACACATCTTTCCACATATCATTCCAAACATCATTCCACACCTCATTCCACACCTCATTCCACACTTCATTACACCCATCATTCCACACATCATTCCACACATCATTCCACACCTCATTCCACACCTCATTCCACACCTCATTCCGCACATCATTCCACACATCATTCCACACATCATTCCAAACAACATTCCAAACATCATTCCACACCTCATTCCACGTAACATTCCACACATTATTCCAAACTTCATTTCACACATCATCCTCACCTCATTCCACACATCATTCCACACATCATTCAATACATCATTCAATACATCATTCCACATTTCATTCCACACATCATTCCACATATAATTCGACACATCATTCCACACATCAATCCACACATCATTCCACAAGCATTCCACACAGCATTCCACACATCATTCCACACATCATTGCACACATCATTCCACACAGCATTCCAAATATCATTCCACGCAAAATTCCACATCTCATTCCGCACGTCATTCACACATCATTCCGCACGTCATGCCATTCATCATTCCACACATCATTCCACACAGCATTCAGCACATCATTGCACACCTCATTCCCCTCATCATTCCACAGCTCATCCCACACATCATTCCACACATCATTCCACACATCATTCCACACATCATTCCACACCTCATTCCACGCATCATTCCAAACATCATTCCACACAACATTCCACAACATTCCTCAACATTCCACGCATCATTCCACACATCAGTCCACACCTCATTCTACACATCATTCCAAACATCATTCCACACCTCATTTCACACATCATTCCTCACCTCATTCCACACATTATTCCACACATCATTCAATACATCATTCCACATATCATTCCACACATCATTCCACACATCATTCCACATAACATTGAACACAACATTGCACACATCAATACACACATCATTCCAAATATCATTCAACAACTCATTCCACATATCATTCCACGGATCATTCCACATCTCATTCCACACATCAGTCCACACATCATTCCGCACGTCATTCCATTCATCATTCCACACATCATTCCACACAGCATTCCACACATCATTCCACACAGCATTCCACACATCATTCCACACATCATTCCACACATCATTCCACACAGCATTCCACACTTCATTCCACGCCTCATTCCACACGTCATTCCACATATCATTCCACGCATCATTCCACACATCATTCCACACATCATTCTACACCTCATTCCACGCTTCATTCCAAACTTCATTCCACACATCATTCCACAACATTCCTCAACATTCCACACATCATTCCACACATCATTCTACACCTCATTCCACACATCCTTCCAAACATCATTCCAAACCTCATTTCACACATCATTCCTCACCTCATTCCACATATCATTCCACAAACCATTCAATACATTATTCCACACATCATTCCACACATCATTCCACACATCATTCCACGTAACATTGAACACAACATTGCACACATCATTCCACACATCATTCCAAATATCATTCCACACCTCATTCCACATATCATTCCACGGATCCTTCCACATCTCATTCCACACATCATTCCACACATCATTCCGCACGTCATTCCATACATCATTCCACACTTCATCCCACACAGCATTCCACACATCATTCCACACAGCATTCCACACATCATTCCACACCTCATTCCGCACATCATTCCACACATCATTCCACACATCATTCCAAACAACATTCCAAACATCATTCCACACCTCATTCCACGTAACATTCCACACATTATTCCAAACTTCATTTCACACATCATCCTCACCTCATTCCACACATCATTCCACACATCATTCAATACATCATTCAATACATCATTCCACATTTCATTCCACACATCATTCCACATATAATTCGACACATCATTCCACACATCAATCCACACATCATTCCACAAGCATTCCACACAGCATTCCACACATCATTCCACACATCATTGCACACATCATTCCACACAGCATTCCAAATATCATTCCACGCATCATTCCACATCTCATTCCGCACGTCATTCACACATCATTCCGCACGTCATGCCATTCATCATTCCACACATCATTCCACACAGCATTCGGCACATCATTGCACACATCATTCCCCACATCATTCCACAGCTCATCCCACACATCATTCCACACATCATTCCACACATCATTCCACACATCATTCCACACCTCATTCCACGCATCATTCCAAACATCATTCCACACAACATTCCACAACATTCCTCAACATTCCACGCATCATTCCACACATCAGTCCACACCTCATTCTACACATCATTCCAAACATCATTCCACACCTCATTTCACACATCATTCCTCACCTCATTCCACACATTATTCCACACATCATTCAATACATCATTCCACATATCATTCCACACATCATTCCACACATCATTCCACATAACATTGAACACAACATTGCACACATCAATACACACATCATTCCAAATATCATTCAACAACTCATTCCACATATCATTCCACGGATCATTCCACATCTCATTCCACACATCAGTCCACACATCATTCCGCACGTCATTCCATTCATCATTCCACACATCATTCCACACAGCATTCCACACATCATTCCACACAGCATTCCACACATCATTCCACACATCATTCCACACATCATTCCACACAGCATTCCACACTTCATTCCACGCCTCATTCCACACGTCATTCCACATATCATTCCACGCATCATTCCACACATCATTCCACACATCATTCTACACCTCATTCCACGCTTCATTCCAAACTTCATTCCACACATCATTCCACAACATTCCTCAACATTCCACACATCATTCCACACATCATTCTACACCTCATTCCACACATCCTTCCAAACATCATTCCAAACCTCATTTCACACATCATTCCTCACCTCATTCCACATATCATTCCACAAACCATTCAATACATTATTCCACACATCATTCCACACATCATTCCACACATCATTCCACGTAACATTGAACACAACATTGCACACATCATTCCACACATCATTCCAAATATCATTCCACACCTCATTCCACATATCATTCCACGGATCCTTCCACATCTCATTCCACACATCATTCCACACATCATTCCGCACGTCATTCCATACATCATTCCACACTTCATCCCACACAGCATTCCACACATCATTCCACACAGCATTCCACACATCATTCCACACCTCATTCCACACATCATTCCACACATCATTCCACACATCATTCCACACATCATTGCAGATATCATTCCACACATCATCACACACATCATTCCACAAAACATTACACACCTCACTGACACATCATTCCACACCTCATTCCACACATAATTCAATACATCATTCCACACCTCATACCACATAACATTCCACGCATCCTTCCACACATCATTCCACACATCATTCCACACATCATTCCACACCTCATTCCACACCTCATTCCACACCTCATTCCGCACATCATTCCACACATCATTCCACACATCATTCCAAACAACATTCCAAACATCATTCCACACCTCATTCCACGTAACATTCCACACATTATTCCAAACTTCATTTCACACATCATTTCTCACCTCATTCCAAACATCATTCCACACATCATTCAATACATCATTCAATACATAATTCCACATTTCATTCCACACATCATTCCACATATAATTCCACACATCATTCCACACATCAATCCACACATCATTCCACAAGCATTCCACACAGCATTCCACACATCATTCCACACATCATTGCACACATCATTCTACACCTCATTCCACACATCCTTCCAAACATCATTCCAAACCTCATTTCACACATCATTCCTCACCTCATTCCACATGTCATTCCACAAACCATTCAATACATTATTCCACACATCATTCCACACATCATTCCACACATCATTCCACGTAACATTGAACACAACATTGCACACATCATTCCACACATCATTCCAAATATCATTCCACACCTCATTCCACATATCATTCCACGGATCCTTCCACATCTCATTCCACACATCATTCCACACATCATTCCGCACGTCATTCCATACATCATTCCACACTTCATCCCACACAGCATTCCACACATCATTCCACACAGCATTCCACACATCATTCCACACCTCATTCCACACATCATTCCACACATCATTCCACACATCATTCCACACATCATTGCAGATATCATTCCACACATCATCACACACATCATTCCACAAAACATTACACACCTCACTGACACATCATTCCACACCTCATTCCACACATAATTCAATACATCATTCCACACCTCATACCACATAACATTCCACGCATCCTTCCACACATCATTCCACACATCATTCCACACATCATTCCACACCTCATTCCACACCTCATTCCACACCTCATTCCGCACATCATTCCACACATCATTCCACACATCATTCCAAACAACATTCCAAACATCATTCCACACCTCATTCCACGTAACATTCCACACATTATTCCAAACTTCATTTCACACATCATTCCTCACCTCATTCCAAACATCATTCCACACATCATTCAATACATCATTCAATACATCATTCCACATTTCATTCCACACATCATTCCACATATAATTCCACACATCATTCCACACATCAATCCACACATCATTCCACAAGCATTCCACACAGCATTCCACACATCATTCCACACATCATTGCACACATCATTCCACACAGCATTCCAAATATCATTCCACGCATCATTCCACATCTCATTCCGCACGTCATTCACACATCATTCCGCACGTCATTCCATTCATCATTCCACACATCATTCCACACAGCATTCCGCACATCATTGCACACCTCATTCCCCACATCATTCCACAGCTCATTCCACACATCATTCCACACATCATTCCACACATCATTCCACACATCATTCCACACCTCATTCCACGCATCATTCCAAACATCATTCCACACAACATTCCACAACATTCCTCAACATTCCACGCATCATTCCACACATCAGTCCACACCTCATTCTACACATCATTCCAAACATCATTCCACACCTCATTTCACACATCATTCCTCACCTCATTCCACACATTATTCCACACATCATTCAATACATCATTCCACATATCATTCCACACATCATTCCACACATCATTCCACATAACATTGAACACAACATTGCACACATCATTACACACATCATTCCAAATATCATTCAACACCTCATTCCACATATCATTCCACGGATCATTCCACATCTCATTCCACACATCATTCCACACATCATTCCGCACGTCATTCCATACATCATTCCACACATCATTCCACACAGCATTCCACACATCATTCCTCACAGCATTCCACACATCATTCCACACATCATTCCACACAGCATTCCACACTTCATTCCACACCTCTTTCCACACGTCATTCCACATATCATTCCACGCATCATTCCACACATCAGTCCACACATCATTCGAAACATCATTCCACACCTCATTCCATACATCATTCCACATATCATTCCAAAGATCATTCCAAACCTCATTCCACATGTCATTCCACACATCATTGCACACATCATTCCACACAGCATTTCAAATATAATTCCACGCATCATTCCACATCTCATTCCGCACGTCATTCCACACATCACTCCGCACGTCATTCCATTCATCATTCCACACATCATTCCACACAGCATTCCACACATCATTGCACACCTCATTCCACACGTCATTCCACACATCATTCCACACATCATTCCATACATCATTCCACACCTCATTCCACACCTCATTCCACCCATCATTCCACATATCATTCCACACATCATTCCACACAGCATTTAAAATATCATTCCACGCATCATTCCACATCTCATTCCGCACGTCATTCCACACATCATTCCGCACGTCATTCCATTCATCACTCCACACATCATTCCACACAGCATTCCACACATCATTGCACAACTCATTCCACACAACATTCCACACATCATTCCACACATTATTCCACACATCATTCCACACCTCATTCCACCCATCATTCCACATATCATTCCACACATCATTCCACACATCATTCTACACCTCATTCCACGCTTCATTCCAAACTTCATTCCACACATCATTCCACAACATTCCTCAACATTCCACACATCATTCCACACATCAGTCCACACCTCATTCCACACATCCTTCCAAACATCATTCCACACCTCATTTCACACATCATTCCTCACCTCATTCCACATATCATTCCAAACACCATTCAATACATCATTCCACACATCATTCCACACATCATTCCACACATCATTCCACGTATCATTGAACGCAACATTGCACACATCATTCCACACATCATTCCAAATATCATTCCACACCTCATTCCACATATCATTCCACGGATCCTTCCACATCTCATTCCACACATCATTCCATACATCATTCCGCACGTCATTCCATACATCGTTCCACACATCATCCCACACAGCATTCCACACATCATTCCACACAGCATTCCACACATCATTCCACACCTCATTCCACACATCATTCCACACATCATTCCACACATCATTCCACACATCATTGCAGATATCATTCCACACATCATTACACACTTCATTCCACAAAACATTCCACACCTCACTGACACATCATTCCACACCTCATTCCACACATAATTCAATACATCATACCACACCTCATACCACATAACATTCCACGCATCCTTCCACACATCATTCCACACATCATTCCAAACATCATTCCACACGTCATTCCACACCTCATTCCACACATCTTTCCACATATCATTCCAAACATCATTCCACACCTCATTCCACACCTCATTCCACCATTACACCCATCATTCCACACATCATTCCACACATCATTCCACACCTCATTCCACATCTCATTCCACACCTCATTCCGCACATCATTCCACACATCATTCCACACATCATGCAAACAACATTCCAAACATCATTCCACACCTCATTCCACGTAACATTCCACACATTATTCCAAACTTCATTTCACACATCATTCCTCACCTCAGTCCACACATCATTCCACATCATTCAATACATCATTCAATACATCATTCCACACATCAATCCACACATCATTCCACAAGCATTCCACACAGCATTCCACACATCATTCCACACATCATTGCACACATCATTCCACACAGCATTCCAAATATCATTCCACGCATCATTCCACATCTCATTCCGCACGTCATTCCACACATCATTCCGCACCACATTCCACCCATCATTCCACATATCATTGACACATCATTCCACACATCATTCCACACCTTATTCCACGCATCATTCCAAACATCATTCCACACAACATTCCACAACATTCCTCAACATTCCACACATCATTCCACACATCAGTCCACACCTCATTCTACACATCATTCCAAACATCATTCCACACCTCATTTCACACATCATTCCTCACCTCATGCCACACATTATTCCACACATCATTCAATACATCATTCCACATATCATTCCACACATCATTCCACACATCATTCCACATAACATTGAACACAACATTGCACACATCATTACACACATCATTCCAAATATCATTCAACACCTCATTCCACATATCATTCCACGGATAATTCCACATCTCATTCCACACATCATTCCACACATCATTCCGCACGTCATTCCATACATCATTCCACACATCATTCCACACAGCATTCCACACATCATTCCACACAGCATTCCACACATCATTCCACACATCATTCCACACATCATTCCACACAGCATTCCACACTTCATTCCACACCTCATTCCACACGTCATTCCACATATCATTCCACGCATCATTCCACACATCATTCCACACATCATTCCAAACATCATTCCACACCTCATTCCATACATCATTCCACATATCATTCCAAAGATCATTCCACACCTCATTCCACACGTCATTCCACACCTCATTACACCCATCATTCCACACACCATTCCACACATCATTCCACACCTCATTCCACACCTCATTCCACACCTCATTCCGCACATCATTCCACACATCACTCCAAACATCATTCCACACCTCATTCCACATAACATTCCACACATCATTCCAAACTTCATTTCACACATCATTCCTCACCTCATTCCAAACATCATTCCACACATCATTCAATACATCATTCAATATATCATTCCACATATCATTCCACACATCATTCCACACATCAGTCCACACATCATTCCACACATTATTGCACGCATCATTCCACACAGCATTCTAAATATCATTCCACGCATCTTTCCACATCTCATTCCGCACGTCATTCCACACATCATTCCGCACGTCATTCCTTTCATCATTCCACACATCATTCCACACAGCATTCCACACATCATTGCACACCTCATTCCACACATCAATCCACACATCATTCCACACATCATTCCACACATCATTCCACACCTCATTCCACCCATCATTCCACATATCATTCCACACATCATTCCACACAGCATTCTACACCTCATTCCACGCTTCATTCCAAACTTCATTCCACACATCATTCCACAACATTCCTCAACATTCCACACATCATTCCACACATCATTCAATACATCATTCCACACATCATTCCACACATCATTCCACACATCATTCCACACCTCATTCCACACTTCATTACACCCCTCATTACACACATCATTCCACACATCATTCCACACCTCATTCCACACATCATGCCACACCTCATTCCGCACATCATTCCACACATCATTCCACACATCATTGCAAACAACATTCCAAACATCATTCCACACCTCATTCCTCGTAACATTCCACACATTATTCCAAACTTCATTTCACACATCATTCCTCACCTCATTCCACACATCATTCCACACATCATTCAATACATCATTCAATACATCATTCCACATATCATTCCACACATCATTCCACACATCATTCCACACATCATTCCACACATCAATCCACACATCATTCCACAAGCATTCCACACCGCATTCCACACATCGTTCCACACATCATTGCACACATCATTCCACACAGCATTCCAAATATCATTCCACGCATCATTCCACATCTCATTCCGCACGTCATTCCACACATCATTCCGCACGTCATTCCATTCATCATTCCACACATCATTCCACACAGCATTCCGCACATCATTGCACACCTCATTCCACACATCATTCCACATATCATTGCACACATCATTCCACACAGCATTTCAAATATAATTCCACGCATCATTCCACATCTCATTCCGCACGTCATTCCACACATCACTCCGCACGTCATTCCATTCATCATTCCACACATCATTCCACACAGCATTCCACACATCATTGCACACCTCATTTTACACATAATTCCACACATCATTCCATACATCATTCCACACCTCATTCCACACCTCATTCCACCCATCATTCCACATATCATTCCACACATCATTCCACACAACATTCTAAATATCATTCCACGCATCATTCCACATCTCATTCCGCACGTCATTCCACACATCATTCCGCACGTCATTCCATTCATCACTCCACACATCATTCCACACAGCATTCCACACATCATTGCACAACTCATTCCACACATCATTCCACACATCATTCCACACATCATTCCATACCTCATTCCACACCTCATTCCACCCATCATTCCACATATCATTCCACACATCATTCCACACAACATTCTAAATATCATTCCACGCATCATTCCACATCTCATTCCGCACGTCATTCCACACATCATTCCGCACGTCATTCCATTCATCACTCCACACATCATTCCACACAGCATTCCACACATCATTGCACAACTCATTCCACACATCATTCCACACATCATTCCACACATAATTCCACACATCATTCCACACCTCATTCCACACATCATTCCACACATCATTCCACACATCATTCCACACATCATTGCAGATATCATTCCACACATCATTACACACTTCATTCCACAAAACATTCCACACCTCACTGACACATCATTCCACACCTCATTCCACACATAATTCAATACATCATACCACACCTCATACGACATAACATTCCACGCATCCTTCCACACATCATTCCACACATCATTCCAAACATCATTCCACACGTCATTCCACACCTCATTCCACACATCTTTCCACATATCATTCCAAACATCATTCCACACCTCATTCCACACCTCATTCCACCATTACACCCATCATTCCACACATCATTCCACACATCATTCCACACCTCATTCCACACCTCATTCCACACCTCATTCCGCACATCATTCCACACATCATTCCACACATCATGCAAACAACATTCCAAACATCATTCCACACCTCATTCCACGTAACATTCCACACATTATTCCAAACTTCATTTCACACATCATTCCTCACCTCAGTCCACACATCATTCCACATCATTCAATACATCATTCAATACATCATTCCACATATCATTCCACACATCATTCCACATATCATTCCACACATCATTCCACACATCAATCCACACATCATTCCACAAGCATTCCACACAGCATTCCACACATCATTCCACACATCATTGCACACATCATTCCACACAGCATTCCAAATATCATTCCACGCATCATTCCACATCTCATTCCGCACGTCATTCCACACATCATTCCGCACCTCATTCCACCCATCATTCCACATATCATTCCACACATCATTCCACACATCATTCCACACCTTATTCCACGCATCATTCCAAACATCATTCCACACAACATTCCACAACATTCCTCAACATTCCACACATCATTCCACACATCAGTCCACACCTCATTCTACACATCATTCCAAACATCATTCCACACCTCATTTCACACATCATTCCTCACCTCATGCCACACATTATTCCACACATCATTCAATACATCATTCCACATATCATTCCACACATCATTCCACACATCATTCCACATAACATTGAACGCAACATTGCACACATCATTACACACATCATTCCAAATATCATTCAACACCTCATTCCACATATCATTCCACGGATCATTCCACATCTCATTCCACACATCATTCCACACATCATTCCGCACGTCATTCCATACATCATTCCACACATCATTCCACACAGCATTCCACACATCATTCCACACAGCATTCCACACATCATTCCACACATCATTCCACACATCATTCCACACAGCATTCCACACTTCATTCCACACCTCATTCCACACGTCATTCCACATATCATTCCACGCATCATTCCACACATCATTCCACACATCATTCCAAACATCATTCCACACCTCATTCCATACATCATTCCACATATCATTCCAAAGATCATTCCACACCTCATTCCACACGTCATTCCACACCTCATTACACCCATCATTCCACACATCATTCCACACATCATTCCACACCTCATTCCACACCTCATTCCACACCTCATTCCGCACATCATTCCAGACATCATTCCACACATCATTCCACACATCATTCCAAACATCATTCCACACCTCATTCCACATAACATTCCACACATCATTCCAAACTTCATTTCACACATCATTCCTCACCTCATTCCACACATCATTCCACACATCATTCCACACATCAGTCCACACATCATTCCACACATCAATCCACACATCATTCCACAAGCATTCCACACCGCATTCCACACATCATTCCACACATTATTGCACGCATCATTCCACACAGCATTCTAAATATCATTCCGCACGTCATTCCTTTCATCATTCCACACATCATTCCACACAGCATTCCACACATCATTGCACACCTCATTCCACACATCAATCCACACATCATTCCACACATCATTCCACACATCATTCCACACCTCATTCCACCCATCATTCCACATATCATTCCACACATCAATCCACACAGCATTCTACACCTCATTCCACGCTTCATTCCAAACTTCATTCCACACATCATTCCACAACATTCCTCAACATTCCACACATCATTCCACACATCAGTCCACACCTCATTCCACACCTCACTGACACATCATTCCACACCTCATTCCACACATAATTCAATACATCATTCCACACCTCATACCACATAACATTCCACGCATCCTTCCACACATCATTCCACACATCATTCCAAACATCATTCCACACCTCATTCCACACCTCATTCCACACTTCATTACACCCCTCATTCCACACATCATTCCACACATAATACCACATAACATTCCACGCATCCTTCCACACATCATTCCACACATCATTCCAAACATCATTCCACACCTCATTCCACACCTCATTCCGCACATCATTCCACACATCATTCCACACATCATTCCAACAACATTCCAAACATCATTCCACACCTCATTCCACGTAACATTCCACACATTATTCCAAACTTCATTTCACACATCATTCGTCACCTCATTCCACACATCATTCCACACATCATTCAATACATCATTCAATACATCATTCCACATATCATTCCACACATCATTCCACACATCATTCCACACATCATTCCACACATCAATCCACACATCATTCCACAAGCATTCCACACCGCATTCCACACATCATTCCACACATCATTGCACACATCATTCCACACAGCATTCCAAATATCATTCCACGCATCATTAGGCATCTCATTCCGCACGTCATTCCACACATCATTCCGCACGTCATTCCATTCATCATTCCACACATCATTCCACACAGCATTCCGCACATCATTGCACACCTCATTCCACACATCATTCCACACATCATTCCACACATCATTCCACACATCATTCTACACCTCATTCCACACTTCATTCCACCCAACATTCCACATATCATTCCACACATCATTCCACACATCATTCCACACCTCATTCCACGCATCATTCCAAACATCATTCCACACAACATTCCACAACATTCCTCAACATTCCACACATCATTCCACACATCAGTCCACACCTCATTCTACACATCATTCCAAACATCATTCCACACAACATTCCACAACATTCCTCAACATTCCACACCTCATTTCACACATCATTCCTCACCTCATTCCACACATCATTCCACAGATCATTCAATACATCATTCCACATATCATTCCACACATCATTCCAGACATCATTCCACATAACATTGAACACAACATTGCACACATCATAACACACATAATTCCAAATATCATTCAACACCTCATTCCACATATCATTCCACATCTCATTCCACACATCATTCCACACATCTTTCCGCACGTCATTCCATACATCATTCGACACATTATCCCACACAGCATTCCACACATCATTCCACACAGCATTCAACACATCATTCCACACATCATTCCACACATCATTCCACACAGCATTCCACACATAATTCCACACAGCATTCCACACATCATTCCACACAACATTCCACATCTCTTTCCACACATCATTCCTCACCTCATTCCACACATCATTCCACACATCATTCCACACCTCATTCCACAAATCATTACACAAATCATTCCACATATCATTCCACAAATCATTCCACACATCATTGACACATCATTCCACACCTCATTCCACACATCATTCCACACATCATTCCGACACACCATTCCACACATCCTTCCACAAATCATTCAACACATCATTCCGCAAATCATTCCAAACTTCATTCCACACCTCATTCCACACATCATTCCACATATCATTCCACACATCATTCCACAGATCATTCCACACATCATTCCACACCTCATTCCACACCTCATTCCACACCTCATTACTCCCATCATTCCACACATCATTCCACACATCATTCCACACCTCATTCCACACCTCATTCCAAACATCATTCCACACATCATTCCACACATCATTCCAAACATCATTCCAAACAACATTCCACACCTCATTCCACATAACATTCCACACATTATTCCAAACTTCATTTCACACATCATTCTTCACCTCATTCCACACATCATTCCACACATCATTCAATACATCATTCCACACATCATTCCACACATCATTCCAAACATCATTCCACACATCATTCCACACAGCAATCCACACATCATTCCACAAGCATTCCACACATCATTCAATACAGCATTCCACATATTATTCCACATCTCTTTCCACACACCATTCCTCACCTCATTCCACACATCATTCCACACATCATTCCACACCTCATTCCACAAATCATTACACAAATCATTCCACACATCATTCCACAAATCATTCCACACATCATTGATACATCATTCCACACCTCATTCCGACACACCATTCCACACATCCTTCCACAAATCATTCAATACATCATTCCACACATCATTCCACACATCATTCCACACCTCATTCCACACCTCATTCCTCACATCATTCCACACGTAATTCCACACACCATTCCAAACATCATTCCAAACATCATTCCACACCTCATTCCACATAACATTCCACACATCATTCCAAACTTCATTTCACACATCATTCCTCACCTCATTCCACACATCATTCCACACATCATTCAATACATCATTCAATACCTCATTCCACATATCATTCCACACATCATTCCACACATCATTCCACACATCATTCCACACATCATTCCACACATCAATCCACACATAATTCCACAAGCATTCCACACATCATTCCACACATCATTGCACACATTATTCCACACAGCATTTCAAATATCATTCCATGCATCATTCCACATCTCATTCCGCACGTCATTCCACACATCATTCCGCACGTCATTCCATTCATCATTCCCCACATCATTCCACACAGCATTCCACACATCATTGCACAGCTCATTCCACAAACCATTCCACACATCATTCCACATATCATTCCACACATCATTCCACACATCATTCCACACCTCATTCCACGCTTCATTCCAAACATCATTCCACACATCATTCCACAACATTCCTCAACATTACACACATCATTCCACACATCAGTCCACACCTCATTCCACACATCATTCGAAACATCATTCCACACCGCATTTCACACATCATTCCTCACCTCATTCCACACATCATTCCACACATCATTCCACACATCATTCCACACCTCATTCCACGCATCATTCCAAACATCATTCCACACAGCATTCCAGACATCATTCCACACAGCATTCCAAACATCATTCCACACATCATTCCATATCTCATTCCACATATCATTCCACACAGCATTCCAAACATCATTCCACACATCATTCCACACATCATTCCACACAGCATTCCACACATCATTCCACACAGCATTCCACATCTCATTCCACACCTCATTCCACACCTCATTACACCCATCATTCCACATAACATTCCACACATCATTCCACAGCTCATTCCACACCTCATTCCACACATCATTCCACACATCATTCCACACATCATTCCAAACATCATTCCATACATCATTCCACACCTCATTCCACATAACATTCCACACATCATTCCAAACTTCATTTCACACATCATTCCTCACCTCATTCCACACATCATTCCACACATCATTCAATACATCATTCAATACATCATTCCCCATATCATTCCACACATCATTCCACACATCATTCCACAAATCATTCCACACATCATTCCACAAATCATTCCACACATCATTCCACACATCAATCCACACATCATTCCACAAGCATTCCACACCGCATTCCACACATCATTCCACACATCATTTGACACATCATTCCACACAGCATTTCAAATATAATTCCACGCATCATTCCACATCTCATTCCGCACGTCATTCCACACATCACTCCGCACGTCATTCCATTCATCATTCCACACATCATTCCACACAGCATTCCACACATCATTGCACACCTCATTCCACACATCATTCCACACATCATTCCACACATCATTCCAAACATCATTCCACACCTCATTCCACAACTCATTCCACCCATCATTCCACATATCATTCCACGCATCATTCCACACAGCATTCTAAATATCATTCCACGCATCATTCCACATCTCATTCCGCACGTCATTCCACACATCATTCCGCACGTCATTCCATTCATCACTCCACACATCATTCCACACAGCATTCCACACATCATTGCACACCTCATTCCACACATCATTCCACACATAATTCCACACATCATTCCACACATCATTCCACACCTCATTCCACCCATCATTCCACATATCATTCCACACATCATTCCACACATCATTCTACACCACATTCCACGCTTCATTCCAAACTTCATTCCACACATCATTCCACAACATTCCTCAACATTCCACACATCATTCCACACATCAGTCCACACCTCATTCCACACATCCTTCCAACCATCATTCCACACCTCATTTCACACATCATTCCTCACCTCATTCCACATATCATTCCACACACCATTCAATACATCATTCCACACATCATTCCACACATCATTCCACACATCATTCCACGTAACATTGAACACAACATTGCACACATCATTCCACACATCATTCCAAATATCATTCCACACCTCATTCCACATATCATTCCACGGATCCTTCCACATCTCATTCCACACATCATTCCACACATCATTCCGCACGTCATTCCATACATCATTCCACACATCATCCCACACAGCATTCCACACAGCATTCCACACATCATTCCACACCTCATTCCACACATCATTCCACACATCATTCCACACATCATTCCACACATCATTGCAGATATAATTCCACACATCATTACACACATCATTCCACAAAACAGTCCACACGTCACTGACACATCATTCCACACCTCATTCCACACATAATTCAATACATCATTCCACACTTCATACCAAATAACATTCCACGCATGCTTCCACACATCATTAAACACATCATTCCAAACATCATTCCACACGTCATTCCACACCTCATTCCACACATCTTTCTACATATCATTCCAAACATCATTCCACACCTCATTCCACACCTCATTCCACACAGCATTCCACACATCATTCCACACAGCATTCCAATTCTCATTCCACACTTCATTCCACACCTCATTACACCCATCATTCCACATATCATTCCACACATCATTCCATACCTCATTCCACACCTCATTCCACACATCATTCCACACATCATTCCACACATCATTCCAAACATCATTCCATACATCATTCCACACCTCATTCCACACATCATTCCAAACTTCATTTCACACATCATTCCTCACCTCATTCCACACATCATTCCACACATCATTCAATAGATCATTCAATACATCATTCCATATATCATTCCACACATCATTCGACACATCATTCCACACATCATTCCACACATCATTCCAAACATCAATCCACACATCATTCCACAAGCATTCCACACCGCATTCCACACATCGTTCCGCACATCATTGCACACATCATTCCACACAGCATTTCAAATATAATTCCACGCATCATTCCATATCTCATTCCGCACGTTATTCCACACATCACTCCGCACGTCATTCCATTCATCACTCCACACATCATTCCACACAGCATTCCACACATCATTGCACACCTCATTCCACACATCATTCCACACATCATTCCACACATCATTCCATACATCATTCCACACCTCTTTCCACACCTCATTCCACCCATCATTCCACATATCATTCCACACATCATTCCACATATCATTCCACACCTCATTCCACGCATCATTCCAAACATCATTCCACACAGCATTCCAGACATCATTCACACAGCATTCCAAACATCATTCCACACATCATACCACATCTCATTCCACACATCATTCCACACAGCATTCCACACATCATTCCACACATCATTCCACACATCATTCCACACAGCATTCCACACATCATTCCACACAGCATTCCACATCTCATTCCACACCTCATTCCACACCTCATTACAACCATCATTCCACATAACATTCCACACATCATTCCACACCTCATTCCACACCTCATTCCACACATCATTCCACACATCATTCCACACATCATTCCAAACATCATTCCATACATCACTCTACACCTCATTCCACATAACATTCCACACATCATTCCAAACTTCATTTCACACATCATTCCTCACCTCATTCCACACATCATTCCACACATCATTCAATACATCATTCAATACATCATTCCCCATATCATTCCACAAATCATTCCACACATCATTCCACACATCATTCCACACATCATTCCACACATCAATCCACACATCATTCCACAAGCATTCCACACCGCATTCCACACATCATATCACATATCATTCCACACATCATTCCACACATAATTCTACACCTCATTCCACGCTTCATTCCAAACTTCAATCCACACATCATTCCACAACATTCTCAACATTCCACACATCATTCCACACATCAGTCCACACCTCATTCCACACATCCTTCCAACCATCATTCCACACCTCATTTCACACATCATTCCTCACCTCATTCCACATATCATTCCACAGACCATTCAATACAATATTCCACACATCATTCCACACATCATTCCACACATCATTCCACGTAACATTGAACACAACATTGCACACATCATTCCGCACATCATTCCAAATATCATTCCACACCTCATTCCACATATCATTCCACGGATCCTTCCACATCTCATTCCACACATCATTCCACACATCATTCCGCACGTCATTCCATACATCATTCCACACATCATCCCACACAGCATTCCACACATCATTCCACACAGCATTCCACACATCATTCCACACCTCATTCCACACATCATTCCACACATCATTCCACACATCATTCCAAACATCATTGCAGATATCATTCCACACATAATTACACACATCATTCCACAAAACATTCCACACCTCACTGACACATCATTCCACACCTCATTCCACACATAATTCAATACATCATTCCAAAGCTTATACCACATAACATTCCACGCATCCTTCCACACATCTTTCCACACATCATTCCAAACATCATTCCACACGTCATTCCACACCTCATTCCACACATCTTTCCACATATCATTCCAAACATCATTCCACACCTCATTCCACACCTCATTCCACACTTCATTACACCCATCATTCCACACATCATTCCACACATCATTCCACACATCATTCCGCACGTCATTCCATACATCATTCCACACATCATCCCACACAGCATTCCATACATCATTCCACACAGCTTTCCACACATCATTCCACACATCATTCCACACAGCATTCCACACATCATTCCACACAGCATTCCACATCTCATTCCACACTTCATTCCACACCTCATTACACCCATCATTCCACATATCATTCCACACATCATTCCATACCTCCTTCCACACCTCATTCCACACATCATTCCACACATCATTCCACACATCATTCCAAACATCATTCCATACATCATTCCACACCTCATTCCACATAACATTCCACACATCATTCCAAACTTCATTTCACACAACATTCCTCACCTCATTCCACACATCATTCCACACATCATTCAATACATCATTCAATACATCATTCCACATATCATTCCACACATCATTCCACACATCATTCCACACATCATTCCACACATCATTCCACACATCAATCCACACATCATTCCACAAGCATTCCACACCGCATTCCACACATCATTCCGCACATCATTGCACACCTCATTCCACACATCATTCCACACATCATTCCACACATCATTCCAAACATCATTCCACACCTCATTCCACAACTCATTCCACCCATCATTCCACATATCATTCCACGCATCATTCCACACAGCATTCTAAATATCATTCCACGCATCATTCCACATCTCATTCCGCACGTCATTCCACACATCATTCCGCACGTCATTCCATTCATCACTCCACACATCATTCCACACAGCATTCCACACATCATTGCACACCTCATTCCACACATCATTCCACACATCATTCCACACATCATTCCGACACACCATTCCACACATCCTTCCACAAATCATTCAACACATCATTCCGCAAATCATTCCAAACTTCATTCCACACCTCATTCCACACCTCATTCCACATATCATTCCACACATCATTCCACACATCATTCCACACATCATTCCACACCTCATTCCACACCTCATTCCACACCTCATTACTCCCATCATTCCACACATCATTCCACACATCATTCCACACCTCATTCCACACCTCATTCCAAACATCATTCCACACATCATTCCACACATCATTCCAAACATCATTCCAAACAACATTCCACACCTCATTCCACATAACATTCCACACATTATTCCAAACTTCATTTCACACATCATTCTTCACCTCATTCCACACATCATTCCACACATCATTCAATACATCATTCCACACATCATTCCACACATCATTCCACATAGCAATCCACACATCATTCCACAAGCATTCCACACATCATTCAATACATCATTCCACATATCATTCCACACATCATTCCACACATCATTCCAAACATCATTCCACACATCATTCCACACAGCAATCCACACATCATTCCACAAGCATTCCACACATCATTCAATACAGCATTCCACATATTATTCCACATCTCTTTCCACACACCATTCCTCACCTCATTCCACACATCATTCCACACATCATTCCACACCTCATTCCACAAATCATTACACAAATCATTCCACACATCATTCCACAAATCATTCCACACATCATTGATACATCATTCCACACCTCATTCCGACACACCATTCCACACATCCTTCCACAAATCATTCAATACATCATTCCACACATCACTCCAAACTTCATTCCACACCTCATTCCACACCTCATTCCACATATCATTCCACGCATCATTCCACACGTCATTCCACACATCATTCCAAACATCATTCCACACCTTATTCCACACCTCATTCCATACATAATTCCACATATCATTCCAAACATCATTCCACACCTCATTCCCCACCTCATTCCACACCTCATTACTCCCATCATTCCACACATCATTCCACACATCATTCCACACCTCATTCCACACCTCATTCCTCACATCATTCCACACGTAATTCCACACACCATTCCAAACATCATTCCAAACATCATTCCACACCTCATTCCACATAACATTCCACACATCATTCCAAACTTCATTTCACACATCATTCCTCACCTCATTCCACACATCATTCCACACATCATTCAATACATCATTCAATACCTCATTCCACATATCATTCCACACATCATTCCACACATCATTCCACACATCATTCCACACATCATTCCACACATCAATCCACACATAATTCCACAAGCATTCCACACATCATTCCACACATCATTGCACACATTATTCCACACAGCATTTCAAATATCATTCCATGCATCATTCCACATCTCATTCCGCACGTCATTCCACACATCATTCCGCACGTCATTCCATTCATCATTCCCCACATCATTCCACACAGCATTCCACACATCATTGCACAGCTCATTCCACAAACCATTCCACACATCATTCCACATATCATTCCACACATCATTCCACACATCATTCCACACCTCATTCCACGCTTCATTCCAAACATCATTCCACACATCATTCCACAACATTCCTCAACATTACACACATCATTCCACACATCAGTCCACACCTCATTCCACACATCATTCGAAACATCATTCCACACCGCATTTCACACATCATTCCTCACCTCATTCCACACATCATTCCACACATCATTCCACACATCATTCCACACCTCATTCCACGCATCATTCCAAACATCATTCCACACAGCATTCCAGACATCATTCCACACAGCATTCCAAACATCATTCCACACATCATTCCATATCTCATTCCACATATCATTCCACACAGCATTCCAAACATCATTCCACACATCATTCCACACATCATTCCACACAGCATTCCACACATCATTCCACACAGCATTCCACATCTCATTCCACACCTCATTCCACACCTCATTACACCCATCATTCCACATAACATTCCACACATCATTCCACAGCTCATTCCACACCTCATTCCACACATCATTCCACACATCATTCCACACATCATTCCAAACATCATTCCATACATCATTCCACACCTCATTCCACATAACATTCCACACATCATTCCAAACTTCATTTCACACATCATTCCTCACCTCATTCCACACATCATTCCACACATCATTCAATACATCATTCAATACATCATTCCCCATATCATTCCACAAATCATTCCACACATCATTCCACATATTATTCCACATCTCTTTCCACACACCATTCCTCACCTCATTCCACACATCATTCCACACATCATTCCACACCTCATTCCACAAATCATTACACAAATCATTCCACACATCATTCCACAAATCATTCCACACATCATTGATACATCATTCCACACCTCATTCCGACACACCATTCCACACATCCTTCCACAAATCATTCAATACATCATTCCACACATCATTCCAAACTTCATTCCACACCTCATTCCACACCTCATTCCACATATCATTCCACGCATCATTCCACACGTCATTCCACACATCATTCCAAACATCATTCCACACCTTATTCCACACCTCATTCCATACATAATTCCACATATCATTCCAAACATCATTCCACACCTCATTCCCCACCTCATTCCACACCTCATTACTCCCATCATTCCACACATCATTCCACACATCATTCCACACCTCATTCCACACCTCATTCCTCACATCATTCCACACGTAATTCCACACACCATTCCAAACATCATTCCAAACATCATTCCACACCTCATTCCACATAACATTCCACACATCATTCCAAACTTCATTTCACACATCATTCCTCACCTCATTCCACACATCATTCCACACATCATTCAATACATCATTCAATACCTCATTCCACATATCATTCCACACATCATTCCACACATCATTCCACACATCATTCCACACATCATTCCACACATCAATCCACACATAATTCCACAAGCATTCCACACATCATTCGACACATCATTCCACACATCATTCCACACATCATTCCAAACATCAATCCACACATCATTCCACAAGCATTCCACACCGCATTCCACACATCGTTCCGCACATCATTGCACACATCATTCCACACAGCATTTCAAATATAATTCCACGCATCATTCCATATCTCATTCCGCACGTTATTCCACACATCACTCCGCACGTCATTCCATTCATCACTCCACACATCATTCCACACAGCATTCCACACATCATTGCACACCTCATTCCACACATCATTCCACACATCATTCCACACATCATTCCATACATCATTCCACACCTCTTTCCACACCTCATTCCACCCATCATTCCACATATCATTCCACACATCATTCCACATATCATTCCACACCTCATTCCACGCATCATTCCAAACATCATTCCACACAGCATTCCAGACATCATTCACACAGCATTCCAAACATCATTCCACACATCATACCACATCTCATTCCACACATCATTCCACACAGCATTCCACACATCATTCCACACATCATTCCACACATCATTCCACACAGCATTCCACACATCATTCCACACAGCATTCCACATCTCATTCCACACCTCATTCCACACCTCATTACAACCATCATTCCACATAACATTCCACACATCATTCCACACCTCATTCCACACCTCATTCCACACATCATTCCACACATCATTCCACACATCATTCCAAACATCATTCCATACATCACTCTACACCTCATTCCACATAACATTCCACACATCATTCCAAACTTCATTTCACACATCATTCCTCACCTCATTCCACACATCATTCCACACATCATTCAATACATCATTCAATACATCATTCCCCATATCATTCCACAAATCATTCCACACATCATTCCACACATCATTCCACACATCATTCCACACATCAATCCACACATCATTCCACAAGCATTCCACACCGCATTCCACACATCATATCACATATCATTCCACACATCATTCCACACATAATTCTACACCTCATTCCACGCTTCATTCCAAACTTCAATCCACACATCATTCCACAACATTCTCAACATTCCACACATCATTCCACACATCAGTCCACACCTCATTCCACACATCCTTCCAACCATCATTCCACACCTCATTTCACACATCATTCCTCACCTCATTCCACATATCATTCCACAGACCATTCAATACAATATTCCACACATCATTCCACACATCATTCCACACATCATTCCACGTAACATTGAACACAACATTGCACACATCATTCCGCACATCATTCCAAATATCATTCCACACCTCATTCCACATATCATTCCACGGATCCTTCCACATCTCATTCCACACATCATTCCACACAACATTCCGCACGTCATTCCATACATCATTCCACACATCATCCCACACAGCATTCCACACATCATTCCACACAGCATTCCACACATCATTCCACACCTCATTCCACACATCATTCCACACATCATTCCACACATCATTCCAAACATCATTGCAGATATCATTCCACACATAATTACACACATCATTCCACAAAACATTCCACACCTCACTGACACATCATTCCACACCTCATTCCACACATAATTCAATACATCATTCCAAAGCTTATACCACATAACATTCCACGCATCCTTCCACACATCTTTCCACACATCATTCCAAACATCATTCCACACGTCATTCCACACCTCATTCCACACATCTTTCCACATATCATTCCAAACATCATTCCACACCTCATTCCACACCTCATTCCACACTTCATTACACCCATCATTCCACACATCATTCCACACATCATTCCACACATCATTCCGCACGTCATTCCATACATCATTCCACACATCATCCCACACAGCATTCCATACATCATTCCACACAGCTTTCCACACATCATTCCACACATCATTCCACACATCATTCCACACAGCATTCCACACATCATTCCACACAGCATTCCACATCTCATTCCACACTTCATTCCACACCTCATTACACCCATCATTCCACATATCATTCCACACATCATTCCATACCTCCTTCCACACCTCATTCCACACATCATTCCACACATCATTCCACACATCATTCCAAACATCATTCCATACATCATTCCACACCTCATTCCACATAACATTCCACACATCATTCCAAACTTCATTTCACACAACATTCCTCACCTCATTCCACACATCATTCCACACATCATTCAATACATCATTCAATACATCATTCCACATATCATTCCACACATCATTCCACACATCATTCCACACATCATTCCACACATCATTCCACACATCAATCCACACATCATTCCACAAGCATTCCACACCGCATTCCACACATCATTCCGCACATCATTGCACACCTCATTCCACACATCATTCCACACATCATTCCACACATCATTCCAAACATCATTCCACACCTCATTCCACAACTCATTCCACCCATCATTCCACATATCATTCCACGCATCATTCCACACAGCATTCTAAATATCATTCCACGCATCATTCCACATCTCATTCCGCACGTCATTCCACACATCATTCCGCACGTCATTCCATTCATCACTCCACACATCATTCCACACAGCATTCCACACATCATTGCACACCTCATTCCACACATCATTCCACACATCATTCCACACATCATTCCGACACACCATTCCACACATCCTTCCACAAATCATTCAACACATCATTCCGCAAATCATTCCAAACTTCATTCCACACCTCATTCCACACCTCATTCCACATATCATTCCACACATCATTCCACACATCATTCCACACATCATTCCACACCTCATTCCACACCTCATTCCACACCTCATTACTCCCATCATTCCACACATCATTCCACACATCATTCCACACCTCATTCCACACCTCATTCCAAACATCATTCCACACATCATTCCACACATCATTCCAAACATCATTCCAAACAACATTCCACACCTCATTCCACATAACATTCCACACATTATTCCAAACTTCATTTCACACATCATTCTTCACCTCATTCCACACATCATTCCACACATCATTCAATACATCATTCCACACATCATTCCACACATCATTCCACATAGCAATCCACACATCATTCCACAAGCATTCCACACATCATTCAATACATCATTCCACATATCATTCCACACATCATTCCACACATCATTCCAAACATCATTCCACACATCATTCCACACAGCAATCCACACATCATTCCACAAGCATTCCACACATCATTCAATACAGCATTCCACATATTATTCCACATCTCTTTCCACACACCATTCCTCACCTCATTCCACACATCATTCCACACATCATTCCACACCTCATTCCACAAATCATTACACAAATCATTCCACACATCATTCCACAAATCATTCCACACATCATTGATACATCATTCCACACCTCATTCCGACACACCATTCCACACATCCTTCCACAAATCATTCAATACATCATTCCACACATCACTCCAAACTTCATTCCACACCTCATTCCACACCTCATTCCACATATCATTCCACGCATCATTCCACACGTCATTCCACACATCATTCCAAACATCATTCCACACCTTATTCCACACCTCATTCCATACATAATTCCACATATCATTCCAAACATCATTCCACACCTCATTCCCCACCTCATTCCACACCTCATTACTCCCATCATTCCACACATCATTCCACACATCATTCCACACCTCATTCCACACCTCATTCCTCACATCATTCCACACGTAATTCCACACACCATTCCAAACATCATTCCAAACATCATTCCACACCTCATTCCACATAACATTCCACACATCATTCCAAACTTCATTTCACACATCATTCCTCACCTCATTCCACACATCATTCCACACATCATTCAATACATCATTCAATACCTCATTCCACATATCATTCCACACATCATTCCACACATCATTCCACACATCATTCCACACATCATTCCACACATCAATCCACACATAATTCCACAAGCATTCCACACATCATTCCACACATCATTGCACACATTATTCCACACAGCATTTCAAATATCATTCCATGCATCATTCCACATCTCATTCCGCACGTCATTCCACACATCATTCCGCACGTCATTCCATTCATCATTCCCCACATCATTCCACACAGCATTCCACACATCATTGCACAGCTCATTCCACAAACCATTCCACACATCATTCCACATATCATTCCACACATCATTCCACACATCATTCCACACCTCATTCCACGCTTCATTCCAAACATCATTCCACACATCATTCCACAACATTCCTCAACATTACACACATCATTCCACACATCAGTCCACACCTCATTCCACACATCATTCGAAACATCATTCCACACCGCATTTCACACATCATTCCTCACCTCATTCCACACATCATTCCACACATCATTCCACACATCATTCCACACCTCATTCCACGCATCATTCCAAACATCATTCCACACAGCATTCCAGACATCATTCCACACAGCATTCCAAACATCATTCCACACATCATTCCATATCTCATTCCACATATCATTCCACACAGCATTCCAAACATCATTCCACACATCATTCCACACATCATTCCACACAGCATTCCACACATCATTCCACACAGCATTCCACATCTCATTCCACACCTCGTTCCACACCTCATTACACCCATCATTCCACATAACATTCCACACATCATTCCACAGCTCATTCCACACCTCATTCCACACATCATTCCACACATCATTCCACACATCATTCCAAACATCATTCCATACATCATTCCACACCTCATTCCACATAACATTCCACACATCATTCCAAACTTCATTTCACACATCATTCCTCACCTCATTCCACACATCATTCCACACATCATTCAATACATCATTCAATACATCATTCCCCATATCATTCCACAAATCATTCCACACATCATTCCACATATTATTCCACATCTCTTTCCACACACCATTCCTCACCTCATTCCGCACATCATTCCACACATCATTCCACACCTCATTCCACAAATCATTACACAAATCATTCCACACATCATTCCACAAATCATTCCACACATCATTGATACATCATTCCACACCTCATTCCGACACACCATTCCACACATCCTTCCACAAATCATTCAATACATCATTCCACACATCATTCCAAACTTCATTCCACACCTCATTCCACACCTCATTCCACATATCATTCCACGCATCATTCCACACGTCATTCCACACATCATTCCAAACATCATTCCACACCTTATTCCACACCTCATTCCATACATAATTCCACATATCATTCCAAACATCATTCCACACCTCATTCCCCACCTCATTCCACACCTCATTACTCCCATCATTCCACACATCATTCCACACATCATTCCACACCTCATTCCACACCTCATTCCTCACATCATTCCACACGTAATTCCACACACCATTCCAAACATCATTCCAAACATCATTCCACACCTCATTCCACATAACATTCCACACATCATTCCAAACTTCATTTCACACATCATTCCTCACCTCATTCCACACATCATTCCACACATCATTCAATACATCATTCAATACCTCATTCCACATATCATTCCACACATCATTCCACACATCATTCCACACATCATTCCACACATCATTCCACACATCAATCCACACATAATTCCACAAGCATTCCACACATCATTCCACACATCATTGCACACATTATTCCACACAGCATTTCAAATATCATTCCATGCATCATTCCACATCTCATTCCGCACGTCATTCCACACATCATTCCGCACGTCATTCCATTCATCATTCCCCACATCATTCCACACAGCATTCCACACATCATTGCACAGCTCATTCCACAAACCATTCCACACATCATTCCACATATCATTCCACACATCATTCCACACATCATTCCACACCTCATTCCACGCTTCATTCCAAACATCATTCCACACATCATTCCACAACATTCCTCAACATTACACACATCATTCCACACATCAGTCCACACCTCATTCCACACATCATTCGAAACATCATTCCACACCGCATTTCACACATCATTCCTCACCTCATTCCACACATCATTCCACACATCATTCCACACATCATTCCACACCTCATTCCACGCATCATTCCAAACATCATTCCACACAGCATTCCAGACATCATTCCACACAGCATTCCAAACATCATTCCACACATCATTCCATATCTCATTCCACATATCATTCCACACAGCATTCCAAACATCATTCCACACATCATTCCACACATCATTCCACACAGCATTCCACACATCATTCCACACAGCATTCCACATCTCATTCCACACCTCATTCCACACCTCATTACACCCATCATTCCACATAACATTCCACACATCATTCCACAGCTCATTCCACACCTCATTCCACACATCATTCCACACATCATTCCACACATCATTCCAAACATCATTCCATACATCATTCAACACCTCATTCCACATAACATTCCACACATCATTCCAAACTTCATTTCACACATCATTCCTCACCTCATTCCACACATCATTCCACACATCATTCAATACATCATTCAATACATCATTCCCCATATCATTCCACACATCATTCCACACATCATTCCACAAATCATTCCACACATCATTCCACAAATCATTCCACACATCATTCCACACATCAATCCACACATCATTCCACAAGCATTCCACACCGCATTCCACACATCATTCCACACATCATTTGACACATCATTCCACACAGCATTTCAAATATAATTCCACGCATCATTCCACATCTCATTCCGCACGTCATTCCACACATCACTCCGCACGTCATTCCATTCATCATTCCACACATCATTCCACACAGCATTCCACACATCATTGCACACCTCATTCCACACATCATTCCACACATCATTCCACACATCATTCCAAACATCATTCCACACCTCATTCCACAACTCATTCCACCCATCATTCCACATATCATTCCACGCATCATTCCACACAGCATTCTAAATATCATTCCACGCATCATTCCACATCTCATTCCGCACGTCATTCCACACATCATTCCGCACGTCATTCCATTCATCACTCCACACATCATTCCACACAGCATTCCACACATCATTGCACACCTCATTCCACACATCATTCCACACATCATTCCACACATCATTCCACACATCATTCCACACCTCATTCCACCCATCATTCCACATATCATTCCACACATCATTCCACACATCATTCTACACCACATTCCACGCTTCATTCCAAACTTCATTCCACACATCATTCCACAACATTCCTCAACATTCCACACATCATTCCACACATCAGTCCACACCTCATTCCACACATCCTTCCAACCATCATTCCACACCTCATTTCACACATCATTCCTCACCTCATTCCACATATCATTCCACACACCATTCAATACATCATTCCACACATCATTCCACACATCATTCCACACATCATTCCACGTAACATTGAACACAACATTGCACACATCATTCCACACATCATTCCAAATATCATTCCACACCTCATTCCACATATCATTCCACGGATCCTTCCACATCTCATTCCACACATCATTCCACACATCATTCCGCACGTCATTCCATACATCATTCCACACATCATCCCACACAGCATTCCACACAGCATTCCACACATCATTCCACACCTCATTCCACACATCATTCCACACATCATTCCACACATCATTCCACACATCATTGCAGATATAATTCCACACATCATTACACACATCATTCCACAAAACAGTCCACACCTCACTGACACATCATTCCACACCTCATTCCACACATAATTCAATACATCATTCCACACTTCATACCAAATAACATTCCACGCATGCTTCCACACATCATTAAACACATCATTCCAAGCATCATTCCACACGTCATTCCACACCTCATTCCACACATCTTTCCACATATCATTCCAAACATCATTCCACACCTCATTCCACACCTCATTCCACACTTCATTACACCCATCATTTCACACATCATTCCACACATCATTCCACACATCATTCCGTACGTCATTCCATACAGCATTCCACACATCATCCCACACAGCATTCCATACATCATTCCACACAGCTTTCCACACATCATTCCACACATCATTCCACACATCATTCCACACAGCATTCCACACATCATTCCACACAGCATTCCAATTCTCATTCCACACTTCATTCCACACCTCATTACACCCATCATTCCACATATCATTCCACACATCATTCCATACCTCATTCCACACCTCATTCCACACATCATTCCACACATCATTCCACACATCATTCCAAACATCATTCCATACATCATTCCACACCTCATTCCACACATCATTCCAAACTTCATTTCACACATCATTCCTCACCTCATTCCACACATCATTCCACACATCATTCAATAGATCATTCAATACATCATTCCATATATCATTCCACACATCATTCGACACATCATTCCACACATCATTCCACACATCATTCCAAACATCAATCCACACATCATTCCACAAGCATTCCACACCGCATTCCACACATCGTTCCGCACATCATTGCACACATCATTCCACACAGCATTTCAAATATAATTCCACGCATCATTCCATATCTCATTCCGCACGTTATTCCACACATCACTCCGCACGTCATTCCATTCATCACTCCACACATCATTCCACACAGCATTCCACACATCATTGCACACCTCATTCCACACATCATTCCACACATCATTCCACACATCATTCCATACATCATTCCACACCTCTTTCCACACCTCATTCCACCCATCATTCCACATATCATTCCACACATCATTCCACATATCATTCCACACCTCATTCCACGCATCATTCCAAACATCATTCCACACAGCATTCCAGACATCATTCACACAGCATTCCAAACATCATTCCACACATCATACCACATCTCATTCCACACATCATTCCACACAGCATTCCACACATCATTCCACACATCATTCCACACATCATTCCACACAGCATTCCACACATCATTCCACACAGCATTCCACATCTCATTCCACACCTCATTCCACACCTCATTACAACCATCATTCCACATAACATTCCACACATCATTCCACACCTCATTCCACACCTCATTCCACACATCATTCCACACATCATTCCACACATCATTCCAAACATCATTCCATACATCACTCTACACCTCATTCCACATAACATTCCACACATCATTCCAAACTTCATTTCACACATCATTCCTCACCTCATTCCACACATCATTCCACACATCATTCAATACGTCATTCAATACATCATTCCCCATATCATTCCACAAATCATTCCACACATCATTCCACACATCATTCCACACATCATTCCACACATCAATCCACACATCATTCCACAAGCATTCCACACCGCATTCCACACATCATATCACATATCATTCCACACATCATTCCACACATAATTCTACACCTCATTCCACGCTTCATTCCAAACTTCAATCCACACATCATTCCACAACATTCTCAACATTCCACACATCATTCCACACATCAGTCCACACCTCATTCCACACATCCTTCCAACCATCATTCCACACCTCATTTCACACATCATTCCTCACCTCATTCCACATATCATTCCACAGACCATTCAATACAATATTCCACACATCATTCCACACATCATTCCACACATCATTCCACGTAACATTGAACACAACATTGCACACATCATTCCGCACATCATTCCAAATATCATTCCACACCTCATTCCACATATCATTCCACGGATCCTTCCACATCTCATTCCACACATCATTCCACACATCATTCCGCACGTCATTCCATACATCATTCCACACATCATCCCACACAGCATTCCACACATCATTCCACACAGCATTCCACACATCATTCCACACCTCATTCCACACATCATTCCACACATCATTCCACACATCATTCCAAACATCATTGCAGATATCATTCCACACATAATTACACACATCATTCCACAAAACATTCCACACCTCACTGACACATCATTCCACACCTCATTCCACACATAATTCAATACATCATTCCAAAGCTTATACCACATAACATTCCACGCATCCTTCCACACATCTTTCCACACATCATTCCAAACATCATTCCACACGTCATTCCACACCTCATTACACACATCTTTCCACATATCATTCCAAACATCATTCCACACCTCATTCCACACCTCATTCCACACTTCATTACACCCATCATACCACACATCATTCCACACATCATTCCACACATCATTCCGCACGTCATTCCATACATCATTCCACACATCATCCCACACAGCATTCCATACATCATTCCACACAGCTTTCCACACATCATTCCACACATCATTCCACACATCATTCCACACAGCATTCCACACATCATTCCACACAGCATTCCACATCTCATTCCACACTTCATTCCACACCTCATTACACCCATCATTCCACATATCATTCCACACATCATTCCATACCTCCTTCCACACCTCATTCCACACATCATTCCACACATCATTCCACACATCATTCCAAACATCATTCCATACATCATTCCACACCTCATTCCACATAACATTCCACACATCATTCCAAACTTCATTTCACACAACATTCCTCACCTCATTCCACACATCATTCCACACATCATTCAATACATCATTCAATACATCATTCCACATATCATTCCACACATCATTCCACACATCATTCCACACATCATTCCACACATCATTCCACACATCAATCCACACATCATTCCACAAGCATTCCACACCGCATTCCACACATCATTCCGCACATCATTGCACACCTCATTCCACACATCATTCCACACATCATTCCACACATCATTCCAAACATCATTCCACACCTCATTCCACAACTCATTCCACCCATCATTCCACATATCATTCCACGCATCATTCCACACAGCATTCTAAATATCATTCCACGCATCATTCCACATCTCATTCCGCACGTCATTCCACACATCATTCCAAACATCATTCCACACATCATTCCACACCATATTCCACACCTCATTCCACACTTAATTTCAAACATCATTACATACGACATTCCACACATCATTCCACACATCATTCCACACATCAATCCACACATCATTCCATTCATCACTCCACACATCATTCCACACAGCATTCCACACATCATTGCACACCTCATTCCACACATCATTCCACACATCATTCCACACATCATTCCACACATCATTCCACACCTCATTCCACCCATCATTCCACATATCATTCCACACATCATTCTACACATCATTCTACACCACATTCCACGCTTCATTCCAAACTTCATTCCACACATCATTCCACAACATTCCTCAAAATTCCACACATCATTCCACACATCAGTCCACACCTCATTCCACACATCCTTCCAACCATCATTCCACACCTCATTTCACACATCATTCCTCACCTCATTCCACATATCATTCCACACACCATTCAATACATCATTCCACACATCATTCCACACATCATTCCACACATCATTCCACGTAACATTGAACACAACATTGCACACATCATTCCACACATCATTCCAAATATCATTCCACACCTCATTCCACATATCATTCCACGGATCCTTCCACATCTCATTCCACACATCATTCCACACATCATTCCGCACGTCATTCCATACATCATTCCACACATCATCCCACACAGCATTCCACACAGCATTCCACACATCATTCCACACCTCATTCCACACATCATTCCACACATCATTCCACACATCATTCCACACATCATTGCAGATATCATTCCACACATCATTAAACACATCATTCCACAAAACATTCCACTCCTCACTGATACATCATTCCACACCTCATTCCACACATAATTCAATACATCATTCCACACTTCATACCACATATCATTCCACGCATCCTTCCACACATCATTCCACACATCATTCCAAACATCATTCCACACGTCATTCCACACCTCATTCCACACATCTTTCCACATATCATTCCAAACATCATTCCACACCTCATTCCACACCTCATTCCACACTATATTACACCCGTCATTCCACACATCATTCCACACATCATTCCACACATCATTCCGTACGTCATTCCATACATCATTCCACACATCATCCCACACAGCATTCCATACATCATTCCACACAGCTTTCCACACATCATTCCACACATCATTCCACACATCATTCCACACAGCATTCCACACATCATTCCACACAGCATTCCAATTCTCATTCCACACTTCATTCCACACCTCATTACATCCATAATTCCACATATCATTCCACACATCATTCCATACCTCATTCCACACCTCAGTCCACACATCATTCCACACAGCATTCCACACATCATTCCTAACATCATTCCATACATCATTCCACACCTCATTCCACACATCATTCCAAACTTCATTTCACACATCATTCCTCACCTCATTCCACACATCATTCCACACATCATTCAATAGATAATTCAATACATCATTCCACATATCATTCCACACATCATTCGACACATCATTCCACACATCATTCCACACATCATTCCACACATCAATCCACACATCATTCCACAAGCATTCCACACCGCATTCCACACATCGTTCCGCACATCATTGCACACATCATTCCACACAGCATTTCAAATATAATTCCACGCATCATTCCATATCTCATTCCGCACGTTATTCCACACATCACTCCGCACGTCATTCCATTCATCACTCCACACATCATTCCACACAGCATTCCACACATCATTGCACACCTCATTCCACACATCATTCCACACATCATTCCACACATCATTCCATACATCATTCCACACTTCATTTCACACCTCATTCCACCCATCATTCCACATATCATTCCACACATCATTCCACACATCATTCCACACCTCATTCCACGCATCATTCCAAACATCATTCCACACAGCATTCCAGACATCATTCCACACAGCATTCCAAACATCATTCCACACATCATACCACATCTCATTCCACACATCATTCCACACAGCATTCCACACATCATTCCACACATCATTCCACACATCATTCCACACAGCATTCCACACATCATTCCACACAGCATTCCACATCTCATTCCACACCTCATTCCCCACCTCATTACAACCATCATTCCACATAACATTCCACACATCATTCCACACCTCATTCCACACCTCATTCCACACATCATTCCACACATCATACCACACATCATTCCAAACATCATTCCATACATCATTCTACACCTCATTCCACATAACATTCCACACATCATTCCAAACTTCATTTCACACATCATTCCTCACCTCATTCCACACATCATTCCACACATCATTCAATACATCATTCAATACATCATTCCCCATATCATTCCACAAATCATTCCACACATCATTCCGCACATCATTCCACACATCATTCCACACATCAATCCACACATCATTCCACAAGCATTCCACACCGCATTCCACACATCATATCACATATCATTCCACACATCATTCCACACATCATTCTACACCTCATTCCATGCTTCATTCCAAAATTCATTCCACACATCATTCCACAACATTCCTCAACATTCCACACATCATTCCACACATCAGTCCACACCTCATTCCACACATCCTTCCAACCATCATTCCACACCTCATTTCACACATCATTCCTCACCTCATTCCACATATCATTCCACAGACCATTCAATACATCATTCCACACATCATTCCACACATCATTCCACACATCATTCCACGTAACATTGAACACAACATTGCACACATCATTCCACACATCATTCCAAATATCATTCCACACCTCATTCCACATATCATTCCACGGATCCTTGCACATCTCATTCCACACATCATTCCACACATCATTCCGCACGTCATTCCATACATCATTCCACACATCATCCCACACAGCATTCCACACATCATTCCACACAGCATTCCACACATCAATTCACACCTCATTCCACACATCATTCCACACATCATTCCACACATCATTCCACACATCATTGCAGATATCATTCCACACATCATTACACACATCATTCCACAAAACATTCCACACCTCACTGACACATCATTCCACACCTCATTCCACACATAATTCAATACATCATTCCACACCTCATATCACATAACATTCCACGCATCCTTCCACACATCTTTCCACACATCATTCCAAACATCATTCCACACGTCATTCCACACCTCATTCCACACATCTTTCCACATATCATTCCAAACATCATTCCACACCTCATTCCACACCTCATTCCACACTTCATTACACCCATCATTCCACACATCATTCCACACATCATTCCACACATCATTCCGCACGTCATTCCATACATCATTCCACACATCATCCCACACAGCATTCCATACATCATTCCACACAGCTTTCCACACATCATTCCACACATCATTCCACACATCATTCCACACAGCATTCCACACATCATTCCACACAGCATTCCACAACTCATTCCGCACGTCATTCCACACATCATTCCGCACGTCATTCCATTCATCACTCCACACATCATTCCACACAGCATTCCACACATCATTGCACACCTCATTCCATACATCATTCCACACATCATTCCACACATCATTCCACACATCATTCCACACCTCATTCCACCCATCATTCCACATATCATTCCACACATTATTCCACACATCATTCTACACCACATTCCACGCTTCATTCCAAACTTCATTCCATACATCATTCCACAACATTCCTCAACATTCCACACATCATTCCACACATCAGTCCACACCTCATTCCACACATCCTTCCAACCATCATTCCACACCTCATTTCACACATCATTCCTCACCTCATTCCACATATCATTCCACACACCATTCAATACATCATTCCACACATCATTCCACACATCATTCCACACATCATTCCACGTAACATTGAACACAACATTGCACACATCATTCCACACATCATTCCAAATATCATTCCACACCTCATTCCACATATCATTCCACGGATCCTTCCACATCTCATTCCACACATCATTCCACACATCATTCCGCACGTCATTCCATACATCATTCCACACATCATCCCACACAGCATTCCACACAGCATTCCACACATCATTCCACACCTCATTCCACACATCATTCCACACATCATTCCACACATCATTCCACACATCATTGCAGATATCATTCCACACATCATTACACACATCATTCCACAAAACATTCCACACCTCACTGACACAACATTCCACACCTCATTCCACACATAATTCAATACATCATTCCACACTTCATACCACATAACATTCCACGCATCCTTCCACACATCATTCCACACATCATTCCAAACATCATTCCACACGTCATTCCACACCTCATTCCACACATCTTTCCACATATCATTCCAAACATCATTCCACACCTCATTCCACACCTCATTCCACACTTCATTACACCCATCATTCCACACATCATTCCACACATCATTCCACACATCATTCCGTACGTCATTCCATACATCATTCCAGACATCATCCCACACAGCATTCCATACATCATTCCACACAGCTTTCCACACATCATTCCACACATCATTCCACACATCATTCCACACAGCATTCCACACATCATTCCACACAGCATTCCACATCTCATTCCACACTTCATTCCACACCTCATTACACCCATCATTCCACATATCATTCCACACATCATTCCATACCTCATTCCACACCTCATTCCACACATCATTCCACACATCATTCCACACATCATTCCAAACATCATTCCATACATCATTCCACACCTCATTCCACACATCATTCCATACTTCATTTCACACATCATTCCTCACCTCATTCCACACATCATTCCACACATCATTCAATAGATCATTCAATACATCATTCCACATATCATTCCACACATCATTCGACACATCATTCCACACATCATTCCACACATCATTCCACACATCAATCCACACATCATTCCACAAGCATTCCACACCGCATTCAACACATCGTTCCGCACATCATTGCACACATCATTCCACACAGCATTTCAAATATAATTCCACGCATCATTCCATATCTCATTCCGCACATCATTCCACACATCATTCCACACCTCATTCCACGCATCATTCCAAACATCATTCCACACAGCATTCCAGACATCATTCCACACAGCATTGCAAACATCATTCCACACATCATACCACATCTCATTCCACACATCATTCCACACAGCATTCCACACATCATTCCACACAGCATTCCACATCTCATTCCACACCTCATTCCACACCTCATTACACCCATCATTCCACATAACATTCCACACATCATGCCACACCTCATTCCACACCTCATTTCACACATCATTCCACACATCATTCCACACATCATTCCAAACATCATTCCATACATCATTCTACATCTCATTCCACATAACATTCCACACATCATTCCAAACTTCATTTCACACATCATTCCTCACCTCATTCCACACATCATTCCACACATCATTCAATACATCATTCAATACATCATTCCCCATATCATTCCACAAATCATTCCACACATCATTCAACACATCATTCCTCACATCATTCCACACATCAATCCACACATCATTCCACAAGCAATCCACACCGCATTCCACACATCATATCACATATCATTCCACACATCATTCCACACATCATTCTACACCTCATTCCATGCTTCATTCCAAACTTCATTCCACACATCATTCCACAACATTCCTCAACATTCCACACATCATTCCACACATCAGTCCACACCTCATTCCACACATCCTTCCAACCATCATTCCACACCTCATTTCACACATCATTCCTCACCTCATTCCACATATCATTCCACAGACCATTCAATACATCATTCCACACATCATTCCACACATCATTCCACACATCATTCCACGTAACATTGAACACAACATTGCACACATCATTCCACACATCATTCCAAATATCATTCCACACCTCATTCCACATATCATTCCACGGATCCTTCCACATCTCATTCCACACATCATTCCACACATCATTCCGCACGTCATTCCATACATCATTCCACACATCATCCCACACAGCATTCCACACATCATTCCACACAGCATTCCACACATCATTTCACACCTCATTCCACACATCATTCCACACATCATTCCACACATCATTCCACACATCATTGCAGATATCATTCCACACATCATTACACACATCATTCCACAAAACATTCCACACCTCACTGACACATCATTCCACACCTCATTCCACACATAATTCAATACATCATTCCACACCTCATACCACATAACATTCCACGCATCCTTCCACACATCCTTCCACACATCATTCCAAACATCATTCCAAACGTCATTCCACACCTCATTCCACACATCTTTCAACATATCATTCCAAACATCATTCCACACCTCATTCCACACCTCATTCCACACTTCATTACACCCATCATTCCACACATCATTCCACACATCATTCCACACATCATTCCCCACGTCATTCCATACATCATTCCACACATCATCCCACACAGCATTCCATACATCATTCCACACAGCTTTCCACACATCATTCCACACATCATTCCACACATCATTCCACACAGCATTCCACACATCATTCCACACAGCATTCCACATCTCATTCCACACATCATTCCACACCTCATTACACCCATCATTCCACATATCATTCCACACATCATTCCATACCTCATTCCACACCTCATTCCACACATCATTCCACACATCATTCCACACATCATTCCAAAAATCATTCCATACATCATTCCACACCTCATTCCACATAACATTCCACACATCATTCCAAACTTCATTTCACACATCATTCCTCAACTCATTCCACACATCATTCCTCACAACATTCAATACATCATTCAATACATCATTCCACATATCATTCCACACATCATTCCACACATCATTCCACACATCATTCCACACATCATTCCACACATCAATCCACACATCATTCCACAAGCATTCCACACCGCATTCCACACATCGTTCCGCACATCATTGCACACATCATTCCACACAGCATTTCAAATATAATTCCACGCATCATTCCATATCTCATTCCGCACGTTATTCCACACATCACTCCGCACGTCATTCCATTCATCACTCCACACATCATTCCACACCTCATTCCATACATCATTCCACACCTCATTCCACACCTCATTCCACCCATCATTCCACATATCATTCCACACATCATTCCACACATCATTCCACACCTCATTCCACGCATCATTCCAAACATCATTCCACACAGCATTCCAGACATCATTCCACACAGCATTCCAAACATCATTCCACACATAATTCCACCTCTCATTCCACACATCATTCCACACAGCATTCCACACATCATTCCACACATCATTCCACACATCATTCCACACAGCATTCCACACATCATTCCACACAGCATTCCACATCTCATTCCACACCTCATTCCACACCTCATTACACCCATCATTCCACACATCATTCCACACATCATTCCACACATCATTCCAAACATCATTCCAGACATCATTCCACACGTCATTCCACATAACATTCCACACATCATTCCAAACTTCTTTTCACACATCATTCCTCACCTCATTCCACACATCATTCCACACATCATTCAATAGATCATTCAATACATCATTCCACATATCATTCCACAAATCATTCCACACATCATTCCACACATCATTCCACACATCATTCCACACATCAATCCACATATCATTCCACACAGCATTCCACATCTCATTCCACACCTCATTCCACACCTCATTACACCCATCATTCCACATAACATTCCACACATCATTCCACACCTCATTCCACACCTCATTCCACACATCATTCCACACATCATTCCACACATCATTCCAAACATCATTCCATACATCATTCCACACCTCATTCCACATAACATTCCATACATCATTCCAAACTTCTTTTCACACATCATTCCTCACCTCATTCCACACATCATTCCACACATCATTCAATACATCATTCAATACATCATTCCCCATATCATTCCACAAGCATTTCACACCGCATTCCACACATCATTGCACACATCATTCCACACAGCATTTCAAATATAATTCCACGCATCATTCCACATCTCATTCCGCACGTCATTCCACACATCACTCCGCACGTCATTCCATTCATCATTCCACACATCATTCCACACAGCATTCCACACATCATTGCACACCTCATTCCACACATCATTCCACACATCATTCCACACATCATTCCATACATCATTCCACACCTCATTCCACACCTCATTCCACCCATCATTCCACATATCATTCCACACATCATTCCACACAGCATTCTAAATATCATTCCACGCATCATTCCACATCTCATTCCGCACGTCATTCCACACATCATTCCGCACGTCATTCCATTCATCACTCCACACATCATTCCACACAGCATTCCACACATCATTGCACACCTCATTCCACACATCATTCCACACATCATTCCACACATCATTCCACACATCATTCCACACCTCATTCCACCCATCATTCCACATATCATTCCACACATCATTCCACACATCATTCTACACCTCATAGCACGCTTTATTCCAAACTTCATTCCACACATCATTCCACAACATTCCTCAACATTCCACACATCATTCCACACATCAGTCCACACCTCATTCCACACATCCTTCCAAACAACATTCCACACGTCATTTCACACATCATTCCTCACCTCATTCCACATATCATTCCACGTAACATTGAACACAACATTGCACACATCATTCCACACATCATTCCACGTAACATTGAACACAACATTGCACACATCATTCCACACATCATTCCAAATATCATTCCACACCTCATTGCACATATCATTCCACGGATCCTTCCACATCTCATTCCACACATCATTCCACACATCATTCCGCACGTCATTCCATACATCATTACACACATCATCCCACACAGCATTCCACACATCATTCCACACAGCATTCCACACATCATTCCACACCTCATCCCACACATCATTCCACACATCATTCCACAAAACATTCCACACCTCACTGACACATCATTCCACACCTCATTCCACACATAATTCAATACATCATTCCACATCTCATAACACATAACATTCCACGCATCCTTCCACACATCATTCCACACATCATTCCAAACATCATTCCACAAATCATTCCACACCTCATTCCACACCTCATTCCACACCTCATTCCGCACATCATTCCACATATCATTCCACACATCATTCCAAACAACATTCCAAACATCATTCCACAACTCATTCCACGTAACATTCCACACATTATTCCAAACTTCATTTCACACATCATTCCTCACCTCGTTCCACACATCATTCCACACATCATTCAATACATCATTCAATACATCATTCCACATATCATTCCACACATCATTCCACATATCATTCCGCACATCATTCCACACATCAATCCACACATCATTCCACAAGCATTCCACACAGCATTCCACACATCATTCCACACATCATTGCACACATCATTCCACACAGCATTCCAAATATCATTCCACGCATCATTCCACATCTCATTCCGCACGTCATTCCACACATCATTCCGCACGTCATTCCATTCATCATTCCACACATCATTCCACACAGCATTCCGCACATCATTGCACACCTCATTCCACACATCATTCCACACATCATTCCAAACATCATTCCACACCTCATTCCACATAACATTCCACACATCATTCCAAACTTCATTTCACACATCATTCCTCACCTCATTCCACACATCATTCCACACATCATTCAATACGTCATTCAATACATCATTCCACATATCATTCCACACATCATTCCACACATCATTCCACACATCATTCCAAACATCATTCCATACATCATTCCACACATCATTCCACGCATCATTCCTCACATCATTCCACATCTCATTCCACCCATCATTCCACATATCATTCCACACATCATTCCACACATCATTCTACACCTCATTCCACGCTTCATTCCAAACTTCATTCACACATCATTCCACCACATTCCTCAACATTCCACACATCATTCCACACATCAGTCCACACCTCATTCCACACATCCTTCCAAACATCATTCCACACCTCATTTCACACATCATTCCTCACCTCATTCCACACATCATTCCACACATCATTCAATACATCATTCCACACATCATTCCACACATCATTCCACACATCATTCCACACATCATTCCACGTAACATTGAACACAACATTGCACACATCATTCCACACATCATTCCAAATATCATTCCACACCTCATTCCACATATAATTCCACGGATCATTCCACATCTCATTCCACACATCATTCCACACATCATTCCGCTCGTCATTCCAAACATTATTCCACACATCATCCCACACAGCATTCCACACATCATTCCACACAGCATTCCACACATCATTCCACACCTCATTCCACACATCATTCCACACATAATTCCACACATCATTCCACACATCATTGCAGATATCACTCCACACATCATTACACATCTCATTCCACAAAACATTGCACACCTCACTGACACATCATTCCACACCTCATTCCACACATAATTCAATACATCATTCCACACCTCATACCACATAAAATTCCACGCATCCTTCGACACATCATTCCACACATCATTCCAAACATCATTCCACACGTCATTCCACACCTCATTCCACACTTCTTTCCACATATCATTCCAAACATCATTCCACACTTCATTCCACACCTCATTCCACACTTCATTACACCCCTCATTCCACACATCATTCCACACATCATTCCACACCTCATTCCACACCCCATTCCACACCTCATTCCGCACATCATTCCACACATCATTCCACACATCATTCCAAACAACATTCCAAACATCATTCCACACCTCATTCCATGTAACATTCCACACATTATTCCAAACTTCATTTCACACATCATTCCTCACCTCATTCCACACATCATTCCACACATCATTCAATACATCATTCAATACATCATTCTACATATCATTCCACACATCATTCCACACATCATTCCACACATCATTCCACACATCATTCCACACATCAATCCACGTAACATTCCACACATTATTCCAAACTTCATTTCACACATCATTCCTCACCTCATTCCACACATCATTCCACACATCATTCAATACATCATTCAATACATCATTCTACACATCATTCCACACATCATTCAATACATCATTCAATACATCATTCTACATATCATTCCACACATCATTCCACACATCATTCCAAACAACATTCCACACATCATTCCACACATCATTCCACACATCAATCCACACATCATTCCACAAGCATTCCACACCGCATTGCACACATTATTCCACACATCATTGCACACATCATTCCACACAGCATTCCAAATATCATTCCACGCATCATTCCACATCTCATTCCGCACGTCATTCCACACATCATTCCGCACGTCATTCCATTCATCATTCCACACATCATTCCACACAGCATTCCGCACATCATTGCACACCTCATTCCAAACATCATTCCACACATCATTCCACACATCATTCCACACATCATTCTACACCTCATTCCACACCTCATTCCACCCATCATTCCACATTTCATTCCACACATCATTCCACACATCATTCCACACCTCATTCCACGCATCATTCCAAACATCATTCAACACCACATTCCACAACATTCCTCAACATTCCACACATCATTCCACACATCAGTCCACATCTCATTCTACACATCATTCCAAACATCATTCCACACCTCATTTCACACATCATTCCTCACCTCATTCCACACATCATTCCACAGATCATTCAATACATCATTCCACATATCATTCCACACATCATCCCAGACATCATTCCACATAACATTGAACACAACATTGCACACATCATGACACACATAATTCCAAATATCATTCAACACCTCATTCCACATATCATTCCACATCTCATTCCACACATCATTCCACACATCTTTCCGCACGTCATTCCATACATCATTCGGCACATCATCCCACACATCATTCCATACAGCATTCAACACATCATTCCACACATCATTCCACACATCATTCCACACAGCATTCCACACATAATTCCACACAGCATTCCACACATCATTCCACACATCATTCCACATCTCTTTCCACACATCATTCCTCACCTCATTCCACACATCATTCCACACATCATTCCACACCTCATTCCACAAATCATTACACAAATCATTCCACATATCATTCCACAAATCATTCCACACATCATTGACACATCATTCCACACCTCATTCCAAACATCATTCCACACATCATTCCGGCACACCATTCCACACATCCTTCCACAAATCATTCAATACAGCATTCCACAAATCATTCCAAACTTCATTCCAAACCTCATTCCACACCTCATTCCACATATCATTCCACGCATCATTCCACAAATCATCCCACACATCATTCCACACCTCATTCCACACCTCATTCCACACCTCATTACTCCCATCATTCCACACATCATTCCACACATCATTCCACACCTCATTCCACACCTCATTCCAAACATCATTCCACACATCATTCCACACATCATTCCAAACATCATTCCAAACAACATTCCACACCTCATTCCACATAACATTTCACACATTATTCCAAACTTCATTTGACACATCATTCCTCACCTCATTCCACACATCATTCCACACATCATTCAATACATCATTCCACACATCATTCCACATAGCAATCCACACCACATTCCACAAGCATTCCACACATCATTCAATACTTCATTCCACATATCATTCCACACATCATTCCACACATCATTCCAAACATCATTCCACACATCATTCCACACAGCAATTCACACATCATTCCACAAGCATTCCACACATCATTCAATACAGCATTCCACATATCATTCCACATCTCTTTCCATACACCGTTCCTCACCTCATTCCAAACATCATTCCACACATCATTCCACACCTCATTCCACAAATCATTACACAAATCATTCCACACATCATTCCACAAATCATTCCACACATCATTGACACATCATTCCACACCTCATTCCACACATCATTCCACACATCATTCCGACACACCATTCCACACATCCTTCCACAAATCATTCAATACATCATTCCACACATCATTCCAAACTTCATTCCACACCTCATTCCACACCTCGTTCCACATATCATTCCACGCATCATTCCACACATCATTCCACACATCATTCCAAACATCATTCCACACCTTATTCCACACCTCATTCCATACATAATTCCACATATCATTACAAACATCATTCCACACCTCATTCCACACCTCATTCCACACCTCATTACACCCATCATTCCACACATCATTCCACACATCATTCCACACCTCATTCCACACCTCATTCCTCACATCATTCCACACATCATTCCACACATCATTCCACACATCATTCCACACAGCATTTCAAATATCATTCCACGCATCATTCCACATCTCATTCCGCACGTCATTCCACACATCATTCCAAACATCATTCCACACATCATTCCACATAAAATTCCACACATCATTCCAAACTTCATTTCACACATCATTCCTCACCTCATTCCACACATCATTCCACACATCATTCAATACATCATTCAATACCTCATTCCACACATCATTCCACACATCATTCCACACATCATTCCACACATCATTCCACACATCAATCCACACATCATTCCACAAGCATTCCACACATCATTCCACACATCATTGCACACATCATTCCACACAGCATTTCAAATATCATTCCATACATCATTCCACATCTCATTCCGCACGTCATTCCACACATCATTCCAAACATCATTCCACACATCATTCCACACAGCAATCCACACATCATTCCACAAGCATTCCACACATCATTCAATACAGCATTCCACATATAATTCCACATCTCCTTCCACACACCATTCCTCACCTCATTCCACACATCATTCCACACATCATTCCACACCTCATTCCACAACGCATTACACAAATCATTCCACACATCATTCCACAAATCATTCCACACATAATTGACACATCATTCCACACCTCATTCCACACATCATTCCACACATCATTCCGACACACCATTCCACACATCCTTCCACAAATCATTCAATACATCATTCCACACATCATTCCAAACTTCATTCCGCACCTCATTCCACACCTCATTCCACATATCATTCCACGCATCATTCCACACATCATTCCACACATCATTCCACACCTCATTCCACACCTCATTCCTCACATCATTCCACACGTAATTCCACACATCATTCCAAACATCATTCCAAACATCATTCCACACCTCATTCCACATAACATTCCACACATCATTCCAAACTTCATTTCAAACATCATTCCTCACCTCATTCCACACATCATTCCACACATCATTCAATACATCATTCAATACCTCATTCCACATATCATTCCACACATCATTCCACACATCATTCCACACATCATTCCACACATCATTCCAAACATCAATCCACACATCATTCCACAAGCATTCCACACATCATTCCACACATCATTGCACACATCATTCCACACAGCATTTCAAATATCATTCCACGCAACATTCCACATCTCATTCCGCACGTCATTCCACACATCATTCCGCACGTCATTCCATTTATCATTCCACACATCATTCCACACAGCATTCCACACATCATTGCACAGCTCATTCCACACATCATTCCACACATCATTCCACATAACATTCCACACATCATTCCACACAACATTCCACACCTCATTCCACGCTTCATTCAAAACATCATTCCACACATCATTCCACAACATTCCTCAACATTACACACATCATTCCACACATCAGTCCACACCTCATTCCACACATCATTCGAAACATCATTCCACACCTCATTTCACACATCATTCCTCACCTCATTCCAAACATCATTCCACACATCATTCAATACATCATTCCACATATCATTCCACACATCATTCCACACATCATTCCACATAACATTGAACACAACATTGCACACATCATTACACACATCATTCCAAATATCATTCAACACCTCATTCCACATATCATTCCACGGATCATTCCACATCTCATTCCACACATCATTCCACACAGAATTCCACACATCATTCCACACAGCATTCCACACCTCATTCCACACGTCATTCCACATATCATTCCACGCATCATTCCACACATCTATCCACACATCATTCAAAACATCATTCCACACCTCATTCCATACATCATTCCACATATCATTCCAAACATCATTCCACACCTCATTCCACACCTCATTCCAAACCTCATTACACCCATCATTCCACACATCATACCACACATAATTCCACACCTTATTCCACACCTCATTCCACACCTCATTCCGCACATCATTCCACACATCATTCCACACATCATTCCACACATCATTCCAAACATCATTCCACACCTCATTCCACATAACATTCCACACATCATTCCAAACTTAATTTCACACATCATTCCTCACCTCATCCAACACATCATTCCACACATCATTCAATACATCATTCAATTCATCATTCCACATATCATTCCACACATCATTCCACACATCATTCCACACATCATTCCACACATCAATCCACACATCATTCCACAAGCATTCCACACCGCATTCCACACATCATTCCACACATTATTGCACACATCATTCCACACAGCATTCTAAGTATCATTCCACGCATCATTCCACATCTCATTCCGCACGTCATTCCACACATCATTCAATACATCATTCAATTCATCATTCCACATATCATTCCACACATCATTCCACACATCATTCCACACATCATTCCAAACATCATTCCACACCTCATTCCACGCTTCATTCCAAACTTCATTCCACACCTCATTCCACAACATCCCTCAACATTCCACATATCATTCCACACATCAGTCCACACCTCATTCCACACATCCTTCCAAACATCATTCCACACCTCATTTCACACATCATTCCTCACCTCATTCCACACATCATTCCACACATCATTCAATACAACATTCCACACATCATTCCACACATCATTCCACACATCATTCCACGTAACATTGAACACAACATTGCACACATCATTCCACACATCATTCCAAATATCATTCCACACCTCATTCCACATATCATTCCACGGATCATTCCACATCTCATTCCACACATCATTCCACACATCATTCCGCACGTCATTCCATACATCATTCCACACATCATACCACACAGCATTCCACACATCATTCCACACAGCTTTCCACACATCATTCCAGACATCATTCCACACATCATTCCACACAGCATTCCACACATCATTCCACACAGCATTCCACATCTCATTCCACACTTCATTCCACACCTCATTACACCCATCATTCCACATATCATTCCACACATCATTCCATACCTCATTCTACACCTCATTCCACACATCATTCCACACAGCATTCCACACATCATTCCAAACATCATTCCATACATCATTCCACACCTCATTCCACATAACATTCCACACATCATTCCAAACATCATTCCACACCTCATTCCACACCTCATTCCACCCATCATTCCACATATCATTCCACACATCATTCCACACAGCATTCTAAATATCATTCCACGCATCATTCCACATCTCATTCCGCACGTCATTCCACACATCATTCCGCACGTCATTCCATTCATCACTCCACACATCATTCCACACAGCATTCCACACATCATTGCACACCTCATTCCACACATCATTCCACACATCATTCCACACATCATTCCACACATCATTCCACACCTCATTCCACCCATCATTCCACATATCATTCCACACATCATTCCACACATCATTCTACACCTCATAGCACGCTTTATTCCAAACTTCATTCCACACATCATTCCACAACATTCCTCAACATTCCACACATCATTCCACACATCAGTCCACACCTCATTCCACACATCCTTCCAAACAACATTCCACACGTCATTTCACACATCATTCCTCACCTCATTCCACATATCATTCCACGTAACATTGAACACAACATTGCACACATCATTCCACACATCATTCCACGTAACATTGAACACAACATTGCACACATCATTCCACACATCATTCCAAATATCATTCCACACCTCATTGCACATATCATTCCACGGATCCTTCCACATCTCATTCCACACATCATTCCACACATCATTCCGCACGTCATTCCATACATCATTACACACATCATCCCACACAGCATTCCACACATCATTCCACACAGCATTCCACACATCATTCCACACCTCATCCCACACATCATTCCACACATCATTCCACAAAACATTCCACACCTCACTGACACATCATTCCACACCTCATTCCACACATAATTCAATACATCATTCCACATCTCATAACACATAACATTCCACGCATCCTTCCACACATCATTCCACACATCATTCCAAACATCATTCCACAAATCATTCCACACCTCATTCCACACCTCATTCCACACCTCATTCCGCACATCATTCCACATATCATTCCACACATCATTCCAAACAACATTCCAAACATCATTCCACAACTCATTCCACGTAACATTCCACACATTATTCCAAACTTCATTTCACACATCATTCCTCACCTCGTTCCACACATCATTCCACACATCATTCAATACATCATTCAATACATCATTCCACATATCATTCCACACATCATTCCACATATCATTCCGCACATCATTCCACACATCAATCCACACATCATTCCACAAGCATTCCACACAGCATTCCACACATCATTCCACACATCATTGCACACATCATTCCACACAGCATTCCAAATATCATTCCACGCATCATTCCACATCTCATTCCGCACGTCATTCCACACATCATTCCGCACGTCATTCCATTCATCATTCCACACATCATTCCACACAGCATTCCGCACATCATTGCACACCTCATTCCACACATCATTCCACACATCATTCCAAACATCATTCCACACCTCATTCCACATAACATTCCACACATCATTCCAAACTTCATTTCACACATCATTCCTCACCTCATTCCACACATCATTCCACACATCATTCAATACGTCATTCAATACATCATTCCACATATCATTCCACACATCATTCCACACATCATTCCACACATCATTCCAAACATCATTCCATACATCATTCCACACATCATTCCACGCATCATTCCTCACATCATTCCACATCTCATTCCACCCATCATTCCACATATCATTCCACACATCATTCCACACATCATTCTACACCTCATTCCACGCTTCATTCCAAACTTCATTCACACATCATTCCACCACATTCCTCAACATTCCACACATCATTCCACACATCAGTCCACACCTCATTCCACACATCCTTCCAAACATCATTCCACACCTCATTTCATACATCATTCCTCACCTCATTCCACACATCATTCCACACATCATTCAATACATCATTCCACACATCATTCCACACATCATTCCACACATCATTCCACACATCATTCCACGTAACATTGAACACAACATTGCACACATCATTCCACACATCATTCCAAATATCATTCCACACCTCATTCCACATATAATTCCACGGATCATTCCACATCTCATTCCACACATCATTCCACACATCATTCCGCTCGTCATTCCAAACATCATTCCACACATCATCCCACACAGCATTCCACACATCATTCCACACAGCATTCCACACATCATTCCACACCTCATTCCACACATCATTCCACACATAATTCCACACATCATTCCACACATCATTGCAGATATCACTCCACACATCATTACACATCTCATTCCACAAAACATTCCACACCTCACTGACACATCATTCCACACCTCATTCCACACATAATTCAATACATCATTCCACACCTCATACCACATAAAATTCCACGCATCCTTCGACACATCATTCCACACATCATTCCAAACATCATTCCACACGTCATTCCACACCTCATTCCACACTTCTTTCCACATATCATTCCAAACATCATTCCACACTTCATTCCACACCTCATTCCACACTTCATTACACCCCTCATTCCACACATCATTCCACACATCATTCCACACCTCATTCCACACCCCATTCCACACCTCATTCCGCACATCATTCCACACATCATTCCACACATCATTCCAAACAACATTCCAAACATCATTCCACACCTCATTCCATGTAACATTCCACACATTATTCCAAACTTCATTTCACACATCATTCCTCACCTCATTCCACACATCATTCCACACATCATTCAATACATCATTCAATACATCATTCTACATATCATTCCACACATCATTCCACACATCATTCCACACATCATTCCACACATCATTCCACACATCAATCCACGTAACATTCCACACATTATTCCAAACTTCATTTCACACATCATTCCTCACCTCATTCCACACATCATTCCACACATCATTCAATACATCATTCAATACATCATTCTACACATCATTCCACACATCATTCAATACATCATTCAATACATCATTCTACATATCATTCCACACATCATTCCACACATCATTCCAAACAACATTCCACACATCATTCCACACATCATTCCACACATCAATCCACACATCATTCCACAAGCATTCCACACCGCATTGCACACATTATTCCACACATCATTGCACACATCATTCCACACAGCATTCCAAATATCATTCCACGCATCATTCCACATCTCATTCCGCACGTCATTCCACACATCATTCCGCACGTCATTCCATTCATCATTCCACACATCATTCCACACAGCATTCCGCACATCATTGCACACCTCATTCCAAACATCATTCCACACATCATTCCACACATCATTCCACACATCATTCTACACCTCATTCCACACCTCATTCCACCCATCATTCCACATTTCATTCCACACATCATTCCACACATCATTCCACACCTCATTCCACGCATCATTCCAAACATCATTCAACACCACATTCCACAACATTCCTCAACATTCCACACATCATTCCACACATCAGTCCACATCTCATTCTACACATCATTCCAAACATCATTCCACACCTCATTTCACACATCATTCCTCACCTCATTCCACACATCATTCCACAGATCATTCAATACATCATTCCACATATCATTCCACACATCATCCCAGACATCATTCCACATAACATTGAACACAACATTGCACACATCATGACACACATAATTCCAAATATCATTCAACACCTCATTCCACATATCATTCCACATCTCATTCCACACATCATTCCACACATCTTTCCGCACGTCATTCCATACATCATTCGGCACATCATCCCACACATCATTCCATACAGCATTCAACACATCATTCCACACATCATTCCACACATCATTCCACACAGCATTCCACACATAATTCCACACAGCATTCCACACATCATTCCACACATCATTCCACATCTCTTTCCACACATCATTCCTCACCTCATTCCACACATCATTCCACACATCATTCCACACCTCATTCCACAAATCATTACACAAATCATTCCACATATCATTCCACAAATCATTCCACACATCATTGACACATCATTCCACACCTCATTCCACACATCATTCCACACATCATTCCGGCACACCATTCCACACATCCTTCCACAAATCATTCAATACAGCATTCCACAAATCATTCCAAACTTCATTCCAAACCTCATTCCACACCTCATTCCACATATCATTCCACGCATCATTCCACAAATCATCCCACACATCATTCCACACTTCATTCCACACCTCATTCCACACCTCATTACTCCCATCATTCCACACATCATTCCACACATCATTCCACACCTCATTCCACACCTCATTCCAAACATCATTCCACACATCATTCCACACATCATTCCAAACATCATTCCAAACAACATTCCACACCTCATTCCACATAACATTTCACACATTATTCCAAACTTCATTTGACACATCATTCCTCACCTCATTCCACACATCATTCCACACATCATTCAATACATCATTCCACACATCATTCCACATAGCAATCCACACCACATTCCACAAGCATTCCACACATCATTCAATACTTCATTCCACATATCATTCCACACATCATTCCACACATCATTCCAAACATCATTCCACACATCATTCCACACAGCAATTCACACATCATTCCACAAGCATTCCACACATCATTCAATACAGCATTCCACATATCATTCCACATCTCTTTCCATACACCGTTCCTCACCTCATTCCAAACATCATTCCACACATCATTCCACACCTCATTCCACAAATCATTACACAAATCATTCCACACATCATTCCACAAATCATTCCACACATCATTGACACATCATTCCACACCTCATTCCACACATCATTCCACACATCATTCCGACACACCATTCCACACATCCTTCCACAAATCATTCAATACATCATTCCACACATCATTCCAAACTTCATTCCACACCTCATTCCACACCTCGTTCCACATATCATTCCACGCATCATTCCACACATCATTCCACACATCATTCCAAACATCATTCCACACCTTATTCCACACCTCATTCCATACATAATTCCACATATCATTACAAACATCATTCCACACCTCATTCCACACCTCATTCCACACCTCATTACACCCATCATTCCACACATCATTCCACACATCATTCCACACCTCATTCCACACCTCATTCCTCACATCATTCCACACATCATTCCACACATCATTCCACACATCATTCCACACAGCATTTCAAATATCATTCCACGCATCATTCCACATCTCATTCCGCACGTCATTCCACACATCATTCCAAACATCATTCCACACATCATTCCACATAAAATTCCACACATCATTCCAAACTTCATTTCACACATCATTCCTCACCTCATTCCACACATCATTCCACACATCATTCAATACATCATTCAATACCTCATTCCACACATCATTCCACACATCATTCCACACATCATTCCACACATCATTCCACACATCAATCCACACATCATTCCACAAGCATTCCACACATCATTCCACACATCATTGCACACATCATTCCACACAGCATTTCAAATATCATTCCACGCATCATTCCACATCTCATTCCGCACGTCATTCCACACATCATTCCAAACATCATTCCACACATCATTCCACACAGCAATCCACACATCATTCCACAAGCATTCCACACATCATTCAATACAGCATTCCACATATAATTCCACATCTCCTTCCACACACCATTCCTCACCTCATTCCACACATCATTCCACACATCATTCCACACCTCATTCCACAACGCATTACACAAATCATTCCACACATCATTCCACAAATCATTCCACACATAATTGACACATCATTCCACACCTCATTCCACACATCATTCCACACATCATTCCGACACACCATTCCACACATCCTTCCACAAATCATTCAATACATCATTCCACACATCATTCCAAACTTCATTCCGCACCTCATTCCACACCTCATTCCACATATCATTCCACGCATCATTCCACACATCATTCCACACATCATTCCACACCTCATTCCACACCTCATTCCTCACATCATTCCACACGTAATTCCACACATCATTCCAAACATCATTCCAAACATCATTCCACACCTCATTCCACATAACATTCCACACATCATTCCAAACTTCATTTCAAACATCATTCCTCACCTCATTCCACACATCATTCCACACATCATTCAATACATCATTCAATACCTCATTCCACATATCATTCCACACATCATTCCACACATCATTCCACACATCATTCCACACATCATTCCAAACATCAATCCACACATCATTCCACAAGCATTCCACACATCATTCCACACATCATTGCACACATCATTCCACACAGCATTTCAAATATCATTCCACGCAACATTCCACATCTCATTCCGCACGTCATTCCACACATCATTCCGCACGTCATTCCATTTATCATTCCACACATCATTCCACACAGCATTCCACACATCATTGCACAGCTCATTCCACACATCATTCCACACATCATTCCACATAACATTCCACACATCATTCCACACAACATTCCACACCTCATTCCACGCTTCATTCAAAACATCATTCCACACATCATTCCACAACATTCCTCAACATTACACACATCATTCCACACATCAGTCCACACCTCATTCCACACATCATTCGAAACATCATTCCACACCTCATTTCACACATCATTCCTCACCTCATTCCAAACATCATTCCACACATCATTCAATACATCATTCCACATATCATTCCACACATCATTCCACACATCATTCCACATAACATTGAACACAACATTGCACACATCATTACACACATCATTCCAAATATCATTCAACACCTCATTCCACATATCATTCCACGGATCATTCCACATCTCATTCCACACATCATTCCACACAGAATTCCACACATCATTCCACACAGCATTCCACACCTCATTCCACACGTCATTCCACATATCATTCCACGCATCATTCCACACATCTATCCACACATCATTCAAAACATCATTCCACACCTCATTCCATACATCATTCCACATATCATTCCAAACATCATTCCACACCTCATTCCACACCTCATTCCAAACCTCATTACACCCATCATTCCACACATCATACCACACATAATTCCACACCTTATTCCACACCTCATTCCACACCTCATTCCGCATATCATTCCACACATCATTCCACACATCATTCCACACATCATTCCAAACATCATTCCACACCTCATTCCACATAACATTCCACACATCATTCCAAACTTAATTTCACACATCATTCCTCACCTCATCCAACACATCATTCCACACATCATTCAATACATCATTCAATTCATCATTCCACATATCATTCCACACATCATTCCACACATCATTCCACACATCATTCCACACATCAATCCACACATCATTCCACAAGCATTCCACACCGCATTCCACACATCATTCCACACATTATTGCACACATCATTCCACACAGCATTCTAAGTATCATTCCACGCATCATTCCACATCTCATTCCGCACGTCATTCCACACATCATTCAATACATCATTCAATTCATCATTCCACATATCATTCCACACATCATTCCACACATCATTCCACACATCATTCCAAACATCATTCCACACCTCATTCCACGCTTCATTCCAAACTTCATTCCACACCTCATTCCACAACATCCCTCAACATTCCACATATCATTCCACACATCAGTCCACACCTCATTCCACACATCCTTCCAAACATCATTCCACACCTCATTTCACACATCATTCCTCACCTCATTCCACACATCATTCCACACATCATTCAATACAACATTCCACACATCATTCCACACATCATTCCACACATCATTCCACGTAACATTGAACACAACATTGCACACATCATTCCACACATCATTCCAAATATCATTCCACACCTCATTCCACATATCATTCCACGGATCATTCCACATCTCATTCCACACATCATTCCACACATCATTCCGCACGTCATTCCATACATCATTCCACACATCATACCACACAGCATTCCACACATCATTCCACACAGCTTTCCACACATCATTCCAGACATCATTCCACACATCATTCCACACAGCATTCCACACATCATTCCACACAGCATTCCACATCTCATTCCACACTTCATTCCACACCTCATTACACCCATCATTCCACATATCATTCCACACATCATTCCATACCTCATTCTACACCTCATTCCACACATCATTCCACACAGCATTCCACACATCATTCCAAACATCATTCCATACATCATTCCACACCTCATTCCACATAACATTCCACACATCATTCCAAACTTCATTTCACACATCATTCCTCACCTCATTCCACACATCATTCCACACATCATTCATAACATCATTCAAGACATCATTCCACATATCATTCCACACATCATTCCACACATCATTCCACACATCATTCCACACATCATTCCATACATCATTCCACACCTCATTCCACACCTCATTCCACCCATCATTCCACATATCATTCCACACATCATTCGACACATCATTCCACACCTCATTCTACGCATCATTCCAAACATCATTCCACACAGCATTCCAGACATCATTCCACACAGCATTCCAAACATCATTCCACACATCATTCCAAATCTCATTCCACACATCATTCCACACAGCATTCCACACATCATTCCACGCATCATTCCACACATCATTCCACACAGCATTCCACACATCATTCCACATAGCATTCCACATCTCATTCCACACCTCATTCCATACCTCATTACACCCATAATTCCACATAACATTCCACACATCATTCCACACCTCATTCCACACCTCATTCCACACATCATTCCACACATCATTCCACACATCATTCCAAACATCATTCCATACATCATTCCACACCTCATTCCACATAACATTCCACACATCATTCCAAACTTCATTTCACACATCATTCCTCACCTCATTCCACACATCATTCCACACATCATTCAATACATCATTCAATAAATCATTCCCCATATCATTCCACACATCATTCCACACATCATTCCACACATCATTCCACACATCATTGCACCCATCATTCCACATATCATTCCACACATCATTCCACACATCATTCCACACCTCATTCCACGCATCATTCCACACATCATTCCACACATCATTCTACACATCATTCCACACATCATTCCACAAGCATTCCACACATCATTCAATACAGAATTCCACATATCATTCCGCATCTTTTCCACACATCATTCAATACATCATTCCACACATCATTCCACACATCATTCCACACCTCATTCCACACCTCATTACTCCCATCATTCCACACATCATTCCACACATCATTCCACACCTCATTCCACACCTCATTCCAAACATCATTCCACACATCATTCCACACATCATTCCAAACATCATTCCAAACAACATTCCACACCTCATTCCACATAACATTCCACACATTATTCCAAACTTCATTTCACACATCATTCCTCACCTCATTCCACACATCATTCCACACATCATTCAATACATCATTCCACACATCATTCCACACATCATTCCACATAGCAATCCACACATCATTCCACAAGCATTCCACACATCATTCAATACATCATTCCACATATCATTCCACACATCATTCCACACATCATTCCAAACATCATTCCACACATCATTCCACACAGCAATCCACACATCATTCCACAAGCATTCCACACATCATTCAATACAGCATTCCACATATCATTCCACATCTCTTTCCACACACCATTCCTCACCTCATTCCAAACATCATTCCACACATCATTCCAAACCTCATTCCACAAATCATTACACAAATCATTCCACACATCATTCCACAAATCATTCCACACATCATTGACACATCATTCCACACCTCATTCCACACATCATTCCACACATCATTCCGACACACCATTCCACACATCCTTCCACAAATCATTCAATACATCATTCCACACATCATTCCAAACTTCAGTCCACACCTCATTCCACACCTCATTCCACATATCATTCCACGCATCATTCCACACATCATTCCACACATCATTCCAAACATCATTCCACACCTTATTCCACACCTCATTCCATACATAATTCCACATATCATTCCAAACATCATTCCACACCTCATTCCACACCTCATTCCACACCTCATTACACCCATCATTCAACACATCATTCCACACGTAATTCCACACATCATTCCAAACATCATTCCAAACATCATTCCACACCTCATTCCACATAAAATTCCACACATCATTCCAAACTTCATTTCACACATCATTCCTCACCTCATTCCACACATCATTCCACACATCATTCAATACATCATACAATACCTCATTCCACATATCATTCCACACATCATTCCACACATCATTCCACACATCATTCCACACATCATTCCACACATCAATCCACACATCATTCCACAAGCATTCCACACATCATTCCACACATCATTGCACACATCATTCCACATATCATTCCACGCATCATTCCACACATCATTCCACACATCATTCCACACATCATTCTACACCTCATTCCACACCTCATTCCACCCATCATTCCACATATCATTCCACACATCATTCCACACATCATTCCACACCTCGTTCCACGCATCATTCCAAACATCATTCAACACAACATTCCACAACATTCCTCAACATTCCACACATCATTCCAAACATCAGTCCACACCTCATTCTACACATCATTCCAAACATCATTCCACACCTCATTTCACACATCATTCCTCACCTCATTCCACACATCATTCCACAGATTATTCAATACATCATTCCACATATCATTCCACACATCATTCCAGACATCATTCCACATCACATTGAACACAACATTGCACACTTCATTACACACATAATTCCAAATATCATTCAACACCGCATTCCACATATCATTCCACATCTCATTCCACACATCATTCCACACATCTTTCCGCACGTCATTCCATACATCATTCGACACATCATCCCACACAGCATTCCACACATCATTCCACACAGCATTCAACACATCATTCCACACATCATTCCACACAGCATTCCACACATAATTCCACACAGCATTCCACACATCATTCCACACATCATTCCACATCTCTTTCCACACATCATTCCTCACCTCATTCCACACATCATTCCACACATCATTCCACACCTCATTCCACAAATCATTACACAAATCATTCCACATATCATTCCACAAATCATTCCACACATCATTGACACATCATTCCACACCTCATTCCACACATCATTCCACACATCATTCCGACACACCATTCCACACATCCTTCCACAAATCATTCAATACAGCATTCCACAAATCATTCCAAACTTCATTCCACACCTCATTCCACACCTCATTCCACATATCATTCCACGCATCATTCCACATATCATTCCACACATCATTCCACACCTCATTCCACACTTCATTCCACACCTCATTACTCCCATCATTCCACACATCATTCCACACATCATTCCACACCTCATTCCACACCTTATTCCAAAAATCATTCCACACATCATTCCACACATCATTCCAATCATCATTCCAAACAACATCCACACCTCATTCCAAATAACATTCCACACATTATTCCAAACTTCATTTCACACATCATTCCTCACCTCATTCCACACATCATTCCACACATCATTCAATACATCATTCCACACATCATTCCACACATCATTCAATACATCATTCCACATATCATTCCACACATCATTCCACACATCATTCCAAACATCATTCCACACATCATTCCACACAGCAATCCACACATCATTCCACAAGCATTCCACACATCATTCAATACAGCATTCCACATATCATTCCACATCTCTTTCCACACACCATTCCTCACCTCATTCCAAACATCATTCCACACATCATTCCACACCACATTCCACAAATCATTACACAAATCATTCCACACATCATTCCACAAATCATTCCACACATTATTGACACATCATTCCACACCTCATTCCACACATCATTCCACACATCATTCCGACACACCATTCCACACATCCTTCCACAAATCATTCAATACATCATTCCACACATCATTCCAAACTTCATTCCACACCTCATTCCACACCTCGTTCCACATATCATTCCACGCATCATTCCACACATCATTCCACACATCATTCCAAACATCATTCCACACCTTATTCCACACCTCATTCCATACATAATTCCACATATCATTACAAACATCATTCCACACCTCATTCCACACCTCATTCCACACCTCATTACACCCATCATTCCACACATCATTCCACACATCATTCCACACATCATTCCACACCTCATTCCACACCTCATTCCTCACATCATTCCACACGTAATTCCACACATCATTCCACACATCATTGCACACATCATTCCACACAGCATTTCAAATATCATTCCACGCATCATTTCACATCTCATTCCGCACGTCATTCCACACATCATTCCAAACATCATTCCACACATCATTCCACATAAAATTCCACACATCATTCCAAACTTCATTTCACACATTATTCCTCACCTCATTCCACACATCATTCCACACATCATTCAATACATCATTCAATACCTCATTCCACATATCATTCCACACATCATTCCACACATCATTCCACACATCATTCCACACTTCATTCCACACATCAATCCACACATCATTCCACAAGCATTCCACACATCATTCCACACATCATTGCACACATCATTCCACACAGCATTTCAAATATCATTCCACGCATCATTCCACATCTCATTCCACACCTCGTTCCACATATCATTCCACGCATCATTCCACACATCATTCCACACATCATTCCAAACATCATTCCACACCTTATTCCACACCTCATTCCATACATAATTCCACATATCATTACAAACATCATTCCACACCTCATTCCACACCTCATTCCACACCTCATTACACCCATCATTCCACACATCATTCCAAACATCATTCCACACATCATTCCACACAGCAATCCACACATCATTCCACAAGCATTCCACACATCATTCAATACAGCATTCCACATATCATTCCACATCTCCTTCCACACACCATTCCTCACCTCATTCCACACATCATTCCACACATCATTCCACAGCTCATTCCACAACGCATTACACAAATCATTCCACACATCATTCCACAAATCATTCCACACATCATTGACACATCATTCCACACCTCATTCCACACATCATTCCACACATCATTCCGACACACCATTCCACACATCCTTCCACAAATCATTCAATACATCATTCCACACATCATTCCAAACTTCATTCCACACCTCATTCCACACCTCATTCCACATATCATTCCACGCATCATTCCACACATCATTCCACACATCATTCCAAACATCATTCCACACTTTATTCCACACCTCATTCCATACATAATTCCACATATCATTCCAAACATCATTCCACACATCATTCCACACCTCATTCCACACCTCATTACACCCGTCATTCCACACATCATTCCACTCATCATTCCACACCTCATTCCACACCTCATTCCTCACATCATTCCACACGTAATTCCACACATCATTCCAAACATCATTCCAAACATCATTCCACACCTCATTCCACATAACATTCCACACATCATTCCAAACTTCATTTCACACATCATTCCTCACCTCATTCCACACATCATTCCACACATCATTCAATACATCATTCAATACCTCATTCCACATATCATTCCACACATCATTCCACACTTCATTCCACACATCATTCCACACATCATTCCACACATCAATCCAAACATCATTCCACAAGCATTCCACACATCATTCCACACATCATTGCACACATCATTCCACACAGCATTTCAAATATCATTCCACGCATCATTCCACATCTCATTCCGCACGTCATTCCACACATCATTCCGCACGTCATTCCATTTATCATTCCACACATCATTCCACACAGCATTCCACACATCATTGCACAGCTCATTCCACACATCATTCCACACATCATTCCACATAACATTCCACACATCATTCCACACATCATTCCACACCTCATTCCACGCTTCATTCCAAACATCATTCCACACATCATTCCACAACATTCCTCAACATTACACACATCATTCCACACATCAGTCCACACCTCATTCCACACATCATTCGAAACATCATTCCACACCTCATTTCACACATCATTCCTCACCTCATTCCAAACATCATTCCACACATCATTCAATACATCATTCCACATATCATTCCACACATCATTCCACACATCATTCCACATAACATTGAACACAACATTGCACACAACATTACACACATCATTCCAAATATCATTCAACACCTCATTCCACATATCATTCCACGGATCATTCCACATCTCATTCCACACATCTATCCATACATCATACAAAACATCATTCCACACCTCATTCCATACATCATTCCACATATCATTCCAAACATCATTCCACACCTCATTCCACACCTCATTCCAAACCTCATTACACCCATCATTCCACACATCATACCACACATAATTCCACACCTTATTCCACACCTCATTCCACACCTCATTCCGCACATCATTCCACACATCATTCCACACATCATTCCACACATCATTCCAAACATCATTCCACACCTCATTCCACATAACATTCCACACATCATTCCAAACTTAATTTCACACATCATTCCTCACCTCATTCCACACATCATTCCACACATCATTCAATACATCATTCAATTCATCATTCCACATATCATTCCACACATCATTCCACACATCATTCCACACATCATTCCACACATCAATCCACACATCATTCCACAAGCATTCCACACCGCATTCCACACATCATTCCACACATTATTGCACACATCATTCCACACAGCATTCTAAGTATCATTCCACGCATCATTCCACATCTCATTCCGCACGTCATTCCACACATCATTCCGCACGTCATTCCATTCATCATTCCACACATCATTCCACACAGCATTCCACACATCATTGCACACCTCATTCCACCCATCATTCCACATATCATTCCACACATCATTCCAAACATCATTCCACACCTCATTCCACGCTTCATTCCAAACTTCATTCCACACCTCATTCCACAACATTCCTCAACATTCCACACATCATTCCACACATCAGTCCACACCTCATTCCACACATCCTTCCAATCATCATTCCACACCTCATTTCACACATCATTCCTCACCTCATTCCACACATCATTCCACACATCATTCAATACAACATTCCACACATCATTCCACACATCGTTCCACACATCATTCCACGTAACATTGAACACAACATTGCACACATCATTCCACACATCATTCCAAATATCATTCCACACCTCATTCCACATATCATTCCACGGATCATTCCACATCTCATTCCACACATCATTCCACACATCATTCCGCACGTCATTCCATACATCATTCCACACATCATACCACACAGCATTCCACACATCATTCCACACAGCTTTCCACACATCATTCCAGACATCATTCCACACATCATTCCACACAGCATTCCACACATCATTCCACACAGCATTCCACATCTCATTCCACACTTCATTCCAAACCTCATTACACCCATCATTCCACATATCATTCCACACATCATTCCATACCTCATTCTACACCTCATTCCACACATCATTCCACACAGCATTCCACACATCATTCCAAACATCATTCCATACATCATTCCACACCTCATTCCACATAACATTCCACACATCATTCCAAACTTCATTTCACACATCATTCCTCACCTCATTCCACACATCATTCCACACATCATTCATAACATCATTCAAGACATCATTCCACATATCATTCCACACATCATTCCACACATCATTCCACACATCATTCCACACATCATTCAATACATCATTCCACACCTCATTCCACACCTCATTCCACCCATCATTCCACATATCATTCCACACATCATTCGACATATCATTCCACACCTCATTCTACGCATCATTCCAAACATCATTCCACACAGCATTCCAGACATCATTCCACACAGCATTCCAAACATCATTCCACACATCATTCCAAATCTCATTCCACACATCATTCCACACAGCATTCCACACATCATTCCACACATCATTCCACACATCATTCCACACAGCATTCCACACATCATTCCACACAGCATTCCACATCTCATTCCACACCTCATTCCACACCTCATTCCACCCATCATTCCACATAACATTCCACACATCATTCCACACCTCATTCCACACCTCATTCCACACATCATTCCACACATCATTCCACACATCATTCCAAACATTATTCCATACATCATTCCACACCTCATTCCACATAACATTCCACACATCATTCCAAACTTCATTTCACACATCATTCCTCACCTCATTCCACACATCATTCCACACATCATTCAATACATCATTCAATAAATCATTCCCCATATCATTCCACACATCATTCCACACATCATTCCACACATCATTCCACACATCATTCCACCCATCATTCCACATATCATTCCACACATCATTCCACACATCATTCCACACCTCATTCCACGCATCATTCCAAACATCATTCCACACATCATTCCACACATCATTCCACACATCATTCTACACATCATTCCACACCTCATTCCACCCATCATTCCACATATCATTCCACACATCATTCCACACATCATTCCACACCTCATTCCACGCATCATTCCAAACATCATTCAACACAACATTCCACAACATTCCTCAACATTCCACACATCATTCCACACATCAGTCCACACCTCATTCTACACATCATTCCAAACATCATTCCACACCTCATTTCACACATCATTCCTCACCTCATTCCACACATCATTCCACAGATCATTCATTACATCATTCCACATATCATTACACACATCATTCCAGACATCATTCCACATAACATTGAACACAACATTGCACACATCATTACACACATAATTCCAAATATCATTCAACACCTCATTCCACATATCATTCCACATCTCATTCCACACATCATTTCACACATCTTTCCGCACGTCATTCCATACATCATTCGACACATCATCCCACACAGCATTCCACACATCATTCCACACAGCATTCAACACATCATTCCACACATCATTCCACACTTCATTCCACACAGCATTCCACACATAATTCCACACAGCATTCCACACATCATTCCACACATCATTCCACATCTCTTTCCACACATCATTCCTCACCTCATTCCACACATCATTCCACACATCATTCCAGACCTCATTCCACAAATCATTACACAAATCATTCCACATATCATTCCACAAATCATTCCACACATCATTGACACATCATTCCACACCTCATTCCACACATCATTCCACACATCATTCCGACACACCATTCCAAACATCCTTCCACAAATCATTCAATACAGCATTCCACAAATCATTCCAAACTTCATTCCACACCTCATTCCACACCTCATTCCACATATCATTCCACGCATCATTCCACACATCATTCCACACATCATTCCACACCTCATTCCACACCTCATTCCACACCTCATTACTCCCATCATTCCACACATCATTCCACACATCATTCCACACCTCATTCCACACCTCATTCCAAACATCATTCCACACATCATTCCACACATCATTCCAAACATCATTCCAAACAACATTCCACACCTCATTCCACATAACATTCCTCACATTATTCCAAACTTCATTTCACACATCATTCCTCACCTCATTCCTCACATCATTCCACACATCATTCAATACATCATTCCACACATCATTCCACACATCATTCCACATAGCAATCCACACATCATTCCACAAGCATTCCACACATCATTCAATACATCATTCCACATATCATTCCACACATCATTCCACACATCATTTCAAACATCATTCCACACATCATTCCACACAGCAATCCACACATCATTCCACAAGCATTCCACACATCATTCAATACAGCATTCCACATATCATTCCACATCTCTTTCCACACACCATTCCTCACCTCATTCCAAACATCATTCCACACATCATTCCACACCTCATTCCACAAATCATTACACAAATCATTCCACACATCATTCCACAAATCATTCCACACATCATTGACACATCATTCCACACCTCATTCCACACATCATTCCACACATCATTCCGACACACCATTCCACACATCTTCCACAAATCATTCAATACATCATTCCACGCATCATTCCAAACTTCATTCCACACCTCATTCCACACCTCATTCCACATATCATTCCACGCATCATTCCACACATCATTCCACACATCATTCCAAACATAATTCCACACCTTATTCCACACCTCATTCCATACATAATTCCACATATCATTCCGAACATCATTCCACACCTCATTCCACACCTCATTCCACACCTCATAACACCCATCATTCAACACATCATTCCACACATCATTCCACACCACATTCCACACCTCATTCCTCACATCATTCCACACGTAATTCCACACATCATTCCAAACATCATTCCAAACATCATTCCACACCTCATTCCACATAAAATTCCACACATCATTCCAAACTTCATTTCACACATCATTCCTCACCTCATTCCTCACATCATTCCACACATCATTCAATACATCATACAATACCTCATTCCACATATCATTCCACACATCATTCCACACATCATTCCACACATCATTCCACACATCATTCCACACATCAATCCACACATCATTCCACAAGCATTCCACACATCATTCCACACATCATTGCACACATCATTCCACACAGCATTTCAAATATCATTCCACACATCATTCCACATCTCATTCCGCACGTCATTCCACACATCATTCCAAACATCATTCCACACATCATTCCACACAGCAATCCACACATCATTCCACAAGCATTCCACACATCATTCAATACAGAATTCCACATATCATTCCGCATCTTTTCCACACACCATTCCTCACCTCATTCCACACATCATTCCACACATCATTCCACACTTCATTCCACAAATCATTACACAAATCATTCCACACATCATTCCACAAATCATTCCACACATCATTGACACATCATTCCACACCTCATTCCACACATCATTCCACACATCATTCCGACACACCATTCCACACATCCTTCCACAAATCATTCAATACATCATTCCACACATCATTCCAAACTTCATTCCACACCTCATTCCACACCTCATTCCACATATCATTCCACGCATCATTCCACACATCATTCCACACATCATTCCAAACATCATTCCACACCTTATTCCACACATCATTCCATACATAATTCCACATATCATTCCAAACATCATTCCACACCTCATTCCACACCTCATTCCACACCTCATTACACCCATCATTCCACACATCATTCCACTCACCATTCCACACCTCATTCCACACCTCATTCCTCACATCATTCCACACGTAATTCCACACATCATTCAAAACATCATTCCAAACATCATTCCACACCTCATTCCACGTAACATTCCACACATTATTCCAAACTTCATTTCACACATCATTCCTCACCTCATTCCACACATCATTCCACACATCATTCAATACATCATTCAATACCTCATTCCACATATCATTCCACACATCATTCCACACATCATTCCACACATCATTCCACACATCATTCCACACATCAATCCACACATCATTCCACAAGCATTCCAAACATCATTCCACACATCATTGCACACATCATTCCACACAGCATTTCAAATATCATTCCACGCATCATTCCACATCTCATTCCGCACGTCATTCCACACATCATTCCGCACGTCATTCCATTCATCATTCCACACATCATTCCACACAGCATTCCACACATCATTGCACAGCTCATTCCACACATCATTCCACACATCATTCCACATGTCATTCCACACATCATTCCACACATCATTCCACACCTCATTCCACGCTTCATTCCAAACATCATTCCACACATCATTCCACAACATTCCTCAACATTACACACATCATTCCACACATCAGTCCACACCTCATTCCACACATCATTCGAAACATCATTCCACACCTCATTTCACACATCATTCCTCACCTCATTCCACACATCATTCCACACATCATTCAATACATCATTCCACATATCATTCCACACATCATTCCACACATCATTCCACATAACATTGAACACAACATTGCACACATCATTACACACATCATTCCAAATATCATTCAACACCTCATTCCACATATCATTCCACGGATCATTCCACATCTCATTCCACACATCATTCCACACATCATTCCGCACGTCATTCCATACATCATTCCACACATCATTCCACACAGAATTCCACACATCATTCCACACAGCATTCCACACATCATTCCACACATCATTCCACACATCATTCCACACAGCATTCCACACTTCATTCCACACCTCATTCCACACGTTATTCCACATATCATTCCACGCATCATTCCACACTTCATTCCACATATCATTCCAAACATCATTCCACACCTCATTCCATACATCATTCCACATATCATTCCGAACATCATTCCACACCTCATTCCACACCTCATTCCAAACCTCATTACACCCATCATTCCACACATCATTCCACACATAATTCCACACCTTATTCCACACCTCATTCCACACCTCATTCCGCACATCATTCCACACATCATTCCACACATCATTCCACACATCATTCCAAACATCATTCCACACCTCATTCCACATAACATTCCACACATCATTCCAAACTTAATTTCACACATCATTCCTCACCTCATTCCACACATCATTCCACACATCATTCAATACATCATTCAATTCATCATTCCACATATCATTCCACACATCATTCCACACATCATTCCACACATCATTCCACACATCAATCCACACATCATTCCACAAGCATTCCACACCGCATTCCACACATCATTCCACACATTATTGCACACATCATTCCACACAGCATTCTAAGTATCATTCCACGCATCATTCCACATCTCATTCCGCACGTCATTCCACATATCATTCCACACATCATTCCACACATCATTCCACACCTCATTCCACGCTTCATTCCAAACTTCATTCCACACATCATTCCACAACATTCCTCAACATTCCACACATCATTCCACACATCAGTCCACAACTCATTCCACACATCCTTCCAAACATCATTCCACACCTCATTTCACACATCATTCCTCACCTCATTCCACACATCATTCCACACATCATTCAATACATCATTCCACACATCATTCCACACATCATTCCACACATCATTCCACGTAACATTGAACACAACATTGCACACATCATTCCACACATCATTCCAAATATCATTCCAGACCTCATTCCACATATCATTCCACGGATCATTCCACATCTCATTCCACACATCATTCCACACATCATTCCGCACGTCATTCCATACATCATTCCACACATCATCCCACACAGCATTCCACACATCATTCCACACTACTTTCCACACATCATTCCACACAGCATTCCACACATCATTCCACACAGCATTCCACATCTCATTCCAAACTTCATTCCACACCTCATTACACCCATCATTCCACATATCATTCCACACATCATTCCATACCTCATTCTACACCTCATTCCACACATCATTCCACGCATCATTCCACACATCATTCCAAACATCATTCCATACATCATTCCACACCTCATTCCACATAACATTCCACACATCATTCCAAACTTCATTTCACACATCATTCCTCACCTCATTCCACACATCATTCCACACATCATTCAATACATCATTCAAGACATCATTCCACATATCATTCCACACATCATTCCACACATCATTCCACACATCATTCCACACATCATTCCACACATCAATCCACACATCATTCCACAAGCATTCCACACCGCATTCCACACATCATTCAACACATCATTGCACACATCATTCCACACAGCATTTCAAATATAATTCCACGCATCATTCCATATCTCATCCCGCACGTTATTCCACACATCACTCCGCACGTCATTCCATTCATCATTCCACACATCATTCCACACATCATTCCACACATCATTCCATACATCATTCCACACCTCATTCCACACCTCATTCCACCCATGATTCCACATATCATTCCACACATCATTCGACACATCATTCCACACCTCATTCTACGCATCATTCCAAACATCATTCCACACAGCATTCCAGACATCATTCCACACAGCATTCCAAACATCATTCCACACATCATTCCAAATCTCATTCCACACATCATTCCACACAGCATTCCACACATCATTCCACACATCATTCCACACATCATTCCACACAGCATTCCACACATCATTCCACACAGCATTCCACATCTCATTCCACACCTCATTCCACACCTCATTACACCCATTATTCCACATAACATTCCACACATCATTCCACACCTCATTCCACACCTCATTCCACACATCATTCCACACATCATTCCACACATCATTCCAAACATCATTCCATACATCATTCCACACCTCATTCCACATAATATTCCACACATCATTCCAAACTTCATTTCACACATCATTCCTCACCTCATTCCACACATCATTCCACACATCATTCTATACATCATTCAATACATCATTCCCCATATCATTCCGCACATCATTCCACACATCATTCCACACATCATTCCACACATCATTCCACCCATAATTCCACATATCATTCCACACATCATTCCACACATCATTCCACACCTTATTCCACGCATCATTCCAAACATCATTCCACACATCATTCCACACCTCATTCCACGCATCATTCTAAACATCATTCCACACATCATTCCACAACATTCCTAACATTCCACACATCATTCCACACATCATTCCACACAGCATTCCAGACATCATTCCACACAGCATTCCAAACATCATTCCACACATCATTCCACACATCATTCCACACATCATTCCACACATCATTCCACACCTCATTCCACGCATCATTCCAAACATCATTCCACACATCATTCCACAACATTCCTAACATTCGACACATCATTCCTCACCCCATTCCACACATCATTACACACATCATTCCACACCTCATTTCACAAATCATTCAATTTACCATTCCACACATCATTCCACACATCATTCCGACACACCATTCCACACATCCTTCCATAAATCATTCAATTCACCATTCCACATATCATTCCACACATCATTACACACATCATTCCACACATCATTCCACACATCATTCCACACATCATTCCACACATTATTCCACAAATCATTCCACACCTCATTCCACACATCATTCCACACATCATTCCCAATATCATTCCACACCTCATTCCACACCTCATTCCACACCTCATTACACCCACCATTCCACACATCATTCCACACTTCATTCCACACCTCATTCCACATTCATTCCACATTCCACACATCATTCCACACATCATTCCACACATCATTCCAAACATCATTCCAAACTTCATTCCACACCTCATTCCACATAACATTCCATACATTATTCCACACTTCATTTCACACATCATTCTACACATCATTCCACACATCATTCAATACATCATTCAATACATCATTCCACCTTTCATTCCACACTTCATTCCACCCATCATTCCACACATTATTCCACACATCATTCCACACATCATTCCACACATCATTCCACACATCATTCCACACATAATTCCACACATCATTCCACACATCATTCCACACAGCATTCCACACATCATTCCACACAGCATTCCACACATCATTCCACACATCATTCCACATCTCCTTCCACACGTCATTCCTCACCTCATTCCACACATCATTCCACAAATCATTCCACACATCATTGACACATCATTCCACGCCTCATTCCACACGGCATTCCACACATCATTCCGACACACCATTCCACACATCCTTCCACAAATCATTCAATACATCATTCCGCACATCATTCCAAACTTCATTCCACACCTCATTCCACACCTCATTCCACATATCATTCCACGCATCATTCCACACATCTTTCCACACATCATTCCACACCTCATTCCAAACCTCATTCCACACCTCATTACTCCCATCATTCCACACATCATTCCACACCTCATTCCACACCTCATTCCACACATCATTCCACACATTATTCCACACATCATTCCACACATCATTCCACACATCGTTCCACACATCATTCAAGACATCATTCAATACATCATTCCACCTTTCATTCCACACTTCATTCCACCCATCATTCCACACATTATTCCACACATCATTCCATACATCATTCAATACATCATTCCACACCTCATTCCACACCTCATTCCACACCTCATTCCAAACATCATTCCACACATCATTCCAAACATCATTCCAAACTTAATTACACACCTCATTCCACAAAACATTCCACACATCATTCCACACTTCATTTCACACATCATTCCTCACCTCATTCCACACATCATTCCACACATCATTCAATAAATCATTTAATACATCATTCCACATATCATTCCACACGTCATTCCACACATCATTCCACACATTATTCCACACATCATTCCACACATCATTCCACACATCATTCCACACATCGTTCCACACATCATTCCACACCGCATTTAACACATCATTCAAACATCATTCCTCACCTCATTCCACACATCATTCCACACATCATTCAATACATCATTCCACACGTCATTCCACACATCATTCCACAACATTCCTCAACATTCCGCACATCATTCCACACATCATTCCTCACCTCATTTCACACATTATTCCACACATCATTCCACACATCATTCCACACATCATTCCACACATCGTTCCACACATCATTCCACACCGCATTTCACACATCATTCAAACATCATTCCTCACCTCATTCCACATCATTCCACACAGCATTCCAAAAATCATTCCACACCTCATTCCACTTTTCATTCCACGCATCATTCCACATCTCATTCCATATATCATTCCACACGTCATTCCATACATCATTCCGCACGTCATTCCATTCATCATTCCACACATCATTCCACACCTCATTCCACACCTCATTCCACCCATCATTCGACACATCATTTCACACATCTTTCCTCACCTCATTCCACACCTCATTCCACGCAACATTCCAAACATCATTCCACACATCATTCAATACAATTTTCCACACTTCATTCCACACAGCATTCCACACATCATTCCACACATCATTCCACATCTTTTTCCACACATCATTCCACATCTCATTACACACATCATTCCACACATTATTCCACACAGCATTCCGACAATTCATTCCACACATCATTCCACAAATCATTCCACACATCATTCCACAAATCATTCAATTCAGCATTCCACATATCATTCCACACATCATTATACACATCATACCACACATCATTACACACGTCATTCCAAAATCATTCCACACCTCATTGACACATCATTCCACACATGATTCCACACCTCGTTCCACACATCATTCCACACATCATTCAATACATCATTCCACACATCATTCAATACATCATTCCAAATATCATTCCACACATTATTCCACACATCATTCCTCATAACATTCCACACATCATTCCACACATCATTCCACACATCAGTCCACACCTCATTTCAAACATCATTCCTCACCTCATTCCACACATCATTCCACACATCATTCCACACATCATTCCACACATCACTCCACACCGCATTTCACTCATCATTCCACACATCATTCCAAACATCATTCCATACATCATTCCACACCTCATTCCACATAACATTCCACACATCATTCCAAACTTCATTTCACACATCATTCCTCACCTCATTCCACACATCATTCCACACATCATTCAATACATCATTCAAGACATCATTCCACACATCAATCCACACATCATTCCACAAGCATTCCACACATCATTCCACACATCATTCCACACATCATTCCACACATCAATCCACACATCATTCCACAAGCATTCCACACTTCATTCCACGCATCATTCCAAACATCATTCCACACATCATTCCACACCTCATTCCACGCATCATTCCAAACATCATTCCACACATCATTCCACAACATTCCTAACATTCCACACATCATTCCACACATCATTGCACACAGCATTCCAGACATCATTCCACACAGCATTCCAAACATCATTCCACACATCATTCCACACATTATTCCACACATCATTCCACACATCATTCCACACCTCATTCCAAGCATCATTCAAAACATCATTCCACACATCATTCCACAACATTCCTAACATTCGACACATCATTCCTCACCCCATTCCACACATCATTCCACACATCATTCCACACCTCATTTCACAAATCATTCAATTCACCATTCCACACATCATTCCACACATCATTCCGACACACCATTCCACACATCCTTCCATAAATCATTCAATTCACCATTCCACATATAATTCCACACATCATTACACACATCATTCCACACATCATTACACACATCATTCCACACATCATTCCACACATTATTCCACAAATCATTCCAAACCTCATTCCACACATCATTCCACACATCATTCCAAATATCATTCCACACCTCATTCCACACCTCATTCCACACCTCATTACACCCACCATTCCACACATCATTCCACACATCATTCCACACCTCATTCCACATTCATTCCACATTCCACACATCATTCCACACATCATTCCACACATCATTCCAAACATCATTCCAAACTTCATTCCACACCTCATTTCACACATCATTCCACACATCATTCCACACATCATTCAATACATCATTCAATACATCATTCCACCTTTCATTCCACACTTCATTCCACCCATCATTCCACACATTATTCCACACATCATTCCACACATCATTCCACACATCATTCCACACATCATTCCACACATCATTCCACACATCATTCCACACATCATTCCACACAGCATTCCACACATCATTCCACACAGCATTCCACACATCATTCCGCACATCATTCCACATCTCTTTCCACACGTCATTCCTCACCTCATTCCACACATCATTCCACACATCATTCCACACCTCATTCCACAAATCATTACACAAATCATTCCACACATCATTCCACAAATCATTCCACACATCATTGACACATCATTCCACGCCTCAATCCACACGTCATTCCACACATCATTCCGACACACCATTCCACACATCCTTCCACAAATCATTCAATACATCATTCCGCACATCATTCCAAACTTCATTCCACACCTCATTCCACACCTCATTCCACATATCATTCCACGCATCATTCCACACATCTTTCCACACATCATTCCACACCTCATTCGAAACCTCATTCCACACCTCATTACTCCCATCATTCCACACATCATTCCACACCTCATTCCACACCTCATTCCACACATCATTCCACACATCATTCCACACATCATTCCACACATCGTTCCACACATCATTCAAGACTTCATTCAATACATCATTCCACCTTTCATTCCACACTTCATTCCACCCATCATTCCACACATTATTCCACACATCATTACATACATCATTCAATACATCATTCCACATATCATTCCACACATCATTCCACACATCTTACCACACATCATTCCACACATCAATCCACACATCATTCCAAATATCATTCCACACATCCTTCCAAACATCATTCCACACCTCATTTCACACATCATTCCTCACCTCATTCCACACATCATTCCACACATCATTCAATACATCATTCCACACATCATTCCACACATCATTCCACACATCATTCCACGTAACATTGAACACAACATTGCACACATCATTCCACACATCATTCCAAATATCATTCCAGACCTCATTCCACATATCATTCCACGGATCATTCCACATCTCATTCCACACATCATTCCACACATCATTCCGCACGTCATTCCATACATCATTCCACACATCATCCCACACAGCATTCCACACATCATTCCACACTACTTTCCACACATCATTCCACACAGCATTCCACACATCATTCCACACAGCATTCCACATCTCATTCCAAACTTCATTCCACACCTCATTACACCCATCATTCCACATATCATTCCACACATCATTCCATACCTCATTCTACACCTCATTCCACACATCATTCCACGCATCATTCCACACATCATTCCAAACATCATTCCATACATCATTCCACACCTCATTCCACATAACATTCCACACATCATTCCAAACTTCATTTCACACATCATTCCTCACCTCATTCCACACATCATTCCACACATCATTCAATACATCATTCAAGACATCATTCCACATATCATTCCACACAACATTCCACACATCATTCCACACATCATTCCACACATCATTCCACACATCAATCCACACATCATTCCACAAGCATTCTACACCGCATTCCACACATCATTCAACACATCATTGCACACATCATTCCACACAGCATTTCAAATATAATTCCACGCATCATTCCATATCTCATCCCGCACGTTATTCCACACATCACTCCGCACGTCATTCCATTCATCATTCCACACATCATTCCACACAGCATTCCACACATCATTGCACACCTCATTCCACACATCATTCCACACATCATTCCACACATCATTCCATACATCATTCCACACCTCATTCCACACCTCATTCCACCCATGATTCCACATATCATTCCACACATCATTCGACACATCATTCCACACCTCATTCTACGCATCATTCCAAACATCATTCCACACAGCATTCCAGACATCATTCCACACAGCATTCCAAACATCATTCCACACATCATTCCAAATCTCATTCCACACATCATTCCACACAGCATTCCACACATCATTCCACACATCATTCCACACATCATTCCACACAGCATTCCACACATCATTCCACACAGCATTCCACATCTCATTCCACACCTCATTCCACACCTCATTACACCCATTATTCCACATAACATTCCACACATCATTCCAAACTTCATTTCACACATCATTCCTCACCTCATTCCACACATCATTCCACACATCATTCTATACATCATTCAATACATCATTCCCCATATCATTCCGCACATCATTCCACACATCATTCCACACATCATTCCACACATCATTCCACCCATCATTCCACATATCATTCCACACATCATTCCACACATCATTCCACACCTTATTCCACGCATCATTCCAAACATCATTCCACACATCATTCCACACCTCATTCCACGCATCATTCCAAACATCATTCCACACATCATTCCACAACATTCCTAACATTCCACACATCATTCCACACATCATTCCACACAGCATTCCAGACATCATTCCACACAGCATTCCAAACATCATTCCACACATCATTCCACACATCATTCCACACATCATTCCACACATCATTCCACACCTCATTCCACGCATCATTCCAAACATCATTCCACACATCATTCCACAACATTCCTAACATTCGACACATCATTCCTCGCCCCATTCCACACATCATTCCACACATCATTCCACACCTCATTTCACAAATCATTCAATTTACCATTCCACACATCATTCCACACATCATTCCGACACACCATTCCACACATCCTTCCATAAATCATTCAATTCACCATTCCACATATCATTCCACACATCATTACACACATCATTCCACACATCATTCCACACATCATTCCACACATCATTCCACACATTATTCCACAAATCATTCCACACCTCATTCCACACATCATTCCACACATCATTCCCAATATCATTCCACACCTCATTCCACACCTCATTCCACACATCATTACACCCACCATTCCACACATCATTCCACACTTCATTCCACACCTCATTCCACATTCATTCCACATTCCACACATCATTCCACACATCATTCCACACATCATTCCAAACATCATTCCAAACTTCATTCCACACCTCATTCCACATAACATTCCATACATTATTCCACACTTCATTTCACACATCATTCCACACATCATTCCACACATCATTCAATACATCATTCAATACATCATTCCACCTTTCATTCCACACTTCATTCCACCCATCATTCCACACATTATTCCACACATCATTCCACACATCATTCCACACATCATTCCACACATCATTCCACACATAATTCCACACATCATTCCACACATCATTCCACACAGCATTCCACACATCATTCCACACAGCATTCCACACATCATTCCACACATCATTCCACATCTCTTTCCACACGTCATTCCTCACCTCATTCCACACATCATTCCACAAATCATTCCACACATCATTGACACATCATTCCACGCCTCATTCCACACGGCATTCCACACATCATTCCGACACACCATTCCACACATCCTTCCACAAATCATTCAATACATCATTCCGCACATCATTCCAAACTTCATTCCACACCTCATTCCACACCTCATTCCACATATCATTCCACGCATCATTCCACACATCTTTCCACACATCATTCCACACCTCATTCCAAACCTCATTCCACACCTCATTACTCCCATCATTCCACACATCATTCCACACCTCATTCCACACCTCATTCCACACATCATTCCACACATCATTCCACACATCATTCCACACATCATTCCACACATCGTTCCACACATCATTCAAGACATCATTCAATACATCATTCCACCTTTCATTCCACACTTCATTCCACCCATCATTCCACACATTATTCCACACATCATTCCATACATCATTCAATACATCATTCCACACCTCATTCCACATCTCATTCCACACATCATTCCACACATCATTCCGCACGTCATTCCATACATCATTCCACACATCATCCCACACAGCATTCCACACATCATTCCACACTACTTTCCACACATCATTCCACACAGCATTCCACACATCATTCCACACAGCATTCCACATCTCATTCCAAACTTCATTCCACACCTCATTACACCCATCATTCCACATATCATTCCACACATCATTCCATACCTCATTCTACACCTCATTCCACACATCATTCCACGCATCATTCCACACATCATTCCAAACATCATTCCATACATCATTCCACACCTCATTCCACATAACATTCCACACATCATTCCAAACTTCATTTCACACATCATTCCTCACCTCATTCCACACATCATTCCACACATCATTCAATACATCATTCAAGACATCATTCCACATATCATTCCACACAACATTCCACACATCATTCCACACATCATTCCACACATCATTCCACACATCAATCCACACATCATTCCACAAGCATTCTACACCGCATTCCACACATCATTCAACACATCATTGCACACATCATTCCACACAGCATTTCAAATATAATTCCACGCATCATTCCATATCTCATCCCGCACGTTATTCCACACATCACTCCGCACGTCATTCCATTCATCATTCCACACATCATTCCACACAGCATTCCACACATCATTGCACACCTCATTCCACACATCATTCCACACATCATTCCACACATCATTCCATACATCATTCCACACCTCATTCCACACCTCATTCCACCCATGATTCCACATATCATTCCACACATCATTCGACACATCATTCCACACCTCATTCTACGCATCATTCCAAACATCATTCCACACAGCATTCCAGACATCATTCCACACAGCATTCCAAACATCATTCCACACATCATTCCAAATCTCATTCCACACATCATTCCACACAGCATTCCACACATCATTCCACACATCATTCCACACATCATTCCACACAGCATTCCACACATCATTCCACACAGCATTCCACATCTCATTCCACACCTCATTCCACACCTCATTACACCCATTATTCCACATAACATTCCACACATCATTCCAAACTTCATTTCACACATCATTCCTCACCTCATTCCACACATCATTCCACACATCATTCTATACATCATTCAATACATCATTCCCCATATCATTCCGCACATCATTCCACACATCATTCCACACATCATTCCACACATCATTCCACCCATCATTCCACATATCATTCCACACATCATTCCACACATCATTCCACACCTTATTCCACGCATCATTCCAAACATCATTCCACACATCATTCCACACCTCATTCCACGCATCATTCCAAACATCATTCCACACATCATTCCACAACATTCCTAACATTCCACACATCATTCCACACATCATTCCACACAGCATTCCAGACATCATTCCACACAGCATTCCAAACATCATTCCACACATCATTCCACACATCATTCCACACATCATTCCACACATCATTCCACACCTCATTCCACGCATCATTCCAAACATCATTCCACACATCATTCCACAACATTCCTAACATTCGACACATCATTCCTCGCCCCATTCCACACATCATTCCACACATCATTCCACACCTCATTTCACAAATCATTCAATTTACCATTCCACACATCATTCCACACATCATTCCGACACACCATTCCACACATCCTTCCATAAATCATTCAATTCACCATTCCACATATCATTCCACACATCATTACACACATCATTCCACACATCATTCCACACATCATTCCACACATCATTCCACACATTATTCCACAAATCATTCCACACCTCATTCCACACATCATTCCACACATCATTCCCAATGTCATTCCACACCTCATTCCACACCTCATTCCACACATCATTACACCCACCATTCCACACATCATTCCACACTTCATTCCACACCTCATTCCACATTCATTCCACATTCCACACATCATTCCACACATCATTCCACACATCATTCCAAACATCATTCCAAACTTCATTCCACACCTCATTCCACATAACATTCCATACATTATTCCACACTTCATTTCACACATCATTCCACACATCATTCCACACATCATTCAATACATCATTCAATACATCATTCCACCTTTCATTCCACACTTCATTCCACCCATCATTCCACACATTATTCCACACATCATTCCACACATCATTCCACACATCATTCCACACATCATTCCACACATAATTCCACACATCATTCCACACATCATTCCACACAGCATTCCACACATCATTCCACACAGCATTCCACACATCATTCCACACATCATTCCACATCTCTTTCCACACGTCATTCCTCACCTCATTCCACACATCATTCCACAAATCATTCCACACATCATTGACACATCATTCCACGCCTCATTCCACACGGCATTCCACACATCATTCCGACACACCATTCCACACATCCTTCCACAAATCATTCAATACATCATTCCGCACATCATTCCAAACTTCATTCCACACCTCATTCCACACCTCATTCCACATATCATTCCACGCATCATTCCACACATCTTTCCACACATCATTCCACACCTCATTCCAAACCTCATTCCACACCTCATTACTCCCATCATTCCACACATCATTCCACACCTCATTCCACACCTCATTCCACACATCATTCCACACATCATTCCACACATCATTCCACACATCATTCCACACATCGTTCCACACATCATTCAAGACATCATTCAATACATCATTCCACCTTTCATTCCACACTTCATTCCACCCATCATTCCACACATTATTCCACACATCATTCCATACATCATTCAATACATCATTCCACACCTCATTCCACACCTCATTCCACACCTCATTCCAAACATCATTCCACACATCATTCCAAACATCATTCCAAACTTAATTACACACCTCATTCCACAAAACATTCCACACATCATTCCACACTTCATTTCACACATCATTCCTCACCTCATTCCACACATCATTCCACACATCATTCAATAAATCATTTAATACATCATTCCACATATCATTCCACACATCATTCCACACATCATTCCACACATTATTCCACACATCATTCCACACATCATTCCACACATCATTCCACACATCGTTCCACACATCATTCCACACCGCATTTAACACATCATTCAAACATCATTCCTCACCTCATTCCACACATCATTCCACACATCATTCAATACATCATTCCACACGTCATTCCACACATCATTCCACAACATTCCTCAACATTCCGCACATCATTCCACACATCATTCCTCACCTCATTTCACACATTATTCCACACATCATTCCACACATCATTCCACACATCATTCCACACATCGTTCCACACATCATTCCACACCGCATTTCACACATCATTCAAACATCATTCCTCACCTCATTCCACATCATTCCACACAGCATTCCAAAAATCATTCCACACCTCATTCCACTTTTCATTCCACGCATCATTCCACATCTCATTCCATATATCATTCCACACGTCATTCCATACATCATTCCGCACGTCATTCCATTCATCATTCCACACATCATTCCACACCTCATTCCACACCTCATTCCACCCATCATTCGACACATCATTTCACACATCTTTCCTCACCTCATTCCACACCTCATTCCACGCAACATTCCAAACATCATTCCACACATCATTCCAAACATCATTCCACATCTCATTCCATTCATCATTCCACACGTCATTCCACACATCATTCCACAACATTCCTCAACATTCCGCACATCATTCCACACATCATTCCACACCTCATTTCACACATCATTCCTCACCTCATTCCAAACATCATTCCACACATGATTCAATACATCATTCCACATATCATTCCACACATCATTCCACACATCATTCCTCATAACATTCCACACATCATTCCACCCATCATTCCACACATCAGTCCACACCTCATTTCAAACATCATTCCTCACCTCATTCCACACATCTTTCCACACATCATTCAATACAATTTTCCACATATCATTCCACACATCATTCCACACATCATTCCACAAGCATTCCAGACAGCATTGCACACATCATTCCACACATCAATCCAAATATAATTCCACACCTCATTCCACATATCATTCCACGGATCATTCTACATCTCATTCCACACATCATTCCACACATCATTCCGCACGTCATTCCATACATCATTCCACACATCATTCCACACAGCATTCCACACATCATTCCACACAGCATTCCACACATCATTCCACACATCATTCCACACATCATTCCACACAGCATTCCACACTTCATTCCACACAGCATTCCACACATCATTCCACACATCATTCCACATCTTTTTCCACACATCATTCCACATCTCATTACACACATCATTCCACACATTATTCCACACAGCATTCCGACAATTCATTCCACACATCATTCCACAAATCATTCCACACATCATTCCACAAATCATTCAATTCAGCATTCCACATATCATTCCACACATCATTATACACATCATTCCACACATCATTACACACGTCATTCCAAAATCATTCCACACCTCATTGACACATCATTCCACACATGATTCCACACCTCGTTCCACACATCATTCCACACATCATTCAATACATCATTCCACACATCATTCAATACATCATTCCAAATATCATTCCACACATCATTCCACACATCATTCCTCATAACATTCCACACATCATTCCACACATCATTCCACACATCAGTCCACACCTCATTTCAAACATCATTCCTCACCTCATTCCACACATCATTCCACACATCATTCCACACATCATTCCACACATCACTCCACACCGCATTTCACTCATCATTCCACACATCATTCCAAACATCATTCCATACATCATTCCACACCTCATTCCACATAACATTCCACACATCATTCCAAACTTCATTTCACACATCATTCCTCACCTCATTCCACACATCATTCCACACATCATTCAATACATCATTCAAGACATCATTCCACATATCATTCCACACATCATTCCACACATCATTCCACACATCATTCCACACATCATTCCACACATCAATCCACACATCATTCCACAAGCATTCCACACCGCATTCCACACATCATTCCACACATCATTGCACACATCATTCCACACAGCATTTCAAATATAATTCCACGCATCATTCCATATCTCATTCCGCACGTTATTCCACACATCACTACGCACTTCATTCCATTCATCATTCCACACATCATTCCACACAGCATTCCACACATCATTGCACACCTCATTCCACACATCATTCCACACATCATTCCACACATCATTCCATACATCATTCCACACCTCATTCCACACCTCATTCCACCCATCATTCCACATATCATTCCACACATCATTCGACACATCATTCCACACCTCATTCTACGCATCATTCCAAACATCATTCCACACAGCATTCCAGACATCATTCCACACAGCATTCCAAACATCATTCCACACATCATTCCAAATCTCATTCCACACATCATTCCACACAGCATTCCACACATCATTCCACACATCATTCCACACATCATTCCACACAGCATTCCACACATCATTCCACACAGCATTCCACATCTCATTCCACACCTCATTCCACACCTCATTACACCCATTATTCCACATAACATTCCACACATCATTCCACACCTCATTCCACACCTCATTCCACACATCATTCCACACATCATTCCACACATCATTCCAAACATCATTCCATACATCATTCCACACCTCATTCCACATAACATTCCACACATCATTCCAAACTTCTTTTCGCACATCATTCCTCACCTCATTCCACACATCATTCCACACATCATTCAATACATCATTCAATACATCATTCCCCATATCATTCCGCACATCATTCCACACATCATTCCACACATCATTCCACACATCATTCCACCCATCATTCCACATATCATTCCACACATCATTCCACACATCATTCCACACCTTATTCCACGCATCATTCCAAACATCATTCCACACATCATTCCACACCTCATTCCACGCATCATTCCAAACATCATTCCACACATCATTCCACAACATTCCTAACATTCCACACATCATTCCACACATCATTCCACACAGCATTCCAGACATCATTCCACACAGCATTCCAAACATCATTCCACACATCATTCCACACATCATTCCACACATCATTCCACACATCATTCCACACCTCATTCCACGCATCATTCCAAACATCATTCCACACATCATTCCACAACATTCCTAACATTCGACACATCATTCCTCACCCCATTCCACACATCATTCCACACATCATTCCACACCTCATTTCACAAATCATTCAATTCACCATTCCACACATCATTCCACACATCATTCCGAGACACCATTCCACACATCCTTCCATAAATCATTCAATTCACCATTCCACATATCATTCCACACATCATTACACACATCATTCCACACATCATTACACACATCATTCCACACATCATTCCACACATTATTCCACAAATCATTCCAAACCTCATTCCACACATCATTCCACACATCATTCCACACAGCATTCCACACTTCATTCCACACAGCATTCCACACATCATTCCACACATCATTCCACATCTTTTTCCACACATCATTCCACATCTCATTACACACATCATTCCACACATTATTCCACACAGCATTCCGACAATTCATTCCACACATCATTCCACAAATCATTCCACACATCATTCCACAAATCATTCAATTCAGCATTCCACATATCATTCCACACATCATTATACACATCATTCCACACATCATTACACACGTCATTCCAAAATCATTCCACACCTCATTGACACATCATTCCACACATGATTCCACACCTCGTTCCACACATCATTCCACACATCATTCAATACATCATTCCACACATCATTCAATACATCATTCCAAATATCATTCCACACATCATTCCACACATCATTCCTCATAACATTCCACACATCATTCCACACATCATTCCACACATCAGTCCACACCTCATTTCAAACATCATTCCTCACCTCATTCCACACATCATTCCACACATCATTCCACACCGCATTTCACTCATCATTCCACACATCATTCCAAACATCATTCCATACATCATTCCACACCTCATTCCACATAACATTCCACACATCATTCCAAACTTCATTTCACACATCATTCCTCACCTCATTCCACACATCATTCCACACATCATTCAATACATCATTCAAGACATCATTCCACATATCATTCCACACATCATTCCACACATCATTCCACACATCATTCCACACATCATTCAACACATCAATCCACACATCATTCCACAAGCATTCCACACCGCATTCCACACATCATTCCACACATCATTCCACACATCATTCCACACAGCATTCCACACATCATTCCACACAGCATTCCACATCTCATTCCACCTCTCATTCCACACCTCATTACACCCATTATTCCACACATCATTCCACACATCATTCCACACCTCATTCCACACCTCATTCCACACATCATTCCACACATCATTCCACACATCATTCCAAACATCATTCCATACATCATTCCACACCTCATTCCACATAACATTCCACACATCATTCCAAACTTCATTTCGCACATCATTCCTCACCTGATTCCACACATCATTCCACACATCATTCAATACATCATTCAATACATCATTCCCCATATCATTCCGCACATCATTCCACACATCATTCCACACATCATTCCACACATCATTCCACCCATCATTCCACATATCATTCCACACATCATTCCACACATCATTCCACACCTTATTCCACGCATCATTACAAACATCATTCCACACATCATTCCACACCTCATTCCACGCATCATTCCAAACATCATTCCACACATCATTCCACAACATTCCTAACATTCCACACATCATTCCACACATCATTGCACACAGCATTCCAGACATCATTCCACACAGCATTCCAAACATCATTCCACACATCATTCCACACATCATTCCACACATCATTCCACACATCATTCCACACCTCATTCCAAGCATCATTCAAAACATCATTCCACACATCATTCCACAACATTCCTAACATTCGACACATCATTCCTCACCCCATTCCACACATCATTCCACACATCATTCCACACCTCATTTCACAAATCATTCAATTCACCATTCCACACATCATTCCACACATCATTCCGACACACCATTCCACACATCCTTCCATAAATCATTCAATTCACCATTCCACATATAATTCCACACATCATTACACACATCATTCCACACATCATTACACACATCATTCCACACATCATTCCACACATTATTCCACAAATCATTCCAAACCTCATTCCACACATCATTCCACACATCATTCCAAATATCATTCCACACCTCATTCCACACCTCATTCCACACCTCATTACACCCACCATTCCACACATCATTCCACACATCATTCCACACCTCATTCCACATTCATTCCACATTCCACACATCATTCCACACATCATTCCACACATCATTCCAAACATCATTCCAAACTTCATTCCACACCTCATTTCACACATCATTCCACACATCATTCCACACATCATTCAATACATCATTCAATACATCATTCCACCTTTCATTCCACACTTCATTCCACCCATCATTCCACACATTATTCCACACATCATTCCACACATCATTCCACACATCATTCCACACATCATTCCACACATCATTCCACACATCATTCCACACATCATACCACACAGCATTCCACACATCATTCCACACAGCATTCCACACATCATTCCGCACATCATTCCACATCTCTTTCCACACGTCATTCCTCACCTCATTCCACACATCATTCCACACATCATTCCACACCTCATTCCACAAATCATTACACAAATCATTCCACACATCATTCCACACATCATTCCGACACACCATTCCACACATCCTTCCACAAATCATTCAATACATCATTCCGCACATCATTCCAAACTTCATTCCACACCTCATTCCACACCTCATTCCACATATCATTCCACGCATCATTCCACACATCTTTCCACACATCATTCCACACCTCATTCGAAACCTCATTCCACACCTCATTACTCCCATCATTCCACACATCATTCCACACCTCATTCCACACCTCATTCCACACATCATTCCACACATCATTCCACACATCATTCCACACATCGTTCCACACATCATTCAAGACTTCATTCAATACATCATTCCACCTTTCATTCCACACTTCATTCCACCCATCATTCCACACATTATTCCACACATCATTCCATACATCATTCAATACATCATTCCACATATCATTCCACACATCATTCCACACATCTTACCACACATCATTCCACACATCAATCCACACATCATTCCACAAGCATTCCACACCGCATTCCACACATCATTCCACACAGCATTCCACACATCATTCCACACATCATTCCACATCTCTTTACACGCATCATTCCACACCTCATTCCACACATCATTCCACAAATCATTCCACACATCATTCCACAAATCATTCCACACATCATTGACACATCATTCCACACCTCATTCCAAACATCATTCCACACATCATTCCAAACATCATTCGAAACTTAATTACACACCTCATTCCACAAAACATTCCACACATCATTCCACACTTCATTTCACACATCATTCCGCACCTCATTCCACACATCATTCCACACATCATTCAATAAATCATTTAATACATCATTCCACATATCATTCCACACATCATTCCACACATCATTCCACACATTATTCCACACATCATTCCACACATCATTCCACACATCATTCCACACATCGTTCCACACATCATTCCACACCGCATTTCACACATCATTCAAACATCATTCCTCACCTCATTCCACACATCATTCCACACATCATTCAATACATCATTCAATACATCAATCCACATCATTCCACACAGCATTCCAAATATCATTCCACACATCATTCCACCTTTCATTCCACGCATCATTCCACATCTCATTCCACATATCATTCCACACCTCATTCCATACATCATTCTGCACATCATTCCATTCATCATTCCACACATCATTCCACACCTCATTCCACACCTCATTCCACCCATCATTCGACACATCATTTCACACATGTTTCCTCACCTCATTCCACACCTCATTCCACGCAACATTCCAAACATCATTCCACACATCATTCCAAACATCATTCCACATCTCATTCCATTCATCATTCCACACGTCATTCCACACATCATTCCACAACATTCCTCAACATTCCGCACATCATTCCACACATCATTCCACACCTCATTTCACACATCATTCCTCACCTCATTCCAAACATCATTCCACACATCATTCAATACATCATTCAAGACATCATTCCACATATCATTCCACACATCATTCCACACATCATTCCACAAATCATTCAATTCAGCATTCCACATATCATTCCACACATCATTATACACATCATTCCACACATCATTACACACGTCATTCCAAAATCATTCCACACCTCATTGACACATCATTCCACACATGATTCCACACCTCGTTCCACACATCATTCCACACATCATTCAATACATCATTCCACACATCATTCAATACATCATTCCACATATCATTCCACACATCATTCCACACATCATTCCTCATAACATTCCACACATCATTCCACACATCATTCCACACATCAGTCCACACCTCATTTCAAACATCAGTCCTCACCTCATTCCACACATCATTCCACACATCATTCCACACATCATTCCACACATCACTCCACACCGCATGTCACACATCATTCGACACATCATTCCTCACCTCATTCCACACATCATTCCACACATCATTCAATACATCATTCAATACATCATTCCACATCATTCCACACAGCATTCCAAATATCATTCCACACCTCATTCCACCTTTCATTCCACGCATCATTCCACATCTCATTCCACATATCATTCCACACCTCATTCCATACATCATTCCGCACGTCATTCCTTTCATCATTCCACACATCATTCCACACCTCATTCCACACCTCATTCCACCCATCATTCGACACATCATTTCACACATCATTCCTCACCTCATTCCACACCTCATTCCACGCAAAATTACAAATATCATTCCACACATCATTCCAAATATCATTCCACATCTCATTCCACTCATCATTCCACACGTCATTCCACACATCATTCCACAACATTCCTCAACATTCCGCACATCATTCCACACATCAGCCCACACCTCATTCCACACATCATTCCAAACTTCATTCCACACCTCATTTCACACATCATTCCTCACCTCATTCCAAATATCATTCCACACATCAGTCAATACATCATTCCACATATCATTCCACACATCATTCCACACATCATTCCTCATAACATTCCACACATCATTCCACACATCATTCCACACATCAGTCCACACCTCATTTCAAACATCATTCCTCACCTCATTCCACACATCTTTCCAAACATCATTCAATACATTTTTCCACATATCATTCCACACATCATTCCACACATCATTCCAGAAGCATTCTAGACAGCATTGCACACATCATTCCACACATCAATCCAAATATAATTCCACACCTCATTCCACATATCATTCCACGGATCATTCTACATCTCATTCCACACATCATTCCACACATCATTCCGCACGTCATTCCATACATCATTCCACACATCATTCCACACAGCATTCCACACATCATTCCACACAGCATTCCACACATCATTCCACATCTCTTTCCACACATCATTCCACACCTCATTACACACATCATTCCACACATTATTCCGCACATCATTCCGAAATATCATTCCACACATCATTCCACAAATCATTCAATTCACCATTCCACATATCATTCCACCCATCATTATACACATCATTCCACACATCATTACACACATCATTCCACAAATCATTCCACACCTCATTGAAACATCATTCCACACCTCATTCCACACCTAGTTCCACACATCATTCCACACATCATTCAATACATCATTCCACACATCATTCAATACATCATTCCACACATCATTCAATACATCATTCCACATATCATTCCACACATCATTCCACACATCATTCCTCATAACATTCCACACATCATTCCACACATCATTCCACACATCAGTCCACACCTCATTTCAAACATCATTCCTCACCTCATTCCACACATCATTCCACACATCATTCCACACATCATTCCACACATCACTCCACACCGCATGTCACACATCATTCGACACATCATTCCTCACCTCATTCCACACATCATTCCACACATCATTCAATACATCATTCAATACATCATTCCACATCATTCCACACAGCATTCCAAATATCATTCCACACCTCATTCCACCTTTCATTCCACGCATCATTCCACATCTCATTCCACATATCATTCCACACATCATTCAATACATCATTCCACACATCATTCCAAACTTCATTCCACACCTCATTCCACGCCGCATTCCACATAACATTCCACGCATCATTCCACACATCATTCCACACATCATTCCAAACATCATTCCACACCTCATTCCACACCTCATTCCACACATCATTCCACATATCATTCCAAACATCATTCCATACCTCATTCCACACCTCATTCCACACCTCATTACACCCATCATTCCATACATCATTCCACACATCATTCCACACATCATTCCACACCTCATTCAACAGCTCATTCCACACCTCATTCCACACATCATTCCACACATCATTCCACACATCATTCTAAACATCATTACAATCATCATTCCACACCTCATTCCACATAACATTCCACACATCATTCCAAACTTCATTTCACACATCATTCCTCACCTCATTCCACACATAATTCCACACAGCATTCCACACATCATTGCACAGATCATTCCACTCATCATTCCACACATCATTCAATACATATTTCCACATATCATTCAACACATCATTCCACACATCATTCCACACCTAATTCCACACAGCATTCAATACATTTTTCAACATATCATTCCACACATCATTCCACACATCATTCCACAAGCATTCCAGTCAGCATTGCACACATCATTCCACACATCATTCCACACATCATTCCACACAGCATTCCATACATCATTCCAAACATCATTCCACACTTCATTCCACATATCATTCCACACATCATTCCACACATCATTCCATACAACATTCCAAATATCATCCACTCCTCATTCCACATATCATTCCACACATCAATCCACACATCATTCCACACATTATTCCACACATCATTCCACACATCGTTCCACTCATCATTCCACACATCATTCAATACATATTTCCACATATCATTCAACATATCATTCATCACATCATTCCACACAACATTCCTATATATCATTCACTCCTCATTCCACATATCATTCCGCACATCAATCCACACATCATTCCACACATTATTCCACACGTCATTCCACACATCATTCTACACATCATTCCACACATCATTCCACACATCAGTCCACACCTCATTCCACACATCATTCCACACCTCATTCCACACATCATTCCACACATCATTCCACACATCATTCCACACATCATTCCACATATCATTCCAAACATCATTCCAAACATCATTCCACACCTCATTCCACATAACATTCCACACATCATTCCAAACTTCATTTCACACATCATTCCACCCATCATTCCAGATATCATTCCACACATCATTCCACACATCATTCCACACATCATTCCACACATCATTCCTCACATCACTCCACACATCAGTCCACACCTCATTTCACACATCATTCCTCACCTCATTCCACACATCATTCAATACATTTTTCAACATATCATTCCACACATCATTCCACACATCATTCCACACATCATTCCACAAGCATTCCAGTCAGCATTGCACACATCATTCCACACATCATTCCACACAGCATTCCATACATCATTCCAAACATCATTCCACACTTCATTCCACATATCATTCCACACATCATTCCACACATCATTCCACACAACATTCCAAATATCATCCACTCCTCCTTCCACATATCATTCCACACATCAATCCACACATCATTCCACACATTATTCCACACATCATTCCACACATCGTTCCACTCATCATTCCACACATCATTCAATACATATTTCCACATATCATTCAACATATCATTCAACACATCATTCCACACAACATTCCTATATATCATTCACTCCTCATTCCACATATCATTCCACACATCAATTCACACATCATTCCACACATTATTCCAAACATCATTCCACACTTCATTCCACACATCATTCCACACATCATTCCAGACATCATTCCACACATCATTCTACACATCATTCCACACAGCATTTCACACATCAGTCCACACCTCATTCCAGACATCATTCCATACCTCATTCCACACATCATTCCACACATCATTCCACACATCATTACAAACATCATTCTAAACATCATTCCACACCTCATTCCACATAACATTCCACACATCATTCCAAACTTCATTTCACACATCATTCCTCACCTCATTTCACACATCATTCCACACATCATTCAATACATCATTCAATACATCATTCCACATATCTTTCCACACATCATTCCACACATCATTCCACACATTAGTTCAGACATCATTTTACACGTCATTCCACTCCTCATTCCACACATCATTCAATACATTTTTCCACATATCATTCAACACATCATTCCACACATCATTCCACACATAATTCCACACAGCATTCCACACTTCATTCCAAACATCATTCCACACATTATTCCACACATCATTCCACACATCATTCCACACATTATTCCACACATCATTCCACACATCGTTCCACTCATCATTCCACACATCATTCAATACATATTTCCACATATCATTCCACTCCTCATTCCACACATCATTCAATACATTTTTCCACATATCATTCAACACATCATTCCACACATCATTCCACACCTCATTCCACACCTCATTCCATACAACATTCCAAACATCATTCCACACATCATTCCAAACATGATTCCACATCTCATTCCACCCATCATTCCACACGTCATTCCACACATCATTCCACAACATTCCTCAACATTCCACACATCATTCCACACATCAGTCCACACCACTTTCCAAACATCATTCCACACATCATTCCACACATCATTCCACACATCATTCCACATATCATTCCAAACATCATTCCAAACATCATTCCACACCTCATTCCACATAACATTCCACACATCATTCCAAACTTCATTTCACACATCATTGCACCCATCATTCCAGATATCATTCCACACATCATTCCACACATCATTCCACACATCATTCCACACATCATTCCTCACATCACTCCACACATCAGTCCACACCTCATTTCACACATCATTCCTCACCTCATTCCACACATCATTCAATACATTTTTCAACATATCATTCCACACATCATTCCACACATCATTCCACACATCATTCCACAAGCATTCCAGTCAGCATTGCACACATCATTCCACACATCATTCCACACATCATTCCACACAGCATTCCATACATCATTCCAAACATCATTCCACACTTCATTCCACATATCATTCCACACATCATTCCACACATCATTCCACACAACATTCCAAATATCATCCACTCCTCCTTCCACATATCATTCCACACATCAATCCACACATCATTCCACACATTATTCCACACATCATTCCACACATCGTTCCACTCATCATTCCACACATCATTCAATACATATTTCCACATATCATTCAACATATCATTCAACACATCATTCCACACAACATTCCTATATATCATTCACTCCTCATTCCACATATCATTCCACACATCAATTCACACATCATTCCACACATTATTCCAAACATCATTCCACACTTCATTCCACACATCATTCCACACATCATTCCAGACATCATTCCACACATCATTCTACACATCATTCCACACAGCATTTCACACATCAGTCCACACCTCATTCCAGACATCATTCCATACGTCATTCCACACATCATTCCACACATCATTCCACACATCATTACAAACATCATTCTAAACATCATTCCACACCTCATTCCACATAACATTCCACACATCATTCCAAACTTCATTTCACACATCATTCCTCACCTCATTTCACACATCATTCCACACATCATTCAATACATCATTCAATACATCATTCCACATATCTTTCCACACATCATTCCACACATCATTCCACACATTAGTTCAGACATCATTTTACACGTCATTCCACTCCTCATTCCACACATCATTCAATACATTTTTCCACATATCATTCAACACATCATTCCACACATCATTCCACACATAATTCCACACAGCATTCCACACTTCATTCCAAACATCATTCCACACATTATTCCACACATCATTCCACACATCATTCCACACATTATTCCACACATCATTCCACACATCGTTCCACTCATCATTCCACACATCATTCAATACATATTTCCACATATCATTCCACTCCTCATTCCACACATCATTCAATACATTTTTCCACATATCATTCAACACATCATTCCAGACATCATTCCACACCTCATTCCACACCTCATTCCATACAACATTCCAAACATCATTCCACACATCATTCCAAACATGATTCCACATCTCATTCCACCCATCATTCCACACGTCATTCCACACATCATTCCACAACATTCCTCAACATTCCACACATCATTCCACACATCAGTCCACACCACTTTCCAAACATCATTCCAAACATCATTCCACACCTCATTTCACACATCATTCCTCACCTCATTCCAAATATCATTACACACATCATCCAATACATCATTCCACATATCATTCCACACATCATTCCACACATCTTTCCAAACTTCATTCCACACATCATTCCTCACCTCATTCCACACATCATTCAATACATCATTCCACATACCATTCCACACATCATTCCACACATCATTTCACACAGCATTCCATACATCATTCCAAACATCATTCCACACTTCATTCCACATATCATTCCACACATCATTCAACACATCATTTCACACAACATTCCAAATATCATCCACTCCTCGTTCCACATATCATTCCACACATCAATCCACACATCATTCCACACATTAGTCCACACAACATTCCACACATCATTCCACTCATCATTCCACACATCATTCAATACATATTTCCACATATCATTCAACATATCATTCAACACATCATTCCACACAACATTCCAAATATCATCCACTCCTCATTCCACATCTCATTCCACACATCAATCCACACATCATTCCACAAATCATTCCAAACATCATTCCACACATCATTCCACACATCATTCCACACATCATTCCACACATCTGTCCACACCTCATTCCACACATCATTCCACACATCAGTCCACACCTCATTCCACACATCATTCCACACATCATTCCACACATCATTCCACACATCACTCCAAACATCATTCCACACATCATTCCTCACCTCATTCCACACATCATTCCACACATCATTCCACACATCATTTCACACATCATTCCAAATATCATTCCACACTTCATTCCACATATCATTCCACATTTCAGTCCACACATCATTCCTCACCTCATTCCACACATCATTCCATACATCATTCCACACATCATTCGACACATCATTCCAAACATCATTCCACACTTCATTCCACACATCATTCCACACATCATAACGCACATCATTCCACACACCATTCCAAACATCATTCCACACTTCATTCCACACATCATTCCACACATCATTCCACACATCATTCCAAACATCATTACACACATCATTCCTCAATTCATTCCACACATCATTCCACACAACATTCCACATATCATTCCACACATCATTCCAAACATCATTCCACACATCATTCCTCACCTCATTCCACACATCATTCCACACATCATTCCACACATCATTCATCATTCCAAACATCATTTCACACTTCATTCCACATATCATTCCACATTCCATTCCACACATCATTCCTCACCTCATTCCACACATCATTCCACACATCATTCCACACATCATTCTACACATCATTCCAAACATCATTCCACACTTCATTCCACACATCATTCCACACATCATTCCAAACATCATTCCACACACCATTCCAAACATCATTCCACAAGTCATTCCACACATCATTCCACACATCATTCCACACATGATTCCAAACATCATTCTGCACATCATTCCTCACCTCATTCCACACATCATTCCACACATCATTCCACACATCATTCCAAACATCATTCCACACTTCATTGCACACATCATTCCACACAGCATTCCAAATATCATTCCACCATTATTCCACATCTCATTCCGCAAATAATTACATACATCATTCCACACATCATTCCACGCAGCATACCACACATCATTGCACCCCTCATTCCACACAGTATTCCAAATATCATCCACGCATCATTCCAAATCTCATTCCGCACGTCATTCCATACATCATTCCATACATCATTCCACATATTATTCCACATGCATTCCACACCGCATTCCACACATCATTCCACACATCATTGCACACATCATTCTACACAGAATTCCAAATATCATTCCACGCATCATTCCACATCTCATTCCGCACATCATTCCACACATCATTCCGCACATCATTCCACACATCATTCCGCACGTCATTCCATTCATCATTTCACACATCATTCCACACAGCATTCCACACATCATTGCACACCTCATTCCACACATCATTCCACACCTGATTCCACGCGTCATTCCACACATCATTCCACACCTCATTCCACACCTCATTCCACCCATCATTCCACACATCATTCCACACAACATTCCACACCTCATTCCACACCTCATTCCACGCATCATTCCAAACATCATTCCACACATCATTCCAAACATCATTCCACATCTCATTCCACCCATCATTCCACACATCATTCCACACATCATTCCACAACATTCCTCAACATTCCACACAACATTCCACACATCAGTCCACACCTCATTCCACACATCATTTCAAACATCATTCCACACCTCATTTCACACATCATTCCTCACCTCATTCCACACATCATTCCACACTTCATTCAATACATCATTCCACATATCATTCCACACATCATTCCAAACATCATTCCACATAACATTCCACACAGCATTGCACACATCATTCCATACATCATTGTAAATATCATTCCACACCTCATTCCACACAACATTCCACACATCATTCCACAACATTCCTCAACATTCCACACAACATTCCACACATCTGTCCACACCTCATTTCACACATCATTTCAAACTTCATTCCACACCTCATTTCACACAACATTCCTCATCTGATTCCACACATCATTCCACACATCATTCAATACATCATTCCACAGATCATTCCGCACGACATTCCATACATCATTCCACACATCATTCCACACAGCATTCCACACATCATTCCACACAGCATTCCACACTTCATTCCACACATCATTCCACACCTCATTCCACACATCATTCCACACATCATTCCTTCACATCATTCCATACATCGTTCCACAAACCATTCAATTCACCATTCCACATATTATTCCACACATCATTCCACACATCATTCCAAACATCATTCCACACCTCATTCCACACATCATTCCACACCTCTTTACACCCATCATTCCACACTTCATTACACATAATATTCCACACCTCATTCCACACCTCATTCCACACCTCATTCCACACATCATTCCACACATCATTCCACACCTCATTCCACACATCATTCCACACATCATTCCTTCACATCATTCCATACATCGTTCCACAAACCATTCAATTCACCGTTCCACATATTATTCCACACATCATTCCAAACATCATTCCACTCATCATTCCACACATCATTCAATACATCATTCAATACATCATTCCACACATCATTCCACACAGCATTCCAAATATCATTCCACACCTCATTCCACATATCATTCTACGCATCATTCGACATCTCATTCCACATATCAGTCCACACCTTATTACACACATCTTTCCGCACGTCATTCCATTCATCATTCCACACACCATTCCACACCTCATTCCACCCATCATTCGACACATCATTCCACACATCATTCCACACCTCATTCCACACCTCATTCCACGCAACATTCCAAACATCATTAAACATCTCATTCCACCCATCATTCCACACGTCATTCCACACATCATTCCATAACATTCCTCAACATTCCGCACATCATTCCACACATCAGTCCACGCCTCATTCCACACATCATTCCAAACAACATTCCACACCTCATTTCACACATTATTCCTCAACATTCCGCACATCATTCCACACATCAGTCCACGCCTCATTCCACACATCATTCCAAACAACATTCCACACCTCATTTCACACATTATTCCTCACCTCATTCAAACATCATTCCACACATCATTCAATTCATTATGCCACATATCATTCCACACATCATTCCACACATCATTCCACATAACATTCCACACATCATTCCACACATCATTCCACACATCAGTCCACACCTCATTTCACACATCATTCCTCACCTCATTCCACACATCATTCCACACATCATTCAATACATTTTTCCACATATCATTCCACGCATCATTCCACACATCATTCCACAAGCATTCCGGACAGCATTGCACACATCTTTCCACACATCAATCCAAATATCATTCCACACCTCGTTCCACATATCATTCCACGGATCATTCCACATCTCATTTCACACATCATTCCACACATCATTCCGCACGTCATTCCATACATCATTCCACACATCATTCCAAACAGCATTCCACACATCATTCCACACAGCATTCCTCACATCATTCCACACATCATTCCACACCTCATTCCACATAGCATTCCACACATCATTCCACACAGCATTCCACACAACATTCCACACATCATTCCACATCTCTTTCCACACATCATTCCACACCTCATTCCACACATCATTCCACACATCATTCGACACATCATTCCGACACATCATTCCACATATCATTCCAGAAATCATTCAATTCACCATTCCATATATCATTCCACACATCATTACACACATCATTCCACACATCATTACACACATCATTCCACAAAACATTCCACACCTCATTGACACATCATTCCACACCGCATTCCACACATCTTTCCACATATCATTCCAAACATCATTCCACACATCATTCCACACATCATTCCACAAATCATTCAATTCACCATTCCATATATCATTCCACACCTCATTCCATATCTCATTCCACACCTCATTACACCCATCATTCCACACATCATTCCTCACATCATACCACACCTCATTCCACACCTCATTCCACACCTCATTCCGCACATCATTCCACACATCATTCCACACATCATTCCACACAACATTCCAAACATCATTCCACACCTCATTCCACGTAACATTCCACACATTATTGCAAACTTCATTTCACACATCATTCCTTACCTCATTCTACACATCATTCCACACATCATTCAATACATCATTCAATAGATCATTCCACATATCATTCCACACATCATTCCACACATCATTCCACACATCATTCCACACATCATTCCATCCATCAATCCACACATCATTCTCCAAGCATTCCACACCGCATTACACACATCATTCCACACATCATTGCACACATCATTTCACACAGCATTCCAAATATCATTCCACGCATCATTCCACATCTCATTCCACATCTCATACCACACATCATTCCACACAGCATTCCGCACATCATTGCACACCTCATTCCACACATCATTCCACACATCATTCCACACATCATTCCACACATCATTCCACATCTCATTCCACACCTCATTCCACCCATCATTCCACACATCATTCCACACATCATTCCACACATCATTCCAAACATCATTCCAAACCTCATTTCACACATCATTCCTCACCTCATTCCACACATCAATCCACACATCATTCAATACATCATTCCACATATCATTCCACACATCATTCCACACATCATTCCAAGTAACATTGAACACAACATTGCACACATCATTACACACATCATTCCAAATGTCATTCAACACCTCATTCCACATATCATTCCACGGATCATTCCACATCTCATTCCACACATCATTCCAAACATCATTCCGCACGTCATTCCTTCCATCATTCCACACATCATCCCACACAGCATTCCACACATCATTCCACATAGCATTCAACACTACATTACACACATCATTCCACAAATCATTCCACACAGCATTCCACACATCATTCCACACAGCATTCCACACATCATTCCAAACATCATTCCACATCTCTTTCCACACATCATTCCTCACCTCATTCCACACATCATTCCACACATCATTCCACACCTCATTCCACAAATCATTACACAAATCATTCCACACATCATTCCACAAATCATTCCACACATCATTGACACATCATTCCACACATTATTCCACACATCATTCCACACATCATTCCACACCTCATTCCACACCTCATTCCACACATCATTCCACACATCATTCAATACATCATTCCACACATCATTCCACACATCATTCCACATAGCAATCCACACATCATTCCTCAAGCATTCCACACATCATTCAATACATCATTCCACATATCATTCCACACATCATTCCACACATCATTCCACACATCATTCCACACATCATTCCACACAGCAATCCACACATCATTCCACAAGCATTCCACACATCATTCAATACATCATTCCACATATCATTCCACATCTCTTTCCACAATTTATTCCTCACTTCATTCCACACATGATTCCACACATCATTCCACACCTCATTCCACAAATCATTACACAAATCATTCCACACATCATTCCACAAATCATTCCACACAACATTGACACATCATTGACACATCATTCCACACCTCATTCCACACATCATTCCACACATCATTCCGAAACACCATTCCACACATCCTTCCACAAATCATTCAATACATCATTCCACACATCATTCCAAACTTCATTCCACACCTCATTCCACACCTCATTCCACATATCAGTCCACGCATCATTCCACACATCATTCCACACATCATTCCAAACATCATTCCACACCTCATTCCACACCTCATTCCACACGTAATTCCACATATCATTCCAAACATCATTCCACACCTCATTCCACACATCATTCCACACCTCATTACACCCATCATTTCAAACATCATTCCACACATCATTCCACACCTCATTCCAGACATCATTCCACACATCATTCCACACATCATTCCAAACATCATTCCAAACATCATTCCACACCTCATTCCACATAACATTCCACACATCATTCCAAACTTCATTTCACACATCATTCCTCACCTCATTCCACACATCATTCCAAACATCATTCCAAACATCATTCCACACATCATTCCTCACCTCATTCCACACATCATTCCACACATCATTCGACACATCATTCCAAACATCATTCCACACTTCATTCCACACATCATTCCACACATCATTCCACACATCATTCCACACACCATTCCAAACATCATTCCACACTTCATTCCACACATCATTCCACACATCATTCCACACATCATTCCACACCGCATTCAACACATCATTCCACACATCATTGCACACATCATTCCACACAGCATTCCAAATATCATTCCACCATTATTCCACATCTCATTCCCCAAATCATTCCATACATCATTCCACACATCATTCCACGCAGCTTTCCACACATCATTGCACACCTCATTCCACACAGCATTCCAAATATCATTCCACGCATCATTCCACATCTCATTCCGCACATCATTCCACACATCATTTCAAACACCATTCCACACTTCATTTCACACATCATTCCTCACCTCATTCCACACATCATTCCACACATCATTCAATACATCATTCCACATATCATTCCACACATCATTCCACACATCATTCGACATTTCTTTCCACACATCATTCCACACCTCATTCCACATATCATTCAATACCTCATTCCACTCATCATTCCACACATCATTCCAGACATCATTCCACGCAACATTGAACACAACATTGCACACATCATTCCACACATCATTCTAAATATCATTCCACACCTCATTCCACATATCATTCCACGGATCATTCCACATCTCATTCCACACATCATTCCACACATCCTTCCGCACGTCATTCCATACATCATTCCACACATCATCCCACACAGCATTCCACACACCATTCCACACAGCATTCCACACATCATTCCACACATCATTCCACACATCATTCCACACAGTATTCCACACATCATTCCACAGAGCATTCCACATCACATTCCACACCTCATTCCACACCTCATTACACCCATCATTCCACACATCATTCCACATATCATTCCACACCTCATTCCACACCTCATTCCACACATCATTCCACACATCATTCCACACATCATTCCAAACATCATTTCAAACATCATTCCACATCTCATTCCACATAACATTCGACACACCATTCCAAACTTCATTTCACACATCATTCCACACATCATTCAATACATCATTCAATACATCATTCTACATATCATTCCACACATCATTCCACACAGCATTCCACACATCATTGCACACCTCATTCCACACATCATTCCACACATCATTCCAAACCTCAATCCACACCTCATTCCTCCCATCATTTAACGCACTATTCCAAACATCATTCCACACATCATTCCAAACATCATTCCACATCTCATTCCACCGAGCATTCGACACGTCATTCCACACATCATTCCACAACATTCCTCAACATTCCACACATCATTCCACACATCAGTCCATACCTCATTCCACACATCATTCCCAACATCATTCCACACCTCATTTCACACATCATTCCTCACCTCATTCCACACATCATTCCAAACATCATTCATTACATCATGCCACATATCATTCCACACATCATTCCACACATCATTGCACATAACATTCCACACATCATTCCACACATCATTCCACACATCAGTCCACACCTCATTTCACACATCATTCCTCACATCATTCCACACATCATTCCACACGTCATTCGATATATTTTTCCACATATCATTCCACAAATCATTCCGCACATCATTCCACAAGCATTCCAGACAGTATTGCACACATCATTCCACACATCAATCCAAATATCATTCAACACTTCATTCAACTTATCATTCCACGTATCATTCCACATCTCATTCCACACATCATTGCACACATCATTCCGCACGTCATTCCACACAGCATTCCACGCAACATTCCACACATCATTCCACATCTCCTTCCACACATCATTCCAAACCTTATTCAACACATCATTCCACACATCATTCCACACCTCATTCCACAAATCAATCCACAAATCATTCCACACATCATTCCACACAGCATTCCACACATCATTCCACACAGCATTCCACACATCATTCCACACATCATTTCACACATCATTCCACACATCATTCCACATCTCTTTCCACACATCATTGCACACCTCATTCCACACATCATTCCAGACAACATTCCACACCTCATTCCACAAATCATTCCACAAATCATTCCACACATCATTACACAAATCATTCCACACATCATTGACACATCATTCCACACCTCATTCCACACATCATTCCACAAATCATTCAATTCACCATTCCACATATCATTCCACACATCATTCCGCACGTCATTCCATTCATCATTCCACACATCATTCCACACCTCAATCCAAACCTCATTCCTCCCATCATTCCACACATCATTCCACACATCATTCCACACCTCATTCCACACCTCATTCCACGCACCATTCCAAACATCATTCCACACATCATTCCAAACATCATTCCACATCTCATTCCACCCAGAATTCCACACCTCATTCCACACATCATTCCACAACATTCCTCAACATTCCACACATCATTCCACACATCAGTCCATACCTCATTCCACACATCATTCCAACCATCGTTCCACACCTCATTTCACACATCATTCCTCACCTCATTCCACACATCATTCCAAACATCATTCAATACATCATGCCACATATCATTCCACACATCATTCCACACATCATTGCACATAAAATTCCTCACATCATTCCACACATCATTCCACACATCATTCCACAACATTCCTAACATACCACACCTCATTCCGCACATCATTCCACACATCATTCCACACATCATTCCAAACATCATTCCAAACATCATTCCACACCTCATTCCACATAACATTCCACACATCATTCCAAACTTCATTTCACACATCATTCCTCACCTCATTCCACACATCAATCCACACATCATTCAATACATCATTCAATACATCATTCCACATACCATTCCACACATCATTCCACACATCATTCCACACATCATTCCACACATCAATCCACACATCATTCCACAAGCATTTAACACCGCATTCCACACATCATTCCACACATCATTGCACACATCATTCCACACAGCATTCCAAATATCATTCCACGCATCATTCCACATCTCATTCCGCACGTCATTCCACACATCATTCCACACGTCATTCATTTCATCATTCCACACATCATTCCACACAGCATTCCACACATCATTGCACACCTCATTCCACACATCATTCCACACATCATTCCACGCATCATTCCACATCTCATTCCACACCTCATTCCACCCATCATTCCACATATCATTCCACACATCATTCCACACATCATTGCACATAAAATTCCTCACATCATTCCACACATCATTCCACACATCATTCCACAACATTCCTAACATACCACACCTCATTCCGCACATCATTCCACACATCATTCCACACATCATTCCAAACATCATTCCAAACATCATTCCACACCTCATTCCACATAACATTCCACACATCATTCCAAACTTCATTTCACACATCATTCCTCACCTCATTCCACACATCAATCCACACATCATTCAATACATCATTCAATACATCATTCCACATACCATTCCACACATCATTCCACACATCATTCCACACATCATTCCACACATCAATCCACACATCATTCCACAAGCATTTAACACCGCATTCCACACATCATTCCACACATCATTGCACACATCATTCCACACAGCATTCCAAATATCATTCCACGCATCATTCCACATCTCATTCCGCACGTCATTCCACACATCATTCCACACGTCATTCATTTCATCATTCCACACATCATTCCACACAGCATTCCACACATCATTGCACACCTCATTCCACACATCATTCCACACATCATTCCACGCATCATTCCACATCTCATTCCACACCTCATTCCACCCATCATTCCACATATCATTCCACACATCATTCCACACATCATTCCACACCTCATTCCACGCTTCATTCCAAACTTCATTCCACACATAATTCCACAACATTCCTCAACATTCCACACATCATTCCACACATCAGTCCACACTTCATTCCATACATCATTCCAAACATCATTCCACACCACATTTCACACATCATTCCTCACCTCATTCCACACATCATTCCACATATCATTCAATACCTCATTCCACTCATCATTCCACACATCATTCCAGACATCATTCCACGCAACATTGAACACAACATTGCACACATCATTCCACACATCATTCTAAATATCATTCCACACCTCATTCCACATATCATTCCACGGATCATTCCACATCTCATTCCACACATCATTCCACACATCCTTCCGCACGTCATTCCATACATCATTCCACACATCATCCCACACAGCATTCCACACACCATTCCACACAGCATTCCACACATCATTCCACACATCATTCCACACATCATTCCACACAGTATTCCACACATCATTCCACAGAGCATTCCACATCACATTCCACACCTCATTCCACACCTCATTACACCCATCATTCCACACATCATTCCACATATCATTCCACACCTCATTCCACACCTCATTCCACACATCATTCCACACATCATTCCACACATCATTCCAAACATCATTTCAAACATCATTCCACATCTCATTCCACATAACATTCGACACACCATTCCAAACTTCATTTCACACATCATTCCACACATCATTCAATACATCATTCAATACATCATTCTACATATCATTCCACACATCATTCCACACAGCATTCCACACATCATTGCACACCTCATTCCACACATCATTCCACACATCATTCCATACATCATTCCACACCTCATTCCACACCTCATTCCACCCATCATTCCACATATCATTCCACACATCATTCCACACATCATTCCACACGTCATACCACGCATCATTCCAAACATCATTCCAAACATCATACCACAAAATTTCTAACATTCCACACATCATTCCACACATCATTCCATACAGCATTCCAGACATCATTCCACACAGCATTCCACACATCATTCCACACATCATTCCACATCTCTTTCCACACATCATTCCTCACCTCATTCCACACATCATTCCACACATCATGCCACACCTCATTCCACACATCATTCCACACATCATTCCGACACACCACTCCACACATCCTTCCACAAATCATTCAATTCACCATTCCACATATCATTCCACACATCATTACACACATCATTCCACACATCATTACACACATCATTCCACATATCATTCCACACATCATTCCACACATCATTCCACACCTCATTCCACACATCATTCCACACATCAGTCCAAACATCATTCCACAACTCATTCCACACCTCATTCCACACCTCATTACACCCATCATTCCACACATTATTCCACACATCATTCTACACCTCATTCCACATTCATTCCACATTCCACACATCATTCCACACATCATTCCACACATCATTCCACACATCATTCCAAACTTCATTCCACACCTCATTCCACATGACATTCCACACATCATTCCACACTTCATTTCACACATCATTCCTCACCTCATTCCACACATCATTCCACACATCATTCAATACATCATTCAATACATCATTCCACCTTTCATTCCACACATCATTCCACCCATCATTCCACACATCATTCCACACATCATTCCACACATCATTCCACACGTCATTCCACACATCATTCCACACTGAATTCCACACATCATTCCACACATAATTCCTGATCTCATTCCACACATCATTCCACACATCATTCAATACATCATTCAATAAATCATTCCACACAGCATTCCACACAGCATTCCAAATATCATTCCACACCTCATTCCACATATCATTCCACGCATCATTCCACATCTCATTCCACATATCATTCCATACCTCATTCCACAGATCATTCCGCTCGTCATTCCATTCATCATTCCACACATCATTCCCACTTCATTCCACACCTCATTCCATCCATCATTCGAAACATCATTCCACACATCATTCCACACCTCATTCCACACCTCATTCCACGCATCATACCAAACATCATTCCACACATTATTCCAAACATCATTCCACATCTCATTCCACCCATTATTCCACACGTCATTCCACACATCATTCCACAACATTCCTCAACATTCCACACATCATTTCACACATCATTCCTCACCTCATTCCAGACATCATTCCACATATAATTCAATAAATCATTCCACATAACATTCCACACATCATTCCACACATCATTCCACATAACATTCCACACATCATTCCACACCTCATTCCACACATCATTCCACACATTATTCCACACCTCATTCCACAAATCATTCCACAAATCATTCCACACATGATTACACAAATCATTCCACACATCATTGACACATCATTCCACACCTCATTCCACACATCATTCCACAAATTATTCAATTCACCGTTCCACATATCATTCCACACATCATTCCGCACGTCATTCCATTCATCATTCCACACATCATTCCACACCTCAATCCACACCTCATTCCTCCGATCATTCCACACATCATTCCACACATCATTCCACACCTCATTCCAAACCTCATTCCACGCACCATTCCAAACATCATTCCACACATCATTCCAAACCTCATTCCACATCTCATTCCACCCAGAATTCCACACGTCATTCCACACATCATTCCACAACATTCCTCAACATTCCACACATCATTCCACACATCAGTCCATACCTCATTCCACACATCATTCCAACCATCGTTCCACACCTCATTTCACACATCATTCCTCACCTCATTCCACATATCATTCCAAACATCATTCAATACATCATGCCACATATCATTCCACACATCATTCCACACATCATTGCACATAACATTCAACACATCATTCCACACATCATTCCACACATCAGTCCACACCTCATTTCACACATCATTCCTCACCGCATTCCACACATCATTCCACACATCATTCGATACATTTTACCACATATCATTCCACACATCATTCCACACATCATTCCACAAGCATTCCAGACAGCATTGCACACATCATTCCACACCTCATTCCACAAATCATTCCACAAATCATTCCACACATCATTACACAAATCATTCCACACATCATTGACACATCATTCCACACCTCATTCCACACATCATTCCACAAATTATTCAATTCACCATTCCACATATCATTCCACACAGCATTCCGCACGTCATTCCATTCATCATTCCACACATCATTCCACACCTCAATCCACACCTCATTCCTCCGATTATTCCACACATCATTCCACACATCATTCCACACCTCATTCCAAACCTCATTCCACGCACCATTCCAAACATCATTCCACACATCATTCCAAACATCATTCCACATCTCATTCCACCCAGAAATCCACACGTCATTCCACACATCATTCCACAACATTCCACAACATTCCACACATCATTCCACACATCAGTCCATACCTCAATCCACACATCATTCCAACCATCGTTCCACACCTCATTTCACACATCATTCCTCACCTCATTCCACATATCATTCCAAACATCATTCAATACATCATGCCACATATCATTCCACACATCATTCCACACATCATTGCACATAACATTCAACACATCATTCCACACATCATTCCACACATCAGTCCACACCTCATTTCACACATCATTCCTCACCGCATTCCACACATCATTCCACACATCATTCGATACATTTTACCACATATCATTCCACACATCATTCCACACATCATTCCACAAGCATTCCAGACAGCATTGCACACATCATTCCACAAATCAATCCACAAATCATTCCACACATCATTCCACATCTCTTTCCACACATCATTCCACACCTCATTCCACACATCATTCCACACATCATTCCACACCTCATTCCACAAATCATTTCACAAATCATTCCACACATCATTACACAAATCATTCCAAACATCATTGACACATCATTCCACACCTGATTCCACACATCATTCCACAAACCTTCAATTCACCATTCCACATATCATTCCACACATCATTACACACATCATTCCACACATCATTACACACATCATTCCACAAATCATTCCACAACTCATTGACACATTATTCCAAACCTCATTCCAAACTTCGTTCCACACATCATTCCACATATCATTCCACACATCATTCCACACATCATTCCACAAGCATTCCAGACAGCATTGCACACATCATTCCACACCTCATTCCACAAATCATTCCACAAATCATTCCACACATCATTACACAAATCATTCCACACATCATTGACACATCATTCCACACCTCATTCCACACATCATTCCACAAATTATTCAATTCACCATTCCACATATCATTCCACACATCATTCCGCACGTCATTCCATTCATCATTCCACACATCATTCCACACCTCAATCCACACCTCATTCCTCCGATCATTCCACACATCATTCCACACATCATTCTACACCTCATTCCAAACCTCATTCCACGCACCATTCCAAACATCATTCCACACATCATTCCAAACATCATTCCACATCTCATTCCACCCAGAATTCCACACGTCATTCCACACATCATTCCACAACATTCCTCAACATTCCACACATCATTCCACACATCAGTCCATACCTCATTCCACACATCATTCCAACCATCGTTCCACACCTCATTTCGCACATCATTCCTCACCTCATTCCACATATCATTCCAAACATCATTCAATACATCATGCCACATATCATTCCACACATCATTCCACACATCATTGCACATAACATTCAACACATCATTCCACACATCATTCCACACATCAGTCCACACCTCATTTCACACATCATTCCTCACCGCATTCCACACATCATTCCACACATCATTCGATACATTTTACCACATATCATTCCACACATCATTCCACACATCATTCCACAAGCATTCCAGACAGCATTGCACACATCATTCCACAAATCAATCCACAAATCATTCCACACATCATTCCACATCTCTTTCCACACATCATTCCACACCTCATTCCACACATCATTCCAAACATCATTCCACACCTCATTCCACAAATCATTTCACAAATCATTCCACACATCATTACACAAATCATTCCTAACATCATTGACACATCATTCCACACCTGATTCCACACATCATTCCACAAACCATTCAATTCACCATTCCACATATCATTCCACACATCATTACACCCATCATTCCACACATCATTACACACATCATTCCACAAATCATTCCACACCTCATTGACACATTATTCCAAAACTCATTCCAAACTTCGTTCCACACATCATTCCACATATCATTCCACACATCATTACACACATCATTCCACACATCATTACACACATCATTCCACAAATCATTCCACACCTCATTGACACATTATTCCAAACTTCATTCCACACTTCATTCCACACCTCATTCCACATATCATTCCACGCATCATTCCACACATCATTCCACACATCATTCCAAACATCATTCCAAACCTCATTCCAAACCTCATTCCACAGATCATTCCACACAGCATTCCAAACATCATTCCACACCTCATTCCACACCTTATTCCTAAACTCATTACACCCATCATTCCACACATTATTCCACACAACATTCCACACCTCATTCCACACCTCATTCCACAACTCATTCCACACATCATTCCACACATCATTCCACACATCATTCCAAACATCATTCCACACCTCATTCCACAATTCATTGCACACATCATTCCACACATCATTCCACACATCATTCCAAACATCATTCCAAACATTCCACACATCATTCCACACATCATTCCAAACATCATTCCATACCTCATTCCACACATCATTCCACACATCATTCCACACATCATTCCACACATCATTCCAAACATCATTCCACACATCATTCCACACATCATTCAACACATCATTCCACACCGCATTCCACACATCATTCCACACATCATTCCAAACATCATTCCATACCTCATTACTCAATTCATTCCACACATCATTCCTCACCTCATTCCACACATCATTCCACACGTCATTCAAGACATCATTCAATACATCATTCGACACATCATTCCACACAGCATTCCAAATATCATTCCACACATCATTCCATACCTCATACCACACATCATTCCATAACATTCCACACATCATTACACACATCATTCCACACATCATTCCACACATCATTCCAGATTTCTTTCCACACATCATTCCACACATCATTCCACACATCATTCCACACAACATTCCAAACATCATTCCACAGATCATTCCCCATATCATTCCACACATCATTCCACACATCTTTCTAGATTTCATTCGACGCATCATTCCACACATCATTCCACACAACATTCCACACATCATTCCAGATTTCATTCGATACATCATTCCATACATCATTCCATACATCATTCCACGCAACATTCCACACAAAATTCCACACATCATTACACATATCATGCCACACATCAATCCACATATCATTCCAAACATCATTCCTCACCTCATTCCACAACTCGTTCCATACATCATTCCACACATCATTCAATATATAATTCCACATATCATTCCACGCATCATTCCACACCTCGTTCCACACATCATTCCACACATCATTCCAAACATCATTCCACACATCATTCCACACATCATTCCACACATCATTCCACAACATTCCTCAACATTCCACACATCTTTCCAAAATTCATTCAACACATCATTCCACACAGCATTCCATACACCATTCCACATTTCAATCAACTCGTCATTCCATACATCATTCCACACATCATTCCACACAACATTCCACACATCATTCCACAACATTCCTCAACATTCCACACATCATTCCACACATCAGTCCATACCTAATTCCACACATCATTCCAACCATCGTGCCACACCTCATTTCACACATCATTCCTCACCTCATTCCACACATCATTCCAAACATCATTCAATACATCATGCCACATATCATTCCACACATCATTCCACAAATCATTGCACATAACATTCAACACATCATTCCACACATCATTCCACACATCAGTCCACACCTCATTTCACACATCATTCCTCACCTCATCCCACACATCATTCCACACATCATTCGATACATTTTCCCACATATCATTCCACACATCATTCCACACATCATTCCACAAGCATTCCAGACAGCATTGCACACATCATTCCACAAATCAATCCACAAATCATTCCACACATCATTCCACACAGCATTCCACACATCATTCCACACAGCATTCCACACATCATTCCACACATCATTCCACACATCATTCCACATCTCTTTCCACACATCATTCCACACCTCATTTCACACATCATTCCACACATCATTCCACACCTCATTCCACAAATCATTTCACAAATCATTACACACATCATACACAAATCATTCCACACATCATTGACACATCATTCCACACCTGATTACAAACATCATTCCACAAACCATTCAATTCACCATTCCACATATCATTCCACACATCATTACAGACATCATTCCACACATCATTACACACATCATTCCACAAATCATTCCACACCTCATTGACACATTATTCCAAACCTCATTCCAAACTTCGTTCCACACATCATTCCACATATCATTCCACACATCATTACACACATCATTCCACACATCATTACACACATCATTCCACAAATCATTCCACACCTCATTGACACATTAATCCAAACATCATTCCACACTTCATTCCACACCTCATTCCAAACATCATTCCACACCTCATTCCACACCTCATTCCACACATCATTCCACACATCAGTCCAAACATCAGTCCACACCTCATTCCACACCTCATTCCACACCGCATTACACCCATCATTCCACACATCATTCCACACATCATTCCACACCACATTCCACACCTCATTCCACAACTCATTCCACACATCATTCCAAACATCATTCCATTCATCATTCCACACATCATTCCACACCTCAATCCACACCTCATTCCTCCGATCATTCCACACATCATTCCACACATCATTCCACACCTCATTCCAAACCTCATTCCACGCACCATTCCAAACATCATTCCACACATCATTCCAAACCTCATTCCACATCTCATTCCACCCAGAATTCCACACGTCATTCCACACATCATTCCACAACATTCCTCAACATTCCACACATCATTCCACACATCAGTCCATACCTCATTCCACACATCATTCCAACCATCGTTCCACACCTCATTTCACACATCATTCCTCACCTCATTACACATATCATTCCAAACATCATTCAATACATCATGCCACATATCATTCCACACATCATTCCACACATCATTGCACATAACATTCAACACATCATTCCACACATCATTCCACACATCAGTCCACACCTCATTTCACACATCATTCCTCACCGCATTCCACACATCATTCCACACATCATTCGATACATTTTACCACATGTCATTCCACACATCATTCCACACATCATTCCACAAGCATTCCAGACAGCATTGCACACATCATTCCACACCTCATTCCACAAATCATTCCACAAATCATTCCACACATCATTACACAAATCATTCCACACATCATTGACACATCATTCCACACCTCATTCCACACATCATTCCACAAATTATTCAATTCACCATTCCACATATCATTCCACACAGCATTCCGCACGTCATTCCATTCATCATTCCACACATCATTCCACACCTCAATCCACACCTCATTCCTCCGATTATTCCACACATCATTCCACACATCATTCCACACCTCATTCCAAACCTCATTCCACGCACCATTCCAAACATCATTCCACACATCATTCCAAACATCATTCCACATCTCATTCCACCCAGAAATCCACACGTAATTCCACACATCATTCCACAACATTCCACAACATTCCACACATCATTCCACACATCAGTCCATACCTCAATCCACACATCATTCCAACCATCGTTCCACACCTCATTTCACACATCATTCCTCACCTCATTCCACATATCATTCCAAACATCATTCAATACATCATGCCACATATCATTCCACACATCATTCCACACATCATTGCACATAACATTCAACACATCATTCCACACATCATTCCACACATCAGTCCACACCTCATTTCACACATCATTCCTCACCGCATTCCACACATCATTCCACACATCATTCGATACATTTTACCACATATCATTCCACACATCATTCCACACATCATTCCACAAGCATTCCAGACAGCATTGCACACATCATTCCACAAATCAATCCACAAATCATTCCACACATCATTCCACATCTCTTTCCACACATCATTCCACACCTCATTCCACACATCATTCCACACATCATTCCACACCTCATTCCACAAATCATTTCACAAATCATTCCACACATCATTACACAAATCATTCCAAACATCATTGACACATCATTCCACACCTGATTCCACACATCATTCCACAAACCATTCAATTCACCATTCCACATATCATTCCACACATCATTACACACATCATTCCACACATCATTACACACATCATTCCACAAATCATTCCACAACTCATTGACACATTATTCCAAACCTCATTCCAAACTTCGTTCCACACATCATTCCACATATCATTCCACACATCATTACACACATCATTCCACACATCATTACACAAATCATTCCACAAATCATTCCACACCTCATTGACACATTATTCCAAACTTCATTCCACACTTCATTCCACACCTCATTCCACATATCATTCCACGCATCATTCCACACATCATTCCACACATCATTCCAAACATCATTCCAAACCTCATTCCACACCTCATTCCACACATCATTCCACACAGCATTCCAAACATCATTCCACACCTCATTCCACACCTCATTCCTAAACTCAATACACCCATCATTCCACACATTATTCCACACAACATTCCACACCTCATTCCACACCTCATTCCACAACTCATTCCACACATCATTCCACACATCATTCCACACATCATTCCAAACATCATTCCACACCTCATTCCACAATTCATTGCACACATCATTCCACACATCATTCCACACATCATTCCAAACATCATTCCAAACATTCCACACATCATTCCACACATCATTCCAAACATCATTCCATACCTCATTACTCAATTCATTCCACACATCATTCCGCACATCATTCCACACATCATTCCAAACATCATTCCACACATCATTCCACACATCATTCAACACATCATTCCACACCGCATTCCACACATCATTCCACACATCATTCCTCACCTCATTCCACACATCATTCCACACGTCATTCAATACATCATTAAATACATCATTCGACACATCATTCCACACAGCATTCCAAATATCATTCCACACATCATTCCATACCTCATACCACACATCATTCCATAACATTCCACACATCATTACACACATCAATCCACACATCATTCCACACATAATTCCACACATCATTCCAGATTTCTTTCCACACATCATTCCACACATCATTCCACACATCATTCCACACAACATTCCAAACATCATTCCACACATCATTCCCCATATCATTCCACACATCATTCCACACATCTTTCTAGATTTCATTCGACGCATCATTCCACACATCATTCCACACAACATTCCACACATCATTCCAGATTTCATTCGATACATCATTCCATACATCATTCCACACATCATTCCACGCAACATTCCACACATAATTCCACACATCATTACACATATCATGCCACACATCAATCCACATATCATTCCAAACATCATTCCTCACCTCATTCCACAACTCGTTCCATACATCATTTCACACATCATTCAATATATAATTCCACATATCATTCCACGCATCATTCCACACGTCGTTCCACACATCATTCCACACATCATTCCAAACATCATTCCACACATCATTCCACACATCATTCCACACATCATTCCACAACATTTCTCAACATTCCACACATCATTCCAAAATTCATTCCACACATCATTCCACACAGCATTCCATACACCATTCCACATTTCAATCAACTCGTCATTCCATACATCATTCCACACATCATTCCACACAACATTCCATACATCATTCCACAACATTCCTCAACATTCCACACATCATTCCACACATCAGTCCATACCTCATTCCACACATCATTCCACACATCATTCCACACATTATTCCACACATCATTCCAAACATCATTCATCACTTCATTCCACATATCATTCCACATTTCATTCCACACATCATTCCTCACCTCATTCCACACATCATTCCACGCATCATTCCACACTTCATTCCACATATCATTCCACATATCATGTCACACATCATTCCTCACCTCATTCCACACATCATTCCAAACATCATTCAATACATCATGCCACATATCATTCCACACATCATTCCACACATCATTGCACATAACATTCAACACATCATTCCACACATCATTCCACACATCAGTCCACACCTCATTTCACACATCATTCCTCACCTCATCCCACACATCATTCCACACATCATTCGATACATTTTCCCACATATCATTCCACACATCATTCCACAAATCAATCCACAAATCATTCCACACATCATTCCACACAGCATTCTACACATCATTCCACACAGCATTCCACACATCATTCCACACATCATTCCACACATCATTCCACACATCATTCCACATCTCTTTCCACACATCATTCCACACCTCATTTCACACATCATTCCACACATCATTCCACACCTCATTCCACAAATCATTTCACAAATCATTCCACACATCATACACAAATCATTCCACACATCATTGACACATCATTCCACACCTGATTACAAACATCATTCCACAAACCATTCAATTCACCATTCCACATATCATTCCACACATCATTACACACATCATTCCACACATCATTACACACATCATTCCACAAATCATTCCACACCTCATTGACACATTATTCCAAACCTCATTCTAAACTTCGTTCCACACATCATTCCACATATCATTCCACACATCATGACACACATCATTACACACATCATTACACACATCATTCCACAAATCATTCCACACCTCATTGACACATTAATCCAAACTTCATTCCACACTTCATTCCACACCTCATTCCAAACATCATTCCACACCTCATTCCACACCTCATTCCACACATCATTCCACACATCAGTCCAAACATCATTCCACACCTCATTCCGCACCTCATTCCACACCTCATTACACCCATCATTCCACACATCATTCCACACATCATTCCACACCTCATTCCACACCTCATTCCACAACTCATTTCACACATCATTCCACACATCATTCCACACATCATTCCAAACATCATTCCACACCTCATTCCACAATTCATTGCACACATCATTCCACACATCATTCCACACATCATTCCAAACATCATTCCAAACATTCCACACATCATTCCACACATCATTCCAATCATCATTCCATACCTCATTCCACAATTCATTCCACACATCATTCCACACATCATTCCACACATCATTCCAAACATCATTCCACACATCATTCCACACATCATTCAACACATCATTCCACACCGCATTCCACACATCATTCCACACATCATTCCACACCTCATTCCACACCTCATTCCACGCACCATTCCAAACATCATTCCACACATCATTCCAAACATCATTCCACATCTCATTCCACCCAGAATTCCACACGTCATTCCACACATCATTCCACAACATTCCTCAACATTCCACACGTCATTCCACACATCAGTCCATATCTCATTCCACACATCATTCCAACCTTCGTTCCACACCTCATTTCACACATCATTCCTCACCTCACTCCACACGTCATTCCAAAAATCATTCAATACATCATGCCACATATCATTCCACACATCATTCCACACATCATTGCACATAACATTCCTCACATCATTCCACACATCCTTCCACACATCATTCCACAACATTCCTAACATACCACACCTTATTCCGCACATCATTCCACACATCATTCCACACATCATTCCAAACATCATTCCAAACATCATTCCACACCTCATTCCACATAACATTCCACACATCATTCCAAACTTCATTTCACACATCATTCCTCACCTCATTCCACACATCATTCCACACATCATTCAATACATCATTCAATACATCATTCCACATACCATTCCACACATCATTCCACACATCATTCCACACATCATTCCACACATCAATCCACACATCATTCCACAAGCATTTAACACCGCATTCCACACATTATTCCACACATGATTGCACACATCATTCCACACAGCATTCCAAATATCATTCCACGCATCATTCCACATCTCATTCCGCACGTCATTCCACACATCATTCCACACGTCATTCCATTCATCATTCCACACATCATTCCACACAGCATTCCACACATCATTGCACACCTCATTCCGCACATCATTCCACACATCATTCCAGACATCATTCCACACATCATTCCACACCTCATTCCACACCTCATCCCACCCATCATTCCACATATCATTCCACACATCATTCCACACATCATTCCACACCTCATTCCACGCTTCATTCCAAACTTCATTCCACACATCATTCCACAACATTCCTCAACATTCCACACATCATTCCACACATCAGTCCACACTTCATTCCATACATCATTCCAAACATCATTCCACACCACATTTCACACATCATTCCTCACCTCATTCCACACATCATTCCACACATCATTCAATACCTCATTCCACTCATCATTCCACACATCATTCCAGACATCATTCCACGCAACATTGAACACAACATTGCACACATCATTCCACACATCATTCTAAATATCATTCCACACCTCATTCCACATATCATTCCACGGATCATTCCACATCTCATTCCACACATCATTCCACACATCCTTCCGCACGTCATTCCATACATCATTCCACACATCATCCCACACAGCATTCCACACACTATTCCACACAGCATTCCACACATCATTCCACACATCATTCCACACATCATTCCACACAGTATTCCACACATCATTCCACAGAGCATTCCACATCACATTCCACACCTCATTCCACACCTCATTCCACACATCATTCCACACATCATTCCGCACATCATTCCAAACATCATTTCAAACATCATTCCACATCTCATTCCACATAACATTCGACACACCATTCCAAACATCATTGCACACATCATACCACAACATTTCTAACATTCCACACTTAATTCCACACATCATTCCGTACAGCATTCCAGACATCATTCCACACAGCATTCCACACATCATTCCACACATCATTCCACATCTCTTTCCACACATCATTCCTCACCTCATTCCACACATCATTCCACACATCATGCCACACCTCATTCCACACATCATTCCACACATCATTCCGACACACCACTCCACACATCCTTCCACAAATCATTCAATTCACCATTCCACATATCATTCCACACATCATTCCACACATCATTCCACACATCATTACACACATCATTCCACATATCATTCCACACATCATTCCACACATCATTCCACACCTCATTCCACACAACATTCCACACATCAGTCCAAACATCATTCCACAACTCATTCCACACCTCATTCCACACCTTATTACACCCATCATTCCACACATTATTCCACACATCATTCTACACCTCATTCCTCATTCATTCCACATTCCATACATCATTCCACACATCATTCCACACATCATTCCACACATCATTCCACACATCATTCCTCACCTCATTCCACACATCATTCCACACATCATTCAATACATCATTCAATACATCATTCCACCTTTCATTCCACACATCATTCCACCCATCATTCCACACATCATTCCACACTTCATTCCACACATCATTCCACACATCATTCCACACATCATTCCACACTGAATTCCACACATCATTCCACACATAATTCCTGATCTCATTCCACACATCATTCCACACATCATTCAATACATCATTCAATAAATCATTCCACACAGCATTCCACACAGCATTCCAAATATCATTCCACACCTCATTCCACATATCATTCCACGCATCATTCCACATCTCATTCCACATATCATTCCATACCTCATTCCACAGATCATTCCGCTCGTCATTCCATTCATCATTCCACACATCATTCCACACCTCATTCCACACCTCATTCCACCCATCATTCGAAACATCATTCCACACATCATTCCACACCTCATTCCACACCTCATTCCACGCATCATTCCAAACATCATTCCACACATTATTCCAAACATCATTCCACATCTCATTCCACCCATTATTCCACACGTCATTCCACACATCATTCCACAACATTCCTCAACATTCCACACATCATTTCACACATCATTCCTCACCTCATTCCAGACATCATTCCACAAATAATTCAATAAATCATTCCACATAACATTCCACACATCATTCCACACATCATTCCACATAACATTCCACACATCATTCCACAACTCATTCCACACATCAGTCCACACCTCATTTCACACATCATTCCTCACCTCATTCCACACATCATTCCACACATCATTCAATACATTTTCCCACATATCATTTCTCACATCATTCCACAAGCATTCCAGACAGCATTGCACACATCATTCCACACATCAATCCAATTATCATTCCACACCTCATTCCACATATCATTCCACGGATCATTCCACATCTCATTCCACACATCATTCCACACATCATTCCGCACGTCATTCCATACATCAATCCACACATCATTCCACACCGCATTCCACACATCATTCCACGCTATATTCCACATCTCTTTCCACACATCATTCCACACCTCATTCCACACATCATTCCACACATCATTCCAGAACTCATTCCACAAATCATTCCTCAAATCATTCCACATATCATTCAATTCACCATTCCAAATATCATTCCACACATCATTCCGCACGTCATTCCATTCATCATTCCACACATCATTCCAAACCTCAATCCAAACGTCATTCCTCCCATCATACCACACATCATTCCACACATCATTCCACACATCATTCCACACCTCATTCCACGCACCATTCCAAACATCATTACACACATCATTCCAAACATAATTCCACATCTCATTCCACCCAGCATTCCACACGTCATTCCACACATCATTCCACAACATTCCTCAACATTCCACACATCATTCCACACATCAGTCCATACCTCATTCCACACATCATTCCAAACATCATTCCACACCTCATTTCACACATCATTCCTCACCTCATTCCACACATCATTCCAAACATCATTCGTTACATCATGCCACATAACATTCCACACATCATTCCACACATCATTGCACATATCATTCAACACATCATCCAACATATCATTCCACGGATCATTCCACATCTCATTCCACACATCATTGCACACATCATTCCGCACGTCATTCCATACAGCATTCCACGCATCATTCCACACATCATTCCACATCTCCTTCCACACAACATTCCAAACCTCATTCCACACATCAGTCCACACATCATTCCACACCTCATTCCACAAATCAATCCACAAATCATTCCACACATCATTCCACACAGCATTCCACACATCATTCCACACAGCATTCCACACATCATTCCACACATCATTCCACACATCATTCCACACATCATTCCACATCTCTTTCCACACATCATTCCACACCTCATTCCACACATCATTCCACACATCATTCCACACCTCATTCCACAAATCATTCCACAAAACATTCCACACATGATTACACAAATCATTCCACACATCATTGACACATCATTCCACACCTCATTCCACACATCATTCCACAAATTATTCAATTCACCATTCCACATATCATTCCACACATCATTCCGCACGTCATTCCATTCATCATTCCACACATCATTCCACACCTCAATCCACACCTCATTCCTCCGATCATTCCACACATCATTCCACACATCATTCCACACCTCATTCCAAACCTCATTCCGCGCACCATTCCAAACATCATTCCACACATCATTCCAAACATCATTCCACATCTCATTCCACCCAGAATTCCACACGTCATTCCACACATTATTCCACAACCTTCCTCAACATTCCACACATCATTCCACACATCAGTCCATACCTCATTCCACACATCATTCCAACCATCGTTCCACACCTCATTTCGCACATCATTCCTCACCTCATTCCACATATCATTCCAAACATCATTCAATACATCATGCCACATATCATTCCACACATCATTCCACACATCATTGCACATAACATTCAACACATCATTCAACACATCATTCCACACATCAGTCCACACCTCATTTCACACATCATTCCTCACCGCATTCCACACATCATTCCACACATCATTCGATACATTTTACCACATATCATTCCACACATCATTCCACACATCATTCCACAAGCATTCCAGACAGCATTGCACACATCATTCCACACCTCATTCCACAAATCATTCCACAAATCATTCCACACATCATTACACAAATCTTTCCACACATCGTTGACACATCATTCCACACCTCATTCCACATATCATTCCACAAATTATTCAATTCACCATTCCACATATCATTCCACACATCATTCCGCACGTCATTCCATTCATCATTCCACACATCATTCCACACCTCAGTCCACACCTCATTCCTCCGATCATTCCACACATCATTCCACACATCATTCCACACCTCATTCCAAACCTCATTCCACGCATCATTCCAAACATCATTCCACATCTCATTCCACCCAGAATTCCACACGTCATTCCACACATCATTCCACAACATTCCTCAACATTCCACACATCATTCCACACATCAGTCCATACCTCATTCCACACATCATTCCAACCATCGTTCCACACCTCATTTCACACATCATTCCTCACCTCATTCAACATATCATTCCAAACATCATTCAATACATCATGCCACATATCATTCCACACATCATTCCACACATCATTGCACATAACATTCAACACATCATTCCACACATCATGCCACACCTCATTCCACACATCATTCCACACATCATTCCGACACACCACTCCACACATCCTTCCACAAATCATTCAATTCACCATTCCACATATCATTCCACACATCATTACACACATCATTCCACACATCATTAAACACATCATTCCACATATCATTCCACACATCATTCCACACATCATTCCACACCTCATTCCACACAACATTCCGCACATCAGTCCAAACATCATTCCACAACTCATTCCACACCTCATTCCACACCTTATTACACCCATCATTCCACACATTATTCCACACATCATTCTACACCTCATTCCTCATTCATTCCACATTCCATACATCATTCCACACATCATTCCACACATCATTCCACACATCATTCCACACATCATTCCTCACCTCATTCCACACATCATTCCACACATCATTCAATACATCATTCAATACATCATTCCACCTTTCATTCCACACATCATTCCACCCATCATTCCACACATCATTCCACACATCATTCCACACATCATTGCACACATCATTCCACACAACATTCCACACTGAATTCCACACATCATTCCACACATAATTCCTGATCTCATTCCACACATCATTCCACACATCATTCAATACATCATTCAATAAATCATTCCACACAGCATTCCACACAGCATTCCAAATATCATTCCACACCTCATTCCACATATCATTCCACGCATCATTCCACATCTCATTCCACATATCATTCCATACCTCATTCCACAGATCATTCCGCTCGTCATTCCATTCATCATTCCACACATCATTCCACACCTCATTCCACACCTCATTCCACCCATCATTCGAAACATCATTCCACACATCATTCCACACCTCATTCCACACCTCATTCCACGCATCATTCCAAACATCATTCCACACATTATTCCAAACATCATTCCACATCTCATTCCACCCATTATTCCACACGTCATTCCACACATCATTCCACAACATTCCTCAACATTCCACACATCATTTCACACATCATTCCTCACCTCATTCCAGGCATCATTCCACGTATAATTCAATAAATCATTCCACATAACATTCCACACATCATTCCACACATCATTCCACATAACATTCCACACATCATTCCACACCTCATTCCACACATCAGTCCAAACCTCATTTCACACATCATTCCTCACCTCATTCCACACATCATTCCACACATCATTCAATACATTTTCCCACATATCATTTCTCACATCATTCCACAAGCATTCCAGACAGCATTGCACACATCATTCCACACATCAATCCAATTATCATTCCACACCTCATTCCACATATCATTCCAGGATCATTTCACATCTCATTCCACACATCATTCTACACATCATTCCGCACGTCATTCCATACATCAATCCAAACATCATTCCACACCGCATTCCACACATCATTCCACGCTATATTCCACATCTCTTTCCACACATCATTCCACACCTCATTCCACACATCATTCCACACATCATTCCACAACTCATTCCACAAATCATTCCTCAAATCATTCCACACTTCATTCAATTCACCATTCCAAATATCATTCCACACATCATTCCGCACGTCATTCCATTCATCATTCCACACATCATTCCAAACCTCAATCCACACGTCATTCCTCCCATCATACCACACATCATTCCACACATCATTCCACACATCATTCCACACCTCATTCCACGCACCATTCCAAACATCATTACACACATCATTCCAAACATAATTCCACATCTCATTCCACCCAGCATTCCACACGTCATTCCACACATCATTCCACAACATTCCTCAACATTCCACACATCATTCCACACATCAGTCCATACCTCATTCCACACATCATTCCAAACATCATTCCACACCTCATTTCACACATCATTCCTCACCTCATTCCACACATCATTCCAAACATCATTCGTTACATCATGCCACATAACATTCCACACATCATTCCACACATCATTGCACATAACATTCCACACATCATTCCACACATCATTCCACACATCAGTCCACACCTCATTTCACACATCATTCCTCACATCATTCCACACATCATTCCACACGTCATTCCATACATTTTTCCACATATCATTCCACAAATTATTCCGCACATCATTCCACAAGCATTCCAGACAGTATCGCACACATCATTCCACACATCAATCCAAATATCATTCAACACATCATCCAACATATCATTCCACGGATCATTCCACATCTCATTCCACACATCATTGCACACATCATTCCGCACGTCATTCCATACAGCATTCCACGCATCATTCCACACATCATTCCACATCTCCTTCCACACAACATTCCAAACCTCATTCCACACATCAGTCCACACATCATTCCACACCTCATTCCACAAATCAATCCACAAATCATTCCACACATCATTCCACACAGCATTCCACACATCATTCCACACAGCATTCCACACATCATTCCACACATCATTCCACACATCATTCCACACATCATTCCACATCTCTTTCCACACATCATTCCACACCTCATTCCACACATCATTCCACACATCATTCCACACCTCATTCCACAAATCATTCCACAAAACATTCCACACATGATTACACAAATCATTCCACACATCATTGACACATCATTCCACACCTCATTCCACACATCATTCAACAAATTATTCAATTCACCATTCCACATATCATTCCACACATCATTCCGCACGTCATTCCATTCATCATTCCACACATCATTCCACACCTCAATCCACACCTCATTCCTCCGATCATTCCACACATCATTCCACACATCATTCCACACCTCATTCCAAACCTCATTCCACGCACCATTCCAAACATCATTCCACACATCATTCCAAACATCATTCCACATCTCATTCCACCCAGAATTCCACACGTCATTCCACACATCATTCCACAACATTCCTCAACATTCCACACATCATTCCACACATCAGTCCATACCTCATTCCACACATCATTCCAACCATCGTTCCACACCTCATTTCGCACATCATTCCTCACCTCATTCCACATATCATTCCAAACATCATTCAATACATCATGCCACATATCATTCCACACATCATTCCACACATCATTGCACATAACATTCAACACATCATTCCACACATCATTCCACACATCAGTCCACACCTCATTTTACACATCATTCCTCGCCGCATTCCACACATCATTCCACACATCATTCGATACATTTTACCACATATCATTCCACACATCATTCCACACATCATTCCACAAGCATTCCAGACAGCATTGCACACATCATTCCACACCTCATTCCACAAATCATTCCACAAATCATTCCACACATCATTACACAAATCTTTCCACACATCATTGACACATCATTCCACACCTCATTCCACATATCATTCCACAAATTATTCAATTCACCATTCCACATATCATTCCACACATCATTCCGCACGTCATTCCATTCATCATTCCACACATCATTCCACACCTCAGTCCACACCTCATTCCTCCGATCATTCCACACATCATTCCACACATCATTCCACACCTCATTCCAAACCTCATTCCACGCATCATTCCAAACATCATTCCACATCTCATTCCACCCAGAATTCCACACGTCATTCCACACATCATTCCACAACATTCCTCAACATTCCACACATCATTCCACACATCAGTCCATACCTCATTCCACACATCATTCCAACCATCGTTCCACACCTCATTTCACACATCATTCCTCACCTCATTCCACATATCATTCAAACATCATTCAATACATCATGCCACATATCATTCCACACATCATTCCACACATCATTGCACAAAACATTCAACACATCATTCCACACATCATTCCACACATCTGTCCACACCTCATTTCACACATCATTCCTCACCGCATTCCACACATCATTCCACACATCATTCGATACATTTTACCACATATCATTCCACACATCATTCCACACATCATTCCACAAGCATTCCAGACAGCATTGCACACATCATTCCACAAATCAATCCACAAATCATTCCACACATCATTCCACATCTCTTTCCACACATCATTCCACACCTCATTCCACACATCATTCCACACATCATTCCACACCTCATTCCACAAATCATTTCACAAATCATTCCACACATCATGACACAAATCATTCCAAACATCATTGACACATCATTCCACACCTGATTCCACACATCATTCCACAAACCATTCAATTCACCATTCCACATATCATTCCACACATCATTACACACATCATTCCACACATCATTACACACATCATTCCACAAATCATTCCACACCTCATTGACACATTATTCCAAACCTCATTCCAAACTTCGTTCCACACATCATTCCACATATCATTCCACACATCATTACACACATCATTCCACACATCATTACACACATCATTCCACAAATCATTCCACACCTCATTGACACATTATTCCAAACTTCATTCCACACTTCATTCCACACCTCATTCCACATATCATTCCACGCATCATTCCACACATCATTCCACACATCATTCCAAACATCATTCCAAACCTCATTCCACACCTCATTCCACACATCATTCCACACAGCATTCCAAACATCATTCCACACCTCATTCCACACCTCATTCCTAAACTCATTACACCCATCATTCCACACATTATTCCACACAACATTCCACACCTCATTCCACACCTCATTCCACACCTCATTCCACAATTCATTGCACACATCATTCCACACATCATTCCACACATCATTCCAAACATCATTCCAAACATTCCACACATCATTCCACACATCGTTCCAAACATCATTCCATACCTCATTACTCAATTCATTCCACACATCATTCCACACATCATTCCACACATCATTACAAACATCATTCCACACATCATTCCACACATCATTCAACATATCATTCCACACCGCATTCCACACATCATTCCACACATCATTCCTCACCTCATTCCACACATCATTCCACACGTCATTCAATACATCATGCAATACATCATTCGACACATCATTCCACACAGCATTCCAAATAACATTCCACACATCATTCCATACCTCATACCACACATCATTCCATAACATTCCACACATCATTATACACATCAATCCACACATCATTCCACACATCATTCCACACATCATTCCAGATTTCTTTCCACACATTCATTCCACACATCATTCCACACATCATTCCACACAACATTCCAAACATCATTCCACACATCATTCCCCATATCATTCCACACATCATTCCACACATCTTTCTAGATTTCATTCGACGCATCATTCCACACATAATTCCACACATCATTACACATATCATGCCACACATCAATCCACATATCATTCCAAACATCATTCCTCACCTCATTCCACAACTCGTTCCATACATCATTCCACACATCATTCAATATATAATTCCACATATCATTCCACGCATCATTCCACACCTCGTTCCACACATCATTCCACACATCATTCCAAACATCATTCCACACATCATTCCACACATCATTCCACACATCATTCCACAACATTCCTCAACATTCCACACATCATTCCAAAATTCATTCCACACATCATTCCACACAGCATTCCATACACCATTCCACATTTAAATCAACTCGTCATTCCATACATCATTCCACGCATCATTCCACACAACATTCCACACATCATTCCACAACATTCCTCAACATTCCACACATCATTCCACACATCATTCCACACATCATTCCACACCATATTCCACACCTCATTCCACACATAATTTCAAACATCATTACATACGTCATTTCACACATCATTCCACACATCATTCCACACATCATTCCAAACATCATTCCAAACATTCCACACATCATTCCACACATCGTTCCAAACATCATTCCATACCTCATTACTCAATTCATTCCACACATCATTCCACACATCATTCCACACATCATTACAAACATCATTCCACACATCATTCCACACATCATTCAACATATCATTCCACACCGCATTCCACACATCATTCCACACATCATTCCTCACCTCATTCCACACATCATTCCACACGTCATTCAATACATCATGCAATACATCATTCGACACATCATTCCACACAGCATTCCAAATAACATTCCACACATCATTCCATACCTCATACCACACATCATTCCATAACATTCCACACATCATTATACACATCAATCCACACATCATTCCACACATCATTCCACACATCATTCCAGATTTCTTTCCACACATTCATTCCACACATCATTCCACACATCATTCCACACAACATTCCAAACATCATTCCACACATCATTCCCCATATCATTCCACACATCATTCCACACATCTTTCTAGATTTCATTCGACGCATCATTCCACACATAATTCCACACATCATTACACATATCATGCCACACATCAATCCACATATCATTCCAAACATCATTCCTCACCTCATTCCACAACTCGTTCCATACATCATTCCACACATCATTCAATATATAATTCCACATATCATTCCACGCATCATTCCACACCTCGTTCCACACATCATTCCACACATCATTCCAAACATCATTCCACACATCATTCCACACATCATTCCACACATCATTCCACAACATTCCTCAACATTCCACACATCATTCCAAAATTCATTCCACACATCATTCCACACAGCATTCCATACACCATTCCACATTTAAATCAACTCGTCATTCCATACATCATTCCACGCATCATTCCACACAACATTCCACACATCATTCCACAACATTCCTCAACATTCCACACATCATTCCACACATCAGTCCATACCTCATTCCACACATCATTCCAACCATCGTTCCACACCTCATTTCACACATCATTCCTCACCTCATTCCACACATCATTCCAAACATCATTCAATACATCATGCCACATATCATTCCACACATCATTCCACACATCATTGCACATAACATTCAACACATCATTCCACACATCATTCCACACATCAGTCCACACCTCATTTCACACATCATTCCTCACCTCATCCCACACATCATTCCACATATCATTCGATACATTTTCCCACATATCATTCCACACATCTTTCCACACATCATTCCACAAGCATTCCAGACAGCACTGCACACATCATTCCACAAATCAATCCACAAATCATTCCACACATCATTCCACACAGCATTCCACACATCATTCCACACAGCATTCCACACATCATTCCACACATCATTCCACACATCATTCCACATCTCTTTCCACACATCATTCCACACCTCATTTTACACATCATTCCACACATCATTCCACACCTCATTCCACAAATCTTTTCACAAATCATTCCACACATCATACACAAATCATTCCACACATCATTGACACATCATTCCACACCTGATTACAAACATCATTCCACAAACCATTCAATTCACCATTCCACATATCATTCCACACATCATTACAGACATCATTCCACACATCATTACACACATCATTCCACAAATCATTCCACACCTCATTGACACATTATTCCAAACCTCATTCCAAACTTCGTTCCACACATCATTCCACATATCATTCCACACATCATTACACACATCATTCCACACATTATTCCACACATCATTCCACACAACATTCCAAACAACATTCCACACATCATTCCACATATCATTCCACACATCATTCCACACATCTTTGTAGATTTCATTCGACACATCATTCCACACATCATTCCACACATCATTCCACACATCATTCCAGATTTCATTCGATACATCATTCCATACATCATTCCACACATCATTCCACGCAACATTCCACACATCATTCCACACATCATTCCACACATCAATCCACACATCTATCCAAACATCATACCTTACCTCTTTCCACACCGCGTGCCATACATTATTCCACACATCATTCAATATACCATTCCACCTATCATTCCACGCATCATTCCACACCTCGTTCCACACATCATTCCACACATCATTCCACACATCATTCCACACATCATTCCAAACATCATTCCACAACATTCCTCAACATTCCACACATCATTCCAAAATTCATTCCGCACATCATTCCACACAGAATTCCATACACCATTCCACATTTCAATCCACTCGTCATTCCATACATCATTCCACACAACATTCCACACAACATTCCACACATCATTCAACATCTCATTTCTCCCATCATTCCACACATCATTCCACAACATTCCTCAACATTCCACACATCATTCCACATATCAGTCCTTACCTCATTCCACACATCATTCCACACATGATGCCACACGTCACTCCACATAACATTCCACATAACATTCCACACATCATTCCGCAAGCATTCCACACATCATTGCACACATCATTCCACACATCATTCCACACATCATTCCACACAGCATTCCAAATATCATTCCACACATCATTCGACATATCATTCGACGAATCATTCCACATCTCATTCCGCACGTCATTCCATACAACATTCCACACAGCATTCCACACAGCATTCCACACATTATTACACACCGCATTCCACACATCATTCCACACATCATTGCACACGTCATTGCACACAGCATTCCAAATATCATTCCACACCTCATTCGACATATCATTCCACGCATCATTCCAAAACTCATTCCGCACGTTATTCCATACAACATTCCACACATCATTTCACACCTCATACCACACATCATTCCACACCTCAATCCACACATCATTCTACACGAAATAACCACGCATCATTCCAGACAGCATTAAACACATCATTCCCCGCATCATTCCACACATCATTCCACACATTATTCCACACAACATTCCACACTTCATTTCACACATCATTCCTCACCTCATTCCACACATCATTCCACCCATCATTCCACACATCATTCCAAACTTCATTCCACACCTCATTCCACACCTCATTCCACACATGCTACCACAAGTCATACCACATAACATTCCACATAACATTCCACACATCATTCCGGAAACATTTCACACATCGTTGTACACATCATTCCACACATCATTCCACACATCATTCTACACAGCATTCCAAATATCATTCCACACATCATTCGACATATCATTCCACGCATCATTCCACATCTCATTCCGCACGTCATTCCATACAATATTCCACACATCATTCCACACAGCTTTCCACACATCATGACACACCGCATTCCACACATCATTCCACACATTATTACACACATCATTCCACACAGCATTCCAAATATCATTCCACACCTCATTCGACATATCATTCCACGCATCATTCCACATCTCATTCCGCACGTCATTCATTACAACATTCCACACATCATTCCACACCTCATTCCACACATCATTCCACACCTCATTCCACACATCATTCCACACGAAATTCCACGCGTCATTCCAGACAGCATTACACACATCATTCCCCGCATCATTCCACACATCATTCCACATGTCATTCCACACATCATTCGACACATCATTCCATCCCTCATTCCACACCTCGTTCCACACCTCATTACACACCTCATTCCAAACATCATTCCACACATCATTCCACAAATCATTCCACACGTCATTTAATCACATCATTCCACTCATCATTCCATGCATCATTCCACACCACATCCACACCTCATTCAACACCTCATTCCACACATCATTCCAAACATCATTCCACACGTCATTCCATACATTATTCCAAACATTATTCCACACCTCATTCCACATATCATTCCACGCATCATTCCACACATCATTCCACAAATCATTCCATATATCATTCCACACATCATTCGACACATCATTCCATCCCTCATTCCACATATCTTTGCATACATCATTGCACATATCATTCCACACCTCATTCCACACACAATGCCACACCTCATTCCACGTAACATTCCTCAACATTCAACACATCATTCCACACATTAATCCACACATCATTCCATCCCCCATTCCACACCTCATTGAAAACCTCATTCCACATAACATTCCACACATCGTTCCACACCCCATTCCACATCTCATTCCACATATCATTCCACAACATTCAACACATCATCCACACATCAATCCACAAATCATTCCATTCCTCATTCCACACGTCATTGAACAACTGATTCCACACACCATGCCACACATCATTCCACACAACATTCCACACCTCATTCCACACATCATTACACACTTCATTCCACACATCAGTCCATACCTCATTCCACACCTCATTTACACATCATTCCTCACATCATTCCACACAGCATTCCAAACATCATTCCAAATCACTTTCCACATAACATTCCACACATCATTCCACACATCATTCCAAACATCATTCCACACATCATTCCACACATCATTCCAGATGTCATTCGACACATCATTCCACACATCTTTCCACACTTCATTCCACACATAATTCCTCACCTCATTCCACATATCATTCCACGCATCATTCCTCATCTCATTCCACACATCATTCCACACATCATTCCAAACATCATTCCACACATCATTCAACACCGCATTCCACATACCATTTCACACCTCATTCCACACATCATTCAACACATCATTCCACACATCAGTCCACATCTCATTCCACACTTCATTCCACACATCATTCCACACATCAGTCCACACATCATTCCACACATCATTCCTCACCTCATTCCACACATCATTCCAGACATCAGTCCACACATCTTTCCACACATCATTCCTCACCTCATTCCACACATCATTCCACACATCATTCCACACATCATTCCAAACATTATTCCACATCACATTCCACATCATTCCAAACATCATTCCACATCACATCCCACATCATTCCACACATCATTCCACATATCATTCCACACATCATTTCAAACATCATTCCACATCACATTCCACGTAATATTCCAGTCATCATTCCACACATCATTCAAAACATCATTCCACACATCATTCCAAACATCATTACATACATCATTCCACACATCATTCCACACCTCATTACACACCTCATTCCACACCTCATTCCACACCTCGTTCCAAATATCATTCCACGCATCATTCCACGCATCATTCCACGCATCATTCCACACATCATTCCACAACATTCCACAACATCCCACACATCATTCCACACATCATTCCACACCTTATTCCTCATCTCATTCCGCACCTCATTCCACCCATCATTCCACACATCATTCCACACATCATTCCAAACATCATTCCACTTCACATTCCACATCATTCCACACATCATTCCACACCATATTCCATGCATCATTCCACACATCATTCCAAACATCAATAATCCATCATTCCACACAGCATTTCACACATTATTCCACACATCATTCGACACCTCAATCCACATATCATTCCACGCATCATTCCACACCTCATTCCACACTCATTCCACCCATCATTCCACAGATCATTCCAAACATCATTCCACACCTGATTCCACAAAACATTCCACACATCATTCCACACATCATTCTACACATCATTCCACACCGCATAGCACATATCATTCCACGCATCATTCCACATCTCATTCCACACATCGTTCCACACATCATTCCACACATCATTCCACACATCATTCCACACATGATTCCACACATCATTCCACATCTCATTCCACACATCATTCCACACATCATTCCACACATCATTCCACACCTCATTCCAAACATCATTCCACACAACATTCCTAATATCATCCAATCCTCATTCCTCATATCATTCAACTCATCATTCCACATCTCATTCCACATTTCATTCCACACATCATTCCACACCTCATTCCACACATCATTCCACACAACATTCCAAATATCATCCAATCCTCATTCCTCATATCATTCAACATCTCATTCCACACATCATTCCACAGCTCATTCCACAAATCATTCGACACCTCATTCCACACATCATTGCATACATGATTACATATATCATTCATCACATCATTCAACACATCATTCCACACATCATTCCACACATCATTCCAAACATCATTCCACATCACATTCCACATAATATTCCACGCATCATTCCACACATCATTCAAAACATCATTCCACACATCATTCCAAACATCATTACATACATCATTCCACACATCATTCCACACCTCATTCCACACCTCATTCCACACCTCATTCCACACATCATTCAACACATCATTCCACACAACATTCCAAATAACATCCACACCTCATTCCACATATCATTCCACGCATCATTCCACATCTCATTCCATACAGCATTTCACACGTCATTCCATACCTCATTCCACGCATCATTCCACACATCATTCCACATATCATTCCACATATCTTTCCACACATCAGTCCATCCCTCATTCCACAAATCATTCCACAACATTCAACACATCATTCCACACATCAATCCACAAATCATTCCATCCCTCATTCCACAAGTCATTGAACATCTCATTCCACACATTATGCAACACATCATTCCACACATCCTTCCACACATCATTCCACACATCATTCCACACATCATTCCACACATCATTCAACACAACATTCCACACAACATTCCAAATATCATCCACTCCTCATTCCACATTTCATTCCACGCATCATTCCACATCTCATTCCACACAGCATTTCACACATCATTCCGCACCTCATTCCACACCTCATTCCACCCATCATTCCACCCAACATTCCACACATCATTCCACACCACATTCCAAACCTCATTCCACCCATTAATCCACACATCATTCCAAACATCATTCCACACCTCATTCCACACCTCATTCCACACCTCATTCCACACATCATTCCACACATCATTCCACACATCATTCCACACTTCATTCCACACATCATTCCAAACATTCCACAACCTTCCACACAAGAAACTTTCCACACATCAGTCCATACCTCATTCCTCACCTCTTTCCACACACCATTCCACACATCATTCCAAACATCATTCCACATCACATTCCACATCATTCCACTAATATTCCACGCACCATTCCACACATCATTCCAAAAATCATTCCACAAATAATTCCACACATCATTTCACGCATCATTCAACACATCATTCCACACATCATTCCACATATCCTTCCACATATCATACCACACATCAGTCCATCCCTCATTCCACACCTCATTCCACACCTCATTCCACACCTCATTCCACACATCATTGCATACATCATTACGCATATCATTCCAATCATTATTCCACACACCATTCCACACCTCATTCTACGTTTCATTCCACAACATTCAACACATAAATCCACACATCAATCCACACTTCATTCCATCCCTCATTCCATACCTCATTGAAAACATCATTCCACACATCGTTCCACACCCCATTCCACACCTCATTCCACAAATCATTCCACAACATTCAACACATCATTCCACACCTCATTCCACACCTCATTCCACATATCATTCCACACATCATTCCACACATCGTTCCACACCCCATTCCACACCTCATCCACAAATCATTCCACAACATTCAACTCATCATTCCACATCTCATTCCACACCTCATACCACATATCATTCCAGACATCAATCCACACATCATTCCACCCATCATTCCACACATTATTCCACACCTCATTCCACATCTCATTCCACATATCATTCCACACATCATTCCACACATCATTCCGCACATCATTCCACACATCATTCAAAGCATCATTCCACACAACATTCCAAATATCATCCACTCCTCATTCCACATATAATTCCACGCATCATTCCACATCTCATTCCACACAGCAATTCACACATCATTCCACACCTCATTCCACACATCATTCCACGCATCATTCCACCCATCATTCCACACATCATTCCACACCTCATTCCACACCTCATTCCACATATCATTCCACTCATCATTCCACACATCATACCACACATCATTCTACACATCATTCAACACATCATTCCACACAACATTCCAAATATCATCCACTCCTCATTCAACATATCATTCCACGCATCATTCCACATCTCATTCCAAACAGCAAGTCACACATCATTCCAAACCTCATTCCACACATCATTCCACACCTCATTCCACACATCATTCCACGCATCATTCCACCCATTAATCCACTCATCATTCCACACTTCTTTCAATACATCATTCCACATATCATTCCACACAGCATTCCACACATCATTCCACACAGCATTCCCCAAATCATTCCACACAACATTCCAAATATCATCCAATCCTCATTCGCATTTCATTCCACGCATCATTCCACATCTCATTCCACACAATATTCCACACAGCATTCCAAACATCATTCCACACCTCATTCCACACCTCATTCCGCAACTCATTCCACACATCATTCCACACATCATTGCACACATAATTCCAAACAACATTCCATACATCATTCCACAAATCATTCCACACGTCATTTAAACATCTCATTCAACTCATCATTCCACACATCATTCCACACTTCATTCCACACATCATTCCACAACATTCCACAACCTTCCACACAAAAAACTTTCCACACATCAGTCCATACCTCATTCCTCACATCATTCCACACATCATTCCACACATCATTCCAAACATCATTCCACATCACATTCCACATCATTCCACACCATATTCCACGCACCATTCCACACATCATTCCAATCATCATTCCACACATCATTCCACACATCATTCCACGCATCATTCCACACATCATTCCACACATTATTCCACATATCATTCCACATATCATACCACACATCAGTCCATCCCTCATTCCACACCTCATTCCACACATCATTGCATACATCATTACGCATATCATTCCACACATCATTCCACACACCATTCCACACCTCATTCTACGTTTCATTCCACAACATTCAACACATAAATCCAAACATCAATCAACACTTCATTCCATCCCTCATTCCACACCTCATGGAAAAAATCATTCCACACATCATTCCACACATCGTTCCACAACCCATTCCACACTTCATTCCACAAATCATTCCACAACATTCAACACATCATTCCACACCTCATTCCACACCTCATTCCACATATCATTCCACACATCATTCCACACATCGTTCCACACCCCATTCCACACCTCATCCACAATTCATTCCAAAACATTCAACACATCATTCCACATCTCATTCCACTCCGCATACCACATATCATTCCACACATCAATCTACACATCATTCCACCCATCATTCCACACATCATTCCACACCTCATTCCACACCTCATTCCACATATCATTCCACACATCATTCAACGCATCATTCTGCACAACATTCCAAATATCATCCACTCCTCATTCCACATATCGTTCCACGCAGCATTCCACATCTCATTCCACACAGCATTTCACACATCATTGCACACCTCATTCCACACATTATTCCACGCATAATTCCACCCATTATTCCTCACATCATTCCACACCTCATTCCACACATCATTCCACACATAATTCCACACATGATTCCAAACATCATTCCATACATCATTCCACAAATCATTCCACACGTCATTCCACAACTCATTCAACACATCATTCCACCCATCATTCCACACATCATTCCACATATCATTCCACATATCATTCAACACAGCAGTCCATCCCTCATTCCACACCTCATTCCAAACCTCATTCCACACCTCATTCCACACATCATTGCATACATCATTACACATATCATTCCACACATCATTCCAACACAATTCCACACCTCATTCCACACATCATTCCACACATCGTGCGGCACCCCATTCCACACATCAGTTCACAAATCATTCCACAACATTCAACACATCATTCCACGCATCATTGCACATCTCATTCCACACAGCATTTCACACATCATTCCACACCACATTCCGCACATAATACCACACCTCATTCCACACAACATTCCACCGATCATTCCACCCATCATTCCACACCTCATTCCACACCTCATTCCACAGCTCATTCCACCCATCATTCCACACATCATTCCACACCTCATTCCACAGCTCATTCCACCCATCATTCCATCCATCATTCCACACATCATTCCACACCTCATTCGACCCATCATTCCACACATCATTCCACACATCATTCCACACCTCATTCCACACCTCATTCCAGACCTCATTGCACACCTCATTCCACACATCATTCCACACATCATTCCACACTTCATTCCACACATCATTCCACAACATTCCACAACATTCCACACATCATTCCACACATCAGCCCATACCTCATTCCTCACATCATTCAACACAACATTCCACACATCATTCCAAACATCATTCCACATCACATTCCACATCATTCCGCACCATATTCCACGCATCATTCCACACCTCACTCGACACCTCATTCCACACATCATTGCATACATCATTACACATATCATTCCACACATCATTCCACACACCATTCCACACCTTGTTCCACGTATCATTCCACAACATTCAAAAAAAATCCACACATCAATCCACACTTCATTCCATCCCCCATTCCACACCTCATTGAAAACCTCATTCCGCACATCATTCCACAACATTCAACACATCATTCCACACATCATTCCACACATCATTCCACACCTCATTCCACACCTGATTCCACAGATAATTCCACACATCATTCCAGACATCATTCCACACATCATTCAACACATCATTCCACACAACATTCCAAATATCATTGCAAACCTCATTCCACCCATCATTCCACACATTATTCCACACCTCATTCCAAACCTCATTCCACCATCATTCCATCCATCATTCCACACATCATTCCACACCTCATTTCACACCTCATTCCACCCATCATTCCTCACATCATTCCACACATCATTCCACACCTCATTCCACACCTCAATCCACACCTCATTCCACACCTCATTCCACACATCATTCCACACATCATTCCACACAACATTCCACACTTCATTCCACACATCTAACCACAACAATCCACAACATTCCACACATCATTCCACACATCAGTCCATACCTCATACCTCACCTCATTCCACACATCATTCCACACATCATTCCAAACATCATTCCACATCACATTCCACATCATTCCACACCATATTCCACGCATCATTCCACACATCATTCCAAACATCATTCCACACATCATTCCACACATCAGTCCACACCGCATTCCACACATCATTCCACACATCATTGCACACATCATTCCACACAGCATTCCAATATTATTCCACACCTCATTCCACATATCATTTCACGCATCATTCCATATCGCATTCCACACATCATTCCGCACGTCATTCCATACATCATTCCACACATCATTCCACACAGCATTCCACATATCATTCCATAACATTCCAGACATCATTACACACGTCATTACACACATCATTGACACATCATTCCATACCTCATTCCAGACATCATTCCATAACTTTCTACACATCATTGTACACATCAATCCACACATCATTCCACATATCATTCCAAACATCATGCCACACAGCATTCCACACATCATTCCACACATCATTCCAGATTTCATTCGACACATCATTCCAAACTTCATTCCACACATCATTCCACACTTCATTCCACACATCAGTACATACCTCATTCCACACCGCATTCCAAACATCATTCCACACCTCATTCCACACATCGTTCCATACATCATTACAAACATAATTTCACACATCATTCCTCACCTCATTCCACAGATCATTCCATACATCATTCCATACATCATTCAAGACATCATTCCACACCTCATTCCACACCTCATTCCAAACATCATTCCATCCATCATTCCACACATCATTCCACACCTCATTTCACACCTTATTCCACTCATCATTCCTCACGTCATTCCACACATCATTCCACACCTCATTCCACACCTCAATCCACACCTCATTCCACATCTCATTCCACACAGCATTCCACACATCATTCCACACAACATTCCACACTTCATTCCACACATCTAACCACAACAATCCACAACATTCCACACATCATTCCACACATCAGTCCATACCACATACCTCACCTCATTCCACACATCATTGCACACATCATTCCAAACATCATTCCACATCACATTCCACATCATTCCACACCATATTCCACGCATCATTCCACACATCATTCCAAACATCATTCCACACCTCATTCCACACATCATTCCACACCGCATTCCACACATCATTCCACACATCATTGCACACATCATTCCACACAGCATTCCAATATCATTCCACACCTCATTCCACATATCATTTCACGCATCATTCCATATCTCATTCCACACATCATTCCGCACGTCATTCCATACATCATTCCACACATCATTCCACACAGCATTCCACATATCATTCCATAACATTCCAGACATCATTACACACATCATTCCACACATCATTGACACATCATTCCATACCTCATTCCAGACATCATTCCATAACATTCCACACATCATTGTACACATCAATCCACACGTCATTCCAAACATCATTCCACACATCATTCCGCAAATCATTCAATTCACCATTCTACATCTCATTCCACACATCATTACACACATCAATCCACACATCATGCCACACATCATTCCAAACAACATTCCACACCTCATTCCACACCTCGTTCCACACATCATTCCTCACATCATTCAATAAATCATTCCACACCTCGTTCCACACATCATTCCACGCATCATTCCACACATCAGTCCATACATCATTACAAACATAATTCCACACCTCATTCCACACCTCGTTCCACACATCATTCCACAAATTTTTCAATACATCATTCCACACATCATTCCAAACATCATTCCACATCTCATTCCACACCTCATTCCCCACATCATTCCACGCACCATTCCACACATCATTCCACACATCATTCCAAACAACATTCCACACCTCATTCCACACCTCTTTCCAAACCTCATTCCACCCATCATTCCACCCATCATTCCACAACATTCCACAACATTCCACACATCATTCCACCCATCATTCCACATATCAGTCCATACCTCATTCCACACCGCATTCCAAACATCATTCCACACCTCATTCCACACCTCGTTCCACACATCATTACAAACATCATTTCACACATCATTCCTCACCTCATTCCACAGATCATTCCATACATCATTCCATACATCATTCAAGACATCATTCCACACCTCATTCCACAACTCATTCCACAACTCATTCCACACATCATTCCACATATCATTCCACACATCATTCCACATATCTTTCCACACTTCATTCTACACATCATTCCACACTTCAATCCACACTTCATTCCACACATCATTCCAAACAACATTCCACACCTCATTCCACACATCATTCCACACCTCATTCCACACATCATTCCACACATCATTCCACACAACATTCCACACTTCATTCCACACATCTAACCACAACAATCCACAACATTCCACACATCATTCCACACATCAGTCCACACATCATTCCAAACATAATTCCACACCTCATTCCACACCTCGTTCCACACATCATTCCACAAATTTTTCAATACATCATTCCACACATCATTCCAAACATCATTCCACACCTCATTCCACACCTCATTCCACACATCATTCCACGCACCATTGCACACATCATTCCACACATCATTCCAAACAACATTCCACACCTCATTCCACACCTCTTTCCAAACCTCATTCCACACATCATTCCACCCATCATTCCACAACATTCCACAACATTCCACACATCATTCCACACATCATTCCACACATCATTCCACACCTCATTCCACACCGCATTCCAAACATCATTCCACATCTCATTCCACACCTCGTTCCACACATCATTACAAATATCATTTCACACATCATTCCTCACCTCATTCCACAGATCATTCCATACATCATTCCATACATCATTCAAGACATCATTCCACACCTCATTCCACAACTCATTCCACAACTCATTCCACACATCATTCCACACATCATTTTACACATCATTCCACATATCTTTCCACAAATCATTTCACACATCATTCCACACTTCATTCCACACTTCATACCACACATCATTCCAAACATCATTCCACACATCATTCCAAACATCATTCCACGCATCATTCCACCCATCATTCCACTCATCATTCCACACATCATTCAATACATCATTCCACATATCATTCCACACATCATTCCACACAGCATTCCACACATCATTCCACACAACATTCCAAATATCATCCAATCCTCATTCCTCATATCATTCCACGCATCATTCCACACGTAATTCCACGCGTCATTCCACTCAGCATGACACACATCATTCTTCACATCAATTCACACCTCATTCCACAACTCATTCCACACCTCATTCCACACATCATTCCACACATCATTGCGCACATCATTCCAAACGTCATTCCATACATCATTCCAAAAATCATTCCACACGTCATTTAAACACCTCATCATTCCACGCATTATTCCACGCCTCATTCCACAACTCATTCAACACATCATTCCACGCATCATTCCACACATCATTCCACACATTATTCCAAACATCATTCCACACCTCATTCTACATATCATTCCACACATCATTGCATACATCAGTACACATATCATTCCACACATCATTCCACATATCATTTCACACATCAGTCCATCCCTCATTCCACACCTCATTCCACACATATATCCACACATCAATCCACACGTCATTCCATACCTCATTCCACACCTCGTTGAAAACCTCATTCCAGACATCATTCCACACATCGTTCCACACCCCATTCCACACATCATTCCAAAAATCATTCCACAACATTCAACACATCATTCCACACATCAATCCACACATCATTCCATCCCTCATTCCACACGTCATTGAACAACTCATTGCACACATCATGCCACACATCATTCCACACAATCTTCCACACATCATTCCACACATCATTCCACACCATATTCCACAACTCATTCCACACACAATTCCAAACATCATTACATACATCATTCCACACATCATTCCACACATCATTCCACACATCAGTCCACACATCATTCCACACCTCATTCCACCCATCATTCCACACATCATTCTACACTTCATTCAATACATCATTCAATACATCATTCCACACATCATTCCACACATCATTCCAGACATCATTATTCTGAACATAATTCAACAGATAATTCTGCACATCATTCTGGACATCATTCTACACAACATTCTACACATCATTGCAGACATCATTGTACACATCATCATTCTACACATCATTCTGCACATCGTTCGACACATCGTTCCACACATCGTTTTACACATCACTCCACACATCATTCGGCATTCTAGACATCGTTTTCAATGATCCTCATTCGACACATCATTCTACAGATCATTCTACACATCATTCTACACATAATTCTACACATCATTCTCCACATCATTCCAGACATCATTCTACACACCATCATTCTACACATCATTCTACACATCATAAGTCTGCATATCATTCTACACATCATTCGAAACATCATTCTGCTTCATAATTCTGCACATCACTCGACACATCATTCTGCACATCATTATTCTACACATCATTCTACACATCATTGTGCACATCATTCTACACATCATTCTACAATCATGCTACATATCATTCCACACATCATTCTACACATCATGATTCTACACATCATTCTACACATCGTTCTACACATCATTCTACACATCATTCTACAAATCATTCGACACATCATTCCACACATCATCACATCATGCTACACATCATCTTTCAACAATTCATTCTACACATCATTCTACACATCATTCTACACATCATATTACACATCATTCTACACATAATACTACACATCATTCTGCACATAGTTCTGCACTTTCTACGACACATCATTCTACACATTATTCTTCATTCCATTTATCATTCCACACAACATCATTTTACATATCATTCTGCACATCATTCTGCACATCATTCTACACACCATTCGAAACTTCATTCTACAATAATTCTACAAATCATTACCCACATCAGTCTACACATCATTCTACACATCATTCCACACATCATCATTCTCAACATTATTCTACAGATCATTCTTTTCTTCATTATACACACCATTCTACACATCATTCTACACATCATCATTCTACACTTCATTCTACACATCATTCTACACATCATTCCACACATCATCATTCTAAACATAATTCTACAGATTATTCTACACATCATTCTGGACATCATTCTATACATCATCATTCTACACATCATTCTACACATCATTCTACACATCATTCTACACATCATTCTACACATCATTCTGCATTCTACACATCGATTTCAATAATCATCATTCTACACATCATTCGAAACATAATTCTACAATCATTCTACATATTATTCCACACATCATTCTACACATCATCGTTCTACACATCATTCTACACATCATTCTACACATCATTCTACACATCATTCTATAAATCATTCGACACATCATTCTACACATCATCACATCATGCTACACATCATCATTCACCACTTCATTCTACACATCATTCTACACATCATTTGAGATATCATCATTCTACACGTCATTCTACACATCATATTACACATCATTCCACACATTATACTGCACAGCATTCTTCACATTGTTCTGCACATCGTTCTACACATCATTCTGCATTCCACACATCATTCCACACATCATCATTCTACACTTCATACCACACATCATTCTACACATCGGTCAACACATCATCATTCGACACAACATTCTGCACATCATTCTGCACATCACTCTACACATCATTCTGCACATCATTCTACACATCATCATTACACACATCATTCTACACACCATACGACACATCATTCTTCAATCATTCTACAAATCATTCCACACGTCATTCTACACATCATTCTACACATTATTCTGCATTCTACACATCATTCCACACATCATCATTATAAACATAATTCTACAGATCATTCTGCACATCATTTTGGACATCATTTTACACAACATTCTACACATTATTCCAGACATCATTCTACACATCATTCTACACATAGTTCTACACAACATTCTACACATCATTCTGCATTCCAGACATCGTTTTCAAAATCATCATTCTACACATCTTTCTACACATCGTTCTACACATCATTATACACATCATTCTGCATTCTACACATCATTCCACACATCATCATTCTAAACATAATTCTACAGATCATTCTAAACATCATTCTACACATAATTCTACACATCATTCTCCACATCATTCCAGACATCATTCGACACATCATCATTCTACACATCATTCTACACATCATCATTCTGCACATCATTCTTCATACATTCTAAACATCATTCTGCATCATAACTCTACACATCATTATACACATCATATTACACATCGTTCTACACATCATTCTACACATCATTCTGCACTCTACACATCGTTTTCAATAATCATCATTCTACACATCATTCTACCTATCATTCTGCACATCATTCTACACCTCATTCTCCAAATCATTCTACACATCATTATTCTGCACATCATTTTGCATATTATTATGCACATGATTCTAAACATCATTCTACAATCATTCTACATATCATTCCACACATCATTCTACACATCATCATTCTACACATCATTGTACACATCATTCTACACATCATTCTACACATAATTCTACAAATCATTCTACATATCATTCTACACATCATGCTACACATCATCATTCACCACTTCATTCTACACATCGTTCTACACATCATTCTCGACATCATCATTCTACACATCATTCTACACATCATATTATACATCATACTACACATTATACTACAGATCATTCTTCACATTGTTTTGCACTTCGTTCTACACATCATTCTACGCATCATTCTGCATTCCACACATCATTCCACACATCATCATTCTACACATCATTCCACACATCATTCTACACATCGGTCAATATATCAACATTCGGCACATCATTCTGCACATCATTCTGCACAACTTTCTACACATCATTCTACACATCATTCTATACATCATCATTCTACATATCATTCGACACACCATTCGACACATCATTCGACAATCATTCTTCAAATCATTCCACACTTCATTCTACACATCATTCTACACATTATTCTGCATTCTACACATCATGCCACACATCATCATTCTAAACATAATTCTACAGATCATTCTGCACATCATTTTGGACATCATTTTACACAACATTCTACACATCATTCCAGACATCATTCTACACATCATTCTACACATCGTTCTACACAACATTCTACACATCATTCTGCATTCCAGACATCGTTTTCAATAATCATCATGCTATACATTTTTCTACACATCGTTCTACACATCATTCTGCAAATCATTCTGCATTCTACACATCATTCCACACATCATCATTCTAAACATAATTCTACAGATCATTCTACACCTCATTCTACACATAATTCTGCACATCATTCTCCACATCATTCCAGACATCATTCTACACATCATCATTCTTCACATCATTCTACCCATCATCATTCTGCACATCATTCTACATAGATTCTAAACATCATTCTGCATCATAATTCTACACATCATTCTACACATCATATTACACATCGTTCTACACATCATTCTACACATCATTTTGCATTCCAGACATCGGTTTCAATAATCTTCATTCTACACATCTTTCTACACATCGTTCTACACATCATTCTACACATCATTCTGCATTCTACACATCGTTTTTTATAATCATCATTCTACACATCATTCTACACATCATTCTACACATCATATTACACATCATAATACACATTATACTGCACATCATTCTTCACATTGTTCTGCACTTCGTTCGACACATCATTCTACACATCATTCTGCATTCTGCATTCCACACATCATTCCACACATCATCATTCTACACATCATTCTACACATCATTCTGCATTCTGCATTCCACACATCATTCCACACATCATCATTCTAAACATCATTCCACACATCATTCTACACATCGGTCAATATATCAACATTCGGCACATCATTCTACACATCATTCTGCACAACTTTCTACACATCATTCTACACATCATTCTATACATCATCATTCTACACATCATTCTACACACCATTCGACACATCATTTGACAATCATTCTTCAAATCATTCCACACATCATTCTACACATCATTGTACACATTATTCTGCATTCTACACATCATGCCACACATCATCATTCCAAACATAATTCTACAGATCATTCTCCACATCATTTTGGACATCATTTTACACAACATTCTACACATCATTCCAGACATCATTCTACACATCATTCTACACGTCGTTCTACACAACATTCTACACATCATTCTGCATTCTAGACATCGTTTTCAATAATCATCATGCTATACATCTTTCTACACATCGTTCTACACATCATTCTGCAAATCATTCTGCATTCTACACATCATTCCACACATCATCATTCTAAACATAATTCTACAGATCATTCTACACCTCATTCTACACATAATTCTACACATCATTCTCCACATCATTCCAGACATCATTCTACACATCATCATTCTACACATCATTCTACACATCATCATTCTGCACATCATTCTACATAGATTCTAAACATCATTCTGCATCATAATTCTACACATCATTCTACACATCATATTACACATCGTTCTACACATCATTCTACACATCATTCTGCATTCCAGACATCGTTTTCAATAATCTTCATTCTACACATATTTCTACACATCGTTCTACACATCATTCTACACATCATTCTGCATTCTACACATCGTTTTTTATAATCATCATTCTACACCTCATTCTACATATCATTCTACACATCATTCTACACCTCATTCTCCACATCATTCTCCACATCATTCTACAAATCATTCTACATATCATTCCACACATCATTCGACACATCATCATTCTACACATCATTCTACACATCATTCTACAAATCATTCTACATATCATTCTACACATCATGTACACACCATCATTCACCACTTCATTCTACACATCATTCTCACATCATTCTCGACATCATCACTCTACACAACATTCTACACATCATATTACACATCATACTACACATTAAACTGCTCATCATTCTTCACATTGTTCTGCACTTCGTTCTACACATCATTCTACACATCATTCTGCATTCTGCATTCCACACATCATTCCACACATCATCATTCTACACATCATTCTACGCATCATTTTGCATTCTACAAATCATTCCACACATCATCATTCTAAACATAATTCTACAGATCATTCTGCACATCATTCTGGACATCATTCTACACAACATTCTACACATCATTCCAGACATCATTCTACACATCATCATTCTACACAACATTCTACACAACATTCTACACATCATTCCAGACAATATTCTACACATCATCATTCTACACAACAATCTACACATCATTCTAAACATCATTATACACATCGGTCTACACATCATCATTCTGCACATCATTCTACACACTATTCGACACATCGTTCTACACTTCGTTGTATACATCATTCGACACATCATTCAGCATTCCACACATCATTCCACACATCATCATTCTACACATCATTCTACACATCGGTCTACACTTCATCATTCCACACATCATTCTACACACCATTCGTCACATCATTCTACAATCATTCTACAAATGATTCTACACATCATTCTCCACATCATTCTACGCTCCATTCTACACGTCATTCTAAACATCATTCTTCTCATTATTCTACACGTTTTTCCGCACGTCGTTCTACACATCATTCTGCACATATTCTACACATAATCATTCTACACATCATTCTACACATCATTGTGCACGTCATTCTACAATCATTCTACATATCATTCCACACATCATTCTACATATCGTCATTCTACACATCATTCTACACATCATTGTACACATCATTCTACAAATCATCATTCTACACATCATTATACACATCATATTACACATCATTCTACAGATTGTTCTGCACTTCATTCTACACATGTTTCTACACATCATTCTGCATTCCACACATCATTCCACACATCATTATTCTACACATCGGACGACACATCATCATTCTAAACCTAATTCTACAGATCATTCTACACATCATTCTGGACATCTTTCTGCACAACATTCTACACATCATTCCAGACATCATTCTACACATCATCATTCTACACATCATTCTGCACAACATCATTCTACACATCATTCTGTTCATCATCATTATACACATTATTCTACACATCATTCTACACTACATTCTACACATCATTCTACTCATCATTCGACACAACGTTCTACACATGATTCTGCACATCATTCTTCAATTCATCATTCTACACATCTGTCTGCACATCATTCTACACAGCATTCTACACATCGTTCTATACATCATTCTTCACATTATTCTGCATTCTACACATCGTTTTCAACAACATCATTCTGAACATCATTCTGCATCATCATTCTGCACATCATTCTGCACATCATTCTACACATCATTCTGCACATCATTCTACACATCATGCTACACATAATCATTCACCACTTCATTCTACACATCATTCTAAACATCATTCTCGACATCATCATTCTACACATCACTCGACACGTCATTCTACACATCATCATTCACCACTTAATTCTACACATCATTCTACACATCATTCTACACATCATCATTCACCACATCATTCTACACATTATTCTACACGTCATTCTCGACATCATCATTCTTCTCATCATTCTACACATCATTCTGCACATCATGCTACACATCATCATTCTACACATCATTCTACACATCATTCCGCACCTCATTAGGCGAGGCATCAAATACAGTAGCAGGGAGGTTCTTCTTACATTGTATAATACTCTCGTTAGGCCACAGCTGGAATACTGCTTGCAGTTCTGGGTGCCATGTTATAGGAAACACGTTATTGCAATAGAGAGGGCGCAGATGCTGTCTTAAATTGAGAATCGTAACTATGAGTCCAGATTGGATAGCCTGGGTGTGCTCTAATTGGAACAGAGGAGGTTGCTAGGAGACTTCACTGCAGTCTACGACATTTTGCGGAGTCTGGAAAAAGTGGATAGCAACGGTCAATTTCCATTTGTGGAGGGGTCAATGACGAGCGGTTTAAGGTGGTTGCTGGAAGGTTCAGAGGAGATTTGAAGCGGTGCTTCTTCACGCAGAGGGTTTTGCATTACTGGACCGAAATGCCTGGAAAAGGAGATGGATGCAAAAACCATCACCACATTAAAAATGGACATGGTTGGAACTTAAAATGGTGTAACATGCAGGATTACGTAACTAGTGCTCTCAAGTGGGAATAGAATACATAACCTGTTGTTGGCTGACGCATATACGATGGTAAGTATGGCAGCGAATCGAATACGTCAATGCTGATCTCCTGTACTAGTTTCGATCGCCTGGATGGATCGGAGACGAATTTTCCCAGATTGTTTTTCCTCAGTTCGCCTGGGTTTTTATTTGTTTCCTGCGCCTCCAAAGAGATTAAATGGTTCGGGCTCGGTTGAAGTGTAGAATATTTCGATGGAATGGATGTCGCAGTTTATCTGGCACACAGGATGGACTGGCTGCTCTTTACCTTTCGGCCATGGTTTATTCTTCAAACGTTAAGATGTAACCTTCAGGGATGCTTACCGTGAGCCGTGTGGCTTTTTTCGGCTGGTGTGGACAAGATGGGACGAAATGGCCTAATTCTGCGCCGAGGTTCTCTATGTTTCTTTGTATCTATAAGATTCGATGAAATAATCTAATTATTTTACCCGGGACGCTTAATATAGCGTTTACTTTAAGAATTATCAATAATTCATCGTGGAATCAATAAATGAAATGGAAATAAATACAACTGGAAATTAACTGATGTTTGATCAATGGGAGGTCAAATGATAGAACTACCTTTAACCCTGCAGACAAAAGCGCCGCACCAGGTAACTGGACAAAAAGGATCAGAAGCTCTCAGGAAACCTTCGTGTCCCGGCGTCAGTCAGAATTTGTAGCAGTGTAATTCACTTCTGTGCCCCTGGATTAGGTGCTTGGATATCGCGCTGGATTCCCACTTGATTCGAATATCCATTATATTTAGAAGAGAAATGAATGAAACACCTAAATGCAAAACCTTTTTCCTCGGTATGCAATGATTACTGGCAATTGTATTTAAAATCTACGGATATAACATGACAATGCTAAGATAGTGAATACGTATGCACTGTCGTTACAAATATAAAAGGTCTGAGAGAAGTGTATAAAATATTTAGTTTTATGCATTTTTGATGAAATACTCCAATTGTCGCTTATTCAATGGAAGATATTCCAAATAAAAGTGCAAAACATAAGCACCAAAATAAAATAAGTAGTTATCTTTGACCATGTTATGCCTGACAAAATGCATGTATTAGTATCGAGACCAGGCGAGTTATCCCTCAGGCAAAGTCACAGCGAATGATTTAGTAAAGTATATTAAAAAAATGGAAGAGATTTGTCCATGTACTTTCTCACTTGTTGCATTTCACTTGTGCACACAAAATTAGACGAGAAAATATGAATAGACATTCATATTCTCAAAACTTCGGTGAAATTAGCTCGGATTATTTATCCTGAAATATAGCAGGAGGCGATAGATAAATGTGCCAGACAGACATGGCATCCACGTGGAAATTCATGACAAAGATTTGGAATAAGGCAAGAGAGTTCTGTCTGAATGACATTTTGTGAGAATGTAAATTATCCTTGTGATCCTATTCTGACCATAAGAAGGTGTGCCACGAATGCAGAACTGCACAGGTTTGCAAAGGAGAAACTGACTGGAACTGAAAGATTACTGGACTTTTAAGACTTTAATATTGATCTGCCAGGATTTGTTCCAGTGACTTTATTTCAGTAACCATACCGAGCATTAGGTGGCATTGTGTGTGTCAGTATCTATAACGAGAATTAGGTGCCATTGTGTGTCCATAACCACACCAAGCATTAGGTGCGATGTGGCATTAACCATACCGACCATTAGGTGACTGTGTGTGTGCTAGTAACCATACCGAGCATTAGGTGACTGTGTATGGGACAGTAACCATACCGTGCATTAGGCGACTGTGTGTCAGCAACTATAACGTGCATTATATGAGAATGTGTCAGCAACCATACCGAACTTTAGGTAACTGTGTGTCGTTAAACATACCAACCATTAATTAACTGTGTGTGTTAGTAACCATACTGGACATTAGGTGACTGTGTGTAATTAACCATACTGAGCATTAGATGACAGTGGGTGTTAGTAACGATACCGAGCATTAGGTTACGGTGTTTCATTAACCATACCGAATATATGTGACATTGTGTGTCAATAAAGATACTGGACATTTGGTGACAGTGTGTGTCATTAACCATACCGAAAATAGGTGACAGTGTTAAGTTAGGAACAATACCGGACATTAGTGAGACTGTCTGTCAGTAACCTTACTTTCAATTAGGTGACTGTTTGTGTCAGTAACCATACAGAGCATTAGATGAAAACAGCAGCAAAATATTGTGGATTTTGGAAATGTGAAATGGATCAGGAAAATGATGGTAATGCCCAGCAGGTCAGGCAGCACCCATGGAGAGAGTAACACAGATACGTTTCAGGTCTATGACCTTTCGCCATCGGGTGAAAGGTCTAGTAAACCAAGACAACATTCATTTCACCTGTTACAAATGTTCCAGAGAGAGAGAGATGACTGAAATCCGTTTAATAACATTTCTCGTGCAATTTCTTTGCCTGAGATGAATTTAGAAAATTAGAAGCTTGGTAAAACGTTTCACATTCAGAATTAATAGCGAACGGCAGTGTGCATAGGATAGCGAAGGGCGAGGAGAGAAACACATTTAAGCAATATATACAGAATTAATCGATGGATAGAGATTACCAGGGACTTCCACAGCTGTGTGAAATGGGACTAACTGGAGGGGTTTGACCATGGTAGGATTTGATGAGAGAATCATTGAAATTTACAGTGCAGATGGATGCCATTTGGCCCAACGTGTCCGCTGACAAAGAGGTACCCAATCGAATCCCACTTTCCAGTTCTTGGTCCATTGCCACAAGGTTACATCATTTAAATTGCACATCCAAATACTTTTTAAATGTGGTGAGAGTTTCTGCATCTACCACCCTTTCAGGCAGTGAGTTCTAGACCCCTATCACACTCTGTGCGAATAAACATTTCTCCTCAAATCCCCTCAAATACTCCTAAGACTGAAGTTAAATCTTATATATGGAAATATTAAAACCAAGAGATTGTTGGATCAGGTACAAATGTTGATCATTGATCATGGCAGTGATTGTGGAAAGGTACTTGGTGCGAGTTATGATGTGGAGAGCAGAGTTTTGTATGACTTCTCGAATAGATGAGTCCAGATGTAAGAAGGAAATTGATGAGTGTTTATGCAGCACAAGGCCTGATATGGTGCAGAGAGCAGACGAAATTGTGGAGCAGGTATTTGGCAGGATTGTTAATTCAGAGGATGTGAGGTCGGAACTCAGCTCCGGACCAAAGAAAAGGCAGAGGTTGCGAGCTGTTAAATTCAGCCTCAGATATTGGTCACTGAGCAGGAATAGATCGATAGATAGAAACCTGAGTTTGAGATAAGGTCCAAAGACTTAACTGGCAAACACAGTAATACAGTGAAACGTGATTTACACATCTAATTGCTGGATTTAGAAACTTATGACGGACACCAAATTCAATGGAGATGAGAGAGTAAATTACAAGATTAGATATACAGTTAGCCATGGTTTGCCGAGTTAATAGCTGGATAGAGAGACTTACACGGAATACCAAAAAGCAAGCAGTGGATTGTAAATGTACTTAAAAGCGCGAAGTGCCACTTCTATCCGTGTGTATAATGGAATTCTATTTTAATGTTCATAATGCATGTCAAACTCCCAGATGTATCTCCTGTCCATTGCTGTTACATTCCAATTTAATGTTGTCAGATTCCAATCAATTGATGTAATATTCCAATTTAGCTGAATGAAGATTCTGACTGCCTCTCTGTGGAGCAGTGTTCTGATCCCTCTTCGTGCCGTAGGTGAAACTCCAACTGTTACTGTGCGATAATGCTTTGAAAGGAATTCCTTATTAATAGAAGATGGAAACCACGCACAGATACATTAGGATACATGGAGAATGCCATTAATTGCAGTCACTGAATAAACAGCGTCAGTTAACTCGTGTAGACTGACATTAATTACAGTCGCTGAACAAACAGCTTCACTTAACCCATGTCAATCCAACACAATTTGTACTACAGTAAAGGAGCATATTTCCCCGGCCCACCATAATGGTTATGTTACTGGACTAGTAACTTCGAGCCCCGGAATAATGTTCCAGAGCCATGAGTTCAAACTCGACCATGGCAGCACATTCAATTAAATAAAACTGAAATTAAAAGATAGAAATGGGAGGGGGCAACGCGGACTGATGAAATAAACTATTGCAGTTGTGAGGAGCGATGATATGTTCGAGGGACAATCAAATGTGGCCATATGAGTCGAATTGAAAAATTCAAAAGGGCGATCACACTTCTGGGCGTGCAATAAAGGCCCCCAAACAGTGGGAGTGGGATATAGGAGCAAGTAATATCGGCAAATTGTTGTGAAGTGCAAAAACAATTGGGTAATAATAGTAGGGTATTTTACTACCCAAATACTGATTTGCACAAATATAGTGTGAAAGGTATCGAAGTTGTGTAATTCTTTAAATGCATTCAAGAGAACTTTTTTAGTCAGTATGTAACAAGCACAACACGAGAGGGGGCGGTTTTGGATTTTGTTTCGGGAAATGAATCTGGGCAGGTTGAAGGGGTATTAGTGGGAGAGCGCTTGGGTGCCAGTGACCATAATTCAGACAGATTTAAGTTTGTTATGGAAAAAGTCAAGGATAGGCCTGAATAAATGTCCCAAATTGTGGAAAATATATTTTTGCTAAGTTAAGGGGTGATTTGGCCACAGAGGACTGGAAACGGCTATTTCTGGGTAAATCAATATCGGAACATTGGGAGGCATTGAAGGAGAGATCCGGAAGGCTCTGGCCAATCATGTGCCCTTAATGAAAAAGGGTAGGACAAAAATGCCCTCCCAAATTGCATCACCTCAAAGTTCTCTGAAATAAATTCCATTTGTCACTGCTCTGCCCAGCTTAACAGTAGATTCATATCCTACTGCAGCCGATGACTTTCCTCTTCATCATCAACTACACAGACAATTTTAGAATCGTCTGCCAACTTCGTGATCATACTCCGTTTATTCAAATATAAATCGTTGGGAGATACCACAAAAAGCAAGGGACCCAGTACTGACCCCTATGGGACGCCACTGAAAACATCTTTCCAGTCACAAGTACATTCATCAACGATTACACTTTGCTTCCTACCTCCAAGCCAATGTTGGATTCAACTTATGGCCTGTTTACCATGCGGGTCTTTATCTAAAGCTTAGCTAAAATCCATATACACGACATTGTACGCACTGCACTCATAGACCCTCTTAGTTACGTCCTCAATAAATTCAATTAGGTTTGTCAAGCACGATCCTCCCTTATTAATCCTTGCCTATCCAAATGCATATTTATCCTGTTTTTCTCGATTTTTTCCAATACTATTCCCGCAACTGAGTTTAGGCGGACAGGCCTGTAATTGCTCTGCATATCCCTTTTTTCCTTCTTAAACAAGGGTATTACGTAAGCATTCCTCCAATCCTCCAGCACCATGCGCATATCCAAAGAGGACTAGAAAATCATGGACAAGGCCTCTGCTAATCCCTTTTTTACTTGGCTCAACACCCTGTGATGCATTTCATCGGAGACTGGGATCTTTCTACTTTCGAAGCTGCTAAACGTTTTAACACTTCCTCTCTCACCATATTTATTTCATGCAGAATATCACACTCCTCTTCAATGGCACTATCTGCATTAACTCTTCCCTTTGTGAAAAGAGTGGCAAGATATTCGTTAAGAATCTTATCAACATATTCCACCTGCGCACAACATTACCCTCATGATCTCTAATGGGCCCTATGCTTTCCTTAGTTACCCTCTTATTCATAATATAGTTATAGAAGATGTTAGAGTGTTCCTTACGTTTAATGGCCAAGAAACTTTCGTGCTCACTCTTACCTTTCCTAATATCCTTTTTAAATTTGACTCTTAGTTTTCTATATTTCTCTAAACATTCTAAAGTATTAAGCTGTTAAAATATCACATAAGCCTCCTTTTTTGCATAAACCTCGCCTGTAAGTTTCTAGACATCCAGGGGGCTCCAGAATTATTTTTCCAGTCTTTTTATTTAAGGGCACATGTTTGGCTTCTAACTTCCGGATCTCCTTCTTGAATGCCTCACACTGTTCCGACTCCGAATTCCCCACAATTAGCTGCTTCCAGTCCACTATGGCCAAATCACTCCTTAAGTTAGCAAAATTAACTTTTCTCCAATTCAGAAATTTTATTGCAGGCCTATTCGTAACCTTATCCATAACCAACTAGAATCTCACTGAATTATGGTCACAGTCACCCAAATACTCCCCCAATAATACCCCTTCAAACTCTCTAGCTTCTTTCCTCAAAACTAAATTCAAGACCACCCGCTCTCGTGTTGGATTTGCTGCATACTGACTAAAATAGTTCTCCTGAATGAATTTCAATAAAATGGCAACCTTTATACCCTTCACATTAAATGTGTCACAATCAATATTCGGATAGTTAAAATGCCCTAACGTAATTACCGTATGATTTTTATTCTTCAGCAATGTGTCAACATATTTGCTCCTTCTATCTCCCTCCCACTTTCTGGAGGAGTATAATTAACTCCATTTTTTTTAACTTCGACCCTTATGGCCTAAGTTGATGTATCATCCATCCTCACTGCTCTAAGTGCTTATTTAATATGTAAAGCATCACCGCCCCCTTTTAAACCCCTCTCGATCTTGTATAAAAATCCTGTAGCCAGAGATATTGATCTGCCAAACCTGCTCATCTTTCAGCCAGGTTTCTATAATGGCTATAATGTCATACTCCCAAGTGTCTACCTGTGCTCTTAGCTCATCCGCATTATTCACATAACTCCTTGCATTAAAATATATACCATTCAGTATAGGAAGACCTCATTGCTTGCTGCATATGAAGCCCTGTTTCCGCTGTCTTACAGATTCGCTTTCTAGATTCTTGCTATCCAACTTCTGCTTTACTTACCTCCCTTTTGTATTCGTTCTCAGGTTCCCATTCCCCTGCCAAGCGAGTTAAAACTCTCCCCAACAGCAGTAGCAAAACTCCCCGCGAGGACATTGGTCCCGGCGCTGTTGAGATGCAACATTTCTGATTTGTTCATTTCCCACCTCGCCAATAAGCGGTCCCAATGCCTCAAGATATTAAAGCCTTCCTTCCTACACCAAATTTCAATCCACGTGCTCATTGACTCTCTCCTTCATTCTTGTACTCTATGGCACGTGACACCGGTTTTAATCCGGAGATTACAACCTTTGATATTCTACCCTTTAATTTTTTTCCTAGCTCCAGAAATTCTCCTTTTATGGCCTCATCACTCATCCTATATGGACCATGTCCTCTTGCTGCTTTACCCCCCCACCTCCGCCCCCCCCCCCCCCCCGCGGGGTGACCTGCATCCGCTCTGTGACAAGATTGACCCTGGCACTAGGGAGGAACTGAAACACTGGGGAGTCATGTCCACATCCGCAGAATCGCCTGTGTGTTCCTCTAAATGTACAATCCCCTATGACTAGGGCACGTTTATTCCTCGGCCCTTCCCGCTCTGCTGCTGGGCCATCCTTGGTGCCTTGGAATTGGCTCTGGCTGCATTCCCCAGAGGAACCATCGTCCTTACTAATATTCAGAATTGAAAATTGGGTTGAGATCGAGATGGACTCACGGGCGGTCTCCTGCACTACCTACCTAGCAAACGTTTTACGTCTGCTGGTCACACACGTCCCCTCCACCTGCACGCATTTAAGCTGCGGAGTTAGCAACTCTGGAAACGTGCTATCCAGATAGTTCTCTGCCTTGCGGATGCACTTTTTGAATCCACCCGCTGCTGCAGCTCAGAAACACCGAGCTGGAGCAATGGAAGCTGGAGACAATTCCTGCGTACATGGTTGTCGAATATATTACCAACTATCCCATGAACCTTTATTTTGTTCCATAACATATTGTGGCACCTAGTCGAAATATTTCAGAAAATCCAAATCCACTGGTTCCACTCTTATCAATTCTGATAGCTACAACCTCAAAATACTCTAACAGATTTGACATATCTGATTTTCCTTTCATAAATCCGTGTCGATTCTGCCCAATCCTATTATTACTTTCTAAGTGCCCTTTTACCATTTCTTAATAATAGAATCAAACATTTTCACTATGGCTAATGTCAAGCTAACTGGCCTGTAATTCCCCGTTTTCTCTCTCCCTCATTTCCTAAACAGCAAGATTATATTTACAACCTTGTAATCTGCAAGAAATACTTTACGATATATTGAAGTTTGCAAGATGGAAACCAATGCAACCCGTATCTCCATAGCCAACTGTAACAAAACCATTGCATGTCGGCCATCAGGGCCTGAGAATGTCTCGGCTTTCAGTCCCGATAATATCTCCACTACTATTTTTTTTCTAATTATTATATACTTTAGTTGCTCATTCTTGCTAGCCCATTGATTCTCCACTATTATTGTGACCTTTTTTTGCGTCTTCCGTGAAGGCAGATATACACATCTTGTATAATTTCGGTATAATTTCCTTATTCCACATTTTAATTACTCCTGTCTCAGCCTGTATGGCAACCACATTTACTTTCACTAATCTTTCGCTTAATGCATACCTACAGAATATTTTACTGAATTTGGTCACGGTCATGAACTGTGATGTCTGTGAAGATTTTGATAACGGTGGTGCTTTGGTCGTTTATATACTGTCTTTTCCACTGGAATCACCTTGTGACCCGAGCACCGTCTTCTCCTCTATTAACCTCATTTATGTTTTGTACCTCAGCCAGGAGCGCGGCCCCATGCAACACTACCGAGCTAAAAGCTGCGGTTGCGGGGCCGGAGAGGGTGGAGAATCATTCATCTGGTGCTGAGGAGCCCCGATTCTCGCCCCGGCAGCTGCTGGGTGCCGTTTCCAACGATGAGAATGCAGATTTCGTGGAGCCTGCATCGCCAAGCTCCACGATATCAAGTGCTCCTGCGGACATTCCCTCATATAGTACTGGGCCCAGTCACCTTGTCGCAGGGAAGCCGAGGTGTCTCCAGTACGGCACTGACAATGCGGAGATTTGTTCGATGCAGCATTTCTGCTCCACGAGCAGCTGATCTGAGCGGCGACATGGAACACTTGTTCCGCAAGAGTTTTGACATAGGTCAGTAGATCCAATTGTCAATGGGGGCACATCCCAAAAAATGCCCAGCATGTCTTCCAGCTTCTGCTATTATGTGCCATGGATGGTGGTGTCCCTGGAGGTGGTAGCCACGAACACTGGTGGCAGAGTCCTCCCAGCGGTCTCGAGGCGCGACACTGGACTCCAATGTGCCGCAAGACGATTGCCAACGTCACATGAGAGCCACCAGGGCTGTAAAATTCGTGACCAGTAGAACATGTTGGACGTTATCATAAGCTTTGCTAAAGTCCTGTACACTACATCGTATGCACTACCCTCATCGAACCTCTAGGTTACCTCCTTAAAGATTCAATCAAGTTAGTCAAGCATGAGCTATTTTTAACAAATCCGTGCTGAGTGCCCCTAATTAATCCTTGCCTTCCAAATGTAAATGTATACAATAATTTTCCCATCACTGAGATTAGGCTGACAGGCCTGTAATTATTTGGCCTATCTCTTTCTCCATTCTTAAACAACGGTAGCACCATAGCAGTCCTCCAGTCCTCCGGCACCATGCACAAATCCAAAGAGCATGGGAAAGTAATGGTGAAGGACTCTGTTATTTCCTCTTTTACTTCGCTCAACAGACTGGGATGCAATTCATCCTGTCTGGGGAATTATCTACCATCAAAGCTGCTAAACCCCTTAATACCTCCTCTCTCATTATGTTTACTTCATCCAGAATTTCACACTCCTAGTTGACAGCAGTATCTGCACTTTCATTTCCCTTTCTGAAAACAGACGCAACGAATTGATAAAGAACCATGCCAACATTTTCCGCCTTCACACATAGATTACACTCATGGTCTGTATTAGGCACGACCCTTTTTTTAGTTATCCTCTTGTTATTAAAATATTTATAGAACGTCTTTGCGGATTCCTTAATTTTATTGCCAAAAAATGTTCATGTTGATAAAGATTTGCAAGATTTCAACCCAAATTCTATTACACTGATGCTCTTGCTCTCAGCCTGGTACATGTTTTCGCTGTTTACTTCCCTTCCTCACAGTGAGCGTAGTAACGATTGTGATCCTGTTTCGGAGAAAGTGCGGTCTCTCTAAATGTGTCACTCGCTACCTTGTGGCCATGGCAGCGGCTGATCTACTGGTCATTATCCTCGACCTGATAGTGAGGCACATTCCGATTATTTATCGGCTACATTTCTATTTCCTGTTGTCTCTCCCCATGTGTAATATCCACGCTGTCCTGGTTTATGCAGCCACAAACTGTTCTGTCTGGTTCACTGTCACTTTCACCTTTGAACGATTTGTGGCGATTTTTTGCCAGAAGCTGAAGACTAAATATTGCAGCGGGAAAACGGCGGCTGTGGTTCTCGGAACAGTGACTGTGATGAGCTGCTTAATAGATATTTTCTGGTATTTTATGCTGTCAGATGCATATCAGCTATTTAATAAATCCTGGTTTTGTAGTATACAAAACAGAATAATTAATTCAACAGTCTGGGGAACAATTGAGTTTCTGCTTAACATCCTCATCCCGTATGTCCCATTTGTGGTCATAGTGCTGCTCAATGCTCTCACCGTCAGACATGTTTTAGTGACAAGCAGAGCCCGCAGGAGATTCCGGTGTCCCAGCAATGGGGAGAGTCCCACAGACCCAGAGATGGAGAGCCGCAGGAAATCCATCATTTTATTGCTTCTTATCTCGGTGAATTTCATCCTGTTATGGTCGGTACATATGATGCATTCTCTGTGGGGCTCATTGCCCTGGTTCGATGCTTGGCTGGTATATCTAACGTTTTATGTGAGGGAATTCTGATTCATGCTGCTGCTGCTGAGCTGCTGCACAAACACGGTAATTTATTGCGTGACACAGACTAAGTTCAGAGAGCAGTTGAAGAATGTGGGGAAATATCCCCTCACATTGATTGTGTAATTCATTAAACGACGAAAAGCAGCGGAAACTCTGCAGTCTCCGACTCCCTGCGTCCTGAGATTGTGATCGATTCTTTCTCACTGCGTGGAACAAGTGATCTGGCTGAATATTAACACGTTCACTCACACACTGAGAACACTGGGCATCCTGTGAGGGCCAATAATCGGGGTCAACATTAACATGCTCACTCGCACACTGTCCACATTGCGCTCCGCGTGAGGATTCAGTGAACTGGGCGAATATTAACACAGTCATTCACAGCATGTCTGCCCTCGGCTCCGGGTGATGGGCCAGTTATCTTGGTGAACCTACTCACACACTCACAGAGTACCTAAACTGGGCTCCCTGTGCGGGGTACGACTCTCTCTCAAGCTCCTCTGGAAAGGCCTCTCGGCCCTACACAAACATGGATGGCCGTAACGTGCTTCATGAGTCAGTGCGACCCCTATTCGCATGAATACAGGCAGCATCTCCATTATACTCTTTATGGCCTTTGCAATAGGGTATAGTCATTTCTATTTATCATGTCCATTAATTAAAAATTATAACACTTTATAATGCTTTAAAATCATTCGAAAATCATAGAATCAGTGTTACAAAATTGTTAGAGCATAAGAACATAAGGACATAAGAATTAGAAACAGGAGTAGGCCATCTAGCCCCCCGAGCCTGCTCTGCCGTTAATAAGATCATGGCTGATCTGGCCGTGGACTCAGCTCCACTTACCCGCCCGCATGCCATAACCCTTAATTCCCTTATTGGTTAAATCCACCTGTGATTTGAATTCATTCATTGAGCTAGCCTCAACCCCTTCCCCGGGCAGAGAATTCCACAGATTCACAAACCTGTGGGAGAAGAGGTTCCTTCTCAAATCCGTTTTAAATTGGCTCCCCCGTATTTTGAGGCTGTGCACCTTGTTCTAGTCTCCCCGACCAGTGGAATCAACCTCTCTGCCTTTATCTTGTCTATGCCTTTCATTATTTTAAATGTTTACATAAGATCACCCTTCATCCTTCGGAACTCCAACGAGTAAAAATCTAATCAATCTATCATCATAAGGTAACCCCCTCATGTCCGGATTCAGCCGAGAGAATTGTCTCTGTACCCCCTCCAAAGCTAGTATATCCTTCCTTAAGAAAGGTGACCAAAACTGCACGTTGTACTCCAGGTGCGGCCTCACCAATACCCAGTATAGTTACAGCAGGACCTCTCTGCTATTTTACTCCAACCCTCTAGCAATAAAGGCCAACATTCCATTCGCCTTCCTGATTACCTGCTGCACCTGCAAAATACCTTTTTGGGATTCATGCACAAGGACCTGCAGATCCCTCAGCACCGTAGCATGTTGTAATTTCTCCCCATTCAAATAATATTGCCTTTTACTGTTTTTTTTTCCAAGGTGGATGACCTCACATTTTCCGATATTGTATTCCATCTGCCAAACATTAGACCATTCGCTTAACCAATCTAAATCTCTTTGCCGCCACTCTGTGTCCTCTACACAACCCGCTTTCCCACTAACCATTGTATCATCTGCAAATTGTGTTGCACGACACTCCGTACGCTTTTCCAGATCTTCTATGTATATTGTAAACAATTGTGGTCCCAGCACCGATCCCCGTGGCACACCATTACCTACCGATTTCGAACCAGAAAAGGACCCATTTATCCCGACTCTCTGCTTTCGGTTAGCTAGCCAATTCTCTATCCATGCTAATACATCTCCTCTCACTCCACGTAATTTTATCTTCTGCAGTAATCTTCTGTGTGGCACCTTATCGAATGCCTTTTGGAAATCTAAATACAACACATCCATCGGCACACCTCTATCCACCATGCACGTTATATCCTCAAAGAATTCCAGTAAATTAGTTAAAATGATTTCCCCTTCATGAATCCATGTTGCGTCTGCTTGATTGCACTATTCCTATCGAGATGTCCCGCTATTTCTTCCTTCATGATAGCTTGAAGCATTTTCCCCACTACAGATGTTAAACTAACCGGCCTATAGTTACCTGTCTTTTGACTGCCCCCTTTTTAAACAGAGGCGTTACATTAGCTGCTTTCCAATCTGCTGGTACTTCCCCAGATTCCAGAGAATTTTGGCAGAATATAATGAATGCATCTGCTATAACTTCCGCCATCTCTTTTAATCCCTGGGCTGCATTTCATCAGGACCAGCGGACGTGTCTGCCTTGAGTCCTATTAGCCTGTCCAGCACTACCCGCCTAGTGATAGTGATTGTCTCAAGGTTCTCTCTTCCCACATTCCCGTGACCAGCAATTTTTGGCATAGTTTTTGTATCTTCCACTGTGAAAACCGAAGCAAAATAATTGTTGAAGGTCTCAGCCATTTCCACATTTCCCATTATTAAAGCCCCCTTCTCATCTTCTAAGGGACCAACATTTACTTTAGTCACTCTCTTCCGTTTTATATATCGATAAAATTTTTTACTATCTGTTTATATGTTTTGAGCAAGTTTAATTTCGTAATCTATCTTTCCTTTCTTTATTGCTTTCTTCATCATTCCTTGCTGTCGTTTAAAATGTTCCAATTCTTCTAGTTTCCCACTCACCTTGACCACCTTATACACATTGGTTTTTAATTTGATACTCTCCTTTATTTCCTTGGTTATCAGCATGGACGAGGCCCGTTCGGCCCATCACGCCCATGCCGAATCGCAGCCTGTCCGACAGCACCTCGCTCTTTCTCTGTAGCCCTGCAATATCTTTCTTTCATCTAGAAAGGTGCGGGTTAAACATGGACAGTCAACATGGATGTGTTAAGGATAGATCGCGTCTGACTGATATTTTGAGTTTTTGAGGATGTAACATGAATTCTGGATGAGGGCTATGCATTTGCTGTAGTGTATATGGAATTTAGCAAGGTGTCACATAGCAGATTGTTCACGAAAGTAAACGCCCTTCTAGCGTAAAGTGGGAAGTCGGATCCAAAATATGCTCAGTGGCTGGAAGCAAATGGTAATGGTTGATGGGTGTTTTTTGACTGAAAGGCTGTTTCGAGCGGGGTTCCGCAGTGATCCGTACTAGGTCCCTTTCTTTTTGTCTTAAAGATTTTTGAGTTGAATGTACATTAATAAGAAGTTTGCACATTATTCTATAATCGGCTGTGTGGTTGGTAATAAATAAGGAAGCTGTGGATTGCAGGAAGATATCAACGAACTGGTCAGGTGGGCAGAACAGATGCCAATTGAATTCAATCCGGAGAATTGTGAGGTAATGCATTGAGGAGGGCTAACACGGCAAGTGAATACGCGTCAAAAGATGAGGTACTGAAAAGTGTAGAGCAACAAAAGGGCCTTGGCGTGCTTGCCCACAGGTCCTGGAAGGTCGTATGCCACGAAGATGTGACGGTAAAAAGTAATTTGTTATAATTACCTTTGTTAGCCACGGCATAGACTATAAGTGCAGCGAGGTTATGTTTGAACTATATAAAACACCATTTAGGCCACAACTAGAGTATTGCGTGAAGTTCTTCTCTCCATATTACAGGAAAGTTGAGATTGCATTCGAGAGGGTAGAGAGGAAGATGTATAAGAGAGATGCTTGGATTGGACAATTGTGGCCATGAGGGAAGTATGGATAGGTTGCGTTTGGTTACATTAGTACAGAGGAGGCTGAGGAGCGTCGTTATTGAGGCGTATGAAATTATGCCCCCGAAAGTTTGTCACCATCCTCTGCCTGCTCCACGAAGGCATGGAAGTCGGGATTCTGATCAATGGACCAATCACAGACCCAACCCACGTCGAGATCGGGGTCAAGCAGTGCTGCGTCATCGCGCCAACACTCTTCTCGATCTTACTCGCTGAAATGATCCACCTCACACTCAACAAGTTCACCACATGAGTGGAAATTAAATGTAGAACCAGGTATGAACTGTTCAACGTTCGACATCGACAGGCCAAAATCAAGACCATCCCAATCTCTGTCCACAATCTAAAATATCCGAATGACACGTGAGTCTGTGCACATTCTGAGACTGAAGGGTCTACAACCAAGCAGCATCGATTCATGTAACTGCAGTGAGGTTTAGAGGAGATATGAGAGGAAATGTCTCCACCCAGATGATGGTGGGGTTATGGGGCTAATTGCCTGAAAGGCTGATAGAGGCAGAATCAGTCATCACATTAAACGAGTTATTGGATGTGCTTTTGGAGTGCTGTAAGTTACAGGGCTACGCACCATGAGCTTTAAAGTGGGATTAGTCTGGACAGCTTTTAGTCGGCGGCGCGGACACAACTGCCTCCTTTTGTGCTGTAAATTTCTGTTTTTCTATGATTATCAAACTTACTTTTGAGTCTGCCTCCACCATCCTTTCTGACAGTGCATTCCAGATCCTAAACATTCGCCACATAAAACTTTGGTTCTTTTGCCAATAACGTTAAAATTGCGCTCTCTGCTGCTCGATCATTCCGTAATTTTTCTCTATCTACTCTGTCTGAATCCCTCGTGAATTTGCAGATTTCTGTCAAATCTGCTCTCAATCTTCGCTGCTCCAAGGCGAGCCAAGCCAGCTTGTCCAGACTATCAACCTAACTGAAGTCCCTCATTCCTGGATTTATTCTCGCAAAATCTTCGCTGCACCATTTCTATGGTCGTCACATCTTTCCTAAAGTGCAATGTCCAGAAATGTACACAGTACTCCATTTGGGGCAGAACCAGTGTTGTACACAGGTTCATCATAATTTCAAATGTTTGCATCATATACCTCTATTTCTGACGTCCACGATCCCATAAACATTTTCAACCGCTTTTCCAACCTGCCTTGTGAACTCACATCCAAGTCAATAATATATATCAAGAAAAGCAACGGTCCTTGAACCGACCCCTGCGGAACACCACTGCACAGCTTGCTCCAAACGGAAACACAACCGTTCACCAGGACGCTCTGTTACCTGTCACTTAGCCAATTTATTATCCAGGATGCAACTGTCACTTTTAACTCATGGGCTTCAAACTTGCTGGCAAGACTATTTTGTGGCACGTTGTCAAAATATACTTTGGAATTCACTGTACTGATCAAGAAAGTTCTTCTGATCACTTTCAGAAATTCGGCCGCTTCTCTGCCTTTTACACTATTACAATTCCATTCCATATTTGTATCGTGAAGTTAAACGTTTTTACTTCCCTATGGTTCTTGCTGCTCTCTGTATGGCTCTGTTGAATTGCTCCTCCGTATCTTTCCCACTCTTTGGTAGTCTATATAATAAGCCTTGTAGTTTAATTGCAACTCTATTATTTATCAACTCTAGTCATTGACCCCTTCAGGATATCTTCCCTCTCCAGTACTGTAACATTCTCTTTAATCAATAGTGCCACACCATATCCTATCTTTAGTTCCCTATTTTTCCGGGAATTTAACCAGATATTCGTAATATCAATCCTGTCCTTTGCTCCAGCTCTCAGTTATTGCCACAATATCATATTCCCATGTCTCAATTTGTGCCTGCAGCTCAATTACCTTGTTTACTACACTTCGTGCTTTCACATACATACACTGTAACCGCCTCTTAGACCATGCTTGTATTCTTTTTTAGACTCTCCCAAACTAATACCGTACTATTTTAGAGCTCTCTGCCACTCCCATTACTGTGAGAATTTTCACCCTTTCTAATGTTACATGCTGGTGCCCACCCCACATCCATATTAGTTAATTCCCTCCCAAACAGCACCAGCAAACCTCCCTGCGAGGATACTTCTCCCTGGTCTGATGAAGTGCAACCTGTCCTGCTTGTTCAGGTCCCACCTCCCAAGAATATATCCCAATTCCTCAGAAATCTAAAGCCCTCCCCCCTGCACCATCCTTCCTGGCACGCATTTATCTGCTCTATCCTTTTATTTCTGTACTCACTCGAGCATGACGCCGGAAGTAAACCAGAGATTACTATCTTTGAGGTCCTGCTCTTTAATCTCTCTCTGAGCTCCCTAAATCTACCGATGTCTTTGGCACTGATATGAACTAGGGGCTCTGACTTTACACTCTCTCCTCTCAGAATGTCTTGCAGCCGCTCTATACCATCCTTAATCCTGGCATCTATTCGGCAAAGTACCATCCTGGAATCACGTTTGTGCTCGCAGAAACGCCTGTCTTCTCCCCTGATTATAGAATCCCCTGCCATTTTAGCTCTTCCACTCTTCTTCCTCCCCCCTATGCAGCTGAGCCACCAGCGCTGTCGTGCACATGAATCTGGTTTCACTGCGCAGGGAAACTATAGCCTCACCAGTACTCAGAACAGAATACTGGTTGGAGAGCGAGATGCACTCAGTGGATTTTTATAATACCTGCCTCGTCCTCTTTGTCTCGCTGGCGGCCACCCATTCCCTCTCTCTCTGAACCCTCTTCAGATGTGGGGTGATCACTTCAATAAACATGTTATCCACGTAGCACTCAGCCTCAAAAAGGCACAACAGTGGCGCTAGCTGCTGCTCAATCTCCGGAGCTCAGAGCTCGAGGTCCTCCAGCTGACGACAATTCCTGCACATGTGTGTGCCCCGGACATGGGAAGCGCCAGTACTTTCCACTGGACTGAGCTTTCCTGTCCTGTCTCTATTTAATAGTGTAAGAATTAGCTTAGAAGTAATGAACATAAAACTTCTTAAAAAACACTCACCACATATTCTCCAATCAGTTTCACCCCATTTGTTGACGTCAGGTTTGGTATTTCACTCTGACTTCACTCTTTCAACTTCAGCTTGTGATGAATTGCTCGCAGTGCTCCTGTCGTTCCACATCTCGCCGCGTCCGACCTCGAGCGTGAAGCACGCTTTAGCCCACATCCCATCTCGCCGAGATCTCACCACCTTTGTCAAGCAAGACCTATCTTTCACAAATCAATGCTGGCACTCTCTGACCAACTGAAAATTTCCTTAATTTTAGATTCTAGCAATTTCCCTACAACAGATCGTAGAGTAACTGTTATAGAATTCCCCGGTTCCCATCTTTGACCAGTTTTAAACAGCAGATTGACTTGTGCAAGTTACCAATCTAAAGGTATGGTCGCCAAATCACGAGAACTTTGGAAAATAAGAGAGAGAGAGAGACAGAAAACTAGAGATGGAGAGAGAGAGAGAGGGCGGAAGGGAGAAAGAGAGAGAAGGTGGGAGGGAGATGGAGAGATAGACTGCGACTTAGACAGAGAGAGAGTGAGAGGCAGAGATGGAAAGAATGTGTAGAAGGAACTTTAATTTTTATCTGACCATTCTGCCCTTCCTGCGCCAACTCTGTCACTCGATGACTGGCTCACACATCACTGAGTAATTTACTCAGAAACAGAGCTGAGGATTAGCGTACATAAAAACGCAAGAACATAAGGATTGGGAGCAGGAGTCGGCCATACCCTTTCATCGAACCTGGTCCACCATTCAACTCCACTTTAGCACTCGATAACCTTATCCGACGATTCCCTTAGACTCCAAAAATATTTCTATCTCGGCATTGAATATATTCAGAGACTCAAATTCCACAGCCCTCTGGGGCAGAGAATTCCAAAGATTTTAACACTCTGAATGCAGAAATGCCTCCTCAACCCTGCCTGAAATGGTCGACCACTAATACTGAGTCTGTGACTCCACGTTACAGACACTCCGGCCAGGGAAAACAACCTTTCTGCATCTACCCAGTAAATCCCCTTCATAATATTGAATGTTTGAATGAGGCCACCTCTAAATCTTCTAAACTCCAGAGAACACAATTCAATTTTTTGCTGTTTCTCATCATAAGGAAGCCTCATCATCCCAGGAATTAATCTAGTGAACCACTGTTGTACCACCTCCTAGGGACGTATTTCCTTCCTTAGGTAAGTTGAGCCAAACAGATTGCCATGTTTGGTACCACTGCGATTGTGTAGGATCCTAGAAATGCTACTTTCCTCTTGGAATTCAAACCACCTGCAATAAAGGACAGCATGCCATTTGCCTTCCTTATTGCTTGCTGTAATTGCATGCTAGCTTTCTGTGTTTCTAGCAAAAGGACAACCACATCTCTCTGAACAACAACATTTAACAAATATTCTGAGTTCTATTATTTCTACCAAAGAGAATTGCCCCACATTACACTCCAGCTGCCACATTATTGCCCACTTAATTCGGTTATTCCTATCCGTTGGCATTATTTAGAGTACGGAAGGAGTTTTACTCTGTATCTAATCTGTGCTGTACATTCCCTGGGACTGGTTGATTGGACTGTATGGAGGCAGATAGGAGCAGAGTGGTTAAGAAGGAACCAGTGTATGTGGTGCATTGGGATTACCCGAAGGTATTCGATAAATTGCCACATAAAAGGTTGCTGCACAAGATAAATTTTCACTGCGTTGCGAGTAATATATTACCATGGATAGAGGATTGGCTAACAAACCATAAAACAGAGAGTCAGGATAATTAGGTCATTTTCGATTGGCAAACAGTGACTGGTGGGATGCCACAGGGATTGGTGCTGGGTCCTCAACTATTTACAATCTATTTTAATCAATTCGATGAATGGACCGAGTGAAACTTAGCCAAGTTTTCTGATGAAACACAGATGTATGGGAAAGGAAATTGTGAGGTGTTTACAATAAATATGCAAAGGGATATAGACAGGCAAAGTGAGTGGCTAAAAATGTGACAGATGGAGTATAATGCAGGAAAATGTGAGGTTATCGTCTTTTGAAGAAAAATAGAAAAGCAAATTATAATTTAAATGGAGGAAAATGCAAAGTGCTGCAGTACAGAGCGATCTGGTATCCTTGTGCATGAAACACAACAAAATAGTATGAAGGTACAGCTGGTAATCAGGCAGGCAAATGGAACCTTGGCTTTTATTGCAAAGTTGGTAGAGTATAAAAAAAGCGAACTCCTGCTATAACTGTACAGTGTATTGGTAAGGCCACATCCTAAATACTGCGCACAGTTTTGGACTCGCTATTTAAGGAAGTATATACTTGCATTGAGGCTGCTCAACGAAGGTTCACTAAGTTTCCGGTGATGAGGGGTTTGCATTTTGAAGATACATCGAGTAAGTAGTGCCTATACACATTGGAGTTAAGAATGAGAAGTGATCTTATCGAAACATATAAAATAAATACAGGGCTCGACAAGGTGGATGCAGAGAGGATATTGCCACTCATAATGGAAAATAAAACTAGGGTACATAGTCTCAGAATAACGGAACCCCCATTTAAAACTGAGATCAGGAGGAATTTCTTCTCTCAGAGGGTTGTATATCTATGGAATTATCTGCCCCAGAGAGCTATAGAGTCTGCATCATTGAATATATTCAAAGCGTAGATAGACAGATTATTGAGTGATAAATGAATAAAGGGTTATGCGGAGCGGGCAGGGAGGTGGTGCTCTGTCCATGACCAAATCAGCCATGAACTTATTTGATCGTATTTAATGGCGCAGCAAGTTCGAGGTGCTAAATGACAAGCCCCTAATTCTATAGCTTATTTTTTTATGTTATTATGAGATTTAGCCTGTATCTCACTACTTGCTGTACTGCCCTGGGAATGTTTGATTGGAAACTTTTGAAGGAGCTTTACTCTGTATCTAAAGGGTGCTGCAACTGCCCTGCGAGTATTTGATGTGACAGTGTCGACTGAGATGTAATCTGTGTCAAACCCTTGTTCACATTATCCAGCGAGTGTTTGATGTGACAGTGTAGAGTGAGCTTTGCTCTTTATCTAAACCGAGCTGTACCTGCATTGCTAGTGTTTGATGGGAGAGTGCAGAGCGAGCTTTACTCTCTATCTTACCCGTGCTGAACCTATCCAGGGAGTGTTTGATGGGACCGTGTTGAGGGATCTTTGCTCTGAATGTAACCGGTGGTTTAACAGCCCTTGGATTGCTTGATGCGATATCGAGGAGGTAGCTTTTCTCTCGACCTTACCGGTGCTGAATCTATCCAGGGAATCTTTAATGGGATAGTTTAGCTTCGGCTTTAGTCTGTCTTTAACCCGAGCTGTACCTGCACTGGAAATGTTGATTGGGCAGTGTAGAGTTAACTTTACTTTTTATCTAAGCCATGCTGTCCGTGTCCTTGTAATGCGTGATGGCACAATTTAGAATGAGCTTTACGCTGAACATAATTAGCCCTGCGAGAGTTTGATGGGACAGTGGAGAAAGATCGTTATTTATATAATAGCCGTGCTGTACCTGCTCTGCGACTGTTTAATGGGACCGTCTCGAGGGAACATTGCAATGATTGTAACCGGTGCTTTACCTGCCATGTGATTGCTTGATGCAAAATCGGAAAGGGAGTTTTACTCTGTATCCAACACGTCCTGTAACTGCACTCGAAGAGTTTGATGAGACAGTGTAGAGGGAGCTTTACTCTGTATCTAACCCGTACTGCACATTCCCTGCGACTGTTTGTTGAGACAGTGTAGGGGGAGCATTACGCTGAATGTAAACCGTGCTCTGCCTGCCCTGGTATTGTGTGATGCGAGTGAGCAAGAGAGCTTTACTTTGTTGCTGAACCCCTGGTCGACCAGCCTTGAGTATTTTTGATGGGGACACAGCAAAGGGAGCTTTATAGTATCAGAGAATCATCGATATTAGCAGCAAAGCAGTATGCCATTTCGGCCCATCCTGTCCGCGCTGGGCGACCAATCTCTATCCAGTCTAATCTCACTTTCCAGCTTTTGGTCCGTAGCCATGTAGGTTATGGGTCTTTTAGGGCGCATCCAAGTATGTTCTACATGTGGTGAGGTTTCGTGCCTCTCAGGCAGAGATTTCCCGACCCCCACCACTCACTGGGTGCAGACATTGCCCCTCATATCTCATCATATCTCCCACCAATTACTTTAAATCTATGCACCCTGGTTGATGACCACTCTGCCAAATGAAACCGATCCTTCCTATTATTCTATCCAGGCTGCTCATAATTTTACACAGCTGAATCAGGTCTCCCCTTAGCCTCCGCTGTTCCCAACAAAATAGATCCAGCATCTCCAATATTTCCTCATAGCTAAAATTTTCGAGCCCAGGCAACATTCTAGTAAATCTCATCTTTCCTGCTGCTGCCAAACAGGGTTTTATAAAGTTGAAGCCTGACCTCCTTGCTCTTGTATTCAATACTTCGACTTATCAAGCGAAGTGTTCCATGTACCTTAACCGAAGATTCCACTCCACCTTGTTCGACTTTGCACTCGACCAAGTTCGTCCCATTATCCACAATTCTGCTCTCATCGTTTCCCTCGCTCTCACGCAGAAAATTACGTTTTTACGCTAGCACTCACCTTCCACCCAACCAGCCACCAGAATGAACGGATCGACCTCCACCTTGTCTGCCTCCTCGAGCGTGATTCAACCACCAAACTCTTCTTCTCCTCTCTTCCCATTCCAGCATTTCTGAAGAGTACGCTCCTTCCGCTAGACAATGGTCCATTCCACAGTCACTCTAATCAGCCCCTCCCCTTCCCACCGCATCTTCCCAGGCAATCGCAGAAAATGCAACATCTGCGTTGTTGTCTCCTTCCTATCCACTGTCCAGCGTCCCAAACACACCTTCCAGGTAAAACATTGTTTCACTTCTTTCAATGTGTCATACTGTATTAGCTGCTCACCATGTGGTCTCTTCTGCACTGGTGATAGCAGGCACAGATTGGGTGATCACTTTGTGAAGCGCCATTGGTAAGGCGGCAAGCTTGATTCTGAGCATGCGGTCAGAAGGTATTTTAATTCTCCGCCCCACTCCCCCTCTGAGATCGATGTTCTTCCTGAAATGAAGCTCAACGTAAGCTCTAGGAACGGCACCTCATCTTTCCATTCGGCAGTTTACATTCTTCTCTAATCAAGATTGAGTACAACAAATGAAGGTCATGAAGACGTCTCCCATTTTTAGGACACGAGCTGTTGTTAATGATTCTGCTCTTCCTATTTGTGATCCACTAAACCCATCTTTTGTTTCTTTCCTTGTCCCAATGTTATCCCCTTCTGCTTTGCGCAATCCATCCCTTGATTCATTTCATCTCACCTGCATTCCACCCTGTCACAGATCTTTCTCTTGGTTCCTTCCCCAGCCCCGATCAGTTTCCCTGCCTCTTTACCTGTTTAAAACCTGCTACAACTCCAACTATCTCCAGTTGTGAAGATTAGTCACCGATCTGACAGGTAAAATTCACTTCGCTCTCCAGAAATGCTTTCTGGCCTGCTGAATATTTCAAACAATTTCTGTCTGAATTTCGAATTTTCAGCACCGCAAATACTTACCATTGGAAATATTGAGATCAGCTCGGTGGGTGTGTGGCACGGTAACCAAGCGGCAAGGGCTCCGTCTTATAAACTGAAAAGCAAGAATCATCCCCTCCGCATGCATTCTTAAAATGTTGCTTTCAACCTCCTGTTGCTCCTAAAGATTTCAAATTGAATCTAAATCTGCTAATCCATGATTATGAAGATCCAGTGAATCTCTTGGATATGTCGGAGATCGAAGCTGCTTCCTGCGTTTTTCTTGAATTTGGCGTGCAGTGAGATGATCATGTCCTTTGTGCCCCCCAGTGGGCAGAATGAGTACTATGAATGTGTGACCTCGACAGGAACTGGGAGAATGGGATGAAGGAGGATTCTTCCGGTGACTTTCTCTCGGGCAGGCAGCAGGGAAACTCCTCTGTAATTATCGCAAATGGACTTGTCGCCTTTCTTGAAGCTAGTCACGATTACAAGACGTCAGAAATCTGCTGGCCTGCTCTCCTCATTCCAAATAAGAGAACTGAGTTATTGGATTCGCGCCAAAAGTAATTTGCCGCCATGCTTCAGTGCTTCTGCGGGGATTCCATCTGCTGCTGAGGCCTTCTTGTTCTTCAATTATCGATGGCCTTTTGAACATTGTGCCAGGCTTCGGTGTTTCTGAGTTGGTGATGGGTAGTATGCTGTCGGATGGAATCGAGGACACTCATGTCTCTGATAAGCCGATCTTGAAGTACGCCTTCCAGCGGGCACTGACTGCTTCTCTGTCCTTGCAATTACTCTTCCGTTTCTGACCCTCAGTTGGGTACAAACTTCACTGCTTGATCATAATTGTTCTTGGTTGCGCCAATTAATCTTTGCACGTCCTGTTTGTCAGCTAGTTGCTGGATATCCTGCGCTATTTCCACCCACCATCTGTTATTTAGGTCGCGAGATTTATCTTGGATCGCGGTCGTCAGACGTCTAAAGAACTGCCTTCTTGCTCTCGAGATGTGCATCTGTTTCCAATTCAACAATGACTTGCATTTGTGGCTTATTAGCTCCTGGATCTTCTGGTCATTCTCGTCGAACCAGTCTTCATGTTTCCTCATGGATTTATCGACAGCGATGCTAACTATAGAGGCATTGAAGGCCGACCAGGCAATGTGGATATTCTGCCTCTCAGGCTGACTGGATTCTTGAAGTTGGTTGCGAGGCGCTATGTCAATAGGACTTTCATAATAGGGTCTTTGAGTGCTCCAGCATTTCTGTTCCAGCTGCTGTTTTGAGTCTACATTCATATAATAACAGGGTGGATTAGACGGTGGTCCATTTAGCAATCATCAGCTATTGTCATGGCGTGGGTGATGCAGACGTGGTTGCGATCCCAAGACAAGACAATGACGTAGTTATCTTGTTGGAACAGTAAACCAACCACATTGTGAATGAATTGAAACATATACCGCCCAGCTTCGAAATCAAGCAATGCTTATTGGTAGAAAGCTGATTTTTATATATATCCTGTTGCTGCGTTGAGCAATTAAGGCAGTTAGATTTCTTGTCACCGGAAAACCAACAACTGTTTTTACGATGAAAATAATCCCAGCCTGCGCGATATATGTAGCACCGGGATGGCAAGACAAATGGAGCAGCGTCACAGACCGAGATATGACGATCTGAAACCCCCAAATGGAAGTGTTCTTTGCACAGCGCTTCATTTAACTTTTAAAATTTAATATGCATACTGAACTTCATTAGAAAAACGGGGGATTGCAATTGGCCGGAAATCGATCCCACGTCTTATCTGCTCCCGCATTTTAACAGCTGCAGCTCATTGTTTTGAGGGACCATCATCGACCTGAAACGTTAACTCTGTTTCGCTCTCCAGGATACTGCCTGACCTTCTGCGTATTGCCAGCATTTTAATGTTATCATCGTCATGGGCAGTCTCTCGTAGCGAGGATGACTTGCTACCATGCCAAACAGCACTGAGTATCAATGGTGTATCAATGAAGGACATAATATTCCAGATCCCGACCGACATCGTGCTTGGACTTTTTAACGTGCGATGACCGTTGCATAGCAGCAATCACACGGACTTAATAGAGCTAGTACTTGATCCATTGGCAAGGAATACGCAAGACAAACTGGAGACCAGCTCTGCTGCACAGACCGAGCGCGCACACATGTCGTTGTGTGGGCTGGCCTATGCTGCCCTTGGAAACTCGTCTCTTCAGGGCCCCAGATTCACGCGTCTCTTGGGAACCAGTCACTTCCACCTATGGACACTTGGCGCTCCTTCACCTCTCCAGCTGTGCCTACCAGCACTGCAATCAGTGACCCAGCTTCACAGCAATCGCCCTCCTGCAGCAGCACGCGCTGCTCCGTGCAGTGGAATGTCGCCGGACGCTTCTCCCTCCAAAACCCTCGTCCTGCTGATGGTATGGCAAGCCTGGACCGCGACGATTTCCAGGTCAAGTCTCCGATGCGCTGCTTGATCCTTCTTATAGATGCGACTGCACTTGTCGCCTTTGGAGATTGTGCTGCAATGGTAGACATTCTGATTCCAGATCAGACGGCAGCGGGTTCCAAGCACATCTAAATCGCACGTTGGCATTGGGCCAGCTTCACGTTGAAGCAAGATCTGTTCATTGTTGGTGAAATAAATATTATCAGAAACAAGTGATCTGTTACTTTCGATTTTCGCACATAGTGTTTATTTAATTTATTCTTCATAATCCAATGATTTTTACCGTAAGTGTTACGTTTATTTTGTGCACAATAACCATGTCTCCCGCGAGGCAGTTGGGAATTTAATGCCTGAACTACCAAAGCGTACGTTGTTTTGTATTTTATATCTTCAAGTCAGCGCAATTAATTATTGCATTTAATTAATACAATGTGAAACAAAATGAAGCACAGCGAAGTAATTCAGATGCTGGAAAATAAATTTATCAGCAACTGCTCGAAACACGCCACTGGTCCAGCAGCAGGGATTGTCTCTCAGCTCTGCTCCCGCTCTGTGAACAGCTGCTCCTCTCTGCTCCCACTCAGTAACCAGCCGCTCCTCTCTGCTCCCAATCAGTAACCAGCCGCTCCTCTCTGCTCCCACTCAGTAACCAGCCGCTCCTCTCTGCTCCCACTCAGTAACCAGCCGCTCCTCTCTGCTCCCGCTCTGTAACCAGCTGCTGCTCTCTGCTCCCACTCAGTAACCAGCCGCTCCTCTCTGCTCCCACTCAGTAACCAGCTGCTCCTCTCTGCTCCCACTCAGTAACAAGCCGCTCCTCTCTGCTCACACTCAGTAACCAGCCGCTCCTCTCTGCTCCCGCTCTGTAACCAGCCGCTCCTCTCTACTCCCGCTCTGTAACCAGCTGCTCCTCTCTGCTCCCACTCAGTAACTAGCCGCTCCTCTCTGCTCCCGCTCTGTAACCAGCTGCTCCTCTCTACTCCCGCTCTGTAACCAGCTGCTCCTCTCTGCTCCCACTCAGTAACAAACCGCTCCTCTCTGCTCCCACTCTGTAACCAGCCGCTCCTCTAAGCTCCAACTGTGTAAACAGCCGCTCCAATCTGCTCCCACTCCGTAAACAGCCGCTCATCTCTGCTCCCACTCCGTAAACAGCCGCTCCTCTCTGCTCCCACTCTGTAAACAGCCGCTCCTTTCTGCTCCCACTTTGTAACCAGCCGCTCCTCTCTGTAACCAGCCGCTCCTCTCTGCTGCAACTCTATAACCAGCCGCTCATCATTCTGAGCCTCTGTAACCAGCCGCTCCTATCTGCTCCCACTCTATTAATAGCCACTCCTCTCTGCTCCCACTCTGTAACCAGCCGCTCCTCTCTGCTCCCACTCTGTAAACACCCGATCCTCTATTCTCCCGCTCCGTCAACAGCCCTTCCTCTCTGCTCCCACTCTGTAACCAGCCGCTCCTCTCTGCTGCAACTCTGTAACAAGCCGCTCCTCATTCACTGCCTCTGTAGACAGCCGCTCATCTCTGCTCCCGCTTTGTAACCAGCCGTTCCTCTCTGCTCCCGCTCTGTAACCAGCCGCTGCACGTGCTCCCACTCTGTAACCAGCCGCTCCTCTCTGCTCCCACTCTGTAACCAGCCGCTCCTCTCCGCTCCCGCTCTGTAACCAACCATTCCTCCCTGCTCACACTCTGTAACCAGCCGCTGCTCTCTGCTCCCACTCTGTAACCAGCCGCTCCTCTCAGCTCCAACTCTGTAAACAGCCGCTCCTCTCTGCTGCCGTTCTGTAAACAGCCGCTCCTCTCTGCTCCCACTCTGGAACCAGCCGCTCCTCTCTTCTCTCACTCTAACCAGCCGCTCTTCTCTGCTTCCACTCTGGAACCAGCCGCTCCTCTCTGCTCCCGCTTTGTAACCAGCCGTTCCTCTCTGCTCCCGCTCTGTAACCAGCCGCTGCACGTGCTCCCACTCTGAAACCAGCCGCTCCTCTCCGCTCCCGTTCTGTAACCAACCATTCCTCCCTGCTCACATTCTGTAACCAGCCGCTGCTCTCTGCTCCCACTCTGTAACCAGCCGCTCCTCTCAGCTCCAACTCAACAAACAGCCGCTCCTCTCTGCTGCCGTTCTGAAAACAGCCGCTCCTCTCTGCTCCCACTCTGGAACCAGCCGCTCCTCTCTTCTCCCACTCTAACCAGCCGCTCTTCTCTGCTTCCACTCTGGAACCAGCCGCTCCTCTCTTCTCCCACTCTGAAACCAGCCGCTCCTCTCTGCTGCAAATCTATAACCAGCCGCTCCTCTCTGCTCCCACTCTGTAACCAGCCGCTCCTCTCTACATCCACTCTGTAACCAGCCGCTCTTCACTGATGCAACTCGATAACCAGCCGCTCCTCATTCTCTGCCTCTGTAACCAGCCGCTCCTCTCTGCTCCCACTATGTAACCTGCCGCTCCTCTCTGCTCCCACTCTTGAAACAGCCGCTCCACTCTGCTCCCACTCGAACGAGCCGCTTCTCTCTGCTCCCACTCCCTCAACAGCCCCTCTTCACTGCTCCCACTCTGTAACGAGCCGCTCCTCTCTGCTCCCACTCTGTCAACAGCCCCTCCTCTCTGCTCCCGCTCTGTAACCAGCCGCTCCTCTTTGTTCCCGCTCTGCAACCAGCCGCTCCTCTCTGCTCCCGCTCTGTAACCAGCTGCTCCTCTCTGCTGCAACACTATAACCAGCCGTTCCTCATTCTTTGCCTCTGTAAACAGTCGCTCTTCTCTGCTCCCACTCTGCAACCAGCCGCTCCACTCTGCTACCACTCTGTAACCAGCCGCTCCTCTCTGCTCCCACTCTGTAACCAGCCGCTCCTCTCTGCTCCCACTCTAAACAACCTCTCCTCTGTGCTCCCACTCTGTAACCAGCCGCTCCTCTCAGCTCCAACTCTGTAAACAGCCGCTCCTCTCTGCTGCCGTTCTGTAAACAGCCGCTCCTCTCTGCTCCCACTCTGTAAACAGCCACTCCTCTCCGATCCCGCTCTGTAAACATCCGCTCCTATCTGCACCCACTCCGTAAACAGCCGCTCCTCTCTGCTCCCAATCTGTAATCAGCCTCTCCTCTCTGCTCCCACTCTTTAAACACCCGCTCCTCTCTGCTCCCACTCTGTAAACAGCCGCTCCTCTCTACTCCCTCTCTGGAAACAGCCGCTCTTCTCTGCTCCCACTCTGGACCCAGCCGCTCCTCTCTTCTCCCACTCTAACCAGCCGCTCCTCTCTGCTTCCACTCTGGAATCAGCCGCTCCTCTCTGCTGCCACTCCGTCAACAGCCCCTCCTCTCTGCTCCAACTCCGTAAACAGCCGCTCCTCTCTGCTCCCAGTCTGTAAACAGCCGCTCCTCTCCGCTCCCACTCCGTCAACAGCCCCTCCTCTCTGCTGCAACTCTGTAACCAGCCGCTCCTCATTCTGTGCCTCTGTAACCAGCTGCTCCTCTCTGCTCCCACTCCATAAAGAGCCCCTCCTCTCTGCTCCCACTCTGTAAACAGTAGCTCCTCTCTGCTCCCACTCTAACCAGCCGCTTCTCTCTGCTCCCACTCTGTAACCAGCCGATCCTCCATGCTCCCACTCTGTAAACAACCGCTCCTCTCTGCTCCCACTCTGTAACCAGCTGCTCATCTCTGTTCCCGCTCTGCAACCAGCCGCTCCTCTCTGCTCCCGCTCTGTAACCAACCGCTCCTCTCTGCTCCAACTCTGTAACCAGCCGCTGCTCTCTGCTCCTACTCTGTAACTAGCCGCTCCTCTCTACTCCCACTCTGTAACGAGCCGCTGCTCTCTGCTCCTACTCTGTAACCAGCCGCTCCTCTCTGCTCCCACTCTGTAACCAGCCGCTCCTCTCTGCTCCCACTCTGTAACCAGCCGCTCCTCTCTGCTCCCACTCTGTAACCAGCCGTTCCTCTCTGCTGCCACTCTAACCAGCCGATGCTCTCTGCTCTCACTCTGGAACCAGTCGCTCCTCTCTGCTCCCACTCTGTAAACAGTCCCTCCTCTCTGCTCCCACTCAGTAACCAGCCGCCCCTCTCTGCTCCCACTCTCTAACCAGCCGCTCCTCACTGCTCCCACTCTGTAACCACCCGCTCTTCGCTGCTCCCTCTCCCTAGACAGACCCTCCACTCTGCTCCCACTCTGTAAACAGTAGCTCCTCTCTGCTCCCACTCTGTAACCAGCCGCTTCTCTCTGCTCCCGCTCTGTAACCAGCCGCCCCTCTCTGCTCCCATTCTGTAACCAGCCGCTCCTCTCTGCTGCAACTCTGAAACCAGCCGCTCCTCATTCTCTGCCTCTGTGAACAACCGCTACTCTCTGCTCCCGACTGTAACAAGCCGCTGCACTCTGATCCCACTGTGGAAGCAGGCGCTCCTCTCTGCTCCCACTCTGTAACCAGCCGCTCCTCTCTGCTCCCACTCTGTTACCAGCCGCTCGTCTCTGCTGCAACTCTGTAACCAGCCGCTCCTCATTCACTGCCTCTGTAAACAGCCGCTCCTCTCTGCTCCCACTCTGTAACCTGCCGCTCCTCTCTGCTCCCACTCTAGAAACAGCCGCTTCTCTCTGCTCCCATTCCGTCTACAGCCCCTCCTCTCTGCTCCCACCCTATAAACAGCCGCTCCTCTCTGCTCCAACTCCATAAGCAGCCGTTCCTTCTGCTCCCACTCCATAAACAGCCCCTCCTCTCTGTTCCCACTCCATAAACTGTAGCTCCTCTCTGCTCACACTCTGTAACCAGCCGCTTCTCTCTGCTCCCACTCTGTAACCAGCCGCCCCTCTCTGCTCTCACTCTGTAACCAGCCGCTCCTCTCTGCTGCAACTCTGAAACCAGCCGCTCCTCATTCTCTGCCTCTGTAAACAGCCGCTCCTCGTTGCTCCCGAATTGTAAAAAGCCGCTGCACTCTGCTCCCACTCTGTAACCAGCCGCTCCTCTCTGCTCCCGCTCTGTAACCAGCCGCTCCTCTCAGCTCCAACTCTGTAACCAGCCGCTGCTCTCAGCTCCAACTCTGTAAACAGCCGTTCCTCTCAGCTCCAACTCTGTAAACAGCCCCTCCTCTCTGCTCCCACTCTGTATACACCCGATCCTCTATGCTCCCGCTCCGTCAACAGCCCTTCCTCTCTGCTCCCACACTGTCACCAGCCGCTCCTCTCTGCTGCAACTCTGTAACCAGCCGCTCCTCATTCTGTGCCGATGTAATCAGCCGCTTATCTCTGCTCCCACTCTGTAACCAGCCGCCCCTCTCTGCTCCCACTCTGTAACCAGCCGTTCCTCTCTGCTGCAACTCTGTAACCAGCTGCTCATCATTCTGTGCCTATGTAACCAGCCGCTTCACTCTGCTCCCACTCTGTAACCAGCCGCCCCTCTCTGCTCCCACTCTGTAACCAGCCGCTCATCTCTGCTCCCACTCTGTAAACACCCGATCCTCTATGCTCCCGCTCCGTCAACAGCCCTTCCTCTCTGCTCCCACTCTGTAACCAGCCCCTCCTCTCTGCTGCAACTCTTACCAGCCGCACCTCATTCTCTGTCTCTCGAACCAGCCTCTCCTCTCTGCACCCACTCCGTAAACAGCCCCCCCCTCTCTGCTCCCATTCTGGAACCAGCCGCTCCTCTCTGCTCCCACTCTGTTAACAGCCGCTCCTGTCTGCTTCCACTCTGTAAACAGCCGCTCCGCACTGCTCCCTCTCCGTCAAAAGCCCCTCCTCTCTGCTCCTACTATGTAAACAGCCGCTCCTCTCTGCTCCCACTCTGTAAACAGCCGCTCATCTCTGCTCCCACTCCGTCAACAGCCCCTCCTCTCTGCTCCCACTCGGAACCAACCGCTCATCTCTGATGCAACTCTGTAACCAGCCGCTCGTCATTCTTTGCCTGTGTAACCAGCCGCTCCTCTCTGCTCCCACTCTGTAAACAGTTGCTCCTCTCTGCACCCACTCTGTAAACAGCCGCTCCTCTGTGCTCCCACTCTGGAACCAGTCGCTCCTCTCTTCTCCCACTCTGGAACCAGCCGCTCCTCTCTACTTCCACTCTGGAACCTGCCGCTCCTCTCTGCTGCAAATCTATAACCAGCCGCTCCTCTCTGCTCCCACTCTGTAACCAGCCGCTCCTCTCTGCTCCCACTCTGTAACCAGCCGCTACTCTCTGATGCAACTCTATAACCAGCCGCTCCTCATTCGCTGCGTCTGTAAACAGCCGCTCCTCTCTGCTCCCACTCTGTAACCTGCTGCTCCTCTCTGCTCCCACTCTAGAAACAGCCGCTCCTCTCTGCTCCCATTCCGTCAACAGCCCCTCCTTTCTGCTCCCACCCTATAAACAGCCGCTCCTCTCTGCTCCAACTCCATAAGCAGCCGCTCCTTCTGCTCCCACTCTAAACAGCCGCTCCGCACTGCTCCCACTCCGTCAACAGCCCCTCATCTCTGCTCCAATTAAGTAAACAGCCGCTCCTCTCTGCTCCCACTCTAAAGAGCCGCTCCTCTCTGCTCCCACTCCATCAACAGCCCCTCCTCTCTGCTCCCACTCTGTAAACAGTAGCTCCTCTCTGCTCCCACTCTGTAACCAGCCGCTCCTCTCTGCTGCAACTCTGAAACCAGCCGCTCCTCATTCTCTGCCTCTGTAAACAGCCGCTCCTCGTTGCTACCGAACTGTAACAAGCCGCGGCACTCTGCTCCCACTCTAACCAGCCGCTCCTCTCTGCTCCCGCTCTGTAACCAGCCGCTCCTCTCTGCTCCCGCTCTGTAACCAGCCGCTCCTCTCAGCTCCAACTCTGTAAACAGCCGTTCCTCATTCTGTGCCTATGTAACCAGCCGCTTATCTCTGCTCCTACTCTGTAACCAGCCGCCCCTCTCTGCTCCCACTCTGTAACCAGCCGCTCATCTCTGCTCCCACTCTGTAAACACCCGATCCTCTATGCTCCCGCTCCGTCAACAGCCCTTCCTCTATGCTCCCACTCTGTCACCAGCCCCTCCACTCTGCTGCAACTCTCTTACCAGCCGCACCTCATTCTCTGCCTCTCGAACCAGCCTCTCCTCTGTGTACCCACTCCGTAAACAGACCCATCCCTCTCTGCTCCCACTCTGTAACCAGCCGCTCCTCTCTGCTCCCACTCTGTAAACAGCCGCTCCTCTCTGCTCCCACTCTGTAAACAGCCGCTCCTCTCTACTCCCGCTCTGCAAACAGCCGCTCCTCTCTGCTCCCATTCTGGAACCAGCTGCTACTCTCTTCTCCCACTCTGTAACCAGCCGCTCCTCTCTGCTTTCACTCTGGAACCAGCCGCTCCTCTCTGCTGCCACTCTGTAACCAGACGCTCCTCTCTGCTCCAGCTCTGCAACCAGCCGCTGCACTCTGTAACCAGCAGATGCTCTCTGCTCTCACTCTGGAACCAGTCGCTCCTCTCTGCTCCAACTCTGTAAACAGCCGCTCCTCTCTGCTCCCACTCCGTCAACAGTAGCTCCTCTCTGCTCTCACTCTGTAACCAGCCGCTTCTCTCTGCTCCCACTCTGTAACCAGCCGCTCCTCTCGGCTCCCACTCTGTAAACAGCCGCTCCTCTCTTCTGCAACTCTTAAACCAACCGCTACTCATTCTCTGCCTCTGTAAACAGCCGCTCCTCTCTGCTCCCGACATATAACCAGCCGCTGCACTCTGCTCCCACTCCGTAAACAGCCGCTCCTCTCTGCACCCACTCCCTAAACAGCCGATCCTCTCTACTCCTACTCTGTAACCAGCCGCTCCTTTCTACACCCACTCTGTAACCAGCCGCTTTCTCTCTGCTGCAACTCTATAACCAGCCGCTCCTCATTCTCTGCCTCTGTAACCAGTCGCTCATCTCTGCTCCCACTCTGTAACCAGCCGCTCCTCTCTGCTCACACTCTGGAACCAGCCGCTCCTCTCTGCTCCCAGTCTGGAACCAGCCGCTCCTCTCTGCTCCCACTCTGGAACCAGCAGTTCCTCTCTGCACCCACTCTGTAACCAGCCGCTCCTCTCTGCTGCAACTCTATAACCAGCCGCTCCTCATTCTCTGCCTCTGTAACCAGCCGCTCCTCTCTGCTCCCACTCTGTAACCTGGCGCTCCTCTCTGCTCCCACTCCATAAACAGCCGCTCCTCTCTGCTCCAACTCCGTAAACAGCCGCTCATCTCAGCTCCCACTCTGTAAACAGCCGCTCCTCTCTGCTCCCGCTCCGTCAACAGCCCCTCCTCTCTGCTCCCACTCTATAAACAGCCGCTCCTCTCTGCTCCAACTCCGTAAACAGCCGCTCCCCTCTGCTCCCACTCTGTAAACAGCCGCTCCTCTCTGCTCCCACTCTGTCAACAGCCTCTCCTCTCTGCTCCCACTCTGTACCCAGCAGCCCATCTCTGCACCCACTCTGGATCTAGCCGCTCCTCTCTGCTACCACTCTGGAACCAGCCGCTCCTCTCTGCTCCCACTCTGGTACCAACCGCTCCTCTCTGCTCCCACTCTGTAACCAGCCGCTCCTCATTCCCTGCCTCTGTAACCATCCGCTCCTCTCTGCTCCCACTCAATAAACAGCTGCTCCTCTCTGCTCCAACTCCGTAAACAGCCGCTCCTCTCAGCTCCCACTCTGTAAACAGCCGCACCTCTCTGCTCCCGCTCCGTCAACAGCCCCTCCTCTCTGCTCCCACTCTGTAAATAGCCGCTCCTCTCTGCTCCCACTCTGGAACCGGCCGCTTCTCTCTGCTCCCACTCTGGAACAAGCCGCTCCTCTCTGCTCCCACTCTGGAAACAGCCGCTCCTCTCTGCTCCCACTCCGTCAACAGCCCCTCCTCTCTGCTCGAACTCTGTAAACAGCCGTTCCTCTCTGCTCCCACTCCGTAGCCAGCCGCTCCTCTCTGCTCCCACTCTGTAAACAGCCGTTCCTCTCTGCTCCCACTCTGTAAACAGCCGTTCCTCTCTGCTCCCACTCTGTAAATAGCCGCTCCTCTCTGCTCCCACTCTGGAACCAGCCGCTCCTCTCTGCTCCCACTCTGGAAACAGCCGCTCCTCTCTGCTCCCACTCTGGAGCAAGCCTCTCCTCTCTGCTGCAACTCTATAACCAGCCGCTCCTCTCTGCTCCCACTCTGCAACCAGCCGCTCCTCTCTGCTCCCACTCTGGAACGAGCCGCTCCTCTCGGCTCCCACTCTGTAACCAGCCGCTCCTCTCTGCTCCCACTCTGTAAACAGCGTCTCCTCTCTGCTCCCACTCCGTCAACAGCCCCTCCTCTCTGCTCCCACTCTGTAACCAGCCGCTCCTCTCTGCTCCAACTCTGTAACCAGCAGCTCATCTCTGCTGCAATCTGTAACCAGCCGCTCCTCATTCTGAGCTTCTGTAACCAGCCGCTCCTCTCTGCTCCCACTCCGTAACCAGCCGCTCCTCTCTGCTCCCACTCTGTAAACAGCCGTTCCTCTCTGCTCCCACTCTGTAAATCGCCGCACCTCTCGGCTCCGAAATGGAACGAGCCGCTCCTCTCTGCTCCAAATCTGGAACCAGCAGCTCCACTCTGCTCCCACTCTGCAACCAGCCGCTCCTCTCTGCTCCCAATCTGGAAGCAGCCGCTTCTCTCTGCTCCCACTCTGTAACAAGCCTCTCCTCTCTGCTGCAACTCTATAACCAGCCGCTCCTCATTCTCTGCCTCAGTCACCAGCCGCTTCTCTCTGCTCCCACTCTGTAAACAGCGGCTCCTCTCTGCTCCCACTCCGTCAACAGCCCCTCCTCTCTGCTCCCACTCTGTAACCAGCCGCTCCTCTCTGCTCCCACTATGTAACCAGCCGCTCCGCTCTGCTCCCACTCTGTAAACAGCCGCTCCTCTCTGCTCCCACTCTGTAACCAGCCGCTACTCTCTGCTCCCACTCTGGAACCAGCCGCTCCTCTCTGCTCCCACTCTGGAACCAGCCGCTCCTCTCTGCTCCCACTCTGGAACCAGCCGCTCCTCTCTGCTCCCACTCTGGAACCAGCCGCTCCTCTCTGCTCCCACTCTGTAACCAGCCGCTACTCTCTGCTCCCAATTGGAACCAGCCGCTCCTCTCTGCTCCCACTCTGGAACCAGCCGCTCCTCTCTGCTCCCACTCTGGAACCAGCCGCTCCTCTCTGCTCCCACTCTGGAACCAGCCGCTACTCTCTGCTCCCACTCTGGAACCAGCCGCTCCTCTCTGCTCCCACTCTGTAACCAGCCGCTCCTCTCTGCTCCCAATCTGGAAGCAGCCGCTCGTCTCTGCTCCCACTCTGTAACAAGCCTCTCCTCTCTGCTGCAACTCTATAACCAGCCGCTCCTCATTCTCTGCCTCAGTAATCAGCCGCTCCTCTCTGCTCCCACTCTGGCACCAGCCGCTCCTCTCTGCTCCCACTCTGGAACTAGCCGCTCCTATCTGCTCCCACTCTGTAATCAGCGGCTCCTCTCTGCTCCCACTCCGTCAACAGCCCCTCCTCTCTGCTCCCACTCTGTAACCAGCCCCTCCTCTCTGCTCCCATTCTGTAACCAGCCGCTCCTCTCTGCTCCCACTCTGTAAACAGCCGCTCCTCTCTGCTCCCACTCTGTAACCAGCCGCTCCTCTCTGCTCCCACTCTGGAACAAGCCTCTCCTCTCTGCTGCAACTCTATAACCAGCCGCTCCTCATTCTCTGCCTCAGTAACCAGCCGCTCCTCTCTGCTTCCGCTCTGTAAACAGCCGCTTCTCTCTGCTCCCACTCTGGAACCAGGCGCTCCTCCCTGCTCCCACTCTGGAACCAGCCGCTCCTCTCTGCTCCCACTCTGGAACTGGCCGCTCATATCTGCTCCCACTCAGTAAACAGCGGCTCCTCTCTGCTCCCGCTCCGTCACCAGCCCCTCCTCTCTGCTCGAACTCTGTAAACAGCCGTTCCTCTCTGCTCCCACTCCGTAGCCAGCCGCTCCTCTCTGCTCCCACTCTGTAAACAGCCGTTCCTCTCTGCTCCCACTCTGTAAACAGCCGTTCCTCTCTGCTCCCACTCTGTAAATAGCCGCTCCTCTCTGCTCCCACTCTGGAACCAGCCGCTTCTCTCTGCTCCCACTCTGCCACCAGCCGCTCCTCTCTGCTCCCACTCTGGAACGAGCCGCTCCTCTCTGCTCCCACTCCGTCAACAGCCCCTCCTCTCTGCTCCAACTCTGTAAACAGCCGTTCCTCTCTGCTCCCACTCCTTAGCCAGCCGCTCCTCTCTGCGCCCACTCTGTAAATAGCCGTTCCTCTCTGCTCCCACTCTGTAAATAGCCGCTCCTCTCTGCTCCCACTCTGGAACCAGCAGCTTCTCTCTGCTCCCACTCTGGAACCAGCCGCTCCTCTTTGCTCCCACTCTGGAAACAGCCGCTCCTCTCTGCTCCCACTCTGCAACCAGACGCTCCTCTCTGCTCCCACTCTGGATCGAGCCGTTCCTCTCTGCTCCCACTCTGCAACCAGCCGCTCCTCTCTGCTCCCACTCTGTAAACAGCGGCTCCTCTCTGCTCCCACTCCGTCAACAGCCCCTCCTCTCTGCTCCCACTCTGTAAACAGCCGCTCCTCTCTGCTCCCACTCTGTAACCAGACGCTCCTCTCTGCTCCCACTCTGGAACCAGCCGCTCCTCTCTGCTCCCACTCTGGAACCAGCCGCTCCTCTCTGCTCCCACTCTGGAACCAGCCGCTCCTCTCTGCTCCCACTCTGGAGCCAGCCGCTCCTCTCTGCTGCCGCTCTGTAAACAGCCGCTCCTCTCTGCTCCCGCTCTGGAACCAGCCGCTCCTCTCTGCTCCCACTCTGGAACCAGCCGCTCCTCTCTGCTCCCACTCTGGAACCAGCCGCTCCTCTCTGCTCCCAATCTGGAACTAGCCGCTCCTCTCTGCTCCCACTCTGCAACCAGCCGCTCCTCTCTGCTCCCACTCTGGAACGAGCCTCTCCTCTCTGCTCCCACTCTGTAACCAGCCGCTCCTCTCTGCTCCCACTCTGTAAACAGCGGCTCCTCTCTGCTCCCACTCCGTCAACAGCCCCTCCTCTCTGCTCCAACTCTGTAAACAGCCGTTCCTCTCTGCTCCCACTCCGTAGGCAGCCGCTCCTCTCTGCTCCCACTCTGTAACAAGCCGCTCCTCATTCTGTGCCTCAGTAACCAGCCGCTCATCTCTGCTCCCACTCAGTAAACAGTAGCTCCTCTCTGCTCCCACTCTGGAACCAGCCGCTCCTCTCTGCTCCCACTCTGGAACCAGCCGCTCCTCTCTGCTCCCGCTCTATAAACAGCCGCTCCTCTCTGCTCCCGCTCTGGAACCAGCCGCTCCTCATTCTGAGCTTCTTTAACCAGCCGATCGTCTCTGCTCCCACTCCGTAAACAGTCGCTCCTCCATGCTCCCACTCTGTAAACACCTGATCCTCTCTGCTCCCGCTCCGTCAACAGCCCCTCCTCTCAGCTCCCATCTGTAACCAGCCGCTCCTCTCTGCTCCCACTCTGTAACCAGCCGCTCCTCATTCTGTGCCTCAGTAACCAGCCGCTCCTCTCTGCTCCCACTCAGTAAACAGTAGCTCCTCTCTGCTCCCACTCTGGAACCAGCCGCTCCTCTCTGCTCCCACTCTGGAACCAGCCGCTACTCTCTGCTCCCGCTCTATAAACAACCGCTCCTCTCTGCTCCCGCTCTGGAACCAGCCGCTCCTCTCTGCTCCCGCTCTGGAACAAGCCGCTCCTCTCTGCTCCCACTCTGGAACCAGCCGCTCCTCTCTGCTCCCACTCTGGAGCCAGCCGCTCCTCTCTGCTCCCGCTCTGTAAAGAGCCGCTCCTCTCTGCTCCCGCTCTGGAACCAGCCGCTCCTCTCTGCTCCCACTCTGGAACCAGCCGCTCCTCTCTGCTCCCAATCTGGAACTAGCCGCTCCTCTCTGCTCCCACTCTGCAACCAGCCGCTCCTCTCTGCTCCCACTCTGGAACGAGCCTCTCCTCTCTGCTCCCACTCTGTAACCAGCCGCTCCTCTCTGCTCCCACTCTGTAAACAGCGGCTCCTCTCTGCTCCCACTCCGTCAACAGCCCCTCCTCTCTGCTCCAACTCTGTAAACAGCCGTTCCTCTCTGCTCCCACTCCGTAGCCAGCCGCTCCTCTCTGCTCCCACTCTGTAAACAGCCGTTCCTCTCTGCTCCCACTCTGTAAATAGCCGCTCCTCTCTGCTCCCACTCTGGAACCAGCCGCTTCTCTCTGCTCCCACTCTGGAACCAGCCACTCCTCTCTTCTCCCACTCTGGAAAAAGCCGCTCCTCTCTGCTCCCACTCTGCAACCAGCCGCTCCTCTCTGCTCCCACTCTGGAACGAGCCGCTCCTCTCTGCTCCCACTCTGTAACCAGCCGCTCCTCTCTGCTCCCACTCTGTAAACAGCGGCTCCTCTCTGCTCCCACTCCGTCAACAGCCCCTCCTCTCTGATCCCACTCTGTAACCAGCCCATCCTCTCTGCTCCCACTCTGTAACCAGCCGCTCCTCTCTGCTCCCACTCTGTAAACAGCCGCTCCTCTCTGCTCCCACTCTGTAACCAGCCGCTTCTCTCTGCTCCCACTCTGTAACTAGACGCTCCTCTCTGCTTACACTCTGTAACCAGCCGCTCCTCATTCTGAGCTTCTTTAACCAGCCGATCGTCTCTGCTCCCACTCCGTTACCAGCCGCTCCTCTCTGCTCCCACTCTGTAACCAGCCGCTTCTCTCTGCTCCCACTCTGTAACTAGACGCTCCTCTCTGCTCACACTCTGTAACCAGCCGCTCCTCATTCTGAGCTTCTTTAACCAGCCGATCGTCTCTGCTCCCACTCCGTAAACAGTCGCTCCTCCCTGCTCCCACTCTGTAAACACCCGATCCTCTCTGCTCCCGCTCCGTCAACAGCCCCTCCTCTCAGCTCCCATCTGTAACCAGCCGCTCCTCTCTGCTCCCACTCTGTAACCAGCCGCTCCTCATTCTGTGCCTCAGTAACCAGCCGCTCCTCTCTGCTCCCACTCAGTAAACAGTAGCTCCTCTCTGCTCCCACTCTGGAACCAGCCGCTCCTCTCTGCTCCCACTCTGGAACCAGCCGCTCCATCTGCTCCCGCTCTATAAACAGCCGCTCCTCTCTGCTCCCGCTCTGGAACCAGCCGCTCCTCTCTGCTCCCACTCTGGAACCAGCCGCTCCTCTCTGCTCCCACTCTGGAACCAGCCGCTCCTCTCTGCTCCCAATCTGGAACTAGCCGCTCCTCTCTGCTCCCACTCTGCAACCAGCCGCTCCTCTCTGCTCCCACTCTGGAACGAGCCGCTCCTCTCTGCTCCCACTCTGTAAACAGCCGCTCCTCTCTGCTCCCACTCTGTAAACAGCGGCTCCTCTCTGCTCCAACTCCGTCAACAGCCCCTCCTCTCTGCTCCCACTCTGCAACCAGCCGCTCCTCTCTGCTCCCACTCTGTAACCAACCGCTTCTCTCTGCTCCCACTCTGTAACTAGACGCTCCTCTCTGCTCACACTCTGTAACCAGCCGCTCCTCATTCTGAGCCTCTTTAACCAGCCGATCGTCTCTGCTCCCACTCCGTTACCAGCCGCTCCTCTCTGCTCCCACTCCGTAAACAGTCGCTCCTCCCTGCTCCCACTCTGTAAACACCCGATCTTCTCTGCTCCCGCTCCGTCAACAGCCCCTCCTCTCAGCTCCCATCTGTAACCAGCCGCTCCTCTCTGCTCCCAATCTATAACCAGCCGCTCCTCATTCTGTGCCTCAGTAACCAGCCGCTCCTCTCTGTCCCACTCAGTAAACAGCCGCTCCTCTCTGCTACCACTCTGTAAACAGGAGCTCCTCTCTGCTCCCACTCTGTAACCAGCCGCTTCTCTTTGCTCCCACTCTGTAACCAGCCGCTCCTCTCGGCTCCCACTCTGTAAACAGCCGCTCCTCTCTTCTGCAACTCTTAAACCAACCGCTACTCAATCTCTGCCTCTGTAAACAGCCGCTCCTCTCTGCTCCCGACATATAACCAGCCGCTGCACTCTGCTCCCACTCCATAAACAGCCGCTCCTCTCTGCACCCACTCCCTAAACAGCCGATCCTCTCTACTCCTACTCTGTAACCAGCCGCTCCTTTCTACACCCACTCTGTAACCAGCCGCTTTCTCTCTGCTGCAACTCTATAACCAGCCGCTCCTCATTCTCTGCCTCTGTAACCAGTCGCTCATCTCTGCTCCCACTCTGTAACCAGCCGCTCCTCTCTGCTCCCACTCTGGAACCAGCCGCTCCTCTCTGCTTCCACTCTTGAACCAGCTGCTCCTCTCTGCTCCCAGTCTGGAACCAGCCGCTCCTCTCTGCTCCCACTCTGGAACCAGCAGTTCCTCTCTGCACCCACTCTGTAACCAGCCGCTCCTCTCTGCTGCAACTCTATAACCAGCCGCTCCTCATTCTCTGCCTCTGTAACCAGCCGCTCATCTCTGCTCCCACTCTGTAACCTGGCGCTCCTCTCTGCTCCCACTCTATAAACAGCCGCTCCTCTCTGCTCCAACTCCGTAAACAGCCGCTCATCTCAGCTCCCACTCTGTAAACAGCCGCTCCTCTCTGCTCCCGCTCCGTCAACAGCCCCTCCTCTCTGCTCCCACTCTATAAACAGCCGCTCCTCTCTGCTCCAACTCCGTAAACAGCCGCTCCCCTCTGCTCCCCCTCTGTAAACAGCCGCTCCTCTCTGCTCCCACTCTGTCAACAGCCTCTCCTCTCTGCTCCCACTCTGTACCCAGCAGCTCATCTCAGCTCCCACTCTGTAAACAGCCGCTCCTCTCTGCTCCCGCTCCGTCAACAGCCCCTCCTCTCTGCTACCACTCTGGAACCAGCCGCTCCTCTCTGCTCCCACTCTGGAACCAGCCGCTACTCTCTGCTCCCAATCTGGTGCCAACCGCTCCTCTCTGCTCCCACTCTGTAACCAGCCGCTCCTCATTCCCTGCCTCTGTAACCATCCGCTCCTCTCTGCTCCCACTCAATAAACAGCTGCTCCTCTCTGCTCCAACTCCGTAAACAGCCGCTCCTCTCAGCTCCCACTCTGTAAACAGCCGCACCTCTCTGCTCCCGCTCCGTCAACAGCCCCTCCTCTCTGCTCCCAATCTGGAACTAGCCGCTCCTCTCTGCTCCCACTCTGCAACCAGCCGCTCCTCTCTGCTCCCACTCTGGAACGAGCCTCTCCTCTCTGCTCCCACTCTGTAACCAGCCGCTCCTCTCTGCTCCCACTCTGTAACCAGCCGCTCCTCATTCTGTGCCTCAGTAACCAGCCGCTCCTCTCTGCTCCCACTCTGGAACGAGCCTCTCCTCTCTGCTCCCACTCTGGAACCAGCCGCTCCTCTCTGCTCCCACTCTGGAGCCAGCCGCTCCTCTCTGCTCCCGCTCTGTAAACAGCCGCTCCTCTCTGCTCCCACTCTGGAGCCAGCCAATACTCTCTGCTCCCGCTCTGTAAACAGCCGCTCCTCTCTGCTCCCACTCTGGAACCAGCCGCTCCTCTCTGCTCCCACTCTGGAACCAGACGATCCTCTCTGCTCCCAATCTGGAACTAGCCGCTCCTCTCTGCTCCCACTCTGCAACCAGCCGCTCCTCTCTGCTCCCACTCTGGAACGATCCTCTCCTCTCTGCTCCCACTCTGTAACCAGCCGCTCCTCTCTGCTCCCACTCTGTAAACAGCGGCTCCTCTCTGCTCCCACTCCTTCAACAGCCCCTCCTCTCTGCTCCAACTCTGTAAACAGCCGTTCCTCTCTGCTCCCACTCCGTAGCCAGCCGCTCCTCTCTGCTCCCACTCTGTAAACAGCCGTTCCTCTCTGCTCCCACTCTGTAAATAGCCGCTCCTCTCTGCTCCCACTCTGGAACCAGCCGCTTCTCTCTGCTCCCACTCTGGAACCAGCCACTCCTCTCTGCTCCCACTCTGGAAAAAGCCGCTCCTCTCTGCTCCCACTCTGGAACCAGCCGCTCCATCTGCTCCCGCTCTATAAACAGCCGCTCCTCTCTGCTCCCGCACTGGAACCAGCCGCTCCTCTCTGCTCCCACTCTGGAACCAGCCGCTCCTCTCTGCTCCCACTCTGGAACCAGCCGCTCCTCTCTGCTCCCAATCTGGAACTAGCCGCTCCTCTCTGCTCCCACTCTGCAACCAGCCGCTCCTCTCTGCTCCCACTCTGGAACGAGCCGCTCCTCTCTGCTCCCACTCTGTAAACAGCCGCTCCTCTCTGCTCCCACTCTGTAAACAGCGGCTCCTCTCTGCTCCAACTCCGTCAACAGCCCCTCCTCTCTGCTCCCACTCTGCAACCAGCCGCTCCTCTCTGCTCCCACTCTGTAACCAACCGCTTCTCTCTGCTCCCACTCTGTAACTAGACGCTCCTCTCTGCTCACACTCTGTAACCAGCCGCTCCTCATTCTGAGCCTCTTTAACCAGCCGATCGTCTCTGCTCCCACTCCGTTACCAGCCGCTCCTCTCTGCTCCCACTCCGTAAACAGTCGCTCCTCCCTGCTCCCACTCTGTAAACACCCGATCTTCTCTGCTCCCGCTCCGTCAACAGCCCCTCCTCTCAGCTCCCATCTGTAACCAGCCGCTCCTCTCTGCTCCCAATCTATAACCAGCCGCTCCTCATTCTGTGCCTCAGTAACCAGCCGCTCCTCTCTGTCCCACTCAGTAAACAGCCGCTCCTCTCTGCTACCACTCTGTAAACAGGAGCTCCTCTCTGCTCCCACTCTGTAACCAGCCGCTCCTCTCGGCTCCCACTCTGTAAACAGCCGCTCCTCTCTTCTGCAACTCTTAAACCAACCGCTACTCATTCTCTGCCTCTGTAAACAGCCGCTCCTCTCTGCTCCCGACATATAACCAGCCGCTGCACTCTGCTCCCACTCCGTAAACAGCCGCTCCTCTCTGCACCCACTCCCTAAACAGCCGATCCTCTCTACTCCTACTCTGTAACCAGCCGCTCCTTTCTACACCCACTCTGTAACCAGCCGCTTTCTCTCTGCTGCAACTCTATAACCAGCCGCTCCTCATTCTCTGCCTCTGTAACCAGTCGCTCATCTCTGCTCCCACTCTGTAACCAGCCGCTCCTCTCTGCTCCCACTCTGGAACCAGCCGCTCCTCTCTGCTTCCACTCTTGAACCAGCTGCTCCTCTCTGCTCCCAGTCTGGAACCAGCCGCTCCTCTCTGCTCCCACTCTGGAACCAGCAGTTCCTCTCTGCACCCACTCTGTAACCAGCCGCTCCTCTCTGCTGCAACTCTATAACCAGCCGCTCCTCATTCTCTGCCTCTGTAACCAGCCGCTCATCTCTGCTCCCACTCTGTAACCTGGCGCTCCTCTCTGCTCCCACTCTATAAACAGCCGCTCCTCTCTGCTCCAACTCCGTAAACAGCCGCTCATCTCAGCTCCCACTCTGTAAACAGCCGCTCCTCTCTGCTCCCGCTCCGTCAACAGCCCCTCCTCTCTGCTCCCACTCTATAAACAGCCGCTCCTCTCTGCTCCAACTCCGTAAACAGCCGCTCCCCTCTGCTCCCCCTCTGTAAACAGCCGCTCCTCTCTGCTCCCACTCTGTCAACAGCCTCTCCTCTCTGCTCCCACTCTGTACCCAGCAGCCCTTTTCAGCACCCACTCTGGATCTAGCCGCTCCTCTCTGCTACCACTCTGGAACCAGCCGCTCCTCTCTGCTCCCACTCTGGAACCAGCCGCTACTCTCTGCTCCCAATCTGGTACCAACCGCTCCTCTCTGCTCCCACTCTGTAACCAGCCGCTCCTCATTCCCTGCCTCTGTAACCATCCGCTCCTCTCTGCTCCCACTCAATAAACAGCTGCTCCTCTCTGCTCCAACTCCGTAAACAGCCGCTCCTCTCAGCTCCCACTCTGTAAACAGCCGCACCTCTCTGCTCCCGCTCCGTCAACAGCCCCTCCTCTCTGCTCCCAATCTGGAACTAGCCGCTCCTCTCTGCTCCCACTCTGCAACCAGCCGCTCCTCTCTGCTCCCACTCTGGAACGAGCCTCTCCTCTCTGCTCCCACTCTGTAACCAGCCGCTCCTCTCTGCTCCCACTCTGTAACCAGCCGCTCCTCATTCTGTGCCTCAGTAACCAGCCGCTCCTCTCTGCTCCCACTCTGGAACGAGCCTCTCCTCTCTGCTCCCACTCTGGAACCAGCCGCTCCTCTCTGCTCCCACTCTGGAGCCAGCCGCTCCTCTCTGCTCCCGCTCTGTAAACAGCCGCTCCTCTCTGCTCCCACTCTGGAGCCAGCCGCTCCTCTCTGCTCCCGCTCTGTAAACAGCCGCTCCTCTCTGCTCCCACTCTGGAACCAGCCGCTCCTCTCTGCTCCCACTCTGGAACCAGCCGATCCTCTCTGCTCCCAATCTGGAACGAGCCGCTCCTCTCTGCTCCCACTCTGTAAACAGCGGCTCCTCTCTGCTCCCACTCCGTCAACAGCCCCTCCTCTCTGCTCCAACTCTGTAAACAGCCGTTCCTCTCTGCTCCCACTCCGTAGCCAGCCGCTCCTCTCTGCTCCCACTCTGTAAACAGCCGTTCCTCTCTGCTCCCACTCTGTAAATAGCCGCTCCTCTCTGCTCCCACTCTGGAACCAGCCGCTTCTCTCTGCTCCCACTCTGGAACCAGCCACTCCTCTCTGCTCCCACTCTGGAAAAAGCCGCTCCTCTCTGCTCCCACTCTGCAACCAGCCGCTCCTCTCTGCTCCCACTCTGGAACGAGCCGCTCCTCTCTGCTCCCACTCTGTAACCAGCCGCTCCTCTCTGCTCCCACTCTGTAAACAGCGGCTCCTCTCTGCTCCCACTCCGTCAACAGCCCCTCCTCTCTGCTCCCACTCTGTAACCAGCCCCTCCTCTCTGCTCCCACTCTGTAACCAGCCGCTCCTCTCTGCTCCCACTCTGTAAACAGCCGCTCCTCTCTGCTCCCACTCTGTAACCAGCCGCTTCTCTCTGCTCCCACTCTGTAACTAGACGCTCCTCTCTGCTCCCACTCTGTAACCAGCCGCTTCTCTCTGCTCCCACTCTGTAACTAGACGCTCCTCTCTGCTCACACTCTGTAACCAGCCGCTCCTCATTCTGAGCTTCTTTAACCAGCCGATCGTCTCTGCTCCCACTCCGTAAACAGTCGCTCCTCCCTGCTCCCACTCTGTAAACACCCGATCCTCTCTGCTCCCGCTCCGTCAACAGCCCCTCCTCTCAGCTCCCATCTGTAACCAGCCGCTCCTCTCTGCTCCCACTCTGTAACCAGCCGCTCCTCATTCTGTGCCTCAGTGACCAGCCGCTCCTCTCTGCTCCCACTCAGTAAACAGTAGCTCCTCTCTGCTCCCACTCTGGAACCAGCCGCTCCTCTCTGCTCCCGCTCTGGAACCAGCCGCTCCTCTCTGCTCCCACTCTGGAACCAGCCGCTCCTCTCTGCTCCCAATCTGGAACCAGCCGCTGCTCTCTGCTCCCAATCTGGAACTAGCCGCTCCTCTCTGCTCCCACTCTGCAACCAGCCGCTCCTCTCTGCTCCCACTCTGGAACGAGCCGCTCCTCTCTGCTCCCACTCTGTAAACAACCGCTCCTCTCTGCTCCCACTCTGTAAACAGCGGCTCCTCTCTGCTCCAACTCCGTCAACAGCCCCTCCTCTCTGCTCCCACTCTGCAACCAGCCGCTCCTCTCTGCTCCCACTCTGTAACCAGCCGCTCCTCTCTGCTCCCACTCTGTAAACAGCCGATCCTCTCTGCTCCCACTCTGTAACCAACCGCTTCTCTCTGCTCCCACTCTGTAACTAGACGCTCCTCTCTGCTCACACTCTGTCACCAGCCGCTCCTCATTCTGAGCTTCTTTAACCAGCCGATCGTCTCTGCTCCCACTCCGTTACCAGCCGCTCCTCTCTGCTCCCACTCCGTAAACAGTTGCTCCTCCCTGCTCCCACTCTGTAAACACCCGATCTTCTCTGCTCCCGCTCCGTCAACAGCCACTCCTCTCAGCTCCCATCTGTAACCAGCCGCTCCTCTCTGCTCCCACTCTGTAACCAGCCGCTCCTCATTCTGTGCCTCAGTAACCAGCCGCTCCTCTCTGCTCCCACTCAGTAAACAGCCGCTCCTCTCTGCTACCACTCTGTAAACAGGAGCTCCTCTCTGCTCCCACTCTGTAACCAGCCGCTTCTCTCTGCTCCCACTCTGTAACCAGCCGCTCCTCTCGGCTCCCACTCTGTAAACAGCCGTTCCTCTCTGCTCCCACTCTGTAAATAGCCGCTCCTCTCTGCTCCCACTCTGGAACCAGCCGCTTCTCTCTGCTCCCACTCTGGAACCAGCCACTCCTCTCTGCTCCCACTCTGGAAAAAGCCGCTCCTCTCTGCTCCCACTCTGCAACCAGCCGCTCCTCTCTGCTCCCACTCTGGAACGAGCCGCTCCTCTCTGCTCCCACTCTGTAACCAGCCGCTCCTCTCTGCTCCCACTCTGTAAACAGCGGCTCCTCTCTGTTCCCACTCCGTCAACAGCCCCTCCTCTCTGCTCCCACTCTGTAACCAGCCCCTCCTCTCTGCTCCCACTCTGTAACCAGCCGCTCCTCTCTGCTCCCACTCTGTAAACAGCCGCTCCTCTCTGCTCCCACTCTGTAACCAGCCGCTTCTCTCTGCTCCCACTCTGTAACTAGACGCTCCTCTCTGCTCCCACTCTGTAACCAGCCGCTTCTCTCTGCTCCCACTCTGTAACTAGACGCTCCTCTCTGCTCACACTCTGTAACCAGCCGCTCCTCATTCTGAGCTTCTTTAACCAGCCGATCGTCTCTGCTCCCACTCCGTAAACAGTCGCTCCTCCCTGCTCCCACTCTGTAAACACCCGATCCTCTCTGCTCCCGCTCCGTCAACAGCCCCTCCTCTCAGCTCCCATCTGTAACCAGCCGCTCCTCTCTGCTCCCACTCTGTAACCAGCCGCTCCTCATTCTGTGCCTCAGTAACCAGCCGCTCCTCTCTGCTCCCACTCAGTAAACAGTAGCTCCTCTCTGCTCCCACTCTGGAACCAGCCGCTCCTCTCTGCTCCCGCTCTGGAACCAGCCGCTCCTCTCTGCTCCCACTCTGGAACCAGCCGCTCCTCTCTGCTCCCAATCTGGAACCAGCCGCTCCTCTCTGCTCCCAATCTGGAACTAGCCGCTCCTCTCTGCTCCCACTCTGCAACCAGCCGCTCCTCTCTGCTCCCACTCTGGAACGAGCCGCTCCTCTCTGCTCCCACTCTGTAAACAACCGCTCCTCTCTGCTCCCACTCTGTAAACAGCGGCTCCTCTCTGCTCCAACTCCGTCAACAGCCCCTCCTCTCTGCTCCCACTCTGCAACCAGCCGCTCCTCTCTGCTCCCACTCTGTAACCAGCCGCTCCTCTCTGCTCCCACTCTGTAAACAGCCGATCCTCTCTGCTCCCACTCTGTAACCAACCGCTTCTCTCTGCTCCCACTCTGTAACTAGACGCTCCTCTCTGCTCACACTCTGTCACCAGCCGCTCCTCATTCTGAGCTTCTTTAACCAGCCGATCGTCTCTGCTCCCACTCCGTTACCAGCCGCTCCTCTCTGCTCCCACTCCGTAAACAGTTGCTCCTCCCTGCTCCCACTCTGTAAACACCCGATCTTCTCTGCTCCCGCTCCGTCAACAGCCACTCCTCTCAGCTCCCATCTGTAACCAGCCGCTCCTCTCTGCTCCCACTCTGTAACCAGCCGCTCCTCATTCTGTGCCTCAGTAACCAGCCGCTCCTCTCTGCTCCCACTCAGTAAACAGCCGCTCCTCTCTGCTACCACTCTGTAAACAGGAGCTCCTCTCTGCTCCCACTCTGTAACCAGCCGCTTCTCTCTGCTCCCACTCTGTAACCAGCCGCTCCTCTCGGCTCCCACTCTGTAAACAGCCGCTCCTCTCTTCTGCAACTCTTAAACCAACCGCTACTCATTCTCTGCCTCTGTAAACAGCCGCTCCTCTCTGCTCCCGACATATAACCAGCCGCTGCACTCTGCTCCCACTCCGTAAACAGCCGCTCCTCTCTGCACCCACTCCCTAAACAGCCGATCCTCTCTACTCCTACTCTGTAACCAGCCGCTCCTTTCTACACCCACTCTGTAACCAGCCGCTTTCTCTCTGCTCCCACTCTGTAAACAGCGGCTCCTCTCTGCTCCCACTCCGTCAACAGCCCCTCCTCTCTGCTCCAACTCTGTAAACAGCCGTTCCTCTCTGCTCCCACTCCTTAGCCAGCCGCTCCTCCCTGCTCCCACTCTGTAAACAGCCGCTCCTCTCTGCTCCCGCTCCGTCAACAGCCCCTCCTCTCTGCTCCCACTCTGTAAATAGCCGCTCCTCTCTGCTCCCACTCTGTAAACAGCCGCTTCTCTCTGCTCCCACTCTGGAACTAGCCGCTCATATCTGCTCCCACTCTGTAAACAGCGGCTCCTCTCTGCTCCCGCTCCGTCACCAGCCCCTCCTCCCTGCTCGAACTCTGTAAACAGCCGTTCCTCTCTGCTCCCACTCTGTAAATAGCCGCTCCTCTCTGCTCCCACTCTGGAACCAGCCGCTTCTCTCTGCTCCCACTCTGCCACCAGCCGCTCCTCTCTGCTCCCACTCTGGAACGAGCCGCTCCTCTCTGCTCCCACTCTGTAAACAGCGGCTCCTCTCTGCTCCCACTCCGTCAACAGCCCCTCCTCTCTGCTCCAACTCTGTAAACAGCCGTTCCTCTCTGCTCCCACTCCTTAGCCAGCCGCTCCTCTCTGCTCCCACTCTGTAAATAGCCGTTCCTCTCTGCTCCCACTCTGTAAATAGCCGCTCCTCTCTGCTCCCACTCTGGAACCAGCCGCTTCTCTCTGCTCCCACTCTGGAACCAGCCGCTCCGCTCTGCTCCCACTCTGGAAACATCCGCTCCTCTCTGCTCCCACTCTGCAACCAGCCGCTCCTCTCTGCTCCCACTCTGGATCGAGCCGCTCCTCTCTGCTCCCACTCTGTAACCAGCCGCTCCTCTCTGCTCCCACTCTGTAAACAGCGGCTCCTCACTGCTCCCACTCCGTCAACAGCCCCTCCTCTCTGCTCCCACTCTGTAACCAGCCGCTCCTCTCTGCTCCCACGCTGTAACCAGCCGCTCCTCTCTGCTCCCGCTCTGTAAACAGCCGCTTCTCTCTGCTCCCACTCTGTAAACAGCGGCTCCTCTCTGCTCCCACTCCGTCAACAGCCCCTCCTCTCTGCTACCACTCTGTAACCAACCGCTCCTCTCTGCTCCCACTATGGAACCAGCCGCTCCTCTCTGCTCCCACTCTGTAAACAGCCGCTCCTCTCTGCTCCCACTCTGTAACCAGCCGCTACTCCCTGCTCCCACTCTGGAACCAGCCGCTCCTCTCTGCTCCCACTCTGGAACCAGCCGCTCCGCTCTGCTCCCACTCTGGAGCCAGCCGCTCCACTTTGCTCCCACTCCGTTTCCAGCCGCTCCTCTCTGCTCCCACTCCGTAAACAGTCGCTCCTCCCTGCTCCCACTCTGTAAACACCCGATCTTCTCTGCTCCCGCTCATCAACAGCCCCTCCTCTCAGCTCCCATCTGTAACCAGCCGCTCCTCTCTGCTCCCACTCTGTAACCAGCCGCTCCTCATTCTGCGCCTCAGTAACCAGCCGCTCCTCTCTGCTCCCACTCAGTAAACAGCCGCTCCTCTCTGCTACCACTCTGTAAACAGTAGCTCCTCTCTGCTCCCACTCTGTAACCAGCCGCTTCTCTCTGCTCCCACTCTGTAACCAGCCGCTCCTCTCGGCTCCCACTCTGTAAACAGCCGCTCCTCTCTGCTGCAACAATTAAACCAGCCGCTCCTCATTCTCTGCCTCTGTAAACAGCCGCTCCTCTCTGCTCCCGACAGATAACCAGCCGCTGCACTCTGCTCCCACTCCGTAAACAGCCGCTCCTCTCTGCACCCACTCCCTAAACAGCCGATCCTCTCTACTCCCACTCTGTAACCAGCCGCTCCTCTCTACACCCACTCTGTAACCAGCCGCTTTCTCTCTGCTGCAACTCTATAACCAGCCGCTCCTCATTCTCTGCCTCTGTAACCAGTCGCTCGTCTCTGCTCCCACTCTGTAACCAGCCGCTCCTCTCTGCTCCCACTCTGGAACCAGCCGCTCCTCTCTGCTTCCACTCTTGAACCAGCTGCTCCTCTCTGCTCCCAGTCTGGAACCAGCCGCTCCTCTCTGCTCCCACTCTGGAACCAGCAGTTCCTCTCTGCTCCCACTCTGTAACCAGCCGCTCCTCTCTGCTGCAACTCTATAACCAGCCGCTCCTCATTCTCTGCCTCTGTAACCAGCCGCTCCTCTCTGCTCCCACTCTATAAACAGCCGCTCCTCTCTGCTCCAACTCCGTAAACAGCCGCTCATCTCAGCTCCCACTCTGTAAACAGCCGCTCCTCTCTGCTCCCGCTCCGTCAACAGCCCCTCCTCTCTGCTCCCACTCTATAAACAGCCGCTCCTCTCTGCTCCAAATCCGTAAACAGCCGCTCCCCTCTGCTCCCCCTCTGTAAACAGCCGCTCCTCTCTGCTCCCACTCTGTCAACAGCCTCTCCTCTCTGCTCCCACTCTGTAACCAGCAGCCCATCTCTGCTGCAACTCTGTAACCAGCCGCTCCTCATTCTGAGCTTCTGTAACCAGCTGTTCCTCTCTGCTCCCACTCATTAACCAGCCGCTCCTCTCTGATCCCACTCTGGAACCAGCCGCTCCTCTCTACACCCACTCTGGAACCAGCCGCTCCTCTCTGCTACCACTCTGGAACCAGCCGCTCCTCTCTGCTCCCACTCTGGAACCAGCCGCTTCTCTCTGCTCCCACTCTGGAACCAGCCGCTCCTCTCTGCTACCACTCTGGAACCAGCCGCTCCTCTCTGCTCCCACTCTGGAACCAGCCGCTTCTCTCTGCTCCCACTCTGGAACCAGCCGCTCCTCTCTGATCCCACTCTGGAACCAGCCGCTTCTCTCTGCTCCCACTCTGGAACCAACCGCTCATCTCTGATCCCACTCTGAAACCTGCCGCTCCTCTCTGCTCCCACTCAATAAACAGCTGCTCCTCTCTGCTCCAACTCCGTAAACAGCCGCTCCTCTCAGCTCCCACTCTGTAAACAGCCGCTCCTCTCTGCTCCCGCTCCGTCAACAGCCCCTCCTCTCTGCTCCCACTCTGTAAATAGCCGCTTCTCTCTGCTCCCACTCTGGAACAAGCCGCTCCTCTCTGCTCCCACTCTGGAAACAGCCGCTCCTCTCTGCTCCCACTCCGTCAACAGCCACTCCTCTCTGCTCGAACTCTGTAAACAGCCGTTCCTCTCTGCTCCCACTCCGTAGCCAGCCGCTCCTCTCTGCTCTCACTCTGTAAACATCCGCTCCTCTCTGCTCCCACTCTGTAACCAGCCGCTCCTCTCTGCTCCCACTCTGGAACCAGCCGCTCCTCTCTGCTCCCACTCTGGAACCAGCCGCTCCTCTCTGCTCCCACTCTGGAACCAGCCGCTCCTCTCTGCTCCCACTCTGGAACCAGCCGCTCCACTTTGCTCCCACTCTGTAACCAGCCGCTCCTCTCTGCTCCCAATCTGGAAGCAGCCGCTCCTCTCTGCTCCCACTCTGTAACAAGCCTCTCCTCTCTGCTGCAACTCTATAACCAGCCGCTCCTCATTCTCTGCCTCAGTAATCAGCCGCTCCTCTCTGCTCCCACTTCTGCACCAGCCGCTCCTCTCTGCTCCCACTCTGGAACTAGCCGCTCCTATCTGCTCCCACTCTGTAATCAGCGGCTCCTCTCTGCTCCCACTCCATCAACAGCCCCTCCTCTCTGCTGGAACTCTGTAAACAGCCGTTCCTCTCTGCTCCCACTCTGGAACCAGCCGCTCCTCTCTGCTCCCACTCTGGAAACAGCCGCTCCTCTCTGCTCCCACTCTGCAACCAGCCGCTCCTCCCTGCTCCCACTCTGGAACGAGCCGCTCCTCTCTGCTCCCACTTTGGAACTAGCCGCTCCTATCTGCTCCCACTCTGTAAACAGCGGCTCCTCTCTGCTCCCCCTCCGTCAACAGCCCCTCCTCTCTGCTCCAACTCTGTAAACAGCCGTTCCTCTCTGCTCCCACTCCTTAGCCAGCCGCTCCTCTCCCTCCCATTCTGTAAACAGCCCCTCCTCTCTGCTCCCACTCTGTAAGTAGCCGCTCCTCTCTGCTCCCACTCTGGAACCAGCCGCTTCTCTCTGCTCCCACTCTGGAACCAGCCGCTCCTCTCTGCTCCCGCTCTGTAAACAGCCGCTTCTCTCTGCTCCCACTCTGGAACTAGCCGCTCATATCTGCTCCCACTCTGTAAACAGCGGCTCCTCTCTGCTCCCGCTCCGTCACCAGCCCCTCCTCTCTTCTCGAACTCTGTAAACAGCCGTTCCTCTCTGCTTCCACTCTGTAAATAGCCGCTCCTCTCTGCTCCCACTCTGGAACCAGCCGCTTCTCTCTGCTCCCACTCTGCCACCAGCCGCTCCTCTCTGCTCCCACTCTGGAACGAGCCGCTCCTCTCTGCTCCCACTCTGTAAACAGCGGCTCCTCTCTGCTCCCACTCCGTCAACAGCCCCTCCTCTCTGCTCCAACTCTGTAAACAGCCGTTCCTCTCTGCTCCCACTCCTTAGCCAGCCGCTCCTCTCTGCTCCCACTCTGTAAATAGCCGTTCCTCTCTGCTCCCACTCTGTAAATAGCCGCTCCTCTCTGCTCCCACTCTGGAACCAGCCGCTTCTCTCTGCTCCCACTCTGGAACCAGCCGCTCCTCTCTGCTCCCACTCTGGAAACAGCCGCTCCTCTCTGCTCCCACTCTGCAACCAGCCGCTCCTCTCTGCTCCCACTCTGGATCGAGCCGCTCCTCTCTGCTCCCACTCTGTAACCAGCCGCTCCTCTCTGCTCCCACTCTGTAAACAGCGGCTCCTCACTGCTCCCACTCCGTCAACAGCCCCTCCTCTCTGCTCCCACTCTGTAACCAGCCGCTCCTCTCTGCTCCCACTCTGTAACCAGTCGCTCCTCATTCTGTGCCTCAGTAACCATCCGCTCCTCTCTGCTCCCACTCAGTAAACAGCCGCTCCTCTCTGCTACCACTCTGTAAACAGTAGCTCCTCTCTGCTCCCACTCTGTAACCAGCCGCTTCTCTCTGCTCCCACTCTGTAACCAGCCGCTCCTCTCTGCTGCAACTCTTAAACCAGCCGCTCCTCATTCTCTGCCTCTGTAAACAGCCGCTCCTCTCTGCTCCCGACATATAACCAGCCGCTGCACTCTGCTCCCACTCCGTAAACAGCCGCTCCTCTCTGCACCCACTCCCTAAACAGCCGATCCTCTCTACTCCCACTCTGTAACCAGCCGCTCCTCTCTACACCCACTCTGTAACCAGCCGCTTTCTCTCTGCTGCAACTCTATAACCAGCCGCTCCTCATTCTCTGCCTCTGTAACCAGTCGCTCATCTCTGCTCCCACTCTGTAACCAGCCGCTCCTCTCTGCTCCCACTCGGAAACCAGCCGCTCCTCTCTGCTTCCAATCTTGAACCAGCTGCTCCTCTCTGCTCCCAGTCTGGAACCAGCCGCTCCTCTCTGCTCCCACTCTGGAACCAGCAGTTCCTCTCTGCTCCCACTCTGTAACCAGCCGCTCCTCTCTGCTGCAACTCTATAACCAGCCGCTCCTCATTCTTTGCCTCTGTAACCAGCCGCTCCTCTCTGCTCCCACTCTTTAACCTGCCGCTCCTCTCTGCTCCCACTCTATAAACAGCCGCTCCTCTCTGCTCCAACTCCGTAAACAGCCGCTCATCTCAGCTCCCACTCTGTAAACTGCCGCTCCACTCTGCTCCCGCTCCGTCAACAGCCCCTCCTCTCTGCTCCCACTCTATAAACAGCCGCTCCTCTCTGCTCCAAATCCGTAAACAGCCGCTCCCCTCTGCTCCCCCTCTGTAAACAGCCGCTCCTCTCTGCTCCTACTCTGTCAACAGCCTCTCCTCTCTGCTCCCACTCTGTAACCAGCAGCCCATCTCTGCTGCAACTCTGTAACCAGCCGCTCCTCATTCTGAGCTTCTGTAACCAGCTGTTCATCTCTGCTCCCACTCATTAACCAGCCGCTCCTCTCTGCTCCCACTCTGGAACCAGCCGCTCCTCTCTACACCCACTCTGGAACCTGCCGCTCCTCTCTGCTACCACTCTGGAACCAGCCGCTCCTCTCTGCTCCCACTCTGGAACCAGCCGCTTCTCTCTGCTCCCACTCTGGAACCAACCGCTCCTCTCTGCTCCCACTCTGTAACCAGCCGCTCCTCTTTCCCTGCCTCTGTAACCATCCGCTCATCTCTGATCCCACTCTGCAACCTGCCGCTCCTCTCTGCTCCCAATCAATAAACAGCTGCTCCTCTCTGCTCCAACTCCGTAAACAGCCGCTCCTCTCAGCTCCCACTCTGTAAACAGCCGCTCCTCTCTGCTCCCGCTCCGTCAACAGCCCCTCCTCTCTGCTCCCACTCTCTAAATAGCCGCTCCTCTCTGCTCCCACTCTGGAACCAGCCGCTTCTCTCTGCTCCCACTCTGGAACAAGCCGCTCCTCTCTGCTCCCACTCTGGAAACAGCCGCTCCTCTCTGCTCCCACTCCGTCAACAGCCTCTCCTCTCTGCTCGAACTCTGTAAACAGCCGTTCCTCTCTGCTCCCACTCTGTAAATAGCCGCTCCTCTCTGCTCCCACTCTGGAACCAGCCGCTCCTCTCTGCTCCCGCTCTGTAAACAGCCGCTTCTCTCTGCTCCCACTCTGGAACTAGCCGCTCCTCTCTGCTCCCACTCTGTAAACAGCGGCTCCTCTCTGCTCCCACTCCGTCAAAAGCCCCTCCTCTCTGCTCCAACTCTGTAAACAGCCGTTCCTCTCTGCTCCCACTCCTTAGCCAGCCGCTCCTCTCTGCTCCCACTCTGTAAATAGCCGTTCCTCTCTGCTCCCAATCTGTAAATAGCCGCTCCTCTCTGCTCCCACTCTGGAATCAGCCGCTTCTCTCTGCTCCCACTCTGGAACCAGCCGCTCCTCTCTGCTCCCACTCTGGAAACAGCCGCTCCTCTCTGCTCCCACTCTGCAACCAGCCGCTCCTCTCTGCTCCCACTCTGGATCGAGCCGCTCCTCTCTGCTCCCACTCTGTAACCAGTCGCTCCTCTCTGCTCCCACTCTGTAAACAGCGGCTCCTCACTGCTCCCACTCCGTCAACAGCCCCTCCTCTCTGCTCCCACTCTGTAACCAGCCGCTCCTCTCTGCTCCCACGCTGTAACCAGCCGCTCCTCTCTGCTCCCGCTCTGTAAACAGCCGCTTCTCTCTGCTCCCACTCTGTAAACAGCGGCTCCTCTCTGCTCCCACTCCGTCAACAGCCCCTCCTCTCTGCTCCCACTCTGTAACCAGCCGCTCCTCTCTGCTCCCACTCTGTAAACAGCCGCTCCTCTCTGCTCCCACTCTGGAACCAGCCGCTCCTCTCTGCTCCCACTCTGGAACCAGCCGCTCCTCTCTGCTCCCACTCTGGAACCAGCCGCTCCGCTCTGCTCCCACTCTGGAGCCAGCCGCTCCACTTTGCTCCCACTCCGTTACCAGCCGCTTCTCTCTGCTCCCACTCCGTAAACAGTCGCTCCTCCCTGCTCCCACTCTGTAAACACCCGATCTTCTCTGCTCCCGCTCCGTCAACAGCCCCTCCTCTCAGCTCCCATCTGTAACCAGCCGCTCCTCTCTGCTCCCACTCTGTAACCACCCGCTCCTCATTCTGTGCCTCAGTAACCAGCCGCTACTCTCTGCTCCCACTCAGTAAACAGCCGCTCCTCTCTGCTCCCGACATATAACCAGCCGCTGCACTCTGCTCCCACTCCGGAAACAGCCGCTCCTCTCTGCACCCACTCCGTAAACAGCCGATCCTCTCTACTCCCACTCTGTAACCAGCCGCTCCTCTCTACACCCACTCTGTAACCAGCCGCTTTCTCTCTGCTGCAACTCTATAACCAGCCGCTCCTCATTCTCTGCCTCTGTAACCAGTCGCTCATCTCTGCTCCCACTCTGTAACCAGCCGCTCCTCTCTGCTCCCACTCTGGAACCAGCCGCTCCTCTCTGCTTCCACTCTTGAACCAGCTGCTCGTCTCTGCTCCCAGTCTGGAACCAGCCGCTCCTCTCTGCTCCCACTCTGGAACCAGCAGTTCCTCTCTGCTCCCACTCTGTAACCAGCCGCTCCTCTCTGCTGCAACTCTATAATCAGCCGCTCCTCATTCTCTGCCTCTGTAACCAGCCGCTCCTCTCTGCTCCCACTCTGTAACCTGCCGCTCCTCTCTGCTCCCACTCTATAAACAGCCGCTCCTCTCTGCTCCAACTCCGTAAACAGCCGCTCATCTCAGCTCCCACTCTGTAAACAGCCGCTCCTCTCTGCTCCAACTCCGTAAACAGCCGCTCCCCTCTGCTCCCCCTCTGTAAATAGCCGCTCCTCTCTGCTCCCACTCTGTCAACAGCCTCTCCTCTCTGCTCCCACTCTGTAACCAGCAGCCCATCTCTGCTGCAACTCTGTAACCAGCCGCTCATCATTCTGAGCTTCTGTAACCAGCCGCTCCTCTCTGCTCCCACTCATTAACCAGCCGCTCCTCTCTGCTCCCACTCTGGAACCAGCCGCTCCTCTCTACACCCACTCTGGAACCAGCCGCTCCTCTCTGCTACCACTCTGGAACCAGCCGCTCCTCTCTGCTCCCACTCTGGAACCAGCCGCTTCTCTCTGCTCCCACTCTGGAACCAACCGCTCCTCTCTGCTCCCACTCTGTAACCAGCCGCTCCTCATTCCCTGCCTCTGTAACCATCCGCTCATCTCTGATCCCACTCTGCAACCTGCCGCTCCTCTTTGCTCCCACTCAATAAACAGCTGCTCCTCTCTGCTCCAACTCCGTAAACAGCCGCTCCTCTCAGCTCCCACTCTGTAAACAGCCGCTCCTCATAGCTCCCGCTCCGTCAATAGCCCCTCCTCTCTGCTCCCACTCTGTAAATAGCCGCTCCTCTCTGCTTCCACTCTGGATCCAGCCGCTTCTCTCTGCTCCCACTCTGGAACAAGCCGCTCCTCTCTGCTCCCACTCTGGAAACAGCCGCTCCTCTCTGCTCCCACTCCGTCAACAGCCACTCCTCTCTGCTCGAACTCTGTAAACAGCCGTTCCTCTCTGCTCCCACTCCGTAGCCAGCCGCTCCTCTCTGCTCCCACTCTGTAAACAGCCGTTCCTCTCTGCTCCCACTCTGCAACCAGCTGCTCCTCTCTGCTCCCACTCTGGAACGAGCCGCTCCTCTCTGCTCCCACTCTGTAACCAGCCGCTCCTCTCTGCTCCCACTCTGTAAACAGCGGCTCCTCTCTGCTCCCACTCCGTCAACAGCCCCTCCTCTCTGCTCCCACTCTGTAACCAGCCGCTACTCTCTGCTCCCACTCTGTAACCAGCCGCTCCTCTCTGCTCCCACTCTGTAAACAGCCTCTCCTCTCTGCTCCCACTCTGTAACCAGCCGCTCCTCTCTGCTCCCACTCTGGAACCAGCCGCTCCTCTCTGCTCCCACTCTGGAACCAGCCGCTCCTCTCTGCTCCCACTCTGGAACCAGCCGCTCCTCTCTGCTCCCAATCTTGAACCAGCCGCTCCACTCTGCTCCCACTCTGTAACCAGCCGCTCCTCTCTGCTCCCAATCTGGAAGCAGCCGCTCCTCTCTGCTCCCACTCTGTAACAAGCCTCTCCTCTCTGCTGCAACTCTATAACCAGCCGCTCCTCATTCTCTGCCTCAGTAACCAGCCGCTCCTCTCTGCTCCCGCTCTCTAAACAGCCGCTTCTCTCTGCTCCCATTCTGGAAACAGCTGCTCCTCTCTGCTCCCACTCTGGAACCAGCCGCTCCTCTCTGCTCCCGCTCCGTCAATAGCCCCTCCTCTCTGCTCCCACTCTGTAAATAGCCGCTCCTCTCTGCTTCCACTCTGGAACCAGCCGCTTCTCTCTGCTCCCACTCTGGAACAAGCCGCTCCTCTCTGCTCCCACTCTGGAAACAGCCGCTCCTCTCTGCTCCCACTCCGTCAACAGCCACTCCTCTCTGCTCGAACTCTGTAAACAGCCGTTCCTCTCTGCTCCCACTCCGTAGCCAGCCGCTCCTCTCTGCTCCCACTCTGTAAACAGCCGTTCCTCTCTGCTCCCACTCTGCAACCAGCTGCTCCTCTCTGCTCCCACTCTGGAACGAGCCGCTCCTCTCTGCTCCCACTCTGTAACCAGCCGCTCCTCTCTGCTCCCACTCTGTAAACAGCGGCTCCTCTCTGCTCCCACTCCGTCAACAGCCCCTCCTCTCTGCTCCCACTCTGTAACCAGCCGCTACTCTCTGCTCCCACTCTGTAACCAGCCGCTCCTCTCTGCTCCCACTCTGTAAACAGCCTCTCCTCTCTGCTCCCACTCTGTAACCAGCCGCTCCTCTCTGCTCCCACTCTGGAACCAGCCGCTCCTCTCTGCTCCCACTCTGGAACCAGCCGCTCCTCTCTGCTCCCACTCTGGAACCAGCCGCTCCTCTCTGCTCCCAATCTTGAACCAGCCGCTCCACTCTGCTCCCACTCTGTAACCAGCCGCTCCTCTCTGCTCCCAATCTGGAAGCAGCCGCTCCTCTCTGCTCCCACTCTGTAACAAGCCTCTCCTCTCTGCTGCAACTCTATAACCAGCCGCTCCTCATTCTCTGCCTCAGTAACCAGCCGCTCCTCTCTGCTCCCGCTCTCTAAACAGCCGCTTCTCTCTGCTCCCATTCTGGAAACAGCTGCTCCTCTCTGCTCCCACTCTGGAACCAGCCGCTCCTCTCTGCTCCCGCTCCGTCAATAGCCCCTCCTCTCTGCTCCCACTCTGTAAATAGCCGCTCCTCTCTGCTTCCACTCTGGAACCAGCCGCTTCTCTCTGCTCCCACTCTGGAACAAGCCGCTCCTCTCTGCTCCCACTCTGGAAACAGCCGCTCCTCTCTGCTCCCACTCCGTCAACAGCCACTCCTCTCTGCTCGAACTCTGTAAACAGCCGTTCCTCTCTGCTCCCACTCCGTAGCCAGCCGCTCCTCTCTGCTCCCACTCTGTAAACAGCCGTTCCTCTCTGCTCCCACTCTGCAACCAGCTGCTCCTCTCTGCTCCCACTCTGGAACGAGCCGCTCCTCTCTGCTCCCACTCTGTAACCAGCCGCTCCTCTCTGCTCCCACTCTGTAAACAGCGGCTCCTCTCTGCTCCCACTCTGTAACCAGCCGCTCCTCTCTGCTGCAACTCTATAATCAGCCGCTCCTCATTCTCTGCCTCTGTAACCAGCCGCTCCTCTCTGCTCCCACTCTGTAACCTGCCGCTCCTCTCTGCTCCCACTCTATAAACAGCCGCTCCTCTCTGCTCCAACTCCGTAAACAGCCGCTCATCTCAGCTCCCACTCTGTAAACAGCCGCTCCTCTCTGCTCCAACTCCGTAAACAGCCGCTCCCCTCTGCTCCCCCTCTGTAAATAGCCGCTCCTCTCTGCTCCCACTCTGTCAACAGCCTCTCCTCTCTGCTCCCACTCTGTAACCAGCAGCCCATCTCTGCTGCAACTCTGTAACCAGCCGCTCCTCATTCTGAGCTTCTGTAACCAGCCGCTTCTCTTTGCTCCCACTCATTAACCAGCCGCTCCTCTCTGCTCCCACTCTGGAACCAGCCGCTCCTCTCTACACCCACTCTGGAACCAGCCGCTCCTCTCTGCTACCACTCTGGAACCAGCCGCTCCTCTCTGCTCCCACTCTGGAACCAGCCGCTTCTCTCTGCTCCCACTCTGGAACCAACCGCTCCTCTCTGCTCCCACTCTGTAACCAGCCGCTCCTCATTCCCTGCCTCTGTAACCATCCGCTCATCTCTGATCCCACTCTGCAACCTGCCGCTCCTCTTTGCTCCCACTCAATAAACAGCTGCTCCTCTCTGCTCCAACTCCGTAAACAGCCGCTCCTCTCAGCTCCCACTCTGTAAACAGCCGCTCCTCTCTGCTCCCGCTCCGTCAATAGCCCCTCCTCTCTGCTCCCACTCTGTAAATAGCCGCTCCTCTCTGCTTCCACTCTGGAACCAGCCGCTTCTCTCTGCTCCCACTCTGGAACAAGCCGCTCCTCTCTGCTCCCAATCTGGAAACAGCCGCTCCTCTCTGCTCCCACTCTGTAAACAGCGGCTCCTCTCTGCTCCCACTCCGTCAACAGCCCCTCCTCTCTGCTCCCACTCTGTAACCAGCCGCGACTCTCTGCTCCCACTCTGTAACCAGCCGCTCCTCTCTGCTCCCACTCTGTAAACAGCCTCTCCTCTCTGCTCCCAGTCTGTAACCAGCCGCTCCTCTCTGCTCCCACTCTGGAACCAGCCGCTCCTCTCTGCTCCCACTCTGGAACCAGCCGCTCCTCTCTGCTCCCACTCTGGAACCAGCCGCTCCTCTCTGCTCCCAATCTTGAACCAGCCGCTCCACTCTGCTCCCACTCTGTAACCAGCCGCTCCTCTCTGCTCCCAATCTGGAAGCAGCCGCTCCTCTCTGCTCCCACTCTGTAACAAGCCTCTCCTCTCTGCTGCAACTCTATAACCAGCCGCTCCTCATTCTCTGCCTCAGTAACCAGCCGCTCCTCTCTGCTCCCGCTCTCTAAACAGCCGCTTCTCTCTGCTCCCACTCTGGAAACAGCTGCTCCTCTCTGCTCCCACTCTGGAACCAGCCGCTCCTCTCTGCTCCCGCTCCGTCAATAGCCCCTCCTCTCTGCTCCCACTCTGTAAATAGCCGCTCCTCTCTGCTTCCACTCTGGAACCAGCCGCTTCTCTCTGCTCCCACTCTGGAACAAGCCGCTCCTCTCTGCTCCCACTCTGGAAACAGCCGCTCCTCTCTGCTCCCACTCCGTCAACAGCCACTCCTCTCTGCTCGAACTCTGTAAACAGCCGTTCCTCTCTGCTCCCACTCCGTAGCCAGCCGCTCCTCTCTGCTCCCACTCTGTAAACAGCCGTTCCTCTCTGCTCCCACTCTGCAACCAGCTGCTCCTCTCTGCTCCCACTCTGGAACGAGCCGCTCCTCTCTGCTCCCACTCTGTAACCAGCCGCTCCTCTCTGCTCCCACTCTGTAAACAGCGGCTCCTCTCTGCTCCCACTCCGTCAACAGCCCCTCCTCTCTGCTCCCACTCTGTAACCAGCCGCTACTCTCTGCTCCCACTCTGTAACCAGCCGCTCCTCTCTGCTCCCACTCTGTAAACTGCCTCTCCTCTCTGCTCCCACTCTGTAACCAGCCGCTCCTCTCTGCTCCCACTCTGGAACCAGCCGCTCCTCTCTGCTCCCACTCTGGAACCAGCCGCTCCTCTCTGCTCCCACTCTGGAACCAGCCGCTCCTCTCTGCTCCCAATCTTGAACCAGCCGCTCCACTCTGCTCCCACTCTGTAACCAGCCGCTCCTCTCTGCTCCCAATCTGGAAGCAGCCGCTCCTCTCTGCTCCCACTCTGTAACAAGCCTCTCCTCTCTGCTGCAACTCTATAACCAGCCGCTCCTCATTCTCTGCCTCAGTAACCAGCCGCTCCTCTCTGCTCCCGCTCTCTAAACAGCCGCTTCTCTCTGCTCCCACTCTGGAAACAGCTGCTCCTCTCTGCTCCTACTCTGGAACCAGCCGCTCCTCTCTGCTCCCACTCTGGAACCAGCCGCTCCTCTCTGCTCCCACTCTGAAATTAGCCGCTCCTATCTGCTCCCACTCTGTAAACAGCGGCTCCTCTCTGCTCCCACTCCGTCAACAGCCCCTCCTCTCTGCTCGAACTCTGTAAACAGCCATTCCTCTCTGCTCCCACTCCGTAGCCAGCCGCTCCTCTCTGCTCCCACTCTGTAAACAGCCGTTCCTCTCTGCTCCCACTCTGTAAATAGCCGCTCCTCTCTGCTCCCACTCTGGAACCAGCCGCTCCTCTCTGCTCCCACTCTGGAAACAGCCGCTCCTCTCTGCTCCCACTCCGTCATCAGCCCCTCCTCTCTGCTCCAACTCTGTAAACAGCCGTTCCTCTTTGCTCCCACTCCTTTGCCAGCCGCTCCTCTCTGCTCCCACTCTATAAACAGCCGTTCCTCTCTGCTCCCACTCTGTAAATAGCCGCTCCTCTCTGCTCCCACTCTGTAACCTGCCGCTCCTCTCTGCTCCCACTCTATAAACAGCCGCTCGTCTCTGCTCCAACTCCGTAAACAGTCGCTCATCTCAGCTCCCACTCTGTAAACAGCCGCTCCTCTCTGCTCCCGCTCCGTCAACAGCTCCTCCTCTCTGCTCCCACTCTATAAACAGCCGCTCCTCTCTGCTCCAACTCCGTAAACAGCCGCTCCCCTCTGCTCCCCCTCTGTAAACAGCCGCTCCTCTCTGCTCCCACTCTGTCAACAGCCTCTCCTCTCTGCTCCCACTCTGTAACCAGCTGTTCCTCTCTGCTCCCACTCATTAACCAACCGCTCCTCTCTGCTCCCACTCTGGAACCAGCCGCTCCTCTCTGCACCTACTCTGGAACCAGCCGCTACTCTCTGCTCCCACTCTGGAACCAACCGCTCCTCTCTGCTCCCACTCTGTAACCAGCCGCTCCTCATTCCCTGCCTCTGTAACCATCCGCTCATCTCTGATCCCACTCTGCAACCTGCCGCTCCTCTCTGTTCCCACTCAATAAACAGCTGCTCCTCTCTGCTCCAACTCCGTAAACAGCCGCTCCTCTCAGCTCCCACTCTGTAAACAGCCGCTCCTCTCTGCTCCCGCTCCGTCAACAGCCCCTCCTCTCTGCCCCCACTCTGTAAATATCCGCTCCTCTCTGCTCCCACTCTGGAACCAGCCGCTTCTCTCTGCTCCCACTCTGGAACCAGCCTTCCTCTCTGCACCCACTCTGGAAACAGCCGCTCCTCTCTGCTCCCACTCCGTCAACAGCCCCTCCTCTCTGCTCGAACTCTGTAAACAGCCGTTCCTCTCTGCTCCCACTCCGTAGCCAGCCGCTCCTCTCTGCTCGCACTCTGTAAACAGCCGTTGCTCTCTGCTCCCACTCTGCAACCAGCCGCTCCTCTCTGCTCCCACTCTGTAACCAGCCGCTCCTCTCTGCTCCCACTCTGTAAACAGCGGCTCCTCTCTGCTCCCACTCCGTCAACAGCCCCTCCTCTCTGCTCCCACTCTGTAACCAGACGCTCCTCTCTGCTCCCACTCTGTAAACAGCCTCTCCTCTCTGCTCCCACTCTGTAACCAGCCGCTCCTCTCTGCTCCCACTCTGGAACCAGCCGCTCCTCTCTGCTCCCACTCTGGAACCAGCCGCTCCACTCTGCTCCCACTCTGTAACCAGCCGCTCCTCTCTGCTCCCAATCTGGAAGCAGCCGCTCCTCTCTGCTCCCACTCTGTAACAAGCCTCTACTCTCTGCTGCAACTCTATAACCAGCCGCTCCTCATTCTCTGCCTCAGTAACCAGCTGCTCCTCTCTGCTCCCGCTCTGTAAACAGCCCCTTCTCTCTGCTCCCACTCTTGAACCAGCCGCTCCTCTCTGCTCCCACTCTGTAACCAGCCGCTCCTCTCTGCTCCCAATCTGGAACCAGCCGCTCCTCTCTGCTCCCAATCTGGAACTAGCCGCTCCTATCTGCTCCCACTCTGTAACCAGCGGCTCCTCTCTGCTCCCACTCCGTCAACAGCCCCTCCGCTAAGCTCCAACTCTGTGAACAGCCGTTCCTCTCTGCTCCCACTCCGTAGCCAGCCGCTCCTCTTTGCTCCCACTCTGTAAACAGCCGTTCCTCTCTGCTCCCACTCTGTAAATAGCCGCTCCTCTCTGCTCCCAATCTGGAACCAGCCGCTTCTCTCTGCTCCCACTCTGGAACCAGCCACTCCTCTCTGCTCCCACTCTGGAAACAGCCGCTCCTCTCTGTTCCCACTCTGCAACCAGCCGCTCCTCTCTGCTCCCACTCTGGAACGAGCCGCTCCTCTCGGCTCCCACTCTGTAACCAGCCGCTCCTCTCTGCTCCCACTCGTTAAACAATGGCTCCTCTCTGCTCCCACTCCGTCAACAGCCCCTCCTCCCTGTTCCTACTCTGTAACCAGCCGTTCCTCTCTGCTCCCACTCTGTAACCAGCAGCTCATCTCTGCTGCAACTCTGTAACCAGCCGCTCCTCATTCTGAGCTTCTGTAACCAGCCGCTCCTCTCTGCTCCCACTCCGTAACCAGCCGCTCCTCTCTGCTCCCACTCTGTAAACAGCCGTTTCTCTCTTCTCCCACTCTGTAATTCGCCGCACCTCTCGGCTCCCGCTCTGGAACCAGCCGCTCCTCTCTGCTCCCACTCTGGAACCAGCCGCTCCACTCTGCTCCCACTCTGTTACCAGCCGCTCCACTCTGCTCCCAATCTGGAAGCAGCCGCTCCTCTCTGCTCCCACTCTGTAACAAGCCTCTCCTCTCTGCTGCAACTCTATAACCAGCCGCTCCTCATTCTCTGCCTCAGTAACCAGCCGCTCCTCTCTGCTCCCGCTCTGTAAACAGCCGCTTCTCTCTGCTCCCACTCTGTAAACAGCGGCTCCTTCTGCTCACACTCCGTCAACAGCACCTCCTCTCTGCTCCCACTCTGTAACCAGCCGCTCCTCTCTGCTGCCACTATGTAACCAGCCGCTCCTCTCTGCTCCCACTCTGTAAACAGCCGCTCTTCTCTGCTCCCACTCTGTAACCAGCCGCTACTCTCTGTTCCACTCTGGAACCAGCCGCTCCTCTCTGCTCCCACTCTGGAACCAGCCGCTCCTCTCTGCTCCCACTCTGGAACCAGCCGCTCCACTTTGCTCCCACTCTGTAACAAGCCTCTCCTCTCTGCTGCAACTCTATAACCAGCCGCTCCTCATTCTCTGCCTCAGTAATCAGCCGCTCCTCTCTGCTCCCACTCTGGAACCAGCCGCTCCTCTCCGCTCCCACTCTGGCACCAGCCGCTCCTCTCTGCTCCCACTCTGGAACTACCCGCTCCTCTCTGCTCCCACTCTGTAATCAGCGGCTCCTCTCTGCTCCCACTCCATCAACAGCCCCTCCTCTCTGCTCGAACTCTGTAAACAGCCGTTCCTCTCTGCTCCCACTCCGTAGCCAGCCGATCCTCTCTGCTCCCACTCTGTAAACAGCCGTTCCTCTCTGCTCCCACTCTGTAAAGAGCCGCTCCTCTCTGCTCCCACTCTGGAACCAGCCGCTTCTCTCTGCTCCCACTCTGGAACCAGCCGCTCCTCTCTGCTCCCACTCTGGAAACACCCGCTCCTCTCTGCTCCCACTCTGCTACCATCCGCTCCTCTCTGCTTCCACTCTGGAACGAGCCGCTCCTCTCTGCTCCCACTCTGGAACTAGCCGCTCCTATCTGCTCCCACTCTGTAAACAGCGGCTCCTCTCTGCTCCCTCTCCGTCAACAGCCCCTCCTCTCTGCTCCAACTCTGTAAACAGCCGTTCCTCTATGCTCCCACTCCTTAGCCAGCCGCTCCTCTCTGCTCCCACTCTGTAAACAGCCGTTCCTCTCTGCTCCCACTCTGTAAATAGCCGCTCCTCTCTGCTCCCACTCTGGAACCAGCCGCTTTTCTCTGCTCCCACTCTGGAACCAGCCGCTCCTCTCTGTTCCCACTCTGGAAACAGCCGCTCCTCTCTGCTCCCACTCTGGAACAAGCCTCGCCTCTCTGCTGCAACTCTATAACCAGCCGCTCCTCATTCTCTGCCTCAGAAACCAGCCGCTCCTCTCTGCTCCCGCTCTGTAAACAGCCGCTTCTCTCTGCTCCCACTCTGGAACCAGGCGCTCCTCTCTGCTCCCACTCTAGAACAAGCCGCTCCTCTCTGCTCCAACTCTGGAACTAGCCGCTCATATCTGCTCCCACTCTGTAAACAGCGGCTCCTCTCTGCTCCCACTCCGTCACCAGCCCCTCCTCTCTGCTCGAACTCTGTAAACAGCCGTTCCTCTCTGCTCCCACTCTGGAACCAGACGCTTCTCTCTGCTCCAACTCTGCCACCAGCCGCTCCTCTCTGCTACCACTCTGGAGCGAGCCGCTCCTCTCTGCTCCCACTCTGGAACCAGCCGCTCCTCTCTGCTCTCACTCTGGAAACAGCCGCTCCTCTCTGCTCCCACTCTGCAACCAGCCGCTCCTCTCTGCTCCCACTCTGGATCGAGCCGCTCCTCTATGCTCCCACTCTGTAACCAGCCGCTCACTCTCTGCTCCCACTCTGTAAACAGCGGCTCCTCTCTGCTCCCACTCCGTCAACAGCCCCTCCTCTCTGCTCCCACTCTGTATCCAGCCGCTCCTCTCTGCTCCCACGCTGTAACCAGCCGCTCCTCTCTGCTCCCACTCTGTAAACAGCCGCTCCTCTCTGCTCCCACTCTGTAACCAGCCGCTCCTCTCTGCTCCCACTCTGGAACCAGCCGCTCCTCTCTGCTCCCACTCTGGAACCAGCCGCTCCTCTCTGCTCCCACTCTGGAACCAGCCGCTCCTCTCTGCTCCAACTCTGGAACCAGCCGCTCATCTCTGCTCCCGCTCTGCAAACAGCCGCTCCTCTCTGCTCCCACTCTGGAACCAGCCGCTCCTCTCTGCTCCCACTCTGGAACCAGCCGCTCCTCTCTGCTCCCACTCTGGAACCAGCCGCTCCTCTCTGCTCCCAATCTGGAACTAGCCGCTCCTCTCTGCTCCCACTCTGCAACCAGCCGCTCCTCGCTGGTCCCACTCTGTAACCAGCCGCTCCTCTCTGCTCCCACTCTGGAACCAGCCGCTCCTCTCTGCTCCCACTCTTGAACCAGCCGCTCCTCTCTGCTCCCACTCTGGAACTAGCAGTTCCTCTCTGCTCCCACTCTGTAACCAGCCGCTCCTCTCTGCTGCAACTCTATAACCAGCCGCTCCTCATTCTCTGCCTCTGTAACCAGCCGCTCCTCTCTGCTCCCACTCTGTAATCTGCCGCTCCTCTCTGCTCCCACTCTATAAACAGCC